>NW_025408606.1:0-1200000 GCF_019456465.1 Bacidia gigantensis
GATTGCCAATCCGTAGTCTCTATTCATAATTTTGATGCCCTTTAGAGACCTCTCCGCACATTTTATGGTTACGGTTACGTCGCGGTGGCGGGAATTAGGACAGTTGCAGAAGACGCGTATATCGGGGCGTACCGCGCGCACCTCCTCGGGCACGAGGTGATCGGGCGGATAGACTTCTTCATCGGTTGGTGGCCACCAAGGCGGGGTTGATGGGTCAGTGGATTCCTGAGGGTTTGTTGACATGGTGGATAGGATTAATAGGTGGGTGGATGTTCTTAGATTGCTGTAAGTCTGCTGAGTAAGTAGAGATGATGCTTGTTGAGAGGAGAAGAGGATAGTGATTGTTAAAGAATAAAGAAGGAGAAGGATCAGGACAGCCTATATAGACTTTGGAAACAGTAGTGGTAGAGCATCCGGAGCTTATTATCTCCGTACGAAGGTACAGTGTAGGCAGTGCAGTGATGAAACATGTACCGCACGAAAAGCGTTATTATGGTATCTGTAGAGTGTATGGACTCGCGAGGAATGATCATCTGCACCAGCAGGTCAGCTGGTGCATGCTAGTGTAAAGCTTTAGGCGGCGGGAGTAGAATATTGGATGGTATGAAAGGAGAGTATAATCGCCACTCTTCCTTGTTTTGGGTTGCTTCGCAGCACTTCCAAATATCAAGCTTACTGGATGACGCGGAGAGGCTTCGTTGATGCCAGCATTGGCGGACAATGAGCCTTGGCTGTTGAGCTAAAGCAATTGTCAACAAACCACAATTTCAACCAGCATAGACACATCTGCACAAAGATAATTCACCCTCAGCCCCATACCACATTTTTAACGATAGAAGGAAGTGTGCTTCAAGCAGCTCAAAGTATGATTTGTCCCAGCGGATGCAAGGGAGAAACGCTAATAGTATCAAGACAAGTGCGCCGCACAGATTTGTTAAATCGTAAGCTTCAGGCGTCGTCACCGGCTCGAAACTAAACAAGATTGATTTGTGATAAATACCAAATTATTAGGCTGAGTATGCGCGACAACATAAACCCTCGATAGCTGTCCCCAATGAGATTTGGTAGCCATAAAACTGCTCTTGCACCACTAGTACCTCGTTTTTCAATGCTTGGCTGCACGGACGGAGACGTTTCAATATGGTTACCCTCTCGATCATGGCGGAGATTCGATTGGATACTCCGTCTTTTTAACCGGTTATATACGTCATTATTCTACTTATAACCACCTATGAGCCCAACGACCATATGGTAAAACCCGATCCACAGTTTCATAGGAATTTCTGCTTTGCTGGCCGTCTGCCGCTCATTCACGATGACCATCCGCCGCAACCCTCCCCCTTCCTCGATATCCTTGAAAAGCGCCGAGTTGGCATTCCCAACCTTCTCAAAGTACCCGTCAATAGCGATCCCAGTACCACTACCAACAACGCGCAGCTTCACCAGAGCCCGCAGCGTACGCGCCCGATAATCCTTGTCCAACAGCTTTCCCACGACAAACATTGTCATAAGTATCCCAAGAACACCGACCACAGACATGAAAAGCTGATGCATGTGTACCATCATAAAGAACGCTTTGTGGCGCGAGTTCATCTGATTTGTCGAAAGTCTTAGGGTTAAAGGCTCGCCCGTGAGGGCAGCCGAGACGATGCTGAAGTGGAATTTTGCGTTCATGATGGTGAGGGAGCAGTGGATGGCGTAGAGGGCGAAGGTAGCCAGCATGGCTAGGATTTGAATGTTGGCGGCTAGCATTATGTATGGCTTTTCGTCCTTGAAATTTGGATAGATGAGGCGTCAAGATGTTGAGTTTTGGATAGATTGGGCTTCGATGGTGAGATTATAAGGGTTAGTATCGAGAGTCCGGTGGAGTGTTGAGCTAAAGATGATGGAGGACCGCTGCACTGTCTATCTACTTCCAACGAACAAAGAGATTAGGCAGCTAGGCTATTTCCTTACCCGCTAACACATTACATAGGAGTCTTGTACTTATTATTTACACTCGCAAAACAACACTATATAATATGTAGGCTTCTCCAAGTTCATAGAGTAAATATATGGGCGCTAGGTTTAATATAATAAATAATTAAATTAAACTCCTATTAGGTAAGTTATTTTAGTAAAATAATATTATTAATAATAAAGTAATAATAAAATCTTATCTAAAGTATAGTAATAATATTTTATATCTTCTATATAATAGCTTTATCTTTATCTTTATTTATAAAGATTACTAAAATCTATAAATATTAAATAAAGGCTAAAATAGTAACCTTAACCCTTCTTTACTATTATTTAAAAGACTTTCTTTAAAGCCTTTTAATAATCTTTAATTTTATATTTATATTTATATAATCTTTTCTAGAACTTATTTATATTTTATAATCTATTAATATATAATATTTTTATATTAAGTTTAGTTAAATATAATTTTTAATTATTTTTATAATTTTAATATTATTAATTTACTTAAGTATTATTTATTAAATTGATAATAAAGTATTTTAGAAATAAACTTAGCTAAGATATTCTATCTTAAGTCTAATTTTATTAAATTTTTTAAAGTTAAAGAAAAGCTATTTACTTATTACTTAATAATTTTTATTATTAAAAGATAAAATTTCCTTTAAAAGGAAAATTTATAAGAGATTTCTTATTTTAAAAACCTTAGAATAGAATTAAATATTTAATAGAATTAAATATTTTATTAAATATTAATTATAATAAAAACTTTTCTTTTATTTAAAAAAAATTTAAAAGAAGTTTTATTTTATTTATAATATTTAATAGCTTTAAAAACTTTTCTTTTATATAAAATTATTTTTTATTTTAATATTTAAGAGTTTTAAAAGGCTTTAAAAGGCTTAAGCCTTTTAGTAATAGCTATTAAATAATTTAAGTAGGCTAAGCTAGCTATTAACTAAAAGTAAAATAATTATATAATTACTTCTATAAGTAAGATAATAATATAATTACCTTTATAAGTAAAGTTATTTATTAAGTTATATAAGCCTTTAGCCCTCTTAATAATACTATAACCCTCTTTATAATTATAATTATTTATTATTATTATTATATATTAACCCTAAAAATACTTTAGTTTATTTATCTAGTATATCTTAACCTTTAAAGCTTATTTAAACCCTTTTATAAGCTCTACTAATAGCTATATTATTTAAGCTATTACTTAAGCTATTACCTAAGCCATTATTTAAGCTATTATCCCCCTTAAATAGCGTTATATTTATATTTATAAATAATATTATTAAAATATTTAATAGCCTTCTTTAGCTTATACTTCTATATAATTAGAATATAGTTATAGAGCTAAACTTTAATAGTAGCTTTTCTCCTTTTAAAAGCTTTTATATTAATAGCTTTTTCTTACTTTTAACTATTTATAATATACTACCTTTTAACCCCCTTAGAAAGCTTTTAAACTATATTACCTAGAGGGGCTTAGAGTCGCTTAGCTTATATTTTACTTTAGTAGCTATTATTTAAAATATACTCTTAATTAGTGGCTAAAGTAGTAAGCTTTTTATATTCTTAAGTAACTTTTTTTTAATATATTTAGTTATATTTTATAACTTTTATTATCTTTTTATTTATAAATACTTTTAACTTCTTTTTAAAAAGTAATATATTATTAGAAACTAATACTTTTTAAAGTTTTTTAAATAAAAGTTTTAACCTAAAGTTTAAGCTAAAATATAGGTTCTTATTAAAAAAGAATTAAAATAAAATCTTTTTATTTTAATAACTTTTAAAGCTTCTAAAGAAAAGTAGCTAATATTCAATATATTAAAAATAACTTTTAAAGTACTTATTCTCCTTTTATAAAATAATTATTCTTTAAAAAGTAGCTTTAAATTTAGCTTTAATAAAATAATAAAAAAGAGGCTATAAGCTAGCTATAAAGGCTTAAGTAATAATAATTTCTTTACTATTAAAAAAAATAATTCTATTAAAAAAATAACATTATTATAGAAAATTATAACTTTATTATTAAAAACAATAATTCCTATATATATAAAAGATGTTTTAGTACTTATTATCTTAAATTTTATTAGTAAAAATGTTTTTCTATTTTTAAAAAAAGATGAAAAAAGAGTAGATATATAAAGTAGAATTATAAAAAATTTTATTTTTTTTAAAAAAAGTATTTATCTTAGTAGAAAACTTTACTTAGTAAAAGTACTTTTTTATACTTGCTTTATAAAGGTACTCTTTTATACTCGCTATATAAAGGTACTCTTCTATATTTGCTATATAAAAGTACTTTTTTATATTTACTTTATAAAGGTATTCTTTTATACTCGCTTTATAAAGGTATTCTTCTATATTCGCTCTATAAAAATACTTTTTTATATTTGCTTTATAAAAGTACTTTTCTATACTTACTTTATAAAAGTACTTTTCCATATTTGCTTTATAAAGGTACTTTTCTATACTCGTTTTATAAAAGTATTCTTTTATACTTACTTTATAAAGGTACTTTTCTATACTTATTCTATAAAAATACTCTTCTATATTTATTATAAAAATAATAAATTTAATATTATATTAGTTATACTTTATCTAATCTTTTATCTCTTTTTAACATTATTACTACTTTTTTATAAAATAATTATAATCTTTTTTTTAATCTTTTTTATAGCTTTTCTTCCTATTCTCTTCTTATTTTTTACTCTCTTTATCCTTACTTTAGAATATTAGCTTTAAAATATTAAAGTAATATTATATATCTACTAGGAGATTATCTTTTACTTTCTTTATTTTAGCTCTTTTATATATTAGCTTTAAAATATTATAGTATTATATACTTATTAGGAGGATACCCTCCTATTATCCTTCCTATTTTATAATTCTCCTACCTTTTATATAGTATATTACTTTATTATATTTAACCTATTTTAAATATTTAGTAAATATATATTTATTAATCCTTCTATTTAGTTTCCTAAATATTAACTATTATTTTTCTTTTTTATCTTATAATATAGTTAATTTTATCTTGATAGAAATATAGTATTTAATAAATATTTAAGAGTATAAGGCTAATATTTAGGCTATTTTTTATTATTTTAATATATTTATTTCTAAAATACTAAAGCTAGAGAAATTATTTTACTATATTTTAAAAATTAATAACCTTATTAACTACTTATTTAAAATAGGTACTTAACTTAACCCTAACTTAGAGAAAATCTAAAGTAAGTTTTTTAAATTCTTATTACCTAATATTATAAAGAAATTCCTTAAGTTATTTACTAATATAGCTATTTATAATATATTCTACCTTCTAGATAAAGTATATTAAAAGAGCCTATATTAAATTTTAAATATTATTATAAACCTTTATTCTTATCTAATTAATTATAAAAGTATTATAGTCTAGATTAGATTCTAGTTCTAGCTATAATATAATTTAAAGCTATAAGCTTATTTCAACTAGTTAAGTAAAGAATATTAGTTAATCCTCTACTCCCTATATAAGTAGTAGGAATATTAATTTTAGCTTATATTACTTAGGCTTAAATAGAATATCTAGTCTAATATTGTTTTACTCCTAGTAAAGTTATATAATTTTACTAAAGCTTTCTAAGAATATTTTACTATCTTTAAAAAATATATTAATAATCTCCTAGCTTCTTTTATAGATTACTTATTTAATAAAGAGTTTAATTACTTTACTGCCTTATAAACGCTTTAATTAATTACTAATATCTAATTATTTAAGGCATATATTTAAGGAATTAGGTTAAAATTTATTTATTACTTTATAAATATTTTACTTTAAGAGACTCACCGCTTAAAACATTTCTATAGAGCTAAAGTTTTATTTTTATATTTAGCCTAACTTTTCTATTATATAGAAAAGTATTTTACTAGCTTAAACTAAATAAATATAAGGAATAAACTACTAGCTAAATAATACTTTTTATATAGATTATAATATTATTAATATTTTATATATATAACTTATAGTCGCTATATAAGTCTATAGATATATCTTTAGGCTTATCTACTTTATTTAATCTTATATTCCTACCTAATAAGCTTTTATATACTATTATTTTCCCTATATTTTTTATAAATCTTTAGATTTATTTTATATTTATATTATATTATAATTTACCCTATTTAGTCTATATCTTAGAGTTATATCTTAATACTTCTACTATTTATGATATAAAAAACGCTATTTTATATTATTATCCCCTTTACTTTTTTTATTTTTATATTAGAATCTATTATCCTACCCTTCTATTATATACTTTATTAACCTTTTTATTATTTTAACTAATACCTTATATACTTAATTCTATTTAGTTATTAATATATCTAAGAAAGGTTATATATTATTAAAGCCTATAATGTTATAATTTACTATTTAAATAATAATAAATATTAGTTATTACTACTAATAGCTATTCTATAGTAACTAGCTATTTAAAAAAAAGGCTTTAATAATATATAACCTTTCTTAGATATATTAATAACTAAATAGAATTAAGTATATAAGGTATTAGTTAAAATAATAAAAAGGTTAATAAAGTATATAATAGAAGGGTAGGATAATAGATTCTAATATAAAAATAAAAAAAGTAAAGGGGATAATAATATAAAATAGCGTTTTTTATATCATAAATAGTAGAAGTATTAAGATATAACTCTAAGATATAGACTAAATAGGGTAAATTATAATATAATATAAATATAAAATAAATCTAAAGATTTATAAAAAATATAGGGAAAATAATAGTATATAAAAGCTTATTAGGTAGGAATATAAGATTAAATAAAGTAGATAAGCCTAAAGATATATCTATAGACTTATATAGCGACTATAAGTTATATATATAAAATATTAATAATATTATAATCTATATAAAAAGTATTATTTAGCTAGTAGTTTATTCCTTATATTTATTTAGTTTAAGCTAGTAAAATACTTTTCTATATAATAGAAAAGTTAGGCTAAATATAAAAATAAAACTTTAGCTCTATAGAAATGTTTTAAGCGGTGAGTCTCTTAAAGTAAAATATTTATAAAGTAATAAATAAATTTTAACCTAATTCCTTAAATATATGCCTTAAATAATTAGATATTAGTAATTAATTAAAGCGTTTATAAGGCAGTAAAGTAATTAAACTCTTTATTAAATAAGTAATCTATAAAAGAAGCTAGGAGATTATTAATATATTTTTTAAAGATAGTAAAATATTCTTAGAAAGCTTTAGTAAAATTATATAACTTTACTAGGAGTAAAACAATATTAGACTAGATATTCTATTTAAGCCTAAGTAATATAAGCTAAAATTAATATTCCTACTACTTATATAGGGAGTAGAGGATTAACTAATATTCTTTACTTAACTAGTTGAAATAAGCTTATAGCTTTAAATTATATTATAGCTAGAACTAGAATCTAATCTAGACTATAATACTTTTATAATTAATTAGATAAGAATAAAGGTTTATAATAATATTTAAAATTTAATATAGGCTCTTTTAATATACTTTATCTAGAAGGTAGAATATATTATAAATAGCTATATTAGTAAATAACTTAAGGAATTTCTTTATAATATTAGGTAATAAGAATTTAAAAAACTTACTTTAGATTTTCTCTAAGTTAGGGTTAAGTTAAGTACCTATTTTAAATAAGTAGTTAATAAGGTTATTAATTTTTAAAATATAGTAAAATAATTTCTCTAGCTTTAGTATTTTAGAAATAAATATATTAAAATAATAAAAAATAGCCTAAATATTAGCCTTATACTCTTAAATATTTATTAAATACTATATTTCTATCAAGATAAAATTAACTATATTATAAGATAAAAAAGAAAAATAATAGTTAATATTTAGGAAACTAAATAGAAGGATTAATAAATATATATTTACTAAATATTTAAAATAGGTTAAATATAATAAAGTAATATACTATATAAAAGGTAGGAGAATTATAAAATAGGAAGGATAATAGGAGGGTATCCTCCTAATAAGTATATAATACTATAATATTTTAAAGCTAATATATAAAAGAGCTAAAATAAAGAAAGTAAAAGATAATCTCCTAGTAGATATATAATATTACTTTAATATTTTAAAGCTAATATTCTAAAGTAAGGATAAAGAGAGTAAAAATAAGAAGAGAATAGGAAGAAAAGCTATAAAAAAGATTAAAAAAAGATTATAATTATTTTATAAAAAAGTAGTAATAATGTTAAAAAGAGATAAAAGATTAGATAAAGTATAACTAATATAATATTAAATTTATTATTTTTATAATAAATATAGAAGAGTATTTTTATAGAATAAGTATAGAAAAGTACCTTTATAAAGTAAGTATAAAAGAATACTTTTATAAAACGAGTATAGAAAAGTACCTTTATAAAGCAAATATGGAAAAGTACTTTTATAAAGTAAGTATAGAAAAGTACTTTTATAAAGCAAATATAAAAAAGTATTTTTATAGAGCGAATATAGAAGAATACCTTTATAAAGCGAGTATAAAAGAATACCTTTATAAAGTAAATATAAAAAAGTACTTTTATATAGCAAATATAGAAGAGTACCTTTATATAGCGAGTATAAAAGAGTACCTTTATAAAGCAAGTATAAAAAAGTACTTTTACTAAGTAAAGTTTTCTACTAAGATAAATACTTTTTTTAAAAAAAATAAAATTTTTTATAATTCTACTTTATATATCTACTCTTTTTTCATCTTTTTTTAAAAATAGAAAAACATTTTTACTAATAAAATTTAAGATAATAAGTACTAAAACATCTTTTATATATATAGGAATTATTGTTTTTAATAATAAAGTTATAATTTTCTATAATAATGTTATTTTTTTAATAGAATTATTTTTTTTAATAGTAAAGAAATTATTATTACTTAAGCCTTTATAGCTAGCTTATAGCCTCTTTTTTATTATTTTATTAAAGCTAAATTTAAAGCTACTTTTTAAAGAATAATTATTTTATAAAAGGAGAATAAGTACTTTAAAAGTTATTTTTAATATATTGAATATTAGCTACTTTTCTTTAGAAGCTTTAAAAGTTATTAAAATAAAAAGATTTTATTTTAATTCTTTTTTAATAAGAACCTATATTTTAGCTTAAACTTTAGGTTAAAACTTTTATTTAAAAAACTTTAAAAAGTATTAGTTTCTAATAATATATTACTTTTTAAAAAGAAGTTAAAAGTATTTATAAATAAAAAGATAATAAAAGTTATAAAATATAACTAAATATATTAAAAAAAAGTTACTTAAGAATATAAAAAGCTTACTACTTTAGCCACTAATTAAGAGTATATTTTAAATAATAGCTACTAAAGTAAAATATAAGCTAAGCGACTCTAAGCCCCTCTAGGTAATATAGTTTAAAAGCTTTCTAAGGGGGTTAAAAGGTAGTATATTATAAATAGTTAAAAGTAAGAAAAAGCTATTAATATAAAAGCTTTTAAAAGGAGAAAAGCTACTATTAAAGTTTAGCTCTATAACTATATTCTAATTATATAGAAGTATAAGCTAAAGAAGGCTATTAAATATTTTAATAATATTATTTATAAATATAAATATAACGCTATTTAAGGGGATAATAGCTTAAATAATGGCTTAGGTAATAGCTTAAGTAATAGCTTAAATAATATAGCTATTAGTAGAGCTTATAAAAGGGTTTAAATAAGCTTTAAAGGTTAAGATATACTAGATAAATAAACTAAAGTATTTTTAGGGTTAATATATAATAATAATAATAAATAATTATAATTATAAAGAGGGTTATAGTATTATTAAGAGGGCTAAAGGCTTATATAACTTAATAAATAACTTTACTTATAAAGGTAATTATATTATTATCTTACTTATAGAAGTAATTATATAATTATTTTACTTTTAGTTAATAGCTAGCTTAGCCTACTTAAATTATTTAATAGCTATTACTAAAAGGCTT
Source organism: Bacidia gigantensis (assembly GCF_019456465.1). Taxonomy (NCBI): domain Eukaryota; kingdom Fungi; phylum Ascomycota; class Lecanoromycetes; order Lecanorales; family Ramalinaceae; genus Bacidia; species Bacidia gigantensis. The sequence continues at coordinate 9,971 of NW_025408606.1, forward strand.
AAGCCTTTTAAAGCCTTTTTAAAACTCTTAAATATTAAAATAAAAAATAATTTTATATAAAAGAAAAGTTTTTAAAGCTATTAAATATTATAAATAAAATAAAACTTCTTTTAAATTTTTTTTAAATAAAAGAAAAGTTTTTATTATAATTAATATTTAATAAAATATTTAATTCTATTAAATATTTAATTCTATTCTAAGGTTTTTAAAATAAGAAATCTCTTATAAATTTTTCCTTTTAAAGGAAATTTTATCTTTTAATAATAAAAATTATTAAGTAATAAGTAAATAGCTTTTCTTTAACTTTAAAAAATTTAATAAAATTAGACTTAAGATAGAATATCTTAGCTAAGTTTATTTCTAAAATACTTTATTATCAATTTAATAAATAATACTTAAGTAAATTAATAATATTAAAATTATAAAAATAATTAAAAATTATATTTAACTAAACTTAATATAAAAATATTATATATTAATAGATTATAAAATATAAATAAGTTCTAGAAAAGATTATATAAATATAAATATAAAATTAAAGATTATTAAAAGGCTTTAAAGAAAGTCTTTTAAATAATAGTAAAGAAGGGTTAAGGTTACTATTTTAGCCTTTATTTAATATTTATAGATTTTAGTAATCTTTATAAATAAAGATAAAGATAAAGCTATTATATAGAAGATATAAAATATTATTACTATACTTTAGATAAGATTTTATTATTACTTTATTATTAATAATATTATTTTACTAAAATAACTTACCTAATAGGAGTTTAATTTAATTATTTATTATATTAAACCTAGCGCCCATATATTTACTCTATGAACTTGGAGAAGCCTACATATTATATAGTGTTGTTTTGCGAGTGTAAATAATAAGTACAAGACTCCTATGTAATGTGTTAGCGGGTAAGGAAATAGCCTAGCTGCCTAATCTCTTTGTTCGTTGGAAGTAGATAGACAGTGCAGCGGTCCTCCATCATCTTTAGCTCAACACTCCACCGGACTCTCGATACTAACCCTTATAATCTCACCATCGAAGCCCAATCTATCCAAAACTCAACATCTTGACGCCTCATCTATCCAAATTTCAAGGACGAAAAGCCATACATAATGCTAGCCGCCAACATTCAAATCCTAGCCATGCTGGCTACCTTCGCCCTCTACGCCATCCACTGCTCCCTCACCATCATGAACGCAAAATTCCACTTCAGCATCGTCTCGGCTGCCCTCACGGGCGAGCCTTTAACCCTAAGACTTTCGACAAATCAGATGAACTCGCGCCACAAAGCGTTCTTTATGATGGTACACATGCATCAGCTTTTCATGTCTGTGGTCGGTGTTCTTGGGATACTTATGACAATGTTTGTCGTGGGAAAGCTGTTGGACAAGGATTATCGGGCGCGTACGCTGCGGGCTCTGGTGAAGCTGCGCGTTGTTGGTAGTGGTACTGGGATCGCTATTGACGGGTACTTTGAGAAGGTTGGGAATGCCAACTCGGCGCTTTTCAAGGATATCGAGGAAGGGGGAGGGTTGCGGCGGATGGTCATCGTGAATGAGCGGCAGACGGCCAGCAAAGCAGAAATTCCTATGAAACTGTGGATCGGGTTTTACCATATGGTCGTTGGGCTCATAGGTGGTTATAAGTAGAATAATGACGTATATAACCGGTTAAAAAGACGGAGTATCCAATCGAATCTCCGCCATGATCGAGAGGGTAACCATATTGAAACGTCTCCGTCCGTGCAGCCAAGCATTGAAAAACGAGGTACTAGTGGTGCAAGAGCAGTTTTATGGCTACCAAATCTCATTGGGGACAGCTATCGAGGGTTTATGTTGTCGCGCATACTCAGCCTAATAATTTGGTATTTATCACAAATCAATCTTGTTTAGTTTCGAGCCGGTGACGACGCCTGAAGCTTACGATTTAACAAATCTGTGCGGCGCACTTGTCTTGATACTATTAGCGTTTCTCCCTTGCATCCGCTGGGACAAATCATACTTTGAGCTGCTTGAAGCACACTTCCTTCTATCGTTAAAAATGTGGTATGGGGCTGAGGGTGAATTATCTTTGTGCAGATGTGTCTATGCTGGTTGAAATTGTGGTTTGTTGACAATTGCTTTAGCTCAACAGCCAAGGCTCATTGTCCGCCAATGCTGGCATCAACGAAGCCTCTCCGCGTCATCCAGTAAGCTTGATATTTGGAAGTGCTGCGAAGCAACCCAAAACAAGGAAGAGTGGCGATTATACTCTCCTTTCATACCATCCAATATTCTACTCCCGCCGCCTAAAGCTTTACACTAGCATGCACCAGCTGACCTGCTGGTGCAGATGATCATTCCTCGCGAGTCCATACACTCTACAGATACCATAATAACGCTTTTCGTGCGGTACATGTTTCATCACTGCACTGCCTACACTGTACCTTCGTACGGAGATAATAAGCTCCGGATGCTCTACCACTACTGTTTCCAAAGTCTATATAGGCTGTCCTGATCCTTCTCCTTCTTTATTCTTTAACAATCACTATCCTCTTCTCCTCTCAACAAGCATCATCTCTACTTACTCAGCAGACTTACAGCAATCTAAGAACATCCACCCACCTATTAATCCTATCCACCATGTCAACAAACCCTCAGGAATCCACTGACCCATCAACCCCGCCTTGGTGGCCACCAACCGATGAAGAAGTCTATCCGCCCGATCACCTCGTGCCCGAGGAGGTGCGCGCGGTACGCCCCGATATACGCGTCTTCTGCAACTGTCCTAATTCCCGCCACCGCGACGTAACCGTAACCATAAAATGTGCGGAGAGGTCTCTAAAGGGCATCAAAATTATGAATAGAGACTACGGATTGGCAATCGACGGACTACGTGCTCATGGTAACACGAAACGCATAGAAAAGTTGAAGAAATTGAGGAATGAGCTACTCAAGTTCTATGACGACCGTTACAACCGACATAGTGGGGCGCCAGAGAAAGCCCCCAGTCTAATGATAATGAACAAAAGAGATTATCCTATGATCGTGGAATCGGACGAAGACTTCAAGCCTTGGGAGACCGCTGAAGTGCCTTGATAAGACGATGACGACCAACGGGGAATCTGTGAGAGTACGGATGCAGGTAATGGCAGGGGAAGGAGCATCACGGAAACTGCAAGACTACGATTGGAGGTAATGGCAGGGGGGAGTATGGCAAATCACATAGATGGCAGATTCAGGAAACGAAAGTCACTACTATGGCTCTGGTTTCTCGACTTTCCTTTCATAAGGGACTAGGGCATGGTACGGATGAGAGCAGGCATTGGAGAGATTAATGGCAATGGGGGTAGACCTATCAAACATTCTTTATGTAGCTTAGCACTAATAATCTAAAATCTTCAGGCTCGGCAAAAAATAATACATTCCTTGTTCTACGGTGGTGAATAATTAGTCTATATAAGAATCGTTGCCGCATGTTCACAACTGCAACCTTAGATTTAGGCTTGCTGTTGGTATATCCTTTGTTTATCCCGGGCATAAAAGCATATATGCTTAGATTCATCACTGGCAGATAGTATATGCAAGGTCATTCGTGAATGGACGACTTTCATCACAAGAGCCGAGATGTGAAACAAAAGAGCAGGATTACAGACGGTAGCAGTGTAGCCAATCAAAGACTTATTTTCCTCTGGTGATTTTCCATATTGAAACGTCGCCGTCCAGGTTGCCAAGCAGTGAAAAAGAGGCCCTAGTGGTGCAAGAACAACCATTTCATTAATTGCTTTCATTGAAGACAGCCATGACTATTAGCATTCAATTTGGGTTGGTTTCAGGTATAGTAACCACACGTATCGCTTACGATTCGTCAGGTTTGTGCTTTGGTCGAGTATAGAGTCTCAACCTCAAGCAGCATAGCCTTTCCGATTGGATCCATTCGGTATGATGTTGCATGCTTCTATGGGTGACTCTTCGTTCGTGCTGGTTTTGGTTGAGATTCGTGGACATGTGATTCAGACATGGCCAAGCTAATCTGGTCTCGCAGGTCGTCATCCTTGATAACCCTATACAGTCTGCTAAGACCAGACTGTTGCTAGTCGTTCAAAACATGTTTCACCACCGCACTGCATGTAGTGCAGCGAAAAGCTAGGCCATATGATGCTCCACTAACATCGTATCGAAATTATATAGCGGTGTTCTTGACCCTACTCTTCCTTCTTCCTTAACAATTATTATCCTCTTCATTCCTGAACAATCATCATCCTCTTTAGTCCATTCTTGAACAATCATCATCTCCATCATCACTATCTACACTACTTACTTGCAATACGTCCAATCCCAATCAGCCAACCATCAATACTACCAAAGAGAACATTACGGGAGAGCTAGTGATATGACATCGGCACTTGACGTACTAAGGTTTGATTTGCCGTTATTCTCGGAAGAGTGTTAAGACTAATGCGACACGTTTATCACTCAAAACATATGTGTATCTACGTTGAGATCGATTAAATATCCGATCGCAGTTGTTCCAGCAATCTTTGAGGCGATCGGCTTCAGATCTTTTGTTGTAGACAAGAGATTGACCCCAAAGTCCATGATCAAGCGCTGAACTAGAGAGGCTCAATCTTTGCAAATATATTTCAGGAATTGCGGCAACCTAATTTATAAATTAAGAGATAAATAGCTTGTTTCATCGATTGAACTAGTTGATTTAACATCTATTCAACCTTGCAATTAGACGACTGGTCAGGAATCGAAAAAAGGTAGAAAGGAGCTAGAGACATTGTCGGTTTAAGCCACAAAATCCTGCTCAGGGGCTCCGAATTGCAGTCGCCGTGAAGTCAGCAGCAAGAGAAGAATATAAGTCAAGTCTATGAATGTCACTTTCTTCAATATATTTACATAAACAAAACCGATAACCCTAACGTTGTTTCTTATCTTCAAAGGAAATTCGTCTTCAAACCCTCTACTCATGAATTGCGTCCCAGCAGAAACCAGGACTCCTCCACCTCCCACAAAACCCTCCCCCAACACCCCCATCCTCTCCCCTTCCCTCAATGATCCGTCGACTCCGTATCCCCCGCCTCCCCCTCGACCGCCGCATTCGTCACCGCATTCTCCGACGTTTCCCCATCATGACTCATGCCCGCCCCACCTCCAGTTCCAACCTTCCTCCCATTCGCCGACACACCAGCCTTCTTCTCCGCATCCGACACCTTCTTGGCCAGCGACGCGTGAATCGTATCACTCTCCTCTGGGGCAGACGCCACGATCGCCCATTCCCCCTTCGTGTCCGGCTTGACCTCGTATTTCGACCCGTCCTTGAGCTTGTCGGCTTGCGCTTGCAGGCCGTTCGCTACGGCAATCAGGGCTTGTTGTTCTTGGGCTTTGTTGGCGGCGTCGGCGGGGGTGGCGCCGGAGTTTGCGTTGCCGGGAGGCACGCCGCCGCCCTGGGCGGCTGCGGCGGAGGAGCTGGCTGCTGCTGCTGCTGCGGCGGGTCGGGCTGCTGCTTCGATGGCTGCTTTTTTGGTTTGGTCCGCGTTTTCTACCGCTGGATTTGGGTTGGGTTCTAGTCTCTTTTTAGTTGCGTGGAAGGAGATAGTTGTGTGGATTGTTTGAGGTACTTACGGACGGCTCCAGGGTTAGGGTGTGGGGCTGCTAGGGCAGTGACGGCGAAGAGGGATGTGGCAATATAGAAGAATGTGGTAGACTTCATGGTGGACTTGGGCGGTGGCTGGAGCTTTCAAGTCGAAACTTCTTTGAGGCGATTGTACAGAGATTGAGAGTATAGAATCGTGTTGCTGGTGAACGACTGGTATTCGCGATGGATGTCGAGGTGATATTTGGAGGAGGACAAGTCTGCTTTTTTATACTCAAAGGTGTGAGCCATCCACGCAGAGTTTTTCACGATGACTACTTTGCAATCGTGTATGGATCGTAGTAAAGACGTCATTCACCAGGATGAGTGTGTTTTCATCTGAGACACGGCTTTCTATTTTCGGTCGTGGAGGGTGCGCGATTAAAGCTCTTAAGCGTGCATAGACTGCCAGAACCCGAAGAAACACGTCCTGAGAATCGATTAGTATAGATGTTCGGAGGTTGACACGGCATGATGGAACACCGGCGCACCAAGGGCCACCCATTCAGACCAATGAGATCTATCACGACAGACGTTTCACCCCAGGGTACGGCTTCTGCTTGCGTACTTTACAAGTGCGCAAACATGGCAGACGACATCCACAATGCACTAGTGGCATGCCTAGTTCTTTCAAGGAACTCTTCCCCGAGGAAGTAAGTATTGAAAATCTACATCCTTTCGTGCTATTAAGCCATTCATTCCAAATTACCCGGACTGGCCCCTACAGTCTCGCAGTGAAGTAGGTACATAGTAATCTGAAACCACTAATGGCAAGAAAGGGAGCTAATTGCCCGTGCGGGGTAAGCAGGTACGTAGAAAGCGACTTTCCATGTCCCTATAACTTCTTTTCATTCCAAGGAGGATTTAACCTGAATTCCGTGGAAATGTCCGGGGAAACGTCGGTAGAAGAGTTGAAAGAGGCCACAGTTCTATCTTTGACCTCTCTTGTAAATCTCCAAAGGACTATTTAGTATAGACAGCATGGATGGTGGACGGAAAGATATCGTTTCAAATCTTAGGGCACTAACAGACTCGGCGTTTCGTGCTCAGAATGCTTGTCTGTAGTGCTTAGCATTCTTATCATATCGACGGCAAGAGGTTGTTTCATGCGGACGGGTTGTTTGGCGATTCGCGCATATAAATTCCGATATCCTGCGGCACGGACCTCTGACATCAGGAAATTTGGTAGCCAAATTCCCCGCTATTGCTCATGTCAGAAATTTTCTGATTGTCAATTAGCTCGAGCTTTGCGATTGGAGTAACCCTGTCGACGGAAATTGCTTAGTTTTGATGTCAGGCTGAAACCGCACAAGTTGAAACAAGTCCTATTGCTCTCGGATTTCTACAAAGAGTAATAGATCTGCAGAATACAGGCACTGCCTGTAATATTTAGTCTTTCTAGCTAGTTCCTTCGTTTCGGCGTCATGAGATCAAGTACTCTACATGTGGATAGCCACTACACAGAATACGTCACCCTACGCCATCTCGAAGCTGCCAAAGCGAACTCAAAAGAAGAAGGATGTTGCAATTGCCAAAGCAGATGGGACACTGGTATTCTGACCGGATTATTCCCCTCCTGAATTGCCCCACTGGCGCAATCGCACTGCAAACACAAGAACGACCTGTCAGTCCTCATTCACTGCCTAGCAAGAGCTGAAGCTACCTACATTCAAGAGCGGTGGGTCATAAAGTGGGTTGGACGGGCATTGCGACGAGGAAGCTTTGCGGTAGGAAGGAGTCGTGACATGAGAGAACCGAGAGCCATCATATCTATGGTCGTAAGGTCAGAGGATTGTTCCACGACATCCACAGCCAATCACACAATTTTCCCAAGCGACGCCGCATCCGGATCCTCCAGTGAAACCGGATGCTAGAACGAGATCGGAACGTGAGTCTGAGATTCACACATATCATGGCGGCGCTGCACGTGGAAGGTGGTCAACATTTGTTACTGGGTGCTGAATGAATCATTGTCTTCGGTAGTATCTTCGAGTGATATCCCTACATCATATTCTGCTTGGTTTCACGATGATAATCATTGCTGCCTGCCTTCGACCCTCAACCCGGCAGATCACTCGACCCCATCTCCTCTTGAAGGTGCAGCGCTGTATCCTGATTGATAGCCCTGCCATTTTCATCGCCACCGCCCCTCCTCTTCGCCCGCGAATGCGATTTATCCTCATAAACACCACGCTCCCTAGCCATCGCATCTGAGGGGATAGAGTGAGAAGAGGGAACACCATCAACCTTCCCCTTGCGATGTCCCTCTTCATCAGAACCCAGGCGGTTCCCTCGGTCCCCGAGCGTGGAGTCGGACGGGTCTTCGTATTCCACGCAGGTGATGCGAGAGATGCGATTGCGCTGGTGCGGGGAGAGGCGCAATAGGCATGCGCGGTAGCTGGGTGTGTTGGCGATTAATATCGATGGGGATAGGATTGTAGTCGTGAATGCGTGTGTTTGAGGGGATTGTGGAGATGTGGTGGGGCGGGGGACTTACAAGTGTATGATGATTGGTTGGAAGGTGACGAGACAGGGGCATAGGAGGCCGAGGGAGAGTTCTGTTACGGTCCAGTAGCTGCCGTTTTTGCCGGTCCCTGGAGAGGAAGAACTATGTCAGCAGAGTAGGGAGTGGGCAAAGGACTACGAGCAGTGGACTGCTTCTCTGGTAATACTTCAAGCCATTGCCGGGTAGGGCATAATGACTCACAGCCAGGATCTTTCGAGTCTTTGTATTTGATAGCATAATACAGCCGCATCGTAGCAGATATCAAAGTCAGAGTTCCCAAACAGAGGATGAAACTGATCCCCAGCCTCGTCAACTTCCTCGCCTGCAAACTCCAGATGATGAAAAGCGGCAGAATGAGGAGAATCAGATCAGACCCCAGATTGAAGCCGTGGATGGCAAAAAGATACTTGCTGACATTAATCGAATGCTCGACTTTGACCTTCTTATCCAACTGTGCGGCTATTGGTAGCGTATTGAAGATCTCGCGGATCAGCACTGCGGTGGCGAAACTGCTGTACGCGAAGATCATGAACCAGCACACGTACGCAAACCATCGCTTCACAAACACCCGCTTGTATAGCAGGATGAGCGATATTCGGGATACTGAGAATGCGAGGGCATAGATGATATTTGCTGCATACCCAGCCTAGGTTTGCGATGAAGTCAGCCCAGGTGGCTGTGCGCAATAGCCTGCCTGCCTGCCATGAAGCGACGCGGGGACTGGCCGACCTTGTTACGGGATGTGAAGGTTGCTTTAGGGATGTCGAGGGTGTGATGCCCATACCCGTACTTTACGGAAAGCACGCCACAGGTACAATGCCCTATAACCAATATCTAGTCGCCCCATGGTACCATCGCGGTAAACAACCCTAAGGGTTCGAGGAGCCCATCAAAAACCTACCCCAGCGAGAATGAGAACGTAGTCGTCGGCTCTAAGCGCGATCTTTTGTAGCCTCCGTCCCCACATACGGAGGACGATGGCGAGCTCGACGATGACCGTGATAATTATCCGATAGGTGGACAAGCCATGCGCCCAGTTCTCATTGGGGCGGGCGAGCTGGTAGTCTCTCTCCGCCTGGGTGAGTTGTGGTGTCGCCATGGTCGATGTAGAATCAAGGCGAGATGCGTCGATCTATGTGGCAGGAATCAAGCCCCTACATGCGTGCAGGGACGGTGGTATCGTCGTCGCATGTGGTTTTCGACGATACCACACCATACGCACGAAGGAGAGAGAAAAGGGGACACTGTCTGGGAAGGCCATGAGTTTGAATTGTAATACTAATTTCGCGGAGGCGGGACGTTTTTGCGTAGATGGAGCACCACCCCAAGTCTCTAATCCCAAAGCGTAACTGACCGACAACGACGATGACCAGACAGCGCAAAGTCTATTCAGGAAGTCTAATTACTATGATGTCAGTAGTGTAGAGAACAAAGGGGAGGAAGCGCTAGAAGCCTACCGTCAGATCTAGAGGCACGATCAATGATTTAGTGGCGAATGATGGCAGAGTCTAGTGCTGCCGCGTGCGACCTAAACGAAATGACGGATGAGACAAGCTTCACACACGTTCCCGTCATCAGAGCACAGACCACGATATCTAATTGGCTCTGTTTGGCAACCGGAAAATTGGCTGATTTTCTGGCATCAACGAGCTGATTTTCCTTACTTGAGAATATCGCTCCCGCTTGGTGCCTGGCCCCAATCGCGTAGATCAGGTTCGAATGGCCTTCCTCTGTCAATCTCGTGAGGGACGAGGAAGGCTTCGAACAGTATGAGGTGATAAGCCTGTATAGAGGGATCGCTTTTCAATGTTCTGTGAGGTGGGCTAGTTTGATTCCGGCTGTCTTTTTCTTAGGCTCCCTTTAAACGTGCTCGGGACGTGGCTTTTACAAATCTTCTTGCAGGCAACTCTAGAGTGACTTTCTAGCACGACTCCGCTGGAACATCATAGAAGTCAAATGTCCAGGTCGAAATTCTGTCTACTCTTCATGCAACTTCTCTTGTGTTTCTCCGGACAACCCAGTTCTCTTGCGTCGAGTATAGGGAGCTAGAGCTAGACCTCATGTATGATGAGGAGAAGGGTCGTATTTAGGGCTCTTACCTTGAAGGACCTGGTATTTGACGAGGCTGCTTTTCAAGAGAGCAATGTGAGCAATTATTGCAAGATGTTTTGGCGATACTTGCCTTTACCACTGTTGAATTTGCGACGACTGTCCCTGTGCCTTCACCGGTTTCTTCAACAATTGTGATGTACGGGGGACATTTCCATTGAGATGATCTATGATTAGCCTTTTGGAAAGGAATAGTTGCGCATTGCAGTGGTTATAATTATCATTTGTAGGTACATACTAACTTTTTATCGGTCACCCGCAATCTTGAAGAATAGTTATGCGGATAGTCACCTAGATTATCCCATCGTCTGGTAAAGCCCTTATTTCAGGGGTAATCTTAATTTCTATAGTATTTTCGTCTTACACGGTCTAAATAGTCCCGCTAGCAAGCTATATAATTATAAATATATATTCTATATATACTATAGCCCTTAGTAGTTCTAAATAATTAACTTCGTTATCGCTAGATTACTTTATTTAGTTTTAACTTATTTAATAGCTTCTAACTTACTTATTTTAAATATATATAACTTCTATAGTTAATTCTATATATAAAATATATTATTAAGCGTCTAAGCTTAATTATTTTATATTTATATAATATCATAAGATAAATCTAATTACTAGATAAAAGTTAGTTAATATTATATCTTTTTAATTAATTAATTAATATATTTATAAGCTTAATTTAGAACTATTTGTAATTATTACTTAAGCTAGCCTTTTTAATAGCTCTTTTAATATAAATATACTAATCTTATATATATTAATTATTATAGTATTAAAGAGGAAATAGAAACCTAGTATCTAATTATATTATTATATCCGTTATATAATATAATAAAATTAAAGTTAATTAGTTTTATTAACTCTATTTATATTATAATTATAATTATTAATAGGCATTAATATTAATAGGTTTTTAATAGTTTTACCGCTAAATATAAAGCAAAAAACTTTAATATTTAAAAATATCTTTATAGGCTGTCGTCGCTCTTATAATATAGTCTTACAACTATTATAAATAATAATTATAAAAAGTATAATAGCTTAATCTATTTATATAAATTAAAATACCTTCTCTTCTTTGCTAATTACTCTATATAATAATCCCTATATAAATTACTTACTATATTTAATTTTTAACTTTAAAATACATAGCTATAGACTATAATTCTTCTTTTTTTATAAATGCTTTTTTTACTAAATTATTTTTAAAACTTGCTCTTAAGCCTCTTATATAGTTTTTAAAGTTTTAATAGTTTCTACTACTTTAAAACTATTATATTTAAGCTATTTAAAGAGCTATAATAATATAAATAAATTATTTAACTAGATAATATATTTATTTAATATTTTTTAGAAATAAGATTGTAATATAAGCTATAAAAAAATAGCTTATATATTAGAATAACTTTATTCTTTAATTTAAATAGGGTGTAATCCTTATAAGATATTTTTCTTAGAGTATTATAGCTAATTTAAAACAAAGTAGTTGTTAGCTAGTATTTATATTTTATATCCTTCTAATATTAATTTACTTAGAATATTAATAATATTATTAAATTAACCTATAAATATAGTAATAGATTTATTAATACTTAAATATATTCTCTTTAGCTAATAATACTTAAATAATTTTTTTAAATATTTATTTAAAAGCTTTAGCTTATTAAAAACTAAATCTAAAATATTTTTTAATAATTTAAATATATATAGAAACTTATTTAATTATTTAAACTAGATTAAACTTATATAATATATTATATTTTAATAAATTAGCTTATATTCTATATTTTAGTTTTAAAAGTCTAGCAACTTAATCTTTATATAAAGCTTTATTTATATAATAATTTTTAGGAATATATATAGCTTATTAATAGTAGTAGTATTCTAAGCTCTTATATATAAAGTAGATTTTATAGCTTTAATTAAAGAGATCTCGCTTACTATATAGGTATTTATACTATCGACGAAGATTTTAAGTATTTTATTAATAAAGAATAAGTCAAAGATATCCTAAGGTTATTTAGCTTTTATAAGCTTTAAAATATGTTTTTTTTATAGGTATATAGTTTTCTAATTTTTATTACGTTAAAGCGGGGTAATAGCTATTAAAATAGGGATTATTCCTTCGAAAAGAGTAGTAATAAGAGCTTTAAGTCTAATAGTATATAGTCTACGTTGTTAGATATTCGATTACAGCTTATAGTAGTTGTAATAGTGAAAAAAAAAAAAAAAAGGTGGCTAGAAAACGCGTCCAAATTAGGCTCGGATTTAAGGGCTTTACCAGACGATGGGATACATCGTATTGTAGCATTTGTAATATGTGATTGAGCGAGAAGGCTACGAATATCCGGGTGTAAATCCAAAAGTTGCACGAGAAAATTACGGGCTCGCGGCGGTATTGGATGCATGGAATCTCCTTGTCTTCGCGCAGTATGCAAGCAGTGGCCTATTCTTCGCACACCATCACCTGTGGTGTGGAACTAGATTTTATCATTTTCTTGATGTTTGAGAGGATCAACCATCAATTTTTCTCTACCCTGTCCTTCAGCAACTCCGTGGGCGGCACCTTGCAGATGATCGACGATCCAGGCCGGAAGATTTTCAATATGACAGCGGATGACCCGCAGCCACGTACCAGCTGGGTGCATTCGCTAGTACCTAATTAGCAGCCACCGATCAGCCAAGACTTCCCAATTGGGGCCCCTCCAGAGTCAGACATAGGGGGCATGGGCCTTAATTGGCTCTAGGATGCTTGCACCTAGCGCCGGCGCTGGATTAGTCCTCTGGCCAACACATCGAACGGCTTTTGGCATCGCTCCACATGACGATGGTTGTTGGCTGACGGCATGCATTGCACCATACTTGACTAACGAGATAAGGACACCTGCAGGCTGACTGGAGGAGGTGGAGAGCAAATGATCTCCACCGAACACCCCGACGACCACATGCACCTGTTCCCAACGTCTTATCAGCTCGATCATCTCGACGAAAGGTTATGTATTATGCAGTGAGCGACTTGAGTTTAAGCGAAGTGCGATCCAGTCATATGACGCGATGGTGAAAAGGCTGAAGATGGATTTGTCATGAGGGTCTTGGATACACCAAAGAATCGCGAGTAGGTGAGCGTTGCCGCCAGAATTGGAAGGCATGGGCATGTGCACAGGCCTAGTAGCTTTGTTCCAGCAGCTACAAGACTGCATGTAGTAGCGATGCCTCTCGTAGCGATTCTCACTACTCATCAGCTGCGTCAACGATGCAGCTGCAACACAAGGCTCGCCCAAATCGAAATATGCAGTTGGGAGTTGTGGTGAGTGGAGGCGCCCTTTCATTGCATAAAAAGCCCCAAAGGCCCTCTTCATATCTCAGCCCGTCATTAATCCATTCATCCATTCATCCATTCAAGCCAGTTTCACAGTACTACAAGGTCCTTTCCCCTAGCTCAAATCGCTTTCAACAGTGAGCATGGCACTTGTAACAGACCTCGCTCTCCCGGACCACCTCAGTAGCCATATCTCTTTTGCGCTACGTGTGCCGGTTTCGCTCTCCGTCACGACGCCTCTGGTAACTACCAGTACCATCCTCGACGAGTACGCGCTTTCCTTTGCGACAGCTCTCAGCGCGCCTCACCATGCTGTACATCGGCAGACTATCGAAGCCGAACTTGCGACAGTCCACAAGGAGAAGATCCACGTTATTATCCGCGAACTTGCCGTGGATTTAGCCCACAGCACAGTCCTGAAATTCTTGACAGATGTCAAAGCCAAGCTCAATAAAGAGAGTGCGAAAAGCGCCGTCGAGGCAAGTACTACCCAGCGTTGAACTTCCCGACGGTCTTGAAGGAAGCATCTAAACTGACACGATATGCACTAGGAGCTTGAAAATATAGCGCACGCAGCTGCAGAAGCAAAACGCAAAGCCGACGCCGAAGCCAAGAAGCACGCCGACGAGATCGCCAAACAGAAAGCAGCAGCGGCAGAAGCCAACCGCAAAGCAGACGAAGCAGCCAAGCAAGCGGCTTTGGAAGCGCAGAAAGCAGCGGAAGCAGCGAAAAAGAAAGCGGAAGAAGAAGCCGCCAAGAAGGCCGCAGAGGAGAAAAAGGCGAGAGACGAAGCAGCGAGAAAAGCCAGGGACGAAGCAGCGAAAAAAGCTGCCGAGGACGTCAAGAGGAAGAATGAGGAGGAGGAAGATAAGAAGCGGAAGGAGGACATTAAGAAGAATGTGGCGAAACCTGCCGGGTCGAAGGTGAGTGATCCGGAGACTATCAAGGCCTTGGAGAAGATTGGCAAGTGTGGTGGGGGTTTCCCGTGGGAGAGGATACAAGGGGGTTTTCGATGTTCGGGGGGCGGGCATACGGTCTTGGATAAGGATCTGAGTACTTGAAGTAGGGAAGAAGAGGGGAGGGGAGAAGGGTGGATGTGCTGAGTAAATGGAGGTCTATAGGTCAAAAGCGGTCGCATTCAGCTTCATTTCTGCTAAGGGACTATCATTTGTGCATGTACAAGTGAATCCTCTGTTTTGCACGGCTTCTTTCCGCCTGAAGCGAACAGTAATAAGTGGGATTAGTTGACTTTTGCCGCTGCTCAACCTTCGGAGCAGAGACTTGTGAGAGAAGAACCGATCTCCGACATAGAAGTATGGCCGAGGTTGTAAAAGTGCGCTCGAGAGGGTCTCAATTCCTCTATTTCCTCGGCTTAAAGCATCTTACGTGATTTAGGGTCAGTTGCTGCAGGCTATGAATTCCCTGAGTGCGCTTTGACTAATCAAACTCGACACCATCTTTCGGGCTCTTAGCGTCCCAAATTGCAGCCCTGTCCCTGTAAGAAGACTGGCGGGTATAAATAATGCCGTTTTCTGTGCCGAATATACTATCTGGCTTGGTTAAGAACATGATGGAAGCAGTGGAGTATGAAGGCAAAGAAATCGGCACTAGTGCTTTCACATAGGCCTTGGGAGATGATTTGCGTCAAGCAATCGAATTTGAGCTGTGGGAGAGTTATCAGTGAAGTGGACACTGCAGAGACCGAAATCATACTGGTGAGGAGAGGTTGCGAGTGCGATGGTATGGTGTTCGCTACCTCATGCGGTTTCAAGCGGTTTGAACGACGGCAAAAAAGCGTAATTAAGACGTTCTAAATCACGGAAAGTACTTGAAACTCGCGGAGAATAATTAGTCTTGATTGTTGCTGTCTGGATGAGATACCGTATAAAACTTCGAATATTTTAATCATGCAGGTTTTTTATCTTCTTTTTAGCACATTAGCTCATGCCATCACGATTCTCAATAACACAGGCCTAGAGCAGCATGGCAACCTGACATTGCCTGGGAGACCAGATTGTTTTCTTCGAACTCAGAGCCGCCCACCGGGTTTGAATGCGCCGGTCACCAATCATGACTGTCAAGAGGCAATCAGTGCTGTTAGCCAAGACTTTCCGGACAATGAGCGATTCTTATTTTATACCCAGATACCAACTCCTGGTGTGGCAGCACGTCTGAAGGTGAAAGACCCGTACAGGAAACACTGAGGGTCGTGTGATGTTACTCTTTATTCTTGGGGCGGACCAGTTTGGAGACGGGTGTCGCCGGATCAATTCACTTGGATGTTGTATCGGGTACGTAGGACTTGTGTGGAGAGAGATGAGCCGCTCTCATATGGCGGGCGTATCGAACTTGAAGACGACCAGGGCGAGCTTTTCGCAGGTTTGTTATCATCTGAATGGGACGACTTGACAATCGTTACTTCAGATAGCGTCCGGCGAAGGCCTAGCAGGTTGCGATAAGGTGTCTCTCATTTTCAACAGAAAAAGTCAAGTTAAGTGGAGCGCATCAAAAAATGCTTTCCTTGCGCAACCCTTGGACGTGCAAATCCAAATGAGTCAGTGGCTGCCTGTCATCTTTCGTATGGCTTGTAAGATCTTGCATAGCCATCACTTGAGCTTTAGCATAATCTCGACGGTTAAAATGCTCAAGAGCGTGCACAACACGCTGTCTTCAGGACCGTCATGATCTATTCAGCAGTTTTAGCATCCTTCGTGAAAAGAGAAGGATGGATGCCACTTCTGCTGGACGTAGTTTGCACGCTTTTTGAGGTTCATAGCTTCAACATTGATCGTCAGTACATTATCATAAAGACCTTCTATGGCTTTGCCTCTCGAATCTTATCCACTGCATTGACATTGGATGTAATGTATGGCCTGATCTCTACCCGCTCAGTATACTCGACTTGCGAGAGCGCACGGCTCGATAGTTGCTTAGGGGCTTCAGCAGGATTACAAGATATTGCGAAAGACGAGGTTCATGGATGTGAGAAAGCCGCGGCCTCAAACCCTAAGGCAGACAACATGCCGAGATCCGCCTTTCGAAAAGACCTGTCGACCAATGCAAGCAATGCATTATCACCGTAATGGCAAAGTGAGCAGCGAGTAATGCTTTCCGAAGACAATACAAGAAAATTGGCAGAGGTATGGCTCAAGGACACTGATATTCATCTCAAGAGTGGAGGTTTATCCACAGCAGAACCTAGGGACCTTCATGCGGATCTCACAGGCTGTGTGGAGATTTAGGATGTCCACGCTCAAGCAAAACGAAAAGGGATTGCGGAAGATGGAGGAGTGTCCAGCGAAAAAAGAATGCCAAAGAGATGGATTGTGAGAAGACATTATTAGAGATGTATTGAGTAAGAGAGGTCGATGTTTTTTCTCCGATGGAGATTGAAAAGCCGTGGGGGAGGGAAGAGCCTTTTATAATCGCCAAAGTAACACGAACTTTAATGAAACATCGGTAATTGGAATTTGATGTCGTTATTTGTCCGTCGAAGTACTCTCCACCGGTCTCTGAAGTGATTCAAACTCCTATCATTTGAATGGCCAATAATGCGTTCAAACGTCATATTTGTTGAGTCCCACTTTTTTTCAGCACCCCA
Source organism: Bacidia gigantensis (assembly GCF_019456465.1). Taxonomy (NCBI): domain Eukaryota; kingdom Fungi; phylum Ascomycota; class Lecanoromycetes; order Lecanorales; family Ramalinaceae; genus Bacidia; species Bacidia gigantensis. Next base: position 27,135 of record NW_025408606.1, read on the forward strand.
TTTCCGGTTGTAGTTGCCCAATGATAGTTATCAAAAGGTACAAGATCCCTATTGATGTCTCACAAATGCTACGGGGCGCATCCCAGGCTGCTCTAAATATCGCGCATCGCGCTTCCTACGCGAAGACCTACTGCCAATCGCTGCCTTTTCTCGCCTTTCTTATCATCGGACATGATATGAATGTTCCCCAAAATAGACTTGACGTTGATTTTGGAGACCTGTCGCTTAAAAATTGATTTCGGTAGAAATCCTTTATCCTCCGAGCAATACTTCGAATTCAGACCAGCATGCACTTCAATATCTTTCTCCTTACTACGATGAACCTGGTATTCGCTGTCCTCTCTGAGGCTCTTCAGTGCGATTGTGTCCCTCCTACTGGCTTGCTGGCTCCTCTATCCGATTGTCAAAGTGTACTTGAATCTATGCATTTCGCGTGGATACGGCAGGGGTCAAAATCGAATGCGAAAACATGGGGTCGCGTTGTTGAGAAAACAAACGAGACTCATGTCCGACTTCCAAGAGACTACAAGATGAAAAGAAGGTGGGAATGGTTAAACCCCAAGCACTGCGCCATACATGTAGACAATGTGTTTGGTCATTGGGACGATACGGAGGATTTCACTTTTCCAGCCGTGATGCAAGCTGGAGATGACGTCTTGGCGAAGTGCTATCCACAGAAGACAGGGAAGACGTTCCTTGGGCTGACGAAACATGTATATGTCACGACTCTTTACACGTCAATCGACGAAGAGGCTCCTGAAGAGTACCAAGCGCTATCAAATACGACCATTGTGGAGCTGGAGCCACCTCCAGTTGCGTTCAACTGTACCGAGACTTGCCAGATATTGCGGTGATGACACCTCATTGTATTTTCGACAAAGGGATTGTTGTCTCTCCTCGCCTGTTAGAAAAGAAGTAGGCGAAACATGGCCTCTCATTCTTTCGTCCGAAGGACCTCTAAATTGACACATTTTATGTTTCCTTCTGCTGGACAAAGAAAGGCCCCAGCCCAGAACCTTAGAACGTACAATTTGCTCGACGTGTTTTGTAAATAGCGGCATCTTTGTCAGGCTTAAATGTTTGGGGTTGATACTTAGGTTCTCACTTATGTGTCTAGCAAGATGGTGGCTTCTTCATACACACTGAATGATTGGTGGGAAAGAGCCCAAAAACCCCTCAAAGTGCCGGTGAAAGGATCGCAGAGACAATGCGACATATCAAGTTATCTAGGTCACTTAATTCGCGTCTTAGGGTGTTCTCTAGCTGCATAGTCTTGCTACGTCACCGAGATATGGTCAATCTCTATCTCTCTACTTTAACGCCCATCGCTACGATCTGTTGACTTCGAAACAGCGAACCCTTCATGCTTCCTTATTTCTAGAGCATTAGGGTCATTTGCAATCTTCCTCCAGTAGCATGTCGCCCAATCAAATCCATCATGCCACTAGGGGTACCGGGTCGGTGGCAATAATGCTACCAATTGGTTCAGTGAGCCACTCGCTTGACGGGATACGCTTTGATAGGCAGTAGGTTTAGGCTTGCGGCTTCACTCGGTTGCGGGGTCGATCATGCATCACGAGAAATCTTGCATGTCGGACGAGATCGTACGAATTTGCCCTGCGAATGGCTTGCTGTCCTTGGTGATGTAGAAATGCATGTTCAGGGAATATGGGATGAGTCTCAACGCGTCACTATGCTGTAAGGAGGGGAGACGGAGAAGAGCGGGGCGCGTATTCCACGTCTCGAAGTGACCCGAAAGAACATATAAAGATCCCCTGTGGACCAAGCAACACTCTTTCTCAAGTGACATTTTTATATTCAGCATCGATCATGGCTCTCGCATACCCAGAGGGCGAGTGTTTCTTTACCAGAAAGGCGTTGGACAGTAGCGCCGCAGATGGGTACAAGGCAAGCGATCCTAAGAACTTCTACAGCCATATGATGATAGAGTATGTATGGAACCATTGGGCAGATAGTGTGTCTGTTGGGAGACGCAACCACCCCCGAGCGGAATACAAAAACGTGACAGGTGTAGGGTGGAACACCCGATTTGGTGCGTGGTCAGAGCTGCCAATCAGTTACGGACCGCGCCCGGATGATATCAAGAGGAGAGGATCACATAAGCTTTGCACGAATGGGAACGTGTTCAGGGATCGTGACAACGGCGGAGGTGATCAGGTAAGTCTAAAAGAAGCGGAATAGGCCAAATGATGATAGAAGGTATCTGACACCCCTGCGGTCATGGTTTATGTTCATGCCAATGCCCACTACGGATGAACGCTGCATCTGGATTGACGTGAGTTACTATAACTTTCTTTAAGCCGTATGACCAGGCTTCGCTGAAAGATGTTGGTACAGCTGCTGGGCTACGTACGAGCAATATACCTTCCAGTGGCCCACTCGGTCAACAAAGATCACGAGGATCTTTGCTCGTTCGTCCAGGTAAATTTTGCGCTCGACAGAAAAATCGACATGTGGATAGAGGACGCTGAATGTTTTTACGAATTCCCTACCACCTCAACATTTGGGCTAGGTATCTGGGCAGACCGTACCTTGGGTGTGGATGTCAGCAGTCTTATTGAACTTCTCTGCCTACCTCGTCAGCTCCGAAAGAATCATTGCTATGCCTTGAAACTCATCAAGCTCGTCAACAGCGGTTCAATTAGCCACGTGGACCTCAAATTCAACATCTCCGATGAACATGACAAAAGTTGGGTTGACGTGGCTAAAGGAAATTTTGGGCTTGACCTCACCTGGCTGCCCGCAGAGAAAACCTTATGGGCCGAGAACTTTGTCAAGAACACTCTCAACTTGGCCATCGGTTTCATTCCCGTGGCAGGTCCTTTTTGCCAGATTATGTTCACAGTGGCCTGGACTGGTATTGCCGAGGACGGACCCGCGGCATGGAAAGCTTACAAAGACATGTGCCCCGGCTGGGATCTTACAGAGCATATGATCCAGGAGCTCGCCCGCACTTCGAATGAGACACGAAAGTTCTTGCCAACCGGTTGGCAAGCTCTGAAGCTTTCAACGAACAAGGACGTCGTTGAAAATGTCGAGGTCAAAACAAAGCCCGTCGACAGGAAGATGGACAAGAGCTTGCAATTCAGGCAAGAAGAAAAGGTATACCTCAATTCTTATTCGTGGCGCAAATAGGCCTCAGTCTGTAACACAACACAGACAAGGCAACAATCATCAGAGACATGTTGTTGAGCAGCAATTCCGTCGATAGCCTACACGTGATGCTTTCCTGAAGTTGAGTCTCTGTACGTAGTTTCAAAATCGTTAACGAATGTCCTAATGTGAATGATGTCCTTATTCTATTTGCTGCCTGATGCAGAGCAAACGTCTTTGAAACCTCTCCGAATTCGGTTGCATGGAATTTCATCACGCCGTCTCAGATGACAGTTGACACTGCTGCTACTTCTCGGGCAGGGCGATTGTGAAGCGCTACCAGCGACTTCATCAACCACAATTAATTCGTCCTAATGCTAGAAGATTTAGATGTAGTTCATGTGTTGCACAAAATACTCATGAAGGTTGGGATACCAGGTGAGTATCGTTAGTCTGTTGAGTACGTGAAAGACTTTGCTAAATTTTGGAAGGATGCAGGGGTCATGGATGCGAAATTCTGGGATTACACAGATTGCGAACATTTGCGCCCTGAGGACGCATAGAGGTTGCAACGAAGGTTACAGGATCAATGGATATCTGCCTTACAACCTAATAGTGAGCGGGCACCTTGCCGATGCACAAAGCCATCTAGGAGTAATTACAGATCTATTCCATCATTTCAAGATCGTCGTGCAGCATCTACCCCTCTTTCAAATGCACGATAGACGCCACATAATACAGGTACATATGCATCGTGCCATTTCTCTTCACGGATGTGCTCGGCTATACATTGGTTGGATGCATTATCGCCTTGGCAGAAGAACTGAGCAACAGCATATGCACAGCGATGACTTATGTATTCGACCTTCCTCCATGATCGAAGACTCTCTACACCAGTTCCCGACGCAGCATTCTCCACTCGACGTTATCGCTATCTCACCCTCCAATACCGGTGCCCTCGATCCCATCCTACCCCAGTTTTGATGGGATGATGGAGTGTGCTATACTGAGGAGCTCTGTGGAAAAGGGTGTCATGCGTCGAGTATTCGTTGAACAGCGTTGATGCTGCTTCCACAATCCCTCGGTTTATGCATGCATCATGCTGCGGAATTGGGATAGATACAGATGCATATCTCAGATGCAGATCTGGTAGGAGACATGCAAATCGCTCGGAGACGACATTGCGGACCTGAACAAAAAAGACAAAATGAAAATGGTGTGGCAGCCTTGCTTGTGCAGCTTACCAACGCTGGCTGTTCTGAGATGCTTAGAACCCACAAAGACTTCATCAACCTCCAACACAGCAAATTCATCGCCTGTCTCTATCCTCGTTCAAATCAACTCCGAGAAAGCCTCACGCCGAAGAAACTTGGCAAGGGCTTTAGGCATTGAAGCATGCCTTCCTTCACCACCGACGAAGTCCGCCCTCTGGACATCGTCAGCGCTCTAGTGCGATTTCTCGACAAGCTCGACTATCAGGACACCAATCTCGTCAACTTCGACGCCCGGTTCAAAGATCTCCAAGACTGCTGGACTCTCGTCGCGTCGCACTTCGAGCAACGCCTTCGCAACGGCACACTACGTGCGAGCCCCAAGCACGTGTGGCACGCCATGCGCACGGGCATCTGCTTCACCGTCTGCACGTGGGCGCACGCCTCCCTCTCGCTCCTGGTCGATATGAGCATCTTCTGGATCTACACCGTGCTCCTGGACGACGACTCTGCGAAAGACGGCGCGAATTTGAACACGGGGTCTTTTGTGATGGATCTCATCAACGGCACTGGGCAGCAGCATCAAGTTTGGCGCTTGATGAAGGAGCACTTCCCAGCCCTCATGTCGCACTATGGCCCTTTCTGCGAGCTGACGATCTTTCGCAGTAGCTTGGCTTATGTGCAAGGCTGCTGGATCGAGTCGCACGGCATCCTGGGAGATCGTGGGGCTGATCTCTATCCGACATTTCTGCGAAACCTGACAGCCTTGCCTGAGGCTTGCGCTGGTGGACTTTTCCCCAAGGACATGTTCAATGAAGAAGAGCATTTGCAGGATATGGCGATTTTGAGTGCGCAGTTGACACCTTACGTGAACTCCGTAAACGACCTACTCTCATTTTATAAGGAAGTCGGCGACGATGATCAGGTCAACTTCGTGCGAGCGTACTGTCGCGTCCATGGTGTGACGATGCAAGAGGCGTTGAACCGGGTCGCCGACGACGCCATCCACTCGCTTGAGCAGCTCAGGGCTGTCTTCAACAAAGAAACGGCGCCAGCTGTCAAAGCAGTCGTGGACTCATGGATGCAAGGCTATGTGACATTTCATTTCTGCCAAGAACGGTATCGACTATCTGAGGTTTATGAGGAGTGTGGACACACGCCCGAAGAGGGAAGCTTTCGTCGGTGGTACGATATTATTCGGTCTGGGCGACCCGACTCCAGTGAGTGGGCCAAGCCGCTGGTACTGGAGGTGGTTAGTCGAAACGAACCGAAGAGTGAAATCTTCACGCACGTTATGGGGGAAGCAGAGTTGACGGACAGCCATGAGATTCTCAACCCTGTCGTGGAGGAAGCGAAGCTGACAGACACCCATGAGATTCTCAACCCAGTCATAGGTGGAGAGAAGCTAAACAAGATCCACGAACATTTCACGTCAGTCGTCGAAGAAGAAAAGCCCAGTACAAGTCCTGGGTGTTGCGTGCAGGTGATGGTAGGAGCGGAGCTGAAAGAGGACCAAGTACAAGCCTAGAATAGAAGGGACGAAGTGGGTTCACACAGGAATCTCATCATTCTCCATCACTTTTCCGTCGTCGTTGTAGCGTTCACAATACCTACTACCAGAAACCCTCTTTCTACCTCATCGAAGATCTTCGCACAAGCGAGCAAGGACGACTGCCCCAAATAGTTCATTTGCAGGATTACTTCAAGCGTGCGCAGGCCGATAAGACAAAAATCCAATGCCCCATGTAACACAACCGTGTCATTTTCATCACCTATTCAACTAAAGGAGTGTGAGCCACAACCGTACATCTCCCCCCCCTCCCTATATCCCATATCTCCCTACCACCATCCCCACGAAAACCTTTTCCATGTTGTTCAGATCACGCTCCAGCTGATACCTCCCTACCCACTAAGCTTGTCTAGCCCGGCAATATACGTTCGGCTGTCTTGATAGGGGAATTGCACGGTGGAGGGAGGGCCGGATCGCTACATGAAGCATTGATCGTAAGTATCCATGTAAATGCTGCACAGGCGTTTGAGGCCTTCCGAACGGAAGAGAGGACTTTGATGCTTACTCACCGCGGGATATTTTCAAGCCCTACACGCGCCATTTGCGCATCCGTTGGGGCATTCTCTGACTTTCTGCCACGTGCCGCCTGTGCATTTGATCTATCGAAGGTTTAGTGAACGCCCGAGCTCTTCCTTTCTGATCAAGATTGAGCTGCTTGGGTGCGTGACATAGTATTGGATGTCACTCTTTCATAGATAAACAGAGCTTGGGTTTGAAGATACTCGATGATAGGTGGGGGGATTCTTGGGTTGAGCAGTGATGAGAGTCGATCGGAGACCCAACACGGACGCAAGATCAAGAGCAAGGAGGAATGATACTTACGACGTTGTTGTGGTTCTCGGAGCATCGCGTCACACCCACACAGGTGTCTCCGCATGAGGAACCTTGTTGATATGTCCCTGGAGCACAAGCTAGAGTGGTGCTAGCGAGGAAGAGGGAAAGAAAGACGGTGGTAAACTTCATATTTGCTGAAGGGTTGTGAGTTACGGGCTTTGAGGAAGGATGACTTTGGTTGCTGGAAATATATCTTTGGGGTTTGTTTTTTGAGACGATGGAATGAGAACGATAGAGCAAAGAGCAGAGAGCAGATGACCTGCTCTTTTATGTTCAGATGGATCGTGCTCGTCGGGCCCAAAACGACGACGCCAAGATCTTGCGAGATGAGGAAGCTGCCTGGATCGGCAGATGAGCGGCCACGAAGCTTGCCATGTGCATTGTCCGCGTCCACAAGGTGCATCCAAAGCTTTACAGCTTCTCTTCCGGTCGTTTCGAGGGCTCCGAGGAAGAATCAAAAGTTCTTCTTAGTCAAGACCGTGAGTCCTCAAAGGGCGGGTAGACGCTTGCAATGCACCAAGTTCTCCAGAGCATTGTTCATTAGCCGATGTTTCACAGCAACATGCGGTTAGGTCTTGCGAAGTAGGTCTTGCGGTGTACGTAACGGGCAGGTATGTCCCGTTCGCCCATTCCATGCCATAGTCTCGCGCCTTGGCGTAAACCGAAAGATGGCGTAGCGGTGATACCTCGTCACCTGCCCTTGCAGACCCACAGAAGTTCAGCCGACATACAATCAGGAGAAAGCAAAGGCTTCGTCTCTTATAACATGGAAATGCTCTAATAATGGGAATGATCACGCAACATGGCGTGCTTGAAGACTCGATACCCACCGGTCAATGATTCCCCGTTCGCGAATATCGTAGATTCGACAAGGAAGTTGGATCCGCCCGTCACGGGATGTCCATCGAGTCGATCTAGGGAACTCTGGGGATCCCTGTTCCGTTTCAATTGGACAGATCTGGCCCGGGCCGTTTTTGCGGTTCAGGCACATATCTTCGGGGTCCCCCGCCCCCTTTCCCCGCATTATATAGATGCCCACGTCCTCATTGAGCAGGTAGTATCTGATGACTGATGCCTCATTGGCCCAACGAACAGCAAGAAGTGGGGCCTTGCCAAAAGAGATGTACTTGCGAGGTGGAATTCAGATGAGCTTGATGCGGCGTATCGAGATATGCAGGGGGAATGGACCCCGCATAAGCTTATAAAATGTATCTCCGGAGGATTGAGCGTCCATTCTGGGAGGTGGTTGGCTTGAATACAAAGTTTTGCGAGGGGACTGCCATGGACCGTGGCCTAGAACCGCGTGAAACCAACAGACGGGGAAACGGACGTCTTGTAGCGGGAACGGTAGCAGACGGTGGGGGCCTTTTAAGTCGAGATTTAGCAGTGGCGGACTAACGTTAAGTCACATCCCTTCCTGTCCTGGCTGAGATCTGCAAGGAGTTAGCCGAATAGAGGGCAAAAGAAGCGTCATTACCCCATCGCGTCGACTGCAGCTAAGCAAAAGCTTACATAATTTGCTGGAAGAAGGTGTGCCATCCCGTGGCCCACTTGCCTCTTCGTCGAGCAGGATTCTGCGGCATCCCACATCCCACATGCTAGAGGACTGTTTTCTCCCTGCAACCTTCTCCTCACTTCTCCGCAATACCCTTTGCCCAAATGATTCACTGCCAATTGTTCGCATCACGCCCAATCTAACTCACAGCACAGCTCGCTCGTTGCTCAGTTCTTCAATAAAGCTATCATTCCATCAGCGTTGCATCCAATCCTACTTCCCCACTAGTGGCTGTCTCCTAGCACTCCTGTCTTGAATGAGCCTGAGTGATCATCGCGCGGTCTGCGAAGAGATTAATTTTGTAATTGCAAAGACAAACATGATTGTACAACATGCATAGTCTTGAAGGGAACTGGGAATTGAGCGCAGAAAGCCGATAGCTGGTGCGGGGGGGTTGAGATCATATATGGCTGCTTGCAAAGAGTATGAGCACTCTATGCTCCCACCTCCTACCCCTGCGCCTACTCCACTTCAAGAGTCGTGCAGCCCTCAAGCCGTCTCCCCACCCCACGTGGTTGCACTCTGACCTTCTGGCCCATCACAGATCGTATCATTTATACTCGGGGAACCACCTCGAAACTGACCAGTCACATCGTCGCAGCATTGTCCCTCAGGCGGCTCCAAAACACCTAGCTTCCTATCCGCGGACTCTTGAATTAAACCCTTTGCTCCAGCAAGACAGCATCCGGTCGAAACATAAGTACAATTGCATGGACATGCAGCTGGCGCAAGAGAAGCTGTCGCTTGTACGGCCGATATGATATCCGAAGCTGCAGCACCCTCCAGGGAACTTAGAGGGTTCGTGACATTCAAATCTGAGATTTCTGGAGCGGGACCTTGCACTAAGATTATGTCTGAGGTAGAGACATTGGTAGCTGCTCCTTCACGCAAGCCTCGACCATGCGAAGCGTATGAAAAGTACGACTGCTTGCACGTTCCCTGAAATCTCGCGCTCCCCACGCCTTGCCATGGGTCTGCTATGCATCTGCACCAATCTGTCGAGCTACAGAGATTGATTTGGCCAAAGCAGGGATCTCCGCATCTGGGAGCTGGGGCAGCAGGGGGAGCCGGTGTCTCGGGTTCTGGGAAGGCTTGCTCGAGGAAATCGTAGAAGTCGTTATCGTCCAGTGGTTGCGCGCAGTCTTGATATCCACCTACGTTTGGACTCGAACCGTCGCTGGAATCTCCAGCTACTTGTCGAGCGCACATGTTGGCGTTGTGGACGATGATCGACTTGCAGACTTTCTCCATGTGTGAGTTTGGCCCGTACAGGGTCAGGATCAGGTGTTCCCTGTCTCCTTGCATGCGGCCAGACTGTTAGCTGAAATGATCTATCAGGAAGACCCTCAGAGATTCCGATATACAGGGCCACGGGTGCTGCACCATCAGAGTGTCTACCGTGAGATCGAGTATCACTTACCCACTGCAATATGGCCACCAATCCCAGAGGCATCGCCTTCTGGCATGCATTCATTGATAACGTCTGTCCCAGGCTGCTGCATTCTTTGAAGGCGTCCAGTATCCCACTGTATTCCCCCCATTGTTTGCAGAGGACTCAAGGCCATCCTACAGTTGCCTACAAAACAGTTGATGAGGCTTGTCTTCCTATATGGATGTTCAATGCTTGCACATACCATGCTCGGCTACTCTTGGCACCTCAAACCATTGCCGAAAAGCCAAGTTCGATACTGCATCAGGCTTTGGCGTTCCTCGCAAGGCAAAGAAATGAAAAGCCACATCATACCGCTCTAAGGTCGGCCATTGATTTTCAAGTTTGTCGACTAGCCACTGGCAGTCAGCACGACTGGTGACTCCGTACAGAGGACTACATCCAGGTGTGGCTGCAGTCACAAGATTTAGTAATAACGTTGAGAGGCTGAAAAAGACAGCCGTCGTCTGCAAGGGGAATGTCATTGTTTAGAAGACTAGGGGTGGTAAGCAATCAAAGGTTACGAGGATTAGCCGATGAGAATTCGGATTCCCCATTCTGGGCTCAGTAGAAGCAGGACGCATGTTATTATAGGTTCAAAAGCGTCAAGCTGCGAATGCAGCCATCCGATACTTAAGTAGAGCACTTCCGGATGCCAAAAACCAACACGCGCGAGTAACATTTCCAACCTTCACTGGCCGCATATCACACAGCTAAGTTGCTGGGGACCCTTACCGTATGTGGTATACAGGTATTACGCACTTCGGTATGACTCCAGGTAATCTCAATAATTATCCGCATTATATGCCTCAAGTGCTGCAAGCTCGAAATTCCGTCTAGACTGATAGAGCGGTAATTGTTGCAATTACGCGCAGCCACGTCGCCCGTGTCGCCGCGCTTCTTCAGTTTCAGCATTGGATTACAACAAGCTTGGCGGGAGAAGCTGGCAATATGAGATCATTCAAGTGTTAGTAGGTAGGAGCCGGTTGAGAGTAACTTAGCAGGCATAATGCAGCCGTGCCTAGCACTTGATGACTTGGGGATGTCAAGGTCCTATTTGGAGGTTACGACTTGCGATTGGCGCCCTACCTACTCGCCAGCATCGATCCATAAAGCCAGATTTGCATCCTGAGTTGTTGAATATTTGCGCACTTCATCGAGCCAGCAGCCCTATGTTGCCTGCTTCTAGCATAGTGCAAAATGCCGATGTCTGATTTAGACCTTGATAATTGCAGTTGAGGCCGTACTTTCTCACCAGCTTTAGTGCTTGAATCCTGAGCAGGTAAATATCTACCCAATTTTGCCAGCCAGCAGTTCGATTTCGCCTCCTTCCGGCTTCGTGGCTTGAACCATCTGGCTTCTCGAAAATCATAAGAATCTCTCATCCGCCGCCGCGTTTTGATTGTTTCTCAAGTACCTCGGCCTTTGCAGGGCCTGATAATTCGCGTTTTGAGCCTGCCTTAAATGCTGGTGCTTTGCAGAGACCGAACTCTGGATGAGCCAGAAGCTGTCGCGCTGACGGCCGGTGTAAAGCGTCCCAGGCAAGCATGTCAGCAAGCATGGGTGAGATAATCGATCTTCGGTCTTCTCTTAGACCCCTCACCAGAATATCGTGGCCCTGCTTATTACGCGCATTGTTCTTTTTGTGGTTGCCAAAACCATAGTACTGACGTGCTAGTGCCAGACCAAGCATCCAGATGTCAAGACGTTGGCCGTATTCGTTACCACTTGTCTTCCTGAATCTCAGGTGGGAGGAATTGCCACGCTGCTAAAGCAGTCTCCTTAGCCTGTGGCTCGAAGGAGACCTTGCCAAAATCATTTAGCGTCGCACGCGGGGAAACCTCTTGAAAATAGAGAAGGTTTTGTTGAGTGATGTCCAGATGTATGAACCATTTTTTGTGTACCGTATTTAGGCCGACCAGGAGATTGAAAACGACGCATTTTTTGTCCTGCCAGCTTTTCGCATCCTCTGGCTCCATGAGCTTCAGAAAAGGGATGCTTTTCTCCATAATCAAATACATCTCCCTCGGAGGGTATGTCTTCTCCACCACGCCCGTTTCTCACCGCATACAGCCGAGTGACGCCTATACTAGCACTCTGCAACACGGTCAATGCCTCTATTTCTGAACTGACTTCATTCTGCGCATTTTCGCTTTTCATCTCAAGCCGTTTAGTAATTCATGGCTGCCCGGTCCGAGGGTGAAAGCCCTCATATACTGTACCAAAGGTTCCCATGCCAATTTCTTGCAAACTAAACACTGTCTCATCAAAGACGGTGTCGCACTCGAATGGGATACCGGACACGCTACTCTTGGGGACCAGATCCCACCCCAATCTCAAGCTATGTGGACGAAGTGAAGCTTCTCGATGTTTGAGGTAATATTTCTCTTCCTCGGTAGTTGAGACGGTGAATTGAAAGGTAAGAGTCATGCCGTTGACGGGCAATTGAGTCGTTGGACGGTAGAAAGAGGTAGTTCTCCCAGGTCTTAATGTAAGCTTGCCAATTTGGTCTCTAGTTTGCCCGTATCATCCAAGCCCCAGACTTCAGGTGCATATGAAGGACAAAATGAGGAGGTTGTACAGCATCGCTGAAATCGTTCGTAGCAGGGGCGAGCAGAATGTCAAACCCAAAATTGTCATTGCCGTCGACTGGTCGTCTTACCCTGAATTTTGTACCAAAGCCAAAGGCATATGCCAGCTGATCATATTGCACCCTTCGGAGATATGCATTTCAAGGGGCTCGGATTCGTCAGTAGCAGCCTGGTCACCAAGAGCTTCACTTCGCTTCCTTGGCAACATTCTGTTCTCAGTGTAGACAAGGTGTTGCGCTTGACACTTCTGGAGATGCTCTTGCTTCTTGAGGTCTATCAGAATTGGAAAGGCTTTCTGAGCCTCGGAGCTTCCATTGTAAATTCTTAGAAACTCTCCACTGACTGTGTTACGCCGCCCCACCTCCTCTAAGGCTCGGAGAATAGCCATACGTTGATAGCCCCATCGTCAGAGAGTTCCTGTGTAGAGATGTCACTCTCGTCATCGGTAGCAACTCTTGCATCCTCCATCGCTGGCGCTTCCCCGCCTTGCAGGCTCCTTTAATTCTGTTAAGGATGACAAGTGACAAAGCGATGTAAACCGAATGTGCATATATGTCTTAACAGAGTGTACATAATCACTAGAGCTGGCCATCCTCGTTGTCGGCGATAGTAAAAGCGCGAGTCTCAATACAGGATCACATTATTGTTGACATTCTTTCGAATGGATTGGAAGAGTCATCTGGCAGTCACGCCAAGTCGTTAGTGGCTTGGCGCTTGGCTCCCTACAGGAACACAAAATGATTCCGGCCCATGCTCCCTTTATTAACCATCCCCTTTCACCAAGTCCATCACTTCTTGAGCTCTGACATATCAAGGGACAAACATTGGAGCTGTCACTATGCTGAGCTTCACAGAAGACCCGGATCAATCAACCGCATTGCTTCCAGTCGCGGGACATTACGACGGCCCTCCGTACATCAGCACCAGATCCCGCATAGACCCTACGCGCGCTGTAGCTAGTGAAGAGTGGGACATAGAAGAATGGCAAGCAGACGAATTCAAGAAAATCGACGCGCTGGATAGCAAACCGCGACTTGACAACCAGAACCAGGTTGGATGCGATGGATGAATGCCCGAGCCCTTACTACAAGTCTTTGCCTCGCTATGACGAGGAATACAAGACGTTGTGACGCCATCGGCTAGACTTGAAAGAGACCTTTGACAGCATGACCATGCTCCTACACCTGAAGTTACCCCGCCTGGCTTGCCAAACATATCACACATCGCAAATCCACGCAAGAGCCGTGCGCACCTAAGGACTGTCCATACAAGAGCGGCAAGTCATGAGGCCTCGAAACGGCAATTGGTCGGCGCAAAAAGCATCGCTACCGTCGTCGATGATGGGAAAAGTAGCTTGGTACAAAGCCCGATGTCCTCGTCGAGTCTGGCAAACCGACGAGCAAGATCGAGACGTGACGTGAAAGAGAATGGAAACGGAATTGTCAAGAGGTCACGACAGCCGTGCACCCGGTCCCAAAGGCAAAGCTTGTCTCTCTCCACAATACACTTCAAAATGATATACTGCTTGAAGGGAAGACGGGTGGTCTTGAAGCCTTGAAAATGGAATTCTACCAAGGAGCCTACGATTGATGCTTCGAATTTACATAAGTGGACCGACACGAGATCCTAGCACTATCTCTAGAGTTTTGCCACCTCATTCGCTCCCATCCGATCGCGGTGGATACTCTACAATGGAAGTACGTTGAGTGATACCAATCGATCAAATCAAGCGCTAATTTGTCCTCACAAGTCTCTTGGTCTGCTGCCCCCTTCCTGGATCCCCCAATCCCACTTTCATACCTAACGACTCCCTGCACGGCACTCTGCCCCATTCACTGACAGCTGTGGCCGTTGACTGGATCTGCCATCACGAGAAAGATAATAGCGCCACTCATTGCATCAGACCCGGCGCCAGAAACACAGATCCTCCTACCAATACGGAAAGGGTTGAGAGGCCGAAGACTGTGTCACATCACATGTGACGGGGGCATTTTATGAAACATTCAATATTGAATAAGGCATATAGAAGTGAATATGAATTCATTGGTGCGTAGACCACTGGAATGGCTTGATCACAGTGGGGTTGAAGTCTACCATCCTTTGGCCATGACAACGAGGCTGAGACTGCGATGGAACGCCAAATCTGCTTTGTTTGAGGTTGAGGGTAGAATGGCGCAAAGTCTTACGACCCACATGAAACGTGATCAGCCTCCGGTAGCTGCTTGTAAATAAAGCAAACGCAAGAGTCTATCGTCGAATGGATCAAGCAGGCAGCTACGCATGAATTTGGATTTTGCTGGAAATGAAAGAGCCGGGCCACATTTCATTGGCCTTGCATTTATATTGGGCCTGTGAAACTGCTAAGAGGGACGGAGGTAGCTCTCACACCTTGAACGTGCTTTATAAAAAAGTCATCCTGATCGGCTATCTCAAACAATGAAACCTCATGACTACACGATTTGACCAAGTGGGAAGAGAGGTACCTGAGAATGAGTGGTGATCTCTGACCGCGCGATCCATTGGGGCATTGCAACATGTGCGCAACAGTCTGAGTGGGCGTCTCAATACTTGCGATCGCCATCAATGACAGTCAAAGGCTTTCAAGCCACAACGCGCGGACTCCATTTTCGCCAAATAGCGACCAAGATCGGATACACTGCTAGTCAAAAGAAGGGAACTCGGGAAATCAAGCCGGGCAGCCTTGTTTCTGCGCAAGCATGGTTGGAGATGTTTTGGCCTCCGCTTCTCGAGCTTGACCAACGCTGTCCTCACCTAGGCGCCGGCCCCCAACTAATGACGCTCAAGTCGCATCGCTTTACTACGATGAAAGCCCTGAAACAGCAAACGAATGGGGCGTTAAATCTTCCTAGGCCAGATATGGCTGTTGCTCTCAAGGTGCGGAAGCCCCGCGGCTTAATGCTATCGCAAGCCATAAGATCTAAATATTCATCTGGCTCGTTTCACCAGTCATCCCAAACGTTCCCAAACCTGCTGTTGAATGCTTTTGCTCCACTGAGGCCAATCAGTAAAGACTGCACAACCTACCTGCCATTATCTATAGACCCTCCATGCAGTGAATGCCCGCGAAAACTTGTCACCGCCCCGACACATGCTCGACAATCTGTCGGTAGCTTCAGGAGCTCTACCGTTTCAACGAACATTGAGAATGAATGCCAATCTAGAGACCTCGATGCACGGGCTTCATCAAGCATTCAATTTGTTCATTGGCTTTGGCATGTTCATCTGACGGCTTGTCGGTTGCCCGCCTCAGCATAAATATGGAGGTCCTTCTCACCATTTACCTCTGCAAGCCACGCAAATCCGGAAAAAGGCTCTACTCCCCGCCACTTTGTTGCATTATGGATACTATTTTCGATTATTTGACAAACCTGTTCGAAAGATTCGTGGCAACTCCCACTCCCACAACTCCAGCTCCCTCAACTTCCACTTCCCCAAAACCTGCCCCAAAACCCCCGAAGGTTGAGCGAGACCTCAATCAGCAGACCCTGGGTAAGAATGGGATCGAATATGGCGAGGACAAGCTCTGTCAACGATCGTTTGGTGCGCATGTCGCCTCCCTCAAAGATGAACTCCTTTCTCGTGGCAATCCAGTATCCGAGCTCTCCTACCCGGAAGAAGATCAAGCCAGAGTAAATGTGCTGTTCTTATTCTTGGTCCGTGGCTAAGCCTTGCAAGCCCCCTAGCAAAACCGAGCTTGACCCATTCAATAGTGGATTTAAGTACAGAAGGGTCCGTCGTGACTCGTCCGCCTCCATGTGTGAGGACGCCGAAAACATGAGAAAAAAAGATGAGGGCGCGTGGATGGATCTACTGAAAAGATCGGTCTTCGCGGACTGGGTCAGCAGCAAGGAACCCGTGCGTTTTACACGCTATGACAGCTTACAAGGGGCCATTTCCAGGTGAGTAGAGCTTTTCTTCTAGTGGCAGAGAGTCTCACGCAACATTAGTGGCGGGACTCAATTGATGTGGAACGAAGCCGACAAATGTCGCATACTGCCATTTGCACCTTACCCAACACACCCAAAGCCCGACTTCTACTTCTCCATTCAAATTTACGAAAAGCTTCGGGAGCCCATGGGTTTCTTCAACAAAGCGTTTCAGGAACTGAGTTTTGAATCTCTGAAAGCTTGCAAAGGGCTGCGATATTGCCCTTCCATTGCCCCTCGAAATGCGATGCATGAGGGGTCTCAACACAACGTTTGCTTTCCGTTCGCCATAGCCGAAGTTAAGGCCGATGGGGTCTCGGATGCCAAAGTCACGGAATGTTTTTGTCAAGCAGCAAATGCCGCCTCATGCGCACTTGCGATGTTGTGTGACCTCAGCCGGCACAATCCAAACGCCGAGTATTGGCACCGACTGCATCACGATATCCTACCGGTCATCTGCTTTACTTTCATTGGCTATAGAGCCAAGGTCTGGCTCGCGTATGTCTCAGACTATGGATGCGCAAAGCAGGACGAGAAATTGATGCACCAATACGTGAGTGACGAACTCACATGTGATTGTTTGAACAACGATCTGACAGCTAATAGTATATGCAATGCATATGGGATGGTGACATCAGGAAAAACGAAGATGCTGTCGAGATCTACCAGATTGTGGATCGCGCTGCGCAGTGGTTTGTCTACGTGTACCGGCCCTGGGTTCTAACTTGTTTGGGCCATTGGAGATCATATCGCAGTCGGGACGATCTCAAGAAAGCCTGGCGTCTTGATGGTAGCCAAGAGCGAGCCATAGAATCTGCCTATCAGCACCAAATCAACGCGTGGCCTGTACTTACAAAATCCAGTGAGCGTTCGACGTCAAGACCTGCCACGCCAAGGCTTGCTAGATTTCAACATGCCTTAGATACAGGACGTGCAAATAACTCCAAAAAGCTCGAGCAGAACATCGACGATGGAAGGGAGACTGAGGCATACCCTGAAAACGAGCTTGACAATGATATGTCTGGAAACTATAGCCCGAGAAACAAGACTGGAGCAAGGCGATCTACCGAATGTTTGGGGACTCTGTTCAGTGAGCACGACACCCAAGTCTCTTCCGGAACTCGTGGAGCTCGACGCCGCAGCTCGGCACATTCACCGACCCCAAGCCCCGGCGTTCCTCCTTCCGGGAGTCAGGAAAGTCTCTCTATTCGAGGCTCGTCTGCCAACCAAGAGACACCGATAACACCAGCAAAACCCGGAGAACACTTGCTGTCTCCGACTTCTGCGTGGGGAGGGAACATGCCGTTGACACCGCCAGCTAGTCAATCTCCTCTTGCGAAGGCTCGTCCTCGGGGGAGACCGAGGAAGGAATCACGCTCTCCCTCACCGCTTTGTGAGGAAGCGCAGTGACGAATGATGTTACAACTGCGGCCTCAGCTAGGGACATTACATGATTGCTGTGAAGAATACATTATTAGAACGGTGGCTGTGTTAGGATGAACGAATCTCATCTTTGAGTGTTACACGAAGCTCATGCCTAGCAATGATTTTGCCTTGTGTTAAACCTTACACTCTTATTGATGATCACCCTCGGTTGATCAACATTCAAGCCACTATTACGCAAATAATGGCTGAAACCCAGCATCATAAGGGGCGGTCTAGGCTTTGGGGTTGCTAATTTGCTGCCAGGGGGCCTGTCCGCGACCGCCAGGCGACGCGAAAATATGAACATCATAGATTTCACTCATGTCGCTCTACCCCACGGCTCACCCCACCAGAGCGACTCTCATAGAGTCTTTTGCAGACACAATCGAGCTTGGTCAATGATGGCATGTTGATTTTCCACAGTCACGCATCGTTGGGCGCAGGAGCAAGTGCAGATCCCCAGATCCACCTAAAAGACACTTTTCTAAGCTTCTTTCTTCCCGTGCCTGCTAGACCAGATCCAGCACCTGTCATTTCCACACTTCCTCTTTGGGCCCGGCCAAGAGAAACGGTAGCCCTTGGCAAAGCTGATATCGATGTCGTGGTTGGCTGGCAGATGTCGCTTACAAAAGAGTATCGACGGCGACCTCCTTGTTGAATTTTGACCTCGTGGCCGGCCGTGCTTGGCATGCAATGCCTTCCATCTCCATGTCCTTTCCCTTCCTCAGACTCTCATTATTCCTTCTTGTCGATTCTTCGAGCGCCTTTTGGCATCTATCAGTTAGTCTTTGACTGTATCCACGTTCCTTAATGTATGTTTGATCGCGACGACTGTCTTTGACTTAATACCACGTTCGCTATGTGCCATTGACCATTACTCACTCCATTAATAATCATCTATAAACACTAATTCATAATGCTAATCAACGACCTACTACCGATCCTTTGCGTGGGCGCCTTCACAGCGTTGACAAGCGCCCATGCCGACCTCAAAGCGCGACATGAACAGCTGCCAACCAGCTGTGAGCTGTATACGACAGTTTTCGTCACAGTCACCGCCGGGCCAGAGTCGACCTTTGCTACTTCTGCCGAACAATTAGGCGATGTCTCGGGCAATGAAAGCTCACGTGGTTCACAAAGCGACGAAGGGGGAGCAGCGGAACATAGAGGAGGGAAAACATCTGGATCTGCTGTGAATGGAGCTGGTCCCCATAGTAGTGGGAATGAAATAGGAGGAGACACGAGTGGCGGCAGTACGCCAGGTAGTTCGCACTCCAGCGGTGAAGAGTCCTCTGGCATTGGTAGTCACGGTTCCTCCGACAACAGCGGCTCCCATAATAGTGGTTCTCATCGTGGTGAAAGTAACGGCAGCGGCTTACAAGAAGGAGGATCTGGTGCTGGATCTCATGGTAGCGGGTCTTCTGGCAACAGCAACGGGCAACACGAAAAGGGTTCTGGTAGCAGCAGCGCCCATCATGGTAGTGGGTCCTCTGGCAATGGCAAGAGTAGCTCAAATATCCAAGGTGCCGGGCCTCACTCATCAATTTCATCTCCACACTATTCAAAGTCGCCCTCGTACGAAGAGTCGACCCGTCTCTTTCCATCTTTCTCAAATCATACATTATTGCGGACATATACTACTAGTCAAGGTGACACAGGGTCCACTAGGTCCTCCTCTGCAACCCCGTCGCCGCTATTCTCATCACCACCAGGTTCAGCCGGATCTTCACATAGCAGCCCAACAGGCAAGCCTTTGCCAGTATCCAGTAATTCACATCCAACCTATCACTCCTCGGGCAGCAGTATACCCTTGGGTATCTCAACTCATTCTTCAGGGTCAGGTTCAGCCGGATCTTCACACGGCAGCCCAACAGGCAAGCCTCTGCCAGTATCCAGTAGTTCACATCCGATCCATCACTCCTCCGGCAGCAATAAACCCTCGGGTATCCCAACTCACTCTCCAGGGTCGGAAACAAGACGTTATCCTTCGCCTTCTTCTGGAACAAATAGCCTCCCTTCGTCGGCAACAGCCAGCAGATATTCCGCTGGAACATCTACCCCGCGCCCAATTTCTAGATATCCTTCAATGGCATCAATGTCTCCTCGACCATCGGCCTCCGGTGGCACTGGAACTCGATACCCTTCTCTAAGCTCTTTGTCGTCACGTCGCCCGTCGCCTTCTGGCACAATTCCCAGACCATCGGCGGGTACAAGCGGTCCTTCTTCAGCAACCAGTCATTCATCTGGTTTACCAACACACGGCAACGCAAGCTCGAGCGCAACACCTCCATTCCCGAGCGCTTCCAAGCCAAGCAGATCTCCATCAATGGGCACCAACTTACCCTCCTCTTCTTCGTCCACCTCCTCCTCACCAGCCATATCCCCCAGCACAAACCCACTTCCACCAACCCCCCAGACATGCTCTTTCAAAGGGAACACTTACGCGTGCGCCGACGCGACAACATGCGCGGCAGCGCAAGGAGCAGCATCTCCGGACCCTGACGAATGCACAAACCCTGGAGAAAACGTAAGTCGCACATCTCATATCTCCTCCCTTTCCCTCCCCTCCTCGCTGACCCACACCTCGAACCCAGTGTTGCGTCACCGAGACCCCCCAGCCACCTGCAGCGTCTTCGGCCAAGGCGATGGAACGTGTTTGACCGAAGCGACCTGCCAATTGACATTCGGCACATCATATGGCGACTGTATCGTAGATGGCGGGCCGTTGAAGGTAAATCCTCCCCTCCACCCCCCTTCCCTCCCCTCCTTCCCCCTTCCCATCCCATCCCCTCCTTTCTCGACGCCTTACACCCCCCCCCCCCCTCCCCCCGTTGCCCCGCCCTCATGAAGCACACACACCTACCTCCATACTTACTCACCTACCCACAAAAATAGTGCTGTATCCAACCCGCCCCCTCCCCCACCCCAGCCTGCGGCGCAGACGGCAGCACAGACATCTGCGTCGACGGCGGCGCTGCCGGCTGCGCTGCGCAAGGCACCCCCGTCCTCGGAACCTGTCGTGCAGCAGGGCAGCAATGCTGCTCCCCCGACATCGCGGCGTGTGGGGCGAGCGGGAATGGTGCTGTTTGTGTTTCGGGTGGGGTACCTGGATGTCTTGGCGATGACGGTAGCAGTGGCACGCCTGCTGTGGGATCTTGCGGCGATGATGGCTCGCAGTGCTGTATCAAGAACGAAGACCCGCCTGCTTGTGGTGCTAGTGGCGATGGGGCAATGTGCGTTCCGGGGGGCATATACGGGTGTACAGGCTACGACGGCAGCGGGGGTTTCAATGGGAACATCGGCACGCCTGCTGCGGGGACTTGCGACGATGCGGGTGATTACTGCTGCCTTATCACCGCACCGCCTGCCTGTGGTGATACTGGAGATGGAGCGATGTGTATTAGTGGTACCTCTGCTGACTGTATTGCTGCGACGGGGACGCCCAGCAGCGGTACTTGCCAGTCTGCGACGGATTCTTGCTGTAAGGTCACGGCTTGCGGTGCCGATGGGAGTGGCAATACTTGTGTCCAGGGCGGGGAAGCGGGATGTCTTGCAACGACGGGCATGCTTGCGGACGGATACTGCGCGGTGGATGGGGCGACGTGCTGTACGCCTCCGCCGAAACATACGTGTGGCTCGGACGGGAGTGGTGCGGTGTGCAAAGAGTTCGGGGCGTGCATCGTCTATAGTGACAAGTTTGACCTCCAAGGCACCTGCGAGGACTTTGAGGAAATCGTAAGTCTTCATACACAAAGATCCCAGGATGCGAAATGCGTGGATTTTGCTGACTTGGGGAAGTGCTGCCTACCCCCTCCTCCACCAACACCATGCGAATATCTCGGCCTCACTGGGACTTGCATGAACGATCTTCAGTGTACGACTGGCTTTGTTGGCCAATCTGATCAATGCGGGTTCTCCGTAAATGGCCTACAGGTGCGTTACCAACCCCAACCCCAACTCACCGTCAAACACCACGTACTGCTTGCTGACTGCAAACATCAGTGCTGTGCCTCACCCGCTGTAGCATGCAACACAGACGGCCGTTCAGGATCCTGCCTGACAGAACGATTCTGCGAGCTCAACCAACGCGTCAGCACGCCCAATGACGCCTGTCCAATGAACGACCTTTTCCCTACCGAAGTACGTTCGCCCTTTACCCCTCCCCTTTCCCTCCTTCTTCTCCTCTCCCCTCCCCTCTCTCCCAACAATCTCACTAACCCCATCACACACAGTGCTGCACAGACCGCCCACCCACACCTCCCGACCGCGCCGTGATCCTCGAAATCCACGACGCCTGCGGCACCGTCACCCCGCCACCTCGCGCGAAACGCACCTCCAACCGTCCCCATTCCCCTAACAACCCCATTCCTTCCATGCACAAACGCACCATCTTCGACTGCTACCCCACCCCCTTCGAGCCCGCGCTACAGTACGTAGGTCTCTCCCTCGGAACCTCAAGCGACATCCTCACTCGCGAAGCCAACGCGGCGGACGCAGCGGATTTCATCCTCAGGGGGGATGGGCAGCTCGTTCATACCGTCGGGGTTGGGGGGGCTTGTCGGGGGTGGCCGTGTATGATGACGCGGCGGTGCCGGAGCCGCATGAGGTCGGGTTTGTTTTGGGGAGTAATGCGATGGGTGTGCCGGGGGATTTGATCTGTATGGTGAGTGGGGATGGAGGGGATGGGGAGGGGGAGGGGGAGGGGGGGAATGGTGGGGAGGAGCTGAGTTGTACGGCGACCACGGCGGGTGGAGTGGTGGAGACGGGGTTTTTCACGTGTCCGGATAGTACGGCGGTTTATTTGGGGGGCCGGGGAAGGCGGGGTGTGTGGCTGTGAAGGTCGTTGCTGTGTTTCAGTGAATGGGGGAGAAGGAGTAAATGGCGATTCTGATAGGCGATGGGATGCCTTCTGTGTGTGTGGGCAATACAAAGCCAGATTAGAAGTACCGTTGCTTACGTTAAATCTCGCCTGCACTGTGTCCGGGACAGGGAAGTCGTTGCTTAGGACTTGTCTCGCCAAATCCGCCCTTCTGCACCACCAATAGTGTCGAATATCGTCCCCGTTCGATCCAGAGGTTGGCACAAAACCCCGCGCCCGGGTATGCCTGAATGAACCGGTTACAACCAGTAAACAAATTACTTAAAATGCCCCACGACAAAGTTCCAAGTTTCTTGCGGATTTCCATGTCTAGCAGATAGCTAAGCCAGTACAGAGTGTGAGTATTTTTGACTATCCTATATAAACTCCAGATGTAAGATAAGCGGTCTAGCATTCGCTTTTTCTCAGCACTTGCGTAGTCTATGGTCTCGTGGGTTGCCTCTCTCATGAGCAGTATCATTACTAATATGTTTCGTCTTGGTGAGTGTTTCCAGCCTTTGAACTCTAGCTCCGTGGGTGGGATGGCGAACTTGACGTCGTTTGTGCATATTGTTTTGCGGCTGGCGTTTTGGTGGCTGGGTTCATTAAGCTTGGAGGCTGTTGAAAAATAATGGTGAAGGAGTAATTCGGAGTGTTGGTACTCGATGTGAGCGATTGCTCGCGCTCTCTCTGTTCGGGAGGGTAATGTGACTTCTTCAGTCTCGTTGTTTGAGTTCAGTGCTCTGGCAGCAGATGTGGCGCTGAAGTGTATAAGTAGTAGCGTGGAAGGGATCATTGTTTGAGATCGTGCCACTTTGTACCACTTTGGGGAAGAAACGCCGAAGATTCCTCAATGCAGGTTGGAGTATGGAGAATTTGTTTCCGGAGTTGATCACTTGAAGAAACCTCATTTCAATGGAGAAGCCTGAGATTTCATGTCTTAGTTGAAGTTATTGGACTGTAGGACCTGGCCACGAATCTTGAGCTTACAGGCTGGGACGAGGCATTTCATGTTGGCAATACCTCTAGATAAATTGGGCTAGAAACATTAGCTGTATATCCGTACATCGCATTGCTTTCCTCATAACGTTATACAATTGCCTCATATCATCACAACATCCCTCTTTTATACAGATCCCCAAAACGCCTCGGCGCCGTCGTAAATCCAAACCAGATTCTCTCGCCCCACTTAACGACAGCAGCACAGATCAGAATAATCCCCCCTGTCAATGGCATCGCGATCTTCCAAAACAAACCGACCCTATTACTCGTATCTCCCACGCCCTTCAAGTTCATTCCAAAAAAACCCGCTACGAAACTCAGGGGCAGAAACAGCACCGTAATAAACGTGAAGATAAAAATCGCCCTCCCATTATCATCCTGCAGTGTCTCCACGAGCTGCACGTTCTGAATACTCAGCGTCTTTGCGCGCTTTTGGAGCTCCTTACAATTCTTGACTTGCTCGCGCACGGTGCCGAGGATGCGATCGATGCCTTTCTTTTCGAAATCGAATCGGAGTTTTCGCGCCGTGGAAGGCGCAATGAAAGATTCGGGGTCTAGATACCAGCGGAATTCGCTGAGGACTTGGATTTGTTGCTTCAGGACGTCGTGGACGCCGTTTAGCTCTTCTTCGAAGGCGTTCAGCATTTGGAGGAGGCGGCGGGAGTAGCGATCTCGGACTTTGAGGGCCTGGTGGGTGGGTTTGCATTAGTGTGGTGGATGCGCGGTGTTATTTTGGGGATACTCACCAGATGTTCAACGCATTCTTCTAGGATCTCGATGATGTTTACGTTGCCGTTTTCGAAGACGCCCTTGACTAGACGCTCCATCGTCATGATGAGTAGGGCTTCTGGAGTCAGCACCGGGCCGATATGTTCTCCGCTTGCCATCCCGCTTGCTTCGGTGATCAGTTCGTCTCGCGCCTTCACGAGTTTAGCTCGGGCGTCTTTGTAGGCGCTGAAGACCTTCTTGCTGCTCTCAGATGGGGGGCCGGCCGTTTCACGTCACGCGCAGCTTCTACGAACATGTTGAAAATGGCGCCAAGAGCGTCGACTAGTGAGGACATGAGGATTGCATCCGGCGATATCGCGTCTACGTAATGATCCGGCTGTCTGGTGCTGGGTTCAGGAGCAGGGTCTTGTGGTGAGAGCTGCTGGTAATGGACTCCGAGATGGATACGTTCAGCCCAGAAGTTGAGGTCATGCGACTTTTTTAGGATATCCAGAAGATATGACGGGTTAGCCTGCGCACGACATCAGCTGCCATTTGTTGCTGGAGCGAGCATCTTCGGAGAATTCTGCCGTCAAGTTGATTGAAACCACGCCTCACTTGAGCGCAGAACAATGGAGTCTGTCACTCGAAGGATGTGCTTGAGGAATACGGAAAACTGAATGTAAGACTGCTGCATGCGGGACGCTTGCTTTAGAAGGTAGCAAAGAAACTCTCGAGATAATTCAATTGATGAGGGGGGAAGTACGAAAGAGGCCTCACCCTTGATAGAACTTCATTGATCGCACCCCAAAGGAGTCGAACAGGAGGATGCTGAGGGTCATGGTTGAGGAGAAAGAAGTAGCCCAAGAGCCTTTTAATTTCGTCAACGAGCGCGCTAGCCGTTTGATTATGCTCTTCAGGTCTGTTGAGGATGATGAGATTTACAGTATTGACGACGTCATGGAGATTCTTTCCTGTGATCTGTACCGTAGGCCTCTGGGCGATCAAGTCTCTGGTCGCCGTAGACGGTGCTGCTCCGGACGATGGCGTATACGTGTGACCCTTTAAATGAGCGGGAACGGAGCGAAAGATCGCGTTCAGAAACCTATTTACAGTCTGTTCACATGTGAGCTCCTTCGACTCACCGGACTCGTCCACAATGCGCCAGTGAAGAAATGGTTTCACGACTGGGACCGTGGTCATACTGTCGTAAACTGTCGGCGTTGCCGATTGCCTTCTCGAATCTGTTGCTTCGGGTTCCGAGTCCTGCTCTCTTTCCGCTGGGTCCTGCTCTACCTCGGAGTGATCGGTTGATTGACTGGACTCCATGCCTGGCAGGGACACCTTAATGTTTGGATTTGATGATTTTCGGATCTTCATCTTTGGGGTTTTTATCCATATCTTCAAAACATCATCGGAACAAGACCTCTGCACAGAAGCCCACGTTTTAGCTTCGATTTTCTGGTCATTGACGGTAATCGCATAGTCCTTGGGATCAGCGCTCTCCCTTCCTTTCTGGAGAATGCCACGTATCTGCTGATGCTTGTTCAGAAGACCAAACCAAGAAGCACACTGCCCGATTGGGTATGTCACATGCTCAAGTCTACCTTGATTCTTGAATTGTAGTCGGACTAGAAAGCATCGTTTTGTTGCACATGCAGTTTCGTCGTCTTTAACGAAAAAAGACATGCCCTGAAGGCTGGGATCGCTTGCAGGTCCCATCGTGACCAACTTGTCTAGGCCCAGGGTCAAGGCCCACAATTGAGGGACGTAAATCAACTCTTCCTGCACTTTTCGAGATACGTCGGGAAGCTTGTCATCTTCAAGCTTGATACATGATCTTAAAGCTTTTCGTGATAGCATCCTTATACACTGGGTTTCGTCGCGCTCTGAGGTGTCATTCAGTCGGTAACAAGACTGAAGTAGCGTTCTGATAGGATGGTCTGGCTTGGCTTTCTCGTACAAAGGACTTATTCCTTCTTTTGCCACCAGGAAATATGGAAACGCAATAAATGTTGAACATTTCCCCACGTTGTACTTGGAATCGTCCATGCTGTCATATCGAAGAGATAATGGGTTCAGGAAACTTCCGCCCACGAAAGGCTTCTCTGCCTTCCGCTTCACTCCTCCTATCAAACGGTGTGTCAGCCTAGCCTCGCTCTCTTGTAGGCCTTGTTCCTTCGCCTCTACAACGAGATCATTGAGCCGACCGAAAAGCAGGGTGTTGGACTCTAAGTGATGCCAAGAGACATATTTCTGAGACTCGGAACCAGCAAGTCTTCGCTGATCTACGACTTTTGCATTGAGGACCAGCTTCTCGGGCCCCATTTCGGCCTTCCCCCATTGAAGCATCACATGCCTTAACTTTGATTTCTCGTTCAACGTGGATGCATTTGGAGGCCTACTATGTCTTCTTCTCCATCTCCATCGTGACGTTTTACTGTCATTCTGGGCAGAACCTCCAGCTGTACCATTGGTGTTGTTGACCTGTCTTAGCGGAGTTTCCTCGTCAGGTAACTTCGCTCGCCTTCTCCGAGCGTCGATCTGGTAAAGACTGGGTTTAATGCCCTCAAGACCAATTTCTTCATCCTCACTGATGCCAGATGCATTCGCTGAGAGTTCACTCAGTGCCGCTATAGGCGGTCGCACGGTGGTGGGAACGTCTTCAGGTGATATGCCGGGGTCGCCATATGCAAGTTCGTCTGCCGCAGCTTGGCTGTATGAACGAGTCAAAGGCGAGAGATGGTCATTTGTTGATCCAAGACCACCACGTTGCGGCGGGTCTTGGCCCGAGTCCATTATGTCAATGTCCCGTAATTTGGCGCTGTGCTGCCAAAGGACGCGCCTTAGTCATGTTATTGGACCACCTTCCTGGTTGCGGAGGTATGCGCCAAAGCCTGACTTGGACGGAATAGAGGCCAGGTTGCGCTTTGGAGGGGTCCTTGTACCATCTATGCCTATCGCACCTCGTGAGGCAAAATAAGGTATCGATATGTGAAAGAGTGAAAACGATGGGTTAGAAGGTCCCGAGGGCGGGGGGTCCCCAATTTGCGCACTTATTGAGGCTCCGCGACATGCACTACCGGCGGTCATGGGGGCCAGGTTGTCCGAGAGTGGATGCAAACCGGCGCCGGTGAAAGCACTAGGCAAGTGAGTTGCCTATTCTGGGATAAGGGCGCCTGGAACCTGGTGAGGATTGGTGGAGAAGTACCCCCACCGCTGCCTTGCAGGGGCTTAGCTAATTAGTGGACACATAGTTAGGCCGGAGCTTCTGCACAAGTAGTGTACACCTTACGATAAACGGACAGCCTGCTTTTCGTGGTCCTCCACCTGTCAATACCTAACAAGCCATCCTTTGGGTACCCTTGCTGTGGCAAGGTGACAGACACCTGGCCTGTTGTGGCACTTCCGACGCCGGGAGCGAGAGGACACGAGAAGCCAATTGGGAGTCATTTCGCGTGGACTGTATGGTGTAAAACGACAAGCCCGACATCGTAGTCGTCATTCTACTCATTTCATTTAGGCATGCATCGTATTGACGATTTGGGGAACCAGTTCAAGTTGTCGCAGTTCACGATGAAGACTTTGTTCCCGCCATTTGCCTTCTACTTCTCCTAAGCTGGGCCTGTGGAATCATATGCCCATCGATTGTCGAAAGCTGCGTCCGTTATCATACATCAAAGGTGTTCACCCAGTCATCCACGACTTGCGCGATCGAAATTCAGCCTTGGTGTCCACATCGCGCAACTCTTCGAGCCTCAGATAGACATGCGAGTAGAAATCCTCTAAGAATTGCGCTAAATATTTCTCCCAGTCCACATACTTAGGACCACTGTACTTTTCTGGGCCCTGAAACCGGGATCGCCGATGTTGTAAACAAAAGGCGGTCGCTTTGCAGTATTGTGCGCCCATATTCTGCTCTACAAGCGGAAGGCGAGTCATAACGTTTTCGTCTCGGCTGTAATCCTGCTTGCGACTGGCTGATTCGGGATTCTCAAGAGCAATCTCCATGAGTAGAACTCCAATGTGAAATAGCTGCGATGTCTCTGCGAGTGCTTCGGAGTCATCAAAGAGCAGGGCATTCATGTCGATGGTCTGAATTTCGAGTACAAAACCATGTCGCTGCGTTCGATCTGCTGCTTTTAGTCGTAGTATATTCCGACTTGACAATGATGAGAACCATGGTGTACCCAACAAAAAAAATCCAGACTCAACGACTTTGTAGGCGAGCTCTACTTTGGCTCCGATGGAAAGATGCTCGTCATTCGAGATGTTGCCAATGTCATTTAATCTCTGAAGAATCTTCGTGAGACTTTCTGGTTGCGACTTGAGTAACACTTCTTCGGGCGTTGTATCATCTATCTGTAGTATAGAGGGGGGTGCAGAACCTTGTGCGGCAACCGGGATCGTAATACTCTTAGAGGTGTCGAGTTTAAACAGCTGAAGATTGGAAATGTCCACCCCACGTCCCACCGGCTCGTTTGTGTCTCTCTGGATACTCTCAACCATCATTTTGAGAACATTTCTGGAAGCGCCACTATGTTCAGTCGCAAATAACTGGTACTGTAAATGTAGTAAAGGGCCGTCTCGTTCGTGAAGCGGTGCTGTCATTTTCTTTTGTCCCTCGGCTGCTAGAAGGTCCATGGCGAGGCTGAAGTTGGTAGGAGACTTTTGACAAAGATCGTATAGCTTGATTGATCCAGTTCTTGACTGTATGGCGTGGGTGATGAGCGTGTCTCGGGATGGCATCGGTTTGTCTTGCCCAAGGACACCGTGTTTGGAATCGAAGATTGTCTCTGCGTAGATCCAAATTGCATCTACACGGAGCTTGAGAGCCGATGATAGCAGTTGCAACTTCGCGATATCGTTACTATCACGTTTCTTGACTTTGAATATTGCAGAGATCCATCGCGATTTAGCATGTGAGTCCGAGTCAGGCAAGTGCTTTTTGAGTATCTTCTCGATCTGCACACTGAACTTTTCGATATCGGATAACATACTGCGAACATTTTCCCAGCCTTGCACACCCCAGAGCTCTTCAGAGCTTCTGGGCCTCTGGTCTTCGCCAGACCATTTCTTCGTCCAGAGCCGGAACTTATCATTACTGACTCGGAACTCATATTCAAACTTCCGCAATTCTTCGCTGTTGTCATTGACAGTGAAGAGGCTCCTTTGAGCCTCCTTGGACTGGACGATAACCTCCGCAACAAGGGCTATTATGGAGGAGGCCAAACCGATAGGATCGGCCATTTGGGGCAACACAAGAGGCAAGCTGCGAGACAGAGAACGACGGTTACATTGAAGATAAAGAAGACACTGTATAAGGCAACGTGGTCTGGTCTGTCAGCCGGCGTACGGGTTTCAAAGGTGAGGTGATTAAAGGACAGTCAGTCAGTCGGAGTCGGGGAACGCCTGTCGCCTGTTAAATCAGGCGCTTACCCGTTCCTGCCACACCGACCACATGGGGCTGTGTCCACGTGCGCCACACCCCCGCCCCGGATGACATTCAGCCCTATCAGTCTTGGCGTCTTGGCATTCCAGCTCCCCAATCTCGCCATTCCAGCCTTTCGTCCCACCTCCCCGTCTTTTGCTGGCCCACAATCCTGCTCGCATCCTTCATCATTGGCCTCTTTGCTGTCGCATTACCGATGCGACAGGACTGTTGACCATGAACAGCCCGAGACATGGTCGGGCGACGGGTAGACTCAGACTCCTTCCTCAAGAGTAGCGCCGAGGAATGCGTCAAGCGCCTGACGAATCTGAGACAACGTGCCGAGAGAAGCCTTTCGTCTGACTTGGCGGTGTCGAAATCGAAACGGAACCTCCTCGACGGTGTTATCAATGACGTGAAAGATAGTCTCAGGCGACTGCAGGCCTGGATCACAGAGTTCACCAAGGCGGACCAAACCCAGGATGCCAACCTCCTCACGAATGCAACGACACTCTTTGAGAGTCTCTCTACGGCCATTGACCACGCAATCACAAATCTCGAAGCTCGTTTGAGTCATCGTCGCATGAAAATCAAAGGCTTCGTACTACACAAAAGGTAACGAAGGTTCTCAATGACGTGTGGCGCCCTTAGCTGACAGGCTGACAGGTACGACCTCGAGGACAACCTCAGCAAAAGCCTCAAGAATGTGAGCAACATCATTGGAGACCTACAAAGCGTTTTGCCTTTAGTCAGGGAGGCTTCCAACAAGCAGACGGATCGAGACGCTAGAAAGTCTCGTGTTTTCCAGCAGACTTCCAAAACCAACAACGTCTTTGCGCAAGGGTTTCAAGAGATCGATCCGATAGAGACGGAAGATGTACAGGCAAGAGCACTGCAAATGCTGTGGAAGCATATACCACGCTTGGAAGACCTAGAAGACAAAGCTGGCAATCCAAATGATCAGGGTGACGGTCTCTACTATGACCAGACCCACATCGCCACAGCGCGCTCGATCCTGGTCGACTTTCACGATGCATGGTGTGGCACCGATGCTCTTGAGGCCTACCCTCCGTCTGAAGGCATTAAGGAGGTCGCTCGCATTTGCTTGACCCTTGCTGGCATGCAGCAGGAATTTCTCCTCGGTGACTTCATCAGTAGTGGGAAGACAGACCAAAACCTCCCGTTCAAGAAAGAGCAGTTGGAAACAATTTTACAAGGCAAGAATGCAGACTACGCCGATACATTCTACACTGAACAGATACGGGTATCGCCAAAAGACTGGCCTGATGGTGGACATGCTGAATTTGAAGCGGCAGAACCCTTGCCATATATTTTTCTGCAGGGACCCATAATGAGAGGCGCGTACGGAACAGTGGTGAAGGTGAAAGACCTAGTGTCGGGGGAAACCTACGTTAGGAAGCAGCAAGTGATACCACCGGGGGAGCAACAAGTCAACGAGGCCTGGGAACACCTGGAGCGAGAATCTGAACGACTCAGGAGACTTAAACACCGACATGTCGTTCAACTCGTCAAGTCATATCGTCGTGGTCGAGCGTTTGGCCTGATCATGAAACCGGCGGCAAGTGGGGACCTCAGAATCTTTCTGGATCGGTTTCAAGCGGACAAATTCTATTCCCAGGCGGGATCTCGTGACTCAGTATGGCTTCGCCCTTATTTTCTTCAGGCCTTCGGCTGCCTCGCATACGGCTTGGAGTATATCCATGATTGCAAGATACGGCATAAGGATATGTACGTCCCTCCGAGTGCGCCGTGTCATTGCTCTTCACGCTCTTGACCTCAAATTCCAACCACTTTTCCGTCCAATCCATTTCACCTCCCTTTCCGGACAAGTTGTAGAGCGTCCGAGCTAATTGTGGCATGAATACAGAAAGCCAGCCAACATTCTCTTCCAGAATGCCACCCAAATCCCTGCCCGCTTTCTTTGGGCCGACTTCGGCTTAGCTTACGATTTCAGTGAAACAGGCGACAGCAAGACCATTAGCACAAATTTATATTCGCCACGCTACGCTCCACCAGAAGTCGTCTCAAATTGGCGGCGAGCTAAAAGCAACAAGGAGCGCAAATCTAGCGTTCTACCCTCCGTTGAAGAAGTCATCGACGAAGGCCAAGTTAAAATGAAGGCTAAATTCGATCGTAGCCTGACCTCTGATGACGAAATCGAAGCTCACGGTCGCGCTGCTGACATCTTCGCTCTTGGCTGCGTCTTCCTCGAGCTACTCAGTCGCCTCATCAAGAGTGATCTTCCGTTGGATGTTACAGCACAATTTGCCGACAACATCGATAACCTCTGCACCTGGGCATCATCCCAAAAGAATCTCGAGAAGGCGAAGGATCTCTGCCCGCTCTTCAACATCGCTGCAGGCATGATTAGACGAAAGCCAGAAGACCGCTTCCAGATCAGACAAGTAGTCAAAGCTGTCATGAAGGCCGACAAAGCCTTCTCGTGCGAGCTATGTCGACGCGAATACGACAAGCACAGATCCTCAAGGACCGTGCCCAATTCTACCTCTATTGCTACATCTGTAGCTTTGCCGCAAGGGCCGGCGTTTGCGCTGCCACCTTCACCTGTCGAGTCAATCTCCTGGGTCAAGAGAGTGAATTCGGCCATGTCCAACGGCGCCATCTCGCCTGGAGCTTCTCGCAGGAGGTCTATTTTTAGCGTAACCAACCCAACCACCCCGGAATGAATTACTTACCGTTCTACTGCGGTCTTTTGGAAGTCGCTCTTGAATGAGTATGGATACGTACACTCATATATATATATATGTATATAGACTGGGTGTACTAGCCTCTGGAGCTTGACCCAGTCGTGTTCTAGGCACCCTGAAGTCAAGTCATGCATATTGCAGACTGGCTAGGAATTTATCATAAGCGTGTGGCGTTAAGGAACTGACCTCAGAACAAAATAATGTAATCAAACATACTCAAATTCTGAGACCAATGTTCCGTATCACGGCTCTAGCATGCCGTACTGTCTCTGATGCAAAAAACAAAGGTGCGACATTCAACACAATTTCTTTTCGAGGAGTCGATTGCGCACTGGTGGGACATCATCAAACACAAGTCAAGCGGCGAGAGAAGCAGACCTCCTTGGTCAACAGTCTGGACATACTGTGCATCTATGGAGTAAAGGGGACGTCTGACTTGCCTGTGAGCGGACACCGCAAAGACTGCCACAAATTTGATTATGTCGTGCTCACTGGTTTCTTCCTTTACTTCGGTTGCGCTCGAGCAAAAGATGGTACGCGATGCGCGACAGACTGCTGCCATACGACCTGAATGGGTCAGAGCGTCGTTCACACAATACAGAAGCCTCGTACGTTACCCAGCGGGCAGCACTATGGGATCCAAAGTGCTGAATTGCTCCGAAACTAAGAAAACGAACCTCCAGTCTACAAAATCCCTTCCCTACAATAATATCACTGAACTATAGCCAGTAAAGCTAAACTTCTGAGTCACTGGTGTGCATCAAATTGTGTAACCCGAGGTAGCACTCACACCTCCACTCTCCTCCAGCACCCCAACAATCGAACCTATATGTCCTCAACACAACCTCACCCCTCAAAACGGCAATCGTAAACGTCGCAGCGCAAGACATAGGCAAAGTCATATCTCTTCACATCTTCACCTCGCCTCCTCCGGCTTCTCCATCTGCGCCAACGACATCCCCACGAACCAACCGACCAACAACTAACAAAACCTCGAAGCAAGTGTCTCCCAAATCCAATCCACCAGCCAAAAAGCACGCGAGGCATCTCCGCCTCCACTTCCGCCTCCACGTCGAACGCCTCGTCCACCCTTCCACCCCTCCTCTCCTCCGTCGAATAACTCGGCCCCAATCACCCCGCCCCAATTACCCCGCCCCATCTTCCCATCATGCTCGCCAACGCGGCCATCCCATCCCATCATATCCATTCGTGAAACTAACCCTCGACGTCACAGAAGCCGATCTCGAGCGGTCCTTTGAATTTAATGTCAGTGGTGTTTTCAACTGCTATCAAGTCGGCGCTGAACAGCTCATCGCGCAGAAGACGCGGGGTACGACTGCTGGGAGGGTTGGGGAGGGTTGAGGGAGAGGGGAGGATGTGGCGAATGTGGTGGGGTTTTTGGCGGGGGAGGGGAGGAGAGGGAGCGATTGTGGATGGGGAGATTGAGTTCTCCTAAAAGCTGGATGTGGTCATTTTGGTGGAGACCAAGGCACTGGGAGTATGCTGGCAGGGCAGAACGCGATCACTCGTACATGGTCCGATACAGAATGCCAGAGGGCTGCAAATCCACACTTTCGAGAATTAAAATTCAAGAGACATCTATCACTCCGTCGCCCCATCCACCTCCACCACCCTCGGCCCCCGACAACTCCTTCCAATACACCCCGCCCCCACCACCACCTCCTGACTCATCACGTCAAAGCTCGCTTCCATATTCTTCTGCGCCTTCACCATCAGCTTGACGAACCCCACAATCGCATTCGACATCGTGATCCAATTCATAATCTGATCCTTCTTACTGAACGCGTAGAAAACCAGGCCGTCGTCGCCTTCGTGGATGTAGCCGACTTTGATGGCGGTCACGGGGCCTTCGCGCCAGATGTGCTGGCAGACGTCGAGTTGGGTGGCGTGGAGGAGGGAGGAGAGGGAGGGGAGGGAGAGCGGGTGCGTGGGTTGCAGCCATACCATGTCGACGACTGCGGTGCCTTCGACTGCGACGCGGACGAGCATGTTGTTGTCGGCTGTGTTGTTGTTATTAGTTAAGAGGAGGGATTCGGTGGTTGGGCTGTCATATGTGGGTAGGTCTAGCGGACAGGTGACCGGTGGATCGGTGGGGAATGCGAGTAGGGTGGAGAAGATGGCGCTGCCAAGGATGGCGAGGAGGTGGATTCTCATCGTGTGTGTGTGCAGCTGCACATACAGGGTGGGGATACTATTGTGGGACCAGGACGGCTTTTGGCTGACGCCGAACCCACTCTTTACAAACAATGACATTTTGGTATCCGCGTGCTTGTTTACCGGAAAGACGAGCTTTCCCCGCATATACCTTGTCTAGGTCTGAGACATGGCGCATGCTTGCTTTGGTAGCCGGTGTCTTGCGCGCTTGTGCCGGCGCTCGGATAGGGGAGTAAGGTGATGTTCTTCAGTGCAGTATCCGAGACGTCCATATTTAGGTCATCGAGATCTAGGTGTGGTGTCGACATAGAATGTAATTTACTCAAAGAGAGCTTGCTGTGACTTGGCACAGAGCAAGCCGTGAATGTGGATTCAATTGCGCTCACAATGATATTGTTAACGGTCTTACTATGGGGTCGTTAATCCCGTTGCCTCCCATCATATTACGGGTGAAAAGAGCGACGCGTCGAGGCGCGCTACACCCGTGTCTGCCAAGCCAAGCGTTGCGATGACGTCATGAGTAAGTCCATCGTGAGCAAGATTATTCTCCATCTCTGGCGGTCAATCAAGTCAATGTCACACCCGTCAGTAGCTCTGAGCACGTCGAATCGTACTCGAAGCCATCTCAAGACAACATCATCGCACAACGGCGCATTAATTATGCAAAATCGGGTTATGAAGCTTGCTTGAGGGAGATCGAACTCGTCAGACAACGTCTGGTCGGCGGTCTGTGCCGCTGTGCTTCTATCACAAGTTTGACGGACCTTGTTTAGTGACCAGGCCCGTCGGAAAGGTCGTACTTTGGCCCTCAAGATGATCTCACGTGATCAGGATTTCAAGCTAGCGGAGCAGCCTGGAACAAGGCGCAGCATCTCAGCTGAATCCTATCATCAAGATGACTCTTCTTTACCCACGCATGAAGGACTCTTATGATGTTGTCTAAGCGTCTTCTGCCCTTTTTTCTTCACTCATTGGAGGCGCGGATTTGCTAGAAGCATAATTGTTGCAGTATGGACCCAGTCAGTGCCGCTGCCAGTATCGTAACGCTTATCGAAGTCACCGGACACACCATTGCTCTCATACGCAAGCTAACAGCCACCCACAAGAATGCTCGCAAGGAACAGGCAATGGCTGCGCGGCGACTGTTTGATCTCTCCAGTCTTCTGGGTCAAATCGCGGCATTTCGACAGTCGACGAGCGTGAACGTTGGGGACGACCCGCCGGCCTATGAAGATATAAATACCGAGAGAATTCTCGCGGAGATCGGAGCTGAGAATGGTACCCTTGCACACTGCAAAGATGAGGTGCTTGGTCTACGGTCTACTTTGGAGGAGATGGTTCAGCAAAAGAGGCTTGTGTGGATCTTCAAGGCTGAGAAAGTCCAAAAACGACTGCAGAGCATCAAGATCGATATAGACACTCTACATCAGCTTTTTCAGAATGACATGCTGTGAGCCACCTGCCGTTTGCAGAACCCCTTGCCACTCGCTGACACACACAGATCATCCATATTGAAAGCGACCTCTCGAATTGACGAAGTAGCCGACGCTGTCAATGCACTGTCCATTCGGTCGGATACCCGCGATGTTTTCAAATGGCTCGATGCAGCGGGCTCAACCACCAACTACGGACGAGCACGCCAAAGATACCAACCAGGCACTGGCGACTGGTTCTTGGAGATGAAGGTTTTCCACGAGTGGAAGTCCACACCTCAACTGATGTGGCTTTATGGAATCTCGGGGTGTGGTAAAACCATACTCTCGTCTACCATCATTGAGCATTTGAAGACGGAATACAACAATCACCCTGATATTGCTGTTGTGTATTTCTTCTTTGATTTTCAGGATAGTCGGAAGCAATCTCCCGATCGGCTTCTCCGATCACTGTTGGAACAATTGGCCGCTGAAAGCGAAGACGCCGTGTGGAGCGTACGGCAGCTGTATGACAATTGCGCAAAAGGCCGAGCGCAACCAAGCAGAGAACAGATGCACAACGCCTGCTCTGATGCCATGGGCTCATTCGAGCAAGTCTTCATCATAGTTGACGGGCTAGACGAATGCAACGCATTAGAGTATAGCGAGCTTGGAGTGGCATTGGAAGATTTGATGGCAAAGAGTGATAACGTGCACCTGATCGCTTTGAGCCAACCGATTCAGGCAATCCAGAACTTCATGAAAAGAATATCGCAGCAAACCATGGCAATCAAAGGAATGGAAGTAAGCCGCGACATTGAGATATATGTCCGCCAGCGAATACAAGACTCTGTCGCAATGTCATTTCGATCGTCTGAACAACTGCACGACATTGCTGAACGACTCTGCAAGGCTTCAGGTGGAATGTAAGTACTATCTATGTCATCACATCCACACTACTGACTGCTTGGGTCACCAAGGTTTCGTTGGGTTCAACTTCAGCTTGACGAGCTAGAACGATGTGAAAACGATCGCGAGGTTGAGTCGCAGCTTGAATCACTCCCCAGTGGCCTCCCGGAAACATACCAACGAATACTCACAAAATTAAATGATAAGCAGAAAGGAAAAGCAATCCACATTTTGACATGCCTCGCCATGGCTAATAGCTCTCTTCGAAAGTCCGCAATAGAAAACTCGCTACAGATCGAGCCGGATGCAGATGTTCGCATTGCACCGAGCTTGAAACCCAATCCAGGCGTGGTCGCGAATATGCTACCAGGCCTGGTCTTATTCACTCCCAAACTCGACGTTGAGGAGGGTGGGAGCAACGCCCACGGTAATGATCCTGATGGTGAATTGAGACTTGCCCACAGCTCTGTGAAAGATTACCTGTTGTCTCCCACAACACGAACGGGCAAAATGGCAGATTTCGCAATTGATCCACCGCTTGGTCATCTTTATATGGCCAAGCTCTGTGTCGCGTGTCTTCTGAACTTTGGGAAAGACATGATTGCTCGACAAGTTCTCCAGGAGACTCCATTCCTTCCATATGCTGGGAATAATTTATCTATCCACGCAACAGCAGCAAACCAAGCTTCCGAAAGAGGAACTCTGGATACCTTGATAGTCAAGTTGCTCGATGAGAATCAGCCCGCATTTAAGAATTGGTATCGCGTCTGCAACCCATTCACCACCCGAGATTACTGGGATGGCAACGGCAAACCTACTTACTCGCCTTTACAGCACGCCGTAGCCTGGAATCTTTGGAGAGTCGCCGGCATGCTCATCGATGCAGGCGCAAATAAAGACCAGAAAATCTTCGATGGCGGCTTTCGAGCAATACATTCTACAGTCGAATTCGGAAGCCTTGAATGCATAGACATGCTGGTCGAACGTGGCGCAGACGTCAATGGAACGGCTTGGCCTTACAAGACGGCTTTGCACTACGCATCGCAGGTCCCGCACGACAATGGCGAAGTAGTCGCCCGACTTATCAGTCATGGAGCTAATATGAATGCCCTCGATCCGTGGATTGGGACGCCTCTGCAGCAGGCAGCACATGAAGGAAGGCCACGAATCACTCAGACGCTACTTGAAAAAGGAGCCAACCCGAACATTGTATTCAAGCATGATCGTATAAGCAGCCTCGACTTTGGGACTGCATTGCAATGCGCAGCCTACTGGGGTCACCTCAAAGTAGTGGAGGCCTTGTTGAACAAGAGAGCCCTCATCAACCACCCCTACGGCAAAATTGGAACTCCGCTTCATGCAGCAGCAATCAATGGAAAATCTCAAGCCGTCGACCTTCTGCTGACTCGCGGCGCCAAAATATCGGAAGAAGCTGGCATGTGTGGTTCAGTACTGGAAGCCGCATACTACGGCGGCGACATGGACACAATAAGACTCGTCTTGACTCGTCTTGGCGCCGAAGAAAGCGAAGCCGCCATCGAAGAGAAGATTGTCGAAGCCTCTGAAAAATGCCCCGATCTCTACGAAGCAGCGAGACGGAATGCGGTAGGCAAGATCTACCAACTCTTGGACAATGGGGCCAAGATCAACGACCGCGTGTTCCTATCGGGCGACTCGGCGATTCTCCTGGCGGCAAAGCAGGGGCACTTTGCAGCCGTCGAAGCATTGATCAAGAGGGGTGCGGATCTACAGAGTCGTGATCGAGGTGGGACGAGAGCAATTCATGCTGCCGCAAGGAGAGGGGATTTGGAGATGGTGAGGCTGCTACTGGAGCAGGGAGCGGAGGAGGATATTAAGGATGATGGAGATAGGTCTGCTCTGGATGTTGCGGAGGGGCAAGGTCATAGTCAGGTCGTTGAGTTGCTTAATAGGTGGGATGGTGTAAAATGAAGATGAAAACGGATATATGGAGTCATCGCCACAAACAGGGAATTTTTTATCGGTCGTACATTGAAGCCGACCACCAACGCGGCATCGTCTTCCGGCCTCTATCGGAGAGGCCGTTCTAGAACGGGTGGGCGTCAGCTGGGAGCGTCTTTAGGCAAGCTCAATACATGCTAGGGCGGGGCAGATTGCATAAGGCTGGGAAGGACCTCACACCAGGCTCTCCAGCTCGTCCTCTAGATTCTTTCACATCAATCCACCTTCTCTTGGCCGGGAATATGTCTTTCAACTATGGCACCAATGACATCATCCTCGCACTGAACCTCTGCAAATACGTGTATACCACCTTGAAAGACGCACCAGCGGAATATCGAGAATGTCAAAGCGAGCTCAAGTCCGTCGCGATTGCGATCGGCTCTTTGAAGGAGCATGCGGAGGACCCTTCGTCCATAGTCAATCGCAAAGGTGCCTCTCGCATAGAGGACCTCGCAAACATTGTAGAAAACTGTCAGAACCCAGTACGACAGTTGCAGACACTAGTCAGCAATCACAGCAGCATTGTCGATTCGGGCAATGGGCAAATGATGAGGGTGTGGCACAAATTCAAATTTGGCCTGGCAGACCTCGAATCGATTCGCGACAAGCTGAACTTCCATCTCCTGACCATCAACGCATTCTTGACCAGCTTACAAGCCTTTCGGATGAAATCCATGGAAAGGAAACTTGACAAGATCTATGCGCAGCTGATCACCGACGCGGCAGCCGGTGCGCGCGATATGCAGCATTCTCTTGCATCCATCGCATCAACTCGCTCAAGCCTGATCCTCTTCGACGTCGAAAGACAAGGCGATGATGCCTGGCTGGGGTTGAAAGAAGCCTTAATCGCCGAAGACATCTCGATGTTGCAGATCGACGCGCATCGCAGCGAAATCTTCCAATACGTCAAGTCCCTCCTCACGAACGACGCATCCCTCGAGGCGGCGGTCGCACTTCACCAACTTCCTCCCCCACCACCACCACCGCAGCACAGTCTTTCTTTCCCCGGCTTCGACAGCGAAACCCTCGTGGACCACGACGTCGACATGGCCGACGTCTACGGGCACTTCAATGGCTTAGGCATCTTCGGCACGAACCTCGTCGCCGGTACTACTACTGACGCGATGATGACCCCACCGCCATCGCTCAGCGAACAACCTACACCAAGTCTATCGTCCACGCCGGGCACGACTCCCGATCTAGGCACGCCGCGCTCTTCGTTCTCGAAAACGTCGAGTCGCACATCTCGCAGCTCGTCGATCTACCTGAACCCTTTCTCCTCGGCTTTTTCGAAGGCGGCGAAAACACCCTCGAGTGAGCGGCGCAAGTCTTCTTCTATCTTCTCGACGGCGGCGGCGGCGGCGGCGAAATCACCCCGCCCGGAGCCGAAAGCGACGGATTCTTCAGATGGTGGGAAGGCGAAGAAGGTCAAACCACCGCGGCATTTATCGTCGGTGTATGGGAATCCGTTTGGAGGGGCGTTCTAGCGGGGGTGGCGTGATTGAGATGGTGATGGTTGAGTCTTACGGTATTGGGATGTACAGCAAGGCGTCACGGTGGGGATCCATGGCTCTTCAAAGCCATGACACCCCGGCTTGAGCAGGAGTTGATGTCTGAATGCTCAGTACCTCCTGTTAAAAGATGCATGGATTGGCTCGATGGTAATGTTTGATAGTCTTGAGTTGAGCAGCATTCTCTGTTCCATATGAGAAAACGCCATGGGTAAGAAGTAGCAGAAGCTGGCCAAACAAACTCATAAGAGTACATAACACCATCAACGAGACTCACTCTCTTCCCGCGCAGATCTTTCATGGGTTCTGGATGATGGGCTAGACCCTGCATACTATCTCACCACCCCTAAAAGTCCCCTAGAGTAAATCCCTCTCTGGGGCTTGCACCGCCAACCTTGACCGCCCTTGGGCCGGGCACCCTGCAAGGCTGCAAGGCTGGACCCTGACTAAGAAGGAGGAGTTTTACTCGCGAGGCAGATTTTTGCTGGATATTCGTGCGCAGCTAGGAATGCTGTGTCGTGAGGGACGTTTTGTTAGGAGGGGATCACTGTAGTCAAGGGGGGAGGTTGCTCGCTGACACTGTAAGCTGATGCGGCCCTGTGGATATTATTGGTTGCTGTACTCGAGAGTTTCGGGGGTCATATCGCAATCGCAATTTGCTTGCCCATTGAAGCCCCGAGTGGATGAGATATGATATACCAATACTGTGTTCGCGGTTCCAATGATTGCTAAGAAAGCAATTTACACCAAAGATATCCTGCTACAAGAGGCGACTTCATGGAGGAAGAGTCGTTGGATGGCAATGCTACGGATATGCTGTCATCAGCCCAACATGAGGGCGAGCATATTCTCGACATGTCTTGATGCTTTGTCCTAATGTCTGGGCTGGATGCTATACGTGCTTTTGAAGGAGCCATGCATAATCCACGTACGGG
Source organism: Bacidia gigantensis (assembly GCF_019456465.1). Taxonomy (NCBI): domain Eukaryota; kingdom Fungi; phylum Ascomycota; class Lecanoromycetes; order Lecanorales; family Ramalinaceae; genus Bacidia; species Bacidia gigantensis. Next base: position 68,461 of record NW_025408606.1, read on the forward strand.
AAAGTGGGATGATGGCAGGGGAGCACCGCATTTTTTTGGGGGGGCCTCGAGTTTGCTTGAATAGAAAAAGATAAATGAAGACGCATGGGTAGTAATGGGCGGAATTGATGATGCGCACCGCCAGTCAACTTCATTTTCCATATCCTATGCTCCCCGTTTCCGTTCCATACCAGCCAGTGAACATGAGTATCCCAACACTGCATTTTAACTGTCACTCCCAATACCCATCTCCAACAACCTCGACCTGAAAATTGGGGGTGAACTGCCGCTCGAAAAAAGCGGCCTGTTCATACCCCAGGCTAAGCTACCACTCGAAGAGTGTGGCCTGCTCATTCCCGGTGGAAAGCCACTGCTCGAAGAATGCAGCCTGCCTCCCTTCCACCCCCCTCCTCCCGCCCGACAAAGCTACCACTCGAAGAATGTGGCCTGCTTGTCTTGCCTCAGCGACGATAACCATTTCTTCACCACCCCCACCAGCCACATTAACGATAAGCTACGGCTCGAAGAACGCGGCCTGCTCATCTAACACACCAATGCCTCCCTCAGCTTTGGCTAAAGACGTAGATAGCTATTTTCTTCGCCATCTGCACTTGGCAGGAGCTACCGCTTGAAGAACGCGGTCTGCCCGCCCACGTCGATACCTGCGCTGGACTGGAGGGGCCCCGATGATGGGGCCCGGGTAGAGGAATTTGTTGGTGGTGGAGCTACCGCTCGAAGAACGCGGCCTGCTCACCTACGTTGATGCCGGAGTTGGATTGGAGATGGCCCCATGATGGAGGCCGGGTAGAGAAGTTTGATGGTGGTGTTTGGGGGGTGGGGAGGGGGGTGCGGGTGGAGCTACCGCTTGAAGAGCTCGGTCTGCTCACCCACGTTGATGCCGGAGTGGGAATGGAGATGGCCCCGAAGATGGGGCCGGGTATGGATGTGTGTTGGGGGTGGATATGCCGCTGAAATTGTGCGGCGTGTTTGACGATGAGTACCTAGGTGGTCGTGGCGCTGGAGTGGGGGAGGGCGGAGTGGGTGGTGTTGGTGGTTGAGGAACTGATGCATTGTCGATCGGCTTTGTGGCTATGGGTTGTTGCTGAAATGATAGATTTTGGATGCTTTTGCGTTGATGTCCGGACGTGGGAACTGCTGTAGTCTAGTCAGCGGATACAGGATGCTGCGAGGGCCTTGATGTACGATGTGAGTTGTCGTGAACAAAATCAGTGTGACTTTCGAGGCGATGTTGAGATTGGCTCTGCGACTCTAAGGGTGACTGAAGTTGATCTTTTGATCGAGACCCATGGCTGTGGGTCGGTGGTTTGAGCATCACATATGGCGGCTACGAATGCTTGACGGGGTGGGTGGTGAAGAATTGTTGCATACTAGTCGATTGGCAGCATGTCTGATGGTGTGAAGGAGTAGGCTATGGTTCTATGAGAGGATTATGAATGTAACTTGAAGTCCACTATGGATGAGTTGCTGGGAATGCTCATGTCTGAGGTTGAGTTGCTGGTAACTGTTGTGTGAAAAAGAAGATGAGAAAGCGATAGAATGGAAGGAATAAAGTCCCCATCCAAAGAGAGGGAAAGAATGTTCGAGACGATCATTGGCTTTCTGGCTTGATGGGAATTCGAAAGTTTCGCAGCTGTCGTGCCCTGAGACCCACGCGCCCGTTCGGTAACGTCAACGCCACGTAACCCTAAAGCGCCATCTCTCACAGCGAATACCGGACGGGGTGCAGCTACGAAGTGAATGGCACACCGGGGGGACTGGCGATACCAAGATTCTGAATGTGCGCCTCTGGTGGGGAGAGTCTCTAAAAAGCTTGGGTGTGGCACAAATTCAGGGGCACCTCGCCTCAATTTGGCACTAATTGTTTATTTCAGGCCGATCTTTACCATACCCGGCCTAGCGCAGTGCCTCCCGCTCCAGGCGGTGGCCTTAGGCACCTCTAGGGGTGCCACCTTGGGGCTCCGATTTCTTTTCTTTACGGTACGTGTAAATTACCTCTCTATCAGATACGCCACTTTGCGTACGCGGCATGCAGCTATCCGGGATGAGGAGACAGATTGAAAGTCAATTACTGACGCTGCAACAACCCTTTTAAGACGCAAAGCGCCTGCTTTAAGAAGGAACATATTCTCGCAGGGACTAAGATAAGCTAGAACCTAACCGCGAGAGCCAATTTGGGCGTAGCGATCTTAGAAAAAGAGGACGATTTAAGATTCTCCATCGAACTTTAGGGCTATTTGAGTAGCGCGATCTCTTCAAGTTGGCTATTGCAAGAGTACCCTTTCCAGAAAATGGCTTTGGCGGAGCTGGGGTCTCTTAGAAATGGTTGGTTGGAATCGTTTCTACGCCGAATTTGCCCTGTGCCACCAGTGGATCCGTAAATAAGCCACCATTTCATTGGAATTCTCTAGAACGGGGCAGAATTGCAGCGCGCTTCAGAGATTTTCGCCAGAAACGCGGCTTGGCGTAGGGTATATATTCCTCCTTCCCCCCTCTCCCCTCTTTGTTCTGTCCCCTTAGATCGGAAGACTTTGGGGACCTGTTGGCAAGCGATTACAGACTACATAGCAATCAAACCAAATTTAAACAAACAATTCACTTTGAATCACCAAAGCACACCACCAATTCACTCCGACCAAAGCTCTCGCCAGAGCATCTTGTTAAGCTCTGCCTGGCACCTTCTTCCTCTCCCACCAACCCGCCATGTTTTCGTGGATTCTTTGCTGCTTCAGGCAGCGAGGGGGTGATCCCCAACCCTCGCTGCCTGTCGTGGTCCGACCTGCCTCCTCCCTCTACTCCCAAGCAACCCCACCAAGCACCGTGGGACGGCGGGCATGGTGCCCGCCGTCACCACCACCCGCCCTCCCGACACCACCACCACCCGCTCCGCCAACACCACCTCCTCTCCCTCCTCCCAGAAAGCCGGCGCGCCCGAGGAAGGCACAGCTCAAATTCGCCTTCGATACCACCAGCAGCGGCGGCGGGACGGTTCCCGCGCGGTACAAGAAGTGGGATCCGAGCCAGGCCCACCCCTGGCGAGGGCCCACGGCACCAATTCCTCCCGAGTGGAGGAAATGAGGGCGCCTTTGAGCGTCATTTCTTTTGTTATTCAAGGCACGAATCAGCAGCAGTTACGCTTTAGCAGCCTTTTGTCAGCATCATTTACACCAGTATCGGTTACGGCAGCATCACTATTTGGGCCTACGCGCCCCGTATTTTTACGGCACTATTTTTATCTGCCTTTTCAGGCAATCGCCACGCCGCCGAGTGGCATTGACAACCGCTGTGGTGCCGGACAGCAACATCCTCAGTGCGCCCTCAGTCAAGAGACGGCCTCTGGCAGGTCACAGCCAGGGGTCGGGCTTCTCTCCCCGACAATCGCTTTGGTGCCGGAAAGCAACAACAATGCTGTGGTGGGACAGCATCGACAAGGCTGTGGTGCCGGACAGCAACCTCCTCAGTGCGCCCTCAGTCAAGAGACGGCCTCTGGCAGGTCACAGCCAGGGGTCGGGCTTCTCTCCCGACAATCGCCATGGCGCCGGATGGCAACCACGACCAGAGCTGCAGTGCCAGATAGCAACGACCAGCGCTGCAGTGCCAGGCAGCACCCCTCAGAGCGCCCTCAGTCAAGAGACGGCCTCTGGCATGTCACAGCCAGAGGTCGGGCTTCTCCCCCCCCGACAATCGCTATGGCGCCGGATAGCAACAAATGACAAGCACTACGGAGCCGGGTAGTACGACAAGCGCTATGGAACGAACCAGCCCAGCGTCGACAAGACCCATTCGCCAGCCAGATGGGGTGTCAAGCAGCTGCAAAACCAGGCAGCACAGCACGACAACATCTGTACGACAGCCAGACAGACCGACAAGAGATGCTGCACCAGGCATCAAACCCCAGTCAAGCATCGCACGACAGCCAGGCGATACGGCAAGAGCTGCATACCCAGCCAGCAGCAGCCGACAATCGTCGTACGCAGCCAGACGACACGACAAGCGCCACTACACCAGCTAGCGGCAGTCGACAGACATCATACTACAACCAGACAAACAGACAAGCACGGCTAAACCAGCCAGCAAGATGTGACAATCATCGTACGACAGCCAGACGATACGACAATATCTGTTCTGCCAGGCACTAGCGGCAGACAAGCGTCGTTCGCAAGCCGGATGATACGTGACAATCGGCGTCCGAAAGCCAGTCGATGAGTGGCAATCCCAATACTAAAAACAGATGCCACGGCAATCGCCGGCCACACCAACCAGCCAAACGTGACAAAGTGCATCCGACAGCCAGATGGAAAATATTCAGCTGTCGAACCGACCGGTCAAAGCCGGTCAAGCCAACCGCACCACCGATAACCACAAAGCGGGCCGGCTCCAGAGGCCTGTTGCCCATAGCGAATCAATCAACGACGCCGACAATACGAAGCCAAGCGGACGTGACGGTGGCTGCCACCAACAATGAAATTACCGAGGTGCCGATGATACCAAGGCAGGCTGCTCTCCAAAGTCAGCCGCCGACCAAGGAAGGCAGGATGGAAGGCAGGAAAGATGAGGATGGGGCAGAAGACGAAGGAAGCAAGGAGACGAAGGGAGCAAACAAGGCAAAAAGGCAGAAGAAACCAACGCCGTAGTAGTGAAGCAAAGCAGATATAGCAGCTGTTAAGAAAAAGAAAGAAAACGTCATTCTCCAGATACAAATTATTGAGCCTTGTAATGAGATTCACATACATACACAGTCATTCCATCCACACACTGCAAAGGCAGCAGTCCCTCCCGTACGAGGCATCCCGCCATATCTGAATTTTCTCGCGTTGAATAGCAGAGCTCCACGTTCGTAGCAACGTCCTAGTTCCGCTACTCAATTGCACGGAGTGTCTGGTCTCGAGTTCGGCTTGGATGTTGATTCGCACGACACGTTGGATGGTAAACAGCGGAGAGATTTCCGGACGACCGCACTGTTCTTAAGAGAGCCTAGCGCGGCTTTTGGCGTTCTGGCCTTGGTAAATTTCCATTTTTGTTTCCTGCTCGCTCCTTCTTCATCCATCCCGTCCACGCTCCATCTATTCGATGAGTATTTATCCATCAATTGCCGCCTTCCCATCTATCATGGCGTGCTCCCTCATCCTTTTGGGACATGCTTATGTCTCTCTCTGCGTCATTCGCCGTTGGTAGGCAGAGTTTGCGATTTCCGTACCTTCGTTCTGCTCCTGCGCTGTTTCCATCCCGAAGCAGACATCTTTATCGGGTTCAGGCAGCGATCTGTCCAATGTTTTGAATGTGATTGGTCCATTCAACTGTGTGTAATGGATTGGTTGGCGTGCGCTTTGTGGGTGCGTCGCATTGGGCTTCTAGAAGATCGAGTGCGACACTCTGAAAGGTTAGTGCTGTCGGTCAATTGTTTTGTCAATGCGCATCATTTCCATCTCTTGAGTATACGGAAGTCCAGCTCCTGCTGGCTGGTTATTAGAGTTGATGACAATTGTCTCGGCATGACTCTTCTGGCACTTGGACCAACTCTGTCGGTTAATCTTTTGGCCCTGGGCTGTCCAGCACCTCATCCCAGGATTCGCATGCGCGACCCTGCTTCTACACAGCTGCACATCTTGAAGAATTCGTCTTTTTCAGCAGGTACGCTTCATTCTATCCCTCAAGTTCAGCTGTGATCGTCTTGGTGTCATTCGGTGTTTAGATCAGAAGGACCGTTCAGATAGTCACTTCAAGGACGAGCTCATCCGATGATCTCCTTGTCAATGAGAGATTGAGTGCGCTTTCACCTTCCTCAACGGACATACTGTCGAGCACTGTCCTGGACTGTTTGTACTGTCATTTCAATTCCGAAAAGAGAGACTCATTCGATTCACCGATGATCCAACTTTGTGAGAATACTGCATTTAGGTATCCACATGCGCGATCCTTAACATGGCTGTACTCTTTGTCTTTGGCCGGTACTTGGGATGCAAGTCATTTCTTACCCCGGGTAATGTTCTGACCTGGCGGTTAGAAAACTCTTCGAGGCCTGAGCGACCACGGGAAGTTTCTCCTGCGTTACAGATCGTGATTCGGGTGTTAAGAAAATCTGTGATCGGACACGGAGATGTCCTGAAGACTGATAAGGCTGTTGTCGCCAATACCAGCATTGCATCACCAAGATCGCTGTCCAGATCAACGCTTCAGGATTGACTGCTGAAAACCCGGTCAGATGCCTTCGCTCCCCTGATATATTGTCTGTCATGACCTAATCATAGAATGCGCCACCTTTAATACTACCCAAATGCGGATCCGACCACCCTGACATGCGACGCACACGGCTCATCCTGTGCGCCTGCCCCAAAAATAGATCTAGGTACTCGCGTACGCGCAGAGCATAAAGACGAACGCTGGAACAGATCGGAAAGGTCTGGATTCATGTTCTGATCACTAACATGCATACCTCGGACTTGTGATCCAATGACTTGTATTAGTGTATTCCCGACAATGCACGACGCCACTGGCTTTCGATCGTGTCTGGTCGATTGTCCGTGAAGTTGAAGATATGGTTATACAAGCGATTGCATGGTTATTTGTAGCCTTCGTGCTTCCAATCTGTGTAGTAGCAGCTCCTCAAACCCTCGTCTCCAGTCAACTGGACGTCGATGACAGCCCTCTTTCTATCAACCTCACCGCCATAGATTCCTACCAAACTCGCCCCGGAGTCGTCACGTGCTACAGCCCAAATGACATTATCTTCACACCTGAGCCTGTCGATTACACCTGGGAAGCCTGCGAGCATGCAATTTATCTCCTCGGAAATCATTTGAAGAGCAAAGCGCCGATGCGCTGGTGGTGGACTGAAAGCGGGAACAGACCCGCCAGTATTGAGGAACCGGCCTTTCAGTTGCCGTTGATGAACCAGAAAGAGCCAAAGACGTGCCTGCTCCTGATGATATCCACGGCCCAGCTCAGCGCCGTATCCACATCTCAGATGGGCAAAGCTAGTGATATCGGATGGAGGCCTGGATGGGGTAATAGACCACCAGCAGGTCAGCCGTCGAGCTTTTTGGTCGCACGAGAGGAGATCATAATGGGATTTTGGGAGATTTTGGGTTGTTTGAATACTGCACATGGGAAAGAGGGTGCTGGGCATAAGACTCTAGGTAAGTGTGAGACAACTGGCAACTCAGACAATGCTAGCCACCTTGGAATGAGACACGACTGGAAGAGATGCTAATGTCTATTTAGTCTCGTCAATGGGCGATCAGCTACATCTTTTCATCGCTCCACATGGGATCACGCCTGCTCAACGGACCAGATTTGACGTCTTGACGAAGAGGACGACAGGGACTGATGTCAATTTGCTTGACAGCAGCGATTCTTCAATCGCCAATTTGCCGAACATAGTTGCTCGTGGAAAGGCCCAAGCATGTCGCATTCGATCAGAAGAGCGCGAATGCTTTCGAAACAAACATTGCTGTATACAGGTACAACCTTCTGAGAAGCACAACACTATTAATAAAGGTCCTTGAGAACTCATCTACTCATTCGAGTGTTTATTTAGCATGAAAGTGTCGCGTCCACTCCAATACCGACCCACCAGCAGCTCCAAGACAAGCATCAAAAAGCACCTACAATTCTAGGACTGCAACATGATACCACAAATTTCTCCATAGAAACCTGGTGGACCGACCCAGCCGCCGTCTCCAAGCTACGATCGCCACTTGAGCCAAGTGTTCCGTCGTACATGATCCAAATTCAACCAAGCACATATTCAGTAAGCAATCGAAGTATTTGCTGGCACTACTGCCATATTAAAGCTCTTCCATAATATTTCACCAGTCGATTCATTTGTGAAAAATCAAGAATGCCAAAGATAAGATAGCACAAGGGTTAAACCTGTATAAAGGGCCAGTCGCAACGACTTGAAATCCAGGAAGATGCGGCTATGAATGATCCTGGACATAAATTCGGTGAGATGACGAGTCAAACAACATTGAAGTCAGTGTCTCGTCCTCTGTTAATATTAAGGGTGAAGGGTTTGGACGTTTACTCTCCTGGCACCGAAACCCACCGACTCCCGCACGCGCTCCTTGGTCTTGCGCGCGGCTTCAGGCACCATGCATTTGCAACCCCACGAGGTCTCGGAAACACGCCACTGTTTCATTTCGATCGTACATCCGCGCGTCCCGTCGGCCATAAACATCTGAAATCTCCAATACGTAGGAGGTAGAGCCGCATGGCTGTTTACAGTACCCGAAACAACCAGCATCTCGTAACCAATCAAACGTTTCTTCCTCCACTTGTTGGTTGCAATGGTCTTGATAGAATGACGATAACGATCGCCTCAGTCGGTATATGTAAGCGTCCAGTAATGTGGAAACAGCTTTTCCCACTTCCTGCACTCGCTGACATGACTACTACCAAAACCCTCCTCACGCTCGTTCCTTACCTCATCACACTCACTTATGGCAGCCCGATCTCACCCAACGGCTCCTCGCTCTCTACCCTCGAGGATGATCCCGACCAGCCCATCACAGTTGATTGCTTCAAGTCCACGCACGACCCAGCGCCCACTTACCACGATTGCTGGGAAGTAGCCGACACGATCCTCTCCTATGATAAACTCGGCATGGTCACCTTCACCGACTCCCTAACTGGCACTACAATCAACACCAACACCTCGTCCACGGAAGATGCTGCGCCTCCCACAATCACAGCGGACTCCGGCACAACACAGAAGAAATCACGCGATGTGGGAGGGCCTTTGAACCCGCAGTATACACTGTACACGCCATTCTACGTCGTGCATGAATCGTGCAGGGCGACGATTACGCTGCAGCCGCCTAACAAGAGCTTCGTGGCGAGCTTCGCGTGGATTGCGAAGAGGACGTGGATGACGCTTGATGATTGCGTTCATGGGAGTGCGAAGAGGGGTGGGGAGAGTAAGGTGGGTGGTGGGCTTGATATCACGATGGGATATAACCATCATTGATCTGTGGAATCCGGAGCGAAGCATTGCTGGAAGGAATACCTACATTTGAGGCGGAAGGGCGACGTAATTGCAATACAGTGGGATGGGCTTGGCTGTGGAATGCGCTTTGACTTACCGGTGAAGATCTCTTTCACTCGACTCATAGACTACAGTGTACTAGAATAATTGACGCGACATTAATGCACACGAGAATCCATCAAGTTTTCTCGAGTCCTTTCGCGTGCTGCCACACGAACGCCAAGATCGAAGTTTGGGGCAAAGAAGCCTATCGCCGACCGTACCCGATATCTTCTGCACATGCGCCTCTCCAACTACATCAAATTACACGTCCATACATCCAACGATAATACCGACATTTACTCTCCTAAAAAAAAGAGAGAGAGAGAGAGACCACTGCCCATGAACCAGACACCTATGAACCTGTCTACAGCCACACGGCTCGTATCTTTTAGGCAGAATTAGCATCCTTCTCCGCCACAGACATGGTTTCATGGGCACCAGACCCTGTGATACCTCTGAGCCGCCGCATTTCATCCGCAAAACTACAGTCTAGTAACATTATTGACATCTATGATTCCAGTTCTCCCGCCTACTTACGGCCAAGCATCCTGATATTGGCCAGCACTGGCAGATTTCTAATCTCCTTTGCTGCTTCTCTACCTTCAATGACAAGCTTGCGGACCTGTCCCTCTGGATTGGATTCCCAAAGCAGCATAGCGCAGATGAGGTCGGCCCTGATGAGGCTGCGCCTCTATCCACGCAATCCTTCCCTGTGGCACAGCTCAGGCCTAGTCCGCGAACCTTCTTTGGTTTCCCATGTCGTGTGGGGGTTGCGGCTCTAAGAGAGCCTCATCACGGTGAACATTGTTTTGTCTTCCTATTTACGAATGTTCATCTGGAATGCGCGATGCAGACTGTTCTCAGAATTCTGTCTTCTTGACTGTATCACCAGTTGCAGCCCTAGTCCAGCCAAGTCCATTTGGCGGCCTTATCAAGACACTATTTCGATTCAAAGATAAGGCCACATCTTGCCGTGTGCCAACACTTTGGGCATGTTGGTTATATGTCGCTGTATCAGGACTGTTCTGGCCAAAAGACATATCTTTGTTCACGAAGATTGCTGAGGCACGGCAAAGCTTGGACTTGAACCCGTTATTGCAGGTCTCATGGACCGAAACCGACACCTATCCACCAGAACATCTGTGTTAGGGCGTAGTCGACCAACAACAGCAATCTTCTTTGAGCGATCAATCTACGTATGAGTGATTGCACTCCTATGACGCTTCATGTCCTGTTTCAGAATCCAGGCACAGTCACTATCACCCATCGGCTTGGCGTCTGCGTACGTGCAATCCATATTTACAACATCCGAAATGAGCCGGAAAGCATCGCTCAGCTTCAGTGAGCAGTAATGTCTGCCTTTATGACAATAGCCATGTATGTTGTTTCCTATCTGCGTTTTGTATCCAAATGTTGGTGCTCCACTCATGTGGTGAAGTTTTGTGCTGTGATAAGGGCCTTGCTGAATGTCACACGTTACATGAAGGCCACATGCTGTGACTCTTCCTGCTTTCTTCCTTGACTATTCATCCTTGGACCCCTTCTGCGTCTTTGAAATCAAATTGAAATTTGAAAGATGCTGTATCATCTTCTCCTTCTATGTACTCTTTTCCTTCATTCCAATGCACAAAGAGAGCGTTTCAGACGTCAAGCTCAAGCTCCCATCACCATAACAAGTAGTAGCTCCAGTGTCACTTCACTATCGAGTTCCAGCTCATCAGCCAGTCGGAGCCTTCTAGGTCAAACCCTAGGAAAGGTAAAGCTGTTGAAAGCTGCTACGCTCACCACATCAGACCAAAAAACCGTCAACTGCATACTGATTACTCTCACCGACTATGGTGTCCTTTACAGCTATCCAGACAACGTGCCAGCTGCATTATTCCAGAGCTTCTACACCGACCTCTGTCAATGTATCCCACAACTCGAACTAGTCGGCCTTCCAAGCTCCACATCCGTCGGACCCACAACTACTGGACTCGTCAGTGGAGGTTACACGATCCGCAGAAATCCAGCGCTTTCAACGGACGATTCTAGCACTATCGTCAACTGTGTCTTGACTACACTTGTCGAAAATGAATCATTACTGGGCCAACAAAACTTCGTCCCCACAGCGCTGGTCAGAAACTTTGTACAAAGCGTAGCAAGCTGTTTGCCTGGCGTTGAAATAGTCACGACCGGTACAAGTCAAACGTCGTCTACAGGCAGTACGTCGCTGTCGTCTCTTAGCTTGACGTCAACGACACTCAGCACGACTCAATCGTCGCAAAATAGTGTGTCATCCACCACAAGCGGTTCTTCGTCACAGACTGCATCACAGACTACATCACAGACTACATCACAGACTACATCACAGACTACATCACAGACTACATCACAGACTACATCACAGACTACATCACAGACTACATCACAGACTACATCCTCAATCACGTCAGGTTCTTCTTCTGTGACATTACCCAGCGGCAGCAGTACAATCTCAGCAACATCGAGCGTGAGCCCCGACTCCCGACACTGCACGGATAAGATTCTTACCGACCCCAACGTGCCGACCTATATGGAGAAATGCGAGTACGCAGGCTGTGTTGCTGCGCGCGACAAGGGTGTCCAACAATGGCGCGACTATGAGAAACAGGGCAAACCAGGCGGTGGGGTGTTCGTACTTCGCCTGGCCAACAGCTGGAACGGGCCAGCTGACTTTTATTGCGACGTCGATTCCACTAAATGTCCCGGCGAAAATTGTGAGGATGTTGCTAACCCTGGCGCATGGCTGGTGCAGAGGGAGATCAGTGCATTCACCGCCTATCATACGCAGATCTACGACTTTCTTTTCTCGACCGCTTTCCTGACTGATACGCAGCTTTCGCTCTTTAGCAAGGCGATTGCTACGGTTCCGATTGAGGATAATTTGTGGGCGAAAATTGCCGTCGCTGTAAGCAAAAGCCACGACCCTCTGAGACAAGGAGCTGACATGCAGAAGGTTGCAGGTCTGTTTGGTGGTCAAATACTGGGCGCAATTGTGCGGTCATCTATCTTCAAACTCAATGCCGTTGCTGCAGCCGCGAATGGCGAATATATCACTCAATCAAAATTATTTGGTATTTTCAAGACCCATTCACCTAATGTCGCGCAGCTGATTCTGTACAGCATCAAACATTGCCTTGTCCGGCGCGAACATTGGGGTCAATCTCAATTCACCAGCAGCTCAAGCAGACATCACCGGCGACCTCAGCGCTATCCTCGGCAGCTTCTTCAACTCGACCCGCGACGCTATCAAAACTTATGTCCAAACCATCTTCGACGGCACAGACAAATCTATCGACGAATTCAATACTCAAATCGGCTCCGGCGTCTGGGCGAATCCTAACCTCTTCCCCGAACTCGCACAGCAAGATCTGCAAACAAACATCTCCACCATATACTACATGGTCCTCGTAGTCCCAGCCTGGCAACTACGCCAGCTAAACCCTATCATCCTCTACGAAGACAAAGAATGCGATCCATTTGACAAGATCCTCCCCTTGTACAACGGAGACATAATGGACGCTAGAACGTGCTACGACGGTAAAACATTCTACATCGTTGACTACAACGGACACTACGACATCAAAGAGACGACCGCAGGCGGTGTCGTTCTTTGGGACTTCCGCTACACAACTAAGGCCTTGATTGGCATCGAAACCCTGGATGGCAAGACGTGGGGGGTGCTCCACCACGACACGCTGGTGCGGAGGTAAGTGCCCGCCCTTCCCTCCCTCCCTCTCCTCACAATCAAATGGCAGATCAATCTGACCTACCCTACGCGCAGTTCCTGGGATGGGTTCAAAGCCAATAATTTCAAGCAACCATACACGGCAAAACCGCTGTTCTCAGAAGGCAACACGACAGACGATCCTCTATCTCCCTTCGGCTCGGGCTACGAGACTCCTGGTCTCGTCAACATGACGGTGTGCAAGATCACGGATCTGTATCGACCGGTGGTGTTCACGCCGCCGAATGTTGACTTCAAAAGTTCTCCTTGCCCTGTGATACCGTCTGGCTGTACGTGCTTTGCGTTGCACCTGTTTGTGGGTTTTGTGGTGTGCTGACATTTTTGGATAGATTCGTTTGATGGGCCCGGTGGGCAGGAGACTGTCTCGTCTAATGTTGTGACACAGACTCAGGAGCCTGAATGTTTGTATCCTCCACTGTGTTACAAGCAGCGAGCCAGGTGAATGCGTTTGTAGCCAATGAAACAAAGACATTGCTTCAACAAGGCCTCATTCGACACCAGCTATTTGCCCACACGAGTTGTATTTCGGCTAAAGCTTGTTTGCGTGAACACACGCCAGTTGTTTATCCGGGAATGTTCGGCCTCATAAGAGAAGGGTCTCCCAAGTCTGACGGGATGCTGCGAGAAACAACTTTCACCCCAGCCTACCCCAGATCCCAGGCATTTCCAAGCATGCCGATTCTTCGACTCATCTGACACCGTGATGGTATTTATAGTCAAACTCCCAAGCGCGATGCGCACACCACTTCTAGGCGAGCCAGATGATTTCGCGAGACGCAGTATCCGCCGCTTCAGTAGCGTGGAAGGCGCAATATGTGCGACAAAACAGACGCATCCCACGAAATCTTCTCATAGCCCTTCGTGACAGCGACGCAAGGAACGCACCCCAATCCCCCAGAACCAAAATCTTTAAGAACATGTCGTCATCTAGACGCAGGTCCCCCCTCCACCCTCCCCCCTACCCTACTTCCACATCCACATCCATTCCACCACCACCAGACCTTGCCCTCCCAAACCTCCAAGCCTCCTCACCCTACCCAACCATGAAACTCCTCACCCTCCCCCTCCTCACAACCCTCCTCCCCCTCCTCCCCCTCCTCCCCACCACGCTCGCCATAAAAGTCGACTGCTTCACCCCCGCTCCCCCCTCCCTCCATACGCAGACTGCCTCCGCACGCTCGACGCCCTCGATCGCCGCTGGCGCTCCAGTTCCCGCGAAAATCGTAACAGAGAATACGGCCGCTCGCTCACCGACACGGAAGGCACCGTGCACCTCCCTGTAACGTGGAAATTGACGCCGACGAGCCACGGGCCGGATCCGCCCGCGTGCGAGTTTGTGATAGATAATGCACGCGGGAGGGAGGAGGAGAGTGATTCGTTTCGGCTGCAGCAGGTCGCGTTGGCTGTGGTGGGGGTGTTGAGGGATTGTTTTGGTGGTGGAGGGGGAGGGGGAGGTGGGGGGAGGACAGGCAGGGCGTATCCGAGTTTGAGGGAGAATGTTTTTGTCGAGGTTAGGTATAGGAGGTTTGGCGATGGGGTGGAGGAAGGGGTGGGGGTGGATGGGGGGGACGAGGAAGGGGGAGCAGGGTTTGAGGTTGGGAATTTTACGTTGGTTGAGGCGCCGGGAAGTGGTGAGGATGTGGTGGCTGTTGGTAGTGAGGCGACGAGCTGATGGGGTTTGGGGGATATTGTGGGCTGGGATCTGGGGCGTTGTGTGATAGGGATGAAGGCGTTTTTTTAGCGTTGTTCTATGGCGTAAATGGATGGGATGCTGTCAACGAGACTTACGAGAGGCTCTGTGTTCTTTCTTGAGATTGAGCGGTCGTTGATTCTTTCTACCATAGTGTCAAAAAGGACCCTTTGGAAATTCCAGGTGGCCCGACAGAGCATGACATGAGTATGAAGAATGGACAGATGAATCAATGCTTAGTACTCGGATATGAGATTGGAGCATTGATCCCATGCAGACGCTATATCGTGATGCTGTTTCTTAAGCCGTGAATACTTTCATGCCTTTCTCATCCCCTTGGTATTGTTTTTTGCTCTTCGTAGCCCGTGGACGTTCATCAGATCTTCATTGCGACTTGTAAGATAGATTTTCGATGGACTGATCGCGTAAGATCATTTATGCATTATATTGTGCATGCATTTTATTATGCATGCATTATAGTATGCATACACGTAGCTAGCGTATTGCATAACTTAATGCAGGCTTGGCACCTGTGTCCGTAGGGCTGAGGATTCGTTCGACCGACTTCCGCATGAACGCGTCCCAACTCATCCACCTCACTCGCCCGATTCCCATCAACAATGGTACCTGTCACTCCCCTCCCGCTGCGGAAGGTAGTCGCGGTGTGTCTGGAAAGCCCCGTTGTTCCGCTCGATGGCTGCGGCGATGTCATCCTCGTATCGCCGGATTTCACGCGCCTTCGGCCGCCGCTTCACCGTTGCCAATGCCAAAATCCATCATAACCTAAGCTCAATCTTGATCTTTCCGCAGCATGTGCCTGTCAGCTTTAGGGTGCTGTTATCGTCCCTTGCTTAGCTCGTGTTGTTCTCAGCCTCGTGTCGCCGCTGTGTCGCCGCTTCCGATGATGCGGTGTTCCTACAGACTAGAGCTTACCGCACAGCGCATGAAGATAACCAAGACGCTAGAGACGAACGGCCTGATATGGTTGTCTGAAGCTGCCGCGATCCCACAAAAGCTCCCCCGTGAGCTATTCCGGCTACGTTTCTGGTGTCTCGGCTGACCGCCAAACTGTTTTGGGCCTCAAATGGAGACGAGTGACGTTGCTGGTCGGCGACCATGTCTCGATGTTACGTGGAAACTGGGGGTTTCTGCGGTGAGAAAGTGATCGAGATTGCCATGCCATTCTCTAGCTTTCCCCATAACGAGCTGGATTCACTGTCTCTGCGTCCTAAAATTTGCCGTCCCTCTTTAGCTCTCTTCTTAAGCCGCTGCCTCCCATCTTGTGATCAAGTCCACGCTCGTTTCCGCTAAACTGGATCCTACTCACCAGGCTATGAACACAATGGAACCTCCGATTGATATACTGATATTTGGAGACCAGACAGGAGACTATAATGCTGTCTTCCGCAACATTTTCCAAGCTAAGGATGATGTTCTACTTTCAGCTTTTCTTGGAAAGGCGTACAAAGCACTGAGGCATGAGGTCCCTCGCCAGCCGTCCACAATTCAAGACAACATACCCAGCTTTTCGAGCATCAACGACTTGGTTGGCAGGTATGCGGAACCAGGCAGAGCAAAGTCAAATGCTCTTGAGAGTGCACTTACATGTGCATCACAACTTGCGTGCTTTTTCAGGTGAGCATGATGAGCAAGCTAAGGCAACCCCGCTGACAACTGCAGCTATCAAAGCGGACAAACTGACAGCTATCCATCACCAGCACATACGAGGATTGTAGGATCCTGCACAGGCTTACTAGCCGCCGCAGCAGTGAGCTCGTGCTGTAGTGCGATCGATCTCTTGGATGTAGCGGTCGACCTGGTCACAATTGCCTTCAGAATTGGGGCATTGGTATCGGAGACCGCGGATGAAATTGAACGCAACTCCGTTCAGAGTCCAAGCTGGTCTGCTGTCGTCCCCAGTCTTACGGCTGAGCGGGCAAAGCAGATTCTTGATGCCTTTCACGAGTCAGAGGTAAGCCTTCCATCGAGCTGCTGCTTCTTGTGCTGATCACATTGAAACGCCAAAGGCTATTCCACCATGTGCTTCGATATGGGTGAGCGCTGTGAGTGATCGAGGTGTAACCTTAAGTGGTCCACACCATGCACTGGACCATTTGGCCAGATCTTCTCATTTCACAGACTTTAGATCCACGCGCCTGCCTATCCAAGGCCCCTATCATGCGCCTCACCTCTTCAGTGGCAATGAAGTTACTGAAATCTTTCAATCAATTGCTACCAATACCCTAGATAATCATGCAGTACGAATACCCATATCCTCAACTTCAGCCTCAAATTGGTACTCGACCCAAACCTTGAGAGAGACTCTCTACGACCTCATTCGCGACATCCTTGTGAACCCTCTTCGCTGGGATCTCGTATTGGACAATGTCGCGAGTGAAGTCAAGGAACGCGACGACTACCACTGCAATATCATACGACTAGGGCCATCGACTGCTGCGCAAAGTCTCATCTCTGCGTTGAAAGGGAAATCACGCGAGGTCACTTCAGATGACCGCTTTGCTTACGGACCAACCCGTCAAGAAGGCGACGACAATAACAAGTCGCGACCTAAGATCGCGATTTGTGGCTTGTCGGGGAGATTTCCAGACGCTGCTGATCACGAAGCTTTCTGGAAGCTACTTGAAAAGGGGCTTGATCTACACAAAGAAATTCCAAAGGACCGCTTTGATACCAAGACCCATGTTGACCCGGATGGTAAGAGGCCAAACACATCTCACACCCCTTTTGGCTGCTTCATTGATGAGCCTGGTCTCTTCGACCCTCGCTTCTTCAATATGTCTCCTCGTGAGGCGGCACAGACGGATCCAATGCACAGACTGGCTTTGGTGACTGCGTATGAGGCACTTGAGATGTCTGGGTATGTGGAGAACCGGACGGCTTCATCGAAACTGGACAGGGTTGGTACATTTTACGGCCAAACCAGTGACGACTGGAGAGAGATTCAAGCAGCGCAAAAGGTCGATACTTACTTCATTCCTGGCGGCGTCCGAGCTTTTGCACCAGGGCGCATCAACTACTTCTTCAATTTCAGCGGGCCGAGCTTTTCGGTTGACACTGCCTGTTCCTCTAGCCTAGCTGCAATACAGCTGGCTTGCACTTCACTTATAACAGGCCAATGCGATACAGCGCTGGCAGGCGGAATGAATGTGCTCACCAATCCCGACATCTTCAGCGGTCTTAGTCGTGGACAATTTCTGTCGAAGAAAGGTCCATGTGCCACGTTTGACGACGGGGCCGACGGCTACTGTCGAGGCGATGGCGTCGGCAGTGTAGTCTTGAAAAGACTCGAGGATGCACAGGCAGACAAAGATCCCATCCTGGCTGTGATCCTTGGAGCTGATACCAATCATTCTGCGGAAGCGGTCAGTATCACACATCCTCATGCTGGGGCTCAGAAATTTCTCTATTCAAAGATCTTGAATAACGCGGGAGTTGACCCTCATGATGTCTCTTATGTAGAAATGCATGGTACCGGGACTCAAGCAGGTATGTCGGGTTTTCTCAATGAACAAGGCAAGCCGCTGACTTTTCAGGCGATGCCATCGAAATGGATTCCGTCAGCAATACCTTTGCTCCAAGGCACCGACAGCGAGGAAAAGATCAAAGCGTCCATCTCGGAGCTGTCAAGGCAAACGCTGGTCATGGAGAAGCCGCTTCAGGTATCACTGCGCTCATCAAAGTACTTACCATGTTGGACAAAAATATGATACCGCCTCACTGCGGGATCAAAGACAAGATCAATCGGACATTTCCAAAGGATCTCGAGGCTCGCAATGTACATATTGCGCTCAAGCCCACGCCATGGAACAGACCAAATGGCAAGAAACGAAGACTCTTCCTGAACAACTTCAGTGCAGCTGGAGGTAACACCGCTCTGCTGTTGGAAGATGGCGATATCAAGTCTGCGCCGTCTGTAGAAGACAAGCGATCTACTCATGTCGTTGCAGTAACTGCCAGGACAAAGGTGTCTCTCACGAGGAACGTCGAGAGTCTTCTCAGCTATCTGGAAGAGAATGCTCAGGTGACGCTACCGAGCCTTTCTTACACGACCACAGCTCGTCGCACTCAACATACCTTCCGCATCACAGTAGCAGCATCTGACCTCGGCACAATCAAGCAGAAACTGAAATCCTCGTTGGACAAGGATATCCAACAAGTGCCCAAAGTAGCTCCGAAAGTCACTCTCATGTTTACTGGGCAAGGCTCTCACTATGTTAGTATGGCGAAGCAGCTCTTCGAGACTTCTCCTCAATTTCAATCCGACATCGCAAAGTTCGAGAAAAGCGTCAAATTGCAAGGCTTTCCTTCAATATTGCCATTGATTGATGGTTCAGTCACCGACATTAGCGCCTTACCATCGCTGGTCGTACAACTTGGTGCTACATGTGTCCAGATGGCCTTGTATAGGCTCTTCCACTCGTGGGGTATTGAGCCTGCCGTCGTTGTTGGTCACAGTCTCGGCGAATACGCTGCCTTGAACGCGGCGAGCGTTCTCTCCGCCAGTGACACAATCTACCTGTGCGGAACAAGAGCCAAATTATTGCAAGAGCATTGTCAGCCTGGTACTCATTCTATGCTCGCCATCAAAGCATCTGTCGCAGCGCTAAGCGACTATGTGAATCGTGAAGGGTGTGAGATAGCTTGTATAAATGCGTCCGAAGAGACCGTCATGAGCGGACCTAATGAGGCGATGGACAATCTGGTCAAAGATCTGAAAGACAACGGCTTCAAAGCAACCAAGCTCTCCATCCCGTTTGCATTCCATTCGGCGCAAGTTGAGGCGATCCTGGATGAGTTCGAAGCCAAGTCCAAAGGCGTCGCCTTCAATAAGCCATCAATCCCCGTCATCTCTCCACTTCTCAACAAAGTCGTCACTAGTGAGGACGAACTTCCATTCAGCGCTTCCTACATGCGCGATCATTGCCGCAAAACTGTCAATTTCCTTGGTGGCATCGAAGCCGCGAAACACGAGGGCCTTATCGAAGATAGCAGCCTATGGCTTGAAATTGGTGCTCATCCCATCTGCACGGGCATGGTTAAAGGTACTCTGGGGCCTCAGATCAAGGCTGCATCATCTCTTCGCAAGAATGAGGATGATTGGCAAACCATTGCAAACTCCATGTGCACGCTGAATGATGCTGGCCTCAAGCTCAATTGGAATCATTATCACGAGGACTTTGATGATGCCCATGAGCTTTTGAAGCTACCAACCTACCAATTCGACAACAAGAACTACTGGATTGAGTACACTAATGACTGGACGTTGTCAAAAGGCAACGCAGAGATCGAGGCTAATATCCCGAAGCCCAAGTTCGAGGCAGCTTCGGTCGATCGCATCGTGGAATTGGACCTCAAAGCTGAAAGCCCAACGATTGTAGGCGAAGTCGATCTCACCAAGTCAATACTGAAAGAATGTATCGAAGGCCATGAAGTCAATGGCCTAGGCTTGTGTCCTCCAGTAAGCGATCCCTTTTCCCCTTTCCCCTCAACCACTTTCCAGAGCGAATCTAACACCCCACTTCAGTCCCTCTACTGCGACATGGCCCTCGTAGTAGCCCAACACTTCTACACCCAACTCCATCCCGACACCACTCCACCCTCCCTCAACGTCAAATCCATGATCGTGCAAAAACCCCTCATCGTCTCCGACTCCGGCCCGCAACTCTTCCACATCGTCGGCACGTACCAAAAACCCACCAACACCGTCGACTTCAGCTTCCACAGCTTCAACTCCTCCACCGGTAAACGCACGATGCTGCACGCCAACTGCGCCGTCGCCTACGAAAACAGCGCTGACTGGTCCGCCGGCTGGGAACGCAATAAATACATGGTCCAGACCCGCATTGACCACCTTCTCAAAGCCCTCGACAGCGGGGAGGACGTGGATCTGATAAAGCGCGGGATGGCCTACAAGCTCTTCGGCGGGCTCATTCATTACGGCCATAAATACCGGGGCATGGAATCCGTGGTCTTGGACAACGAGAACCTCGAAGCCACTGCCTCCGTCAAATTCCAGACGGGGGGCACGGACGATGGGTTTCTGTGCAGTCCGTACCGAACGGACAGCGCGGCGCATCTTTCGGGATTCATCATGCTAGGCAATCGTAACGCGCAGCCGAGTAAAGAAGTCTATGTCTCGCACGGATGGGACAATTATCGAGTCCTCCGCCCCCTTACAGTCGACAAGACTTATCGGTCGTATGTCAAGATGCACCAGGAGAGTGCCAAAGCGGTGGTGGGCGATCTCTACGTCTTTGACGGCGAAGAGATCGTCGCTGTGGTGGAGGGGCTGCGGTTCCACAATATGCCCCGCCAACTCATGGACTCACTCCTCGCGGCTGCGTCGGGGAAACCTGCTGCTGCCAAACCCAAACCCAAACCTGCTCCTCCAGCGAAGAAACCACATGCCTCAGCTTCGGAAAAGCCGAAATCTCCCGCCCCAGCCCCGGCTGCGGCAACCAAACCTACCTCCACAGGCCTCACCGCTAAGGCTATGGATATCATCGCAGACGAACTCGGCGTCCCCGCCACCGACCTCAGCGACGGCAGTGCCTGGGCAGATCTAGGCGTCGACTCCCTCCTCTCCCTCAACATCTCGGGGAAATTCAAGGAGGAGTTAGGCTTGGATGTTGCCTCCACCTTATTTGTGGATTTCGCGACCGTGGGGGGGTTGAAGGGGTTTTTGGCGGAACATGATGGCGGCGGTGAAGGTGCTGGAGCTGGGGGCAGTGGGGGTAGGAGTGTAGGGAGTAGCTCAGGAGAATCGTCGCCCGAGCGATCGGAGAGCGGCAAGGGGGAGGGGGAGGGGGAGAGTGTGGCGAGCGATGAGGTGCCGCCTAC
The DNA here is from genome assembly GCF_019456465.1 of Bacidia gigantensis. NCBI lineage: Eukaryota > Fungi > Ascomycota > Lecanoromycetes > Lecanorales > Ramalinaceae > Bacidia > Bacidia gigantensis. The sequence goes on from NW_025408606.1 coordinate 89,806, forward strand.
GACCCCACCCCCACCAGCCGAAGAGGGCGGTGTCAAGAATGGAGGCGAGGTGAGGGGAGGGAAGGAGAAAGCGTTACTGAACAGCATCCACGCAACGGTATCAGCTGAGCTCGGCGTGAAGGAAGGGGAATTGGATGCGACGGCGGATTTGAGTGCGATGGGAATGGATAGTTTGATGTGAGTTACCTTCCTTGTACTTTCCTTTGCTGGTGGGCAAGGGCGGCGTTGTGGGAAAAGGGCGATCCCTATGCTAACGGTGATGTGGGTTAGGAGTCTCAACGTCCTGGGCAAACTAAAAGAAGACACGGGCGCGGATCTACCGAGTGATTTCTTTGCGAACCATGCTACGCTGAAGGATATAGAGGGTGCGCTGTGAGGAAATGGTAATTTAGGGGAATGGTGAGGCGGTAAAAGGTGAGGGAAGAATGATATAATAATGATTTTTCGCGTGGCATGGGAGGATTTCCCTTACGCGTTCAAGCGTCTGTTTGTTTGTTACTGATCGCTCTAGACCTGGGGTGAGGTTTGCGAAGGCAGGGTATATTGAACGGGCTTCGAATCTCTCGGTCATGATTTTTGCTGCATTATTCATTATTACCCTACTTTCATTCAGTTGTTGTCATTACATCGTCTTTCAATTCTTTCTTGTCCTCCTGAACGAGAATTTGACCTCCATTCACAAAGCCCTTCTTTTGCGTTCACGCGTTCGATATCGCTTTTGCAAGTCCCATTACCATGCTCTTTCCTCGCAGCCCGATGAAGACTTCTGTCTGAGGGCTCTATCAATTGAACCACCACCTCCCATGCCAACTCTTTCAGCAACGGAAATGGCTGCCCCAGATTCGACCGCCTTCCAAACCACAAGCCCTCACACATCCGCAAATTCCATCCTGATCTCTTTTTGCAGCCCCTCAACCACGCTCCTCAGCTTCCGTCTCAGAAACACAATGACCTCTCCATAGAACGTTCCTTCCGCGGCCGCCGTGCCCTCTCGTTCCACACGCTGAACCTCCTCTCCCGGCTCTTTCGGCATTCCGGCTGCAGTCACCAGCTTCTGGAATCTGTCCCCAAATGCAGAGAGCACGCTGTCGACTTTTCTTAGCTCGCTGAGCACTACGTGGATCTTGACTAGGTCGTCATCCGAGGAGTCGAGCTCGTACGTGCCGAGGACAATTGGCGTGTGCGCGAGGGGAGGGGCTCTACCCTCAGCTGAGGAGGTGCTGGATTGTGATAACTCTTTCTGCATCATCGCCCTCCTGGTCCCTTGAGTGTCTGACTTCTGTTGTTGCTGAGACGAGGGCTGCGCATCTGTGAGCTTTCGTAAAGTCTGCGGAGTGAGAGAGGCAGGCGGCCTGCGAACGATTGACTCGGAGTACCATCCAAGCAATTTTGCGAGACTTGCTGCTAGGGTGAGAGCTAGGGCCGCGTCCATGGCCGCAGCGCAGACGGTGCAGGCCAGGAGCTGAGAAATGCGGGTGAGGACTTCTTTGTTGGTGTGTAGAATGAGATCGAAGGGTGTGGAGCTGGAGGAGCGCTCGTGCAGGATTTGCAGGGCGGAGAAGGTTGTGGACGTGCAGTTACAAGCTCTTGGAGTTTGAGACGCAATAGGCGCGATTGGAGGAGGGGAGGCGAAGCTGGCATGAAGGAGGTTGAAGTCGTTGGTGGTGAGGGTGGGGTTGGCCCATTGCGGAGAGGGTTGCTGGTCAGAAATGGATCCCTGTGGTTAAGCCTAAGTTAGATGACGTCTCTCTTTACTCACTGGTGGCATGTGGTTGGGTAAGCAGAGGAAACAGACGTACAGATGTGTGGGACTGGTACGGAGAAGGCGGAAGCCCAGACTCCATGAGCGAGGCGCTGTGCTGACCACTCTGGACCGGCTGCTGCCAAGAGAATGCTATGCTGGGGTCTATAGTCATCGCATTCTCTGATGTGGGTCCAAAGGGCCAGTCAAGAAAGGATTGATTGTCTAAGTGGTCAACACTGGCCGTAGCAGACCCAGAGTCATGGCGACGGTGCTGATGGGGTTGAGGAGATGCACGTGTTGTCGTCGCGGGAGAGGGCATATGTGAGTGCCTCTCTGACGCCGAGAATGACTCTCTGGTGGCCATTGTGAGTCGTCTGGGTTTCCCAGTCCGCCTGGATGGGCTGTAGATGCATTTGGAGCCATGATTGAGACAGCGGCGACAGCGGGGTCTCTCTTTGCCACACTTGATCTTCGCCAGATAACAGGAGTCACATGACGCGCGTAGCTTGGATGGATGTGTGGGGATGGGTGTTGAGCTTGGGCTTGATGATAATGAGGATGATGTTCTGGTCGAGATGCCCTGGCCCTGACTAGCGACCCGCTGTTTATTTCTTCCGTTCCGCCCTCCCGCCTCCGGGTCGAGCTGGAAAACGGCGTCACCGTCGACTTCGCCAATACGATTCATCTCTTTCTCGTCTCTTGCATCCTCCCACGTGCAATTGCGGTGCCGGTGTCCGTTGCTGTTCGGCCTGCCTTCATTGTGGGTGCAAAGTGGAACAATGCCAGAAGTCAGAGTCAGGCCGCCGGGCTGAGATGAGGATAGCGGATTGCGGATTTGCAATCCTAGCATCCACTGGGCTTACGCCTTACGAGGACCATTGGCAGGCTTACTCACCTGATTTAAGAGACTCTTGGTCCCGATTCGTGGTCAAGCAAATATCGCGATTTAGTCAAGCCCTTTCCAGGCTCGGCACCAAACTATCACCAGATAGTACGTACCTATGCTCGTCATACTAGCAGACTAGACGCAGGGTCATGGCATTGTTGGGATCGTAGATAAGTCGATTGAGACACACCAACAGCGCCTTATTTGTCGGCCCTATCGATGGGATCTGCGCTGACCACTGCTGACCATCGATCCCTAACTTGCCATTATTAGAACCATCTTCCCCTGAGGTATTGCATGGAAACAGGAACGCAGAAGCTTCATCACGAGAACAACAAAACCAGTAAAGGAACCTCGCGTGTTGACTGCAGGCAGAATTCTCCTGCGGGGTTTTTTCTCCTGCTGCAAGTTGACGAATGCTGGGGCTGAATTGGGAACATCTGATGGGCCCGACTAGCTTCAGCCCGTTCTAATCCCTACAACCTTGCGGTGGATCCTCACTACTTTGTACTTGGCAAGCCACGTCCACTTCGCTGTATACCAGCCATGCAAGCTGACGGACGTTGATAAATTTTCCGGTAGCCTACCGCTGGGTCTTGACTATCAGAATGTACTACACATGCGACCCAAGGACCCCGCTCTTATCTCTCCGTACTTCCAGTATTCAGCGAGCTCGTCTCGACAGACCGTTTGAACGGGTTTTTTTCCTTTTCAGACCCAACAGATTGACACTGCGGATGCAACGAGATTGTCTCTGAGCCATTTCGGCTAATACCAACCAATAAGTAGGGAACCAGGCTGCATTGACACACGATTTAAACGGCTTCACCCGATACGCGATGGAATTCTGCGCTGTAGGGTGTGGTCTCGTGGGAATAGGATTGCCTGATGATGACTAAAACCACGCAATCGGACTGCGGAAGAACAGCAGCTCCTTGGCACCAGCATCTCCAAGACCAAGACCAACGTCAGACTTTCTGGAGGTACGAGGGTTGGAGTTCCTGCATAGTCGATGCGAGAAAGACAGGCCCGCTTTGGATTCTGACATAGGATCCTCCCATCAGAATTTGGAGTGCAGAATGCTAAGCCGTTGATTACGTCTCCACGAGAATGGCGGTGGAGGGGTTTGCTGGCCCGCGAAAAGATGTCCCAGCTTTCAGGCACCGTAAGACATAGGCTAATTGGTTTGCTATATCTCAGCCACCATTGACACGGATCGCGCACCACGGCTAGGGACCAGAAATGGAAACACCTAAGACACTTCTGAGGCTCTCAAGACATGTACTTCAATTGGTTTCAACATGGCCCATGTTTAGCTGTGGCACGTGCGCCAGCAAGAAAAGGCCGAAGACATCCCACTTTCCGATCCCAAGACAGCAAGATGGGGCAAGATGGGGTGCTCTAGACGGACATGGCTAGAGGGGCCCCTATGATTTTCCACTTATGCACGACCGACAGCACACCGCCCAACGGCAGCTGCGGGCTTCCAACGAAGCGAGAGCCACGGAGCCAGCTCGGAACCCAACCGAAGAAACCCCTACCGCCCTACTGCCCCCTGTGGTTCGCGCTGTAAACATCCCGGATTCCTTGATTCGAGAAATAAATCTGCATATCTCTCACTGCCGTCTCAACATTGGCAATGTCGGCACTTGTCTGACTTTATGTCAGATCGGCGAACTTCACCTATGCTTATTCCTAAGGTTGCCTTATCTTCCGCAACGGCGACTGAGCGGTCACCGACATCCGCCAGCCTCCACCGTTCGACTCGGCGGAACGAGCATTGCACAATTGTGCATCTAATGACGTTGTGCTCTGCCAAGCCCTGTCTGACGGGCAGTCCTGCGATGTTTCTGTAGGCTCGGATGTGAGATGCTGCACTACTGATTCGCATCTTGAGCATGAGTGTGGAGGCATTGGGTTTGGATCAGTATGACGAGGCGATAATGTCTGATCGAGTACAATGGAGGGTCCTGCAAAACACGTAAGCCTGGGAGGGATCGCTCTTCCTGCTGACAGAAGCCACTCCCAGCTATTCTTCGATTGCAATACTGAGCCAGTGGAGGACAAGCTGTTCAAGGGTCAGGAAGCTAAAATGTCTACCTCAGAGGATGTTGTCGACTCAGAAGCTCAGACTGAGGTCTCAATGAGTCCGCGCAAGTCGATAGATCTGGAGCAAGGCATAGCCTCCACAAACAGTGAGAAGACACAATTTGATGACGAGGACTCGCCGCCTTCTCCAACGAAGGAGGAGAAAAGACCATCCTCTCCACCGCCCTCTCCACCCCCACCAGACCCTAATCTTATTCAATTCTCTGGCCCTGATGATCCCGCCAACCCCCAAAACTGGTTGTTCCGCTACAAAGTCGGCGTCACAGGCATACTTGCCTCGCTCACCTTCACTACAACTTTCACCTCATCCATCTTCTCAACTTGCATCTCCGCCACTTCTTCTCAATACCACGTCTCTGAGCAAGTAACCACCCTCGGCACTTCCCTCTTTCTCCTCGGCTTCACTCTCGGTCCCATAATCTTCGGACCAGCAAGCGAACTCTATGGCCGCCGCCCACCCCTCCTCGTCGGCACCTTCGTCATGTCGATTTTCCAAGTTGGCGTGGCCAGCGGGGCCAACATCCAAACCATCCTCATATGCCGCTTCTTTGCAGGAGTATTCGGCGTGGCGCCATTGTGTATCGTGGGTGGAAGCCTTGCTGACTTCTGGAGTCCTGTCGCGAGAGGTGTGGCGGTTGGGATCTATTCGATGTGCACGTTCGTTGGCCCCGTCGCCGCCCCTATCATGGGTGGCTACATCGCACAATCCTACCTCGGCTGGCGCTGGACCGAATGGATAGGCGTAATCATGGCCCTCCTCTCCTTCACCCTCGCGGCCGTCTTCCTCCCCGAAACATCCCACCCGCGTATCTTGCAGGTCAAAGCCCGTGCCCTTCGCGCAGAGACTGGGAATTGGGCTCTCCATTCCTCTGCGGACGAGAAAGTCATCACCCCCACCATTATCGTGGAAAGATATCTGACCCGCCCCTTCCGCATGCTCCATCTCGAACCCATCCTCGCTTGGCTCTGCACCTATATTGGCCTCACATACGGTATTCTCTACCTCTTCCTCACCGCGTACCCCATCTCCTTCGAGCGCGAGCGCGGCTGGTCGCAAGGGAATGCCGGCCTCCCCTTCTTGGCAATCAGCATCGGCGTCATCGCCGGCGGATGCATAAATGCCTACTGGTCTGTGACATCCTATCGCGCCACGCTCGCCGCCTCACAAAATGGCGATACGGCCAAGTCGCCTGAAGCACGCCTCCCACCTATGATTCTAGGCGGGCTTTTGCTTCCGCCAGGTCTGTTCTGGTGGGCGTGGACGTCCTTCCCGACGATCAGCCCGTGGCCGCAGATTCTGGCTGGTGTGCCCATGGGCATGGGGATTCTGCTTATTCTGGTCAATGGGTTGAATTACATTGTGGATGTTTATAAGGTTAATGCTAATAGTGCTATTGCGGCGAATACGGTCGTGAGATGCACGTTTGGGGCGGTCTTTCCGCTTTTTGCGGATGTGATGTATAGAGGTATGGGGACGAGATGGGCGACGAGTTTGTTGGGGTTTTTGGCGGTGGGGTTTTTAGGTGGGCCCGTTGTTTTTTGGAGGTATGGGGCTGCGATTAGGAAGAGGTCGAGGTTTGTGTTGGAGGCGTGATGGGAGGAGGGGGGAGAATTGTCAAGACGTGGATAGAAGTTTGGATGATACCGATGACGATGCTCGCGGTGCGATGGCGTGGGGGCGGTGGTTAGACGAGGTAGACGACGCTCGTAGTCGTTCTTGCTTCATGCATCTAGGGCGCAGTAGATGGAGTGAATGATGTTATACAGCAGCACTAAGTTGTTATCCATGGTCAATGCCAACTTATAATCTTCGTGAGTCACCGTACGGGATGTTATATTAGACATGATATCCCTCTAGCATCTCTACCAATCTCAAAAGACATCTACGAGTATCTCCTGAACACTATCACTTGCCTGTCACTCTCCACAACATTTCATACACAGATTCTTGACATGATGGATCTATTACCACAACTTAGACCCAAAAAGTCTGCACCGGTTAATAGTTATATTGATGCTGTCACTGAGCGCATTGTCCATCAACCATCTCATCCCCACCCCCACGACACCTCCAACAATAACTTTGACTCGAGCACGTGTATCCCCTACCACACCCACACCCTTCCCCTCCTTCCCCTCTAAATCCCCATTCCCGCCCGAGGAAATTGGCAAGGAGCAGATAGAGGGGAAGGGGAAGGGGAAACTGAGCTTGTGCTACAGAGTCGTAACCGGGTTGGATTGAGCGTGGGCAAAAGCAAGGTAGAAGGTGAAGGGGGAGGATAACGCTCCGTTTACCATTTAGATACGTTCTCCCCTCTTCCCTCCAAAGAGCATGTCACTTTCAGAGTGGAATTCTGAACATGTGTCTTGTGGAGTGAGTGTTGCGCTAACATTGTTCCTGGTGCAAGATCAACAATATCGGTCGCGCCCCCATCTTCGCCTGGCGTGACAAGGTCGTAGTCAGATATCGCGAACTCTTTGCTGCCAAATCTGAAGAGGCGGTGAAGAAGGGAGTCGTGATCGTGGGCGAGTTTTGCGGCAAGGGCTCCCAGAGAGGCGTTGCGATCGCGGAGTTGTCGAAGTTTTCTGGCTGTTGTTGGTGTGAAGGAGGAAGGGAGGGGGGGGAGTGGATGCGAGATGAGCTGTTCAGAGACATAGAGGACCGGGGGGAGGATCTTTCGTGTGGGGAGGGGTATGTGGATGGTGATAGTCTCTTGGGACGGGCGATGCTGACGCGATTTGTCTTAGGCGGCTTCTTCACCCGTGAGATTAACTTGAAAAATGAGAAGGATACGAGAAAGGGGATTGAGAGATCTATCATGGAAGTGTTCGTAGGCTGCCCGTTTGCAGCCACTATTGCTGGCCTCTACATCAAGCAAACCCCCACGATTGACAAGAAGACAAGTGGGAAGGCGAAGAAAGTCAAGTGTACTACTGCGGAAGGCATCTTCTGGAAATCTGTTCCCCCCTCCCTCCATCCGCAGTTTCATAACGATCCAAAATTCTGGTTCAAGAGTGAAGCCGAATAGTTCGCGCTTAGTTCTGTTGCTGTGCTCCAGCAGGCGAATGTGAAAGGGAGGGGGAGGGGGAGGAGCGGGTTAAGGCGTTTGCAGAGGCGGTGACGATGGAGGTGAGGTTGGAGAGGAGGGAAGACATATCGGTGTGCTCCAGAAGGCGAATCCTTTCACTGGCTTATATACAGCGAGTGGATGGTGCCATGTATCTGCAGAACGAAGATATATCGACTCCTGCGCCGCGAGAATAAATGACTTGTTTGACCCTGCTGGCCTCGTCTTTACTGACCCAACTTTGGATTGAAGTGAATTAATGGTCCGGCAATGCTCTGAATGAACTTACAAGATCGTAGTTGGACCATCATTATCGGAAAAGGGCCTTGCTACACCTCGTGTGCGGCATTATTGATCATGCATGCACGTGGCGATAGTCAATATAGACCTCACTATCACGCCTTTAGTCAAGTATATCTGCAGGTACGAGGCGATATTGCATTGAGAATCCAGAACGATACAATGCAGATATCTTTGCATGCATAACGAAGCCCTCGCCATACCTGTGCGTCGCATACTGGTATTCCTGATTTGTGTATTGACATCTTTCGCTCGCTTAGGACCCACGGTCCATATGTCATAGGCAAGGGAGAAGTGCATTGTGGTGACCTGCAATGACTTTGCCTCGAAATGATGGAGGCATCTATGCACTCGACGGGAAGCTGACTCGAGCATCGACAGACCTCTATGATGCAACGCGGCTTGCAAACTCAAGCGGTTGTGTTGGGAAGAAACCCACCGAGGTAGTAATTCCACTGTGCTAGAGCATGAGTAAATGGAAGTCGTCATTCGTTATGCTGTACCTTATCCTTAACGAGCGACTCATATCCAGACATCTAGAGGCTTTGACTCAGTCACACCTTCACTCCTCACCTATCGTGACGACCTCGCTATGCAATTCTTCCTATTGGCCACGGCAGTCGTGCTGTTCGCAGCCGAATTGTCCCACTGAAAGCCCACACCAGTCCCAAGTCCAGAGTCAGCCTGTCTTGGATCATTCGAGCGCTCACCACTAACTCAAGGACCCATATTGATGCCAGATGTCCTCTCGAGGGGCGGACGTCTAAGTCCAACGTGATCATCTAAACGGCAAATTCACATACAGCAGCGTAGCACCAGCCTCTATGTTCCAAAAGCTCAAAGACATCTGTAGCGACGACGATGGCTTTTGCGACGACTCGCAGTCTGAAGAAATCACGCAGACGACCACGCTCTGGACCAGCCCTGGGGAGAGGCCCGACGAGGCGACCTTGACCTCTTCTTCGAGTCCTGCTTCGAACATGGGTAAGGTTCCGTCTTCGCCACTGCTATTATTAATGCTATGGACGCCGCGAAAAGCTGCGAGGATCACACGTGAAGAGAGTTCTCGAATAATCCGGAGAGAATCGAGCCTGTCGAACAGGGGCAAAGACATGCTCTGCCAGTTTACGCAGCAGGTCATTGTCACTTCGAGGGTGAATTATATGAAGGCTTAGGTAACGATGGAACTCGATAATGAAGACTTCGATTGGTGCTCATTGCCCGGATTGGGTAACGTCATCAGCGAGGCTGTCAAAGAAGCTGGACCAATGTTTGCGGCAGCTAGCTTTATTGGCTGCCAGTTCTTGAGGACGTAGTAGGTGGTGAGAGGGTACGATATAGGTTATGTGCTGGTGATGGGCGCTGAATTGCTTTGAGGGAGATTGGATCGGCATGACTCTCAGTCTTGTTGTGATTGATCAATGTGCTCTGACGGGGCCTTATTTCTTCCTCCATACTGACTGATCGACCGGTCTCGAAACTTTTGGAAGATGTCCCAAAAGTAATATACGAGCAATGAAATTTCTTCTCCGTATTCGTTCTGTCATGTCCGTACTGAAGAGAATGTTGTCGCGGGACGAAGTCTCAAAGCTTGGCATTCCAATATCTTGAAACCCTTTGATTCTTCCTCCATTGTGCAATTGCCTTGACAATGCAGCGACATAAACATGAACGCTGCTCTACCATGACTGTCTACAAGACTTTAAGCAGCCGTATGTGTCACTACATCAGCCTGGAACGATTGACCAGAGCCCGTGGTGAAATGAGGCTCCGCTGCATTAGACCCTGATTTGCGGCCACCAATGGATGAAGGAGCTGCCAGTCGAAGGTGTGGAGGGTCAGGCTGAGGGCGCTTAAGCTCCTAGGTGCCAACGATTGTCTTGACCTTCAACTAACATGCCATTCAATCGTAAGGTATGGGCGATTCCAGGTCCTGTGAACTGTGATAGCGCCTTGCAGATGGTGCACGCCTTCGTCGTATCCTTCTGGTATCTATCATACCACCTTCCCGAACGCTACCTCTGACTGTTGCCTCCTCATTCTATGAGTAACGGTCGTTCAGCGTCGGCCGACTATGGACGGGCCTGTCAACCTGCTCTCCTTGGGTGAGTAGTGGACATATTCTTTACTTCTATTGCTAATGTGACTGCAGACGGTGGCGGTATCCGCGGTATTTCGTCCATCCTTATACTTCATGAGATCATGCAGCGGTTACAACACGACCAGAAACTGGAGAGCCTACCTCGCCCATGCGACTACTTTCATTTGATCGGCGGCACAAGTACGGGTGGCTTGATCGCACTGATGCTCGGCCGCTTGAAGATGACCACAAAAGAGACATTAAAGGCGTACAATACCATTGCAGGGGCGGTCTTTTCGAAGAGAAACAAGAAGCCAATCTATAAAGAAGGGACGTTTCGAGCGTCAACCCTGGAGATAAAGATTAAAGAAGTGGTTGCCGGACAGGAGCTTGGGGAATACATGCTTAACGAGGCAGGATCAGACCTTGCAGCCACGGGAAAGGTCTTTGTTTGTGCGGTGCCAAATGACAATATGTCGCACCCAAGGCTGTTTCGATCTTACAAAGTGCGAGAGAATACAAGTGCCAACTGTAAGATCTGGGAAGCAGCGAGGGCTACTACCGCTGCACCTACCTTCTTCAAGCCCGCCAGAATATTTGATGGGGATGGAGCTTCAAGTGAGGATTTCCTGGATGGTGGGCTACTATACAACAATCCCGCTCGACTGGTTCTTGACGAAGCGCGCAGAATCTATGGCGATACGGCTACAATTGGCTCATTGATCAGCATTGGGACTGGAAGATCTGGCGTCATAGGCTTGCAGAAACCAGACGCGTTCCAAAAGATGATTCCTTTAGAAATGATTGGGGTGTTAAAGAGCCTAGCAACCAACTGCGAAGCCGTTGCTCATGCGCTTGCACAACAATTCGAAGAGTGCTCTGACCTCTATTTCAGGTTCAACGTGGAGCATGGCGCCGAGAGCACATCTCTGGAAGAGTGGGAGAAGATGAACAAGATGCAAACCCATACGAAAGCCTACTTAGAGGATGTGAATGTGAATCGTTCCATGAATACTGCCGTACGAACCTTGCGTGGAGATAGAGACACCGCCGCTTCAAGGATTACACTGCGTTTAATCTGTCAGTATTGATTAAAGGCGCTATTGCTTCCCCTCGAGGCTGTCGCGATCTGCCGCGATCTACCTCTGACGATGTAGCAGGCTCTACCGTTCCCCTAAACACCCTGGAAATGGTTACGACATCCGCGAAACGTTGTTACCTCTCCAGTCCACTCTTCACAGGCCGAGCAGATCACTTGAAGCGAATGAAGGAATATTTCGGTCCTCGAAATCACACTGAGAGGCGCAGGCGAGAATTTCTTCTCCATGGCATGGGAGGAGCAGGCAAAAGCCAGCTTGCCTTGAAGTTCGCTGAAGATCAGCATGACGAGTAAGTAAGAAACCTTCCAAGCGAAACAATTTCAGCTACTCACTCATCAGTTACGAGCAGGTCTTCTGGATTGATGGAACGGATAAGGGCACAGTTGAGCATGGCTATCGGCGTATCGCTCAGAAAATGTGTCCAGACGTTGGACCCAGTTGCTCTCTTCAGGTTGCCTTGGAAGCTGTAGAGCAAGTCGAGAGCAAATGGCTCCTTATATTCGATGGTGCCGACGATCCAACCCAGATCAATGGACTTTGGCCACCAGGCACCCAGGGCGACGTCATCTACACCAGCAGAGACGAAGGATTACGGCGTTTGCGCGCTGATCAGGCCCTCAAAGTTGATGAAATGGGTAAAGAGGAAGCAATATCGCTGCTACTAATCGCCGCGCGCCTAGACATGTCAAACGAGAACGAGGCAAGAGCATCAGAGATCGCGCTGGAGCTGGGGTTCCTACCGCTCGCTATCGATCAAGCAGGGGCCTACATAGCCAGCGGAGAATGTTCCATAGATGGCTTTTTGAGTACCATGAAAGTCCACCGACAGCAACTCTTTGAGAACGACGCTTACAGAGGCGCATCTGATTATGATCGAGCGGTGTATGCGACTTGGGATGTCTCTCACGCCGCTCTCGACAAACGTGCGCAACAAAGTGCTAGCCATGCAGGCCATGCGGCAAAGACTGCCTTACAGATACTCGGTATCTTCTCATGCTTTCACTTTGAGAATATTGCGGAAGAGATCTTCAGGAAGGCTGCAGAAAGTCGTGAGCTCTTTGAAGCGTTCGAGCAAGCCGAGGACGTTGAGCAGGGCGAGGAGTTTGAGCAAGCCAATTTCCCTTTGGAATTATTTCAACTAAGTTCTGATGGACAATGGAACGAACAATCATTCTATCAAGGCATACGATGTCTACTGTCCTTCTCCCTCATAAGTTACGATAGGCCTACGCGTTATTTCTCGATGCATCGACTGGTTCATGCATGGGCATCTGACCGTTTGAAGGTGACCCATAATAATAGACCTTGCTCGAAAGCTAGGGCTATACTCTCGGCATCGATCGCAATGACGTCCGATGAGAAGACCGCCAACTTTCAACGAAGCTTACTTCCTCATATTATTGCATGTCTACGGGCGGATTCCTTGAATATGTCCCAACGGTCTTGTCAGTGGTATTCAAATTTTGCGATTTTGATGATACAGGCGGACCGAGGTAGGGAGGCAGATCGACTTTTTCTTGCGGTTGCTGAGTACTACAAGCAAACCCTTGGCATGGGGGACAAACACACGCTGAATTCTTTGCATGGCTTAGCTCTTAGCCAATACCATCAGAGGCTGTTTAAGGAAGCCCAGGACACTCTCTCCGCCGTATTGAGATTTTCAAATACAATCGAGAATGAAGATGTTGTTGAAGCAAGAAGGCGTTCTATGTTGCTTTCAGCCAAGATACTCAGAGCCCAAGGTCGACTAGATGAAGCAATGGCACTCCAGATGGAGATGCTCCAATTCTTCCCAGGAACCTCAGGCTATGGAGGTGAAAGTCTTGCTACGCTAATGACGGATTTGGGAGCAACGTTGCATGAGAAGGGTATGTTTGAAGAGGCAGAAGAGCTTCAAGTGCTAGCACTCGGGGTTCTTTGCGAAAGTGAAAACTCCAATGAGAAATTAATCGTTGTAATAACGACAAATTTAGGAATGACATGCCGCAGTCAAAAGCGATACGGGGAGGCGAAAAGTCTGCTTACACAAGCACTGGTACGTTCTCGGAGCGTGGGGACAATGCATCATCGCTTTTTGTTGCGATGCATTTGGGATTTGGCGGAAATTTATCTTGAGGAAGGTGAAAGAGGAAAGGCTTTAGAACTCTTGAGCGAGCATGTGGTGGTGTCCACTAAATTCTATGGCTCTGAGCATGCAGATACTAAGCGAGCTCAAGCGAAATTGGATGAATTGACGGCAGTTGAAGGAGCAGTAACCTATCTATCACGCCAGACCGACGCCTGAAGTGAATGAATATCAAAGAGTTCCCTGACCTCAGCCGCTTGCTTTTCAAAAGCGGCGGAAGTCACAGTGACATTGAGATCGACGAGTTGGTTCGTTACTCTGCTTCTCTCGCCACTGCCCTGAAGCAAGACGCTCCGAGTGGACTCAGCAGGATCATATCATGCGTTGACTTCTACCAAGGGGTCAAGGATGTATATCACACACTAGCAATCACGATGATTTTACAATCAGCGACGCATTGAGCGCCGTGACAACGATCAGAAATGTATGGATATAAAAGGAGCAGCACGAAAACATAGGCTCAGTAGAATGAAGGCCCGAGAATTTAGGTTCAAACCTCCAGTGACGACGATGGCTAGATCGATAAGCTATCAACGATCGAGTTGATGGTAGATGTATTTCAGCTTTCCACTAGATTGGGGTGTTTACGATAGCACATGAAGAATGTATTGCTCTACCGGCGCGTTCTTCTTTGCAAATCCAGCCTTCTTATTAAGATGTACCCTCGCCCTTGGGTACGGTCGCTCGCCCAGCCATGGAAAGCAACCAGTCAGATCGGGACACGTAATTTACGCTATATTCTTATCCCACCATCAGAAAGGATATATGTCGACATTTGAACACGTGTGATACAGACGAGAGTGCAGATCGTTTGATCATAGGGGCGAGGGCGTGATCTTTCATGGTCTTACGGTAACTACTTGAAGCCTGGGGTGCAGTTCTCCATTTGGGCGAAATATCTTTATTCTTTGTTATCAATATTGCTCTTGAATTTAGTATGTGACTTGTTGTTGTAGGCGAAGGCTTGGGGGATCACTTTTGCTTCTTTGTTGAGTCGTATTATAGGTAGGGGAGTCGCCATCATCCATTGATGAAGGCACTCTGCTGTGTTGAGACAGGTAAACAAGGCAGGCAACTCCACAATGGGTAGATAAAAGAAGCGGAGTAGGAGAAAATGGAGCTCTTTCAAGTCTCATGCGCTCGCAAGGAATCCCAGGGATGTCTTTAAAGGAATTCTGCGAGTGACTATCTACATCGTTTCAAATGACCTAAAGTGATCAGCTGGAGCGAAACTAATTGCAAATGCTGGATGACTCGAGTCATCCAATGAGAAACAAGATGCATCGCTACGAGTCCTGAACGAACGTACATCTCCTATAAGTAACCCAGTTGGATAGAAAGTTATCAGCAGCTCAGTCTGCAAAAATCAATGCACAACTCAAAAGCGGGAAGAACTTCAAGCCTTGTCTTGACCAATATCAAATTCGACTGAAGGAAAGATGATGACAAGATATTCCGATCACTTACAATACTCGTCTACTAATCGACTGCCTCAATCGTATCAGCGCCGTGAATTCCACCCTACCCACTCGACCAACCCAGTTCCACGACCTCCTTACTACTGTTCTGCAGATCCATATTCTCCATTGCATCCTCCTCCCCCTCACTGTTGTCCTCATCCTTAATCAGCTCCTCCTCGATAGTCCCTCTGCCAAAACCCCCGCTCACGTGTTTAGTCAGCTTCCTCATTCCTATCGACCATCTTGCTGTATATATGTTGCGCATCCTCAGCGCATTCTGTCCGATCTGAACCGTCCACTTCCTCACCACTTGGGCTGTCTTGTAAGGTCACTGACGGGTTTTTTATGCCTTTGCTAGGAGTCAATGAGATTAGACTTCCAAGCCCACAATGGTAGTCGACTAAATGACTGCTCAAGCTTTCCAGTTCTCGGTGTGACCACGCATGGGCATTGATGGGCCAGTTGCGCTTTTTCTCGTGGGCTCACCGTATTCTTTTCTAGGGTTCGACGCGCGTTGCGTCCTCTGCAAATAAGCTAAGACTGTTGAAGATGCCTTCGATAGCCTTAATTTTTTGCTCCACATCTGTCGATGGGGCCTTTGTTATAAGGCTATCCGTTATCAAGGTAGTATACACATCCCGGAAGGCATGGAGGCGGGCGTTCGTGGTAGCCGGCGTCTTTCTGAGCCACGCATTATGCAAGGTCAATCTGCTGCACCGAGCAGCGTAGGTGGTCTGCAAGCCCATGAGAAGGGTTGCGGTAGTGGCGGTAGTTCGTTCACAGGTCGTGAAGTACATAGGCCTTTGTTGGCAGTACAGTCAATCCGGTAAGGCCAACCCTGAAGAAGTGCGAGGAGTGGTACTTATATATTTATTGGCGTCTCCTGCCACCTGTATGGCTTGAGGAAAAAATTGATGATTGCATGTCACCTGTTTGAGATTGCAGCAATGGCATTATTTTGATTGGCAGACATGTCGATATTGATTTCACATCCATGTTGATCGGGAAGGAGGATAATCTTCGTGAGGAAGCCCATTCATTGCAAGAGTTGTGACTTCGCCATCGCATACCGAAGCACCTATACGGCAAATTGTATCATCTCATAAGAAGAATCTCATCCAGGCTAGTGAGGGAGGATAAGTTGAGGGTGTATTCGGATTATGTAGTCTATGCGAGGGACAATGAACGCTATGGCGAATGATGCTTAGCTAAGAGAGTTTGTATTTCGCGTTATTTTCCGAACGTCGGATGGAACGACGAGGCTCACGACGTAGATCGATGTAGGGTTTCTTGCGGGTATGGCTGTTGGTGGTATCATTTGACCTTGTAGATGGTGTGAAGAGAGTGGTGCCGGAAGGTGTTCTATCGAACAAATGCACACTGCACAAGCCGGCTGTCCCACACTTTATAGGCATAGCAAGCCCTTTTGCTCGGCCTTGTTCTTTACGAGCCTATCCGACCTCATGACGCCTTTAGAAATCCGTCAGTAAGGGATCTTATCCTGCTCATTGACCCCAGATACCTTGTGTTATCAAGAGGCTCTGCGCGTACTATTTTGACAGCACACTAAGTCGGTACAGCCGCTTTTGCTATTCGTCGATATAGCAAGCATATATACTAAAAGTACTCAATGCTTAGAAAGCTGCGAAAGTACTGATCAGAATCCAAGACCGAAATCGCCTTATCGACTGGCGTAAGAACGATGCAGCAAGGTGCTGGATAGCACTAGATGCGATCCTTTGGATGACCATGGAGAAGTTTTCCTCCAGACCAGCCATCAAGTGAACGCAGGTCACCCAGCGCGTATATATATTTATATGGTAATCTGTCGATTTGTGGTACCTGCCAGATTTTGCTTCGATCTGCTCTAGCAGAACGTAAGCCTCGTTGGCTGCAACCAGAACGTTGTGCCTAGTCTCTTGAATCAATTCCTTGCGACGGTTTGTTCCACTCAAAAATTTGCATTTCAAGCTCTGCAATGACGGTAGGAGAGTCCCAGTGTCTCTTCCCCGAAAGTGCATCAGCTACAGCTGAGTAGCTATCGAGCTCAACAGACACAGAAAGCGTAAGGGAATCGGCGTATGATTTGGAAAACCAGAAGGCGTACGAAACGGAGCTACCAGATCTCGGTATACTCTCGCAAGGTCCTTGCCAGTGCCAGAGCTCACCACCTCTAGTGTATCTCCAATTCGAGCATCCTACAGTATAACACAGCGTATATAACCGTTCCGCGTATGATTGGGAATTGTATTATGGGTGGCTGAAGAGTCTCCCCGACCTCTATTGTTGGACGCAACATTGTCAATACGAACGTGAAGCAAAGCCATAAATGCTGACAATGATCGTAAACGTCCGGTACTGACTGAGAAGCGTCGAAACGCCACATTGCCTCCGTTAGTCTGAGCTCCTGCTATTCAATGCTTGTGTGGACGAATTTCGTAAAATTGGGAATTTCGTAATCCCAAAAGCGCAAAACTTGATCTCTGTTGAACACTGGATCTCCTGGGTCAAGTCACGTTCCGTCATCTTTTTTATAACGTCCAACAGGCAGATTGTTCACGTAGTAGGAGCCTTGTCCAATAGTTCCCTACGATATTCTTAGTCCTTTGCTCAGATCTTCAACTGTATCTTCACTATTAGCAGCTAGGTATTGGCTAATAAGCTCGTCCAGATTTTGCCCTTGGAACCAAAAAATATGGTAATCTGAGTCTCCTGGATCTGCGCAGAACGTAGGTGTAATATCGATACACCTAACCATAGGATATTCAGGTCAAAGGACATAAGAATTATTGAAAGTCGACGTTCCACAGTATCGAATTGTCATATTCCGGACTCTTGTCTTGAGCTGCAGAATGGAGCTGGGGCGATGATAGGTGCTTTAGGATCGTCGATCCTTGCGATACACTTGACTTAGCAGGCACCATCACTGCCTATGGTCAAGGTAGTTGTGAAGCTTTGCTGTCTTCCGTCCGACGTATTCGACTCGCCTGTTCAGCGTGCTGGTACTGGATGTTGTGTCTCTCTTTTACGATGATACCACATCCTTCCTGCTGGCCAGAAATCCGCATAACACAAATTCCCCGCCGATCTCTCCGAAGACACGGTCTTTCTCGGTCATCTAGTGCCATCATAGTCGAAGTTTCGTCGTCGCACTCGTCATCAGCCTTGCGGTCATCACCGTACTCAGCGTCATTGCCGTGGATGGAAGGCTATCTTTCCGTTGGGTTGTCGAGGTTGACGGCTTCTCATACTTGTAGAGAGCTTCACGAGGCCATATTATGTTCGCTTGGTCAATTAGGGCTTGCAAAAGTGATTGGACGGTATGATCTTTCCCTGTTCCAATAGGGGTGACTTCGAAAGCCGGCTCACAGTTACAATGATCACTGGCGGAAGAGTAGAATGAAAGCGACAAGGGAGCCCAGCCTCAGGCCCCTTCCCTACTTCTCCTCCCATCTAGTGTTCTGCTGGCTCTGACGTCAAACCCTTATTGAAGACGGCGTTTTAACTCCAATTCTCAGACCAAGATGTTCTTCGGTCCATTCCGGTAGGCTGCCCTCAGCTTCTGAGTCAGCGATGAGTGCTAGCAACTGAATGCATGTCTTTACGGATTTGGACGCTCCGACGGCCCATCCCTGAACTTTTCTGGCTCGTTCCTTACCAGTATCCAGATATACCCACCGTCATGCTATCTCAATACTTGAGAAAACGGTGCTAGCTAGATTCTTGACGGCTGCGAAGAGTTCGAAGGCTGTTTTTTCAGTGGTGGCGGCCATCGTGATGGTTTCTGAAAACACCCGAGCTGACGCGTGATGAGCTTATATCGTATTCACGTTCCGGCTTCTTGTATATATATTTAGAGGTCACGCACCCATGGGATGCTTGTTTTCGTCGTTACTCCAACCTGAATTTCGTACAGTCTCCCACCCACTTTGTCAAGCAGTTCATCTGACCACGGAATCATCTTATCTCCACATCTCCGGCCGTCACCTAAATTGCAAAGCCTGATTGGCGACAGGTAGGTGACAATCCTGGTCAAGCACGTTTTGCATATATGCTTGAGGGATTCAGTGTGAAGGCATGTCTCACGGTTGTGATACTTGCGCGGATTACCGACCGATTGACTGAAAAAGACCTTTCTCCCATGGCTTTCCATAACGTCGTAGAGCTAAGACGAGAAAGCAGAGCCTGAAACACCATTTGGGGTTCAGATCGTGGCTAGCATTCGCAATTGACGTTGAGCACTAGCGGGTAGCAGGCTCGTAAAGCTCTGACTTGAGCTTTGATGACTCTGCATTAGGCTTTTACTGCTCTTTAGTGGGCGCTTGTGATTTCGGGTATCTTTTCCGCTTCATGAAGATCGGCCTTGAGATTCTACCCCTTCGCTAGATTCGCAAGGTCGCGATGATTTCTTTCCACCCTTCGTGAGTGAAGGCCGTACCGTTTCAATCCAGTGAGCGGGGAATAATGCTGCAGTATGTATATATTTAGATGTCCACGATCTTTCGAATCGCGAATACATATTTTCGTTGCAAGCCGACCGATGACGCGCCTCCCCAGACGTTGGGAATCTCGATGTGCGATGACTTCTCGATGAGCCTTTTCAATACATCGTTCTTGTAGGGAAGCCTAGAGATAATTCTTCGTTTGACCCGACCTTAGTTTCAAAGGGGACGAGTCGGGGATGCAGCACACGCTTCATTAGACAAGGGCTGAAACGAAATGCCTGACGCCAGACCAGTACGTTGTTTCCCCCATGTCGCTCGAATTTGCTGCATCAGCCTCTTCTGTGCCGAGTCTTATCACGCTGATGGACTCCGGCACATCCACCGCCCCCTTTTCACTAGGGAAGCCTCAAGGGTTTCGAAGACTTCAAGCACGGCCGCCCTAAATCCCTCCCTCGCCATCTGCAGGACCTCGTCGGCCTCACTACTCCCATTGCACCCTATCGCATTTGTGGTGATGCAGCCGATGGATATGTCGAGAAAATCCACGGTTTCGAAGTACATCTGTAGGATACGTGGGAGGCGTAGTTTCATGATCAAGTGTGTAATATCGTACAGGATTGTGGGCATTGTGATGGTTAGGTTCAACTCTAACGCCTTGCCGTACTCGCCTCCAGACGCCATTACAAAGGCGGATAACGTGTTGGGGGGCGCAAGGGAGACATCTGCAGCGTGCGCGGGAGTCTCTACCGCTGGTGACAGCATCCTTTGATCCTTGACTGTACAAGAAAGGACGAGGATTGATGTATTCAGTATCATCTGGAGAGAAGCTCATTCTTGGATGAAAGCCATTGGAAGCAAAGAAGGGTGAGATGCCTGTGGCCGTGGAATCTACGTTGGCGTAAGCGAACCTCGCTATAGGCAGGAGATCAACCCAATCGTCTTAATGAGCATTGACGAACATCCGGAGGTAAGTCTTGATCTTCTGGTTCATACGTTCAGTCTGTCCATCGGTTTTAGGATGGTAGGATGTTGAAAGCCTACTGTCAATTCCTAATCTCTTACACATTGATTTCCAGAGATCTAAGACAGATTGTCCTCCACGATCTGAAATTGTTACGTCTGGCAATCCGTGATAGGAAATTAAGTGTCTGATGAGGATAGTTACTGTCTCCTCCGCAGAGATTCCATCTTCACTGCATGCAATACTCACGATTCTTTCTCATTGTCCCCACGGCTACCAGCATTGCCGCCACAATCCTCACGATGATCGGCCATTTCCATTTCGCAAGCCAAGAATTAATGGGGTTGATGCGAGGCCTGCCACCTAGTTCCCTTCCGACGCATCACCCTCACCTTCGTCAGACAGGAATGGCTGCTGTGGATGAACCGGTTGCATCCTGGTAAATCTTTGTCTTCGAAGGGAATCTGAGGATTGCCCCTTGCCAAGTGGTGGAATACACATGGCGATTTGAAGGGATGTTCTCGGTCACAGCATTGTCGGGGTTGATGTTCCTAAAGTGAGTCCTGTCCTTGGGCAGTGCATCAAGTAGACTGACCACCAAAGAGAGATTTTTTCCGCTTAGCCATGAGGCAAAGGTATATGTATATATATATTTACAATCCTGAGGAAACAGAAAAGAAGGAACCTTAGGGAGCATTAGACTCTTTAAATACCCACGAGCCACGCTAGTAGAAGTGTGACTACTACACACCCGTCAGTGTGTCTGGGGCCAATGTCTCCTGAGACATCTGTGAAGGTGTGAATACAAGTGTAACATCACGTATATTACCATGTGATTCCCGTGGGTTGAGACATGAATGGAAGACACTGGTCAATGAATGTGTACCTGAGAGTGTTTTTTGTAAGGTTTCATTCATTCGTGTCCCTCATTGAGAAGCACATCCAGTCAATCGACATATATACTCATTGGTTACTGGTACACACTCGGTGGTGTGTCTTTCGTTACCAAGATCAGAGGAAACAACACCCATTGTGGACACGTTCGACGATGTTTCACTGCAGCTTCACACTTTTGAGGCGATACGTGTGATGGATCTTGCTCGCAATTTCGACTTGCACATTGAGTAGCAATGGTGTCATCGACTGATGAATCATACAATCGCTCGCAAACTCAACTTTCGGAAAGAGTGTGAATGTTGGGGAGCAGCAATGCCGGGCTGTAGTCAATGTCAAGCAACGCGACCTAGTCACGCACTCGAGTCGGGCAGTGGTGGCGAAGAATGTTCACTTTTCTCGAGAATGCCAAGTCATTCACCCTGTCTTTGTCCAAGACTTGCAAAACTCAATTCAAGCACACGATACTAAGACCCTGACGCTTAGTGATTTCAAAGATGTCTCGGCAGAACGAAAAGGCAGACTTCGATTCTTGGTTTCTCGAATCCGAGGTAGAAGTGTTAAGACGCCATACTAGACCAAAGATCGCGGCACAGACCTTGTCCGACGTATTTCACTCATATTGAGGTATAGTCAGGAGGTTGGCCTTAGCAATTTGCATGACCATTCATCAAAATAATTACATGTACATGAAGTCATATGCTTTCAAGATAGCTCTTTCGTCAATATTTCTTGTACACATTATACCTATTATTGCAGTTGCTACTTCATTCAAGATTATATGACGAAGTCACGAAGAGTTGTGTTGTGTAGGGATAGAAATTCTCGGTGACAACCGATGACGTATGCAAGGAGCAATGGTTTTTCCGCGCCGAAATTAGTCTTGGCAAGTTCATGCAGATTCTGATCCGATGGCGCTCATTCAAACATTGCGTAGTACGCCTCACGGTATCCGTTGGAGGGTAGACGATGGACACTCTCACTGGCGGAGAAGGTGGAGAGCTCTTGAAAGCGATGCTGAGCACTGCCATCGGTCTCTACAGTGCGCCTTAAAAGCCTAATGCCGAGGTGTCCAACCATCAACCACCAGATGCGACTCCAGATAGCTGCTTTCTGCTAGAAGCTCTCATGGCGTTGTTGAACCACTACGAAATGCCTGCATCCAGCAATTGCACCGGCAAATGTGCTTTCAAATACGAAAGTCCATTGGCATGTGTCACCCAGTCGTCAGCGAAGGGTCTATCCGAGCCTCCTGTACGTACTTCTTGAAGTTTGTAGCGTCGCCTCATAAAAGGATGATACGCTGCTGAAAAAATCTATCTCCGCTATCTCAACGGCAGAAAGCAAGGATTCCTATTAAAATTTATTCGAGAAGCTGAGGACAAT
Source organism: Bacidia gigantensis (assembly GCF_019456465.1). Taxonomy (NCBI): domain Eukaryota; kingdom Fungi; phylum Ascomycota; class Lecanoromycetes; order Lecanorales; family Ramalinaceae; genus Bacidia; species Bacidia gigantensis. Next base: position 112,364 of record NW_025408606.1, read on the forward strand.
GATGCAAGAGCCGTGAAGCTCTCAAGGATGACAAGAGCTGCAGCAAAGCCCAGCGCCGCAAACAGTGTTCAGCTCAAGTGGCTCGAAAATCCCAAAGACATTGTGCGCGGCAATGCCTTTGGACGTTGTGTACTGATGCGACCAACAGGTAGCGACGAGAGGATTCGACGACTAAAAGTTCTCCAATCTAGCAATCGAGTGGTCCGAGCTCTAGGAAGTGGCTCGAAGGACGTACGGCAGCAGCTTCGATTCTAGCCAGATCCTTTGGTTTGCCTCGCCAGTTGATTTGCCAGAGACTAACATAGGCCTCTTTGGCCTCTTCTCCCTAGTACAACAAGTACATGGGCGTACGCCCGCTGAAGACTCTTCACCAGCCATTGATTGGGTTTTCAACGAATCGCCGGTAGAGCTTACGCTTGGAGCTGTGTCCAGACGCGCTATAGATCGACTGACCTATTTTGAGCCATGTCTCTACCACTGGCGACTTTTCCGGCGATAAGCTTTTTTATCGAGTGAATCACTGAACGGAGCAGCGAAGCGTACATGAGGCGCTTCAGATAATCGCCTAGCTTGATGCAAAACCCTGGTTGAAGGAACGGCAGGTCATGTTAACACTGACCCATGACAAGAGGAGCACGGCCCGCTCATGAAGCAACCTTCCGTCACACGTCACAAATCTCTATGGCTGCAGCGGAGAAGCTTCGCAGCTCTAGTGCTGACTGTCTGCATGAGCCCCTTACAATTTTGCACACCACAGCGAGCCAGGGTTTAGCTGCATATGGAAATTCGCCGGAATTTGTGAGCCGTTGTCGTCGGTCGGTACAGTCTCATGGACTTAAGAGGGGCGAACCTGCTTCACTGCCTTCAAGAGAACTCATTATGCGACGAATATATTCCGAAGAGGATTTGCCCTACATCAGTGACGAAATGTTGGCCAAGAATCATGCAGCTCGGTATCGGCTTGCAGTCCGCCCTCGCTCTTAGATTGGTGCGAGCCTAGCTACTTAAGCGAACTTGTCTGCACTCATTCAGTTTCACAAAGACTCCTCAGAGTCAGCTATCTATTACTCGCAAATATCAATCACTCAAAAAGAAAAATCCGCTCGATTTACATACATTATGATGCCCCCTCAGCCTACCATCGTCCTCGCCCATGGTTCGTGGCAAACAGCCACCAACTTCGACGCTTTGCGCAAGGAGCTTGCGAAACTGGCTTTCCCCACAGTGGCTAAAACCATGCCTAGCTCAACCGAGGATGCGGAGCAGCCCTCATTCACTGCGCAAAAGGACGCAGAGTATCTACGCCGCTCTGTGATTGAGCCCCTTATCAAGGAAGAAAAGGAAATCGTGGTGGTCATGCATTCGTACGGAGGCATATATGGCAGTAGCGCAATACAGGAGAGTATGAAATTGTCGGACAGAAAGAGAAGGGGGCTCAAAGGCGGTGTATTGGGCCTCGTCTACATTGCAGCTTTCGTGGCACCGCCGGGAATGAGTTCGCTGGGTGTCTTCGGAATTGACAGCCATCAACCGGAAATCAAACAAGAGAAAGGGCTCGGACATTCCGCATCATGGAAGCAGCGACAGAATCTTGTTCTGAAGACTGATGTCGAGCAAATGGCCTTGACCTGGAGTGGCACATGCGAAAAGACCCACCGTGACGCGTCCGACCACGAAGAGCGGAGAACGAAGCAAGCCGCCACTACACCCTTCCGTGCCATTACTGGGCCTGTTAGCTACATTGGCTGGAATACCCCAGCTTTCAATCGAAAACGGGCCTACATATTCTGCGAACAAGATCGCGCCATACCGATCGAGGTGCAAAGAAATATGGCAAGGAATGCAGGCATCGAGCTTTCCACCTCGTTCAACACCTCCCCCAACCCTTTTCTGAGCGTATCGCGAGAGGTCGCCAGCGCTATTGAGGGCTTCGCAAAGAAGTTCACCACTTGAGGCAAACGTCATCGTCTTGATCTGGGGAAGAGTCTCACCGCATATGATTCAACATTTATGAAGAACACGACCTAATGAAATGAGTTAATTTTGCATTTCAACCTCAAAAGGAACATTGGACATAGTTTAAGCGCAATGCAGATCATGGCTTGTATATACGTACGTCGGACTCCGGGCACTTACATACGGCCCCACCTGGCGTCTTTACGCATAGCGAGGATATTTTGAATCAATATTGAAGTCTTTGATGTACTATGCATTAATTCGGACCCCATTTTCATGAATAAAAATTTGCTACAAGTCCAGGTGAAGCCAGTCTGCGCCTTGTTCGTGACGTGTCCAGGGCCACCGCAAAGCATTATTAATGTCGGACATGCATCAACCTCTCCGAATCATCATGGGGAGCGCAGGGACAATTTAAGACACGATGCACTGCCACTGGGGAAGAGACCCTTACTCCACAGATCCGGGGTTGATCGACAAATGTTGATGAGCCGCAGGGGATTGCGTAGCTAGGAGAACCAACTAAACGCGCTTCCATACTCAAAAAGAACCCATACAAACGAAAAACAAAGAGTGGGGATAGGGTTCACTGCCGGAGTTGGTGAGATAGACCGGAGTGCGAGATATGCAGGTCTGACCATTGACCGGAGCGGAGCCATTTCTTGGCAGCACAACGCGAGTACGCTGGAAGCACGAGCTCGCAAATCATTTTGTAGCAGCATTCAGATCCACAGCTTGTTACCCCTGACCGCCACATTCTGTGTATTGATACACCGCCTGCTGGGCGGTGAGGACGCATACGTGGAAGGGTCGTCGCCCTCAGTACGTCGTCATCCCCGAAATGGGCATCGCAGGGATTTTGTGTTCTCGAAGATTGAGGCCTGTCGACCCTGCATTGCTCTCGTCAATCAAAAGCGCTCATAGTAGAGTGCAATGGCTCGCTGACAAGACACCTGGAAGCATGGAATTGTTAACATTCCCTACCCCACAGCCGCTTGGAAGAGAACATTGAAGACGGCGAACCAGACATCGCGTTCTCATGAAGCGCAGTAACCTGTTGTTGAGACCGACATACTGTTCATTGAATATCATAACATCATAAGTCATCAATCATCACCACCGGCAAACCGCAAGCCAATCAACACCCTCCGCCCTCTCCTCTCCCCGCCTTTTTGGCAGGCCACACCATCCACGCCAGCGTCACGCATGCCTTGATCCCCATGCTCACCCACAGCGAGACAGCAATATGCCTCGTATGCACCGTGACAAAGCCTCCCAGTATCGCACCGACCACCAAGCAGCAATAGCCCGCAAACCGGCGATTCCTGCTCGCATTCTCCCTTAGCCCGGCAAAAACCTTCTTATCGCTCGCAAAATCATAGATCATCGTCGTGACAACCACAGTCGGGACCTCCCAGAGCCCCATGGCCCTCCCGCACGCCGTCTGCGCGGGCGCCTGGAAACTCAGTAAAATGATGGGGATGAGATGCATCCAATCAATATCCTCACCAATATACTCAAGTCTACTCTCCACGATGCCCGTCTGCACGAGCACCGCACTCAGAAAGATACACAGCGTCTGCGTGGCAAAAGAGAACGTGAAAGTGAGCCTTCTATTCGGCCCACCGAGCACGTTGCCGATGCGCGCGAAGATGAAGGAGCCGGTGACGAAGGCGATGAGGGAGACCAGCGACTTTAGCCAGCCGTAGGGACGTACTTGGGTCAAAGTGGGCGTGTTGACTGTGTTGGCGGACGCGCCGAGGCCGATGAAGACTGTGTTGCCCGTTTGCATGGAGACGAAGGTTCGGTAGGCTTGGAAGATTGTGCTGTCCAGGAAGCCGGTGGTGAACCAGCAGAGGAGGAGGATTATGTCGCTGCCGCGGGTGGAGAGTTCGGCGGAGAAGTGGCGGGAGAGGGAGGAGAAGATTGTGAGGGAGGAGTCGGAGGACGAGGATGGGGAGGTGCGGACGCCGGTTTCGATGTCATTGTTGTGGGATTTGAGGGACTCGAGGTTTTCCTGAGAGGAGCAGCGAGTGCTGGTCTCCGAGAGGTTATTTGGTGTTTGTGATGCCATAGTCACCGTCGACTCTCCCTGTGCTGTGGTTTCTAGTTGTGGATCTTGTCTGACAAGCAGGTTGGGTAGGACGCAACGGCATCTTTATCTCCCATGCACAAGATCCAGAACTCAGATAACGACGCACGTCACAGCACGCCAAGCCCTCTCCTCGCAGTGCTGATGCGAAGGTAAAGGGCTCGGTGTGGGTCGCAATCCCGCCATGGCTGAGAAAGGTGGACCTGTCGTCCTCAAAGGTACCGAGTGAACCAGCATTTCGCATGAGAGGTGCCTCAGGCAACGCTTGGCCCATCCCAGCACCGCATGAAGTCGGACAGATAAAATCAACGATCGACCGGGTGGCCGCGCGATAGCCAGTCCTAAACCCTGCCCATCCTCCGGATCATGCCCCGACGAGCCCGTCGAAATCTACGGTGCGGCTATCTAGTTGCCATATATCTGCAAGGAGCACTGCCGACTGGGCAGTCGGGCTTGAACGACACGTGCTTGGCATGGGGTTTCACTCCCGTCACCTTCACATCGAATTAAACAATCGCTCCGGCTCCTTTCTACGGGGGCTTATCACCGACGGCTCGGGCCCAGTACACTGGTGACCGCCTCTCCCTACACCATTTGCCGCCGGATTTCAAATGCGGATGCAGCTTGTCCTTGTTCGGCCAGTCAACGGGCAGGCCAAGGCTCTGGGCAGATCCACATTCATCTTGGCATCTGTGCTTCGCCTTCTCTTGATCCACTTTGAGGCTGCAGATATCTTGGTATTTGCTTATCGACGCGGCTGTACCATTGAGCCTCTCTTGGTCGTGTCCATATCGTCGATGGGGATCGGAAAGGGGTTATCCCGGGGGGAGTTGCAGGTCTTGGCGTGTGATGAGGGAGTGAAAAGTGGGCGTGGTGGTTGTGACGAAAAGTCAATGATACTACATGTTTGAGATCAGGATATGGGGGAACGGGGAAGAAGTACGTGTCATGGTAGAGTCTAGGCCATGAATTCTCTGCATGTTGGAGATTCGATCTGAAAGCATGTCGCCATTGCAGTGGTCGATGCGATCGAGCGGCAAAATCGGCAAAATCAGTGCAATGGGTCTGCGACTCAGCTTGCATGATTGCGAAACGTGATTGTCCCTTGTTGTCGTCCAGAAGTGCACAAGACGGTGGCGAGCTGAGGCTCGAAGGTAGTACAATGCACAGACGCGACATCGACCTCCTGAATATTGCAGGAGGCTGGCCCTTGACCAGGATCCTCTCTAACAAACGTTGATATGGACGTACTGAGGTAATTATATGTGACGACACTTTCGAATCCAATTGTTGAGTGACCGACAGGTGGATCGCCTCTGCCACAAGCAAGCCACGGCCCACAAGTCCTGCTAGCACACAGCCTCGATAGAATATATTTATCCACCCAACACATCTGGAACGCATTCAGACATTCTATGCGATGATGATGTATTAAACGACTTGACAAATAACCAACAGACTTACTTCTCACAAACCAAGTAGTGATGTTGATTGACTAATCCCACCACTGACTTGAGTCCAGAGATGCAATAGCATCGAGCAACATCACCCACTTTGTCTTACGATGTTCTGCCAGGACTACTTCTCTCGCAATGGACTTATCGTAACCTGATCCACGAATGACCTGCCTCCCCGCCTCCCCGCCTCCCTGCCCTAACCGTCGCCATCACAGCACCACACAACATCTCCCGCCCACTATCCTTGCCTCCCTCGAACAAGAAACGTAATCAACATTCTAGACCACTGCACTTTCTTCGAGCTCAATTTCACAATCTACCGACGTGCGCTTCCCACGTACGCTATCTCCAACCATTCCATTACCCTCCCACTACACCCTCCCTCCAGTTCTTGCATATGTCTACCCCACGCACCACCACCACCACCATTTCCACTATCGCCGCCCCACAGCCCACCCCACCGAAGTGCCTAGAACAAGGAACCTTCAGAGCCCAGCGAAGTACCCAGAGGATTCTTCCGCCGCAACTCTCACACCCCCTACTGCCGCATTGTCCATATCTCCAGAGCAGATGTCGCGCAATCAGAAAGAGCGTGCTTGTTCCCAGCTCCAAAACGCCTCAAACACGCCGGCTTTGCCATGCCCAGACAAGACGTCGGCTCTGAATCTCTCCTCGCCCACGATCTGCCATCGCTGACGCGTGAAGGTGCGGATCAAACCTGCAATATGTGGTCGTACATAACGATTTTGTGACACCTGAGGGCATCCTGATGACATACCGAACCTCCCAGCCCTTCCAGTATCCAAGAATCTCGTCTCAAGCAACCAGCAATTCACAAGCCTCGCAGCTACGATCAACAACTTCCAGCTGATCGCCTTCAGAACGGGTTGTGACAACCACCAGCTCCTGTGCAACGTGGTCATATCTCATCCAGCGGGCCTGCTGTCCCTCCCTTTCCCTCCCCTCCCCTTTTCCCTCTGCCATTCAGCCTTTGATGGTACTCTCACTCGCCTCCCCCTACCCTGTTGTTTACCACCATACCAGCGTAGCAGCCTGCCGTTCCGTCAAACCGCTCAAAGAAACCCACTCACTCGTCATGGTAGTCTGGAGCATTACACGTAGAGTTTTCTGTCTCCTTTTCTACCACCCCGAAACAACCCCCCCTCCCTCCCCCACTGACCCATGCGGCGTTCAAGCCCAACCCCCATTTCCTCCCCTCTTCCTATAGACGCACCAAAACCCCACTACCGCACCGCACCATTACCCGCAACACGAGTAGCAAACCCCAAAAAGCGCTACGGCAAAGTCCAGTCTTGTGTTGGACATTTCGCGCTTCTTGCCTTCCCTCCCCCCTCCTCAGCCCTCACCAGCCCTTCCCAGCCCTTATTACTATTCACTCTCTCTGGATGATAGGCGAAGATGACGCTTCGTGGGGCACGCCGCTATAGATGGTCGTGGTCGAACTAACCTAGCGGACGCGGGTAATTGAGTTGAGTAGAGTGTGTGGATTGGGAAGGGAGGGGGGGGCAGGAGCTCCCGATTGTGATATCAGGGGAGTAAGACGACTTTGGCAGTGGAGCCGTTATGGATGGCGGTGCTGTTGGTTGTATGACTCTATATATCTTCTGCTTTGTGATGAGCGGAGATCATAATAGTAGTTAGTAGCGGGCTCCCCTGTCTTTGACGGCCAGAGGTCATGGAGTACACCCGGCAAATTGCTATTGTCAGTATTAAGTTTTCATGACATATGTCCTGTATAGAGAATAGCTAGATCTGCTGTCGAGTCGGGTCCATTCTAATTGCCTTGAATGAGTGAGTGGCTCTCAAGACTGCTGGAGAGTTTATCGAGGGACTAGATTGGGTTGGATCTACGGCAAGATTTCACTTGTGGGACCTTGCGGGTAGTCCACTAGCAACTTGAATCACACAATGTACTCATCGCTGTTGAGTGATGACGTCTCTGGCTGCAGAGAGCGGGACTTCAATGGGTACTGGGTGGCAGGGTCGACAGCTGATGTGACGCTCAGCTTGAGTTAAATTAAAATCATTGGGATTCAGATGTGTGACGAGGCACTGGGAGAAGGGGATGGGGGGAAATCGGGAAGTTAGTAGAATGAGGTAATACAATAGCTTTTGTCTAAATATATTGAGACAACACTTAGCTAAATTATGCTTTCGCCATGCTTTCGCCTCTGCATCCTTACGCAGTTCTCGTTCTCATATTCTCATCTTCCCATTGTTGCGGTACTCAGTCAGTACCAAGAGAGGAGGACTGCCTTCTCATAGTTCCGTCAACGTCACGTCAGTGAGGAATGCATATGTCTCTGTCGAAGACCCATGGTTTCAGAGCACTTCGATCTACTGACATTAATATCATTGCGAAGATTTATGCATGGAATATAAGATACCTGGAGAACTTCAAGTATATTTTTCTCGGGGAGCAGGAATTTGAATGTCTGTCACGCCATTGAAAGGGTCGTGAAAAGGTTCGAAATTTGTTACCCTTTTGCCACCATGGTAATTGCGTTTGGGAAAGACTTTGTTCACAGGAACGTCCAGCAAGCTTAAAATGTTCCCTGCTCTTGCGACTGGAAGACCTCTGTGCTTATCAGTATAATTCGCGAAAGCCGAGTTTAGTTCCAAGTCCTGGAAATCAGTTCTGTGAGATGCGTGCTGCTTATAAACCCAGATGTCTTCCAGATAATGCACGTATACTTGTTTCATGAACAAAAGATGTTGTGAGTACTTGGGATCTCCAAATACTAGTGGTAGATCCACGGCGCTCCTTAAATGTTCATATGCTTCTGCCAGGAGGTCCATGGTACACTTTGACTCGAAGTAAGCGAGACGCCTGGCCTTATTCTTGGGAACGAGTGCCCATAAGCCAAGAAAATCGTCCCTGAGCGAGTACTCAACAAGATGCTCATGCAAGACACTTTCCATGACCTTTTTGAGGCGGGAATGTTCGGTCATGACTTTGGTCTTCAGCATTTCGTTCCATATGGCGCAGTCGTTGAAAAAGTGCGACAAATATACGTGAATTGCGTTCCAATCATTGTTGTGATCAACGAAGATGATTAGTTTTGTCGCCTCCAAAGCAGTATTCAGCATTGAATCCGTTAACCCTCCCGTCTTTTGCGAAAGCGGATTGTCTTTGTAGATGCGCACCGTGTTTTCGTGACGATCTGGACGTTTGTCTCGCCCGTGAAGACACAAGTCGAGTATCATGTCCTTGTTCCGATATCGACGGGGTTCATATCCTACTTGCTTGGCTTTACGTCTCAGCTTTGATTGTAAGACGCGGTCTTTGTTAGGGCGTAAAATTCGTGCCGTAACATCGCTTTCAAGCCTGTGCTTTGGGTCCACTTGCAAAACGGGATCTTCTTGAACGCGGTCGTTGTATGCCAGAACCTTGCTTTCAGGTCTGCCGTTCGGGTCTAATTGCAGAACAGGATCTTCTTCAACCCGATAATGGTGTGCCAGAACATCGCTTTCAGGCGTACGCCTTAGTTCCGATTGCAAAGCGCGATCTTCTTCAGTAAGATCAAAGTAAGCCTGTATCTCGCTTTCAGACCTCGCTTCGAGTTCCAGAATCTGGTCTTCTTCCACAAGATCTGACGGCACCTGGGCCTGTCGTGATTCTTCGACTTGAGTGGCTAGAATTCCGTCAATGAACCGTCCGGTGATGACAGCAACTGTCAGCAGGGTTGCATAAACAAGCAAAGACGCCATGGCTGCTCCTAATATCGCAACTTTAGCTTTGCGTGAATTACGATTGGTGACACAGGCGCACGGCATACCTGCATTTATTTACAATAGATCTCTATACTTGGTGAAAGCATACCAGTAGCTAGTGCGTGATAGTCAGTCTTTACCATCCTCACTCGCTTGCAACAAATTCATAGTGGGGCATCAAAAATTTCACAACTGAGGACACATGGAAGACAATGGGTTGTGCAGGCATGGAACAGGACGATGACTTACGATCTTGAAGCTTCAGTTCCGCAGTCAGTTCATTTCGTGGCCTATGGTCATGATCATAATCGGAAGCAGTGAGGTGTCAACAAGAAGGAGGAAGTGGGGCTGAAGGTGTTGTTCCACGAGCGTCCAAATTGGCGCTTAGCCTCATTCAGCGAGTCCAAAGAAGTGAATTGAATCGGCTTCGAAAGCACCGAGTTGCTGGAGATGATGCTATGACATGGTGATAGATCATCAGCAAACAAGAGCGAGAGCTCTTCGCGGCGCCGCCTTTCGGTATCGCTGTATCGACCAGAGATTGAGGGGAGCTCGACGACTTTCAGCGTCTCGAAAGAAGTGAACCAAATCATTTTCTCAATCCAGAGCGTCGAGTTCATTGAATATGACAAAGCATAAAAGGATGGAGGCAGCAGACTGCCATGCCAAGGGGAAGGGAGTTCTGAGCGACAGGCCCTTTTGGTGTCGCTCTACTTAGCCGGGGGCGCTTGACTGCTGTAGCAATTTGTCAGGAATGAACTGAATCATTCAATGGAAGCAGCAAGGCCAGATTTTTGAAAATATTATGACAAGAGAGAAATGTCTCCGTGAAGAAGAAAAGGGAAAGAAATCCAGCGGCGGTTTTGACAACACTTGAGGCCGGAGTTGAGCCGAACCCTGGGGCTTAACCGCTTTAGGTGATGCAGTGAAGGGATTGCTCTCATCCTGTATTGCAACAAAATGAAGAACAGCTTAGCGTCGAGACTGACTATGTGAAGAGTCTACATGTCGGCAGACCAACGCTAAAGCTCGGCTGACCAACGCTAATCTAAAAATTTAGCGTATAAATAAATCCCTCATACTAATTAAGTTTATGGTCCGGTGAGCTTATTTGATTTCATTAATTAAAATATTTTTTAAAGTATTAAAATCGATTTGAAATCGATTAATAATTGTTTCTCTAAGGATTTTCTTAGCAAATTCTTAAGAAATTCTTTAGAGAAACAATTCTTAATCGATTTTAAATTGATTAAAATCTTTTTTTATTTAAATTGAAATGAATTTAATTAAAAATTGATTAAGAATCGATTATAAATTATTTCTCTAGAAATTTTATTAAGAATTTACTATAAAATTCTTAAGAGAAATAATTTATTTATTCTTAATTAATTCTTAATTAATTAAGCATTGTTTCTCTAAAGAATTTCTTAAGAATTTGCTAAGAAAATTCTTAGAGAAACAATTAGAAATCGATTAATAATTAATTTTAAAATATTTAAAATATTTTATTTTATTATTTTAAAGTTTAGTTTTAATCGATTATTAATCAATTTTAATAATTTTAACCTCGGCGGACCAATTGACTATCCGTTAAATATTACTAAATAAGCTAAATCCGCTAAAAATTTTAGGGCGGGGTTGGTCAGCCAAGCTTTAGCGTTGGTCTGCCGACCTGTAGACTCCTATGTGAAAGAGGTAGACAATGCGAGATTAAGCAGTGAAAGTATGGCAGATGTGGGAAAGCGGCAGACTCGGATGAGCACATCTTCTTCCTGGCCACCAAGCCTAGGTACACTGAATCTGATACACCATCTCTATGATAACTCACCTCTATAACAGGCCCATACCCAACATAACGCATCCCATCGCCACAGCCGCCAGAACCACACTCCCCCACCCCTCCACCTTTCCTCCAGCATTCTGCGCACTATAAGCCTCCGTCCCACTCCCACCTCCCTGCCTCTGCTGCCCCAACATCTCCTGCTCCTTCTCATATCCACTCAAATCATACCCTTCCCCCGGCACGCTCAACCCCGCCGTCTCGAGCACATCAACAGCAATCTTCTCCGCAAGCGCGTACACCGTGCTCTGCGGATGTCCCGGCGGCAGGAAGGGGAAAGAGCTCGCATCCACAACGCGCAAACCTTGGAAGCCGATCACGCGTGCCTTGCTATCGACCACAGCCATGGGATCGTCCACTTTTCCCATCTTGCACGTCCCTGCTGCATGATAGATCGTCATCAAGGACCGCTGTATAAAATCCAGGATCGCAGCGTCAGAAGTCACGTTCGGCCCAGGGAAATACTCCTCCTTATCAACCGTAAGGCCCAAGCCGGAGAGAATCTGCCAGATCTGGCGCGCGCGCTTGAAAGACGCGACTGCCAATTCTTGATCCGCGGGGTCGGAGAGCCAGTTGGGGTTGATGACCGGAAGATCCGCCATCGAGCTCGAAGTGATGGAGACATTGCCACGGCTCAGGGGGCGATGATCCCAGGGTTCACAGTCGCGTAATTATACCCATCTCTCGGATCCTCGGTTTGTCTATTGCGCTGATAGCCCAGGAAAGCGGAGATGGGCAACCATTCCAGTTCTGGCCAGTCCGCGGGGAAAACATCGAGTTTGCCTCGCGAGGGATTGGAGAGGGAAGAACGGTACGGTTCAGGCAAGGCTTCCCAGCCATAGAATCCTGCGCCGAAAGCTGAGAGGGGGCCAGAGCCGTTGGTCTTGAATTGCTCGGCTAACTTTGCGGCGACGGTGGGGGAGTTGAGGCCCGCGGAGCCGGTGAGAACGTTCACGCGATGCGAGATGCCGAAGAGGACGTGGTCCCACATGTTTTGGCCGACGCCGGGAACGTCTTTGAGGACGGGGATGGAGTGGGCGCGCAGGGTGGAGGCGGGGCCAATGCCGGAGACCATGAGGAGTTGCGGGGATTGGAAGACGCCGGAGGAGAGTATGACTTCTTTGCGGGCAGAGAGGGTAAAGTTGACGGGTGCGATGCCATAGGGTCCGGCTGTCGTTACGGTGACGCCGGTGGCGGTGTGGTTAGAGGAGAAGAGGAGGCGTGTGGCGAGCGAGTTCTTGTAGATTGTGGGAGATGTGCCGTTCTGGAGCGCTGCTTGCAGGAAGCTGGACTCGGAGGAGGAGCGGTAGCCGTTGCGCGGGTCGATTGTGAGAGTGGAGAAGGCTGAGCCGTTGAGAATGCCGCTTTGGAGGCCGTCTTGGAGGGCCATGCCGACGCCTGTGAAACCTTTCTGGGCCCAGGAGCCGAAAGCGTCGGCGTAGTTGCTGAATGAGACTTGGAGCGGTCCGCCTTGAGGATCGAATGCAGTCGTGTCTTGACTTATGGTTGCGTTGTAGAGTGCTTTGTTGAAGGTGGTGTAATTACAAGATTTCTTGTAATACGGCAGGAAGTTATCCCAAAGGTAGTCCTCATCGCCTACCTCGTCTGCCCACTTTTGCAGCGAGCCTTTGGTTGGTCTGTGGTAAATCATGTAGTTGCGTGCAGACGAGCCTCCAAGTGTCTTTCCTCTGGCGTAATGAACCCTGCGTTGCGCAGCACCCTAATGACATGGTCATTCCAGCTTCTCCAAATCGTTCACCATGGCAGATACGCACCTGCTGCGGCTCTGTGACCATGCCCCAATCTATCAAAGGCTGATAATTGTTCGGATCAGCGCCAGTGTAGAAATTCGAATATCCAGGGACCACGCTTCGATTGCCATTATCGACTTCATAGAAGCCTCCAGCCTCAATGACAGCGACGGTGACGGCAGGATTCTCTGCCAGTCTGGTCGCGATCGTAAGGCCCGCGGTTCCTCCACCTACAATCACGTAATCGAAGGTCGCATTCGTGCCTGGCGCGCCAAAAGTGCTGCCTAACACCTGGCCTTTTCCTCCATCGGCGAAGGTGAGGAGGTTGAGCTCGCCGGCCACGGATGCTATGTAAACAAAGAACAAACCCAGCAGTGATCGTAATATATGCATGTTTGTGTGCTTTTAGCTACCTCGAGAGACGTGATGAGGCAAGAAGAGGATGAGGGAAGCTGTGAGTTTTCCATAGCCATATAAGTCGAAGCCAAGGAGCCGTCGTCTTGTCGGATGCGAAGCTTTAGGATTTTGGAGATCTGGAATAGCCGTGTTGATCTTTGATCGTCGTGCAATTTTAGCCGACTTCCCAGGCTACCGTCCGGGCTGGTCTGTGGACATCGATGAAGCCTGCAACGTATAATCAAGGGCTATAAGGTCGTAAAGCTCTCCTGGGTCCTATAGCGACCTCCAAACAGCATTCTTGCACAAGGTGCATTCATCCTGACCATTTACACCGCTATAAGTCGTTCCTGGCCCATCGTCACGGTTCGCACGTGGTTCACTGGTCTAGGGAGGGGGATCACCATAAGACTTGCCTAGAGCTGCTAAGTGTGCCTGGTCCAAGTGTCTCCAGGAACCCTTGCCTGCATGATACGCCAACGGAACCTAGGTGCGGTGCCCAATCGGTAGGCGTACGATGCCGCGAAGTGGAAACTATCTGCGGCTAAGAGAAGCCCCGGAAAAGTCAATCGATCTTGAGGGGCCGGGGCCGGCGGCGGTGGGAATTGTAGAAATGGCTCATGCAAGACTATGACAGTCCTGTCTCTTACCACCACAGGGTTGCATGTCATTTATCGTTCCATAGTCAACTCTCGGGATTTTGCTCACCCAAGCATTTGACGGCGCACGACCCGAGGAAGATGATCGTTGGGAGGATTGGGATTGGCAACGATAGGTAAATCAGCAAAGTTGATGAGAGGCACTAAAGAACGTGTTCAAGATTCGGAATCTTGATGCGCAGACCTTCAATTTGCATGTCTAGGTAGATGACGATATACCTTCGGACTGCAATAGCGTTTCTCTCACTAAGAGTCCTTGATCGCTTTCCTTGGTAGCAAGCACAAAAGCTCATTGGTGTGTTCTCAAGTGGCACTCTCAGTCGAATCCAAGAAGCAAGTTTGTAACGAGGGTTCTCCATGATGAAGCAATGACTGTTCACCAATGATATCCGTCGTATTTGAAAATATGCTGCATGTCGAATAATTCTTGTGGTTTTCCATGGGCAAGTCATCTCTCGATGACGTTGACCTGGCTGTAACTTCTAGGGCTTCGAATCGGCTAGTACGACCGAATGATAGGTTTTCTTAAAGCGTTCAGTCCCAAAGCTCATGCCCCACATGGATTCCGCGTCTTGGGTTAGAATAAATAGGCCATTTCTTTCCACCTCCGGCTGTGGTCTATACCTTGCGTTGTTCCTGATCTGAAGACGACGGACTGTTCCTTGCCGTAATAAAGATGCTACTAGGTTCGACATCTCATCATTTCCAAGAAGCCGCCCAGGCCGAAGACGGCCAAGGATCAGAGTATCCAAATGCATCTTTGTAGCATCTAGATAGTTTATAAACCGTAATAGCGATTCTTTATCGACCGCAGCCAACTCTAAGTAGAGGTTGCGAATCCTTAAGAAATTGGTAGCTGTAAGATTTTGTGTCGTCAAAGCGCTATCGAGACTTGGGAAGGCTGAACGGATGCCTAGAAAGCCAAAAACGTTCTCGCCGTATAGGATGCGTGTTGCCTCAATGTAAAATGTTCTACAGACCCTGAGAAGCGCAGGGTAAGGAGTAGGTTCCGAAGGAAACCCCAAATGAGAGTAATGCCTTCAAAACGAACTTTTCAGCGATTGGATTCCTTCGAATTGTTTTGAACATGGATATTCTTACCTTAATACAGATCTTTTCTGAGGGAACAAGATCACATGACGCTGTGTCAGCGCATAACCATACATAATCGTCCGGACTTCGGGCGGTAGGTCAAGCAGGCCCAAAGCCATATTGGTATACGTCAATGTGGCTGCGCAACTCCGAACGGTGCAAACAACAATGTGTTGTTACTTGGGGTGGATGAAGGAGCGTATGGAAAGAAAGAGAAAGAGGGGTCGAGAGCAAGTGTCGTTTGAATTTGCCGCCCTATAAAGACTAGACCCAATATCGCATCTCCTGCCGAGATGATAACACTTCACGAATACATCGCTCGTATCTGGAACGCTAATATCCTCTTTCAGAGCATCGTTCGAGCAACTACTATAGACACCTCCAGTCTTGCAACACCGGGCAGCGGCACAGAGATAACCAACGATTTTTATAACCAAGCATATTCGCCCTTTGAGTAAGGTTCAAGAAACCAAAGTTCCCCCAACTCATTTAATAATACAAGAGTTCTTTATAATGCTTTGTGACGTCTCATTGCGAAGCGTCAACCCTCTATCTTCGACAATATTGCCTTGCTCTAGATGTACAAGGAGACTACTCCTTCTCGACCCCGAATCCTTTAATCCCATGTTGCCTTGCCTGTGACTTTCCAAGTTTCTGCCTCCATCCAAGACAGCATTTTATGCTAAGTCATCAAAACGCTAGGTGTCAAGATCCAGGGGGGACATTTGGAGAATCACAAAGCACCTATAACAAGCACATGATATGCATCTCCCGCTTTGTGTTCTGGCAGATACAGCAAACCCTGCTCTTCGGCCTTCATCATTCCCAACACGAACTAGACCCTACATCGCCTCCACCCCACCCCCCGTCTCATTCCCTCCCCCCACCGCATCATAACTCCTATACACATACCCCCTCGCCGCCAAAACCTTCCTCCCCCTTCCCCTCCCCCTCCCTCTCCCCCACTCCCACCACCAACCAAATCCAACACCCTAAAATCCACCTCGGCGATCCTCCACCCCGCGCCTGGCGTCAACGGAAACTGCTCCCTCAACAACACCACCATATCCCTCAACAAGCCATACGTATACGGCCGATCACTCATCCGCACGCGTTCCGCAAACAGTGTCAGCCCCGCTTTCTCGACTTTCCAAGTCCGCGCTCGCGCGTCCTCGCCGTTGTCCAGGATGGCGGATTTCACTTCGGCGTAGGCGCAGAGCGTGAGGGCGTTGAAGGCGTCGGAGGAGAAGGTGGTGCCGTGGCGGCGGGGGGTTAGTTCGATGACGCGGGGGATGGGTTTGGGAGGTGGAGCGGCGGCGGCGGCGGCGGCGGTGGTGTTGGTGTTGGTGATTGGGTTGGATGGTTCGGGGCTAAGGGGGAGGGGGAGGGGGGAGGGGGAGGTCGCGCAGATTGATGAGTTTCGCGATCGGTGTCTGCTGCGTTTGCATCGCCCACATGCCTACCAGTAGTAACACTAATGAAATCATGCTGCTTTATCGCAGACCAAGCAGCCTGACCACCTCAAGACAAAACAGGATACTGAAAAGATTCTCCACTTGTGGGGAGAAAAGCATTTCCCCAGGTTATTTTAATAGCGCGCCCGGTCTGCCCGTGAAACCCTCCGCGACAGGAAGGTCTCGGTCCCCCTTCGTGCCCTTCCACCATTATTCGCCGATAGCCGAGATAAGCTGCTGGCTGGAACAAGGCTTGTGCTTCATTAGCGCTTGTGTTGCACGCGCAAAACGTGGCTTTTGTTTCAGACACTTGGGTGTGGAGTCAGCGGGGTGCATGGACATGCGCTTGAGGTGAGACCGGATTTGTGGACTTTGGTCATGCTTGGGTTGGGAGGGTGCTGGTAGAGTTGTGGTTGTTGGGATTGCATTTGTGAGGTTATTCGCCGGCGTTGTGGCATAGTGCCGACATTGTGTGGCGTGGATGGTTTGGTGTCTCGGTAGCGAAGCCAGACCCGGAGGTGGTGTCTCCTTATTGTACCTGAGAACTCGAATTCTTTGTGAGGAATGGCTCGCTTAATCTGACAGACTGTTGCGTCTAGGTCTATTCGCTTTTTTTTTTGGAGTATTGTGTGCCCTATTCGCTTCGCTTTTGTTCTCGCACTTGTCACCCTTGATCCTCAGGGCACTTGCACCACTTGTCTCATGCCAGTATTGGACAGCCTGTTCTGCGTGATTGGCGGGAAATAGATGAAAATGACTTGTATGAGTCAGCCATTTCAGTCAAAAGCCGTCGATGAACCTAAATGGGCTTTTGACTTCCACAAACTGACTTGACATATTCAAAAATGGTCTCTCCGGACCTTCCATTACCCTCTGTTCGTGTAGCAGGAGGCAAAAAAGAGTTAAGAATGACTTTCACAAGCCAGCCACATAAGCTAGAAAGACCTTACCATCCCAAAGTAGCCTCCAACTTCCCAAAAGCTGGCTTTTGGCATAATGCCACCACTATAGAACTGCCAGTGACTCTGATTACTCTCTCAAAGGCTGACTCCATTGCCAGAATGTGGAAACTATAGCGGTTGGCACCGGACTGCTGGGGTATATAAGCCGCCTTCTCCCCATCTTAGATCTCCATTATTTAGACATTTAGATTAAAGACCAGATCCTTACAAGCCACTAAATCACTACTTACCACCTCTTTACAGCCACTTTAAACACACGCACCCTACCCAGCTACCACATCCGCTAACCACACCCACCGCCACCCGTCACCATGCAGCTCTTCACCCTCCTCGCCTGCCTCTCCTTCGGCCCCTTTTCCGCCGCCCTGCCCTCCGCCGCCATCGAATCCCGCGGCCTATGGGACTACGCCTGGATCGGGCAATACCCGGCCAACGACATGGGCTGCGAGCACCAGATCTGCGCGGGGCCCGAATCTCACCAGCGCCCAAAATTACACCCGGACCACCACCGCCCCACAGACGGACGTGGCGCCTGCCAGAAATTCCTCCGAGACAACGCCACCCGCATCGGGGTGTTCTTCGGCAAAGGGAAGAACGAGCTCATCAAGGTGCAGACGTTTTTTGATGAAGAGTGCAAGGAGCCCGCCGTGGTGTACTACAACCCGCGCAAGAATGGCGGGCCGAAACATAGCAACCAGGGCTGGCTTTGTGAGAATGCGAGCGGGCAGGATTTGGGATGGAATCTGGGCACAAAGGATCCGGGCCCGGATCGAGAGGGGCAGGAGGCGTTTGATAAGTTTGTGGCGGGTGATAGGCCGTGGGGGAGTGCGGTGGGGTGGCAGGATGCGAAGGCAGCTGTGAAGAAGTTTGATACGTGGGGTTACTTGGGAGGACATTAGGGGGACTGGCTGGCGTGTTTTGGTTCTTTCTCTCTCTCTCTCTCTCTTGTTTTCTTTGTGTACATATTGGGTGTTTTGTTAATTTGATGGAACATATAAATTCATACCTTCTTTCTTGACGTCTCTGGATTTGCTAATGCGTCCTTGTTCCAGCGAGGATTCTCACTGTCCTTGACTGGCGCCCACCCTAGTTGAATCTTCGAATTTGTATCAGTATGCCTGACCTAATTTTCTCATCATACTCATTTGCCCACTTACTTGCATGACTTTCTGATCCCAGTCTTTTGTAAAGTGCTTGATCTTTCCATCCTCAACTTCAAAGATCGCTGCAGCACTCCAATTTGCATGGTTTCCGTTTGCGGGAATGCCCATGTAAGGCTCGCCACTAAAGCTACCTTCGGCTGAATATCTCAGCAGAACGTGACCATTCTTTGCAAAGACCCGATCGAAGCGTATGATGTGCAAATCGGCAACGCTTTTCATGACGTGAGAGTGTGATTCGGCATAGTCCATCGGTGTCTCGCATCCAGGGAATGTGGATGGACTCCAGAAGGTGCTATCGGGGTGGCATAAGTGAGCTACTGCCTTGGCCCCTGCGCTTTTCGGATTATAGGCTATGGACATGTACTCTTTACAGAGGGCTATGTTGCGCTACGACTCTACTGTGTCAGCATTCTGACTTGTGAATTGAAGGCATTGATTGCCACGCCCTCAATCTTGCCACGCCAGAATTTTACCTCTTCTTCTGCAGTCTGCTCCGTCGTGACAATTGCTGGAGGATAAGATCCCATTTTGGACGGAATGCCTCAAATTCGATACTTGAGGGTCTTGGACGAGTGTGACAGATAAAGAACTAGGTATCAAAATCCCAATGTTCGGTCTTTTTGTCCCCTTCGCACGATGATATCACAAAAGGAGGCTACGTCATTTGTAGGGCTGGTGCGGAATTACGGCCGCACCGTAACTTCCCCTTAAACTTTTGAGGCTTCGAGTTTTCCCCACTTTGAATCAGCAGACTCTACTTGGTTTTGTGTGTTGCATTTCAGACTTCTCTTCATCTAGAGCTCAGTGTAACTGCCCCATTCAACTCTGCCTTTTAGCTATCCAGTCTCTTGCACTATTATGTCTCAACCAGAGAGTCGCAATGTCTCCGCCGGTTTATACTCCACCACCCTCTCCGAAGGCTTTGTTTATGCTGTGCCGTACTTGAAAGTGAATGAACCACTTAAAAATGTCCCAAAAGGAACCTCACTTCAGCTTTTGAGGCGCGCATTGTCCACCAAATCTGACATCTCGACCCTTTCAAGCTTCGCCGCGCGTACGCAACGGGCAGCAATGGCCCAGAAACCAGGCTCAAGCGACCTGCGAATCATTGGCCTCGGGTCTTGCGGGTCAGTCTTTGAAGTGCCTGGAACGGAGCTTGCGTTCAAGAAAGGAACCAATGCTGCAGGAATCTGGCAGGATTTCTGCCTGACAAATGAAGTTCACAACGCGAATAGGGACGTGCGAACATTAATGCAGCAGCTTTTCCCGGCAGCTACAATACCGAAGACGCCTTTATGCTACGAGTTTCACCTCGCCGACGAAGACGACTTTTGGCTTGGCGCGCCTGACAGTGTAGGCACATCTGACCGTAAAGAACACTCGTCTGGCTATTTGCACCGCTTTCCAGAGAGTCATCGCACAAGACAGCCGCTTTTCACGGTGGATCGAATCCTGCCGCTGCCCCAACCCGTTAGAGAAGCCTTGATCGATGCTTTTTTTGACGAGGAAGTTCAGCACGAAGCCACGAGTGACCCAGATAATGAGGACTGCCTGGCACGAGTGTATCTGGGAGAACGCGAAACACCCACAGATGACTACGATACGCTACGAAACTTCCCTTTAAAGCTAAACATGATCGAAGACATCGACGTCGACATCCCTGAGCTCGCAGTCGAGATGGCAATAGGTCTAGCGACAATCCACTGGCAAGCCAAAGTCGATGGTATGGATACAGAGTTCGTCCTCGGCAGCAGCGCCACATGGGATACCGACCGACCAAGAGGCTACAGCGACTCGTCCCAACCGCCGCACAAGGTGAAGTTTGTGGACTTCAAGCGTCGGGCGATACATCTTTGGATGCTGGACTTCGACAAAGCAAGCAGGATCAAACTGACCGAGCAAGATGTCAAGACCAAGCTTGTGCCGGCGTTCTTGGGGAACGACCCCTACTACCCCAGACCAGATGTGGACGAGGACTTATGGAACGACTTCCGCGGCGCTTACCTGAAGGCCAGTCATGCGATACTACAGAACCAGAGGGTAGAGAAGAAGGTCCTTGCTTTACCAAAGCTTTTTGTGGAGGAAGTGCAAAGTGTGATCAAAGAGAATGAGGACTGGAACGAGGAAGACAACATTGTCTTTGGCTGATAGGACATTACTTCTTGCTACGAATAAAGACGCTGCGAGGAATGGAACGAGGAGGACAATGGGGCATCCCTTCTTGCTCAGAGCAATACACTGCGAGGAACGGAACGAGGAGGACAATATTGTGTTTGGCTGATGGGAGATCCCTTCTTGCTAAGAGCAAGGCACTGCGAGGAATGGAATGAGGAGGATAGAATTGTATATGGCTGATAGGACATTCTTTCTTGCTACGAGCAAGGCGCTGCGAGGAATGGAACGAGGAGCACAATATTGCGTTTGGCTGATAGGACATCCCTTCTTGCTCAGAGCATGGCGCTGATAGTGGACGAAGAGATTCAAATGGTAACTCGTCTGGTAATCAATGACAATCATTTAATTCTAACTGCATACTCAGGCACGTCCGTTTTCAACCAAATGCAGGTATCGCAAACAATAGCTACTAAATCAAGCACCATCCACAAAACCTCCAAATGCAATCTCTAGGCCGCCATTCATCTTTCACATCATCTCGTTCAGCGCCTCTCAATGCCCACGTCCTCGGCTATGGTGTCGCTTGCTTCGATGTCCTCCATGGCCATAGTCGTCACTATCATAGTCATCGCTCATGAAGTCGTCGTCGCGATACCCTCCACGGCGCTCATCTCTATATCCACGATTTCCACGGGGTCCTCCACTCGGACGGCGCTCATCTCCATATCCACGATTTCCACGGGCTCCCTCACTCGGACGGCGCTCGCTTCGGCGTCGATCTTCATAATTCCCAAGCCCAAGTAGTTCGCTCCCACGACGTCCGCTCCCATGATGTCCACTCCCATGATGTCCACTCCCATGATGTCCACCCTCATGGGGTCCGCTCCCGTGGTGTCCGCTCCCGTGGTGTCCGGTCCTATGCTCTATGCTTCCGTACCCTCCACTCCCATCATCCATCAGCGGGCCCATGAGAGTATACTCCGCATTCCTACCCGACAAATTACTCGTGTAATTCGGCATGCCGTGGTTCCTATGCGGTTCAGCATCCCTATGACAGCGCTTCACATTCCTACCATCCATAAAGCGCTCCATCGGTGGGGGTGCCGCAATCCAAAGTTCCTTCGGCGTTTCCTGATGGGGCATTCTCCCTCCGGAATTATACCATTCTTTCCACGCATCACGCATCTCATCCATCCAGTACGCCTGCTGTCCTTGCGCACGCATCTCTCGTATCATTCCATGCGCAGGTGGTATTTCATCCCGATACAATGGGTGGATCTTCTCGACCGGGTTTTCGAAAACGCCGTACCGTGGGTTGAAGATGTCTGCGATCCTCGAAGCGCCTGAGCGGCCGTAAGTACGCAAGTAGGCTATTTGGCTGACGACGCGATGATCGAGGCCTCGGGGATGAGTATATGCGGTAGATGCGGTGAAGCATCGGAGCGTCTTGTTGGGAGTGATCTCTAGGTAGGGACGGCCGGATTGGGTGACGTTGACGTATCCAAGTAGAGCGAAGATCAGACGGAATTCGTAGGATGTGAAGATAAGGAAGTCGTGCACATGAGGCGGTGTGTTGAAATTCTTGAAGCGAACAGGGGGGTCTTCTCCACGGGGAGGGCGTGGAGGGAGTTGATCCCAGGGACGGCCGAGACCATAGGGAAGGCCTGCTGAGGCGAAGATTGTGCGATCATAGTGCGGATACGGATCATACGGTAGGCCTGATTTTGGCGGAGCCATCTTTGGAAGTTTGGTCGAGGTATCGATGCAGAAGCAGAAGATGGGAAAGCAGCGTGCTTTTATACCCAAGGCTAAGAATGGCGAACAAAGAAGGCATCCGACTGTGATACGTGTGGTTGCTTTGCAACACTTCGGTGTCGATGCGAGATGTCATTGTATATTTGTCAAAGTGAGCTCTTTGTTCGACAATGAGATCCGTGAGACGTGGTGTGATACCCAAGCTTCAGCTCCATCACATCCACACACAACGAGACTTTTTCAGACCCCAGAGTAGCCTCCGATACTCAGATCTACAAGCATCAGTCGCGAGATCGGTTGAGTGAAAGATGTGACAGCTGGGTATACTAACACCGTCTGCTCGTGAATTCAATAACATAATTACGTTGACATCCATTGGACGTGCTTTTCATCCAGAGATACGATGTCGAGACCACCAGGCATGACCATGATTGCCTCTCCCGTTCACCGAATATCATTTGGAATGGCGATTTGCGATGTCGTACGCAGAAGGGCGTGAAAGCAATCCGGACCGGCAACTAGCATCAAGAAGGATGTGACACATCGGAAAGGGCTATCCACGCTCTGATATCGCTTGACATTCACGGAATGCATCTTTGCTAGCTCTTGGTGTTTGTAATACATTGACTCCGTAAGTGCTAATGCTAAACTCGCGTAGCAGCAGCATTGAAATCACCAGTTGTGGGTGGCAAGGTCAATCGAAACATTGCGAAGATCTGTGAGCTTTGACTTCTCAATATTGACTCTCTAAGAGAAAGCTCATGGGCTTGTTGTATTCATGTCAACGCGCTGTATCGACGACTGAAGTTCTCGAAGAATGGCATCGAGTATCGGTCTTCGCCCAAGCGTCATCCACGTAGCCCGTCGGCGGATTACTGATACTCATGGCACCGAGCTCCAGAACCGTTTTCTTCAACGGCTTAACATCGGCTGCGTTATCAAAGCGAGTTGCTCAATTTTTGATGTCTGGCTCATTAATGCTATGGTGAATACCATTACCAGCGCTGCAACAAAGCGTATTTTTAGCGACGCGCAGGGCTGTTGTCTCATGTCCCGACACTCGCGCAAGTCTTTGTTCACGCAGAGGCCTTCCTGCATTATCAGTGCATATACACGCGCCGGTGACTTTCATGCCCCTGCTACGAATTTCCCTCGAGGTTTTAGTCGAAAGGTAACGAACGTTGAAATTTCCCGACGCACCTGAGTACACATCAATTTTGCCAGTGACGATTGGCAAGAAACACAAACTTTCCACTATCCACTCATGCTCCCAAGGAATGCTTTGCTCCACTGCCTCAACTGCATTGGTGCTCATGGTACTCGTGACTGTCGGGACCAGCGTAGCAATTGACACGGATCCGTCATTTCCAGGTACGTCTTCAATTGCTGTTGCGGCATCACTCAATGATGTTCCAGAAGTCAATAAGACCTTGTCAGCGCCTCAAGCCCAGGCGACACTCAAGCCAATTCTCAGCCAATGCAGCGAGGAAGAAACCCAAGCCTTCAGACGCGCATACATCTTAACCGGGTTACAATTGACCCAAGCAATGATTGCCGCCGACGGGCCACTCTACGACTTCTTCTTCGCCCGTATGCCAGGCAAAGCATACCTAAGCAACCTATTTGCCAAGATATTGCGAGGAGGGCGACTTCCCAGCACGAACATCCCACCCACCATCGTCTGCGCAACGAGCGTCGAAAAGCTCGCCGCGTATCCGAAAGTAGAACTCAGAGTTCTGAGGCAGTGCTTTGACAAAGGGAGCTACTTCGTCGCACAGCCCGACGCTCCGTACCACGCGTTGTTTCTGTGTAAAGCTTGGTTTCGCGAGCAAGTCACTCCTTCGCCGGTGGCTGTGTGCCCACAACTTCGCAATAATCGGTACTTGTCCCAGGGCGAGTTTCCGGTTGGTCAGAGTAGTATTCTGTTGATTGGGCTGGCGGAGGTTTATGCGAGTTTTGTGATTGGTACGGATAATATCAATCAGTTCTGGAGTCTTAATATTGCTATTCAGGGGAGGCAGGATTATACTTTCCTCAATATTGGGTGTTTCCTTTATAGTAAGTTGAGGCATTTGAATATGCGCTCTCGTATAGGAGCCCGGATACTGATGATATAGTAGTGGCGCTCAATGGCTGTAACCAGGTGTCGCAGTTGCCAGATCTTACTAAACCTCCGTGGAATCAGGATTCAGGACGTGGCTTCGTTAGCATTGGCACAGATTAATGACAGCAGCCTGGAAGGCGTGAGGAGTCGCCTGCGTGCAATGTGAATATGTCAATGATGCCAAGAATGAATATAGACCAACGAAGTAGTTGCAAATAGATGCTTAACCCCTCTGCGTACAGAGATTCACGTGTGACAATGCATTATGTCCGCTCAGTCAAGACCATTCGTGAAGGGATGTAGAGTGACTCTATTTGATCAAGCCAATAGGATCGTATTTTGATGTCTTACATTCCCTCATGATCCTGGTCGGATGCATATGAGTCATGTGTATGTGCCGGGGTACCTTGCAGTCGTCATCGCGAATTATATTGACGGAATGGGATAGCTCTCGTAGACCACATTGTACCACCCGTCTCCAATACTCCCATTGGCTGCGAGTAATGCATGTGTGACAAGCGTCTGGGTCTGGAGCATTTTCCTGCCATGTCGTACAGCAGACGTCGCGGTATAAAAGGTAGCCCTTCTTTTTCCATCTCTGTCTTCCTTCTCCTTCCTCATCACCCTCACTCAACTTTCACATTCTGGTCCTTAGTCTATCCACCTCTTGAAAGATGGCTTCCGGATTCTTGGATCTACCGCCTGAGCTTCGTAAGCGCATTTACGACTACATCCTCATCCAACGTCAAATATTCATTTACCCACAAGAGAAGTACGTAGTGAAGAAGCGATGTCGAGCGCCAGCTCAATACATTTGCTGACAAGCTTTTCGTGCAGGAAAGCCTTGGCGGGTGGTGTGCCTTCCATAGCGGCTTGGATGGACATGAATTTCTGCCCTCATGTTTCCCCTGGGGTCCTAAGAACATGCAAAATGATCTATCGTGAAGCACAACACATTCTATACTCGAAGAATTTGTTGAGCTTTGTGGACGTGGACACCAATGTTGCAGACTCCACGTGTGTGTTGCAACGGCACATGGCAGCGAATAATTTCCTCATGATCCAGGACCTCCATGTACACTTCCAGTATAGGGTTTTGGAGAAATTGGAACGACTCAGCGAATATCTGCATCATACAGCGATGCACTTGAAGTCTCTAACATTTTCTGAAATATATCCGTGGGATCTCACTGAAGACTGCCGCGGCCATCGCGTTTTGGCGTCCTTTTTGGAGCACAAGATTGTCGATCGTATCCAATTGCGACATCGAGACAGCGCGGAAATACGAAACGCTAGAGAGCGAATTCTACAGAAGCTGAACCAAAATCAGCACATCAGGTTTGTTGGTGCCGACCGGTCCATGTGGGACAAAGATTTTCAGGATGGACCAGAGTCATACGTCTACTATTCATTATATCTCCGTGATCAAGACATCGATATGACTTCTCAACAAGTGAACATCGATTCGACGGAACGTGAACAAGGGCGAGCCACAGACCAAATCCTGTTACGTGCTTCACAAGTCAGTCTGGCTTCGAGGTGAACTGTCAGGCAAATTTGGACGGTCAGTCAGGGCACTTTGAATGAGTTGTCTCGAACTCGGGGATGAAGATGTAGCTTTGGTTTGTATGCGCCGGTCTTAGCAACAACATTTTTCTTGAGGTTTTTGTAATACAAAACTCCATTCCTTTTCCCCTACTACCGACCCAGCAATAGAGTAATGGTCATATGTAGAACATGACACAAATGTCATACATCTGATGAACAAAGAATCCATACGTTATTACCGTGAAAAGTGCCAACTCCCATGCCAAGTGTTACGACTTCATTTCTGGTTTAGTCTTCAAAGAGACGTGTCATGCGTCGCCTCTACCAAAACAAATCAAGTAAATCGTTGCTCTCTTTCAGATGTCAGCCAACAAACTTCCTCTTCAATCTCTATTTCGGTAATACTCAGAAAATGGCTTTGGGCTTCTTGAGTCTACCGCCTGAACTTCGTAATATGATATATCCATACGTCCTCATCCAACGCGAGAAACCTTTGTTTCCCCAGCAACACTACACCATTAAGTACACGCAACATACCTTGATGTCTTTGTAGCTCTACTAACGAATTTATCGTGCAGGCACTCCCTCATGTCAAGCCTCTATCCTGCAGATCCACGCGTCGATCTCTGCCCTCATCTCCTCCGAACCTGCAAAACGATACACTCAGAAGCAATATACGTCTTGTTCACTCAGAATGTGTTTGATTTCATGTACATGACCGGCACTGGAACACTTCAGCGCACCTCTTGGCAAAACCACGCCTCGGTCCACCACTTCTACATGATACGACACATCGCTCTCCATATCCTCAGCACCGCAGACTCCATCATAAGTCACTTGGATCAACACTTAAGAGCAACGGATTGGCACCTGGAGACCTTGACGTTTGGCCGCCTTAAACCAAGTAAAATCATAAGGAATGAAAGGCTGTCAAGTATCGTAGCCTCATGGCTACGGGACAACTGGGTAGAACGGATGCAAATGCGGTTTCGCGAAGGAGGCGTCATGGAGCCAGCGCGCGACCTGGAGTGGAATCATCATATCATGGCCAGGCGCAATGCTGAAAAGAAACCTTTGTGGGACAAGCGCTTGGACCCTATGAGTAGAAATTATGTATTCTTCTCTATCAATCTGTACAGCGAGAAGTATTGAGAGCCCTGGCTGCTCGACATGGGTGGAATAGCACCAATGTCCTAACATTGAGATGTTAGGAATTTCAGACTTGAGCAGATGCAATTCTGATCTTCAATGAACAAATGATCCTATAATGTCATGTAGGGGAGGTCTTTGCTCTCTAATCCTTGTACCACTGCAAAGGCGTGCGTCGACTACGACTTGACGTGACACACGCCCATCCTCTGACTCTCCCAAAAGAGATCGCTGTAGACACGCTCACTAGAGTACGATGACACTTCACGTTGCGCGAGTTCCGTCGAGTACAACACGTGTCATAGAGCAAGTACATTTCCTCGAATATTCTCTCAGGCTTTCTTCCTTTTCCCCCTCAAGTACTCTGCAATCCTGAGTCTTTGTCCACACATCTGAAGAGATGAGTTCGAATTTCATGGACATACCCCCTGAGGTTCGCAATATCATCTATCGTCAGCTTCTCACTCAACGGCCGATAATTACCCATCAACAAGTCACCTACGAAAGCTATGAGTCTCCATCTGGATCCAAAATATGTAAAGTTGTCCGGGGCAGAGGCCATGATAAAGCACAGTTACATGTTCATTTCTGGCCCGAAGTCCTTAGAGCGTCTCGAACAATCTACAGCGAAGCAGTGCACGTACTCTACACGCAGAATATGTTCCGCTTTTCAATTAATAGGTTTGCAAACATGACAAGCCACTGCAATTTTGGGCATTGCGATTGTTTCGGTAGCAATTTCAGCCGGCTTCGATATTTGTATATGTTCATCGGTCGGACCGCTTCGCCTTCATTAGGCCCTATGATCGAGCGTCTGCGATCGTCAGATATACGATTGAACACTCTGATATTCTGTGACCTCTGGCCCAATACCATCGCGGATGATGACGGCATATCGGAAAGGCTGGCAAAGCTCTTGCGCCAAGGGAAGATTGGCCGTTTTTGGTTTCGATTGGTGAATTTGACTGAAATACCCAACCCAGATCTGGAGCAAAATCGTCATCTTATCATGACGAAGGAACCCAATGTGGAGTCTCATTTCAAGGGGCTGTTCAGCGTCGATCATCTACCAACTGATTACTACTCCATACAACCAAATCCCCGCGAGCTGGTTGATACACCAGCTGAGTAGGAAGGTACTGGTCCCCTTGAGTCTTACACCAACTATTCTGAGACATCATCTAGATAGAGATACCTATCCCAAATGTTTCGAGACCTATTGTCACCGAATCCATCATCTCTACCTTCTCGTCATGAGCACAAGGTCGCCCAACTTAGTCTCCATTTTTGATCCACTGACGACCAAAGAAACACCCTTGGACACTCTCATACTTAATAATCGCTATCCGGACTTCATAATCAAAGATAATCTAGCGTCTGAAAGATTGGTATTGTTGTTACAACAAAGGAGAGTCAGCCGCGCTCACTCTATGTACGGTAATCGGTACAAGGAGCCCCAACCAAGCATTCTTTGGAATCGCCATACCATCATGATCAAAGATGCCAGCTTTCAACACAGATGGAGCAGTAGTTTTCCAAATTCTCCTGAGCCTTACAATTTTTACTTGATTCAGGCATACCAGCAGCACTTGATTGACACTCAAGCAGAGTTGGGATGCGTTGAAAGCTTGAAAAAATATTCAGATATGGGTGAGCATAGCAAAGATGATCGAGTCATGCCTCGGGCATAGATATTCAGCTAAACTTAATGCAATTCTCTCTCTAGGCGTTTGACAGATCGTGGAAAAAATGTATTTCGCACCTTTTCAGAGTCGCTCATAACGCAGCCTATCGTGCAAGTACAATACTCCCATGATAGTCCTCGTATCACTTGAATTCTTGGAGCCGAGAGTGTTTACTTCCACATTCTGATGAACAAAGTGAAACCTCTGGGACAATGAAGCTCGAATATGACACTTTCTTTGCTCGACTTTGCATATCTCAATAACATATACCCACTCTAGAAACCACAAACAACCCTCTTCCCCACCTCCCAAAAAGCCTCAAGCCTCCCAACATCATAACCTTCCCTCAACTCCATATCAAACACCGCCTTAGTAACAACCCTCGCATCCATCCTCGCACTCCAAAACGACTCCCCCTTCGGTCTCAAAACCAAACACCCCCCATTCCCTCACCGCCCTGTTTCCTCTGCACCCCCAAGATCTTCTGATACCCCCAAGTCACACCATTCCAAGGTCTCGTCCCCGTCACAAGCAGCAACTCATTCCTCTTCGCCTTAATCTGATGCACCAGCATGGCCAGCATTGGCCCCATGGTAGGACGATATCCGCTCACGTGCAGGGAGAGCGCGAAGCTTTGCAGGCGGACATGGTCGTCTACCATGGACTGCACGAGGTCGTAGAGGGATTTGGTGGGTTTTTCGCACATGCCGTCGATGTGGATGTGTGCGTGCTGTATGCTGCCGGGGTAGAGGGATATGCGGGGTGCGAGACGGGTCATTGTGCGGTCGTAGAAACCGGGGGACCAGATGAAGGTGAAGATGTTGAAGTTGTAGAGGATGGCGCTTGCTTCGAGACATATGAATTTGTTAGTTGCGAGGAGCTGTGGGCAGAGGTTCAGGTCCTGGGGGAGGGAGCCTCGTAGATTGGTTGGCCATTTTCTATGAGACGTTAGTGGGATGTCTTCATAGAGTGGATGAGGGCATACTCGATGTTTTTCATGCGGAGTGCGGTACGGCGGACTTTGTGTGTGCGGTGGATGTGGAGAATTGAGTCGGGCTGCTTGAGGCATAGGCCGTAGATGATGTATCGGATCTCGAAGGGGAGGTCTAAGAAGCCCAGCATTATTTTTGATGGGCGTGAACAATGACAGCAAAAACGAGTAAGGTTGACAAAACGTTTGTGTTGGTCCAGGAGGTCCCAAGGACCACGTGCTTTCGAAACTGAGCAGAAGGTTGTACGACCTGAGAAGTGTTGTTCCAAAGGCAGCGTCGCGTTTGACAGGAGGAATATGTTGATGTGGCAAATCGATGATGTTGCCATCGCCACCGTGCGGGGTAATAGCTAGCAATTAGATTCTTCCTTCCTTGATATAAATACTGTTCATCCATATCTATCAGATTATCCAATGGTAAAGGCCGGTCTACGTGCTGATCACAGCATCACAGGGAAAAAGCATGTTGAAGCTGCGACATGAACATGGCGGCAACTCGCATTGAACAAAAAGTACGATCTTGTCCTCAATGTCCTAGACCAATATGCCTACTGGCTTTTCTTGTAATTTACTCACGTCTACAATGCCAGGCAATATCTTCCAGTGCCTGTCGGAAGTCTTCTTCGAGTCCAATTTCATAGCCTTCTCG
Organism: Bacidia gigantensis; assembly: GCF_019456465.1. Classification (NCBI taxonomy): domain Eukaryota; kingdom Fungi; phylum Ascomycota; class Lecanoromycetes; order Lecanorales; family Ramalinaceae; genus Bacidia; species Bacidia gigantensis. Next base: position 142,917 of record NW_025408606.1, read on the forward strand.
TAGCTCCAGGCTGTACAAAGCTGCTTTCTTATTGCGACCAGCAAGACTTTGCTTCCAAAAAGACACTTCTTTGCGATGAAGCAGAAGGCGATGGTCCCATGCCCACGGTTTCAGAAGGTCTGCCGCCTTGGTAGGATCTTCCATTGAATTATCCGTGTCTGTAGTTATCATCAATTGCTTTCTGCTAGCTTTAATTCGATGGAGCAGTATAGCAATCATCGTGGGAACTATTGATAGACACCCAGTCACATCGAGACCGAGCGTGAAAGTCTGCAAGTGAATATGATGGATGTTCGCAGCCTCGACGAGCTTGCTCAAGCATTCCGGTACTATCCATCCTCCTCCGCCGATATGGATGATTGCATGCTGCAACCTGTGCAGAGGCATGTTCAACGGGTTGTAGCTCAGCCAGCGCAATGTGTCATCACAGGTATATCGGGACCATTTGAAGCCATAAACGTTCTCGCCGTAGAGGAGAGGGCAAGCCTCCGCGTGTATGGTCTTGCTCGAGCGTAGGATTTGGGGTGCAAGGCCAAAGTCTGTGACTGATTATAAGGGTGGTGAATTGGAAATCTCCTGTGAAAAGATGTCAATTTTCTGGTCGGGAGAGCAGGGGTAAAGGAGCTGAGCTGAGTACCGTGTGATGCTACCACGATAGGTGTGCAGAATCCACTGGTCCTGCTTGAGCAACAAGCCATATATCATTAGCCTCACCTCGAGCGGTAGATCCATCAGCCCTAGCATCGTTGCAGCTGGTGGTAAGGTATTGCAATGGACTTGCGCTTGTATATGGTAGATCACGGTGTGGAATGCAATTGCGAGAGTACGAGCAGGCATCAATACGGGCATTCATAAGTCACTTAGTTTTGTCACTTGAGCATTCTGAGCCGCCGTAGTACATCAAATGTAGCTAGATCCCTGTTTTTGCATACTCTCCGGTGGTGTTTTCGTCGAAATGCAGTGTTCTTTGCTTCTGCTTGAGTAAGAACGCATATATCGTTAGTCTGACTCTAAGCGGTAGGTCTAGCAAGCCCAATATATCTGTGAGTTGAGATAAGACACAGAAATAACCTTAAAGACAGTGCCAGTTGAATAGTTGCAACAGTACTCATGAATGTAACTCATTAATATCCTTCATAACGCATCAGACTCATGCAAAGGGGCATCGGTATGGCGAGCTATTGGGATATAGAACTACCGACTTTTGTCCCTTGAATTCTTTGGCCTGCCGATATGGCTTATATGGCTTTGTCCCTTCGGCTGTCGCTAATGAGAAGTCCCGGACTTGGAGAAGACTAGGTTCAATATATTCATGTGATATCAAGATATCAAACTACATTGTTCCGACCTTCTTGACCCGGGCTTTGTATGCATTCAGCAACTGAGATTGACGCAGATCTTCATTGCTGAGTTAGTTCGTCGGTGTATCCCTTTTATGATTTGTCTCAGAACGCCCTATACTTCCTTTTCGGCCCGTCAGGTTGAGTCGCAATCTCATAGAATACGTGTGACCATTCAACAAAATCTCCTTCGCCGCTTGTCCATCCATTCAGAATAGGTTCCACCTCATATTCCATTTGAAGAAAGTAATGCCAGCGTTTTTTCGAAGTGAGTTGCCAACGTGGCTGATCGTGTTTCAACTTGTCGACTCTGAGTTGTAGACGCTTGGTTATTTGCTGTCGAACTATATCTCTTAGAGAATCGCGGACACTCTCGCCCGGAGCGTAAAGACCTTCCTCAACATCTATGGTCAAAGAGTCAAGTTGTGCGTGATTATCTGACAGAAGAGTCAAGAGACTGTGAAAACCAGGACGAGGATACTCCTCGAGTCTGTCGAGTTCTATGTAGACATTCTTAAGTAGGGAGAAATTTGATCCCAGCGGGTCCTTCAGCGTATCCTCGAGGCGGTAGGAGTCATAGATCCAATCTTCAAAGAGGCCGAACACGTTCTCGCCGTAAAGTACGGGAAGTGCTTCTTGATAAATTGTCTTGCAGGTTGCCAGAATAGCGGATTGGAGGTCATAATCGTGCCCGCGGTGCAATGGACCCCAACACCATTTTGGAACTATGGTCTCTAGCAGAAGCCTACTATCGTGTTAGCTTCTCATGAGGCTACTGAATATATGTGAGGGACTTACCATGCTCCGATTACTTTCTGTGGCCATAAGATGCGCTTGTGCCTCACGAGCAAATGCCTGTAGACAACCGTCCTTATCTCCGGCGGTAGGTCAAGAAACCCGAGCTTCATGTTTATGCGGCAAGGTTGATTTCTCAGTCGAGTGACGAATATTAAGAGAATATAGATCGGTTCTGGTTTGGTGTCGGAGATCTTATGTAGTCAGGAATGAGAGTTTGTATGACACGAGGAACCATACCACCAAACAAGCCGCAGAACTTTGTTCTTACCTGTACGACACAACCATTGGCCCAAATTCAGCCAAGGCTTGTCACACCTGGTCTCTCTTTTCTTGCATCCGTGTTGGCGTGCCGAGGGGCTGTTAGTATCGATGATACGGGGATATCGAAGACACGATATGTACCTAGCTCACATCTCGGTTTGTGTTAATAACAAGAACAATGCGATGGAAGCAGTGCAATGGTTCACGTAGAAGCTGGAGCTGCGCCCAACTTGTGGGTCCTCCTGGCGGTATCGTCGCCCACGCATTTTGCACAATGAGAAAGTCGAACGCGATATGTAGTGTTTCAGGCTCTTGCGCATTGGATGCTCTCCCCTCCTTTTCTAGGCTTCGACTAGATGTTAGTCTCGCTGTCGTCGACTGGCATGGTGGACTTGCGACGCAACAAAGATTAAAGGTCTGATGAGGCCACGGGAACAAGCACGACGTCTTGAATATTGTGCTCGTGTTATGTGCTCGTGTTATGTGCTCGTGTTAAGTGCTCATAAACTCAATTGAGTCCCAGTTTTACTGAGAAGTGTAATCATCCACCCTTTTCACCCCATTGTCACCTCCGTGCTTTGCCCATGGCACCGTATCTCCGCGCAGTGCCTTTGTATATTGCGACTTTGCCACTACACGCCTTGTTCGAAAAGCCCAGCCTGCTTATCTTCCGATACTGCTTTCTTCTATGCCGTCAACTTTTTGATACCAGGTTTCAAGTTGTAGTAGGTGTAACTTGAATCGTTGAAGTCGTCTCTGTCTCCTACAATAGGCCGCGCGTCATAATGAACATTGAAATATTCGTCCCAGCCAACCAAGCTCCAGCCCTGGTCCTCCAAGTCCACAAGCGCCTCCTCTTTGACTCTTAGTTGTACATTCCCAGTGACTTTGTATTGAAATACCTGTATTAAAGCATCGGGTATTATTGCTGAATACAGATACCCACCAGGGTCAAGAGACAGCGTAAGAGACTTGAATTGTTGATCGTTCTCAAAAAGATATTCGGCTAAGGCGTGAAAAGCCCCCAACTTTTCGCTCGATTCCGTGTCTACATCAAGGTAAACGTGCTTGACCAAATGCGTATTTGGGCCCAATTGCCATAGCAAAGGACAATCGAGATCAAGTTTTTGACAACAGTCTTGAATAAGGCCAATTGTGTTCTCGCCATATAAAAATGGGAGACCTTCTTGATATAACGCCTTGCAAGTGCGGAGACATGCAGGTGAAAGATCATAATGCTCATACCTGTAAAAATAAGGGTCGCAGTCGCCATGGTGTTTGCGATCTCGAAGGGCCCTAGGCAATTATGTCAGCTTTGGCTCATAAAAAGCTGTTCTGCAAGTGAGAATTGCTTCAACCTCGATAGCCTCTGTGGGTACAGAACGTGCTGATGTTGAACAAGCGCGTAATTGTAGATCATGTGTCTGATTTCTAGCGGAAGGCTTAGGAAGCCTAACTTCGTTTCTGGTACCTGAACTTGAATGGGACTGTGGTGTTGCAACTTGGTCTTCTTTGGATGCGTCAACAACTTGTCTATATCATCTGATAGACCCTCAATGGAAGATTTCATTGAACCGTCCATGTGACAAGAGCTTGTTGCAGTCGTGAAAGAAGCCAAACAATCTTGCATCTTGCGTAGAATTCCTCTCATTTTCCATCGATGGGTAGGCATGCGTTCCGCTGGGCCCTCATCTCTGTGTTCATCGATCTCGTTAATGAGGTCGCGGATTTTGGTCACTTCGGACGATGTCGCAATCGACGGACTTTCTTTCGAGGGACCAGGGTCGTCCATGATGGCCTACATCGAAGACCTCATTAGAAAGCACATCACAAGCAAGCTCAGGACGGTGACTTACGATGATTTCGCTCTTACGCAGCGAAGGAATGAAATGATGCCTGAGGTCGGCGTTGAGGTTGAAGCGTCTGTCTCTTGGAAGAAAATTGAACGACACTACTTATTACGAGTGTTAATAATCTGACACAGCGCTCAGCCTCACTTTACAACATACAAGCAGGCAACCCCTCTTCATTCACTTCCAAAATACGCAATTAAAGCTTGAACTAAATGCATTCCACCAGTACTTTGATCCCAAATGCTTTCAGCCATTTCAATTCCAAGGGAAACGTCTGCTAACTTTTGCCAGAGCATGTCAAGATTCATCATCACCTCACTTACTCAATTTTGCAACAAGTACACTTTCATAGCCCAATTTTCGCTCCCCTAGCGACTCATTGTCATACCTTAAGGCACCTAAAGACCTCGTAGCCTCAATGTTTTGTGATATTGCACCATTGCACTTAGCGCGTGTGCATTTAAATGTAGCACAATGCTCTAGCCCTTCTCTTTCTCAATCATGACCATAAATCAAGCCTCAGGTTATAGTATGCATGACGGTTACGACCATCCAGCGTTTCCCTGTCTCCAGTGACCGGCTCAGCGTCATGTTCGAAGTCGAAATAACAGTTCCAATCCCCCAGGTAATGGTTGCGAAAGTCACAAATGAGAGGGTACTCTACTTTGAGCTGTATGCGTTCAATGTTCCACAAGCCGAGTATAGGAATTAATGTGGCGGGCATTAACATTCGTTTCATCCATCTGGCCTGATTCAGTTCCAGCGTCAAGCACTTCAGGGACATATTCTCCAGCGAGAACCATTCGGCGAAACATCGATGGCTAAATGCCCCATCATGGAGGTAAACATTCTTCAGCATTCGAAGATTTGTCCTTAGATAGCCTCCTAAGTAGCTCTCGAGGTCAGATCCACCCAATGGGTTTTCAAGTAGACCGAAGACATTATCGCCGTAGAGGATTGGAATCGCCTCACTGTATATCTTGGAGGTAAGTAAAATAGCAACAGAAAGGCCATATTCCTCGGTGTGGGTTGATCTAAGCAAGCAGGTCAGCCGGGAAAATAGGACCTTCGATCGGACTCTGAGACGTACAAGCGCAAGTACCTCCTCTGCGGATATAGGGCCTTCTGATGATTGACGAGGACATATCGATAGACCATTGTTCTGATTTCGGGCGGAAATCGTAAAAATTTTACTCGAAGCGGTGGATGGACGATCTCTTTGACGAATCGGGTCAAAAGCTTCTTCACTTTGCTTCTAATGTCTTTCATGATTAGTAGATGAATAGGTAGACCGTAATCTTCTGGATCAACAGTCTGGTTTGATTCGATCTTGTTACTAAATTTGACTGTACACATTCAATGACGTCTCTTGTAGGGTACTCACTTGTCTTGCTTGAGGAAGTAGTCTACAGTGGTCTCAAGCTCAAGAAGATACTCGTAGGCGCGCCTTTAAGATGTCATTGATGTAGGTATGGTTTAGTGAAATATTTATCCCGTGCGTTGAAGTCAATCGTTGGCCTAGAAATTATTTGCGGGGAGGTTTCCCTTCTTCTGCAGCACTAGAGAAAGGTCTTTAAACAGTACCATGTACCACCAGAGTCAATCATAAAACAGCGCTCAGGCCTACTCCATGAAACAAACTCACGCTAACCCCCTCTTTCGAGCATACATCTGCTTGAATCCCTCTGCGGAAGCTTGATCTCACACAGAGCGAGATCCTCGTTGTAAGGTCGTTCTTCACTTTCAAAGAACCGTTTGCATCAATGTACGTCTCAAGATAACGGTACCAACAGCGCGGTCCCGCATTGAGATACAGCTTAAGACAATAAGGGTACCAAAGGCAATGACGAACCACTTCCTTCGGAACCATCATGCAGACTTACGAAGTTTCAGCTAAATACGCTCCACAAGTCCTCGCCGCAGAACATGAAGTAGCGTATCCGTGATCTTGCAGCGACTGGCGCACACCTGCGGTCTTTGATGATATCGCTTGGCACAGAGAATTAGCATTGTTTGATAGGTCTTGGTGCGTGATTGCCTGAAAGAAAATGTTCCTGAGATTTCGCAAATTCGGTGAAAGAGGAACCTCCAACAGCGTCCTCAGGTCGAACTCCCAAGGGCAGAGCCCGTCGAGAAACCAATTTCGATCTCGCTATAGAGGACCTAGATAGCTTCGTGGTAGACTCTTTTGCATGTGAGAAGGATACCATGATAGGAACCCTATGCCTTGTTGCCGTACACCTCGGCGCTGGGCAGGTATGTAGCATAGGCTTCGTCATTGATTCTGCTTGCATTGTGAGTCATTTAGAACAAGTCATGGCTAGATTTGGGAGATTACATGAAGTTCTTGGATCTCTGCGGGTATAGGATGCGCTGTTATTGGACGACGACGTGTCCATAGACTAAGATTCGGACTCCTGACCGCAGATCGAGGTACTGTAGCTTCAATTTGAGGAGTGCCTGTAATGATTCTGTTAAAGTAGAATGCTTGCGTTGATGTTGAGAAGTTCAAGCGATCGGCTGCGTAAGGTAATACAACACTCATCATCAGTACAACCATCGTCATCGGACTTGCCACAGTACCCCGCCTTCTTTTGTACAACACAGATATTTTCATCTCTGCATCCAATCTCTTCAACGTCAGTCCATCTGAATAGCAATCATGCCCGGGTTCTTCGACCTACCGCTTGAAATCAGAATCATGATCTACCGACTTGCCCTGACAAATCGTGACCATCTCATGCATCCGACGATTGAAACCAACATCTCAAGGTCAGACACTTTCATACCTACACCTCGAATTTGAAGCAATACTAAGATGGCAGCGAAGGAGGCACCAGCTCTGTCGAGATCCTCTTTCACTGGGACCGCGCGGTCTTTCTCCACACCTTCTCCGAGTCTGCAAAACAATATATGATGAAGCACTTTCAACACTCTATGACGAAAATATCTTTGGCTTCATTTGGGGCCCCAACTACCAGCCCGCCATGCATCATTTCTTCCTCGAGGAACCTCACTGCCGCTATGACAACATCAAACATCTCTGCGTACGCATAGATTGGTCTGTAGCAGGCGTAGTACGAAGCATGGAAAGCTTTGTTGAGTTCCTCTCGGCAGAAAATTTGGATTTTGAGAGCATTATCATTGCCTTCCGGCGGGAAAATGACGAGGATGACCTGCCCAAATTGACTAAAGAGCTCATTCGGCGTAAGCACGCTGAAAGAGTGGGTCTGATGGTCATCACGTATGTGGATAAGGCACCGGACACGATACCAAAGTCTATGCCCGTTTGGAGTGACAATTTCGACATGCAGCTGGTGGAGCCTTCTGGATGGGGTGGCAAAGCGTTCAATCTATCTTGCCACTACCAAAATTGGCTCTATTCGCTCAAATTCCGAGGACAAAGCTAAGAGACAGACACTGATGCCTCACATACGTAATCATCTCACTACATCAAAAGGGTTTTGATGAAAGCGCAGCTGTGCGAGGGACCATGGATCGAGCGAGGGTGAATGAGAATTAGTGCATTAACATGCGGTCTATGCGATATCATATGCAATCAATAATTCGCAGCTCACCACGGTCTTATGCGCCTAGCTTCTGACAGGCTTTTCACATCCTTTGCTAGACGACTATTCGAAGATAGGTGTATGACAATGTGACAAAATTCCCTCAAAAATCATTTTGCCAAGACCTCACCACTTTACGCTAGTCCCATTTCGTCAATGCCCTAGCCCAAAAAGAGCAGGCGCTAGGATCCTTCGATCAACTATCCTCGTCCCTTCGGTCATGCCCCTTCTTTCTCTTATGCGATACTGACTGCGCATGATTGACAGCCCGTAGTGAATCGTTGCTCGAAGATCTACTGCCTTCACCTAGCCTTATCGATACATGCGTTCGCGTGCACATGCTCCACCAGGCCCCACTTGCCCCAAAGTCTCCGTACCATTTCTTGACGACAGACGGATAGGATGGGCTCGAGGCTGTTACAGCTCCCGTTCGAGATCAGAGCCATAATTTACCGATTCTTGTTAACAGATCCAGATCAGATCATCGGCCAAAATAGACATTGCGAATGTGAACCACGACCTCAACTTAGTGCTCAGTTTCTGGCCACTTGCAGAACATTTCATACAGAAGCAACCCCTATTCTTTACACCGAGAACGTGTTTGGCTTTATCTCCCACAGCCGTCCTGGGTGCTCTGCTGAAGCTAGTCTATCTCTAAGCGTATCACATGAGCGTCCCGCAAGCAAATTTCTCCACCAGGTCCGCCATTTCAGCATCGTTACGAGCAGTGCGCAAAACAGTCTTCTTGCTTGTCTCGACAACATGTTATCGGCTCGACAGACTCAACTCGATACGTTATCATTGAACATCGTCACGTTTCTACATAATCCTAGATCGCTTTCTCCAGAGTTGTTCGATCTCATCAGGCACAATCACAGCCGGCTCACCCAACTTTGTCTGTATGACCAATACAAACGGACGGACTACTTCATTTCAGACCTCCATTCTATTCACCGTGTCTTGTATGACAAATTTGTTATCGAGTACACCACGAAACCGATCTGGAGGCAGACGTCGCCAGCGATGCAAACTTGCGATGGAGTCAATGGAGGGTTCTATGCGATCAATCTACGGTCTCGAGACCCAAGAGTCCATCGTTGAAAGACTTTGATGTCGCTTCTCCAAAGCCTAATCTGCGAAAGTCCTATCACATGTTTCCCTTAACACATTTCGGCTCTTCCTCGACAACGCAGTCTGAGCATAGTCTATGAGATGCGACATGAACAATGATGGCGGACGCCGATACCCTAAAGTCAGATCTGGTGGGGGCAAACACACTCTCATTTTATCCCAATCACATACGTCTTGATAAAGACAAGTCTTCAGCTCCAGACTTTTCACCAACAAGAAGCGTTACATCATCATCTCTTTGAAGCTCAAAATCAGCACAAGATCCCACACAGTTACCCCTCCCCCTCCTCACCTCCACAGTATTCAAACTCCACAAGTCTCCCCCCAATCACCTCAACAGACCCCATTTCAAAAACTTTGTACATAACCCTTCCACGGGCTATCCCGCCCTCTTCTCCTCCCCCAACCCACACGCCACGCCACTCCAACCGTTATCACACCTCTCCATCGCCACCATCACCAACACCAGCGACCATCTTCCATAGCTTCGGAGGCGATGAGGGTGCCGTTTTATGGGAATGATCGGGCGGGTTCTGCTGCTGCTTTGGAGAAGGGGGTTGGGGGGAAACCGAGTCGTATGGACATGCTTTGCCCCCTCCCCCTGTAAAGGGGATAGAGAGAGGAGGGGCAAGCGGGGTGTCTGCACCCAAGGCCAGCGGGGTGGAGACGGGTTAAGCTGAGAGAGGTAGAATAAGGGAAGGGGGGAGGGGGGGGGCGGGTTGTTTACTGATGTGTCGTTGGCACGGGTGTTAGGCTGTGGCGATTTGCGGAAATCGGCAAGGGGGTTGTAATAGGCAAAGCGAGAAGGCCTGGCACAAAATCCACAACAAGAAGACCGCAAGGGACGGGACAAGTGGTTCGAAGCGATGACGCTTTCTATTCCCCTTTCCTTTCCATTTTTCCTCCTTATCCAGCGCTATGCGACATGATGATCCTCCGCCCTTCAGCCTGCCTGGCTATCTCGTGTCAAAAAATCCATCGTGAAGAAAGACCAACCCGTACTGGCGGTGGTAAGAAGAGAAGTAGAATCTAATGTCTCAAAAAAAATCGTCCGTCAAGAATTTCCGGTCGTTTCGTCCTGTAGACCTGCTGTCGTAGAAAAGAAGAAGAAGAGAATGTAGCAGAGCCCAAGCTCTGATGCCGTGCAGTGCCTCGAGCACAGTCCACCAATCCAACCCCATCCGCAATCTCTCTCACAGGGTAGCGTAATATTGACCAAGATCATTCAACTTCCCATCCCCGCCAATCATATTCCCCCCAGCACCCGCCTTGCCCACTTCAGGCGGCACATAGCCATACGCCTGAACATAACTCTGCTGTTCCAACCACGGCACCACCTCCCCGAGAAACTCCTTCTGCGCAGCAGCATCGCCGTCCGCGGAGAAATTGTCCACCCACACCGGCTTGCCGATTTTATCCGCAATGACCTTCGCTTTGCCCACGGTCTCTTTGAAGCCGGGTACTTGCGCGGCGCCGGCCTTGTCGAACCAATGTAGCGCGATGAAGCCGATGGAGCAGCCGGTGCAGGCGTCGATGAATTTGTTAAGCCAGTCGAAATCTTGTGTGTTTTGCAGTGTGCCGGGGGCGCCGATCGTGACGCCTTGTTTGGCGAAGGGCTCCATTTTGTCGCGCCAGAGTTGCACGGCCTCGGCGGGCTCCATGTGCAGTTTGTCGTTGGGGGTCCCTGGCTCGCCGAAGGAGAGGAAGTATTTATCGCCTTTGGCCACCGCTTGTTGGGCGTTCTTCGTCCATTCACCGTTTATGTCGGATTGTTTGCCGTAGTTCTGCGGGACGAAGGTCAAAGAGGCGGGGAGGCTGTGAGGCGGGCCGGAGTACCAGTTTCCGAGCCAGGAAAGCTTGGTGTTGGCGAAGGCGGCGGCGAGTTGTTCGGAGGAGGAGCCGGAGGCTATGATGCCGCGTTTGGTTTTGAAAGCGAGGGCGCCGGTGGAGCCGCCGCCAGTGGCAGGGGCGGTGGTGGTGTTGTCTGTTGTGTCGTCGGGGGTTGCGGACTGAGTTGCGGGCGCGGCGGAGGACGAGGCAGGTTTGGCTGGCGTTGCTTCTTCGTTTGAGGCGGGTGATTGTTGCGTGTTGCCGCTGGGTTGTTGCGTAGCGGCTTTTGGTGTCGATGATTTTGAGGGTGCAGCTAAGGGGGCAGTGTCGTCGGTGTCGGTAGAAGGTAGGGTGGTGCCCTTGGCTGGGCCGATGGGGCTTGGAGCCACGTTCTTGACTGGTGATGCGGAGCTGGCTGCTGGTCCTGAGCCGGAGCCGTCGACTGTCACTGTCACGATGGAGTTGGATGTCACGGTGACGGTGGCGGCGTTACAGTCGTCACCTCCGCTGCTGTCGTGCTTGTCTTCGATTGCAGCGGCGGCTGTTGGGACTGCTTGACCGGTTTTCGGGACGTTGAGGCCTTCGAGGGCGTTTTCAAGATCATGGCTTCCGCTGACGGGGAGGGCGTGGAAAAGACCACCAGTGGCATTTGCGATGCCGGTGCCTGTGCCAAGTGGGGCAGTACCAGTCCCGATGGGAGGGAAGCCGGTGAGTGATGGTACACCGTGGTGTTTGCCGTGATGGCCAGGATCATGATGGTCGTGCGGTAAGGCTATGGCTGAGCCGAGGACGAAGCCTGCTGCGAGAATGGTAGTACGCATATTGTTTGGTAGATGGAAGATTGCGGCTGAATGCAAGATATGTAGTGGTGTTGTGGTGTGGTGTTGTACGACTCAGTCGATCTGCCACCTGGGCTGAATGAAGCTTTGGTTTAATGAGTGTGTAGGCACAAGTGCCAAAACGAGCGAGTGGAAGAGGATGTCAAAAGAATGACGATGCTTGCACAGCAATGCGAAGCGTAAGGAACGAGTGTGAGGAAAGGAAAGGAAACGGATGAGGCTGGAAGTGAAGGAAACAAGAGGATGGGAGAGGAAGAGAAGAAGAGGAAACAGTGAAAGAGAAGTAAAATTAGCGACACTCTTTGTGGTGGAGAAGGTCCAGAATGTGAAGTGTCCATTATCCCTGTGAAGAACATTTGGGTGCGTAATGCAGGGGAAATTGCCCCAAAGGAGATTAGTGGCCGTGAAATGCAGAACAAGCGCCCGGCGTGAAACAAAGAAGACACATGAAGAGAGAGGGGAGGGGAGGGGTCAATAATGAATGATGATAGAAAGGGAGCAAATCAGATTCTCTACATGGAAGGCCCGTGGTGGCAGTCGCGGCGGCCAGTGGGGCACACTGCGGGGCACATATCACTCCCGAGATTAACCAGGCCTGACACAATCAGTGTACAAGATACACGAGGAGTCTACGAGTCAGAAAGATTGGTTACTCACAGATCTATGGCCAGAGTGACGGGTCTCGGACCGTCCAATATGTGCAGTCCCTCTTATTCCTGCAGGATTCGCTATCGCATTCTTCGCACCGCAGCGCTCGTTCTCGAGCCTCTCTCTACCCCTCAATTCCTGTACTGATTGTTCAAAGCGCTGCATTACATACGAGTGTCCATTGTGTTCTACAATGCACTGCATCAATCAATCATCCAAGCGCCCTCTCTGCTCCCCTCCCCTCCTTGATTCTTCACAGCGCCAAATGAAGAAAATTGGTTGAACGCAATCCAATCGAGGGGTAAACTCAGGGGCACATTCCAACCCCTGCGACGATCAGCCTATCGATAAGCATGAACTGGGCCTCCGCTCTGTTCCGCCAGCCACTGGCGCTCATCCTCGGGGGGAAGGATTGGTGCAGGTTAGACGCATTGGGAAATTTGACGATGCAGGAGACAGGGGTCGAGACGCACAGAGTGTTTTGCCTTTCGTTTCACGCGAGATTGGCCATGTTTTAGCCTCCCCTTAGCCTGCAGATGCCCGGCGGGAGCCGTGGGCCTAGAATTAGGGGGCTTTTCTTAGTCAGCGGGTCGGTTCCAGTCTTCATCTACCACAATTTGAGTATCGCTTTACCTGCCAATATCTGAGTTATGGCATGATCTCTGGTCCTTGGGTTGGGGGACTGCAGACTGGGGTAAGTCCCTCATTCAGCCCATTTCTTCCTCGGCTGCGGTGGACGTTCTACCTTCCAAACATCCACCTTATCAACCTCCGTCATCCCCTGGTATCCTAAGTCATATGTATCCTTCCACGGTTTCCCCTCGCTCAAATACCTTTGCTGACCCGCCACACCATGGATGGAGCTCAGTCGTACGATGCATGTGGGGGTGATGCGGCGAGCATCGAGAAGCTGGGCCGTGAGCGATCGAAGCTGTGGCTTGCTGTGCGCAAGATTCTTCATCGCTGAGAAGAGCCATTTCTTCACGTCTTGCTGATTTTCGAGGTGCGGTAGGATGTTCTCGAAGAGCACGCTGCTGCGCTGAATGTTTGAGTATATTGTGACCGCCATGTCCTTTGAGGAGCCCCTGGGGCGTGGGCGCGACCTGTTGGCTTGTGGAAGAAAGCTCTTCAAATATTTGAGATTGTTCCTGCTCTTGGGGTTCTCAATTATGAAGGTATTTTGTCCATAAAATACTTCTAGGGCTTCCGAGCTCGTATCCTTGCTGACACGGAAGACGGCGAATTGGTCGATGCACGCCGGGGTCCTCTGATGAAATCCTATCGTCTTCTTTCCACTGCGTGAATACGTTATCAACGATCTGTCCTCATCCGCCATTCGAGGGAGTAAATCGATATGCAACCTGGAAAGTATGAGTCGCGAACATATCTTGCAGCTTCGAATGTGAATGTTGATTCTTACGTGAAGACTCTCTTCTTTTGCGGAAAGTACACTTTTTGATCGTTCACGAGTAGCAGCGAATATATCATCGCCCTGATCTCGGTTGGCAGTTGGAGGGATTTGAAGGGCATTGCGATGTTTTCCGCCGATAAAATGCGCGCATTGACAACAGGGTGCCATGAACATCGAGTATGGACAAGTCGCAACAGAAGGTCGTCTGGGTGGGAAAATAGTCGCAAGTGTTTGGTGGTAAGTGTTGACCATTAAAACTACCCCACTTCGCCACTTTGCAGAGTGAAGACACTTGGGGCATGCACTCACTCCAAATACCAATCGTTGGATCCCCATCGGAAGATCTCACACATCAAGTACGTCCTGATTGCTTTGCCGGTCCCAATGTACAACGCCATTTCTGACGTCATCTTTCACCTCTAATGTTCCCTTATGCACCTCCATCGACGATGTGCTCCCTTCCACATCGTTATCCCAATGCGGGAACTTCTTCCTGCCCCGAGAGGCTACGCTTGATATGACTCGTAGCTATCTTCTGACGATAGAGCTGGACCTCATAGTAGACGAACCACAAACCATCGCCCATGAATCTCCTGCTCCACATGGATTCCCTCTCAATTAGTAACCTGATACGACAATCATGTGCAGATCTCAGTGCCTTCTGGACAGAAGATGGGGAATAGTGTTGAATTCTAGCCTCTGCGCGATCGACAAACTTTTGGCTTAACAAGAATGCCAATATTGACGAGCATTTGTCCGTGAAGTATTCCCACATCTCAAGGCCGCCAAGAGTGAAAGTCTCCAAGTGCATTCCACTAGAGGCTAGATGTCCGCTGAATCGCGTCAGGATGGTCGATCCATTGATTTCCCAGGACTTGGGGGGCGCCTTTAGGTAGAGATGACGGATCATCAGGAAATTGGGAGCGGCGACATGCAGCTGCATCAGATACCCTGGGCATACTTTGTGTACATCGACGAAAGCGAAAATATTCTGAGTGTAGAGCAGGTAGAGCGCTTCGAAATACACTGTTTTGCAAGTCCTGAGAATTCCAGGGCACAGGTGAGGGCAGGTCTCTATACTGTAGTAGTGCATCTGAAGGCAATGAAATAGCTCACCCCTTTACAGGACCTTGTCAGCGGAAATGCATCTCTTGGCCAATTAAGAATTTACCTTTTCTGTGGGTACACAACCCGTTCACGTTGTATAAGGACCCGGCGGTAGATAGGTTTGCGAACCTCGGGCGGGAGGTCTAAAAATCCTAAAGCCATCCTCTGACTTGGGAGATGCGGGTTGGAAGGGTTGGCGTTAGTGAGCTAGATTTCTTATCCGTGATTGATAGTAAGTTGTCAAAGACTAGATGAGTTGAAGCTAAATGCTAGCGAATCTTTGAAGGCCATTGATCATATCGGAGGAATGTCAAGAAATGGGTAAAGAAACTGGAGTGAAAGAATTGTCGGGTGTGAGGTTACCTATGACGTCGTACAAGATTTGTTGTAATCTTCGCCACACGGTAGAGTGAATGAACTTAACGCACAGCCCAAGAATGATGTTGGTCTTCAGCTTGATAGCCTCTTGAAATTGCGTCTATCGTTCGCAATAATCATCGGCATGCCATTTCACGATCCTTGCAATGTCTGCTTTCATCATAGATTTTGTGGGCGCTGAAATTCCTGTCGTCACACGTAATCTCGAGGTGTCGTTCCATTTATGAACCATCAAGGCTATCATAGCTATCGCTCATTCAGGACTCGTCAAGTTTAATGGAGGCTCAAGCCCGCTTTATCCTAGCCATCCTAATCATCTGCCCAAATCTTCGAGTACTCTGGCATACGCTCTTGAAATGGCCGTATGACTTGCGAGTAGAACACCTTCTGCACCCTCGGATCGTCCAGGCTGTACTCATCCAGTCCGAGCCCGAAATCGCAGTCTAAGCACATTCGCACAATGCGCCCGTAGAGTGTGCCCAATTGAGTCCCGGCACGCCGTTTCAAGAAAAGGAGGTGATGCATCAATGTGGGTGGCGGTGGCAGAGAGGTCTCAGATGCTGTGCTGTCCAGGCTCGATTCAGCGACAAGGCTTTCAAGTGTGTCTTCGAATTCCAGTTCAAGAAGGATGACGCCGAGGCAGTGGAGCATTTGGTTCTTCACATACCCATCTTTAGCCAGTTGGCTCTGGTGTGCAGCTTTGCTCTTGCGGCGGAAGGCGTGCAAGTGCGGATACTTCAGCGACCCCAGCTGCGAATGATTGCTTGGGCCGAAGAAGAGGATGTCGTCGCTTTGAAATTGCGTCTGCAGCCAGGGTGTTGAATGATAGAGCAGTACTGCTAGGCAAAGTGCGCCTGCTACGCGCCATTTGTCTGGTTTTGGGAATATCTGTTGTCGGCGGTGGCTGGCGATGAGCTTAGAGAGATTCGAGGCGCCACCTTGGGTGAATTGCAGGTTCGCACGCTTGTAGACCAAGTAGCGGTCGGTGCCTTGACCAGGGAGGAAGCCGATGCATTTATTCGCGTTTTCTATCGGTTTTGTGACTTCTACGATGTGTGTGCAGAGGTCGTTAACGGAGCCCAGATCTCGTGCGGCAGACTCACGTGCGGCAGACTCACGTGCGGCAGACTCAGCTGCTTTGGCAGGGTGCTGTTGGTCTTGCGATGCCTCAGGGCCTGCGGGTTTTGTGGGAAGCTTAGTAACGGTGCGATCTGGAAGATTGTGGGAGGATTGGGCTGAGGCAGTCTGTTCCTCGTTGCCGCGTATCTTTTTCCACATCGCTGAAAGCTTGCCGGATCTCCCTCCCCGCCGCCGTTCGTTCTCTCTTTTCTGGATACCGGCAGAGTGCTGTCGCTGAATTTGCGCTGGCTCGAATTGTTCTTCTTGCTGCTCAGCAAAGCGTATCGTAGCTTTGCCCTGCGCCCTTGTGAAGGTGGTCGTTTCGATCGCCGACTCGATCGCAAGAAGTGCTGGTATTTGATGTCCAGCCGTTGGGAGATCTACGTCCCAAGTTGTCACCGCCATCTCAAACGCCATCTTTGGTGGAACATCTAGATAAAGCTCTGAAGTTTCGAGGCATAGGCGAAGATTTGTAGAATGCTCCAGGTGCGCTGAGCAAGACGACAGTTTCTCCAAATGGTGAAACAGCATACAAGAAGCGTTGCGGAGCTTTTCGATTTTCACTAGCGTCTTTTCGGCAGATTGTGCCTCCTGTGGTTTTTCTGCTGGAACCCAAGAGGCATTGAAACGGATGATTTGCTTGGAAAGAGCGAGGAATGCCTGATTTCGTAGCCGCAAATCGTTCACTTTCTGATTCAACGATTCTTTGCGTAATCCAAGTTTCAGCTTTTGTTTTACATGTGATCGCCAGGCTTTCAGATCGACACCATCATCCTTGTTTGGTCAGTGAGAGCTCCTCAAAGGTCTTACAGATTGGGTGATTTACGGCTTCTCTTTGAGGCCTTGCAAGACCATTTGGAAGATCCTTGACTTCCTCATAGATATCATCTAAGGATATAATGATCAACTTCAATACATCGTTCAATTGTGGGGCTGATGAGCCGATAGTTCTGGCCACATTGCGCTGGAGCTCTTTGTCATGCGTTATTTGGGTTCGTAGGTCATGCGAAGGATCCTTCAGCATGTCTTGCAGTGCATGCCCATCGACGAATCTTGAAATAAGCCAAATACATTCATTATGAAAGATGTCCCTTTGCACATTTAATTCGGTCATGAAGGTCTGCAATGCGGTCGAATATTTGCGGTATGTGATTATGGGATCCATGATGATCTCGTACTGCCCTATGGCCTTGATGATGAGGGGCAATGCGCCCAGCGCCAGGCCAACGACCTCTGCACCAGACATGACAGCTTCACGACTGTAGATCGAGCAGTCGCGGTGCTTTTCGGGGCTCTTACAAAGAGAATATTCCCCTCACGCTCCAGGTCGCAGGACTCTTTATGTCCTTCTTATCTCCGGACCGAGTCTAGACCACCAACTAAGCCGAAATGACTCTAGCGGTGCCTTCATGACATCTTGGCGCTCGTGGAGTCGGAGCGGCTTAATTATTCTGCGATTCCCAACCGTGCGAAGCTCCACGTTCGGGTAGACTTAAATCTTTCTCAGGCATATATTACTTGGAGTCCGCTAGACTTGGTAGATAAGGCGAATCTGTGCAAGCAGGGTCTCTGATCATCTGACAGTCTCACAAGTATACCCCGCAGTAGCTCTCGAGCCTTCGATTCACCTTGAGCCAGGAAGCGATAAGGGCTTAATGACAAGGGCGTCGACTGGAAATCAGTCCTGTTTATAATGCGGGGTGTGATTAATGATGGAAGCAGAGCTTTCAAGCGAAGTGGGCGCTGCAGGTCGGCTCTTCAAAAGCTGCATTGACCTGTACTGGGCACTCCTCCAAAGAACATTGCCCTTAGAGTACAAAAAACAACAAAAACAGGCTCTGCGTACTGAGTTCGGAAGACTTTATTTCTGGGGCGACGGCTTCTATCCTTACGATGGCCGGCTGGATGAAATTCTCACTGTCTCAAGTCGACTTCGAAATCGGGTCACTTCAATCTTGGTCGAGATTGGCGGTCTTTTATGTCATGAGAAGACAGGTCTCTATGGTTTGGTAGGTCGCGTACTTGTCGACGACAGGCTACGTGAGCAACGACAAGAGGTTGCTTCGCTCATCGAAAGCATACGAGAGACTTTGGACGACCCTGTGAGCAGTGGGAGTGAAAGTGATAGTGGCTCAGACGTGAGTAATGAGGGTAATCAGCTCCAAGACATCATCACTGCTCTGCGATCCCGAAATCAAGGCCTCATCGATCTCAGCGGGTCTCTGGAACGGCCGGCTGCCGATGCAGATCCACCAGAAACCACTGCCGCCGATTCAGTCGCTTTCATTGTATCAGGTCCTGCCGAAATATGGACTCGAAAGGTGATTGACACGTTCCCAGACCTTGATACAAGGTTTGCAGAGCGTTTGGGAGAAGCAAATTGGCAAAGATACCAACGGGTAGCCAGAAAACTGGAGAGCGCAGAACCTTTTGATGATGAAAGCGAAAGTGACCATGAAGCTGATATGAGCGACGATGACATTGGAGTGCTCCCTCACTTCACCGAGACGACGAAGTCGAGCGCAGATCCGAGTTCAATTTTCAGCTCCGCTGGACGTCAGACCGCTACGACAGGTACCTCGATCACTACAACCACTTTTGATTACGCTTTCCCCATGGCACCGAGGGTGCGAATGCCCAAAGATCTTAGATCGCAGGCTACTTACACATCACTCTTTACGAACGACGAAGGCGAGCGGGGCTGGCTCAAGATCCCCGCTTTGCCAAAGGGGGCCGCCTCAGGCAAAGCTTTTCGCTGCACAGTCTGCGGTGATCGCCAACAAGAAATTATAAACCGAATGGAATGGAAAAGGCACGTCTTTGCTGACTTGGAGCCATATCTGTGTACATTCAACGATTGTAAAGCTGGGCTTGCTTCATTCAAAAATCGGAAAGCCTGGGCTGATCATGAGTTCGCTGTGCATCGAGTACAGAAGATCTGGGTGTGCAACGACTGCGCTAAAGAATTTGATCAAAGGTCGCTTATGCTTGAACATACGTACGGCAGCCATGGAAATGTTCTTATGCGAAACCAATTAGAGGCACTAGTGAATGCCGCGGAACGATCTGTAGGTCCTGCTGGAAACAATGGATGCCCGTTTTGTTTGGAAACGCCCGCAACTAAGCCTAGAGGCTGGGCGATGCATGTGGGAAGGCATATGGAAGAGATTGCTTTAGCTGTCCTGCCCCGCGACTTTAAGTTCGAAGAAGACAAAGATTCATTCTCAGAGCACAGCGTCGTTTCTGATGGTGAAGAGCGACAAGACTCAGAAGTTCCAGAGACAGAGAAGAAGGGTATCATGAGGGGAATCCCCCTGGATGGACAGTTGTAGGGACTCCTGAATATTCAAGGGTTTTTATGGACACAGAAGGAGAAATATATTCCAACGAGCTTCCTGTATTTCATAAAGAGCGTTGGGAACTTGAGTTCTGCAAGAGCCTTATGCGAGAGCTCAAGAAATCAAGGCATGCACCCATCGTGAGGCCTATCACGAGTCTCCGCACAAACAAAAGCACTGCATATCTTGATTTGGCTGGCGTAGAGAAAAAGCTCTTGAATGGACAGTATTCGACGGCCAGAGAGTTCACTATGGACATTGATTGTTTAGAACAGGCGGCAGGCTCACTTGAGGACGGAAGCATATCCAGTGCAGATTACGCGGCTTGGAGATCATTCAGAGCCCTCTTCGATAGCGAATATATCAAGATGAAAGATTGGATTCGTGACAACGAACTTCGAATACTTGGGAAGCTACAGATGAAGCAGGGTGAAAGTGAGGATGTAGCTTCTCAGCAGGCAACGGCCCAGAGAAACTTTAAACGCCTAGAACTGGGTGACTTCGATTTCTTGGCCACAATCGGCAAGGGGAATTATGCGAAGATCATGCTAGCTGAATTTAAATCTAGTAAGAAGCTGTGTGCTGTGAAAGTCTTGAAGAAAGATTTTCTTGTAGAGAATGATGAGGTAGCAAGCATAAGTACGGAAAAGCAGGTGCTCATTAGGGCACGCGAACAAGCGCATCCCTTTATCGCCATGCTCTACGGTACCTTCCAAACAGAAACGAGAGTGTATTTTGTGATGGAGTACCTTGGTGGGGAGATCTCATGGAATCTATCAATGAGGCTCAATTTGGTGTTAGAAGAGGAGTGTGAGTTCTGGCCCTTTGGCCCACTTGCAATTATTTTTATACTGACTATAGTTAGGTTTTACGCTGCTGAAGTCTGTCACGCCATTCAGTGGCTACACAGTGAACAGATCTTGTATCGTGATCTAAAGCTAGATAACATCTTACTCGCCCCGGATGGTCATATAAAGCTTTTAGACTTTGGACTCTGCAAGGTGGGAGAATCAGTGCTGCATGGCACTTCAACCTTCTGTGGCTCGCCCGAGTTCATGGCTCCAGAGGTACGTCGCTTGATATAGCCCGGCGACTTGTTTATGATTTAACCTCGGACGAAACCAATAGATTCTCCTTGACAAGAAGTACGGCTTACCTGTTGACTGGTGGGCTTTTGGGGTGATGATTTATCAGCTACTTCTCCGGCAGTCGCCATTTCAGGGGGAGAATGAGGACGAAATCTATGATGCGATACTCGCTGACGAACCACTCTATCCAATTCATATGCCAAGAGAAGCCGTAGCCATTATACAAAAACTGCTGACTCGCGAACCAGGACAAAGACTGGGCTCTAGTAGAGGCGCACTAGAAGTGATGGAGCAACCTTTCTTCAAAGAAATCGATTGGGAGAAGCTCTACAGAAAAGAGATCCCTCCTCCTTTTGTCCCAGATGTCACCAGTACAGACTCCGTGGCCAATTTTGATCCAGAGTTTACCAAAGATGCCCCCAGATTGACTCCTGTTCAAAGCAGTAAATCACCCTACCTTCCAAAGGCCTATCATTGGACGTGACACTGACCAAAATGTTATAGTACTAACACAAGCCATGCAAGAGGAATTCCGAGGATTCTCTTCTGCCCCAGTGAGAGACATGACACAGGAAGTACCATCAACAAATAGCATGCAGGATATTCCTGCGGCCTATGACGCCTACTATGACTCAGACCCTCAAGCGCTATAAGATCTCAACTCCACTATAGGCTCGCCTTCACACCCACTACCTCTCAAAAGTACCGCACCACTTGTATCACAGACTAGACCTCTCATCTTGCACGCGTTATGGGGGTAAGGACTTTCTGGCGAGTGACTACCCTGGAGAACACGAACAGCCTAGTCCATCGCAGACTCGGCACTTACGCCAGGCAGTAATAAGGCAAGAAAGAAGGACGACGGAAGCTGAACATGGGTTTTGGCGTATCTAGGGCGGAGAGCTCATAACATAGCTGTTGTCAGCTGCAAAAGGGACGAGAGCTTCGGGCGAGTCTGTGATCGAGAAGATTTTTACTTGACATGACAATGCGTGAAGATAAAAGGGAAGAATTTGAGGGGTTACCAAAGAGAAGGAGAAATGTCTTGGGAGTAGAGACGAGTTTGAGATGAATGATGAAAAGGGAGGAGAGAAATGGAGATCATATGTAAAATTTGTGAGTATCTTACGCCTAGAGCCTTCTCGGGGTCTTCTTGGGGTATTGAGGATATTCTGGAAGCAGGCGAAGCAAACTTACAAAAAGGCAGCGACTACAGTTTTTCCATGATATACTCTTATCACACAGATATTGCTCTATTGCAAGACAGCATCAATCTAGTCACGCCATTGATTGACAGCCTCTTCGCCGGCAAGTCACTTTCTCGGTCTATCGATAGCCATATACTTGCGTCATCTGCGCTAAGCTCTACTTCTGTTTACTTCACATCCCATCCAGTCCAGTGGTTGGCCATTCGCTTTGGGGGCGGAGTTGAAGAAAGTACAAAGATCGACGGCTGCAAAATAAAGGCACGTGATCCGAATTGACCCTAGAGATAGATTCCTTCTCAAATATGAAGTATTTGGTCCACGCGTCCCACAGACGTGAACTCGCACCAACTGGACTAGGCGTAGGAGAATGAGAGATGCGTTCCGAGTCGGGGACCAAAAGTCCTAATCGCTCAATTTTTCCATCTGTAAGCAGGGATACTGTCAATCTGGCCAATTCGGATGGCGGAATCGGCTGATGAGCCCCCATGATCAACGTCCTAAGCTGAACGTTTTGTCGACGTAAATGTGCGACGAAACATCCATATTTCTCTTGGAAAGGCTCGGGACCTTTCGGGAGAAGATAAACATCGCGAATGTGATAAGGACGACCCGTTGCAGTATTGTTCGTCAGATAAGCCTCATAGATGTGTTTGAATTCCGTGGAGCATATGAATCCCAAAACCTGCGACCCGTAGAGTATTGACGAGGCTTCTTTGTAAATGGTGTGGCAGGTACGGAGAGTCTGGGCTGCAGGCGGTTTTCTCGACCTATTGATATTGGTCCGCGTGAGAACGTAGCGGACAAATCGATTTCTGTTAGGGGTTCAGTATTGTGTCTTGAGCTAAAGATGTTTTAGGATGACATACCTATTGTCAGAATGATGGGGATGTAAGATGGATCCGGAACCTTTAAGCAGAAGATTGTAAATCATCAACTTGACTTCGACTGGAAGATCTAGTAATCCTGGCATGGTAGACGAGGCAATCTCGATAGAGGATGGATGGGGTTTCAACTCAACTTGAATAAGTTCCGCAGAAGGAAAGAATTCTAGATGACTCGAGGAGCAATAGAAACATTGCTGTGTCTTGAAAATGTCGAATATGTGTTGGGAAATGAAAAAATGCCCGCGTGTAGTAACGATTCATGCATACACGCTATAATCAAAAAGGGTTTAGCGTGCAATCAGGCAGCCGCCGATAACGGGAATTGACTTCGAAAACAATCATTGTTCGATACAACAACGTCGACACGGCTTTATTGAATGTGCATAGTTCTCAACGATAGGCTTTGCTACTGGTATGTGATCGGCACTGAAGAGCATCGCCCCATTGACATCGTGCGCTGGTTGGCCTTTCCCGCGACCGACCCACTGGAACTCGCGAGACCACCTGCTTGCAAGTCAAACAATGGTTCGAAGCTTCTCAAGCCTGCCGCCAGAGGTCAGATCTATCATCTATGAACACCTCCTTGTGGATAGGGGCCACAAATACTTTCCCCAAGACTACTGCGGGTACGGATCGTAGCTACACAATGAGGGTGACTCGAAACATGCTGACCGAAACCATAGTTACTGTGCAGATCAAGATCGAGCTTTGGAGTTATTGGGCGAACGATTCATAAGGCAAGTGCTCCGAGGGTCCTTTAGTGGAAAGGTCGCCATGTCAGCATCTCACTCCGTTTGGGGCGGCTTGCCATGGCCATAATCCGACTGACTGACCCTCATTCTATGTAAAAGGAGCATCGTCGTATTGACAGCTGGTTTAGTACTCCCGACTCGCGCCTAGCAGTCTTTCGAGTCTGTAAGTCAATCGGCGAAGAAGCTCAATCGGTCTTCTATGGGCAGAACCAGTTCTACATCCTAGTGAGCGCTTACGGCGAGCGCTCACTCGATTATGTCCTCGAGACCAGTGCATTCCATAGGTCATTACGGCGCATGAAGCACCTGACCCTATACTTCCATGGTTTGTATACGGACTATAACGTCCGAAGACGACCAGGAGAATTCAACAATTTTCTCTCTTATTTAGAAAAGAATAAGTGCCGCTTGAGATCTTTGACAGTCACGGTTGATTCTCACGAAGATGATCACTTCAATCATTCAGACCTGCAAGGATTCGCTGCTCGGCTCTTGGAACAGAATACCGTCGATCAGATGCATCTGACCATTGCGAGAGGCGTTGACCAAGCCAAGAATGTCGGTGCGCGGGAGCACGTGGTGTGCTCATGGGAAGAACACTTTCGTATGACGGCAATATCCACAACAGCAGATGAGAGAAGGGGGTTTGATTTCCAAGCGAAAGTTTGGCGATGGTCTGAGCTTAGTTCGGTAACTTTCGCTTTATCCCTGAGATGTGACGACATGGAATTGACGTGAAGGTCGACGAAATCTGTCTGCCAGTTAAAGATCGTATCTTTCCAAGTGATTGTGAGTATGTTGACTTATTTTCGGGAGTCAGGGTGGTTTTCAAAATCTAACATATGACAGCGACCCGCAAAAACAGAACTGAGATCACTAGGTCTTCCATCGTACTCATTCAACAAAGATGATATGTTTACAAGTCCCACTTAGCTTTATATCGAGGCAATATCTGCTGCTTAATTGATATATGTGGCTGAAATGCCTAATCATGAACCTAGACAGATCACCTGTCGAAGATATTACTCATCGATGAACTCATACACTAAAAAGGGACCCTCAACGAAGCCGCATTTGGATTGCAAAAGACCAGGCAAGACTTTTGGAATTTGGAGAGCAATAGAACTTAAATGGTTCTGACGACTTCGGTAGGTACTATCGTAATCGCACCCGCTGCCATATCTTGATAAATTTGATGTTGCAAATCAGCGGGTATCCCTTCTCCCACAACATTTCCATCCCACCCAGTCTATGCCCCTTCCTACCAACTCCCCAAACTCGCCATCCCCTTAAAAAACTCGTCCTTCATCAAAGCCCTCATACTCTCCTCCTTCAAAGAAACCATGACCTCCATCCCGCCCTCACTGGTCCTAGGCAAAATCCCACACCGCCCATCCAACCCGCTCTGCCCAGGTAACACCACTCGTCTCATCTTCCCCGGCCTCCCCAGCTTACTCCCCCAATCCATATCCCTAACCCCAAAGGTCAGCCAGCTCGTGATATCGATATCATACTCCCCATGCGCTTCGAAGTCACAGACAGGATTATTGACTTTCCCCACGTCCCAAGGCGGAAGGTGTTCAATAACATGGCAGAGGTTGCGGGCGTAGGCATCATCAGTATCGGTGATCGATTTCCGAATCGCCACCGCCGTTCCCGCCAGCGCATCCACAACCGTGGACGTCAAGCATTTAAGAGGCCGCTTAGCGAGAGGATGGACATTCGCATTTCCCATATAATCGGCTGGCAGGGGAGGAATGAGTTCGGCGCGCATATTAGCCGCGGTGATGAGCCTGCTCGTTTTCTTCCCCTCTACGCTACCAGCATCAGAGATCAGAGCTGGGAGTACACGGGCGCGGGCGCGCGATATCGAGTGCCACAGGTAAGCGCAGAGGACGTCGTGCGTGGACACCCATTTGCTCGCATCCACGGCCTTGATGTACGCATCTACACTTCCTTTCAGCTCCGCGAGCTTGGGCTCGTCGATGCGGAAGATGTGGACGGGCATGTCTGGGATCGCGAGGCCGGGTAGAAGGCTGTAGTCGTAGCCTTGTGCATCTCGTTTCTTGATCATATCTTCTGCTAGATGTGTTAGAGCGGTGTTCTCAATGCCCTGGTTGAGCAGCGGCGTCCTGTCACAGCATTCCTTCGAGAGGGGTCGAGAGATAGCGAAGTTCGTACTGTTGGCGACGTCGTGGCAGTGCTCGCTCCAGCGTCGTACTACCGTCGCTAGCCCCGGTCCGTCGGTGATGGCGTGGTGCATACAGATGCAAAGGACAAGCCCATCTGAAGTAAAGTTCGCCTGTGCGGCGGAGACGGGAGCGTCTGCTTTCCCCTGGATCGCCCATTCCACGGGTGCGTATTGCGCAGCAGTGGCGGTAGGGTCTTTAGTGAAGTCTCTGATGTGGAAGCTGTGGCGAGGGTGGTTTGGGAGAAGTCGGATCTCGAGGGTGGTGTCTTCGCGTTGGTGGATGAAGCCGCCGAGTAAGGGGATTTCTTTGAGGAGACGTGAGAAGCTGAGCTCGAGATGGGTGGGGGTGGCGGCTTGGTTGGATAAGGTGAGGGAGAAGTGGAAATTGAAGCGGATGTAGCCGCGGGGCATGAGGAGGTCGATGGGGGTGAGTTTGATTGTTTCTTCCATTGTTGGGTGCTTTTTAATGATGGGTAAATGAGTTGATGAAATTTAAGACTTTAAAGTGAGGCGAGTTGTAAATTTTCAGTGCATGATTTACAGTGAATCAACGTGTGACGTTGTTCTTTTGGAGCGTGAGTGAATATTTGGCTTGTACGACTTTTCAATCTGATTTGTGACACTATCCTTCCTTATACTACCATATCCATAGTGCTGCTTCGTTCTTTTTCGTAAGCAGCCTGCTCGATCTCCCACCTCCGCTGGCTCCTAGACTCCTTCCACAATCGAACTTCACCCTTGGCGACATATCGAAGTGGTAGTGGGACGAGTTCCTGAATGGAATCTGCCGCTGGCTCATTTCTCAGCTTCAACAAATAATAATTGAAGCAAGGGTCGCAATAAAGCCGCTCCCCTATCCCACAAGAACGGCCATTCCGAATACGAGCAATCTGTTTGACATCGGGCTCGAATTTCCTAGCCCAGCTTCTTAAAAACATTTCTTGTCTACTTTCCAGGATCGAGTCACCAGTCAATCCTCGACAATACCGAAGACCAATGGTTCGGACCGTGCCTTGCTCAATGAGCTCGGCAGCCCAGTCAGAAATCCCTGGATCTTTCCCCCACGTGAATGGTATCGAGAGCAGAAGATGTTCCAAATGGCAATTATGTTGAGAGAGGAAGTCGCCAAAGTCCCTCAAGCCGACGACACAATTAAGTCCTGCTTTGCGGTCAGGTCTTGCCACGAGGCAGACGTTCTTGATGAGCTGAAACTGCTTGACTGTCAGGCTCAGCGTGTCCAAGAAGGTCATCTGAAGTTTTTCATTCTCAACTGGAGGTGTGTAGAAATAGAATGCATTCGCATTGTAAACCAGGTCTTCAATTTCCTGGTTCACGCGCCGGCATGATGCCAGCATAGAACGCCCATGGCTTGGGAGTCGTTCATGCCGAGAGATATTAAAGATGCTGTTGCGAGAGTAGTCCCAATCTTTAAGTCCACCCTTGCAGTGAGGTGTCAAACCCCTCGACTTTTCAACAACAAGGTGGTCGTAGATCATCATTCTGATCTCAGGAGGAAGCTTGAGAAACGTAAGTACCATGGCGTGATTGAGAAAGAGTCTGTCAGATCCGAAGGGGATGGACCAAGATCGTCGTCGTTGAGGAAACGATTCCCTGCGTATGAAAGAGATATTCGCTGACAGCTTAAAGGAGGTTGCTGCATTGTGTTATGTATGAGATCCTGTGAACAATTCATTGTGCGGCATTGTTTGAAATACGACACGGCGTCGGCCTTATCTGAACATTGAGATACGGTGAGAATTGCACGTGACAAATCTATCATCTCAAGGTCATACGTCTGATATACTGTCAAGGCAATGACATTTTTAGTAGGCGGTCCACAAGGTGTGTGGCGTTGAAGCCACCACACCAATTCTGCCCAAGAAATGAATTCTGACTTTTCTCAGAATCGTTCCTACCACTTTTGCTCGGCAAGTATCCGAGCGCAGTTTGACAACCTCTTTGTCCAACTCTCGCCAGATGTACAATATGGCTCCAGGGTTCCTAGATCTCCCTCCGGAAATTAGGGTCAAGATTTACCGCCTTGTCCTCCTTATCGACGACCAGCCAATCGCACTTTGTCGCTCAACAATTTATACCGTTCCCAGCGCCAATCAGCTGACTTCTTTCTTGCTCCCGTCTGGCGTACCTGCCGGAAGGTGCATGGGGAGGCACTTCCCATATTGTACGGCGAAAATGCATTTTACATCCCCGCTGCCGATGAGAATTCCAAAATGTTCCCCCTCCACACGTCAGAGCTACTGTCAATCCTTTCATGAGCCATGTGTGTTTGCTTGTATGCCACGGATGTGCCGACATGTTCACCAACTTTGCGTGGTTTCTAATCCTCGAGAAATGCCGACTCAAGACGCTTCTACTATCCATCGAGACACCATTTATGGGACCAGACGAACTTGAAGAATACTACCACAAAGCTTATCTCAGGAAGCATCACTATGAGGTATACTTGTTAAGCCAAGAAGCAACCTATCTTAGCGGCCATTTGAATCGCATGTTGATGCCTCTGGCAGCTATCGACTTGATCATCCACGGCGCGGTCCAAAGTATCAGCATGAGGGTGTCTGTGTCAAGAAAAGACCCTGTGCTTCGAAGAAATCAAGCGTGGTCACCCTGGCCAAAACGTTTCTTCGCGATAAGTGACAAGGAGGTCCTCAGGATTGAAGCTGCTTGGAGCAAGTACTTTCACATCAAAAGAGACGCATATGGTACTTCAGATGCTGAGGTACAAGGTCCTGCACGGCTGTTTCTTGGAGATCCGGGTTTCATCTATTATTCGCTTGAGATGAAGCATGCACCGATTGAGGAAGATGTGTCTTCTTTGGATGAGGGAGAAAACTTGACGGGAATGGGCCCCGAGGGGTCATCTTGATATGTATCTGTTGTCCTCTCTATTGCAATCGAGTCGAGGTTCAGGCGTATGTTGGGCGAGTAGAAACCAGTATTTGTAGCAGAGAGACTTGTTTGGACCCAAATCAAGTCTACCGAACCAAGTATCAAATTCCAACCCTCGAGTAATTCGTCTGTCTTACGGGGTGTAGCTTACATGCCACTTTTAATCCCCGTAGTAGGCACATTGTTCAATCACATGGTTCAGCTTTTGAAGTCATAGGATGCTTTCTTGAAATTTGTACGACATTCGCAGCCGTCAACACTCTTGCCTGGCTCTCTGTCCCACCAGATCGCACGTGTTCCATCCTTATGTGTCGAGAGGATACCACTTTCGTGTCGTACACGTAACACAAACATTAGGTGTGACGAAATGCGGCGTTATAAGGCTTGCGTGGCGCGCACTGGCTTTTCTCGCTCTTTTTGATCGCTGAATTCTCGATTGTTCACTCACACAACTACCATCAAAATCAACTTCCGCGATTTTTGGCTCAATATTCAAGATGGCGCCTACGTTCTTGGAACTGCCCCCAGAGATTCGTCTGATGGTATACAGACATCTTTTGGTTGTTCACCGCTGTAAAGGGCTATCCCCTCAGCTGTAGTAAGTGGTTTACACCTCAACAAATGACCAAGTAGCCTAATATTACACATAGTCTGAAGAGACCCTCACTTCGGCCTCGAGATTTATTAGGACTCTGTGTACACTTACTCCGCGTGTGCAAGCTGATTCACACCGAAGCCGTACCAATCTTCTTCAGCCAGAATCGATTCGTCATCTACTTGGACAGTTTCTGGACCGTGAACAGCACCACTAACCACTATCGCCTTATGAAGAATTACCTACACGAGAACTTCAATCATATGCAAGATGTTTCGTACGTTTTTTCAAGCAGCTACTATTGGAATGAGCTCTACCGTCTCCTCTCTCTGTTGCGGCAACGTCCTGAACCACTGCGCAGACTGATGTTGGATGATTACGGTATTGATTGCGACTCCAAGCTTGAAAAATGGACACTAGATCTGTCTCGGGAGTTTAGTACTGTGGAAATCTCTCTCCGTACGACTGGTAAACATGACAGGACGCAGCATATGATGAAGTACTACGGGGAAAGGAGGTAGAGAAGTGCTATTGAAAGCCGGGATAGAGTTTCATTTCAGAGTGGTAACAGCTCTTACAACTGGTTTGATGTATGGGTTTGCTCAGCGATTACAAAGACTGCTCGACCAGTCTTGCACAATGGCGACAGTTTGGCTCCACTGCTTCTGAGGCACTAAATCACCTTTCAAAGTGACCCTTTAGCTCCCATGATTGTGTCTTACCCCACCAGTCGTATGTCTACCTGGCTCAGTGTTATGTGCATCATCGAAGTGTTAGTGAAGAAGCGAACAGGCTGTCGCTGAATCAACGCCCTTCCTCACAACACCACGTGAATCAAGCTTTATCGCTTCACATGTATGTCGTGTAAGTGATACGAAAGTGGGCTGCGTGGGGTCACACTTGCGAGGTGGGACAAAGTTGTGCTCTAACGTGTTGATTGCGCAGACGACGCTCCAAGCTCTTTAAATAGCCTTCAATTCCTCCGTCTTCTCATCACCAGCTTTCCCTTTCCAGAGTCTTGAGTACAATATGGCACTGACCTTCCTGACTTTGCCGCCAGAGATCCGCCTCATTGTATATCGAAACCTTTTGGCCAACAAGAATGTTCGCCTAAAACCACATATGCGGTAAGTCGCCCTCACTGCCCCGTTGAGCGTGAGAGAGGGGAAACTAATTAGACGAATAGCCCCGGACGTTCGTTCAGGACTCTGCCCGCTCTTCCCAGTGATACATACGGATTGACGTTAGCCATACTTCGTACCTGTAAGAAAATATATTCCGAGGCCTCACCGGTATTCTACAGTGAGAACTTTTTCGACATTCTTTCCTGTCAATTTTGGTCTTTTGATAAGAAATACTACCCTTTTGATATAGAAGCCACGAATCAAGCCCTGAGGAGAAACTTTGAACACATACGGAACATTCAATTTCTCTTATGGTCCGGGTCAACAGTGTGCGGGTCAACGGATAGCAAACTCAATGAGATGAGGGAGCTCATACTAAAACAGTCTAAGATTTTTCTGGATCTTACGATTTCCGAATTTGGGGACACAGAAGTAACTAGAGAGTGGGTTTTGGACCTATCTCGGAGGCTTCCCATCCAGAAAATTGAGCTCTCTATCTCAGGTGAGGACACTGAGACAGATACGGAGACCCTTTATCTTGGGGGCAAAAAGATAGAATATGACGCTTGACGGGCTCGAGGAGTCATGTGGTACTACATTCGCTTCGTCTATTGCACAGCATAGGGGTGATGGGTGTCTATGTGTTGACGAATCCCTAGATGTGGCGTCGAAAGTAATTTTATCTGTTACATCGTTGCCAACGCTGATCAGCCTAAGTTGGTCATGAGCGAGTAGAGTACCGCTGAACCACCATACCTCTTTGCGAGAGTATTGTAAGCTACTCATGTCAGTTTCGGATGACACCGTGTTGCCAAGACAGTGATGAGACGGTGTTGGGCGAGAGCAATGACGTGTAAAAAATTGATCAAACACACTTTGTGAAGTGTTGATTCTAGGTGGGGTAAGTTCTTGCCCACCTTTACGCACTTCTTGGTTCAACTTTCTTGTCTTATCATTCATCATCACCCACACAGAACATGACGCCTACTTTCCTGACTCTCCCTCCAGAGGTTCGCGTGATCATATATGGGTATCTCCTAGTCAATTTCAATACTCGTCTAAATCCTTACCTACCGTAAGTCATCTTGATTGGCCCTGTCCATTTTCAAAGATATGAGCTTAATGCGATCCACAGCAAAGATCACTTGACGCAAAAGCCGTCTGAAGAATGTGTATATGGACTGACAATAGCCATTCTGGGAGTCTGTAGACAGACACTTGCTGAGGCCTTACCTATTTTCTACAGTGAGAATAAATTCGACATCCTAGCTATCTTAATTTGGGACATGGACTTCTCTTTGGAGCTCAGGACCCGCAACCAAGCTCTACTCAGGAACTTTGATTACATGCAATACGTCAAATTTACAGTGTTCAACTGGCAAAACGAAAGCGAGTTGGTCAAGATGAAGGAGCTTATTCAACGACGTTCGAGGCCTTTTAAGTGTCTTACATTTGCGTGTCTTCCGGGGCCGCGCAAGGTCAGGAAATGGATTATGGAAATGTCTCAAACCCTCAAAGATCAAGAAATCAAAGTACACGTACTGGAACCGGGTCACAGATACGCCCCATTCGAGACTAGGCTGCACAAGACGTACTATCGCGGAGGCAAAGAAATCAGAACAGTCACTATTGACGAACAAAGGTCGCCTTGAAGGCACTTGCACTATCTATCGAACGGATGCAATCGGTCAGGGGTCGGATGCTTTGGTGGTGAACCATCAACAATTTTAAAAGTGTAGCGTTTCCATAGATGTTAATGACACCTCTTCCACCGAGTGTCGAATGTCCAATAGGTCGATAGTGTCGAATTTACGATAATTCACGTGATGCTCTACAATGGACACACTAGACCAGATATGTTCTAGACTCATGTAATTTTTGTGTTTACATACCGCCCATCTACAGCCTACACCCTTCTTCTCCTTCAATGCAACTCTCGAGTCATCATCATGAGATTTCGCAAAGCAATATTGTCGTTGTTGACTTTGTGCTCAAAGCGGAGGCGTAATAGAGTCTCCAGATTCCTGAACTTACCACCGGAGATCCGTCTGCAGATATACGAGTATCTCCTTGTTGATGATGGCTATTGGTTACAGCCACAATCGGGGTAAACTTCTTAGAAGCAGAGAAACGACTTGGACTGACCTTAAACAGCATCATCATACGTTGGAACCGTTCGCCTTTCACCCAATCTTCGCAAAAACTATCTACACAGATTTTCCGCGTTTGTCGCCTGATTTATATAGAGGCGATACCTGTCTTCTACGGTTTAAACAAGTTCGACATCCACGCAGGCAAATTTTGGCGTCTAGACAAACAAAGCGCCCGACCAGATCTTCTCCTCATGAATAGGGTCCTACATAAGAATTTCGACCACATGAACTATGTTGGATTCACCATGTTTGACAAGGCAGAAATGAACGAGTTCGAGTTGTTTTGGGCTCTTCTTCGAGATCGACCTAGACCACTGAAAGTGCTTAGGATAGTAGAAGCGGTGAAAGTTCCGAGACTCGCGGAATGGGTCTTGGGATTATCTGATGCGTTCCCAAGTGTCGAAATAGGGCTCATAACAACGTATTCCCGGACTAGGACCACTTCGCAGACGAATTATCTCGGTGGCAAGGAGGTGGCACTAGGTGAGTAGCTTGCGTAATGCGGACGAACATTGATAGTATTGACGCGCAGAGTAGACAAGAGGTCGGTTTCAACCAACGGCACCCACTGCTAGCTTAATTTGAGTCAATTCAGATTCTATGCGTCCGAGAAATAGAACATCCACCTGAAAATGTGTTACATCTTTTCTGATTCTCCTTGCCTTGAGCTATCTGCTCACCTTTCGCCTTTATCAAAGAATTGTATCTCCTTCTCGAAGCTTCGGGAGCTTGGACCCCAGAGAAACTCGCCACAAAATAATTACATGTAATCCATGCTGGCCGTAGAGCAAGGTGGTAGCTTCGTCGTGAACCTTACGACATGTTTGAAGAATCTGTGGGTATGTTGTCCGTGTCGAGATAGATAGACGCAGTATGCTTGCTGCAACGCTTTAAGGTACTCAGGACAGGACGAAATTTGGAAGCAATCGGACAAAACTCACGAGCTTAGATGATCTTCGACTCTCCTTTCCCTATATTTGCTGGAGAGATGTTCGTATATCATCAAGCGTACTTCAGGAGGTAGATCCAGAAATGAAAACGCCATGCTCTAAGTGTCTTGATGCGTGCAAATGTGATGTCTAACTCGTTGGAAACACTGAACAGATGGCTTTCTCCCATCATGTGTCACCTTCCAAAAGAAAGGTGTGTTAAAGATGTCAATCAAACGTAATACATTTGCTGATGTAAGCATGCCTCGCGTCAAGTGAGTCACCTGAGATTTTCTGTGTTTAAAATTACAACACGCTTTGTGGAAAAGGTAATGCCACGATGGGGCATCAAGGCCTGAACTTTTCATCATTCTTTCCACCTCGGAAAGCTGCTACTTTCCAGCACAATTGTTTCCACTATGACTGCCACTACATCTGATTCTTGGTCGTTCGCAGCCCAGAAGCAGTCTCCACTCTTTAAGCTCCCGCGAGAGATTCGAGACGACATCTATGGTCTTCTGCTAGTCACAAAAGACGTGTACCTACGGCCACAGTACTTACCACGCGAGTATGTGATTTTTCTGTTTTCTTACTGCCACCTGTGTTCTTCATTAGAGCTTCTACTGATATCATTTCCTAGGCTGCCCAAAACCCGACGATACGATATATCGGTGCAGATCCTCGGCGTTTGCAAAGACATCTACTTAGAGGCTCTCCCAATATTGTGGGGCAAAAATACGGTCTATCTCAAATCCCTCCTCTACTGGTCTCCTATTCTTCTTGAGGAATGGCTTGCCCACAACATCTCCTTCAGGACCAGCTTTACCTACATTAAATCCCTTCGACTCAAACTCTTTGGAGACAGCGAACTGACCGGTCTGAATGTCCTGGCTGAGATGATACAACAACGTCCAAGTTCTTTACAAAATCTGACGGTTGAGATCTACACCTCAAAAGCCATCAAGCCACTCCAGCGACTCTCCTGCGATCTCCTAGGACAGGACATCGTCGTTGAATCTAATAAATTTCGCAACCGTAAGCCTCATCGATACATACGACGTGGGGTGATATACAACATGGAGAATGGGAGTCTGGTAAAATCGACGAACGAATGGTACAACAAGAATTTTTACGATGAGAGGTATCACATTAAGAGCATCGAAAATAAAGCTATCAGGTTTTGAACCATACCATATTTTCTGAATTCTCTGGAGACCTATATAGGATTACTAAAGGCTAGCAATAAGGAATAAGGAAGCCTAGAGATAGGCAGTGACGATGGAAGCGTACGCATAAATGAAGGATTGAAATAAGCCGGCAGGTGAAGAAAAAGATTTTGCGGGCTTTGGTGAGATGCACGCAAATTTGGGAGGACATGAACAGATCAAGCCATTAGAATGCGTGCATAATTGATACCCAGAATCAATGAACAACAGAACACTTACTTTAGAAGTTCCATGGTATCGGATCGTTGGGAAGCTGAACTTTATTCCGTTTCTTACTGAAGGAGAAAACTTTGTGTCTCTGCTGATACACGGTAGCGTGACTAATTTGCATTCGAAACTTCCCAACAATGTGCATGACGCGGTATGAGAAGGAGTAGTAGAGCCTTCCTCAACTTCTACGCCAAACTCCAAACTCCAAACACAAATCTCAAGCCTCATAACACCAACCCCGCCAAAACACCCACAGCCACCGCCCACCCCGACATGACCGCCCTCGCCGCAGCACTCTCCTCGCATTGCGCACAGCCATCGCTATGTCCCTTCTTCCTCCCACCTCCACTCCCCTTCTTTCCACCACCATTCGCCTTCTTCGGCGCTCCACTCTCGCTGTTCACCGGTGCCTTCGCAGGAGAATTCGGCGTCTGCTTCGGCTTCCCCGCAGCCTTACTAGCATCAGGTTTCGCAGAGCCCTTGCCTTTATCCCCGCCCCCACCATTTGCCCCAACAGCCGCACCTTGCCCAGCCACCCCACCCTTCCCAGCCGCGGGTTTCTTCGCAGGTGGATCCGCTTTTGGAGCAGGGGCTTTTGGCGCAGAAACAGCGCCGCCGCTTTGCCCTCCCGATGAGGAAGAGGAAGAAGAACCCCTGCCACCGCCCTGGCTAGATGACGAGGAAGAAGCGCCCCGCCCACCCCCACCAGAGGAGCCACCCCCACCGCGTCGCTTGAACAACCGTCTCACGCGCGCGGGGAGGGTGGTAGCACCTCCTTCGCCCACTTCGATCGCCTCTTCAATGAAGGACGGCTTCTCCCCTACCGCAGCGAGCCCAGTAGCCTCGGACTTGGCGGCGGTGGCGGCAGCGGTGGTAGTATTTGTAGAGAAACCATCATGCCATTGCCCCAGCACCGCCAACACAAACTGCAGAAGCGCGAGATCATCAGGGTTGTTCGCAGGGTCGATCCCGAGTTTCTTAGCCAGGATTGCGGAGAGGGTGGGGTTGCGCGGGAGCTGCTGCGGGAAGGCGGCGGATGCGTAAGCTGCTGTGAGGTATTCGGACAGCGTGAGGTTGGTGGGGAGCCTGCGAGGGGCGAGTCCAGAGCCCAATGCCACGATTTCTGCCATTGTACGGTTACCAAGCAGGAGCAGAGAGCCATTCCCAGTTCCCGCGGCTACGAGTTCTGCCAGTGTGAGGTTGCGAGGTACGGGCTTCGGGGCAATTTTGAAACCTAACATGGCGAGCTCTGCCAGTGTTCGGTTGCCAAACAAGAGTATTGAGCCATTTCCAGCTCCCGCGGCCACTAGTTCGGGCAGTCCTGGTGTATCAGGGGAAGGAGTAGGGGCGGGACCAGCGATCGTGGTGTACTTCCTGTGGCGCTTCTCCAACGTGGTCGGATAGGCACTGTCGGCTGAGGAAGTAGACGCAAGGATTGCTGCCTCGATTTCCACGCTGGAGCTCCTACCAGGGGCAGCCGCAGGGGCGATAACACTGACCACGATGGGCTTGCCGCGCTGTTCATCCCGCTTCATGGGATACACTATCCCCGAAGCAGAGAGGGACATGAGAGTAGCCCCATAGTCATAGATGTACCGCTTTTGCTGGCACTCTTTCGTGTCACATATGCTGCCACCAGGCTGTCTTTGATTGTAGGACTCTGCGGGGACGGTCGGCGAGGGGTCGGAGGTCTCGGTAACCTGGTCTCTCTTCTCCTCGGCGAGTGTGGGGAAGGCGGAGATGGAGTCGGGAATGGGAAGGAGAGGCGGGATGATGGGGAGAATGTGGACAAGGGTGGGCGTGGAGGAGAATGAGGTAGGGATTGTAGTCGTGGATCGACACAGGGGGGTAGTTGGAGAGGCTGGAGGATAGGAGGGGAGGGAGATAGAGAGGCACTGCACAGGGTCGAGTAGCTGTGCAGTTGCCTGGAGGATTAGTAGAAGGGGGCAGAGGAGGTAGAGGGTAGTTGAGAAGAGCATGATGATGTGGTTTGTTTGGATAGTGAGGGGTTGTGCAAGAGGTACTTGCAAGAATGAAGAGGAGAAGTAAAGACAGACGAGCGAGGAAATAAAAGCAGAAGTGGATGAATTTGAAGGAGTGAAAGTGGAGACGGACAGTTCGAGGTGGAGCTTTAAGCGAATCTGCCTGAGAAAGCCTCGAATCTAGATAAATGTGGTCGTGGCGTAAGAAATACTCCACACTCATACCTTGTTCAGTGGGTTCATCTCTTCTTGAGAAGAACAGAAGCTTGCCGGAGTGAGCGCGACCGACGGATTTCGAAAGGTAGCTTGGAATACCTGACCTGAAGAGTCGATACTGCTTGGCTATTTCACCATCTCCAACTCCAGCATAGAGTATGACTAGTTGAAGTAGGGGATGAAGTTCTATCGATCAGACTTGTGTGGACGAGATCCGTGGGGTTTCCAGTCAGCTTTCGCTAAGTCAAAGGTAGTAGATGTCAGAAATATCGCCAAGAGCAGGCTGTTTCTGGCAGGAAAAGCTTTCGTGGCTCGAGGTGTATCAGGTGCTGGTGGATTAGATACTGAGCCTCGAAAGCTTGACGGCCAGAGACGGAACGGTGCTTTCCGCATCGAGAAGATGGCTTTGACTGACAGGAAGAGCGAGGATCTGTGCAGAAGCTTGACAGGAGGACCGAAGTAGCTGAAAAAGAAAGACTGAGCATTTTGGATTTGATGCCGGACTTTTGCTTTGACAGGCGTGGCACGAAGCCTGTTGAAGGACCTCATGGCATCCGCGCATTGGCTCTACCAACGATGGACGCTGGGGAAACACCCTCTCAATCATGACTCCAACCCCAAAGCCCACCCTTCAAACCTTATAAAAGCAAGCGCAAAGACCACGTAGTATCCCAAACTTGTAGTGCAATGTTGGCAAGGCGAGAAACGAGCCGTGAATAGCATACAATCACAAGCGGATCAACAGCCCGGTGTCCAGAGCCTTTTGCAGCATCTTTGAGCTGACATTCCATACCACAGCTTGTCCTTCCTTCAGAGCGTGATAAAATTAATTGGCAAGGAGTCGGAGGGGTAGAATTTCGTATGAGAAGACGAGGTCGAGTGATGCGAGCTAGATAGTATGAGAGAGATTTCTAGAAGGGTACCAAAGACTAGCTTGCGACTCAAAAGAAGTATGGGCAAAGGATTTGTAGCTTCGCGACCGACCCGTGTAGCCAGTGTGGTCGACTCAACACAGGCCCTGACCACGGGTTCGAGCTAGTGAGTATGGTGCTGGACTATTGTATGTCTCTCAAATGTCGACAATACTGGCAATAACGTACCAGCTGCGAAGACGTCGAGAATTCCCATGATCGATACCGCAGCAGGTCAGTCCTGATCGCAAGCTTTCTCGAGGAGCGGAAAACAGTTTGACTAGTGGCTGCCATTGGGTTATAACAACTCATGCAAAAGTAGGGTATTAGCATGCTCGTCGTCCATTTGATGCAGTGTGAATAGCTTCGCTCCTAGTCTAGAGCCACATCTTGCAAGCCTAATTGCTATCAGATGACCGTATTCCATACTTAGCGGGCTGGGACCTAGTGAGCACCATTTATGATCACATGAGCTATACTTGGAGAAGCGAATTGCAAGTCATTCAGTTTGTTGGGGTATCTTTAAACGCAGTCGTAATCTAGTTCATCTGGCTCCAAAGCTCAGCGTTCACTACTCCAAGTTAGCATGCTTTCACCCATAAAATGCAGCAAGGCACCAATCTCACCAGGAAATAGTCAGCCACTGGCTTTTTCGCCGGCATCCCCCTCGGATCTTGCGGCGCGGCATCGAATACTCTATATCTTCTTCCAGGACCCTGTTTTGGTGCACTATTGGCAGGTGCGGCAGCAAGACTTCTTGCGACATCTCCATTGTTCCTTGCAATGATTCCACCAGTTGTGGTATCTTCTCCCAGCTCCAGGATGGACGCAACGTTTCCACAACGGTAGCAGTAATTCGGGGCTGACCACACCGTGACTATCTGCGAGTCGAACATTTCCTTGTATCCTTCCATGACCAATTGGTGCGCTCTTGCAATGAGGGAGAGATCGTTGATGTGGTTGAATCTCTTGACAATGTCTCCGCCAAACAAGAAGCCTGCCCCTCGGGGCGACAAACCCCAACCATCGATATCATCCGGGTCACTCCATAGTAGATCGCACATAGATCCCTCGTGTGGTACCTCTTGCTTGCGATCTATCTGCCGTATCCGGTCCACCGAGTCGATGAGCGGGCTCAGGCCTCCGTGAACGCATAACACTGCTCCTCCACTGTTCTTCGACCTTGCTCTTGACCCAGTATCGGCTTTCTTAGCTCTCAGAGGCGGTGATGTGGGCGGCGAAGAGCCCAAAGCGTCAGGTCCTCTCGATATGAACCTCCGTGCATGTCGTTCTCTCACGATGTGCTTGCCGTTCCGAAAGTCAATAATCTCTACCTCCGTATTCTCATCCACCTCATCAACATCTTGTGCAGGGTCAATGGGTGCGGGCTCCAAGTTCGAGCTCGTCCCAAGAACTAATGCTCCCAATGCCAAGTAGTCAAACACGTCGCAACAGTATCTCCAGACATTTGCGCTCCCGTACTTCCTGTGACATTCATCGTAGAATCCATAGACCGTCGTTATCTGTCGTGATTCATGATTTCCCCGTATCAAAGTGATGCGGTCGGGATATCGTACTTTGAGGCATAGAAGGAGCATGAAGCTTTCCAGCGAGTAAAAGCCTCGGTCAACGAAGTCGCCCATGAAAAGGTAATTCGTATCGGGAACATCACCACCAGCTCTGAAGAGCTCCATGAGGTCGTGGAATTGTCCATGTATGTCTCCACATATTGTGACGGGGGCATCGACTTGTACCACGTTCGCCTCTTCTATCAACAATTCCCGCGCTTTGTGACATATTTCCCTGACATGTGCTTCGGGAATGATCTTGCATGCGCGTAGGTCACTGATGGCCCTGGAAAGGATTTGTCAGTATCAGATCGTTATGGAGCAACTGCAGACATCTCAAACCTGTCTAGGTCGCTCATAGTGGCGAGTGTGTGGATGTGAAAGCAATTCGACAACGGAGGGTGGTGTACAGGCACGAAAGTACGATCGTTTTGTCAAAGCCGTGTCAGCATTGAAGATGCTCAGTAGAGGCGCTCATGATCGAGCATGAATCTGCGCCGTATGTCTTTTCGTCTACAAGACATTGTCACGGCGAAGGAAAACTTCGCGACTAATTGCCATGATCATTATACTCGTCTAAAAACGGACTAGCGCATGTCTTGGGCGGATCCTTTCCGGGGGGCCGCCGGGGAGCCAGCACTAAGGGTGCTTCCAGGGCTGCCAGCCCTAACGCTCTTATCATTTTTATGTCTTTCGCGATTCATCAATACTCAACGTGGAGTGAAACGACGAGGAAACATCAAAGAAATCTCGATTTTGCGACCGATTGGTTCTTCTACATATGAATGGTCTCGTGAGAGATTTTACAGGACAAGGGTTCTCACAAGGGAGTTTGGCGACTGCCATTTTTGTTGTCTGCAAGTGTCCACTAGTCAATTACACCATTCAGTCAAAGAGGTGTGACATCCGCCTCGAAAGAGCAAGTGGAGGAACCATCCTGTTTGGCTGAACCAAGGTCAAACACCACCAATCAGAAGGACTATCTGCCGGGGTCTGCAGAGTAGCTGGTGTCTGATATCGAAAATTCCATGGACCAGCGGCATCATGAATTGCTCAAGGACTTGCAGCTCGTCTACAAAGGCACCGTAACGTATATGCCTGAGGCTTCTATTCGCCACCGAGATCAACCCAGTCGCTACATACTACAATTGTTTGTACCATGATTGTCCTACAGCGCTCCTCTTTGAGGCGGTGCGAAGCGCTTCTGGAACACCATTCCGCACGCACAATTCACAAACATGTTCAGAGGCCAATCCCAGGCAACCCATGCAATGGTGTGTGGAGACAAGGCCACATTGACCGCCTTCTGGCCAAGTTGTCTCTATGAAATGGCAACAGTATTCCTTTGTGAGACGTTTTCACGACATAGAAATCTCCACCAGTTTGCGCTCATGCTGCTTGCGTCGTAATATGCTGTGATACTTGTGGCCATCACCTAAAGAGCCCTTGTTCCTTTATATTGCTCAAGTTCTCACCCTTAGTCGCAAGAATATCAGTTCTTTACTTGGTCTTCAATAATTTCGAGGCAAGTATCAGACAGGACCGATGGATCCTAATGATATACACGAGGTCGTGGCATCGTTGGCACCTAAAGGATATCTTCCCAACGCCCAATGCAGTGGTTATACAGTCCTGTCTTGCCCTCCTTCCCCCTTCATTTCGCCACTTGCAGACCGATATGATCATTGGGAGGCACAAAACCAGAGACTTAATTTGTGGCAGATCGAAAGGCAAAGATGGACGGCACATCTGGATCTGGCAATCCGCCAACCAAATCATCGGCCTCAACTGATTCAAGAGGCGTTGCCCGCCCCAAACCGTCCCGGGCTTTGCAAAAATGGGTGCAATCCTTTCTCAATTTTTCTTGGAAATACTCGCATCCGCCATGATCGCCAACTCTGGCGGAATCCACACGCAACATTTCTCATGTAATTTCCATGTTCATACTCTCTGTAGAAGAAACTGACATAACATTAGGATGAATTTCCGAC
Organism: Bacidia gigantensis; assembly: GCF_019456465.1. NCBI lineage: Eukaryota > Fungi > Ascomycota > Lecanoromycetes > Lecanorales > Ramalinaceae > Bacidia > Bacidia gigantensis. The sequence continues at coordinate 184,477 of NW_025408606.1, forward strand.
ATTATCAAGGAAGCGCATATAAGATGCTATGGAGCACAAGGATGTCAAACACCGTGGAAGGAAGGCTAGATTATTTCTTTGTCAATTATGATCTAGACAACCTTCGTGTGAACAATGCGCCATTCCCCAGGATGACAATCATCGGGCCTATGGCGGATTTCGCAGTGATAGAAATTGGGGAAGCAGTAATGTTCTGGTGGCGCACAAAAGCTGCAATGAATTATCGACCCTCTCGCGCGGTAAGCTGTTCTGAGCTCTGCAGTTTCCATCTTTCTGATGAACGTATCCAGATTGCACGTCGGGCGGCGAACGATACTGGTGTACCTCCATATGAAGATGGGAGAGATTATCAAGCAAGACTCACCACGTGTGAGGAAATCCTGAGAAATTGTGATCTTGCCGTGCAGGCGCAAGTTGCAGCTCAAGCCCAACGAGACGCAGCTGAGGCAGCACAGTTGGCAGCTGCCAACCGGGCAACGGCAGATCAGAGACGGCAACAGGCAGCTCAGAGACGGCAACAGCGAGGTCTACCTCCTTTAGTTCCTCGTCGTCCACGAAGATACCCTTTTAGTGGCTCGGGATCGAGGCGTGGAAAAGGTAGAGGTAGAAGGCGAGGTGGATAGAGGAAATGCTCAACATCAGGCTGGGTGAAATGGGCCGCTTGGTACATTCAAAAAATATAGGGTAACGGCTTGATCACAGGCCTAGAAGAGGATGAGACTTTTGGACAGCTCTTTTGCGTCTTTTATAGAGGATAGGCGAGGGCGAAAAAGCTGTTGGCTATGACATTCGTTTCCCTGCTGTACTGCCTAAAATTGAATGATAGCATGCAAAATCTCTATTATTCATAAAATCGTCTGGAAAGACTTCGAATCCTTTTCAATGCAGCTTTTTTAGAATCTCTCTTCTAAGATGGGCGAACAGGCGCGGACAGCCAAAGCTGGTGTTCGTGTTGCGTTCGACTTCGATTACGGTCGACGTCGCATGTGTATGCACCTGGAAAGCAAATGAAATTTAGTCCTTGACAAGTTTGATTGCAATCTCGTATCTCTTGTTGACGGTATGCCGCACACAATGGTTCCAAGCTGAGCGATTCTTTCTTGTGTCAATACCAAGGTTCATGCCTTGTGAAAGAGAAGTCGAGGCCGGATTAACGAAGTTTGTCCATCAATTGGGTCAACAATGAGATTGAAAGTTATTATTAGACTGTGTATTGTGATGATCATATCCTTACATTCACACGAGCCTTCATGGCTCTTTAGAAGAACCGTGTGGAACCCTTCTGCATATAGCTGGTAAGTCTATGGCAGGCTCATCTTGGGCAAAAGACTGATACTTTTCAAACAAATCTGACGGGCAGGGTGTCTACGTTCTGGACGTGATGGCTAATGTATCCCAGCAAAATCACAAGGTACAGCGACGCCAGTATGAAGCTTTAGAGAAAGCAAAGACACAAAAGGTGAGTCTTCGGCATTCAGCCATGAGTGTTTGCTAACAAATGATGAAAGGTCGCCAAAAGGAGTAAAGCAAATCGTATTGGCAGTGAACAGATATGCAAATGCCACAGAAATAAGGTAGACAAAGCAGTACGTCGTCGCCAAAAGCTCACCATCTCTAGATACAGAAGTTGGTACAGAAGATGGTACAGAACATGGCAAAAGAAATACATCCGACGGAGAGCCAAACCTGCAAAGAAGGCCACAATCCTAACGGTCCAGGACGCTTTGAATGCAATAGACACAGTAAGCAATAGACCACTCAAGCATACATGGCGCGATAGATACCTCCTAGGAAGAGCGCGAGGTTTCCTAGCCAGTCCGCGCCGCCTCAACATGCCATGCACAACTGACCATCAAGCCGATTTCCACATCAACACCTTCTCCTGGCTCGAAAGCTGCCACGTTAACATTTCCATCGCCAGCATACTCCTTGCCCTGCACTCAGCACCCGCTCCTCACTCCAAATCCTTCTCATACGCAACCGGCCCCGCCTTCCAAAGCTGGCTCCACCGCAAAGACTCCTCTGGTCACCAATACGGCATCGACTCCAACACAATGATAATCCCGCTTATCATAAACCGTTCATCTCTCACCCCTGCAGACACTGATACCAGTGAACTCACCAATCAAGAGAGCAACCACCACATCCTCGCCGTAGCACGAAAAGACCCCATCAACCGCTCAGTAGCTATAACGTACTACGACTCCTCCCCCTCCCCCTCCCCGTCCCCCACCATCCAAGACTCCCACCAGCTTCACACCGCCGCCTCAAACATCATGACCACCTCCCACTGGCTCCCTCCCCCCTCCCCCTCCTCAGACTTCTCCATCCATCACCACACCGCAAACGTCGCGCACCAGGTCCGCGGCAGCAACGCCTGCGGCATCCACACCATCCTCAACGCGTGGGCTGTGATGCTCGGTATCGACCCGGCTGTACCGGCTGGAACGGAAGAGAGGGGGTTTAAGGGGGCGTATGTGCAGGCGATTGAGTTGTTCAATTTGGCGTGTCAGGGGAAGCTGAATTTAGGGACTGTGAGGGCGTTTTTGTTTTCTTATGGGTTTTGTGAAGGGGGAAATGGGGATAGGAACGCGGATGGGGAAGGGGATGGGGATTCGGGAAAGGTGCAGAGTGTGTTTGTGAATGAAAGGGTTTTGGAGGAGTATCTGGACGAGCAGCTCCTTCCGTGAATTGTTGTTGGGGCAGCCACCACGACGTGGGAAATAGGCATTCTTAAAAGTCTGGTTGCTTTTTCACTAGCATTTGAAAGTCATCAGCATTCTGGCATTACTTGATTGAAGTCTGATATTGCATTTCGTAGAGGGTGAAGTGTCGACACTTGTGGTGTGTCACGACCCCTCTCTTTTGCAGAGCATCTTCTTCATCCTGTAGAAGTAACTCTTTTGCCATCATTGTACATGATTGTGACATCTCAACTAATCATTCTTCTTGGAGACCGTCGCATCATTCACTGGTATCTTTTGCCTTCCGCAGCCGAACATCTGATGCTACAACTGGAGATACTGGACTGTCCTGAATCTCTTTCAAGACGCCTAGCAAGTAATATCTCTACATCGTACTGATTTCCAGGGATCTCAATCCCCTTTCACGGCACACCATGAGCGCATTCCGGCCTCGCAGAGCCCTCTGCAGAGAATTCGAATACATCCAAAGGAAAGCAATCTCTCAAGGACATTCCTATGAGGACGAGACAATGGATGAATTGGCTGCGCTCCTTGATTCTCACAAGACTCCACGTGTCTTCTTGACTGTCCTGCCTTGCAATAGCGCAGGAACGCGAAAATCATATCCTGGTATGGAGCGGCTTATCGTGAGAATTCAAGTAATGAAGGAGATAGACCTGATTCAAGAGATCATTCTTCAAGACGGACAATACCATTTCTCGAAGCTTTGGGGCCCTTTTCCAGTAACCAGCCTTTCGGATCAGTTCTGGTTGATGATGGAAGGACCGGCGCAAGAATCAGAGCAGGGACCGCAAGACAACAATTTAGAACGGGAGGGGTCCAAAGATGAGCGATCTAAACAAGATACACCGGAACGGGAAGATTCAGAACGGGAAGGTACCGAACCTCCAGGCTCTAAGAATGGGGAGTCGCAGCAGGGGGAACCGGAACAAGAGCCAGGAGATGAACAGCCAGAAGTAGAAGACCCAGAAGATGAACAACCAGAAGGAGAAGACCCAGAAGATGAACGGCCAGAAGGAGAAGACCCAGAAGATGAACGGCCAGAAGGAGAAGACCCAGAAGATGAACGGCCAGAAGGAGAAGACCCAGAAGATGAACAGCCAGAAGGAGAAGACCCAGAAGATGGAGAAGACGAACAGGAAGAAGAAGAGGAGGAACCAGAGGAATACGTGTCAGAAACGGAAAAGGAATCGTCGGAAGAAGAGTCTGAATTCCAAGATTCGGACGGGGACTCGGATCCTGAGGAGTATAGAGCGCCGGTACTCAGGAAACCAGACGTATGAATGAACATTATGACTTGTAGGCGTTTGAGATGCATTAGTAGGATTGATTAGAGTTGAGTGACGGCGCGGTCAGCTTATTGCTAAAGAGAATTTGGTTCGATTATTCCAAGAGTATCTGTTGAAGACATCAATCTCCTATCCTCAAGCGCGTTCTCCATCCTTTAACCGGCCTTCTCACCTCCCGTTCCCAAGCATCTTCCTCAGCGTCAACCTCATGCTCCTCATCCCTCTCCCCTGACTCACCATCTTCTCCGTCCTCCATTTCCTCGCTGTCTAAATCCCACAACAAGATTTCGGATGATTTTACCAGAATCCAGTCACCATCATATTCATCCAAATCCCAGTCACCACCACCATCACCCCCATCAAAATCCAAAACCCCCACCCCTTCCTTCTCGGGAACAATCTCACAACCCCAACCCTCCGCCTCGCAATCGCGCATATACATCCTAACAGTCCTATCCCCCATCTCATCAGCCAAACCCTCAACATAAACCCTAAACCCGTCCAACACCCACGTGCGTGAACACCAGCTCTCGAAGTCAAAAGGTGCGGAGCCGGCCGGAGTTTCAATCTCATCTCGCAGTAGATCGACGCCGGGAGAGGAAACCCGCAGCATTTATTTAGACATGCTCGCAAATATCCTATCTGTGAAAAAGCTCACCGCCAAGCAATAGGACTTTTTCCCGTAGTTCTTAGTCTCACGAGGTCAGCGTAGAAGAAGGATGGGTGGGGTTGTTGAAGATGGGGGTCGAGGGAGAAGCCGTTGCGGTTGTAGAGGACGCGTGTGGCTTTTGTGGAGATGAGTTTGCTTACGCGGAGGAGGGGGATGGGTAGATTGTAAGGGTGTCGTTGGCTCTGCATTTCTTTGTGTATGTGGAGCGGGGGTTGCGAGGGTGGTGGTGGACAAGTGGGGAGTTGTGGTACAACGTATTTGGAATCGGATTTTAGGAGATGGTAGTGGATGCTATGACGGACTTCGGGAGGGAGGGTTAGGGATGAGACCGCCATTGGTACTTGTTGGTAGGGGATGGAAGGTATAAGAATGTATTTATGAGGTGAAGCGCCTTTTGAAGTAATGAGGCTTGAAATTATGCCAATGAGAAAAGAAAGGGGTATTGCCTATGTACTTCTAGATGGCGATTACCCATGTGAACGCTCACATACTGATTTGATAGCTGTAAGTCATTACTTCATAGCTCATTCCTTACATACCTAGCCCAGCCCAGCCACAGACTTTTACAATCATACCACTCACGTCTCTTGTTACCATTCCACATGTCCAAGTATATATCTCATCTCCCATTACTCACACGTATCTCATCAACCATCAACAAGCCACAGATATAGTCCAATTTCAGTAATTTCCATACCCGTCATTAGGGCCGCCTATGTTCCCGAAGTCGTACCCAGGCATCGGTCTATTAGGTCCACTACTGCTGACTCTCGGTCCGTTGAAGCCATTTGCATTGGGATCCATTCCACTGTTCCAGTTGGTGTAGAATTGTTGCGAATCGCGAAGCCACCACTCCTGGTCAGCCATGAGGCCATGTACACCACCAAAGAGAGCCGTCGGACTCGAGACAGCGGGTTGTCCTTGTGGAGAGGTACCGGGTGGTAGCTGATTATTCCAGGTTGGCGGCTGCTGTCCGCCTGGCATGACGTAGTTCTGTTGGCGTGGCATGGTAGCAAGCTCTGCAGAGCTTCGTGGGGGAAGCGCCATGGATTCGCCGCTTGGCAATCGCTGCGATCTAGCATTGGGAGATTGAGTGAGAGGCTGAGCAGGCGGGAAAAAGCTTGGAGGGGCTTGAGACATAGGAGGAATGTGGCTAGGTTGCTGAGGCATCGGCGGAGGCGGTTGCATGGCCTGCATCATCGGAGGAGAAATAGTTTGACGCTCTTCGAGCTTTAGATCGAGTTCGTGGTCAGGTGTCCGTATGCTGCCATATTTGGCTTCAGCGCGCATGAAAGCCTTTGTTGCTGCTTCAGGCAACTCGATTTGCCATCGTCTGGTGACCAAGTGAAGGATGCTGAGAGTCCGACGAGCACAGATCCAGCCTTCTGAGATCTCCTCGAGATGATTCAAGCCGTGCTGAATATCTCGTTGCGCTGTCTTATCAGGAAGGTTGAGTAGATGGACTGTACACGCAGTATGGGCAATGTAGACAACTATGTTGCATATCTGGCGGAGACCGTATGTTCTGCGGTAGAGTCGCAGCAGCTTCGAAATCGTGGCAGCAGAGTGGGTGATGAATTTGCGAGGCGAGACATGACTCGGGAGGGGAGAGTTGGCTTGCTTGTACTTTAAGAATGGTCGGAACAGGTGGATGAAGAGAAGTTGGAAGAACATACTAATGAAATCGTCAGACCAGCAATGACAGAGGAATGATTTTGACTCACTGCATGACGAGCACGTTAGGCAGCTGACCCTCTTTAGGCTCCATCTCCTTCGGCAAGTTCTTGCGCCATGCTTCAAGCCTTGTGTGCAGCTCACTAAGCTTCTTCAGTTCCGCTTGCTTGCCGAGAGGCTTCTCTAGTAGATGTGGATGATAAAAGTAGAGTAGCAAATCACTGCTGATTTCACAGAGTTGCGATATTTGCAGAGCAACCGCGCGAGTACGAGCTGGCTGAACGTTGGATTGCTCGACTCCGCCATCTGAATAAGAACGCCACATTTCGGCATCCTCGGTTGGGAAGACATCGAACTTGGGCGCAGCGATGCCGGACTGTGGAATCTGTGGTTGTCGGCCGAGATAATTTGACCAACATCTGTACCATTAGCCCAGCAGCTACACAGAGATACTACACTCACTTGTCAAATAAGAAGCAACCCCAAATGGTAATCCTTCTTGCATCGACCTCCGATTCATCGAGATTGTCAGAACCCGAGTCAATATTCAAGCCGAGATCGTAAGCCATTCTGAAGCTCATACCACTATAACCCCAGCCGCGAGCCTCACGCCCGCACCCTGCTTCACGTACTGACATGAGTGCAAGAGCTTGAACGGTCGCCAGCCTTGGCTTTTCATGCTCATCATTTTGTAGGATGAGCCTCTTTGCTTCTTGGAAGAAATGATCGCCAGCAGTCGCCGAATCATCAGGGACTGCCCGCGCGGCAGACCATGAGGTGAAATGACAGCCGAGAGCTAGCATTGCGTTGACTAGAAGCTCGGTACAGTGTTCCGTCCTCCGCTTGGCATCTTTTGCTGGCTTTCCTTGCTTAAACTCGCTCCAAAACAGGTCCCTTGACAAGGTTGTGAAGTAAGTGTAGTGCCAAGTGAAGTACATATTCATGAGGTGCATGACCAGCTGTGCATCATTTGTGACGGTGGTCCAAGATGTGGCGGGCTCTTGTTGAAGTCTCATGTACGGTTCTTCATCCATCGAGCTTGTTCCATCATCTAGCTCGCCATTGTCGCCGATAAAGATGAGATTCGATGTGCCTCCAATGATACTGACGGAGCCATTCTCCAACCGCATTTTGCCCATCTTTCCCGAAAGCTCTTTCTCGAATCGTGGCACCACAGAAGGAGTCCCGATCTCTGGGGTCGCGCCATCGACATCTTCATCATCCGCACCGAGGGCATTGTTCCTTGCTATAATAGACTCTGCCACATCATCCAAACTCTCGCACGTCCGAATCTGCTTGACTAGGTCTGGGACTTCATTTTCAGGGAAATTGAGGATGGCTTGGATCAAGGTCTGAAGGGTAGAATTCCGCGTCTTGAGATTGTCAATATCTTTTTTGTAGACACCTTTCCGGCGATGGTCTGAATTAGGGTCGTAGATGCATTCGGTGCCATAGACGGAGGAGCAGGCTGCGCAGCTTGGAGTGTTTCCATCACACTATTGATAAGGAGCTCATGTCAGCCAATTTCCTTGCTAGGAGATTAGCTGCTCAGGGGAACGGACCTTTGATTTGCGTTTCCTACATGCTATGCAAGCCGTGCTCACACATCTCCGTTTGACGGAATTACCTCCATCAGAAGATTTGTCCTCATTTCGCGATTGCGACTTGGTTTTGGTGTTGGACTTTGGGGTGAGGTGGTCCGGGCTTCCAAGATCCTGCGGGGTGGAGAAGTCAGATTCTTCGGTTTTCGTTTCGGTCGCCATCTCCTCGGAAATGTCTTTTGATATCGAGCTGGACCCTGAAGAAGGACGATTGGGTCTTTTTACCTCCGGTAGTGGCTCAGCCACCGGTAACACGACGACTTGACATGTTTATAGCTGTATCAAGGCCTCCCGTCGTCATCCTCATTGCATCAGAAGTGACCCTGAGCGCCGATAACGAGTCAGCTGTGATACAAGAAGTTGCGATAACATGTCATGGCGTTTCTTGCCCTCCGGCAGAACAGTTCTTCCGGGTCAGCCAATCAGCACGCGTCAGTCATGTGTCCCGCAGCGAAATATCGAATTGGTCGATATACTACCCTTTTACCGTACAATGAAGGCTAAAGCTCTTAAATCTTGTAATTGCACTTGGTCATGAGTACTCTGACGACCAGGACTTATCGTCTGGTCTTGATCAGCCTTCTCTTCCAATTGCAGGACCATGCCGGAGGACAAAGTCGAGGGGGAGAGAGATGTCGAAGTCCAACGTCATTCAACTGATAGATTAGCTGCCATCGAGCATGGAATCAAAGGCATTCTCCACTCTTCCAAGACTCGAAAAGTCCACACATTGGTACGACGGCGCGCGGTTGACCGTATAACAGTAGCGGTAGGTATTCCTCTCGAGTAGGTAGATATTCTGACAACAATAGATTGATTATTTTCAAGAACTTCCACAGCTTCTTGATCGAAAGCTCAAGGCGTTCATCGGAGAAGTTTCCGACGCCTTCGTTGAGTATTTGGAAATCCACAAGCACAGGTATTTGCAGGATGCTGGGCGTCGTAAAGAGGACGTGCTGCCGCTGCCAAGAGCAGTCTGCTACATTCTCTATACTTTCTGTAAGGTTCGCGGCCAAAATATCATCACTCAGTTGCTTCATAATGAGCCTCGATACTTAGAACCCATGTTCGAAGCTTTTCTTCTCTGGAATCCTTGGATTACCAAGTCACGAGGACCCATCCCTTTTGACGAAGACATATGTACATGGCAAGAGCGATACGTTATGCTCATCTGGTTGTGTCATTTGTTGCTTGTTCCAAACGATCTCACCAACGTCTTTCCGGAAGAGTTTGGAGACGAATTGACAATGCCACCGCTTCTCATGCCCGTCCCGCGTTCTTTACCTGCAATCTCTAGGCGGCTGATCCAAACCGCCACATTCTTCCTCGATAAAGCTGGACCGGAGCGAGGACCTGCAGTGAAGCTTCTCTTACGGCTGACGCTCAGGACAGATATGTCGCGTGCAAATCTCGACCAGTGGATGATCCCATGGACTGTGAGCTTAGTCGAGGAGGTTGATTTGGCTCAAACGAGCGACGTTTTCTTCGCCCATTCAGCGCTTTCTTTCATGGGAGATTTTCTCAAGACGGCGGACGAGAGAACTTTGATATGCAATTTTTCGTCTGTTTGGAAACTAGCGCAGACGACTCTGAACGATGAGCAATGTCAATCAGCCTTGTTTGCCACCGGCGGTATTGGTGCTCTTACCGTCAAGCTTTATCGAGAGCTTGGTTCTGTAGCATATCCAATTCGATGGGGCGATCAAGAAGACATCCTGCAAGCGGTCATTTCTTTCCTGCTATCCATGCTTGCCGATGAGAGCACAACGGTTCGCTTCAAAGCAAGTAAGGCACTTGGAGTCGTTTCTTCGCAGATCGGACAGGATCTTGCGGAGGAGGTGTTGGATCAAATACTGTCAGATCTCTCAGAAGACTTCAATGAGATCGATCAATCCTCTATTTCAGCACACGATCAGCAGTACAAGAAAACTCCTCTTACGCATCAAAATGCTACCTCAGACGAACAATATCTACCTCCGAAAGTTCAACTTGCGATTGAAACCCCAGACATCGACTACCAAATGTCAAATGCTAATCTTTGGCATGGATACGTCCTTGCTATCGCACACTTGCTGTTTCGCCGCGCTGTTCCTGTGACTTCTCTCTCACGTATCGCTTCCGTCCTCACTAAAGCCATGAGCTTTAATCAGCAGAACATACAGGGAGCTAGGGTAGGTGAGAATGTTCGGGACGCGGCAATCTTCTCAGTCTGGGCGCTTTCGAGAAAATACAAAACGAACGAGACATTCTCTCCTGATCATTCATTCATGCATGACCTATCATTTCAACTAGTCTCCCTCGCATGTTTCGATCCAGCAGGTAATATCCGCCGGGGAGCTTCAGCCGCACTACAGGAGATGGTTGGTAGGCACCCAAACAAGATCAAAGAAGGGCTCGGATTAGTCCGGATTGTCGACTATTACGCGGTTGCATCCCGAACTAACGCGATGCTCAAGGTCGCCTCTGAAGTCTTGCGTCTTTTGAACGATGATCAGACAGCGCTACTTCTGTTTTTGGGTCTGAAAGGCTGGAGAGGTTTTCAAAGCCGTGATGTCGCTGACCGCCGCCTCGCTGCTCAAAGTATAGGATATCTGAGCGTAGCCTCTTTAAATACCTTCAATCAGTTCACGTTCTTTTGGCAGGCTGCGTATGCTGCTTCCAATGGAGAAGCCGTGCTGCACTCTAGCCTCCTCATGGCACTGGGTGCAATGCTGGACACAATTCACGGAATGTGGCAAAGTCATGACAATGACCGTAGGATGCATGACATTCTCAGCAAGGATCGTACGAGAATAGAGGCACGAACCTCGGATGCCGTTGCGAGTGGAAGTCTCCCAATGGACTGGAAAATACCTATAGCTGCCTTAAAGAGTCTACAAGGGGAAGGCGCTTTGTCTTCAGGAGCAGATTCTGGTAGCATGCAAGAAGCTGTATGTCTTTTTGTACAGTCATTTGCGTCAATTGCAGGCTACAGCCATCGCAATCTGCCCTTCTACATACCCTTACCGAGTGAAGAAGAGGTCAAGGAACAAATCAGGGACGTCGAAAGGTGCCTTCTCTCATCAGACTCAGCCGTTCAAAGGGTATGTGCAGGGGCTCTTCACGCCTTACTCTGCCTTGCATCATCGGGATTGCTGCAGAACACGGTTCACAGATGGCTGCAATATCTCGGAAACCCTGAAGCTCGCAAACTTCAAAAGGTCATTTGTCTCACCGAGTCAATAGGTCTAATGTTTCATCTCTTCGAGGCCCCAAGTCGTCAAAGTGTCGTGAGCTATATTGACTGCCGGAACGCTACTTTGAATATGATCAACCAGCTTCTCAGCGAACCTTGGGAAGAGATCAGGTGTGCAGCCCTCCGCGCTGCAACAGAGGGACCTATCAAATGCAACAGTAAGCCCCTTCACCCCTAATTCAACCTCACTAACATTGCCAGTAACCAACGCTGCACTCTTCAGCGCTATCGAGAACTCCCTCACTGACTTCTCGATCGACCACCAGAGCCGTGACGTCGGCTCCAGCGTCCGCCTCGAAGCCATTACCGCCACCGAGCTCCTCCTTCAGACCCCCTCAGACAATCTGCTCGACTCACAAGCCCGACAACGCCTGATCATCCTCCTCTGCGCTCTCGCCGTCGAATACTACGACAAAATCCGCGTCGAAGCAACATCCTGCCTTCGTCGAAACTGGCAGGCATTCGGTCTCTTCAGCTTCACATATCCGTAAGTCGACACTCACAGCATCACCAACGTCCCATATCATCTATTCCATGCGCACAACTGACTTCCCCCTCTCAGTCCCTCCACATCCAGCACGGACCCAACGACAAGCCCCGCTCACTTCCGCCTCTTCCTCACCATCTTCTCCTCCTACACTCCTTCTCATCCTCAACTCACCCTCCCAATCCTGACTTCCTTCCTCACCTCCACAACCACCTCCACTCTCTCCACTCCCGCCCTATCTGCCTTAGCATCACACATCACCAATCCCCCGCCCTCTCGCAAATCCCCTGACAGTCTCATCCAAATTCTCAACGGCATCTACACCCTCCTCTCCCCCAGCCCTGACCCCAACCCCGACCAACGCGCCGCCGACCGCACACGCACGCAAGCCCTCCTCCTCCTCGCCCACATCGTCTCCGCGGGCTTCTTGCCGTCCCTCTTCCCCTACCTCCCTCCCTCCCTCCCCAGCCCCTCCAGCCCCCCCATATCGACAACTCCTCCCACCACCCCTACACCGTCCCTACCTGCACCATCCAACCCGCAGGCGCAGCACGACCACCACACCCAAGAAGACGGGGCGGGGAAAAAGGAACTGAAGAGTGTGAAGCCGGCATTCACGCTAAAGTCCCTCTTCGCAGCAGTAACAAAATCGCACTACCAATCCCACGACCTCAGGAAATTGGGGGCCGCGGTGGAGGTGTACGCCGCATTCGCTTCCCTTTCCTCCTACCTCCTCCCTACCCCCGCCTCCAACTCTACTCCCGCCTCCAGCACTAGCGCCGATTCCGCCAGCGCCTGGATGGGAAAAGCTAGAGCGCAGACAGATAGGAGAGTTGAGATTGGGGAAGAGGAGGGTAAGGGGAGAGTTCAGAAGGAGGGCATGGCAGATAAAGTGGAGGAAGTAAAGAAGTTGGGCAGGCAGAGATTGCTAGGGATGCTGGTGTGTCCTTTCGCCACGGTACGTACTTCCCCCCTTTCCCTTCTCCTTGGTCTATACTACACCTTTACTTTTACACGTTTGTCTCGCGTGGAGACGGCTACTCCATGTTCTTGCCCTGCCACAGTTTCGCTCTTCCCTCCCTCCCCTTATAGCATCCCGTGCCACTCATCTTCCGTTCTGCACCATTCCTTCCCCCTATCTCTTCTTAGCGCTCCTTTTACCCTTCCTCCTTCCGCCTTGCCCCTCCTTTCCTCCCCTTTCTCCCTCCACATCACACCAACCCCCTCCTCCCCCAATCCATATTCACTGACACCCACCCCGAGTTCTAGATACGTAACGCAGCCGCAGACGCGATATACATTATCACGGGAGATGAGGGGATGATGGGAGTTGAGTGGGGTGATATAAAGAGGGCGAAGGGGGATGTTGAGAGGGTTAGGGATGTGCTTTTAGGGTGAAGGGGGGTCTGGTGAGTCATGATCAGGACGGGGGAGAACGAGGAGGGAAAGGGGGAGGGGGTTAGATATGATGGATGAATTCATTACTCATTACTATAGCTACGCTACGCTATGCTCTTTATGCATTGTTTGGTATGGGTATGGGTATCATTTCGTACAACATCAGTGGCAGGACAATAAACAACATCATAAGCCGTGCTCAGTCCCTCCACCTCCCCTACCCCGCCTCGACTATCTGTGCGATATGCACGCACGCCAGCTACCTCCCCCCGTCCAGATCATGCATCTGCCTCTTTATTCCTCACATCCCTCATCCACTCTCTCACTCCCTCTCTCAGCACACTACCCTCCTCCCTACTGGCTCTGGTTTCCCCCTCACCATCATCGTGACGGCTCTCGTGGTCCAGCTCTCCAGCGACTTCTTTAGCGATCCTAGCCAAAGCACCAAGGATAGTTTCTCTAGTTTCGGCATTACGCGATAAGTCTGACGGTGGGTCCGGGTTGTGGTTGCTTGTCAGATAAGGGTTTGGTGTAGAACGAGGTGGAGTCGATCGACGCGGTGGTGAAGGTGCGCGGGATGAGCTGTAGGAAGGGTGGGCGAGGATTCTCTCGATTGCGTCGGTGAGATGGGGTTCGGGGTGTAAGATTGGTTCTTCGGTGAAAGACTCTTCGGATGAGTCATATGTGGAAGGAGCATCGTGTGGGCGTGAATGATTGGGGCTGCGGCGGCGGAGGGTCAGTCGGGTTACTGTTGAGGTAGCCGAGTCAGCGATGATGGTTGTGGCTACAGGTATCCAGCCGTCCACAACAGTGGGGTGTGGTGTCAATGCAACAGAAACAGGCTCATCCCGCATTGCTGCCTTGATGTCTTGTTTCAAGGCAGTGTGAGGGCGGACTGCTTGGAGGGCGAAATCAGGGTGAAAGGAGCGGAGCCAGCCTGCAGTATTGTTTGATGAGGCTTGTTTCCGTGGCGGCGAAGCAGAAAGCCGCGGCGTATGCGATTCTTGAGACAAGTCACTGTTGAAGCTACTGTAAGGCGACGCCGATGGTATTGAATGAGATGAGGGCGAATATTGAACGTCAATGACTCCGTCGTCTTTGTCGAAAGAGAGAGTCAAGGGCTCAGGCTCGGGTACCATCGTTCTCGATATAACTCTCGGTGTTGTGATCTCGTTCGTAATCCCCGGAGATGACTCGGGTCCTTCGCCTTTCAGCACACTCGTTTCACCACGAGATCCATTGAGCTGCGCATCTTCCACCATCCTTTCGAGCTTGCCAATGGCTGGTCTTGATAGTTGAGATCCTTTGATACCTAAGCCTTCTCCCGAGGAGGTCATGACCTCGCTGTTCTCCGTTGAGGAGCCACGTCTACTGCCCCAAAACCCGTTGCGTACGCTACCCCACCAATCCTTGCCTTGTGAGCTAGGGCTAAAATTGCTCATCTCGTTGCTGTCGGACCGTGAAAGGGTTCTTTGGAGCGAAACTGCGGCCAAGCTACCACTGCTCTCAGGTCGCATCTCCGTCAAATCAGGGCTTGCTGTAGAAAATCGAGGGACAGGATGCTCGATACCGGGCATGATCGTTGAGGTCGTGGTACTGCTGCTCTTACGGGTTCCTGTAGCAATGATAGGCAAGGCAAGGCTACGGATTGAGCCAGCATCGGATGGTCGCCGCGCATGCTTAGGCTTCATTGGACTTTGGTCGGCTTCGGTCAACGTCGTCCGGGAGGCATCTAAATCGACCCCAGAGAATGGTGCCACTCGGTCTTGTGGCGTCTTTCGAGGGGACAGTCGGTGGAAATGAGAATCGCGGAGTTCGTACGAGTGAGAGCGCCGTTCGCGATTCATGGATGTGCTCAACTCTTCGTCAACCTGATGGAGTGGTATCGAGACGTTGCGAGGCAAAAAGGCAGCCAATAGAAACACCATGCGCCGAGCTGCCATTTTGTCCAATGAGACTATCACCGTCCTACACGGCAATTCTTCCGCCGCCTTCGTACAGGTTCGATGTTGTTGTTTATAGACATGTCTATACCAATGTGAAGCTGAAGAAGAGAGCCAGCCCGTGTGACATGCAAGGAATGCTGTGAGCATGTTGAGAAAGAAAGGGCTTATTTCATGACCTGAGGAGAAGTGACTGACGCTACGCGTTACGCCTCGCCAAAGTGCCCAACGAGCTTGGCCCGTGGTAACTGAGCGGATTCTGAGGGCAAGTGCCATTCTCTTGCACTGAACATTTGCCGTCTTTTGAAGGATTCTAGAGTCCTGTAATGCGGAAGCATTCAATTGAAGTGTTCGGCGAGGATAGGTAGACGCTTCTTGAAATTGATCTAGTAGAAGGCTCTTCACTTGCGCATGGACAATATCTTCGAACGATGTGAGAGCGCGAAGAATGCAGCCCGAGCGATCCAGTAATTGATCAATGCGACTGTCTAGGTAGTCCTCCGCTCTCTCGGGGATTTGGCTCCGATCATAAGGCGGCACTCTGTCTTCGTGCAGGCGACCGTCAGCTGTTTTTGAGTTCTTTGCCGAGAGAAAGGGGCTCATGTGCTGCGCAAAAGGGAGATATAAGACTGTAGCAACTGCGAAAACAAGCTTTTTTGCCTGCCTTGGATGACTGGTGTGCCGAGCAGACTCTGCATGAGAAAGCCGCCGAGCCTTGCCTGGAGATTGATCTGGGTCATTTAGCCACTGACGAATATCACTGGCAAGATCAATGGTGAAAAGTTTGGTAACAAGGACGTAAGCGCTCATTCGACGTGATAATTGACCCTCGCTAATCCTCAACATCGGTGGCAAGCTTGAGATATTCTCACTCGTGCTTGAACGAAGCAAAGAGGATTTTGGCCGGCCAGGACTGACGAATCGCTTGCTCTCTGGGCTGCCTGGTCTGCTGAATGGAGGGGTGCGAGGTGTGTAGGGTTTGACATGGATCTTTGTAGAGGCCGGGGTGTAGAACCCTGGAGCTCCAAACATACAAGCCAAGATATCTTCCGTCTCTTCTCGTTCTTCTCTTGCGACCTTCGTTTGCGTATTCTCTCCATCGCTTGTAGTTGGTCTTGCTGTACCACCCCGAGACTCTGAGCTACCAGAGAAATTTGTGTATCCGATGCTGGAAAACAGCCCAGGCTCAGCGGAGGGATTGCTTGGCTGAGTCTGCGACTGTGATGCCTGGCGGCTATGTGGGGCTGTTCGAGCTTTTTGCGCCCGAGTCGAATTTCCTAGGCCTCCGAAGGCCCTACCCTCTTTCAAGTGGCCATTGCCTTCGGAAGTGGGAGGCGGACTTGCTCGGGTCACGGAGAAAGGGCTTGGAGGATGCGTATCGAAGAGTACGCGGTGAAAGTCGTTGACTTTCTGTGCAACCAGGAGTCTGACGTCTGTTGAAGCTTGTAATTCCAACCCACCTGCGTCATCTGCGCTTTTGGCGGCCGATGCGACAAGGTGGGGTTCTGCTTGGTCTATTGGGTAGGTATGGTGCTTGTTTTCTTGGAGTGAATTAATGTGTGGATACAACAGGTCGTATGTAACGCTCTCCTCGGCGATTGAATAGTACAGGCCGTGAATTCTGAGGTTTTGAGAGGATGAAGAGGTGGAGGCTGGGTTGAAAAGGCGTCCCAAGCCTGACACGGGACCCAACATTGGAAGAGATGGTCAGCAAGCATAAGTCATGTTAGGAATGATGTGACCGGGCCAAAGGAGCCCTTGCTCCTTTCCCGGCCATGTTATTGCCCTTCGGATGAAGCCCCGAGTGCTGCGGGCGATGCATAGGGGGTGCTGGAACCTCAAGCGAGAGCAATTGAGCTCAGCACGGACAGAGAACGCGCTGGTAGGATCAAACAGAAGATCAGATACTTTAAGGCGTCTGAATCGGGCAACAATGTTGAGATATGAAGCGGATAATTAGAAAAGCGGTCAGAGAGGTTGGCGATATTCCAATTCTCTAGCCCTACCGCCTAACTCTTTCGGGTAGCCGCAGTCCGCCGCCCCAATTGTCCATGTCATATTGCTGATCTAGCAGTAGAGGTCTGAATGGGGAGAGCTTTGAGAAGAATTCTATATCATGCTATTCTTGGGCGTTGCTCAGCGGACTCCTCTCAATGCTAACTTTTCTTTCCACCTTTCTAGATCTTGGGCTACCACTCCTGGCCCGACTGCCTCCAGATGTGGAAGACGCTTTTCTCTCCCTATCGAACATCCCCCCCTCTCATTCAGGCTGCCAGGTAATGTCAGATCCGGGATATAACCTTCTTCGACTGGCGTTTGTGGGCCGCGGCTAGGCGTCCTGCTGCTTTGCATGAATGGCGTGGAGCCAGGTGTAGTCGTTCTGCTTTGTTGTTCTGCATAGAAAGCGTCCAAGGCTTCAACATTACTGCAGAAGTCTTGAAATTCTCGAGTAAGTCGTTCTGGATCGACGACAGAAGAAGCGCTACTGACGCTATTGTGAGCTGTAGGTGACTTCGTAGTATTGGCTGACCGACTCCGACTCGCTGGTGTAGTGCTGCTTGGAATGTCAAGCGATGCACGCAAAGCTGGGGATACAAATGGGGAGCTTTGCGGTGATGCACGTCGCGTTAGCCCATCACCGGTCCGTAGTGGTTTATTACGATGCGACAGGGGACTGTGCTCGGGTTGATGGTCTGAGAGGTCACCACTAGGCTTGGCCCGTGCGCTTGCACTCTTGTTGTTGTAGAGGCGATTGGCGAGCACTAGAAAGCTGCCGTCATCATCTATCTGGGCGATAAGAAGGCCTGATCTGTGGATGTATTGGGGATAGCGATAGTCTGGCTTGCCCCAAGAATAACTTACATCCACGTCGGGTGGAAAGTCTGTGGCAGCTTCAAAATCAAGGACGTAATTGAAACGCTTGAGTATGGCTTGGTGGTAGAATTGGCTCTTTGACCGTTTGATCTCCGTCGACTTTTCGATCTCGAAGTAATTTGAAGGCAGTTTTGCCGGTGGCGCTCGAGCAAGATTGATAAGGTAAGGGGCACGGAACGGGTGCATGCTTCTGATAGATGATGCCTCCCCAATCGGAACTTCTATCAGGCGCAGGCCGTACGCTTCAACGATCATCGCCCAATGATTGACTGCATCTTGTATGAGCTTTGATGTCGTGTTCATCCATTCGATACGAATATGGTAGCACGCGTCAGGGTTATGTAATCGATCATAATGCAAGTTCATCAACTCCTCTCGGTACGACGTCTTTGGACGGCTATGGGTGAGATTGTAAACCAGTGATTTCCCCAAGGCGACAGTTGGTCTTCCATGTCTCACTGAAGCCTTGGCTTGCCTCTTCTCAGACTTTGTCTTCTCTTCGACAGGAGAGCTTTCGACCGCAGAAAGCGGCGTCTGCTGTGTTGAGGTTTCCTTAAACGGTGTCTGAAGAACAGGCGCTTTAGCCCAACCGAAGAAACCTCTTGATTCGGGCCGAGCGACTCTGTAGTCATCTCCAATTTGATAGAAGTAGTGTCCATCGCGAAAGTCATGTCGTTTCTCAACATGTCGGAACAGCCCATCTTTCATGAGCTCGTTGCCAAAGTCGCAAGCTTCTTCCCGGCTATTGATGTCTTTGAAACTTTCTAGAAGCCACGTTGTCAGCTCGGAGCCGATGAGGCAGTGATGATGCAACTTCCAATGCCACCTGCGGTCAACGATGCGAACCCCCTTTGGACCTTGAAGTGTTTCAACCAAAGTTTTGGTGTTGAGCCCAGACCGCTGATGAAGCTCAGCTTCGGGGAGTAGCTGTACAGGTGAAAGATGCATGTCCTCGCCAGCAGCGTTATCCAGTTCCTCGCGCACGATAGCTGAGGTGTTTGTGGTGAAATATCTGACATCCAGCGGGTTCGCGTCGTCATTCAATCGCGCGGTCTTTGTATATTGCCTGTCTTCTGGCAGTACGTACCGACATTTCTGCCATAGCTGTGTAAGTTTCTTGATGCCTTCAAGCCGTATTTCTTCCTCTGTGAGACCTTTCGATTTACTTGTGCGTCGAGAATCGGCTGGATTCTCCATCGGTATCAATACAAAGCGCGCTCGCCAAGGCCGTAATCCCTCGACATACTTCTCTGCCTTAGGCCTCTCATAACCGGCTATGAAAGCATCAATGTATTCCCAATTGAAACCTCCATCCTGAGGCGACATGAGAATAGCCTGGTCTTCATACTCATCGGCCAGCATGGAGCGAATGCGAGGAGTATAATGTAGATGTGCACCGTCCTGAATGGCAGCATTATGCCTCGTAAAAACCTTGACCTCTAATCTGTCGGGCTTTGTTCGTGTAAGGCGATGGATTGTACCTCCTCGTGACATGTAGATGATGGAGCCTTCCCATGCCAGTGAGTCTTCTTTGAAGATATTAACAGATGATGGAGTATCACCATTGCGAGCACTAGACGCAATTACTTCTCCCACGACTACTTGAAACCCTCGAGACAGCCGAAACGCCACCAATTCAGTAGTCAACGAGCGAGGTTGATCAGTGGTGTCCATCTCTGCTGGTAGGGGTATGACATAAGTCCTCTCCCTATATTCGTCTACCATTTCGTCGGGGGTGGGAAAGTCTTCGGTTGTCAGCGGCACGGCCGCAGGGCTACACAGGGATTTCCATTTGATCTGGGACGCTTTGAGCGGCCGGGGGAAGATGTGATGCCACCGGCCAAGACGATTTCCATGTAGGATGAGAGCTTTTGATGGGTTACAGGGATTCAGGACAGTCACCCACGGAGCCAAAGTTGTACTTGGGGACAGTGTGGGGAGGTCCGGGCCATATTTCATAGCAACCCCATCTGGACTGATAAACTTTCTTACTCGTACATCTTTGAGGATTGCGACTCGATCCTGTGGTGTCTGGGTATCCTCATCTGACGAGATGCTTCTCCTCCGATCTCTATTCACTTGCCCTGTATCTTTACGAATTGGTATTGGTCTAGAAGTGTCCGGGTCGGACATTCCTGATGAGGTGTCCTCATGCATATTTGCTGAAGGATCTCCAGATTCTGATGTCACTTGATCTAATTTGCTATTCCGATCAACTACATCTGATCTCGAGAATGAATTCGAGCCGTGTGCATGGCCTTTAGGGTGCGATTGCTGTCTTCCATGCCTAGCCTTCATATCACGACCCACGGCTACATCCGCGCTTGCGATCGCGACAGCGGCCGATGGGGTGCCAAGTCGTAAGCCCTGGGGACCAAAACTGATGTTGCGAGCTAGAGGATTCGGCTGCTCTTTAGACCTTTTATTGCTTAGAGTGACACTCGAGTTTCCACCGCTGCGACTCGGTATGCTCGATGAGGCAATATTTTTGACTTTAAGATTCTGGGCGAAATCACTACTTGACAACAAATGCTTGGTTCCTAGAACATGTTGAGCTCTGTGGGATGCAGCTAGAAGACTACGCTTCTTCGGTCTGACCTCGACTGGAGACGTACGAACTCGGGGGCTCTGCTTAATTCGATGATCACGAAAAGCGAGGCTGTCATAAGTGTCCATCCAGTCAACAATTTCTGCTCCATTTTCAATATCCTCAGAGATACCAGCTTCAGATGACGCAAGCGACCTATTTGGTTTCATCGCACTTTGTATGGCTTCGGCTCGACTTATAGACGATGAGAGTGCCCTTGGCAAAGTTTCTTCCTCGGCGGGCTTGCCACTTACCGCAGAGTCTTCGTTAGTAGCGGAAACTGATTGCGAAGGTCTAGATAGAGATGGAATTGATATGTTGCTGGAAGCGTCCTCTGTGATACCCATCATCTGTAGCTCATACATCCGTATTCGAGACTTGAACTCCTTGAGTGGAAACAAAGCATATTTCGCGCGCGACTTTGGATGCTTTGATCGAGCAGTTGCTGCGAAGGTTGGATCAGAAGCTATGGTGGTCCAGTAGGAGACATCAACCCAATGCGGGATTCCGTATTGCCATTGTCCCTTGCTTGTTCGCGTCTTGTGGCCCTCTTTTATGCCGGCCACATCCGATACGGGGGTGCCAAAGCTCATAGTATTCGAATAGCTGTGTGTCGGCGTGCTCTCAAAGCTTGCATTCGCGGAGCCTCTCTGACTGTCATTTTCGCTAGGCTGGGAGTATCTGAAAAGAGGCACAGAATGCAACGGCATTTGTGACAAGCAGACAAGATCGATCCCAACGCCGTTATCCGTCAGGTTCTCTGTCGTATGAATCAGTAATCTGTAGTCAACTTCAAAGAGGCCAGGTCCTGGAGAGAGTACAACAATGGAGACGCCAGTCCTAATGAGGTCCCGATCAATGTAATCGGAGGAAAATTGGGACGAGGCAAGGTTTATGGCTTCGAGAATATTTCCCTGAGAGGCTACGGTAGGTCTACCCGAGACTATGTCGACGGGTAGTTCTACAGAGGCCGCTCGTAGGCCTTCTGAGCCCAAGGGTACATAATCGGCTGATGTTGGTGCTTTAGTCAGTACGTCCGGTAGAAAGGTCTGGAACTCCTGTTTCAGGCGTTCCAAGATGTTTGCGGATTCAATACTGGCCACGTCAGTAGCTACAATACGGTAGTAATCTTTCGAATGCGCGTCGTCCAAATCGGGCTGTTGCGCGTTCTTGGCAAGTCCATCTGCGGACTTCGTCAGAGGCCTCTTGTCGTACTGCAGTCTCGTGAAAAGGACAATGGTGACAAGATGTCTAACCTGCATATCTCTCCATCTTTTGAACAGCTCCGGCAGAAAGCCATTGACGACTTTGTCAAACATGATTTCGCCCGTGCCTGTAGTGTCGAATTCCCACATTTCTCGAGACATCTGAATGAAAAGAACGTAACGAGCGGACTCGCTACGAAAGATCGGTTTGGTGGATGGATGAAACACGGCTGAGGTGACTTTTGCACCATCCACGAAGATGGCTTTGATGACTGCCCTAATTGTACCCATGAACTCGATTTTCTGCCCAGCGTAGATACATTGGCCGGCGAGAAGTCTGTTGGTGAGTCGCCACATATCCCCTCTGGCAAGGTATTGATCTCGAAAGATCAATTCTACGTGAGATGCTCGAGAGGTAACTTCATCCGCTTTCGATAGCGTGACTGACGAGCCCTTGGACATTCGGAGCGAGTCTGCAAGCGCCTTGGGTATTGAGATCTGTAAGTTTGGCAGCTTTTGCAGCTGCTCCGACGTAGCAAACTGAGCGAAGAAGTGGTAGGTATTGCCATAGTTACCACTTGAGGTCCCCCGAAGTTTTCCAGCATCGCGACTGTTTCGGCCATCAGCACTTGATGGCACATATCGGATTTGCAACAAATCTCCCGGTATCGCGATCCCGCTGGGTAAGATGCTCTCGTTGACCAACACGTTGGATGAAGACGAGCTGTCATGCACTGAAAGAATGCATGATGATTTGAATGTGGCTGTCGATTCGTGGTCAAGTGCATCATCCGATGGGTTCCCATGGTCTGAAGGAGCGTCGTGATCAGCGGATTTATGCATGCTCGACCGCTGCCTTCTACCGCCTATTTCTAGCCTTCGAAGCGGAGTATTCGAACCGCATTGGATTGGTCAGTGCCCAATCGCTGTGTTGTCCGCGTCAGCATGCTAACGAGTCTCCTTCACTGCCCCCGTCGAGATTGCAATTTGCACGAGCAGGATTGATTGCGACCCATTCTGGCAGGATGCATTCGATCTGTAACAGGGTATTTGATGCAGGTACCCATTCGACAATCTGTCTCATCTGCGAATGCCCAATGTGTGCATATGGGTAGTTACAGGTTTTGCGGAGAGTGGCTGAGTCCGTTCGATTTCCTGATGCGCTGTTAGCGGTGGCTCAAGAGGGCCTTAGCGGGGCCATTAGCGGCATCCTTAGGGCGTGCCGGTTTCATTCGGCCATGCCCTTTAGCAGCACCAGTAGGGGCTATCGAAGCCAATTAGAAGGCCCATAAAGGATCCATGATGCTCGCAGATGCCCCAAACTTGCCTCAGACCTGCCAAGTGACCGCTCAAATCTTAATATTGAGTGGCTGCCCCCCCCAGGCGAAAGAGGAAAGCCTTGGCAAGGAGAAAGCAGGGTATTTCTTCGCCACAGCAAACTTTCGTGAGAGCTTCTCCCCCGTCATTGTTGTTTATCCACCTCAGGCATTCCATCATCTCTCCACCATCTTCTGCCATCCCACAATCTCCCGCAGTTCAGTTCTCGCTTTTCAGTGTCTTTTCGCGACACTAAATTCGCTTCAGATCCCCATCAGGTCTTACGGCTGACCTACCCGCCCCCGAAGGATCTCGCAAATCTAATTCCGGCTTCCAGGCTCCCTTGCTGGTGCTTGTCTCCTCCCCCATTAAATTGGGCGTATTTCTACATTCCTCAGCCTCGTGACCACACAAGGCTGACTGAAGCCCTCGAACGATATCCTCTTACAAGTACACGCGCAATCCCGCCGGCTGAAACAGACCGAGTACTGTCGCAATGCGTGAGTCCTGGCCTTCCACAGTGTGGTGGCCATCCAACTCATGTATTTTCTAGATCGCTACAAGACAAGAGCAAGACGCGAGGCCTGGTACTGTGATGATGAGGATGATACTGCCGCTTTCAATCCATTTGGCAAACATCACAAGCCCCGCAAACCCATTACCAATGGAGATGAAGAAAATGCTCGGCGCATGCATACAAATGCCTCGGAAAACTTCATGACACCTACAATCGAGATGGACCGACAATCGAACAATCGCAAAGGGATCGAAAAGCCTCAGCACGCCAATACCATGCCCTCGTCATCTCCCACCTCCACAAAAATGTCCGAGCCCAGTTTTGCGCCAATTGTGAAAACCCCGGACGAGTTGGAGGAACGGCCAGAAACAAGTCAAGATTCGGGTACTGGCACAAACGAATCTGCGTTGGAAAAGTCCATTACATCTACAGACGGGCCAGTCGAGGGTCGGCCACGAAGACGAAAGCGAGCCAAACTCCTTTGCTTCGTAAAAGATGAGGACGATAAGTTGTCTAAGCGGACTTCGGCATCCTTCTTCAAGCCTGATGCTCAGAAATTCACCTTCAAGAGCCAGATCCGTGCCACACTTTTCAATTCATACATCAATATCCTGCTTATATTTGTACCTGTTGGCATTGCCGTGAACTACGCTGGGGTGGACAAAGTGGCCGTATTCGTCATCAATTTTATTGCTATTATACCATTGGCCGGAATGTTAAGTTACGCAACTGAAGAGATAGCATTGCGTGTCGGAGAGACTCTTGGTGGCTTGCTGAATGCAACCTTCGGGTGAGTTGAACACTTCCCAAGCTATGAAACGTTCTAACGTCGACTACAGAAATGCTGTCGAGCTCATCGTCTCCATCCTCGCTCTCGTGGATAATCAAGTTGATATCGTGAAAGAATCACTGATTGGCAGCATGCTATCCAATCTCCTACTCGTGATGGGAATGTCCTTCTTCCTTGGCGGTATCAACAGAATCAATCAATACTTTAACGTAACCGTCGCACAGACCGCTTCATCATTGTTGGCCCTGGCAATAGGCAGCTTGCTTATTCCTGCAGCTTTCCAATCTTTTGCAGACGGAAGTCGTGAGTACCTTCTATGAATCCTCTAAATCAGGCATCACTGATCCTTTTTGGCAGAGGAATTAAAGAATGAGCGGATTGCCGAACTCTCACGCGGTACCGCCATCTTGCTCCTGGTAGTATATGCTTGCTACCTGCTTTTCCAACTGAAGACACACACGACCATATACAATGCACCGTCTCAAAAGGTCGAGAAGCGCTCTAAGAAAGTTGAGGGTGGCGATGCATCAAAAGGCATCGCACAAATTGGCGCTGGAATGGCAAACTCGACTGGTGGGAAGATTTCTCAAGAAAAGCATGCGCAAGAGCCAGAAGGAGAGCAGGAGGAGCCAGAACTAAGCAAGCTCACCGCGTTGCTAACGCTTGCTATCTCAACTGCATTGGTCGCTCTGTGTGCGGAATACATGGTCAAGAGCATTAACGCTATTACGGACGGCGGAAGCGTGTCGAGGACGTTTGTCGGTTTGATTCTCCTGCCCATTGTCGGCAATGCAGCCGAGCATGCTACCGCCGTCACGGTCGCGATCAAGGACAAGATGGATTTGGCTATCGGAGTCGCTGTGGGTAGTAGCATGCAGATCGCTCTGCTGGTCATTCCATTCGCCGTGGTGCTTGGGTGGATTATGGGCAAGAGTGATATGAACCTGGCATTCGATGGATTCCAAATTGTGGTGCTCTTCGTAAGCATACTGCTTGTCAACTACCTGATCCAAGATGGAGAGAGCCACTGGTATGTTTTTGATCGCTCTTCTTGCTCATGATCTTATACGAGGGGTGCTGACCTTGGATAGGCTTGAGGGTGTGCTATTAATGATTCTCTACATGATCATCGCTATAGCTGCATGGTTTTATCCAGAGGGTGAGCCTGGCTCCGGCACCCACCAAGAGCGTGCTAACAAAGTGAACAGATGATCCAGCCACGATCAACGTCAAGTAATTAGACGCCAAGCCGTCTCTACGTGCGGCTTCAATGGTGCAGACCAGTAGCACCAGGTCCAAGACCTCTCGCATGCAGCTGTTATCTTCAATTAGGACCAAGGTGTGCTTCGTCTTAGTCGTCGCAAGAACCTAGCTAATCCCCCACAGCTCCACGAAAGAAAACTCTCACCTCGTTACCTCCGATCTCTAATAATTCTCTCCCTTCCCTGCCGCCGCAGACTAGAGATACCCCATCACGAATTCCACGGTTCCCCTGCATAGATCATCAGCCTCGCGGTGTTGGGCGCAAGACGCCTCCCTGGGGTCATAAACACATTCACTAATCTAATGCCATTCGTACATACAGTCGTTTGCAATGTACATACACCACGTTCGCGATTCTCTCCCATACAGCCGCAGCTAGGGTCAAATTGAGGGCATGGCATGGCGTCAGTTGGCCGGCAATCTGGCCTGGCTTGGGCGGCTATAGTGGTTTTTCACTCAGAAAAGAAAAGAATAAAATTAATCCAAAATACGGATCTCCAATCTGTTGCTATGCATGATCTCTAACGCAGCTAGCTCGAACGCTCCACCAACTATACTTCACACGAATGAAGACAACCATGGCAGGGCAGTGACGAGAGGTCCATCTTTCCATCCCCCTACCTCACGCCTGCTCATCACTCATCCCACTCAAAACTCATACCACCACAGTGATATCGCGGTATAATTCCCCTTTCCCCTCCTGCTTACCAAAGTTTAAAACAAAACAAACAAAGCAAGCAAGCGACATACCATCTCTCTTCCCAGCTACCCCGCCCGACCCTCGACTCTTTCCCTGCGTCTTCGCTTAAAGTCGCACAGGTCACGAATCATACAGAGGTCAAGTAGAAAAACTGACATCACCACCCCCCTCTCCCCCTTCACGTGCAGTGGGAAATGTCGGGCGTTGTTACGTGCATGCTGTGAATTGTTGCGTGCATTGCGTTGCGTGGTGCTAAGCCGGATGTCGCTAGCGTGGGGTGGGGTCGGCTGTTTTGACGGTTTCTGTGTTCTTGGCGCTCGAGGAGGCACCGCCTCAGCCCTTCCATCAGGGTAACTGAAGCTATATGGATCTGTGCTACCATATTTGGGAGGGTACAGTTGTGCTGTCTGGGAGGACGATGACTGGAGACGGAAAGATAGAGAGGGGGGCGCTTGAGTGTGGCTGAGATGGGTGAGGAATTGACTGGGTCGGTATTCATCCACTTTCTGTCGGTTATGGGGTCGAAGAGGTAAGACCATCGGCTTCATTGCGGCGGTTGATGCTGATGAGATTGCAGTTGAGTGCTTGAAGTGGGCGTTGGGCTCACCGGTTCGACATCTCCGTACGCCATGTCAGATCCAGCGGCGCTGAGCTGTGGACATTCAACTGACAGTTCTTGATCGAATCGATACGATTCCATTCAACCGTCGGGCCTGGTTGAGATGGGCATCTCGTTAGCTACCCCAACTCCACCATAACCTCGTACAATTGTCACGACAGTGAGCTACAGACAACATATATTTTCTCCTCTGATGACACTGACGGCCTGCCACTCGACTGCCAACCATGGTCAGAATGGGCATCCCGTGACCAGGTGTACCTCCTAACCTCTTGACTAGTCTCCTCAGACCCTTCACTTTCTATGTCTGCTCGACCGTACGAATGCCCTCCAAGTTCTTGACAATTGCGCCAACCTGGGAAAGTCCACAAGTTCCCTATCTTGGCGTTCTCAACTTCAATCTCTCCTACACGGCTGAGACCGAGAGACAGACTTCTCATCCCCGGGCGCGGAAAATTCTCTCCAACATACATTATTAACTTTTCTTGCCAACCTCAGCTCACCTTACTCATATCAAGTAGGAACGCCGGCTAGCTTCTTGACATATTCACACTCTCATCCTTCTCAGCTTCTTACGACGGACAACTTACTGCGCCTATCTATCTTTGGTGCGTCGACTTCTACTACTTTACATCACACACCTGTTTGGCTCCACGCTTTCACCGACGTCAACGCTTGAGCTTCCTTCAACCTACTACTTCTACTAAACACCAGCCAATTCGTCCTTCACGGCTTCTAGCCACCGCACCATTCAATACTTGTCGTACTGACTCGCTAAGGCTCTGTTTGCTACCTACTCTTCGCATCTTGCGTTGACGGACGGCGGCTCTTGATCTTTCGAATAAGCACTTCCTCTATCTTACAGAACACACTTCTTCATCGACGTCTTTTGACCACCCTACCGCCCTGATATTTTCTATCTTGTTCACCAACTGTCCACATGCTACATACTCATTGCATTACGCATTGACGGACGGCGGGTCTCCATCCTTCCTCAGCCAACCTCTACATTACAACGAACACCTCGTTCTTGAGCTTTCTGGTCACCATCACTACTTGGTACTTACTCATCTCGCTTCCTCGCTAATACAACACACGTTCCAAACTGTTTACTGCGGCTAGCCACCGATCATCAGCATTTTCTGCTCCTCAAAGGTTTTGAGCAACAGTATCCTCCCCATCCAACCTCCTCAACCATCTGGTACGTTGCTCTCTGTCTCTCGCATTATTGTCCGTTTCAAGTTTGTTTATACCGGCACAAACCCCCAGCCAGAGGTCTTCTCTCCCATCAAATCAGTGGCGAGCGCAGATTTGCTTCTGCCAAGAATTTGCAACGTTCGCCTCACTTCTGTTATCACTTGTTCGCCAAAAATTTCGCGCCAAGACTTCCATCTTCTCCTCACTAAACACCAGTCAACTCTTTACCACGCTTGATTTTGCTACCATCTACTTCAATACTTTGCCTTTTCTTTCATCATCTACATCGTCTTTCGTCAACGACCTAAACTACTTCTTCAACCCACCTCCTAATATCTTGATTGTCAAGAACTTGTACACTCATCACAGCTCATTCGAGCTATATTATCGGCTCCTGACAGTGGCTGCATACAGACAAAGCGTTCGAGACCTGCTCCAGGTACGCAAACAATGCTATCGAATCTCTACCAACACATTCCCTCATAGACCACATCCATCATGGGCACCGAATCGGCACGCTCCACTAGCCCACACGAAACATCATTTCGAGCGGATCCGATAGATGCTCCGATTTGCGAGCCGAATGCTCCATTTCCTGAGCTCGGTTGGACTCAGCCCAGTCAATCCTTTAGATTTGACACCGCCGAGCTTGTTGCTATCGATGACCTACTTGATGCTCCTGGTGAGGAATCAAATGCTTTGAATAGCTTTCAGCAAGCCGGAACTCCCAGAATAAAAGAGGAAGTCCATGAAGATATCGAAGAGATACCAAGAAAGCCGAGAGATAGAACAAAGGAAAAAGCGAGTCTACAGGAGCCAAGAATACCCACTAACTTTCTTTGGAAAGCGCTTCAAGAAACTCACATAGAGTTAGATGATTCCGATGACGAGGACTTTGACGACTTGTGGGCAAGTGTTAGGGCTTTGAACCAGCAAAATAACCTTCAATCCACCATTCAAATCGATGATCAAGAGAAGAGCGACTGTTTGGTGATCGAAGATGGGCAAGAGAAGCCGATCAAGAGCGAGCCGCTTGAATCTGAGGCTCATGGCATTTTTGGTCCTCCACCCAAATGCATTGTTGATGACGATGGAGTCGTTCAGATACTGGAGTCTGACGACGAAGCCCCTGAAAACACCAGATCGACACTCACTAAGTCCATGCTTCGTGGAGCGAATCCGCGAGGCCAACGGACTGCAGAAGATGTCGCAAGATTGAGACAGATGCAGAAATACTATATCGCGGCAGCACAAAGGAATGCTAAAGGCAACGAAGAAGAGCCAATCGAGATAGCAGATGAGAATGCTTGGATGCAGCAACAAACACGAATGACTGAAGACAAAGATGCAACTCAAGCGTTCATGGTTTTGCGAAGGGCGTATCGGACGAAATGTACTAAAGGGAAAAACACTTTCGAAGATGACTTCGAATTTGGTCAAGCAGAAAAGGCGCATAACGAACGACAGAGACTTTTGCAGATAGAACTTGACAACGACGAGAGAAATGAAGACGTAGAAAGCGTGGATGGTCTATTTTTTCCTAGTCCATCCAACAAGCGAGGCAAGGATGATCAAGATATTGAGCCCCAGGAAGCGATAAGGCGCAAACACAGGCCTAAGGATACAGATAGTCGCACCAAGGCAGACTTCAGCAAGGAACTGACTGATAACATGATGGCCGGACTTCCATTTATACTCGGTAATCGCAACGCTGAACTGCAAGAAGATGGCTCAGTGCAGCCATCCAAAACAAAACCCTCTTATAAAGCAAAGAAGAAGAACATTCAGCAGAGTGCGAATTCTAATGCTAAGGGTAAAGGGAAAAAGAAGTGCGGTATTGCGAAAGGCTTTCTGCCCCCACAAAAAACGGGAACTTCATATCAGCAAAAACATCTTACTGGAACCCAAACTCTACTCACAAGTGATGTTTTTCACGATACGAATGCATCGGCAAACATGGAGGGTATGCCCGTTCTGAGGGGTAGCAAAAAGTCAGACGCGATGCGTGACTTACTCAAGGGTCTCGACTTAACAGAGGAAAAGCAGGCTATCAGTGATAAGGAGAACATATTGAGTATGGGCCGAGTCCTTGGCGGTGTCAGAGTCGCAGATCGTGCAAGTGGGTGGAACATGAAGGGTATGTCTCAAGTTCTGCGCCACCATCAGATCCAGGGTGCTGGGGCTATGAAAAAGCGAGAAATTCAAGAGGAAAGCCCAAGAGGTGGCATTCTGGCGGACGTGATGGGGTAAGAATTCTACCTTTGTGTTTAGTCCGACTTTCGCTTACATTATCATTTAGATTGGGTAAGACAGTAATGGCACTTATGACAATTATAGCACATCCTGCGGGACCGACAGAGGCAAACAAAAGTACGCTGATTGTATGTGCACCCTCGCTAATCATGCAGTGGGATCGCGAAATTAGTAAACACATCGATAATAAAGTTGCGGGCTTCCGAGTGAAGGTCTTCTACGGCTTGAGACCGGACCAAGGAGGCGCTTCTAATTGGGGTCTGAAAGACGATTTAGCGCAAGCAGATATCGTGCTCACGACATATACTGAAGTTCAGAAGTCTTACCCACGAGCAAAACTTCCTGAAGATTTACAAACACTTGAGGAAAAGAAGGCATGGTGGCTCAAAACATGGACCGAAGAACGTGGAGTGCTGCACCAGATACACTTTTACCGTGTGGTGCTAGATGAAGCACAAGCTATCAAGAATCACAAAGGTATAACTTCTGTTGCCTGTCGTGGGCTCATGGCAAAACATCGATGGGCCATGTCCGGTACACCAATTCTCAATGACCTTGGTGAGCTTTATCCGTATTTCAAATTCCTGCGTGTCAAGAACAGTGGATCCTTCCGGACTTTCAAACAAAACTTTTGTATTGACGGTCAAATTTGCATGAAACGGTTGCACAGCTTTCTCAATGGCATAATGATTCGGCGAACCTACAAAACCGAGCTATTTCACCACCCAATTGTTCAATTACCAGAAAATCATGAAGAAACCATTGAACTTGAGTTCAATGACCTCGAGCGAACAATTTACAACACGATAGAGGAGAGATTCAGAAGGGCCATAGCAAGGTGAGTTGTGAGAAGAGATCTGAGCGAATGATAAAAAGCTGACCGGCTGAACTAAGGGCTGCAGCAGCAGGCGATCTAGAAAAACAGCAGCGCCTAGTTCTAGTAAGGGCACTCTTTGTACCCGCGATTTTGCTGACCTTTGTTCCAGTTCATGCTGACCCGACTACGCCAATTAACAACGCACGTGTTCATGTTGCAAGAGACAATGGAAAGAATGTACGACTTAGAGGATGCCGACAGCCTCTATGAGGTAATGAAAGAAGCTCGTGCCGAGACTACCTCACCGGCAGACATGGCTCGCAGCATATGCACGATGATCAGCCATAAAGATGATTCACCCATACGCACGCCTCCCGAAGCAACGCCAGAGATTGAGGACGATGACTTTGAGAATGCGGAGATTGAAAAGACGACAGTCTCGAGATTCGACAAGTACCTTCGCACGTTGGTCGCCCAGATGGGGATTGACGAAATGAACAAACGAACGTTGTGCCAGAAATGCCAATCGACTCCTACAAATCCTTACGTAACGAGTTGTATGCATGTTTATTGCATGGAGTGCCTAGACACCCTCATTGTTGAATATGCACAACAAGACTCCAACGAAGCCCTTTGCGTCAAATGTAACATGGCGTTCCAGGACACTGAGCCCTGCATCGGTCTTGAAGAAATGAAGGCAGGCATCAAACCACCCAGACAGAAACCCAAACCCCAGCTAAATGAAATTGGCCGACCCCGTCGCAAGCCTAATGACAACATGAAATGGGTGGAGGCCGATGGCAAGCTATTACAGTCGACGAAGACTGCCGCGGCTGAGGCAAAGATCGAGCAATGGCTCAACGCTGACTCTACCTGCAAGATCATTGTCTTTGGCCAGTTCCACATGGTGTAAGTACCTAACTGCGCATATGGACACTCGCTGATATCTAGTAGTCTCAAATTGTTCGCAAAGCTCTGCGAACGTAGGAATTGGAGCCATTGCTCGGTAATGATCAATCTCAAATTGAAGTTGATGTGCTGATCGTGAACAGTATCATGGTAAGATGTCACAGAAAGTCAGAGACGAAAATCTCAGTCGTTTCAAAACCGATCCGTTGGTAAGGATACTTGTTGCGTCGCTCAAGTGTGGAGCACAAGGCCTGGTACAGATGAAGTTCTGCATTCCGCTGTCATTGCTGACAACAACTCCAGAATATCACCGAGGCTTCGAAAGTGATAGTAGTCGATTTGTGGTTTAACACATGCGTTGAACAACAAGGTAAGCGCTGAGTCCCTAAGTTTCCAGATTGTACTTAACCTTCCAAGCTTTCTGCCGCGTATACCGCATCGGACAGACAGCTGAGACCCACTTGACTCGGTTTGTCGTAAAAGATACTATTGACGAGAAATTAATCTCCATGCAGCAACGAAAGGACAAGATCATCAGTGCGGCAATGGATGACCGCACAGTTATGAAGAATCTTGGCCTTAAAGATATGTTACATCTGTTCGGCCAGGATGTTACTTATTTCCACGGCGAAGAGGACTTCGTTTACAGTGACGATGAGGATGGTGAAGAAGATCCAATCGCCTGGGATCCCTGCATGCCCATTGGTGAGATCTGAGCATATCACAATTCACGAGACTCGGGTTTGACGTTACGCCTACGTTCTACGATTTCTTAGCAACACACAGAAATTCAACACTGCAGCATTTCTTCTTCGGCATCACTACTCACGAAGCACAATACGACACCAGTACCTTCAAGATGCCGTCTCGCAGTTCTCGATTCACCATCCTTCCCAAATCCCAGCATTTCGCCGCCACTTCAGCATTCCTATAACAAACAGCTTGAATATTCATTTCACGGCCTAAGACGTTTCAGCCATTTTCAGCACGTCAGCAATGCGATTCACATTCTGAGACACAGTCCAGCATCATGTATTCTAGATTCACCACAAGCAAAACATTCCATAGCCTAGAATCGATGAATTCCCTAAACCTTAACTCTCCCAGCCACCCCTTCTATTTAAATCTGCTTCTTCCCTCCATCTTTCTTTCCTAAACATGACACCCAGCCTCCTCTCTTCAAGATCTGAGATCCTTTCGTGGGGGCTTGTAAATATATACACCAACACTCTGCCTTACCACAAGGGTATTCTCATGCGCCTTCACCAGTCTCGTTGACTTTCTCAAGCCTCTTGCCGTTTGCACGTGAGAGTTCACAAACCTTCTCGACTCATTTCGGGAAGGCTAATCAAGAGTGGAGTCGTTAAAGCAACACACTACTCCTTTGCTGTACGTGTCTCACGATTTGTTTTTAAATCTAGAGTCGCCTCGTCATCTCGTTTGCAAGCATGCACAAAACTCTCATTGAGCAGCCGTGGTGTCATCATGAAACCAGCCAAGCCTTTGATGGGATGTCGATAAATGCGTTCAACCAAATGCTCTGCAGGTGCACAGATGACACCCTGATGTGGTTCTTGCTATGCAACGGGTAGCACGCCGTAAGAATGCCTATCTCAAAGTGTCTTTATTCGAAGTTGAAAGGCTAAACCGGCGAGAGGCTCTAATTCCTTTTTTTTACGTGTCTGCGTGGTGCGTGCCTGGCATTCTTGGACCAAGACTTCTGATACCCCGGATCGGTTCCAAATGCATTCTTTTCAACAAGACAGTGATGCGGAGTTCACGGTCTTTCTGTCTTGCTGTTGTCGTCAATCCTTATCACCACAACAAGAGATTCTTTCCGGCCAAGGGCTATCGTGCTACAATCAGCTTATGTCTTTGTGGTTGTGGTCTGAAGATGAGATATGCTGGGTGTCATTCTTTGGCTCCGCTGGAATATATCGACACTGGGACACATGAATAATCACTGGTCAGAAAACTTTCTATCAATTTCTACCGGTCGTGACTCGCTTTCGTCGAGCAATTCGACGCTGTGACATCTACAAGTATGCAAAGACTCCTGCCACCCGCGGCAATTGGTATGGCAATTGGACTTGCTTTGAGACATTAATCGAGGAATCAAGCGAGCAAATAAGGAATTCTTATGGGTGGAGAGAGTATTCTAGAGATACAGGTTATTCAGGCTCAAATCTGGATGTTATATGTCCAGCTACTTATAAAGATTCAAAGTCATCGCGCTTTGTTCATATCCAGGCATAAAACTCGACACCGCATCCAAATCTGTGAGAATTACTCACGCCTATTACCGGAGTGGCCGATTGTTGGTGACCTACTCTTATTCTGATCCAACGGCTGTACAAGACTTCCTGAATAGCGGACATGCAAATCATTCTACTATTACTTTCACTAGTCGAACTGAGAAAAGCATCTATGGCATCATCTTTATGATAAGGATACTACCTCACTCATACATGCGCTATCAGATAGCGCAGGTTATGAGTCTTCGGCTGGATTGGCCAATACTCAGAACAATCTTCTTTTCTAATGTCTCAACTCTTGAAGGGGCAATACTGGACAGTATCCAGGCTGCACAGGGACTAGCGTCGTATCGCTCCACTTAGTACAAGTTATGCAACCTCCTATCTGTCGGTATCGATCATGCATGAAGTTACCGGCATGTCGCGCATAGCAATTCTGAGGCAAGATTCTCGACCTTTCTTCATTGAATCAGTCTACACAGCCTCCGCGTTTCCGACAGATGTATCGATCACCAGAACGTGACAGATCCGATTTACCCGCTACCTTGAAGCAACTGCATATCTATGGAAGTTCGGTTATGCCAGAAAGAGTGTTAAAGTCGATCCGTGGAATTAAACAAGACCTCCCGGAACTATCTCTTGTGACCTTTTGCTTTGGTTGGTGGCATGAATACTATAGAAATTCAAACCAGTCTCTACGCCTACAGCGGGAAATTGTGCAATTCTGGGCGGACCTCGGAATACTATTTGGTCTTGAAGACTTCAACCTTGACCAGCCTACAGCATGGGATTTGCCAGAGCTCCTATCGTTCAAAATGTTATCACCTGATGACGACAACCTTGACCAAATTGGAGCGAAAAGCAGCGAAACCCCCAGTGCCAAATAGCCTGTAGTGTCGAGCCGTCGCCACTTTCTCGTACTACGTATTGAACAATCGTCTTTTCTTTACGATATATCTCCATCCTGTACATTACGTGTCTTGTCGAAAAACGTTCTTTGATCGAGCCAATCCGACGTCGATTATATTCTTGTCTCGTTGCAACCAGGTCAATCTCAGTCATATCGAGAGGATGAAATGATCTGGCTCTCAGCATCTGCGTTGGAGTTCATTTCTGTCCCCGCTTGTACATTAGAATAGCTGGAGAAGTCTAGCTCATGATCCTTACCTCAATTGCAGAGTGCTTGCCTTCTTCTCACATCAACATACGTTCTGCCTAATGAGCCTTTTCATCCCCCAACAAAGGCCCCTCAACTCAGATGCTGACATATCAAATCATGCCCCACATCCTCCTTTGCTGTTAGGTCTGTCAGTAAAACAGTCTCAGAAGAACATGAAGCCAATGACAAGCCGTGTGGCCGACACAAGCTTATAGGTCGCATGTCAAGCACTCCCTCTGCTCTCAAGCCCTCAAGTGGTCAAAGCAAGATCTCATAGAGTCTCCTAAGAGAAGCCAAGTACCGTATGCACGAATTTGCACAAGATGAAGCACAGCCATTCATTCTGTCTGTAGAAGAGTATTTGTGGGAAGAAGCTGAGTACAAATACTTGTGGGGTATACAAAATTGCCCTTAAGATCTGCCAGCATGGCAGAAAAATCCCAAGATCATTCACGCTGCTTCGGTTTGCCGTTTCTTCGTTTCAAGTCAAGCATGCTGAGGGCGTGACTTACGATCATTCGCCTCTCGCTGTTTACAGATTCTACGAGGATCTTATTCACCACAGAGCCCTTACAAAATCACAAGGTCCAACATCTCTGGAGACGACATATGTGACTTACACAGGCTACTGATCATCTATACGCTCGAACGACTCCATCGTACTTCTCAAAATTGACGTGTCTGTCTCCAAACCCGAGACGATTAAATGTCGCTATCTCCCGAGCAATTAATTTCTTTTGCGTTGTCGGAGACATCGATACTCCACGACGAGATAATGAATTACGTCGATTCAAAGAGGCAGCTAAAGACTCTGCAGAGACTATAAGCGACGAAATTTAGGAAAATTATATTACCTTGTTACGTCTTCATCAAAGCAAGCACGTCGTCGGAGGTGTCCCGGACCTATATCAATTGGTCAAAGCTAAATGTAAGCGAGCAGCGAAGCCTAGCTTTACGGCCACAGTCGAGAGCGTAGAGCGCGGAGATCCTTCTGGTGCCGTCGCGATGGACATAGGTCAAGATGTGAGCCCCCGCATTTCTGCATCGAGCCTGAGGGTTTGCTGACCATCATATCAAAAGATTACTGCCAAGCCGGGTAATCAGCAGGGGCGATTGCCCAAGATCGACGGAGCAGATAGAGCAGCCGCCAAACGAGCGGAGCACGAAGATCATCGCCCGTTCGTTGTCGTACGTGCCAGAGCCAAGTCATCGGCCGATCGCTTACTAACGTTTGGCGCTAGGAATCGCAACCGAAGCTATCGAGGCCGGCAACAGGAAAGCAGCTAGGAGGTAAGACGACAGAAAAAACGGCAGCAGGGGGACAAGGGGAGGAGCAACGCCCAGCCGCCGCCAGCTCCGAACCGACGAGGAACCTGCGGAGTGCAAGACTGGAGCCATGATGCGAAACCTGAGCATAAGCCAGCAAAACCAAAAGCCAAGCCCACCCGCGGCCACTCTTGTCCCAACGTCAAAGCTGACCATGGCCAGCCTCACCGAGCAAATCCGTGATTTAAAGTCGCTTGAAGTGACTAGCGTTCTTGACTCGAACAACAAAAGATTCACCCATGTCGAAAGCTTCCTCAACGAGGCTGTTGACTACCAGACCCTAAAGCCGCTAAGGAACTTACTCGTGAAGCTTCGCGCCCAGTCGGCGATGCACAGCTTTAAGGGGGCCTTTCACCCGGTGCCTGGAGAGGACCCCTACATCGCCAACGCCTTGGAGTCGCTCTTAGGCTTTATCAAAACCCATCAAGAAAGCATCAGGCTGCTGATGAAGTATATCCACGCGGCAGACTTTTACCGCAACTGGGAGGATGCCCAGAAAGACTTTAATGACGAGGGGGGGGACCAAGACTTAGGTTGTAGAACAGATACGGGCATTAGGAGGCCTAAAGCCAGGTCAGACAGTCGCCAACCAGTTTCAATATTGGATGAACCGCCGCATTATGACCGCGGACCCCGAGAAGCCCTTAGCAGAGCAACAAGTACAGCTCACGGCAGAGCAAATCCAAACAACTCGCTACGTCGGGAAGATATGCCATTTCATCCGTAAGAGTGTATCACCCGGGGTGCTCGTGCTGCTCGCTGCAGATTCCTCGAAGCCCCTGACTTCCATGTAAGTCCCTTGCCATTCCGCTGAGATCTGAGTCTGACGAGAACGTTAGTTGTATTGATTTCTCGCCATTGAACGTCGAGATGTTGGAATTCTAAGCTACTTACTTATATAAACATTGTAGAGATTTCTTCGCCCATAAGAACGCAGATTGTTCTTGCAAAGAGCAAGCTATAGCAGAGAAGCAAGCGTTCAAGAATAAAAACATGAAGTGTTATAATTGCCAAAAAGTTGGTCACCATTCGAATGATTGTGACCAGCTTCAGAAATCAATAATGTGGGAACAGCACACATGGACAACCTTACCCATGTCCGCTGTTTCTTGTGGCTTTCTGAGGATACATAATCACCCGGCTTGTTACCCCCGGCCTCATCGCTTATTTGGTCTATTCTCTAAAGAGTAGATCGAAAAGGGAAGATTCTTGTATATCAATGTTGTGTCGAATGCATTGTGTGAAGACCCCGAATTCGATTGTGACGTCCTTTTTAAGGGTTCAAGCTCTCTTCAGATCTTTGTTTGCAACCCCGGACGTCAGAGAGGATCCGAATTCCTTCATTCTGTAATGAGGCTCTCAGAAATAGCTATCATACTTCTTTTCTCCTTTGCTGCCCATGGAGACTTCCATACGTTGTTTGAATTACGCAGACATATCAATTCTGGCCTATTCACGATTCAAAACCTATTTATGCTTACTTGTCGCTTGGACTTACTGCGCAGGCTCTCGATAGTTCTCAGAACTAACATAACCCAGAAAGATGTTACCTTTTCCCGATGGAGAAACCCACATCATTCGAGCTCCCTGTTCACCTGAAGAATATGACTTCAGCAACACTGAATCACCGGGTCCTCCGATGCGTATATCCTTTGGTCGTACTTCTGCCATTGCAAAGAGATGAAAATATAAGAGGAAGAGTCAAAGAAATTGAACTCGAACGCCTTATATCAATCGGTAGGAACAATCTATTTCCCAGGCTCTTCGGAGAGCCGTTTGTCAATCTCTATAGATTACAAACAGCAACAGGGATCACGCTGCAGTATCCGATTTGAGATTCAAGCAAAGAGAGCCCATTGCAAAGAGCCAGAGAATAGTGCACTGGGCGATGCAAAAGTGAGATGAGCGTACTCGCACTCATGTCAAGACTCTGTCACTTAGTGACTGATTTGGCCGCACCTACGTCGGAACAAGTAAAACGCAGATCTGATGCCAACGGAAGAGCAGATTGAAACTTCCTTCGCCACAAGCTTACCTTAAGATGGGGTTGATTCCGTTAGTGATTTTGACGGCCAGGTGGATACTTTTACGCTGGACTCGCTTTTGCGAATGGCCTTCAAGCTGGAGAATCTACGTGCCAGTACTGTCAAGACTAATCTGTTCTAGTCCCGGCCGTGAAAGCCACTCAACCCTGAGCACGAATACGCGGGAGCAGAAGCAAAAGTTGATTGTGGACGGTTCTTTATCTCTTTGCAAATTACTCAGAAGTTTACTTGTGAATCTATCTCGTCCGTGAAAGTCAGCGGGCGTTATGCCAGCAACAAGTCAATAATTCTTCAAGCACGATGACGAGTGTGGACAGCCTCGTGTCCGAATAAGCGAGGATTTCCCATTGATTTACTATCAAGGATTCATGAGGAAAGTTTTACCAGGAGCACACACCGGCTGCACGATACGATCAGACGACCATATCAGCTCGGCCCATATGACTAGAGAACTTCAGGGTTACGCATGAAGCCCGTTTCGAAGGCACTAGAAGCATGAATCCTGACTTTACTTCTTCTTTTTGTCTATCCTCCGTTTCGCTAAACGTAGAAGTATCTGATCCAAACAAGCTCGCGGTATTGACCTCATTATTTCCCATGGGCGTCTTCAAGACTTAGTCTGATACGAGTCTGAATCTCTATCATCTGATGTAACGTTTAGCAATCACTACACCCAATCATCGGAAGCGATGCCTTATTGACGTTAAACAAGCATTCAAGGATTGAGACACAAGTGAGAAAGTCATTGTGGCAATCAAAGCCGTCATGACTCTCAAATAGCCCAGAAAGATGCCTCTAGCAAGTTTCTATCGATAGCAAGGAAGGCCAAAGACTCAAGATATCGAATGAACCTAGCTGGAATGATTGCACTAAATGAACCATGCCTGCGAAAACTTCTTTAGAGATCTTTATTCATAAGACCAACAGATTTTAGCGGGTCGAGCATGCTTTTTTTGGCTGAAAAATGAAAAGTCATATGATCCTTTGACTTGCTTGAAATCGATCCTAGTTTCTACCCTTTTTCTCCTCCTACTATCAATTTGTACGTCGCATTTGGGTCCTTTCATCAACGTTGTTGTTCACAGTTGTTATGTCAGACGATGCATAAACACCATCCATCACATCGTTGATACCAATGGGTAGAAGAAAGCGTGTTTGGCTTTCAACGTGTATCGCATTGTAAATGAACAAATCGTCCTCAGTGCGAGGATCAGTCTTGGGCTGAACTCAGTCGTGTTCGAATATCTCCATCTAATCGCTGCCCGGTTGCCGAAACAACGGCAAGTCGTTGTGACCGCAATCTAGATGTCGCTTTAAGAGGAGTTTCGTTTCTTTACGTGACTTTTCAAAAAACATTTGTGTCGCAGATGAGACATTCCTGTTACTGCGAGCCGGCTCTCATGACCGCATTGTCCGAGAACAATGGTCAATTCGATGCTACTATCGTACGCCCAGTGTCAGACTGTGACGAGAAGCAGCTGCCTCCCTACCTTGTCGTTGAAGTTGCACTTAGGCTTTAGAAGAAGACGAATTACAAAGTCGAATCCATATACGGATCGTGAGCAAATGGTGACTCCATATCTTCCAATGTCATTATGGTATCTTCGAAGGCCAAAGATAGCAGAAAAAATCACGAATACTGTCTTCGCGGTCAATCCGAAAAGATATGTGTGATCTTGAGAAGCGCCACTTATTTGGTTCTAGATTGATTCGTACCACAGCTCTATCTGGTGTTAACAACCAACCGTAATCTATGAACTCATTGGTGTTCTTCGAGACTTGCATCAGTCACTTACCATTCCGAGAGATTCTTTCGTGATCATAATTGAACCTCGCACCTACTTGAGCATACTTGTCGTCGTGGCTTTCTCAGTATTCTTATACTTGCTTCCCTCTTAAAGGCTTTTTGCGTCCTCTACCCTCTTCTCTTCCTTTTCGACATCAAGGCTCACAATGTTTACTCATATAGTGGTAATGATCATGGAGTAACCAAGCATCATCCAATTATCTATACAAGTCCATCTCTTCAGTTCTACGTATTCCAATATTTCTACTTCTGTCTCTTTCTTCCCGTGTCTTCCATTGCTATATAATTCTTCCTCATACTCAGTCCATCATTCATAATACCTCCTCATACACTCTCAATCTTTCCTGCCTTCCAAGCAGGCGACATCCACTAGCTGTGCCTCTTTCCAAGACCCATATTTCGACCCTTGGGCTTTAGAAGCAGAAATCTCTCAATCAAACGATGCAAAACACCTCGTGTGGCCCTTATGACTGCCCTCTTACCGTTCTTCAACACTAAAGCTCAGGTCATGGATCTGTTCGTTGCTCTCTGGCACTTTTGAGAATCGCTGAAAGCATCACATTAGCAACAATACGAACGTAATGACGCGTGAGGCAGCCAACACATCCTCAACAATGTCATACTGCAGCCGGTTGTACTGTCATGTAAGAGTTCTGAATGACTTTTTGATTTTCTAATTTCTTTTAAAACTATCCTATGGTCAGTCGTACTTCCTCAGAGCGCGCGGTCGGGTGGGAAATGATGAGCACCAATCTATTCAAGATTATGTACATACAATTAGATCCTCTAGGATGACATCTATGAGACTAACCATTCTTAAGTGTATTCTACCCGCAGACAATGAAATTGTGGAGGAAGTGGTTCTGCTCGAGACTCCACGGGTTGATGATATCCGCACTCATAAAAGCACGTTCCAGTATCCAATTCTTTGATCTATTCTGAGCTATCGAGAGCATTTACTCAGAACATCATATTGAAGCCTGGCTGGAAACTCTCCATTCGTCGTCGGCGATCAATCAAGAGTACAGTCACTCAAATGCAACAGAAGTCGTGCCTCAGGAGATACATATTAAGCCGTGGAATACTGGAGTTCTTCTAGAGAGGAGGAGAAAACAGAGGTCCTTGAAGACGACCTTGTTGCCCAAGAAGAAGTCGGAAGAATTCTCTTACATCGTGTCGCCTCTTGCAAGACTTTGTCTCAGAGAGAGACTAACCAAAACAGCACCTCCCACGAGTTTTCGGACTTTGTAACATGGCGAGAGGTTGTTCACTTGAAACTACAATTTGTGAACATCTTAAAACTGATCTCGGCAGTACTATTCTCAATAGAAAGCCGTTTAGGTATGCTGTCTCCACCTTCATGTTCAAACCAGAATTTCGAATTGGAGTGCGAAAGATCACACTATGCATGCTACGTGTAAGGATAAATTCGAAGCTCTTGACGCCAGGTAAAAGGAACCACTTTCTCGCAGAGTTCACGTCGACGCATCGCCTTTCAAGAAGTTTTAGCATAAGGGGAACTTGATATCGAAACTTGTCTTTACCCTTGGGGGCGAGGTTTACTAGGGGCTTTGCAGGGTTCTGTACCTTTCGCCTCATCTCACATATTCTTCTTTCCTCTTACCTCACTCTAAAGATGAAATGCTGGACTGGCTCTTCCGCCCGTATCGAGAACTGCCCGTTACAATCGCATCCATTATCTAGCCCGCCTTTGCTCCTCCTTGTATGGAAAGAATATAGCCGTGAAGGCTGACGAGTCTGGACACGATAGCAACTCCAGGATCGCGATAGGGCTTTGGATCGAGGAAACCTGAGTTGGAGGGGAATTCGCTTGGCCAAAATATGTGAAATCAATGGTACCGATGCAGAAATTCTGAATGGAAATATTGTTCATGGATTTGTTGTATCACTTGACTTTGTACTAGACCTGAACCGTCTAGGATTACCTATAAACCAGAGCCGCTGTTCATAACCTCCAATTTGCGGCATAATTTTGTGCTTTTTTTCTTCTTCTGACCACAACGCAAAATCTAAGATAACTTACTCTACTCTTGTCCCTTGCCCCTTTAGCTTCCACTATCAATTAGGGGAGCAGGCTACGAAGTTCTCTATATTAAAACAGTTAGAACAAATATTTAAGAATTTGTTAAAGTTGATAAGATTTCAATTTATATATTTTTAGAAAAAGAAATATAGCTTTTTTATTTCTATTATAATAAGTATAGTAAATCTTTAAAAGTTAAATTTTAATTAATTATAAAAAATAAGTTTCTATTTAGAAACTAAGATATTAATAACTAATATACTTTTATTATAATTTCTAGAATCTATTTATAAATATTTTATAAAAACTTATCTATTATAACTATTATAGACTATATTTTTAAAAATTAGATTTTAATTAAATATAAAAAGTATAGTTCTTTTTATAAATTAATATAATAGTAATTTATAAATATTTACTATGTTTTTTAAGAGTTATTTATAAATATTTCTAAAAACTTTAATAAAAATTAGATTTTAATTAAGTATAAAAAGTATAGTTCTTTTTATAAATTAATTTAATAGTAATTAATAAACTTTTATTAAGACTTTTAAAACTTTTTAATTTATATTTTTAAAAACTTTAATAAATTTCATTTGTTAAAACTATTATATATTAAATTTTTAAAAATTATATTTAATAAATTCTAAAAACTTAGTTTCTATATAAAAATAAATATATTTATAATATTTAAACTTTTATCAAAGTTTTTAGAGCTAAATACTAAATATTTTTATATACTTTAATAAAATTTCACTTATTTTAACTATTCTATAATAAATTTTTAAAAACTAGATTTTAACTAAGTTTAAGAAATTAGTTCTAAAATAAAAAGTTATATACTTATAAAATTTAAACTATTATTAAAGTTTTTGAAGCTGAATATTAAATATTTTTAAATACTTTAATAAATTTTCATTTATTTCAACTATTATATAATAAATTTTTATTAAGCTAAAACATTAAATTTCTATAATAAAATTATTATACTTATAATATTAAAGTTTATATTAAAGTTTTTGGAGCTAAATATTAAATATTTTTAAATACTTTAATAAAATTTCATTTATTTTAACTATTATATATTAAATTTCTAAAAATTAAATTTTAACTAATTTAAAAAACTTAGTTTCTATATAGATTTAAATATATTTATAATATTTAAACTTTTATTAAAGTTTTTGGAGCTAAATATTAATTATTTTCAAAAACTTTAATAAAATTTCATTTATTTTAATTATTCTATATTTAATTTTTAAAAATAAGATTTTAATTAAATCTAAGAAGTGAGCTCTAAAATAGAAAGTAATATATTTATAATATTTAAACTTTAATTAAAGTTTTTGGAGCTAAATTTTGAATATTTTTAAAAACTTTAATAAAATTTTATTTATTTTAATTATTCTATATTTAATTTTTAAAAATAAGATTTTAATTAAATCTAAGAAGTGAGTTCTAAAATAGAAAGTAATAT
Source organism: Bacidia gigantensis (assembly GCF_019456465.1). Taxonomy (NCBI): domain Eukaryota; kingdom Fungi; phylum Ascomycota; class Lecanoromycetes; order Lecanorales; family Ramalinaceae; genus Bacidia; species Bacidia gigantensis. The sequence goes on from NW_025408606.1 coordinate 228,637, forward strand.
ATCTATAATATTTAAACTTTTATTAAAGTTTTTGGAGCTAAATATTAAGTATTTTCAAATACTTTAATAAATTTTCATTTATTTTAACTATTATATAATAAATTTTTAAAAACTAGATTTTTATTAAGCTAAAACGTTGAATTTCTATTATTAAATTAATTTCTTTATAATATTTAAATTTTTATTAAAGTTTTTAGAGCTAAAAAATAAATATTTTTAAATACTTTAATAAAATCTCATTTATTTCAACTATTATATAATATATTTTTTAAAATTAAATTTTTATTAAGCTAAAGTATTAAGTTTCTATAATTAAATAAATATATTTATAATATTTAAACTTTTATTAAAGTTTCTAGAGTTAAATATTAAATATTTTTAAATACTTTATTAAATTTTATTTATTTTAATTATTCTATAATAAATTTTTAAAAATTAGATTTTTACTAAGTTAAAAAACTAAGTTTTTATAATTAAATTAATATACTAATAAGATTTAAATTTCAATAAAGTTTTTAAAGTTAAATATTATATGTTCTTAAATACTTTTATAAAACTTTATTTATTTTAGTTATTCTATAATAAAATTTTAAAAACTAACTTTTTATTAAGTTAAAAACCTAAGTTTTTATATTTAATTTAATATATTAATAGTATTTAAGATTTTAATAAAACTTTTAAAGCTAAGCTTTATATATTTTAAGAGATTTTAGTAAAATCTTATTTATTATAGCTATTATATAATATATTTTTAAAATTTAGATTTTAACTAAGTTAAAAAATTAATCTTCTATATATAAATTTCTATATTTCTTTTTATTTCTAAAAGTAATAACTTAAGGCAATCTATTTTAACTATTATATAAGAAAGTTTTAAAAATCTATATTCTTTTATTTAGATTAGTATATTATTAGTATTTAAAATCTATTAAGTATTTAGGAAGATTTTAATTATTTTAGTTATTATATATTAAATTTCTAAAAATCAAATCTCTATCTAATTATTTAAATGACTATATTCATAATATTCGTAGTGTTACACTCCACGATCTTACCATTCTAATATACTGACCTTAATACATAAAGATTGTGCAGGATTGGCAGTCGATGTCTAGGCAGGGTGGACAGATAGGCTGGCGGGGCGAACATGACTCCTGATCTCCCTGAACAGTTTTATGAGCATCTAACCGACGTTTGTGGTGAGACAGCTAAGGATTTTTCGAGCACTGACCTAGTGGATGATTGGGCACGGCAACGGAAAACCATGTATAAAGTTCCAAATTATCGCCAGGGAACCAAATTCATTAACGCTAAGGTCCACTGCTAGCTGGCTTTGCACCTCCAAGAGCAACATAGAATGCCCTGTTGAAACGAGCTCAGTAAGTACAACAACGACATTGATTTCAGTCAGGGCTACACAAGCAAGTAGGTGGAACTTCCAGACTTGCAAAAGCCCACTTTAAGATCCTTTATGCAACTCTACAATCACACCAAACTCGGTATAATGTACGAACCACGCCTCCGGTGATCAGAGATGGGCGATCGCTAGAGGCAAACGGCGGCCTGTCGTTACTGCAACTGCATTTTAATCTTCTCATCATACATATGAAATTCATGGGAATCTGAAACGATCAATTCTCGGCTTTCAAGGAATTTTGGAGTAATTATCCGATGAGAGTAATTATCCGATGAGGACTCTCGGGATTGCTTGATCTACAAGAGATTGACATCGGCATGAGGGCGTCTCGACGTCGAAGATCAAATCCAAACGTTTTAACAGGTGAATCCAGAGATTGCTCAGCGGACGTAGATCATACACACGTTCTCTCTACATCTGAAGCTACCCTGAGACTAAATTCTCAAGAGGGGCTTAGATTTGTTGACTGCACCGTGGTCTTACGGGCGAAGCACTTTCCAGACAGGAACCCCAAGACTCGGAGCTTCACTGACCTTTTGTCCAGATCAGCGACAAGAAAAACCTGCTTCGAAACTTGAATGATGACATCGGCTTGAAAGAAACAATGATTACCATTGATGTAAGAATCATTGTGAACGTCCGTTCTGCCAATTTCCAATCACGCCACTCGGAGTCCTTTCGCCTTCACACACCCGAGAAGGTGGCAAAATTCTCATGTGAATGAATAATTCAGCCTTCTGTCCATCGTGATCGCGCCTTCAACTTTGTAGTGTATACTCAAATCCTTTCTCTTCCTCACATGTTTGCAACGTCCTTCGACTGAATGTTTCCCCTCCTAACCATGACACAAACAGCCAAGGATGTAGAATTCTGGGACCAATCCCTTTCTACAATGTCTGACTCTCTCCCCTTTTCCTCAAGAAGTTGAGGTAGACATATGGTATGGCGGCGTCGGCGATGAAATGCTTGCACTACTCTGCCATTAATAATTTCCCGGGCAGATCCTCCTTTCACAAAGTCATGAAAAAAAGCTCGCTTATCACTAGGTCTGTCCTTCTATAGACACTTGATCACCTTCCTGCAATAGATTGGCTTCTCTGTGCTAAGGATAACCCAGCTTTTAGTAGGATGCAGAGTATCGAGGACGCCAATACGGCTTGACACATGATTGAAAATTCTACCATTACTCTCCATATTAAGTCATTTCTCTATGTACCTTTCTTTCCTCGTGTTGTATCCTCCAAATATCGATCTTTGATTCTCGTGCGGAGAAAATCTCCGCATGCAAAATACTGTCTTTGTGTAATACAGACAAGCATCTGATAAGTATCAGCACTGCTCTCCCATGTACTAAGAACTTCAATTTTGACTTGAATGTCGCCAAAATCAGCAAGTGTCCGACCGGTCTCCTCTATGACCATTATGGAGTGGCTTGTGCTCCACCATTTTCGCTTTCCGAGTGTGAAAATTAAAGCGACGACAATTCCTTTCCTGTCCTTGTTCTCGCAAGATCATGCATGATCATCACTTTTTACAATCCCACCCAGGAACATGACAGACATTGTCATAGTCCAACAAGACATCATCATCCATCTGAGATCCGAGTCTCGAAGATTGCTCTGGGCACAGATTATAATCATATGATCTTTATTCTTCGAAGTTGGCAGCATCACTTGGTTGTGACTTGCTTGTTGCGAGATCATTACACGTTTGAATGTTCTCTATCTTATTCCGGAGCTAACCAGCTCATATCAACAACTATTCTTAGATACACATCAAGCTTCTTAAGCCGACGAGAATGATAAGTACCATGCAGCGCTCCTTCTCAAGACTCGTCGTTCAAGATTCACACCGCGTGTTCAATAACTCGAATACCCGTTATCACAAAATCTTGAAGCTACTACGCTGCGATTGCTACCTGTGAAGTGCAGAGCATACATGGAAGCTATCAGTACCGCTGGTCAAAGCTGGCAAGTGGGTGCTGCTCCCTTGTTTCATTGACATGTGCCTCAATTCAACGTTCTGCTTTCATTCGTAATCATATAAATAAATAATGAGAGAGTATCAGGATTCATCTAGAAAAAAGTCAGTGCAAATATGACATTTCTGATGCCAGTCAAAGTCTTGGGGATATCTCCACACACCGCTACTTGCACTTCGAATAATCACTGGGTGCCGTACGAAAATGACGATGCTTCTGCTCTTGGTGACCTCATAAATCTTCCAGCCACTTTTTCGCCTAAACACTGTTGAAAACTTGAACATTTCGCCGCATTAGCAGCCAAGGTCGACAGGTGTGTATGAAGGTGAATCCAAGACTGTTATGAACTAGCTCGGTCTCGCTTACTGCTGTTCATTGATGCAATAAGCCAACTGCACAAAGATAGATCCAAACCTTGCAGCATACTTTCGACCGTACGGTTTGTCCATGGCACTGGGCATGTTGTAGTGTGTTTGGAGCCCTCACATGATCTACCGCAAGCAGTCAAGAAATATCGTTGAGATTCGCTGAGGACAATGTAGCAAATGGGCTTCCCCAGCCTCTTCAAGCACATGCCAGGCATCCGACCTACATCAGGAAGCCCGACAAGCAGACTTCGCCATCAACGTCGAAGCATACGAAGCCCTAAACAACACATAGTCCTCCAAACGCAAAACCCACAGAAAGGAAAAGATGCCAGCGCGACAAAACAATGTGTTCGAGGTGTCGTGGCTCATCCGAGGCTCTTGTGGAAGGCAAGGTCTGGTGCGATGTATGCTGCAGACCAAAAGCAAGCGCGAAGCTCGAAATATTTACGTCTAATCAATGTCAGAACGCACAGCGTGTGAAGAATCGTGCGAGCAACCCTCATGATTTATGTGAGAATGTGGTGGGTGCAATTAAAAACACCTCGCAGCATCTACTTACCGCTACTACGGGCTGACAACAGGATCACTGAATACACTGGACGAAAGAGCTTTTATTGCGAAATATTCGAAAGCAATGTACCACAAGTTTCTTGGCCTGGGGTGACGATCTGGGCTAGGAATATCGACCGATTTCCACTGGAGTGCCTATTCCGCTAGCTACAGACAACAGGAATCGAATACAATAATCAAATCAGGCTTGGGCGACGATGTACCATAACAGCACACTGGCCACATGAGTGATGGTGGACTATACGCGAATCGAGTATAATGAAGCCATGTTCACCAAATCACCATCGACCATGTCCCTCACAAGTCAGACGTCCATCCGCGTAGCCCGCCGATGTTACGTATCACGTTCTCGGAGGGAGTATCCACCGTTTGAGTCTTCTTCTCACGCTAAATGATCGCATCAAGGTATTTTGAGTCGGCCGGGTTGCTTTGCACCCCTAATTATAGCAAAGGCGGGTTCAGGGTGTTGGACACCTCTATGAACGATGATGACGTTCATCTCCTCGGTGGATTTCTCGCATTCATTTTCGGCAACTATGGGAACATCTTCTACGGAAGCAAGTGGCGAAAAGGGGAGCTGCTCGTTGTTCCGTGAACCGGTTTGTGGGAAACAATATTACCGATTATATGATGGCCTTGGGTGTACACCTAAGAGGCGGGAAAATCTAATGTTGGGCTGGCCAGAGAGAGAGCAAAGAGAGATGCACAACCAAGGAAATCCTGTCGCTTTCAGTGGACGCATCTCGTCCGAGTAAGCCTTGAGCACACAAACAGATTCCTTTTGAACTGTGTTTCTCATATTTGGAGCTGAGGCGGAAACGAGTATGGCGATATCGTTGTGGATACATTCTGATTAAAGGCAGCATGTCCACTAGTGGGTAAGTCGGAGTGTTCAAGGTGGTATTTCGATATTGGAATTCTTCTCTGATCGATTAGTGAATACAGCTTCTTTACTTCTGAATGATGTACAGTCGCTTTTAGCCCGAAACAATAAAGCGGCCCTGGCTCTTGTATTCAGCACTTCGTACACATTTAGAATGAAACCTATCCTCCAGTGTGTTGGGTGCTGTCTCAAATCGCTCGAGTAAAGGGCTGAAAGTATTCTCCTTAGATACAACCACGTGATAAGATGTCCACTGGTGAAGATGATACACCAGAGGGGGTGGACCGCAGTCGAGAGGCGGGATGCATGGATCATCTAGAATAGTTCGTCAATGACTTCGGTAATGGTAGGAAGAAACACTATCTATCTATCCTTCTCATCGTCAAAGTTTGGACGTGTCAAGTTCTGTAGAATGCTCCGGCCCGTTCAGCTCTGTCAACAATGAAAGCCTCACTTGAGGATTAGATCCCTCCATCTCGCTGATATAATTTGTGCCCTGCATTTCACTTAGGGCAATAGGTGCGTCTAGCTCATGCTTTCTTGTTTCAAGGTCTTCCAGCTCGGCTTTGTATTGTAGATACGGCTGTGTGTCTCCATCAGGAGTAAGACTGCCTTCTTTGACATTAGAGTTGTTTGTCTTGCGTCTGTGCCACACAAGATAACCACTTAGGCTAAGAATGAGCACAGAAATTGAAACGACTACTCCAGTAATGATCTTTTCTTTCCTCTGAAGGCCCGCACGATTCTGAGTTCCAGAGGATGAAGCAAGAGTTCCATTTGAAGTAGGTTGTGATGTCGCCGACAGAGGTTCTGCCGGTGCAACCGTTGATATCGTAGTCATAAAGGCACTGGATGGACTGCTTACGTTGGCCGAGACAGTGGATGTTGAGGAGTTTGCTGTCTCCTGTATTACATCAGGCGCACATTCTGTCTGTCCGATGTATCGAACGAAAGAGTCCCATGCGCCGGAGTAGACTATGCCAGGATTTTTTTCAGACTGGCTTGCTGTTGAGAATGCCATGGGCAGTGTACTAGTAGGAGAATTTATTGTCTTGCATCCGCCGCTCGTTTTGGAGATTGAGAGTCTTTGGTAGGAGGAAACCACAAGGTAGACTTGCGAAGCGGGAGTACTGAGGAAGAGTCAACGTTTCTCACTGCGTATGCTCAGATAACCCACGCTGTGCCATTTATGTCAGTGGTTGATGATGGATAGAATGTCTGATGGTCAAACGATGCTCGAACCGCGCAGTCGACCTCGCATTCTGCATAGCTGTCAATTTACCTCACGCAAATTGATTCTCGTATGGTATCAGACCATTCGTAGCAAGATGAGGTGCCTGCCCCACTTGACCAAAGCAGGAGCCAACGGACGATAGAACGAAAAATATTTCCCTGTAGAGCCACATTGTAGCCTGAGCGATCGGAGGGGAGGGGAGAAGACGTTGAGCTTTGAGGAATGAAATACGTCCAAACTCCAAGTGGCAAAAGAGTTGTTTCCACGACGTCAACAGGTATATGCTGAAACAACTGTGCCACCGCATACATCTCTAGATACGAGGATTGTATCACTTGGAAGTTTGGGAAACTCTTGCTGCAGGATCCATTGGAGCGACAAGAAGGTATGCAAGCCAAGAAATCTCCCGCCAGATGCGCCGCAGAATGGAAGCATCTCAATCCAAGAGACACAGCCTATACCACTCATATTTAATACTTTTCAATCTTCGCCTTCGGTGCCGGTCTTTCGCCTATCCGAGTTTGCGATGTGCATGAAAATGATACTCCAGTCGACCAGTAGATTTGACACCGCAAGTTTAGGTTCACGTGGTAGATTGAGATCTATTTTCGTAGCAAGGAGATTCATATACTCTGCATATACCATTCGAAGGAATCCTTACATCAAGTCATGCGTCCGATGACCAGTGGCGGTGATCATAGCATTTCTGCACCGTTCGTTGCCCTCATCGCTGTCCTCATGTATTAGGAGATTTTCTTGAAGTTCAATATACTGAACTCGCAGGCAGAGCATCCATTTGGATTTTACGTATAGGGGCCATGCCAGCCAGTCCGGGCCTCGGTGGAGCTCAGAGTGAAGGATGATTGTAAATCTGAAGCGCCCTCTTGTGCGTTCTTTGCACTCACAATATTCTGAATGAGCAAAGGTTTAGTGGACCCAAGCCTCAAACGTCGGTGGTAGGCCATGGATTTCCAACGCCGAGCATCAAGTAGCCACGCCGTGTTCAGAAGGACAGTTTTCTGAAGCTAAAAATTACCGACCCAAGACCAAGTCCCAACTGAGCGCCGGCATTGCGTTGAGATGGATCTAATGTGTTATTAGAATTCATCCGCCTTTGTGCTTCTTTAGGTATGGTGGGATCCTCCTCATCTGTCAAGTCAATAGTGTGCTGCTGGCTTCGGCTATCCAATGACGAAGTAAGGTGCTGTCTACTTGCAAGGCCCAAGCTTCTGAGATTCTCAAGTTGACAATGGCAATCAAGCAGAGCAAAAGAAGCTCAATCCTGCAATTTCAATCTGCGCATGTCCTTATGATCTATTAAAGTGTCCTCCTCGCTGTCTGAACACGCGACTGTGTCGGCATCAGAAGTCAGATTATCACTATCCTCTTCATGCGAGGTCTCTTCAGCATCTCCTGCATCCGACACTTCATCGTCTGAGAGGAGTTGGTTTTCGAGTGGCCGTGCCAGAAAGAACTTTTCAGGATTGTCTTTCAGCACTGCCCAAGATCGAGGGGCTTTGCCAGGCCTTTTGACACCATTTTCCCTAATTCGATGGCTATGGTCTGTAATTAGGTCTAGCTTATTTCGAATCTCCGTCAACTCAGCTGAGACCTCTTCGACATTCGGCCACTGGTGTTTAGAACACACCTTTCTGACAGCCCGAGTCAAGTGCAAACGAGCATCGCAAGAGCAACGTGATTTGCTGCCATGGCATTTGGACGAATGCGAGCACTCCCTGTCATATTGGCGATCAATCCCCGCAAGTAATGTTGGTATTTTCAAAAGAACTTCGAGAGACTCATAAAGCCAATCATCCTCAAGGTTCTGGTCTTGGCGACGGTAGTGCCTCAGTTTCAGAGGTAAAATGATGGTTATCTGAGTGTCGGGATTGAAAGACATCGGCCCTAAAGCTCTGAAATACCGCCATAAGTAATCAATGGCTTTTTTGTTAGATCGATGCATGACTTTGTAATCACTAGTGTAACGTTTCCAAATCGCACTGGCTGCTTTGAGTTCTTTGCTGTCCCAGTCAACAGTGTGATCACTTTTGGCGGCCACGCCTCCGGTTGCGTCAAAGACAAATATCGGTCTACAAAAGTATCCTGCCTGGTTTATTCTGATAATAAATAGGTCGCCAATACCAGGATCTCTATCCAAGATCCACGTATACATGTCTGATTCAGGATGAGTTCCTTCTTCATCTGCAGGAGTGGTACTGCGGCAAGGGCTTCTTTGTGAAGCTCTACTAGATGGACGACTTATGGGAGAAGAAGATCCGAATCGCCGCCCGTGACCTTCGGTATGAGGAATCTCTAGAGTACCTGAGTGGGGATGATAGTTGTGCGAGGTCTTGAGACGCCGTTGGCTGAAGGCCCAAGGCGTATGTTCTGCATCTATTGGAATGTGATGCCTTGATACCACATCTCCTCTCTTGTCTGATGGAAATATTCCGGTATTCTTAAGGCTTTGTAGACGACTGATGCAAGTACCAATGATCGGTTTATATGTGTAATCAACCCAGAACTTGAGTAGATCAACGATGCACAATAATTGCAAAGCACTGTCTTTATCCTTAGATATGCCTGACCAGAGATGAAGAAGTCGCTTTGAGGCATCAGCAAAACTGCGTAGACGAAGTTGTTATGTCACTCACGTAGTTGTAGCCATTCCCAGCCACTTTAGTGTCCTCTATGCAACCGTAGACTCGCCAGTCCGCGCCTATGCTAGAGAAGAACCACACAATAGGGATCGAGTGTTGATACTGAGCTTGATCAAAGATCTCACGCTGCCATATCAACAGACTCTTGATTCTCTTACAAGTCTGGGTTACGGTGTCTTCATGCCCGGCGCCCTTTGCCCTTTTCGCCTCCCACAATCCAAACGCAAACATTGGGAAAGAGTATGCCTCGGACTGCTCTCCGCTTATTTGATAGGGTTCTCGGAGGGCTGGAAAATGGTCTAAAACCCCCCTGATTAGGTGCTTCTGGAAGAAGACGACCAAGTCATTGTCCAGCCAATCTTTCCCTCGAGACGTGACCCCTATGCGGTCGAAATTGTAGGTGCAAAGACCAAGCGTGGCATCTGGAATGTGGTTGGCGCGGGTCCTCATGTAGCACTCATCGCTTTTGTAAGCAAGTTCAAGCCGCAGTTCGCAATTCGATATATTCAAATGTTTCTTTCTTGATTCACTTAGGCTTTCAGTAAGTTTTGATGGCACGACAGGGTTACTATTTACCAGATCTCGAGGTCTTTCCTTTGCGATTTGCCCTCCTGAAAGTCGCTACTCACGTCATTGCCAAAAAAGTGTGGTCGGCTCAATGCGGGGAAGTACCGTCGACAGGCAAAACTTTCGCATCATGAGTATAGCATGTACAACGCAAAACGTCACGAGTTAATTACCAGTGATGAATTTGCAGATTTTCGTCCTCAACACGCTTGAACGGGAGGAAAACTCTGGAGCAAAGCAGGTCGGACCAACCTCGCTCTTTTTGGTCGTCCATTCCCGAGTCACTACAAGCCTTAGATAGTGACGCTGCCCTCTGCTTCAGGTATCGATCATAATGCCTCGATGCTTCGGTATGAACTTCGTGCTTAGAACTCTTGTCTTTAACAGCTCGGCCAAATCTCTCAAAATCGATCTTTTTGCTTTTTGCGACTAAATAGAACAGGTCTTGAATTGCTTTCGGAAATCGACTGTTTTCGAGAAGACTGGGTTCATAGGTTTCCGACAGAATGCCGAGATCTGCTAGTGAGGGAGGATTCCTATCGACACTTGGCCGAGGCTGATAAGACTTCTCAGCTTCATCATCCTGCTCAGCCTCTCGATTGCCGTTGGGTGATCTGTTGTGTGCATCCAATAGACGGCCTATCAGTGCACTTTTGATACCACTTTTTGGAAGCTTGCGCTTTTCAAGTTCTCGCCTCAGCGCTTCACATGTCCAATTCGTATAATCTGACATTTTACCTGCACAAGCGGGAACGCGCAAAGCTCTGAGGTGAGTAGACTGAAGCTCGGATGAGAAGAAAATCAGGAAGAGAGAGATCTTGCGGACCCTCTGTGACTGAATCTCCAGAGCCACAGCCCCTCATGCACGGCTAAAGGATATCAGGCTAGCGCAGCTGGTGCCTGATGGTGGGTGAACCTCATTGGCAGCCATTCAGCGGAAGCGAGTAAGCGCCGCGGCGTGCACTGGGGTCGTCCTAGAAACGACTAATGCAAAGCTCGTGTGTGAATCGGGAATAGATAAGCACACGGGATCTGTGCGTGAGACACTCAGCCTTCCAAGTCATGCCCAGGTCTTCTTCTCTACAGGGGACGCTTTGCGATTTGCTCATATCAGAAAATTCCCGCGTTGCCCGTACGGTCAAAGGCTCGAACCATAGCAACTTCCGCTATGCCCCGCTTACCTGGAGACGGAGGCTTCATTAAACCAGATACAGACCCCTAGAAGTACAATTAGGCATGAAGGGCAGCGCAGAAGACCTCATTGCATCTCGCGTTTCAGTCTTGTTACCTCCATCGCCACGCCGTTGTTTTGGGCTTTGCTGCTTTCTATAGACCACCAATTGGATTATTCTGCGCCGTTCTTACAGTCTAGACCTACGAGACATATTGGTAGCCAATAGATCTGTAGTTGCAGCTACCTTCTGAGGCCGCACGTCTCGTGGCACCTGGTGAAAACATACGGGCTCGAGTCATGTAAGCGTGTCTTTCTTGATTCTTTTGACATGGTCAAACAATTCTTTTGGTCAGGAGCGCAAGATTCGCAGCTCATGTTAAATCATATAGGTCCATAGTGAGCTCTTTTTGATGTCCTCGTAGGGATGACTTGCTGCTTCAACGCCTCGTGCAGAAGCCTTTCATTGACACTTTATCCACTCAGTGGGGGGTTATGAATACCCGAGTCGTCAGGATATTATGAGACATCACTGGGTTTCAGTGTCTGCTTTGTATTTTGTAGTAGTGGTAGTCAGATGCCACTCAAGAGAACGCGGGAGACTATCTAAGCCCGGGCATAAGACGTTCAACTAGTCGGTTTCGAGTCATATCTGGTTTAGACTGCCGTAGTAAATTGAAATCGCGAAACGTCGCGTCGCGTGTCCAGCCTTTAGTCGCGACTTCACAGCAATGAAATCATTTCAATAAATCAGAGTTGACCTCGACAATCACAGCCAGCCACCATGTCTTCTATAGTCGATGGTCTCATCAATTCCGACAACCCAGACTCGGATCTAGCTACAGGTCGTCAACGAAATGGCAGCTCCAAAACTCCCAATGGACGACCTGCCCCACGCTCCTCGGTGGCCCCATCAGAAAGTAATGGCGCACTCAGCGATGTCGAAGGCTTTACAGATGATGAAGTTGTCGGTCTCAGGGGTACAGACCGAAACCGACCGAAGGATCCCATGTCGAAAGCTGTACCGCGGGTAGTAGACAAGGTGGGCGAGAAAGTAGCAGAGGAGTTTGAGAACTTCTTGGAACAGTACGTACGCTTGTGTGGAATCAGTGATCACTCACTGAAGAGCACAGATATGTCGAAGATATCACGCTGTCCGGAGCTCCACCCTCCAGTGCCGTAACAAGCGATAAATACTACATAGCACAGATTCACGGCCTCAGAATATACTCCCTCTCAACCCTCTATGTCGACTTCCAGCACCTACTCTCTCTGCCAAACCCGACTCTTGCAAATGCTATCGCCAATGACTATTACCGATACCTACCCTTCCTCACCCGCGCTTTACACAACCTGATTGCAAAATATGAGCCAAGATACTTCCGAGAACATAGGCAGCCGACAAGCGCCTCAAGTCAGACTGCAGACTCCGTAGCGGGCAATGGAGTCAGCCAAGTCGAGACAGTGGGCTCAAAGACTATGAATCAACAGACCGACAAACTTTTCACACTCGCTTTTTACAATCTCCCTCTTATCTCACGAGTCCGTCAACTGCGGACCGCCAACATTGGCAAACTACTCTCAATATCCGGCACAGTGACACGAACATCAGAAGTCCGACCAGAGCTCTACCTAGCAACATTTATCTGCGAAGGCTGTAGGGCCGTGATCCCCAACGTGGAGCAAACATTCCGATACACAGAACCGACCCAATGCCCCAACCTGACCTGTATGAATCGTCAAGGCTGGCGCCTCGATATCCGCCAAAGCACATTCGTTGACTGGCAAAAAGTCCGCATCCAAGAGAACAGCTCCGAGATCCCCACAGGCAGCATGCCGCGAACAATGGACGTGATTCTTCGCGGAGAGATCGTCGACCGCGCCAAAGCCGGCGAAAAATGTGTCTTCAGCGGCACCCTGATAGTCGTGCCAGACGTAAGCCAGCTTGGCCTCCCAGGCGTTCGACCAGAAGCCCTTCGCGACAACCGCAACACTCCCCGTGGTGGCGACGCAGGCGGCAGCGGGGTCACAGGCCTCAAAGCCCTTGGCGTGCGCGACTTGACCTATCGAATGGCCTTCCTCGCCTGCATGGTAACGCCCGACATCTCCACACCAGGACAATCCGCGAATCAACAGACCAACAACATCCTCGCCACATTAACACAGGGGGTGGAAATGACCCCCAAGACACAGGCGACCAAGCCCAAGACGCCTACCTGCAATCCCTCACGTCCGCCGAAATCGAGGATCTGAAAGCCATGGTCCACAGCGACCACATCTACTCCCGCCTCGTCAACTCCCTCGCCCCGATGGTCTACGGGCACGAAATCGTCAAAAAGGGCCTCCTTCTCCAACTCATGGGCGGCGTGAGCAAAACCACGCCCGAAGGCATGGCGTTACGGGGGGACATCAACATCTGCGTCGTCGGCGACCCTTCCACAAGTAAATCCCAATTCCTGAAGTACATCACGTCCTTTCTGCCACGGTCGGTGTACACGTCTGGCAAAGCGAGTTCTGCGGCGGGTCTGACGGCCGCGGTGGTTAAAGATGAGGAGACGGGGGAATACACGATTGAAGCTGGCGCCTTGATGTTGGCGGATAATGGGATCTGCGCGATCGATGAGTTTGATAAGATGGATTTGGTGGATCAGGTCGCGATTCATGAGGCGATGGAGCAGCAGACGATTAGTATTGCGAAAGCGGGCATCCAAGCGACGTTGAATGCGCGGACGAGTATTCTGGCTGCGGCGAACCCGGTGGGGGGAGGTATAATCGGAAGACGACGCTGAGGGCGAATGTTAATATGAGTGCGCCGATCATGAGTCGATTTGATTTGTTCTTTGTGGTGCTGGATGAGTGCAATGAGGCTACTGATACGCGGTTGGCTAATCATATTGTCAATTTGCATATGAATCGCGATATGGCGGTTGAGCCGGAGTTTAGCACCGAGCAGTTGCAAAGGTATATCAGGTTTGCGAGGACGTTTCGGCCGGAGTTCACACCTGAGGCGAAGGGGCTGTTGGTGGAGAAGTATAAGGAGTTGAGGGCCGATGACGCGCAGGGAGGTGTGGGGAGGAACAGTTATAGGATTACGGTGAGGCAGTTGGAGAGTATGATTCGTCTGAGTGAGGCGATTGCGAAGGCGAATTGTGTGGATGATGTTACGGAGAGTTTTGTGAGGGAGGCGGCGGGGCTGTTGAAGAGCAGTATTGTTGGTGTGGAGAGGGATGATGTGGAGGTTGATGAGGAAGAGGATGAAGATGTGGGGATCGCTGGGAGGAGAGGAGGGGGGAGGATCGAGATGGGGACTCGCCAATGGGTGATGGGGAGGGGAGTGATGGAGAAGATGAGAGCGATGAAGGTGGTGATGGTGGGCAGGGAGGTGCAAGAGCGAGGAAATCTGCTACGCCTGCACAGACGGGGCGGAAGACGAAGATCACATATGACAAGTACATGGCGATCTTGAATCTGCTTGTCAGAAGGGTGAATGAGGATGAGATGACTAGCGGTCAGGGGGTGGAGCATGAGGAGTTGGTGACTTGGTACATGGAGCAGAAAGAGGAGGAGCTTGAGACTGTGGAACAATTGGAGCAGGAGAGGGAGCTGGCCAAGAAAGTCCTTCGAAGAATGGTCAAGGTACGTTCAACTCCTTCAAGTCTTTTGGACCAGTGAGAGGGAACGAGAGCTAATGAATTCTTAGGACAATGTCTTTATGCCTGTGCGTGGTGAGGGGCTAGATGGTGATGAGGGCAGCTCGAGGGAAGCTGAAAAGGTGATTTATGTATTGCATCCTAATTGCGCTGTGGAAGAGATGTGAGGGAGGTCGCTCAGGAAGAGGAGTGTGCCACGCCGATAATGCATAGATGCGGCGCTCTTGGGAAAGGGATTCGAGTCTCAACAGGGAGGCAGAAGTGTCGGCGCGGGATACACTAGTCCTGACATGTTCGGCATACAGCCTTGAGTATCTGTATAGTAGCTCGAGTAATAGAATCGCATCCACGATCTTTGCTATTGAATTGTATAATGGCGTTGCTAAGTGTGACATGAGGCTGACCAAAGCATGCTTTGGAGACCAGCGGCACTTTGTACATAATAGTCTGCTCTATCTACAGTCAAGTCAACGAAAAATCCCAAACGAAGCTCATCACTATCATCCCACCCACAGTCATTATAAAAGCCATCGACAAATTCACCCCATTGTTATCCAACAAGCCCCATCCATTCTCCACCATCCTACTCCCCTCATCTTTCTTATCCCCAACCATGACCCTCCCTCCTCCCCTCCCCTCCACAACCTTCCCCGACGTCCGATCCACAACACTAGCCTGCAACAACCCTCCCAGCACACTATCCAATACACTCCCCAACCCACCCCAGACCGTCACCGCGACGACAAATGCCAGTTTGTCCTGCCATCCCCAGCCCCGCCCGCCTTCCAATGCCCTTCCTCCATTCTCACAAAACGGCATCAGCCCCACAGCCGTCAGGGCAATGACGCCCGCGCCCGCAAACCCCGCCAGCGTCCCCGTCAACGTAACCCCCCCATTAGTTCCCGGCGGCACCTCCCTAAGCCTCCAATTCGTAATCAACCTTGGTTTCTCCCTCGCCAGAATCCCCAGCTCGGACGAGAACGTATCAGCAGCGACAGCCGCATATTGCGCCACAATGCCCACCACGACGAGGTCTGTGCCGTACGGCCAGCAATATTCGGAAGAGGACCGGTACGATGTTGGGGAGAGGTGGAGGTAGGACGGCGGGGTGGACGGGTGGAAGTGGAGGAGGTAGGTGTGGTATGCGATCAGGAGGGTGGCGGGGAGGGAGTTGCAAAGGACTTGGACGTGGGTGCGGGGGGAGGGGGGGAGGAGCCGTGGGAGGAGAGGGTGAGGGTTGCTTTTTGGGAGTGTTTGACCTGGGCGTTGTTAGTACATGAAGATCGGAGGAGGAGGAGGAGGAGGAGGAGATAAGGGGCTGGCTGACCTTGGTGACTGCTGTGCCGGCAAGGAAGAAGACGGCGAGGAGGGCGAAGGGGAGGTTCCACGGGTGTATGGCGTGGATTATGGCTGTGAGGAAGGCGACGAGGATGCCGGCTGGTGTGAGGGACTGTCGGGACCAGGCGCGGTAGACGAGGGCGAAGATAGCCGGGACGGCGATGTATGGATGCATGATGGTGTCAGAGGATGTAGCGGAGGGGAGGAAGGAGGAGGAGTGATATGCATGCTGATGGGGTTCCGTGAGATAAGCATGACCGTTCGGCGGCTCCAGGCACCGGAGGCGCTAGAAACTTAAGCATCTGTCAGATTAGGTTCACGGACTTTAGATTCAACCTACAGATCTGTCATTTTTATGATTTTCATTACTTGTTCAGTGGATTATCTGATCTACCATGAGCTTGTCAAGTTGTAAACGCACGATAGATAGGTTTGACCCTGAAGACCAAGAGTCAGCGTATCAATCACTGAAAAGGTCACTTTGACAGAGCCTCGCGTTGATATTTGGGGCTTGAGAAGCTAGCGCGGCGCTAAGCGCTTAGCCGTGACCTTAAATGAGAGGTCGATCTGTTGTTCCCACTGACAAACAACGTCCCAAAGTCTGCTACGAATGGATACTCGCTGCATCCAGTGTTCTCATCTGAATCGGTCTCACAATCATAAAAGCTTGAGATTATCATTGCCTGTCATGGAGCATGAAGAAAGCCCAGAGGCCCTAATCCCACTCTTCAAGCTTGAACGCGTCTTAAATCAGGATCAGAATGGAAAGCGCGTCAGCATGCTAGGCAAAATTAGGGGGGACCAGCTTTATGTCTTGCCGAGCGTGCAGCCTTTCCAAGTGATGAGGAAGCCCTTACTGAGTTCCACTCCGCTCTCGTCAATGTCAAGAATCTTGGCAATAATGACATTTATCGATGGTACATGGCGTCTTCGCGAACCACAGAAACCTCACCGCCAGAATTAAAACTGAATCTTATCTACCCATGTACTGAGAAGCATATCAAGAAGTACTCCCCCCAAGAAGTTCGTATGGTGACCGAGACCCCCGATATCTACAAAAACCTTGTGAGGCCTTACATGCAGCGCATGCGGGAGGAAGGCCGTTTGAATTGGGTGTTCAATATTCTCGAAGGACGTGCTGAGCAGGACGATATTCTGCTTCGCGCAAAGGGGCAATCTGCAGATGGCCAGGACGAAGAATTTCTGCTGATGCCAGATCTGAACTGGGATCGCAAGACCCTTTCAAGCCTCCATCTTCTCGCCTTTCCGACTAGGAGGGACATCTGGAGCTTACGCGATCTGAAGAAGAGTAACATCATTTGGCTAAAGGAGATGAAGGAGAAGATCTTGGATGCCACAGCGAAGCTTTACAAGACGATTGAGAGGGACCAGATCAAGCTTTACGTTCATTGTATGTCTCATTAGGCTTCATTTCCTGACACTGACACAGCATAGATCAGCCAACTTATTACCATTTCCACATCCATGTCGTACACGTGATGTGCGAAGCGACTGCTACTCAGGCTGTCGGCAAAGCTTTTGGCCTGGAGAACATCATAAGCCAGCTGGAATGTATGGCCGGAGGACCCGACGCGAGCATGGCCGAAGCAACTCTCACCTACCACTTAGGCACTTCAACGGACTTGTGGACCGAAGTCTTCTCACCTCTCAAAGAAAGTACAAAAGACTGAACAATCAATCATCGTCTTCACTCAGTTGTGTCATCCGGCAATACAAAATTGATATTTTGTTCCACAGTAGTCGCATCCACAGCGTCATCATCCTCACTATCGTTCTGACTACTTTCTAACTCGCTTCCCAACGAAGTAGGCGAAGGAGGAGCCGGCGGAGAATCTGGACATGCTGGTGTCCCTGGTCTGGATCTCTCGCGCTTTTCAGCACGCTCTATATCATTATTATCTTGCTCCTCTTCTTCACCGCGTCCAAGTACAAGAGATCGTGGACGGCCTCTTGACAAGAAGGGTGTTTCCGGAGGGCTGTAAGCAAAGCCTGCATTCTCGTCCCCCGCCGCACTATCTACCGTGCTGGTGGTATCGACCAGCTCACGATTCTCAGGAGAGTCGGTTTGTCCAAACATGAATCGCTGCATCCATTCAGATTCACCGCCCGGCTTTGTTACCATTTCGCGTCCACCTTGAGCAACCACTTCATCCTCGCTCTCCGAAAATTCTGGCAGCACTAGTTTGGGTACCGGTGGTGCTTTCGTTTGGAAATTTTGTGGCATGTCTTCGGTTTTTTCATGCGTTTTGGTTTGTGTTGATTCTTCTTCTCCCTCTTCTTTCACTTCACAGGCCTGGTCTTTAGGCGCCTCCTCAATCTCAGTCTTGTAATCATCTATTTCTGTCCTACTGATATATTTGTCAACAGCAGGCTCTGCAGCTTCCAGTGCCTCAATCGCAGCCACATATTCCTCCTGGCCATTTAAAGCTGTACCCTGATGGAACGAGCAATATGCTACCAATGGATCATACCCGAACCCAGTGGCCATTTCCTTGGCTGTTTTGGCATGTTCAAAAGCCTGTATCCATCTCTCCATTTTTTCTGCAAACAAAGCGCGGGTCAGTAGCACATGAATGACATTCTGCTCATTCCTTGATCGTTCATCAAAAGGAAACAAATACTGCAGCTCGCCCTTTGGTCCTGGGAATTCTGGCTCCACCAATCGTCCGCGATCGTAGCTATCGTTTTCATCAGGAGTACTGGGCAATGGGAATTCCTCGGCTGATTCTGACGTTGGTTCCTCAGGATCTCCACTCAACGAGCTCTTTCGGATATCCACTGCCTGGCGTCGCTTGCTCAACTCTTCGTGCAAATCCCACCGTGCCTGGTCCGCGCTCATCATATCCTCAAACAATTCACCGTTCTGCTTCTGATAGAAATCGTTCCAGCGCCTCAAGTCCTCGTTGATACTTTGTGTCATCTCTATCCTGAGAATTTGAACCTCGTGAGACTTCTTCAACATCTCAACATGATGCTCCTCGGATTTCTTGTTGTCATCATTCGCTTTCAAGTCATTTTCGAGTGTTGAATAGTCCGCTTTCAGTCTATCGAGTCCCTCTGTAGCCTGCTTGTAATACTTCTTGAAAGCATCATTTTCTTCTTTGAGTTGATTGGTCTTCGTCGTCAAATATCGCCGAACAAGCAATCGTTCTTCAATTGGGGTCTGTTCCTTTGCTTGCTCGTTGTCCTGGGCACCTCGCAAATCTTGGGGGAGGTCACACGCAGTAAGGTGCCTACATCAACGGAAGAAGGTCGCTTGTGGCCTAGGAAATTGTGGTTCGGATCGAGCGACTTCATGATCCGACCGCGACAAATTGAGCAGTGCAAAGTACTAAATGGTTGGATCTGGGTCGATAAAGCGGATGTTTTTCAACCTGATGTCCCACAAAAATTCACTCAAGGATCCACGGGTCGCGTTGACAAAGGAACTTTTCTTGAACACATATTGACCGCAAACAGACACCCGCACTAAGTTCAGCAATCTGTTCTTTCCTCGCAAACCCGAATGCATACCACCTTTCAATAATTCAGAATCTCTTTCTAAGGCTTGTATTGGAGCGAAATCCTTTCAGAACCGACTAGGCTTCGGTAGTCAAGCGCCTCCAATGGAATAGAGCTGTGGCTAGGATAAGACAATACGCCATAAAGCAAAGAGGAGTTCAACAAAAAAAGTCATCACATAAGATAAACCCCAGCGACTCGTACTTACATGTGTAAAACATCATGCGCGTCAGCCATACGGCTTAGCCAGCGCAAAGTTCGCCCACAAATCGACGGCCGTCCATATGGGGATGATCAATATCAACCATCTCCACCAAATTAAATGAACAGTCCGACAAGGTCTCAATCCATCATGCCTCAATCTCAGAGGACAAAATGATCCGAAAATGTCACATCTACGACCCATCTACCGCACTCTAGCGAACAATGCCTTTGTCCCCCATACTCCCCTTCATAACCCCATTGCTCCAATGTTCGCACCCGATCATGAAATGACTTCTCCTCCCCTCCCCCACCTCCTCCACCTTCGCCCCCACTCCCAATTTCCTATCTACACAATCCGCAATGTCCTCCACAAGCAGCACCCCATCATCCAGCCCCTCCTCCTCACCCCCTCTCTCCCCTTCCTCCCCTTCCTCCCCTTCCTCCCCTTCCTCCCCCTACTACCCCTCCTTTCCCCACATACCCCCCAACACTAACTTCAACGCCACAATCACCGCCTCCATCCACCTCATAACGACCGAACTCCTCGCGCTACGGTCCTCACACACCACGCTCTCCCAAGAAAACCGTTTACTAACAGAAAATCTAGTCCACCGCGACGCCACGATCCGGCAGCTATCCCAAGACAACGACGTGCTTAACAGCTTGTGCGAGAAGTTGCGGGCGAGGGTTGCGCGGCTGACTTATTTTGTTGGGTTGATACCTTCGGGGTCGCTAGCAGCAGCGACGGCCGAGGGGCAGGGGGAGGGGGGATCATCGCGGACGACGCAAGTCTCGAGGTCTCATACCGGGGCGTTGAAGCCGCCGCATGTGCCGCCGAGGTCTTACCGTACATCGACGACGAGGTCGGCTGTGCGGGGTGCTAAGCTGCCGTTGAAGAAGTTGCCGAAGCTGGAGAGTGGGGGTTTTGCTGTGGAAGGATTAGGGAGGAGAGTGGTGAAGGGTGGGAGGGGTGGGAGCACGGGTACGGGGCATGGAGGTGGCGGTGGCGGTGGTGGTGCTGTAGGCACAAAGAGTATTCTGGTTAGGCTTGGATTGGCGGCTTTTTGGTAGAATGGGAAGGTGTGGGTGTTATCGGGTGGTTGTGGTGCTTTTGCGATTATATCCTATAAACCGTTAGGTGCCTTATTTCAGGGGTAAAATCAATTATCATAGTGTTTTGATTTTAATCGATCTATATAATTGTTCTAGCACTCCTTATAGTCGCAAATAGGGATTTTATATAGATTATAACTTTTAGTAGTTTTAAGAGCTTAACTTCGTTATTATTAAGCTATACTATTTAGCTATAGCTTATTTAATACTTTCCTATTTACCTGTCTTAAATATATATTATTTTTTTTAAAAAGTTTATATATAAAATATATTTTTAAATATTTAAGTTTAATTATTTAGTATTTATATAATAATATAAAATATATCTAGTTTTTAGAAAAAAGTTTTTCTAAAAAGCATTCTTTAGTCTAACTAATTAATATATTTATAAATTTAATCTAGAACTCCTTATAAAAACTATTTAATCCCTTCTTTTTATATAACTTTTTTATTACTAATATACTAATCTTATAAGTATTAATTATAATAATATTAAAAAAGAAATAAAATAATAATATTTAAGTCTGCTGCTATATTTTTTATATAAAATAATAAAATTAAAGCTAATTAGTATTATTAATATTATTTATATAATAATTATAATTGTTAATTAGTATAAGAATAAATAGAAATTTAATAGTATTATTACTAAAAAAAAGGTAAATAATTTTTATATTCGAAAATAACTTTATAGGTTATTACTATTTATAGTTTATTATTTTCTTATTATTATTAATAGTAGTTATAAATAATATAATAGCTTAATCTATTTATATAAATTAAAAAACATCCTTATTATCGCTAATTACTTTATATAGTTCTCCTTACTTAATTTGTTTATTATATTTTAATTTAATATTAGAAATTAATAATTATAAGCTATAGTTTTTTTTTTTTATAAGTTACTTTTTTTACTATACTACTATTCTACTAAAAGCCTCTTCTATTTTTTATATTATTTTTATAGTTTTAATAGTTTCTATAGCTCTAAAGCTATTATATCTAAGCTATCTAAGGAAATATAATAATATAAATAAATTGTCTAGCTATATAATATATTTATTTAGTATACTTATTAAATATTTTTATTTAAATAGTTTTAATATTATAACTTATATATTAGAATAACTTTAGTCCTAAGTCTAGATAAGAGTTATTCCTTATAGTCTATCCTTTTTTAAATACTATAGCTAATTTAAAATATAGCTATTATTAGCTAGGATCTATATTTTATAACTTTTAGGAATTAGTTTACTTAGAATATTAACTATATTTATAAATCGCCTTATAAACTTAATAATCGATTTATCGACGCTTAAATATGTTCCTATACGCTAATAATATTTAAATATAAGTTTAAGATATTTATTTAAAAACTTTAGCTTTTTAAAAACTAACTTTAAAACTTTATTTAATAATTTTAAAATATATAGAAACTAGCTAAGCTAATTAAATTATATTTAGTTTATATAATATATTATTTTTAAATAAATAGGCCTATACTTTTTTTTTAATTTTAGAAATTATTTATATTAGTCTTTAAATAAAGACCTATCTATATAATAATTCCTATATATATATATAGTTTATTAATATTAATAAGGCTCTAAGCTTATTAATATAAAATAGAATTTAATTTTTATATTTAAAATAACTTTTTAGTAATATACTTATTTATATACTTAGCTATAATTAGAAATATTTTATTAATAAAAAATAAACTAAAGATATTGTAGGGGTTTTAGGCTTTAATATTTCTTAATAAAAACCTTTTTCTAGAGGTATATAATTTTTTAATTTTTATTATATTAAACTATAGTAGCGGCTATAAATATAAGAGTTATTACTTTAAAAAAAGCGGTAATAAGGGCTTTAGGTTTAATAGTATATAATCTATGTTATTAGATACTCGATTATAAGGCATAGTAGTTGTAGGAATTAAAATAATCAAAAAAAGGTGGCTGGAAAACGCGTTAAAAATAGCGTCGGATTTAAGGCAGTTAACGGTTCATGGGATAGCATGTAAATGAGATTGTTGTTGTCACTCAATGAGTAGAGAAGTAGTTTGTAAGGGTGCCCCAAGCACCGTGAATTAGTATCGAATCAAGCATACTCAAGACATCTCCTTCTACAGATCAACATTTATGATTGCAATGTCTAATCTCCCTCTTCTGTCGGCTGGTCCGACTCCTCGTCGAAGATGTCGAATCCGATATGATTCCTTGGATCCATGAACCTCACAGCACCTTTCTTGCCGGCAATGTCATTGATTCTCCCCATATCCTCATCAGTGAGCCTGAATAAATCTCTGTTTTCTATCATTCGTTGCTCATGCACAGTCTTTGGGACGACAGATGTTCCACGTTGTACTGCCCAGGACAAGAGTACTTGCGCTGGAGATTTCTGGTATGCTTGTGCAAGTGAGCCGATCTGTGAGGCAAGTCAATACGTTTTGTTAGATCTGGGGAGCTGTATAAAAGGAGTTATGAAGAAGAGACAGGGCGGGAGTGGATAAGATGAATGTCTTGAAAGGATGTAATGCTTACGTCTGGGTCTGTAAGTGGTCCTAGATGGTCAGCGTTCGGATTGACAAGTGCGACAGGCTTTCCTCCGAGTGGCTGATGGGCAGTTATATGTATGCCTTCTTGCGCACAGAAATGGAGGAGATCTGCTTGAGGTAGGTATCTAGTGAGACACATGTCAGGATTCCATCAGAGCTGCTGCTGGAGTCCGCCACGTACGGATGTAGTTCAACCTGAATGACTGCTGGGCGAATTTTTGCCGTTTCCAAGAGTCGTTTTGTCTTAAGAACGTTAAAATTTGACACGCCTTTGTCGTAACAGATAAGTAATTTTCCCTGCGCAAAAGGATCCAGTATGCTTACCTATCAGTCTCGCCTTTCCACTGCGCACTAAGTTTTCCATCGCTGTCCATGTCTCTAAATAAGCTCTTGAAAGCTTGCGATCGATCAATGGCTAGAAACGCCAAATAAGCTTGAGACAATTGCAACAAAACGGACCGGTGACTGCTAGCCTTTCCATTGGCGTGGCGTAATGTGCTATGATCAGGGCCAGCCTCGTAAGCGTGTGGAACTGATAGCTTCAGCCCAACGGCTCTCTACAGGTGTTGGTTCTTCTGAGAGGGCCTTACAATGCATCAAGAAGAGGTCCACTATTTGGATCACGAGCCTCATTAGCATGGAATGACACATTTAGATATCCTCTGTAGTGCATTCACCATATTCAAGCTGCAGTGCATGCATGCTTCTATCGAGAGCCTCTTCTACGTCTCCGGGCTGATGCCACGTTTGGGCACTAAGTACGCAACACTCATTATACCGATCTGGTAGATCAATTGACTAAGATATCTCACAGCTTGGTTGTGATGAAAAGCTCTTCCCGTGAGACACCACTTTCTCTGATGGCTTCTCCAATCTCCTTTTCATTGCCGTAAGCTGCAGCACAATCGATATGCCTGTAGCCTTGCCGCAGAGCACTGCTAACAACGTCCTTGACGCGCTCATCGCCAGAGTCACTCTGCCATGTGCCCAGGCCTACAGCTGGAATGCTGATTCCGTTGGCTTCAAATGTAGAGACTGCCGCTAATGGCTGCATGTTAATGTCCGTATGAGGTTTGGGATCATCTGATCAAATGCTCTTCGCACATGATATAGGCCAAGAATAACCCTGTACGACCATCGTAATATTAGTTTTGTATGTTACATTGGTCTTTAGTAAGCCGCGCTTGTGGTTGCCAAATTAGGCCTATGGTTGTGCACTCCCCACAATACTCGTTCTCGTCTGGCTGCTGCCTGTGAATAAGTTCTTCCCCAAACCGTAGGAGTATCTTAGGACGTAAAGAACAGGATCCACAAAAAATGCTAGATGTTTAATTGACTGTCAACTCTGTACGAAAATATATGATAATATACAACACGTGCTGATCTGCTATCACAAACAAAAGAAAGGCTGGGTCGAAAGATAGTTTCTGCCTTCACGGAATGCAAAAGGTAAGTAAGTTTTTTGGAGAATCCTCCTCGTTGTAGAATCATCCTAGGACTATCAATCTCTGTCTCCAAGGAATGCAGCTGTATAGCTCATGGCCGATTCGAGCATTTCCGGTGTGGACCGCAATGCCACGCTCCTCAGTGATGAGCAAAGCCCGAGTGTGTTGGGGTGTATGACGATTACGCCGGGCGTTTTCAGTAAGTACTTTGATCAATGTACAAGGAATTTTCTGTTTCTTCTCACGGCATGCTTCGTGTATAGTAGCAAATCCGATTGAGCAGAAGTCACCTCGTGGGTCGAATACAGTCCGCTCATAGAGTATTCTAGCAGAAGCAGGAGCCTTGGGATCACTTTCATCGATCTTCAATCCGTGAGCCCTGATAGCATCTGCATCCTGTGGATTCGCCAAGAGAGAGCCACTGCATGAATAGCTCTCCTGATTATCAGCAGACCAGAGCACGTCAAGAGTCTCAGCCCAAAATATGATATGATACGATGGCTGTATTCGTGCCCTGGTAACTGAAGATATCTCTTCAGCCTGTATCATTTTTGCATGCGACTGGCCTGGGCTCAGAAGCGACAGAGATTGCGGGTAGTCACGTTCTTGTGAGATCTGGTGCAACTGGAAACTATCCTGTGCAGTCCCAGGAGGGCAATCAGCTCGTTTGAAGCAGCGGATCGCGGCACCGGGATAAGGATCTTCCAAAGCATTCACCACCGTTGCGCTCTTAAGAGTCAGCCATGACCAAGTGGGGATACCCTCAACTTTTCGCCTCTCTTCACCACGATCATATGTGGACCACAACAAGTTTTGTTCGAATAGAGAACATGGAAGGCCCCAAAAGAAACGGATGCCGCTTTTATCACTGATCGTTTCGAGTACGCCCTTGAAGGCGTTCATGATATCCGAATCGAGAGAAAGACGCCTGCTATTGTACTCACTTGCAAGATACGTATATTGCCTATGGAAGTTCTGGTGAATCTTTTCTTTCTCCGTTATTGACTCCTGCATCCAAGAATGGACAGATCGTATCGAAGAGGGTCCCGAATATAAGCTGTGCCTAAGACCCTCGTATGCACT
The DNA here is from genome assembly GCF_019456465.1 of Bacidia gigantensis. Classification (NCBI taxonomy): domain Eukaryota; kingdom Fungi; phylum Ascomycota; class Lecanoromycetes; order Lecanorales; family Ramalinaceae; genus Bacidia; species Bacidia gigantensis. The sequence goes on from NW_025408606.1 coordinate 254,403, forward strand.
CTCCTCACAGCCATGTGTAAGGTGCTCGAATGCGGTCTCCTCACAGTAAGAGGCCTGGAGGCATTCCCAGTGTATTTGATCCGAGTTGAATATGAGACAGCGTGGTGACAAAAGTTTTTCTTGAAGAGTCCATGCCCTCGTTCCCCATGGAGGCCGATTTTCTGATCTACGGAATCCCCTTATCTCGGGTTCCAAACAGGACACTACCAGGAGACCGTCAATATCTATGAAATGTTGCTTCTTCATCCCTGTAACCGTTCTCGTACCCGGTCGAACACCTGGTAGACCTCCTTGCGCCCCTAGATCACCATCTGCTATAAGGGTGAAACGTGCGAGTGAGTAAATGGCACCCATCTGCGGTATATATGTCTGCTTATCGTTTGCGTTGTCTTGAATAATGCAGAGAAAATCCACCCAAAGATAGCGCTCGCCCAGGCTGATAAGTAACATGATCGCGTCACCAACGGCTGTAGGTAGCTCTACTTGATTTAGAAAGCCTCTTGTGGAAGCTTCAGAAGAGTTGAAATCTGTCAGTCCGTCTTCAGCCTTAACCTTTCCCCAAACCCAACTCAATGAGACGTAGGGAGGTATCACATGCGAAAATTGCACCACAGACATATTCTTGACGTCTACCAGCCTTAATTTCGATATTGCTCTTACAGACTGAGCAATGCATAAATCGCCGTGCTTCTGCTCACACATGCCAAGCCAGTCATTGACCAAGTTGGGATCATAAGTATCCTTCCTAATTCGAGGCTGTAAAGACGTCGTTGATCGCTCTCCTGGTCTTTGGTTCGGCTCTCGTTTCGCCATATAAATTTGGAAAGCGTTGGCCACACTGCAATGATGTCTACTTCTCACAGGACCTGTTGGCGGACCGCTATTCACATCCATCATGATTTCAACTCTCGAATAGCCAGATTTGCCCCCCTCTCTATATCTGTGTGGATTCCAAGACAATCGACAAGTCGCGCTCTTGACCATGGTGTCATCGTCACCGCGCAGTTGCTCGTCCGTGAATATTCTTTGTGAAACTGAAATGACAGCTTCACACAAGGCACAATTTCGCCGCCGCTCTTGCAGCTCGTCCCACGATCCAAGCAGCACTGACGGAGGCGCTATGGTGCGTTCATTTATACCCTTCGCGACGGCGACCAAAAATTGAACTACGGCTGGGGACCTGCAAACTTCGCACGCCTCTGACATCCTTATATTATCGTTGATAGGGAGACGCACATAAAGACAAAGATTTGCGCGCGCTTTCAGACGTAAAATAGAAGGTCAGAGTAAGGCATTTGTCTATGACGAAGCTATATTGACATGTCTTGAAATTGCTCTTCGGACTCATACAGTGAGAACGTTTCAATCCTGAGTTTGGCTAAGCTCCAGGCAACATTTCATATGGCCAGAGGACGCGCTGGTTGGCTCAGATTAGGCGCCCATCTTGCAGAAGGTGGCTTAATACTAATTTAGGATCAGGACCCCAAATGAACACGGCACTCATTGTAACCAACCATTCCTGATTACTATGTAGCGGCTTCTCAGGTTAGGATTAGGGATTATTCAAGACATTGCTCCTAGAGGGCCACCAGAGGCAATGGTTGAAGGTCATAAGCGAGGCGAAGTCAACGTTGATGTTTTCATCATCTGTATTCCGAATGACGTCGCACAAAATTGTTTATAAAAATCCTACGAAGCAGGGAATATGAGCAAGAGGTTCCTCACGTAAGATATTCTCACACGATGCATGTATGCTTGCTGCACACTCGAAGGCATAGACCTCGTGCACCTTGCTTAGCGTGAAGAATGTCCTTTAGCAGGACAAATCGTTGAATAGACAGCATGCCAATAACGTGGTCATAACGAGCCTAATTGAGAGCTCAATCATTCATCAATTGAGTCCGTTCGCCGCATGCTGATCGAAGAAGGGACTTCTATCGACTTCGATACAGCTTTCGGGTATAGTAATTCCCCTGTCAAGAAGCAGCGTGCTGTCATTTTCCAGGGGGCTTCTGTCTGATGGAGAAGTCCAGTAGCTCTATCAGGATCTCTCCAGAATACTTTAAGCATGGCCCATTCGTCTTGGACTTTTCTTACGCCTTCAATGGTTCTGTCCTTCAAAAGCCTCATCGTATTGACCCTTGTGTAGTGTGGACCTTGATGTACACTTGCCGCCGCATTACTTTCATCACTTGACGACTTATCATCAGTCTCCTCCGCCACAGGCTGTATTCGAGTGCTTTGGTTTCCAGGCCTCTTCAAGAAGCCTATCCTGTAAAGTGCAAGACGGCAGCGTTGCAGAAACGAGTTAATTGATACCTTGTGATACTTGCTGATGAAGGCAGCCAAAACCACAAGTGCTGTGGAGGTCCACGGACTCCAAGCTCCAACATGTGTCGAGGGTTCACTTTCTGGTATGTAGGCCAAGAGGAGGGCTTCAAGTATAATGATGTTGGCAAAGAAGAGCAAGAATGACAGGAGACTGGCGAGTACCGCCCAAATATAGGCGAGTGTTGCGACGTACTTTGCAACGGCTTTCCAAAAAGGTCGCCACGTTCCACTTTCTGAGACTGAATTTCGACTTGCTCGCTTTATGCTGATTTTCTGGATCCCGCAGTAAATGAAGTCTCGTACTTGATGAGGACTTCGTCTACCGAACAATAGCGCCCAGATCCCTTGAGAGAGTAGAACGGTTATACAGACGGTGCCAACGAATATATATGCTTGCAGAAAAGATTTCGCTGCAAGGATATTGTCAAGTACGAGGTAGTCTGCTCTAGACAGTAGCTTCCAATCAGAATACGATCGAAATATTGGTGCCAGATCAATGTATCGTGACTGATGGCAAGGATTGGCGCACGAATTTTCCTCCACCCATTCTGCGTCGACTTTAAAACGTGTCCATGACGGATCTTGGCCCGCATAATAATTCATTTGAGACTGCGGCGGATTACAGACCAGGGGATCTTCGCCTGCTATGGTCGCTATGTAATAATGTGGGGACCAAATGATTGCCAAGGTCGAGATCAATCCGATGAAGACCAAGGCGGCCCAATAGATGATTATGATTCTCGCGCTGGAGGTCTGGCCTGGACGGGAGCCTAGATTCCTCAGCGTAGTAGACCAATTGATGAGAGGTACGGTGATCAGACAGGAAGTGCTCAGTATCGCTGCCAAAGGGATGACATCCAACTCGGTTCTCGCAGGGCCGCGCCAGGCAAGGAGACAGCCATGTATTGCTGCGCTACCAGAGTAGGTGAGGGCAGCGGCGAGAGCACCTGCTATAAGCCACTCAAAATGGGAGGCCAAAAGTGCAAAACTTATTATCAAGTAGAACAAGACCCGCGGCAATAGTCCGTAATTTCCCTGCTGACATCAGTAGGTTTCCTCAAGTTCAAGAAATGATGGAAAAGTACGGAAATCGGGGCCCAGCAAGCGACGGGAATGCCGGTGGTGTTGAGGATGAAAGACTGTGAGTGTGTGAAATTGGATGCATCTAAGAGCTCGACGGCATAAGATTGGGCAGGAAGAAGTAGCAAGCAGAGAGAAGCCCGTCTAAGGGCTGAGTGGCCCATACCAGATTCGGTGACTGTGAAATTCCTGATCAGATAGGCTGCCAAGACAGGCGCATGGTGGGAATTGATTAGGAACAATAGACGCCTTGAGGGACCATGAGAGCATGAGAGCCTGGGCTGACAGAACGCAAAGGAGCATTCCGACAAAGCGCGTTGTGTACGGAGTAGAGAATAATAAGATGCGACGACTAGGCTGAGCTCATACTAGTCATGTAACCCTCGCCACGTTAATTCCATCGCGCTGTCGCTAGCACTAGGGTGGGAGCCAGCTGTAAAGCTGAATCGTTCCGCTTAATACTTATGCTAAGCGCTTAATACATACGTCATAGGAAGTTATGTAAGGTTATGTAAGGCTATGTATATCTTAATATAGTATACATTTGGAAGTAGTATTAGTAGCCCGGCATGCTAAATCCTTGGTATATATATTTCATATAGAGAAACTTTTCATAACCTTTCCCTTAATGGCGAGTAAGGCCACTAGTGCTGAGATCGTGGAATTTGGGGGCCGACTCATTTCTGCTTAAGATGCCCAAATACTGGATATACTTGTCTGCACAATCCATGTGTTCGGTCTCATACTCAGTCGATGGGCACCAGGTTCTGACTCTCACAATATCCCAAACGGTGGCATTCACTCCAGAAATTTGTCATTTCGTCGTAATGCAAAGGAAGATCGCGATCTGGCGTATGCGGTGGAGATATGTCTAGACCCAGACCTCAGCCTTGCCTGGAAAAAGAAGCGTCTCACTTCGGGGTCGACATCTTTCTAGTTTGACATCCCAGTATATCTGTCATCTCATCTTGCGCCGTCCTGGGCCAGCCAAAAAGGCATATCCATGGCTACTCTCACTAACGTGTCCTTCCTCTTTGGGCTGGATAATGAGATCTTAGAGATCGAGGTGTTTGTCGTCCATTGAACATGAATCTGTATAAGGTGATTTTCACGAGGACTCAGCAGGATTTGCTCCTCCATCAGCGTCCAGTTCCTGCTCCTCTGCTTTCTCGTCTGTCACGATATCATCAGCCCACCACAGTGGTGTCATCCCGTGTGCATATTTCGACTCAACACTAGCGCCGTGTTCGACAAGTAGTTCAGCCACGTCTGGTTTTCCAAAGGTGACCGCATACGATAACGCCGTCGCGCCCTCTCGATCCTTGGAGTTCACATCTGCACCGTGTTCGAGGAAACACTTCACTATCGATATTAGTCCTGTTCGTGAAGCCCAAGAAAGCGGCGTTCGACCATGATTGTCTTTTGCTTCTATGTTGGCATTTCTTTTGAGAAGCTCTGCGATGAATGATTCATATCTTTCTGGGTAGGAGAACTTATCGCCTCCGCTTTTCGCTGCTAGTGCCAATGCTGTCTGACCACGCTTGTCTTTCGCTTCAACATCGGCGCCCTGCTCGATAAGGTAATGAAAACCCTCCCTAAGCTCGTATCTCGCAGCAATCAGTAGTAGCGTCCGACCTTTTGTATCCTTGGTCTCAATTGAATCGCTGAATTCAATATACAATTCAGCCATCTGCTGATAACCGGTTCGTACTGCAGATATCAACGCTGTGTAGCCACTGGACATCATCAGATCCGTCCTCGCGCCACGTTCAAGAAGCCTTCTTGTAAGTGTAAGGCGATCAGGCGCCACGTAACGCCACAAGGCATGATATAGCGCTGTACTGCCTGAAAAGTCTGCTGCATTGACATCAACCCCTCGTTTCAAAAGTTCCTGAATGATGGGAAGGCAGGACTTCCGAACTGCCGTTATTAGTATCGAGGTACCATCAAGATCCGTTGAGTCCGCATTTGCACCGCTCTCAAGCAAATGCCTTACGAGCCTATCGTCGTCATGTGCTACCGCTGTGTGTAATGCAGTGCGCCCTTTTAAATCTTTGTGCTCAATGTTTGCCCCGCTCTCGAGAAGTAGCTGAGCCACTTCTGTGCTGCCTCCGCACGCCGCCCATATCAAGGGCGTCCAGCCATTTTCGTCCACAGCGTGTACTTTGTTGTCTCTGCGAATGAACAGATGCACACCTGCTAGATGCCCAAGAAAGGAAGCGATCATAAGGCCACTACAACCCTTTGGACGCTTCGTAGGCTCCTTTACACGATGTGCAAGCAATATGTCGAACCATGTCTGGAAACGTGTTGAATCGGTGTCACATATTGTCAGATATTGTTCCCAAGTGCGTGCATTTACCATGTGCTGTACAGTGTGGAAGTGGCTTGCCCAATGCAAGGCCGCGTACTCAAGGAGCCCATGCCTGCGCAAATATGACTGTGCTGAGAAACCTTGTTCACATTCCGTATCATCGTGATTCCCGTGCTTGTCAGTCTTCTTTCCTCGGTACAATTTCCCGCGAAAGTATTCTCGAAAAACCCCCTTTTCTAGTGCACTGAGTGGGCTTCCTTCAAAGGTTCCGAACGCTAAATAACTAAGGCAGGCGTTAGCGAGTGATAGATGAGCACCACTCTGTGAAATTGAATGCTCCCAGCATATATGATTTTCACAGACTTCGCTGCCTTCAGGCAACTCAGCTTCATGTCCAAGGAGAAAATCTTTCGCCGTCTGATGGATCAAATACACCTTTGAGTCGATGACGCTTATAAATAGGCCACAAAGATGTCGAATCCTCTTTCTAAAGACATCAAGGGGCAGCAAATGAAGATCCTCATATGACTTGGTGGTGTCTTTCAAGTTTATGGCTATCTGTGTCTCCTCGAGGCTCAATGGTCTTTCAGCTGCGACTACAAATTGCAAGAGTTTTTTGACCACCACCCTATCTTCTGGCTTGACCTTCGCTAGGATAGATTCGAAGGCGGCGGACACAGTTTGTGGAGTGGTTTCAATAATCTTCTCCATCTCCCGCTCAGTGTAACTTGGACTATCAAATCTATCAAAGATGAGATGGAGCCATAGGTACGTTCTGTGTGGGATCGCTCGTAATTTGTTTTGGAGAGATGACTGCAAGACTTCGCTGAGATCAATTTCGGTTCCAAGATTTCGGACTCTATCCTGAATGACCAAGTCTATTTCTTGACTTAGCTTGACCGATTCCTCCTCTCCTGCTAGACGAATAGTGGGTAAGTGGCTAGTAAGCTCCATGAACTGGCGCTCGATACCAAAATATGGCCTGCTAGAGACGATAAAGTTGATGTTAGATGTCTTAGCTCCGAGGCTACCGTAAAATGCATTGAGATTTGTTATAAGCTCGTTTCGACCCAATCCTTCCAATTCGTCGAGTGCATCTAGGATACATACAATACTGCCAGCTTCTTGGTCACTCGCTGCTTCTGTAAGAACAGCCCATAGGGTGTGAGACAACTGTGAGAGCTTCAGACCTTCTCGATCAAAGTGCAGGCGTGCATGATTAAGCAATTTGCGATTCTGAGAGAACAATTGATGCAACAATGCACTGAGCGCATTTGAGAGAGTTTTTTGCTCAGTGCTATCATCTTTAAAGAAGAAGTAGCATGTAGTGCGTGACTCGCAGCTGGGGACTACCTCCTCGATAAGATACCTCGAAAGCACTGATTTACCGCAACCAGGATCTGCAGAGACCCAAAGTAGATTTGATGACTCACTTTCTACCCAGGACTTAAAGTTTGGGTGTTGTAGAAACCATTGGCAAGTTCCAGCTACTCGGTGCGGGTTTCTAGATTTATGTTCCTCGTAGTCTGATGTTCGTAGAGCTTGGAGACATTTTCTTTCATCGTCTGTCAATCGCCATTCTCGCTGTTCCTGCCTCGTCGATGTAATTTCTTTTAGTAAGAGATCATCTTTTCGTTCCGACGCCCGTATCAGTTGGGCAAGCTTGTTATCATGTTCCTCCAGCAAGAGATCCAGTCGAATCGCACATGTTCGCTGGTCATTTGAATCAATTGTCTGTCTCAGCTCCTCGCATGTCTGGTTCAATGTCTTCAATCGCTCAATAATAGTTTGCCAATCGTCAGCAATGACCATGTTTCTGATTAGCTGAGTTCCAGTGTTCTTCACCAGCTGGCAGGCAGCTCGAGCTTCATATTCTAGGACGAGGCCGTAAAGTCTCGTTATTGCAGCCTTGTACTCCTTCCACAGGACAGTCTCCTGTCTATCTAGATAGGTCTCCTCAATAGCAGCGTAACGCGGGATCAAATATGATACATAATCTAGACCTTTCAGGAACTCAAGACGCTGTGTGCTGTCACGTACGGAAAGCTAAACGTGAAGAGTCAATTCGAGTCTTGCGGCATACGACAAGACTTACTTGGAGTAGGATGCATACACCAACGAGCGGGAGACCGATGTGCACTGGATCGACATTGCCGGCTGGCTGAATAATGTCTTTGGCTATGATCAAGAACCGAACGACTTTGTCGACCTGCTTTCGACAATCGACAGACTTGGATCCTAGTCTAATTTTCCACCGCCTCTCGTCCATTTGATTAAGCCTTGCTTTGATGATGAGAGACATCTCTTTTTCTTTTTCCGACCGATCTCCATGCGTGATGACTCCTTGTGATCCAGATTCTCGAGCCAGGATCTTCTCGTATGCTTGAATAAGATGCGGCTCGCTTTCTTTTAGACTTTCATATGCTTGTTCCCAAAGGCTCATTCCAGTCGTGGCTTGACGATGATCCTGACTTGGTTAGATATTGTGACAGTGCTAGAGATGACACTTGGCGCGCCTTCGACGCAGCGTCGAGGATTACTCCATCATAACTGCCATGGGTAGACACTCCAGCGGACGAATTGTCCTGCTTTTGATCTAATAATGCCCGCTCGTCACACTTCTGCTTGCTTCTCCCCGGCAACCACGAGTATCGACCCATGGCTATGGCTTTCGTTACCTCTAATGAGAGTCACGAAATGTCAGAGCGCCGTCAGTACGCAGGCCACATGTTTGGAGACGAAATTCTTACAGACTCTTCGAAGCAGTAAACTAATCAACGTGTCATCGACAGGATCTTGAGAACGTGCGAATTCACCGCAGAACGGGAATGATTGACTGAAGCCGCCACACGTTCTGTGCCAAACTATATTTATTCCTAACTACACTCAGCAACGTTATCGTCATGAGCTCCCCGCACGGCTAGCTTACATACCGCACAGTCAGTTCACGTCGCGACGTTCTCGCCAAGTCTTCCTCCCGGCGAGTCATCTTGCCGATTCGTTGATCCAGACGCATGTTTCTCGTGCAGCAGACGCTATCCATTGTCATGTGCGGAGGGATAGTTCGCCCAGGAATTGGGGGGCGGCTCAATCATCCATCTAAAGAGAAGGGAATGCATCGAGTTACTCAGACCGGGAGCGCAAGGCTTTGGGATTTTGCCACAGAGGTATGATATCTCCAATAGGTTTAGTGACGACGGAATGAAAGACTAGAGCAAATTGAGGAACTCGATGAGTTCACGCCATGCAAGAGCCAGGCTTCAGGGTGCGTATTGAGGATATGGGGTGCCTGAGTTAGCCTTACCTGCTATGACGTACCTGCAGGTCGAGAAGGCCGATGAAGCACCAAGAGAACAGTTCCATTAATGGCTTTCCAGTTCCACAGAAACCAGGGCAGCCTCTCCTCTCTGCCTCCTACTCACGCTTCGCCTTCCCTTCCCCTCCCTCCACCCCGTCCCCTATCCCATACAATCTCCTATACTCCTCCACCATCCCCCTGAAATCCCCATTCATAGTAGGCTCCAACCAGTCATCCACCCACCCTCTCCACCACGCCCTTGTCCAGCACCCCCACCACCCTTGACACCTCCGATGGCTTCTCAACCCGACCTCCTCCACCAAACGATCCGTATAGCTCACAATCTCAAAGACAAAGCAATCCCCCTCCCTCCCACGCGTCGGATAGCGCCTCCTGCTAGCTTGATTCATATACGCCGTCCGCCTCCTTGCTTCCTCCAGTGCGGGCAGTTTCCCGTCCAGATGCCCGGACAGGTAAGCAGTGGACCAAATCGCCTGCGCCTCCGCTGCACGGAAGGAGTTCGAGGTGTGCGCTCGGCCGAGGAAGACGATCGAGCGGTCGGAGATGGTGGAGAGGGGCGCGATGGCGTTGTAGAGCCGCAACGTGGTCATTTCCTCTCCGTCGGCTTTCTTGTGCGGCGGTGGGTGAGCGAGGACGGGCATATTAGATAAGACGCGCTTGTCCGCTGCAGCTAGGAGGGAGGTCCAGAGCTTTGCATCCTCGGGGGTATCGGTGCGGGCAAAGTGGGGAAGACCAAGGGAGGCAGCGAGGGAGGGGGAGAAGAAGGGTTGGTGGGATTTCCAGCCCGTACCCAGGAGAAGTGCGCCTGCATCAACGGTGGCACCATTGGAGAGTGTGAGGCTGTGAGATTGCAGAGAGGTGATTGAAGCGCGGTGGACGTCGACATTTTGGGCGATTGTGGGCCAGAAGTCGTGGTGTTGGGCCATGCCTAGGGGGCCGGTGTGCCAGAAGGTGCTGTGTCTGATACACGTGAGGGCTGGGGTCGCAGTGAGAGGGATGGTGACTTACGAGGGGGCTGGTTCTAGGTCTTTGAAATGTGGCAGTGCTCCTTCCCTATCTTGATAGCCAGCTACATTACGACAGTGCTGGTCGATGGCTTGGATTTTCTTCCTGAGCTGTGTCATCCCGAACTGGGTCTTTTGCACGAACTTGGCCAGCCATATATTTGGCATGAATGCCGAGGAGCTGAAGAGAGCACCGAGTCTGCAAGCACCCTTCTCCATGGAATTGATGTATCGACCGCCGGCGGCAGCTGGGATGAACAGAGCTGGACCATCTCCATCTTCACGAATGATCCAGCTGACATGCTTGCCTTTCTTCAAGCATTCCCAAATCATGTCCGCGGAGGACTTGCCACCACCTATTACTGCGACGTTCTCACATTCTGAAGATTTGAGCGATGACTTCGAGAACGTCGCAAAGCCCTTGTGATGAAGGACGGGACCTTGGAAATCATGCTTTCCTGACAGGAATGAAGGAATATTAGGTATGGAAGTGAGCCCCGAGGCGACAGCCAGTCTGGATGTCTGGAATACTCGTTGCTCGTTGTGAGCATAGGTTGCATGCACTGACCACCCATCATCTGTCTTCTCCACGTTATCAACCCGATATTGGAAACGAAATCTACTCCTCAATGGCTTGTCGGCGTAAACGTGGCGATCGATGTAGTCCTCAAGATACTGGGTGTAGTACTTCGCCTCAGCACATCCATGGTAATTTGGAGCTTCCGGGGGTATCGCAATTGGTGGGTCAGAGAAACCAGCCATTCTTCGAGAGGTTTGAATCCAGAACCAATCATAATGGCGTGCTGCAAAAGCGCATTTGTATGAGTACCTATAACCACTTCCTCGCTGTATCGAGTATAGCTTACTGGCACTCCAAACACCGCCGACACATGTATCTTCCTCCAAAACGGCGAGTCGACATCCTGGATGAATCTCAAGATAGAACTTTGCGAAGGCTATGCCCGCGATTCCTATTCGTATTGAATGTCAATGGAATCAAGTCCCTTGTTCCTTGTTATCATGTAATGAACGGACCTGCTCCAACAACGATCACGTCAAATTCTTCGTCAGACATGCTGTATGGTTGTCAATTGATGTGCCAGATACAGCAGTGAGGGCCTGAAGACTTTGTCCCGGTCGTAGGCTTTCCAAGTGATTGTTGAAAATTCAACTACCAAAGTACAAGTAATCATGCTTATTGACAGCAAGACCCAAGATTGGCCGCATTCTACTCTCATCCTCATCGACCCCGCGGTCGCTTATAATTTCAGGCGGCACACGCGTCCAGCTAAGGTACTGTGATGTAATTGCGCAGCTTACGACCGGCGCAGCATCTGGAAAGCAATCGCAAGCGATAGGACTGTAGAAGCTCAATGTTTCACGCTCGAATCTGTGAATATGTCCCGTAATGACATACCAAGATATGAACAGAATTGAAGGGCATACCAACAATCACTTAATACAACTATTGATGTCACCATCTCTGTCGCTTCATAAATTCGTCCCTTCAGATGCTCAAAGAAAGCATCCCAATCGATGCATTGTCGCTGGGTTGTCATTCTCGCATTGATTTCGTGCCATCTGTTGCCCGATCAGTAAGATCTTATCATGGCGAGGTCGGGTTGGCAAACCAAAGATAAGGATATGGCAACAAGGCAACGCACCAGAGCTCATTAGTATCAGCTGAAGAAGGAGCTGTGAGAGGCAGCGTTTACAGTCATACTTGCGATGATGGGCTTGTACTTCTTCTGTCTGGCTGGGATAATAATGGTCTGCGTAGAAAATTTGGCGGATGCTCCTCTGTGGCATTCATCAGCCATGAGTCCGGGCTCGAAATGTCGGTCACCAGCCTTCAAGCAGTGATTGGGATCGAACTTGAATGGAATGGCGTGCCAAGCAATAGAGACTGTGATGGACACTGGGTCGGATGCTGTCTTCTATCTCCTATTGCGAAACCTCGTCGGTGGCTACTCGGATGACAGGATCAGTTCGTTAGGTAAGGTCGTCATTGTATCCGACATGCTTCCGTCTGGTAAGACAAATAATGGAGGAGATCATTTCGAGCCCGTTCAGATTGAGTAATGGATGGACTGACCCATATACATCTCGCTGTGGCTCGCTTCAGGCCCTGTCTCTTCGTTCTGAAAAGGGCATCTTGCCACAAGAACGCCAGATTGTTAGAGATACTGGGTAAGGCAAAGAAAGACCCGAGACATCGGTAGTTGTCACAGAAAACTCCCTGGCTTGCCCGTACTCAAAAAGTGACTGAAAACTGAATCATGACTCTCGTGCTCCAGCACTCGTAGACTTGCTTTATGGAGAGAAAATGAGCCACGGCTGTGCAAGTGGTGATTCTCCCTTCGTAGGATGGGGCGCCCACACAATGTGACTGGGCACCTGTTGACTAACTTGAAGTTTTTGGAGGCGGGTCTCGATATTCAGGCAATAGCATATGCTTCACTTCCTCCGCCTGACCATGCTCTTGCATCCATTTCTTGAGCGCGTAGACTGCCTCTGGGTGTTTACCCTTCTGGTGCAATTGGCAGTGGAGTAGAGCGTTACGATCAACCAGGTTCCTGGCTCTAGTATCAGCTCCGCGTCTTAACAGATACAAGATGACATCCGTCCTTCCGGTGGAAGCGGCTTTGATCAGAGGCGTTTCGTCATATTTGGAATCTCGAATCTCGATATCGATGTGTACTCCTAATAGATATTTTACGATTGGTAGGTGGCCTTTCCAACATGCGAGATGAATAGCTTGATCACCTTCCAACGTTCCGGCTTCGATGTTTGCTCCACTCCGATGGAGATATGCCATTGTTTCAAGATGCCCATAGGCCACTGCAAGCAGGAGAGGTGTAGCTAGCTTGAATTCTCCCCAATTCCAGATGTTGTGATCCGCAGTGCGCACGTCGACATCTAGACCTTTCTCTTCTATCAAAGTTTTCACAACTTCAGTAAGCCCTTGTAGTGCCGCTTCATGTAGGGCTGTCCAATCTTCATCATCTTTTGTCGACAAAGGTGCACCAGCAGAGATCAGGTAATGTGCGACAGCTACATTTGAACCAAAATTGGCCTCCTGTAGCACCGAACGTCCTGAAGTGGTCATCGCTGCTAAGTTCGCTCCACGGCCTACCAGGAGCATTGCGAGCTTCAAATGCCCGCACTTAGCAGCTATGTGAAGGGGAGTTCGACCTCCATTATACTTGCGCTCTTGATTGTTACCAGATGAATTCGTTGTGGCATCTACATCTGCCCCATAATCCAACAAAATGATGGCACCTGCCTCGTTACCATGCTCCGCAATTAAGTGAAGTGCAGTCTTGCCGTCTGATGCCCGAATATCTACTGGTGTCCCTTCCTCTAGCATGAGCTCTAGGACCAAGTCATCGCCACTCTTTGCTGCATTGTGAAGCCCGGCTCTCTGGTTTTCTTTCTTCTGAAGCCGCTCGAGAGGACTCAACTTTGGCTCTTGCGGATTTTCCAATTTTTCTTCATGGCCTAGAGATGGGTTGTCACTTGATGGGACTACGACGTAGTCATCTAAATGCAATTTATCCTGCATTGCGTCAAGCAGAGATGGGGACCCAGGAGCTATTGAAGCCGCGTAAACTTTCAACGCTGAACCTGCGTCATTGCCCACGTCATTCTGCTTTTGTGGTATCAGGGTATCTGCCGAGGGAACTGTGTCTACAGCTCGCCCTGCAGCGCGTAAATTGCACAGCCTAATATAACGTATGAGCACATGAACTTTGCCACTTGTAATCTGAACGATGACGCAGAAACGTATCAGAATCCGGAGAAGGGAGGTAAAGCATTTGAACTTTGCTTTTAACGCCCGCCCCTCGAATACACATCAACGGAGTTGCCGGAAATTGCTAATCAATAGAGAACAGAAGGCGAAACGTTCCATCAGGGCCACTGATCGCCAACATGGCATATTTTGCAGTATCTAGAATGAGACAGTGAGCACTCACAGGACGATGACGCTCAATTGTGTATCGAGAGTCTGCTTCGTCGAATCTAGTCTCGAAACAAGATCTTGGACACCAGTCTTAACAAAATACCACTTTACGTCCACGCTGCTCACCCGATAACCACCACCCGATGTCGGTTTGAGGTGAGCTCGAAGCTTTCCATCGACTTCTTTGAGAATGTTTTGACAATTAGCGAGCGGCTTTTCAAGCTTTTGTATTGCCTCGGTGAGATTCTCGTCTTCTGAGATTACGGACGTTACCGTTCGATCCTTGAGTGATATATCCAACGATGAGATAACGTCACGAAAGGCGTGAGTGTCCTTCGATATGGCCGTGATCTCAGCAGGAGCGTTGCGTACGCTATCAACCAATTCGAATAAAGTGTCTGAGGCTTTGATGGCAGCACCGGATATCCCAACCACTCCGGCGATGACGGAGAGAGGATCCATTTGGAAAGGTGGAACAAAAGGTTGAAGATTACAGTTACGACTGGATAGTCATCAATGACGTTGTGAGATTTACACAGGCGATGTTCAACGCCTTCATTCGCTCTCATGTCAATGCAACAAAGGCAGAGAAACTCCGATATAGCGAGAATTTAGCCCGCAAATTCAATAGTATGGCCAACGTAAATGCTTTGAGAAAGAGCTCATCGCAGGCAAGCCAGCCTTCCACGCGAGGTGTGGAGGGGCCTACGAGTCAGCTCATGCACATCCCTGGTGTCCTCGGACGCAGATGATTTACTACGGTAAGCTTAAATGCTCTCTATGCAAAAACTTTGGCATAATGTGGGACACTGGCTAATGCTAGATGTAATCACTCCCGCGCAAAATGTACAGAAGACTGCCGACTACCGATCGTGGGGTCCGCAAAGATCGACCTTGTACTCAATTCGGTGCGATCTCAGTCTCAGAATGAGCATACTCCTGGTCAGGAGCCCTTGGTCCAGGAGACACTTCGGTCCTTGTGCCTCCTCTTCCCCATGTAGAAGCATCTGCATCCCACCAGTGCCTACTCTTACGTCTCTGATGCTTGGTAAGTCGACCAGGAAATGGCTGCACCTCAGGTATCGTTTCCGAATGTGGGTGGCGATCAACTCGGGGTCCAAGTATACGAATTTGAGTGCCAGGGATTCTGATCGATTGCATCTGTCTCCACGGCTTCTCTCGAATCATAAAAATTATACAGTCTGCCGCTCCCTGGAGGTTCACGCTTGCTATGGATGCCGTGCTAAGACCAAATGGCGTGATGGTCTTTGTGTATCCGTAACAATGACTCGCAAACGGTAGCACCCAGAATATACTGTAGATGATGGGGTAGATGAACATATATCTTAATTGTCTTTTGATGATTTCATGACGTTTGCGAAGAGCTAAATTGGAGTCCGAGTTCGACCTGCTAGACCTTGAGATTCTATCGCGAGCGGCGGTTTTGGAGTCAAAGGATGCACTACTCTCGCTGATATGCGAGTCCAGATCTCTGAATTTGTATACAACGTAGACATAAAGCGTAGTACAAACGCTGAATATAAAGCATAAGATCAAGTACCGAGGTATCCAGCTCAGAGTCAGGCGGAACCAGAAGGGTCGTATAGGGAGAGTGCATGCTGTTCCTTGTTCAAGGTATGCGCTTTGGCCATTGATGAAGGCCAGGGACGATGTAATTGTGGGGAACGCAACCCATCCGATGTAAGCTGGAATCCGATAGGGATATAGGCCACCTTGATGTGCATGCGATCGACGCTTGAAGATCGTCAGAACAGTATGTAGTGCGATAAGAAACACCGCGAAATCTAGAGTTCATGTCAGCAAGTTCTCGAGTTTGAAGCCTACTGTAGAAATACCAGCTGCCTCAGTACCATATGCAATGAAGAATCCGTCAACGTGGCAAAAATGTGAAGGTGTGACTGCGTTAGCTTGATTATGAACGAATCCTTTCTGACCTTGATCGAGCTTGAAAGCAGAGTAGATCAAAAACCACATGGATTTAAATAATTGGGAGGCTATCAGGAGTAGGATAAGCCTAATTCAACGTCAGTCTCTTTGGACAGGAGGATCGATACTAGAACTGACTTATGGCGAAAAAGCCGATTGATTTTGAGGATTGAGTACAACGTTACAAGTGCGAGCACAAGGGTGATCGAGCATAATCCAACTGCAACGACCTGTTGTGCCTTTTTCTGGCTTTGTGTATATCCATTGATCTTTTTGGAGTGGCCACCCAACCCCACTAAAACGCAATGATCCTGAGTCAAAAGACAATAGCAAGTTTCGTGGTAATGTATCACATACCACCAATAGTATTGTTGAGAGATTGCGGACGGGTGCTCGCCTCCATTGATTGGAGTGACCGGGTAATGATGGGCATTTGTACTTCGATGTTCAATAGCACTGTCAATCGTTCCCTCCACACCATCATGGCATCATCAACCGAATCCTGGTCCTAGTGCAAGTATACTGAATCTTAGCTCGCCGTCCGCCGACTCCGCTTCACGTTTCAAGAATTTGCGAGGCCCAAGGTCAATAGCCGTCTCACCAAGCACGTCTTCTCCTTCAGGGAGCTTTCCCCTGTTTAATGGCCCCTTTCGACTGCCATCAAGCTCCCAAAGATTATTTTCTGATGATTTGACAAAGGCAACAAAATGTAGGTCTATAGAGGCTTCGGCTGGAGGTGCTTCCGTACTCCCTGTTGCAGCTGCAGAAGCATGAGCGGTTGCAAGGTCGGAGGAAGTCTCAATCAGCTTGACACGTTCAGCTGGAGGGCGGGGGATGGCTTCCGTGATGAGGTTCGAAAGTGGAGTCGCAGGAACTATAGCACGAGTCAGTGACCTGATCTGTCCCGGAGATTTGGTAGTGCTTGAACCTATGAGATCTCTTGTCATTCCATTGGATACCGCATGCAGTAATCCCATCAAGCCGCATGCATTGCCGATTGTTTGTTTGAACCATAAGACTTCTTCATTAGGTCCAAATCCAGTATAAGCTGGCAAGTCTTTATCCTCTTCTGCTCGAAACCTCTCATACGCTTTTGACACTGGAAAGACTAGTAATAGAGCGTGAGCCGGTCTTGGAACAAAGGCGAGAAGCTCAGGATCGTCGAGAGAAAAGACGTCGTGCCACGAAAGGTCTTTGGACAAGCCAAGCTTATGAACAAGTGTAGTCATGACTTCGGGATTGTTTTCTATATCAATTAGATAGGGTGACTGTAAAGCAAGGAGATATGACACACCAAGGGGGACAAACATGACCTTCTTGAGCTCTGACTCGGGGTTGGCCATTTTGGAGGCTTGATTTCTATCTGATTGCGATACAGGCTGGCAGAAAGATACAGAATGGTCTGCTTACTGTGATTGATGTAGACGGCAAACGATATTTGTGGTCTATCCAATCTATCCTGTCAGGCAAACTTTTGTGTCGCGTGAGAACGGGCCGAGGCAGCTGTAGATCATTCGTGTAGGACGATATAACCGTACCAAAAGGAGCAGGCACTTCGATTGTATAGCCCAACGCTGGTCATGATCAGCTGTCACCCAGATGGAGTTCATGTCAAGCTTGCAGAGTGGCTTCGACGAGCAGAAGCCATCGCTCTTCGGTATTTCGTGTGTAGCAATAGCTTGCAACAGCGCTAACTTTCACCAGAAATTCTATCTGAGAACCAGCTCGCAGCTCTCATTCCTCCATCTTTGCGATACCTGCTTACTGTAGCAACCTATCGCCGCCCTCGATATCTTCTCCGCGTCCTCAACTCCTACGATGAGCTATACGCGCTGCTCATGCTGATGGTGGAACGGCATTACCTAAGCGCATATGGAGGAGGGTTCACAGAAAACTTCTATGGCCTCAAACGCGAGAAAGTGCTTCGTATCAAGGGCGGCGAGGCGCCACGGGCAATGCTTGGTGCCCCAGAATTGATGAGAGAAACGCTCAAATTGAGCAAGGGAGACGTGTGGAAGAACCTCGCGATCATGGTGGGCATACCGTACCTGAAGCGCAAGCTCGACGAAAGCCACGATATACACGCTCCTCAGGCAACGATTCTCGGCCCAAGATACAACAGAGACACCCTTCCCCATGATGCCAGCATTCAGCAACGAATATTGTATTACTACAAATGGTTCCTCCGGAAAATATACCCGAGCATAAACGCAGCCTACTACTTCTCCCTCCTAGCCTTCAACCTCGCCTACCTTTTCGACAACACAAAATACTCCTCTCCATTTCTCTGGCTCATTGGCACACGTATCCGGCGACTCAACGAAGCCGACTACCGTGCCATCGCGCTCGCCTCCCAACCTCCCCAGAAAGAAAAGACTCCAGCACGACCTGGCCAGGGCAACAGCATACTCAATCCAACCACACTCGCCACGACAATCTACCCCCGCGCCCTCTCAAGCCTCAAGATCCTGCTCCCAACCTCCATCTTTGCGCTCAAATTCCTCGAATGGTGGCACGCCTCTGACTTTGCGCACCAGCTTTCCAAGAAAGCTACCGAGGGGCTTGACCTCCCTCCACCAATAATTTCCGGTCTTCCGCAACCTCAATCACGCCCTCAGCCTCGCACCCAACCCTCCAGCAAAATCCCACAGCAAAGGTCCCCTACGAACACAGTCTCCCTCTCCAACCGCCCATCTTCTGCCACAGTCCTGCATCCCACCTCCTCAACCTTGCCCTCTCCCCCACCTGTTCCACCTTCCCACCAACGCACCAACCCTCCCTCACAATCCCGGCAAAAACCTCCCATCTCAAGCAAAACCAACAAACAAATCTACACTCTCCCGGCCCCCACAAAATCAACATCCTCCGTCTGCCCCATCTGCCTCCACGAGATCCAGACCCCAACATCTGCGCAGACCGGGTTCGTGTACTGCTACACGTGTATTTTCAAATGGGTGGAAGGACGGCATGAGAGGCAATTGTCATTTATGGGCGGAGGAGGAGGTGGGGGAAAGGATGGGCAAAGGGGGCAAGAGGGATTAGGCGGAGAAGAAGGGGTGTGGGATGACTTGTCAGATATGGATGAGGAGGACGAGGACGGTGATGGAGGAAGAAGGGGGAATAGGGAAGGCAAATGGGAGAGCGGAGCAGGACGGTGCGCCATCACTGGACGGAGAGTATTAGGTGGGGTTGATGGGCTGAGAAGGGTGATGGTATGAGAGCATCAAAAGCTCCTGCAGCTGAAAAGTCTTCGTTTGGGTTGAAATTTTTGCGGGAGGGATACTGTGATATTAATCTATAGCGAAGATACCCACGGCGCAACATTAGCATCGACTTCAGTCATTCTACCATCTACCCGTTCGATATTGCTATCATGTCTGCTCCTCCCTTTTACACCCCCCATCCCTCTTCCTCCTTCTCCCACCCGCCGCCGCGGAAACCCCACTTCCCCGCCAAGCCGCTGGCGACTGGTTATGGGGACTCGGACTCGGCGCGGATGACGCCACCGGACTGGCAGATACCTGTTGGCCTTGCCCTTGTTCATTATACTGGCCAAACCCCTCCGGACCCTTAATCGTGCCCGTACAGACGTTATCCATCCAGAACATTTTAGGATCTTCGCCTGGCACAGGTACGAGATATCCGTTACTGTTGACGAGAATGCTGGTAGTGTTCATGCTGGCGATATCGGGAGTGGTACCATTCGCTTTCAGCTTGTTGTAGAGCGCCCATTGGTTGTATGGATTGTTGGGGTCGCTGCATTTGAAGGTTGGGTCGCAGATGAGGGCGTCGCAACCACGGCGGTCGTGGACGTAGTTGATTGTGAGCTGGCCTATACTGCTGGGATTGTTGTTGACCGCCAAAGGAATGCTAGAGCAGCTGTTGCAGCCGTGTTCGCGGAGCTTTGGCATCAGTCTTTTGACGGATGCGCCGTCAACACCGGCCACGCTTCTTCCATTAGGCCGGAAATAGAGATTCTGGCTGTATGAGCCGCCTTGCATGAAGAGGCAGAACCCGGCATTTCCAGGGATAGTAAGCCCAGTTGCGCGGAAGCAGATGATGTGGGAATTGACTTCCCAGATAGCTTTGTCGTCGATTTTGGGGAGGAGGTTGATGATCGCGTCTAATATTCCGTCGGCGCCCCAACAATGCAACCAGTCACCACGGCAATTTATGCCTAACTCAGGGCCTTCATATTGGGCGGCATCGACTGAGCTAACAGAGCCAGAAGGGCCAGAAAGACCAGAAGCTTCAGGATCGAAGCCTGTGAGATTGACAATCTGTGTGAGGCAAAGAGGAGCAGAGGCGGCAAGTAGATGCAAGAAACGCCAGAGCCTTAGTCGTAGTATCATGATGATTGATGATCGAGAGGGACAGCTGAAGAGCCTGAGATTCCCTTTCCGAGTATATGTAGATGAGACCCATGCCTGCTTACTTTCATTCAAGCTTTCTGAAGGATCAATTTTGAAGCTCCCTTGTTTCGGTGTAAGTCTCGTAGAAGTAATTGGGGTAGCTATGCTAAGGAATTGATAAGAATGCAGGGACTAATTGCGCTTCTCTCGGAGATTTGTCGCGTGTGTGGGGGAGAGGCGGCGGCGGCTTCGAGCAAAATTTGCGACCAGACGATAATGTAGTCGCTTGGAGTGGTGATGCTTTAGTTGAAACCATTTCCACTAACGCGGCTCTTTAGATGGCAGGTAGAGTGGGATTTCCTGGTTCCGGCATGAAACAGACGCATATAAGGTCAATGGCCTGAATGGGGGACATTTTGACATCCCTGGCTTGTAGCCATGCATTCAAACACAGTCTTCAGAAGCCAATATTGTCTTGACATGTAGCAAGAGTTACCCTCCAGTCAGAAAACGTGCAATTGGATGCCCAAATCTGTCAGAGCATTTCGTTATCGGTGCACCGTTTCTTGAAATGTGAGTTATTCGTTAAAGCGTCTTAGCCAGCGTGTCGCCTCGACATGTCTTGCCAAGCCACGAGTCATCCACTTATAGTCGTGACGCTGCCGTTCCCCTTTGTAGTCTGTCTTTATCCATCTCATGATTGGACGAGACTAATTGGCGACGTGATTATGCGAAGTTGCCACTGGGAAGATAGGCTGGACGTTGAGTCTCTGCCATCGATGTGAAAGGCTCACAAGATATTCTACGTTTTGGACGGCCACAGCTTGGGGAACTGGATGCCCAAAGACCAGAAGCGCAATAAGCAGATAATCTCTCCTCTTGGTTGGGAAGACAGCCTGCTAAATTAGATATCTTCATTCTCCTTACGTGTCCGGGTCATTGCTAGTTGAGCTGTAGGCCCACTCGTCGATACCAAATGGCCCATACTCGAGGCTGCTGCTCGCTGAAGCTGCGAGTCATTGCCGAGTAATGAGATTATGCCACTGAAATTGACCCCAAGGTATTTTTCTTTAGCTGTGAACGGATGTAGAAGTCTATTACCCAACGGATTAACGGTTACGAGAATGAGGGTTGGTAGAGTCAGGTAATATAGCTCAGCCTCTCCCGTTGGACTTGGTCATAACTTCTTCTTTGACCATTTGCACAACATTAAGCAGAGCAGTGCAGGCAGGGCTATCGGAGAAGGCATCGAAGAAACTCTCGCCATAGTCACACGCCATCCCGATACGTGGGTCCAGTGGTACAGCTCCTAAATATGAGATCCCAGTTTCCGCTGCTAACGCTTTAGCACCTCCAGTCGTGGCCTTGAAGACCTGATTCCGATGCTTGCAGCTCGAGCAGACAAAGCCTGACATATTTTCCACAATTCCCAGGACTTTAATGCCAGCTTTGCGACAGAAGTCGATCTCTTTCCTTACGTCCAATAAACTGACTTCCTGTGGAGTAGTGACAACCACAGCTCCATCAACGCCGGACTCTTTGAGATATGAGTTGACGCTCAGATGCTCATCGCTCGTCCCAGGCGGTGTATCCACAAGCAAGTAGTCCATCTCGCCCCACTCCACATCCTTCAAAAATTGTTTGATCAAGCCATTCTTTTTTGGTCCCCGCCAAATCACTGCATCATCTCTTGAAGGCAGCATGAATTGCACACTCATCACACCCAAATTATCTGCGACCCATACCGGACTCCAGCCTGCATTGCTGACATGTATTGTTTCCGTCTCTACTCCCATCATCTTTGGTATACTAGGCCCACAGATATCTGTATCCATAATGCCTACCACTGAGTCTTCGTCGGTTGCAAATGCATGCGCAAGCATGGTCGTGAATGTAGATTTTCCCACTCCACCTTTGCCACTAAGGACGAGTATCTTGTGCTTGATGCCAGCGAGACGGGAGGTGATGACGGGGATGTCAGGATCAGGTCCTTTCGGTGTAGATGCACAGATAGTCTGGTTTGGGCAGCCATCGCATGCCGAACCTTTCCCCGCAGCCTCTGATTCAGGCCCTGGACAATGTTCAGGCTCTGGTGCCACAAGTTTGGGGTGGTTCTTCAGCGGCGCGGAGAGCGCGTCTTGGACCGGGACGATCGCAGCTGGCGCCATGAGAAGCAGATGGCGACACCTGATGCCTGTATAGTCTGTGGGGAAATAATATGGTAAATTCAAAAGTTCTAAGTGCCCCAAAACATAACGTTCATCCGTTAATTTGTAAGTGAACGGATGCGCACCTCAAACGGCTTCTCAACGGTCTTCAACATCCGATACCGGCTCCGCAGCAACGCGTCTGCACGGTCCCAACATCCAAATACTTCAAATCAACAAGACCTCTACGCATGTTACGGAGGATTCTATCATCGACGATCTGCCAGACGGTGCTAAGAAGGCTCACTAGTTCTAGGCCCGTTTCCGCCCTAGATGTTCAAACGTCATTGCGCGCCGAGTTCATGCCAACCCACAAGCTTTGCGCCCAACTCTGCATGTTCCTTCCATTTCAACCAATGCCCTGTCTGCTCCCACGCCTGTGGCTAGAACAATAACGCAGAGGCACGCGATCAGACTCAATGAATTACACCACCAAAATAAACAGGCTTGAAGTACTGACATAGCCTTCCTCCACTGGAATTCCCTCCTCTACAACAAGGATCCTACTGCATGAGAGACATGACGGAGTATTTGCCTTGTATTCTGCAGTCAATCCGTGTGAGCATTCGTACGGAACACCATGGAGAACCAATACGATACGCAGAACGAAGCAAATGGCGGTTTGCGAGAAAGGAAGCACAGGGAAGGCCCAAAGGCCCATGAAAAGCAGGAGACTACCAAGGAAGAGCAGAAAAAGCCTCAAAAGACATATGGAAGAACTCCAGATGGCAAAAGTATTTCATAATACTACGTAAACATCTTCTGTACGTCTGCTGATGGTATATAGCCTTCATTGTTCCCCAGACGCATGATATGGTCTCTCAGCTCTTCTCACCAAGTCAACCGAAGAACGTATCGGACGTCCTAGTCGTCGCTCTGCTTGGAATACTCATCTTGACCCTGATACTTCTCCCTCCGAGTTGGCGAGTACCTACCTTCGCCGTCATTTTCCTCTTCTGGCGAGCGTGCTACAACGCCGGGATTGGCTACCTCCTACACCTTCAATCCAAGCACTGGAGGTTAGTCAATTGGGCGAAGCAATCAAGAATATTCGTAGACCCTACAAAGGAAGAAAACCCTCATCCAATACTCCACCGTTGGTTGAAGAGAGAGCTGGAGACCAAAATTGTAGAGGACTACAGGTTCGAGGACGCTCCCATCGAGTACAACACCTGGCTCGTTTTCAGACGAGTGTGCGATGTGATCCTTCTTTGCGACTTCGTATCATATTGCCTATTCGCCGTCGCTTGCGGTGGAAGACCAGAGGGTGAAAATGTGCTAATGACCGCAGCTCGATGGTCGGTGGGGCTGGGCTTGTTTTTCTTCAACCTTTGGGTCAAATTGGACGCGCATCGCGTTGTGAAAGACTTCGCCTGGTATTGGGGGGACTTTTTCTTCTTGATCGACCAAGAATTGACTTTTGATGGAGTGTTCGAAATGGCTCCACATCCAATGTATTCCATCGGCTACGCAGGGTACTACGGCTATTCGTTGATGGCTGCTAGCTACAGAGTCTTGATTATATCAATCATCGCCCACGCCGCGCAATTTGCTTTCCTGATCTGGGTAGAGAACCCACATATTGACAAAACGTATAATGCTCCTCCGCCAAAAAAGCGGAGCAGTGTTCCAAATGTGAACGCAGACATCGATGCGGATAGCGTGCAGGAATCGCCCGAAACAAGCCAGGAGCTGAGCCCTCCAGCTGTGGATGCCAATCCCCCGACTTCGGTGCACAATCTACTTGGATTAGGCAACACCGACTTACACCGTGTCACGGACTCTTCTATTATACTACTTCAGATTCTTATGTTTGCTCTAGCAACTTTGACGCCATCTACGCCACTTTTCCAAGCCCTCTTCGTCGCAAATGCTGCCATCTGGCGCCTGTGGTACTCTTTGGGCATCGGCTACATTCTCAACCGCCAATCCACAAAACGCAGATGGACACGCCACTTCCTCAAATACGGTGGGAGCAAAGAGGAAGCATGGCGGGAATGGAAAGGTATATACCACATTACGATGACCATGTGCTACGCTAGCTTCGCTGCCGCGTCGTGGAAGATGTATCAACGTCCTGCGAATTGGAAACAAGGACTTCCTATTTTCAAACACGTAATTGGCGCGAGCTTGATAGCATTGCAGTCATGGACGGTCATGAGTATCTATCAATCCTTGGGCGAATATGGCTGGTTCTTCGGAGACTTCTTCTTCCTAGACCAACGACCGAAGCTCACTTATAGCGGCATTTATCGCTACCTCAACAACCCAGAACGGGTAATCGGCCTGGCTGGCGTGTGGGGTGCTGCTCTCATCACCAGTAGCCCTGCCATATTCTGTCTCGCTCTTCTTAGTCACGTACTCACCCTCGCCTTCATACATTTTGTCGAGCGTCCGCATATGGAGAAACTCTACGGTCGGGATTTGCGCGAAGAGTCGGGAATCACGCGGAGCCTCAAGCGATCTCTACCGCCTCAGTTGAGGTCATGGCAAGGAAGCATGGACAAGATGCTGGAGGATACCTTAGAATCGGTTGAGGACTTCGTTGACGCTGCTCGGCCCAAATTTGCAAAAGGCATGAGTATCTTTGTGAAAGACACCAATGCTTTATTCCATTACCCTGCTCGCGTGAGTATCACCAGGTTATCTCCCGATCTTGCAGGCTTCGACCCAAGAGACTATTCGCTAGAACTCACTGGGGCCAAGACCAGCAGCGGCGTCGGGTCAGGGCAGCGGTACAGCTCGAAGGCGTTGAAGTTCGATTATGGCACACCTATCAGGCTGAAATTGACGGCACCGTTGAATCATAGCAAGAAAGACTGGGTTGGCTTGTACATGGTTGCCGACAATACTTCTCGAGATGTTACCCGAGTAAGCTCCCAAGGAAGGTGGGTTGCGACGAACAAGAATGAATACAATTCTAGAGTCGTCGACCAAGGCATCCTTGTCAGTGACAACCGGGTCTCAGGCACGAAACGCAAGGACGGGGAAGACAAAGATTTTCTCTCTGGTGAGCTCGAGTTTTCAGGTGACAAACTCTGGTGGGTCACTGGGGTCTTTGAATTCCGCTACCACCACAACGGCAAGCACAATGTTATGGCAATTTCATCGCCCTTTGAGATAGCAATAAACACTTTCGACGAAGACGATGTCGTAACCAATGACGCTGCATCGATCAAAGGCGCAGTTGAACAGGAGCTCCTACCACTGGTAAGGAATTGCTTTGACAGAGACCCGGACATAGCGCCTACTACCGTCGAAGAGTCTTGGGGGGGTTCGGTGGAGAGGGACGGGAAGTATGCCAAAAGAGTCGTCTATGCAATGCGCCAGATGTGAGTAGATCAGCGTAGAGGATGAGACATTTGAACTAATGACATGGCAGGTTTGGCATAGAGTTTGCCCCTGAAGTCGTTCAAGCAGATGGTAATGTTCGAAATCTAGCGTGGCGACTCTGCCATGCAAAGAAAGCTTTGGTAAGCCTGCAATTCGGTTCACTGAACGCACCTTCACCGTCAACTAACGTCGTCCTCACTAGCAACAATACTCCACCCTATCTCGAGGACGCAACTCGCCTACGGAATCAAAGTATTGATCATGGAGGCTATACTTGGGTACATATGGGCGGTACTCTCCACAGCAAGATACCCCTTTTCCTCTCAATTATGAGTTTATGACGTTGAAGGTAAGGCCTCGTGCTGCAATGCCAGGTTCTTATACAGGAGGCTCGTTTGTGAGGAGAACCTGAGGTGGGTACCATGTAATATGCTGATTCAAAAGCGATCGGTTGCAGTCATAAGCCAATCAATAAACATGGAAGAACATCAAAGTGTTAGTGCCTACCGATCCCACACTTACTCCCTTTGGTCTAGTGAGTCGACCAGATTCAGGGGCTTCGACCATGTTTTCCCCTGTGACTACCCGGCGCAGGCCTAGACATCATCTCGACGTCATCATTCATCCCTCAAGTTCAATAAATAACAATTCAATTTTGCAACCAAAATCTCACAAAATCCTTCTAATCTCCCATCCCTCTTTCTCCCCACGACCACACGTATACAGCAACCATAGCACCTCTCACACGCCTCACAACTCTCCTCCACCACCTTCCCCATCCAAACCGCCCACTGCATCTCCCCAAAATCAAAACCACAATGTCCACAACAACCCTTCCCCCAACCACCCCTCCAGCCCCCTGGTCATCCCCCCTCCAATCCCAAATTGCCACTCTAGGCAAATCCCCCGAATTCACCCTCACAACAATCGCCCCCTCCCCCACCTCCCCAATCGGCTTCGCCCCCCGCTCCCGCACAGTCATATACCGCGGCATGTGGTCCGTCCTGCCCGAAAACAAACACAACAACGCGCCACGCAACCCGTCCATCTACTCAAGCGACATGCTAACCTTCACGACCGACATCCGGATGCAAAAAGCGAAAGAACTATTCCAGACGAGCGCCGGCAAGGCGGAGGACGAGGGACAGATGCAAGGGAGTGGTGGCGGCGGGCCGGTGGAAGCCATGTTCTGGATTAGCGGGGAGAAGACGCAGTGGCGGGTCAGAGGGCGGGGGTTTGTGGTTGGGGAGGATATTGAGGAGACGCGCGGGGATGTGCCGGGGGTGGTGAGCTCGGGGGTGAGGGTTGTGAAGAGTGAGATCGGGGGCGGGATGAGGGTGAAGGAGGGGATGGAGGGGAAGGAGGGGGAGTGGTCCTGGGGGAGGGAGTTGACGGGTCATTGGGGGAATATGAGTCCGGGGTTGAGGGGGTGTTGGAAGAATCCGGATCCGGGGACGCCGACGGCTAGGGGGGAGATGAAGGGGAGCATAGATTGGGACAGAAGGTGGAGGATCTGGAGGATCCGGTGGGTAGGGCGAATTTTAGGGTTGTGGTTGTGAAGGCGGAGGAGGTGGAAAGGTTGTTTCTTGGGGAGCCGGAGGAGAGTCGAAGGTGGTTGTATACGCTTGGGCAGGGAGGGTGGACGGAGGAGGAGCTGTGGCCTTGATGGGAAGATCGAGTGAGTGGAGGTGGAATCAGTCGAGACGCAGAGGGAGTGAAGGAATGTAAATTAAAAATGAGATTCAATTGCAGCCGCCTATCTACACATCTATCCAATATATTCCAGCTCTTGGAATACATCCCTTAAGACAACAAGAATCGCGAACATCAAAAGGAAAACCTAAATCAAATGTTAGTCACTCAGTAGGTTGAGAAGCCTACCCGAAAAAAGACTCCAGTTCCTCCACCGATATTTCATCCAGCAAGTACTCTTGGACTCGAATGTAAAACTCATCACCAGTCTGCCAGCGCCAGCCAGGGAGATCAGCCCTCCCCTTTCCCTTGTCAGCACCTGTGCCGGTTGCGGCAGCAGGTGTGATGTCAGTAAGAACCTCCTCTTCTAGGGAGGGTTCGACATCTAAGGATGAAGTAGGGCTTCCGTCCGCATAGTATGGCTCATCCATACTGAGCCCATTCGTATCGGGGCAAGCCTCTACACTCTGATCCATCATTGCGGGATCAACAGGGAGATCGCCTCCCATTTGTGGCTCCGCTAAGTCTCCATCGTCGACCGCTAGCCCGTTCTGCGTATTCGAAGGCCCAGCGTCTGGCATCTCCTGGGTATTATAGCCCCATTCGTACCCATTAGCCATTGGCGGGCCTTGCACCGGGGCTTCGAAGTCCATTTGGAGTGGTAGCGCTACCCCGTATGGCTGTGGGCAGATTTGATTCTGCCCTATCTGCTGGTCCATCGGTACGAAAGACGGCTGTTGCATAGCCTCCTGGCCCATATCCATCCCCATCTCTTGCTCCATCTGTGCTGGAGGCGGCTGCAGCGTATTCATCTGGCTTATATCCTGCCCCGTTTGCCCGTCTACCTGCGTTGAAGACGGCTGTGGCATGGCCGCCTGATCTGTATACTGCCGTAGTGTTTGGGGCAGCGACTGCAAAAAGGTTTCCCAGATATACCTGTTATGGCCGTGCGACCGGGATGGCTCAAAGTCCATAAGTTGAGCAACCACTTTTGCAGTACCTGAAGTTAGGTTCAGGCCGACCCATGTATACCAAGGGAAGTATTTTGGTAGACGGTCTATAGCAAGGCCGTCATCTGCGTCAGCCCACCAGTTAAAGTTGAAAGAATTGACCAAGGCAGCGATGAAGCTGAAGGCCAGGAACCGCTCGTCAGGCGCATCCTCCCAAGGCAAGGTAAATTTAGAGCAGTTAAGGTCCTGCCAGTGACGTCCAGACTTGCCGATTTCCCAGGGACCGGTCTCTGTTCTCATGAGCACCACCTTAAAGTGGCACTCCGAGAAATCTTTTCGGGGATCCAGCCACTGTGGAACTATGACGATGCGCCCTTTGTCAAGTGCGTGGGCAATCACATTGTGGACCAGGATATGATTAATCCCGGTAACGAAGAATCGATCCTTGGTACCAAGACCAGAAGGGCCAAAGACGGCTCGAAATTGCTCTTCGCTTGTCTTGGCCGGGCACATAAATGAATGCCATACCATTTCACTCGCCGGGAAATACTGTCTCAAGATTGGGCACCTGACTGTTGCAGGAGCGGCGGGCTGAATTTGTGCCGTCAATGTAGATTTAGCGGCCATTTTGAGACTGGACGTGATCAAGGACATGTTGACTGGAGTCGCTTGTAATCGTTAGTGAGTGTAAAGCCGCCTCTTTCAGACGGTACGCTCAGTTAGCTGTGTCTTGTTAGCAGTCTTTCTCGTTTGCTGATGCCAGCTTTGAGACCTACGCAGGTGTGAGAAGGCACGAGAGTGGTAATTTATCAGTGGAAGGGGGTCAGTGAGTAGTGAGGGTGCAGGAAGGTAGACTGTGGTTAGCTCGTTCCTGTGGTATAGAGATAGAAGGAGGAAGGTAGGAGTTAGAATGTTGTAGCAGATAAATTGCTAGACACAGAGACTCACGTAATTGTCTTGATATTTGGTGGAGGAGGAAACGAGAGAGAGGGAAAATTTGAGAAAAGGACTGGGGGCAGCGCTAGTGCCTGTTTGGCGAATGCCTATGGAGTGGAGAAGTTACTCATCAATACGCCAAAGCAAAGGCTATCGTTTCTGTGAGAGCGGATGGTGCCATGGTACCGCAAAGGAGGGACGAGATGAATGATCAGTGTAGATGCGTCTCGCCCCTGTGGTCTGATGGTTTTGATTTCGGTTCCGTTGCCCTTGAGTAGATTGTAATGTTGCATAGCGACAGGCAAGAGCGCTCTCAACCGGGCTCCGCAAAGGCCTGCCTCACCTTAGCTTAGCTAAGCTGGACCATCCACGTAATGAACCTGTCGAATAGTAAAAGCAGGATGAGTCTATGTAGGCTTTGTTGCCATCCAGTTCGCCCCGACAGGCAGGTGGACTTCGTGTTCATCCTCGTTTGGGTTCCACCTTCCCCCAAGCTCAACAACCATCATCTCATACCAGGCCGACAATCACTTTACCTCCCACAATACCTCCCAGCATGGATGACTTCGGAAATGTTGGGGCATCGGGTCGTCGATGATGGATTAGCTGAACGACCTCTCCTGTTGTTGTCAGTGGGAATAAGGTACCGCACAAGGAAAATACAAAGTCTGCCCTTGGAAGAATTCCTATCGTTAGGGATGTAAGTATTTGTGCTATTTAGTGATGACTACTAGGGCAATCTTCCTTGCCACGACGACCCCAAGACATGGACTACTCCCCAACGCAAGACAAGAGAAGACAACTTCAATCATCTAAACTTCAGGGAAAGGTCATGGTGCCGCCGGCCCCCTTCGTCCACTCCACCAAGGCTTCAATACAGTTCAGAAAAAATAAAGAAAAGACGAGGACCACCGGATGAAAGAGCAGTGATGGTGAACACATGTTGGAGGTGACCTGACCAGACCCCGCAGAAAGCCATGGAGGTGCCAGTGAGATGCTACCACTAGATCCGAGGATAAGGAGGGCTTGGGATGGCTTAATAATATGAACAATGGACCTGGTCTGCTAAGGCGACAACGTTCAGAGCAGCAGAGGATGGTACAGAGTCAAGGTTTCCCACAAATACCCCTGCGACAACCACCAAGAAGTTCCGACAATCACGAGAGTATCCCATCCAGAAGGCTGCAGCAGGAGTATCCAATTCGACGACGACAGCACCCACAAAGGCATGACCAAGCTAGGTGGGAGTACCGACAGGCATCATGTTCGGGCAGGCAGCGACAGACTACAAGAGACTGCGACCTGACGGGTGGCGGACTGTTGACAGCTTAACAGGGTTGGAGAGAGATGTCGATGAGCAAGCGGAAGACATTCAAGACGTGGGCCTGCTATTGAAAGATCCAAATTGATTGAAGAGACGTCGAGGTACACTAGTGAGACAGCCGGCACTCTGCCGCTCGCTAGCCAGCGACGCAGATCAAAAGATGCTTAGTAAGATGTGCAGTCGGGCAGTATACTGATTGGCCAACGGCAGGAGACCCAAGCACTTCGGATGCCTCGACGGGAGAGAGAGCCAGCGGTCCTAAAGATGAGGAGTTTGAGTCAGCTTGAGGGGTGGTATCATTGAAATAGTGGTCGTTGAACGATGCCAAGGGGCATCTGCAAATAAAGAAGAGAAAGAAGAATAAAATTCGTCAAGGAGAAGAAGTAAAAAGTGACGAAGGATGAGGGTCACATCACGTTCTGACACGAACGGCAATAATCTGCCTAATGGCAGCCAGGAACCGATGACAATCCCGGACCTCTCCTTCAGCAGGGGTTTGCTTGTATTAAGCAAGGTATCTTCGGTCAGAAGATGCCCACCGCGCTGCAAATAGGGGGGACTCTGAGTGATGCCCCAGCTATGAATCACTCCGTTCTGAAGTAATGACTTACCAAGATGCGGACTTCAGTGGTATACAGCAAGGACACCAAGGACTTCGAGCAATATTGTTAAACATACCTAGTACCAAATCTGGCCTTCAGAGCCTCACTTCCTAAACCGAACCAACTTATTGTTATAATTTGCGGCATTGACTGGAAACAACTGCGTTGAGGCCGTCTGAAGCGCTGATTAATTGGTATTGAGACTGTCCGTGATCTGGAAGACTTATTTCTAGATCAGTCAGTCCATACCCATGATCCCTAAGTACAGATGAGACTATCTGATATCCGCTCAGCCGACGATCCGACCCTGGTGCCCAGCGGGAGCCATAGCGTGTTCATGGCGCAAATATAAGTTTGTTGATTGGTGTTGCAAGAAGCATTACCTCCGGATGCTAGTGCTACAGGTCAACGGATAGCAATATATTCCCTCTACTTCCCTGGGATCTTCAATCTTCTATCTACACAGGTTACCTGTGAGATGTCCTCCTTATATCCCACATTCTTTTCAAACATTCCACACGCACAGGATGCGTAGCTTTCTATCCTTGCTCTTCATGATCACCATCCTTCCCCATACACCTTTCGCGAATGTCTTGCCATCCTCTTCTTGGATCTTCAACCATCCAAATACTTCAATGACACTGCCCAAGTGAGCTTGTATCTCTGGTATCGAATTCTTAGATATTAACAGGGTCGCTCAGTCTACCCTCGTGGCCATCTGTTCCTTTTAGCAAGTTGCTGAAGGGAGTCGACAAAAGCTATGTCCGATGCATGACTCTAGCGCCCGAGAGACTTAATGGCTGGGCGGCCACAAAGCTATTGACACTGATTGCTGAAGTTCATCATGAATTCAGGTCGTCTGCTCCCCATCATGCTATTGAGTCGTTCATCAAAGATTACGGACAGATACGTATGGTACTTGCGGCGAATCGAAACGGTCCGGATCTGTATGCCGAGACAGCTGAGGCAGCTCTGGACGCCATACAAGATATGGACGCTCGCTGGCAAGCGAAAGAGAGGATGTATTTCGAAATATGGCAGAATAATGCGAGAAGAGCTACCCTACTGACGGCTTTGATGCCTCCAAGCGAGGACGATATCAGCATAGATAACTCAACAGCTTCAGCTTCAGCAGACCTTTCACAGTCTTCTTGAGTGGACCGTTTCCTCCAATCGTCCGGAAGTGGAGGTGCCTGAAACTATGAGCAGATTTTCTTCATACGACCTGTCATCTACCACACTGCGACAAGCGATCTTCAGCTACGACAAGAAATTCGGGAACTAATCACCTATGGTCAGATGACAATCGCATTGGGAATGACCCATAAGTTTTTGTGATAGTAAGGTCATCCAGCCACAGCGTTTCTGAAATTCTGTCTTCTATTTGACTTCGTGGGATCTCAATGAGCCCATCATCTATGCAGTCATACCAACATGACTAACTAAAGCCTCGAGAATAACGCCATGTCTATTCAATCAGAATGGGAAAGCTCATTCGCGAAGGAAGACCTCACGGACGTTAAGCGGCAGTGATAAGCCGTATTAGGATTAGCCCAAGAGCTTTAGTTCTACAAATTTCTATCCCAAAACTATCTCATGGTTGTTGAGAGCAAGTTCATATAGAGAGGGTTTTAATAGTGATATAATAGATTGACTGTCTAGCAAGCTATCTAAGACCATCCATATGATTGTGGAAGCAGAGTCTGATGCCAAGCCGGGTAGGGCTGGGCTAGGCCCAATGAGGTGATCAGACTGATCTGAGCTCCTGGAGGCCATGCTAATAGTTGTCAGAAGATGCCCATCCCTCGACTCTTGAATCTGAGGGACGCAACGATAAGCACACCATATGTGTACAGTCCTTTGGCTCTTGCCAATGCCCCATATGTTGCCATCGCAGATCCTCACGCCCGACAAGGCGCATTCCGCTCGCACATGCCCTTGTGGCTGAGCAGTCACATGGCGTCTACAAATATACGCTATGCCGATCTCTCACCTCATCCCACGACCTCCAAACGAATGCGCAATGAAGGGACGAAGTGACCTTAAAAGCTATGAAAGTGACATAAAAAAGCCATGGGACAGCCCTCGAGGTCGCAAATTTGCCGCTGACTTCCTGAAAACGCCACCCGCCTTTCCATACATACCCTTTTCCAACGACGTATCAAAGAGCCAATCATATCTGGGGTTCAAGAACAATAGAATCTTCACCCGTCGCGCCATACGTGCCCTTGTTTCAACGCCATCCCTCCACAGAGCCAATCACCTCTACAGGTCTTTAGTTATAAGCTTTGCGCCTCTCTTGCTATACTTTTTCTACTTCCTCCAACGAGTTGAAGCGCCAGTCAGCCCTGCGACCCCACAATATCACAAGTTCCACCTCGTGCTACAGCTTCTCTAGCCTAAGCCATGGCAAATCCATACATCCTCCCCGCTTACCAAGAAACCCCCATCCCCTCATCCTCCCCTAACACCACCATAACCACCACCACACTCCCCTCCTCCGACCAACGACCCTCACAACCCCTCCCCGCCTCCTTCCTCCCCGGCCCCAAACCCTCCCGCGATGGCAAACACACCTACCACAAGCGCCCCGAGCGCGAAGCCTTCGACGCCCGCTGGCGCGAAGCCGTCGCGCGCGGGGAAGATCCAAAGCAGAATCTTGTGAAGCAGGTGGAGGCGACGGGGAGCAGCAGTTTTATAGAGAAAGGGTGGAGGAAGGTGAGGGGGAAGAAGGGGACGAGGGCACAGGAGAAGGTGGCGAGGGAAGAGAGGGGCGAGAGAGAGGGAGGAAAGGGGGAGTTGGGACTTCTGGCGGGGGGTGGGGATGAAGAGAGGGGATGGGAGGGGGAAGGGGAAGAAGAGCGGGATGGTATAGGGGGTGGGATTGGTGGTGGTGGTAGTGGTGGTGGAGAAAAGGGGAGCCATGGGGAGGTGAAGGGGAAAGGGAAGGGGAAGTGGCATGATAGGTTGAGGTGGGGGCTTTGAAGAGGAGGTGCGGTAGTGTATTTGTGGGAGATGGCATCATCGCCGCTTGACGGGAGATCTGATTTGCTTAAATGGGGAGCTTGGCAGAACGTGAAGGGTACTGGCAGCGTTGTATGAGATGTTCGTTTTAAAGGCATGTGATTATTTTGTCATTAGTAGAAGTGCTCTTCCTGACTCTTGAAGAGGTCTATCGAATATTATACCCGACACCTTTCAATCACGCAAGCAAATCTTTTTCATGTCCAGCAAAATCAAAGCACCCAGCTATCTATTCGTCAAGATTCCAGCAAAATAGCAGAAGTTGATACTTAGGGTTTGTCTTTCATGGAACGCAGATACGATAATATCCATTGTATGATTGCATCGATGGCTGCTTCTCGTATTTGCTCATTGACACCGTCAGGCATATTCGTTGCTGAGGCTCCATTCTCCGGAGGGCTCCCTACGATCACAGGCGCTAATGAGGTGGCTGCCATTTCCGGTACTCCAGCAGACGTCAGACGGTCAGCTACTGATTCAGAGATAGCTGCAGAGCCTGTTGAAGATGCAAGGACTGCAGGTGTGGTGGTTTGTGCTGGTGTGGATACCGGCTGACCAATATGGACGGTGGAAAGCTGTGCTGGAAGTTCCGTCGGTATCGTTAAGGAAAAGACCATCACGGATTGGAATGGACTCGGGGACGTAGTTGAAGCGAGATTAGCCAGACTGAACGAGCTGACAGAGCTCGTTAGACCTTCCGAGGTGACTCGCGATGTCTCCGAGAGCATTGAAGGTTGTGAGGCGCTTGAAATTGTCGCGATCAAGCTAGTCAGCGAAGTCGGAGTGACCATTGTCTGGGAAGGACTAGAAGAATTTGTGAAGCTTAAGATGCTAGCCGATGGTGTTACAGAGGATACGGCTGAGCTGCTGGCTAGACTATGGGTTGATGAAATTGTTGTATGAGGGTTTACCGCAGCCAAGTTATCAGCTTTGATGATGTCGGCAGCCTGTGAAAGGGTCAGGATGCACATTTCATCGGGGCCTTAACTTACTTTCTCCGCCACACCATATACCACGGCCTGCAGATGGGCCGCTGGGATAAGTGGGAAGATGGAAGCATCGACCACCCGAAGGTTTTGAGTGCCATAGACCAGCAAATGCGAATTCACGACACCACCTTGTTCTTGTGGTAGCATAGCCAGAGTACCGCTTGGGTGAAACTCAGTCCGCAGTCCATTGTTGATGACTTGGTTCAGCGCGGCCTCATCAGCGTCTATTGGAGGTACAAATTGAGCTGGACGAAGCTCCTGCATTGACGGCTGAGCAAGAATCTCACGATTGAATCGTAGAGCCTCCACAAGCACTTGACGGTCCACAGGATTAGTCAACCATCGTGGGTCGATTGCTGGAGGCTCGAATGGGTCAGGTGAGGTGATACGACATGTGCCTCGAGATAAAGGATGCATGACTGCCACGGTCAAGCTGCCAGCATTGTTGTTGATAATTTCGTACGCCGCAACGTCGTTTCTCCCAATTCTCGAGGCCAAGGAGTTCTTCTGGGCCGCATAGCCAGCAATCACCGTTGAGTCGAGGTTTGCAACTAGGAAGTCCGCTGCTCCTTGTCTTGTAGCATTTGCGATGATTATACCTGCATTAGTGCTGATCAAGGACAAGGGATTGAAGGCTAGTGCATTTGGTGATCCTGATGTCCATGGGCCTAGCATTTACATTAGCGATCGTCGAGAAGCGTGTAGGCCTTGCAATTACCGGTCTTATGCTGTCGGTATTCAGCTTCAGCTTCTTGATTATATGTGTCGTTTGTTGTGAGCTCTGAGGGTGAGGGATAGCTTGCGTTGTTGTCTATTGGCAGTCAACTGATGCTAACTCAATCATTTTGTGGGCTAACAGACATGGGTAGAAGGTGCCGACAAGGCAGTGATCCTGGAGATTGTTCCCAACACCAGGTGAGTCAATTGCCACGGGAATATTATATTGCTGTAATAAAAATGAAGGCCCAATGCCAGATAATTGGAGAAGCTGAGCAGAGTGTAGTGAGCCAGCAGCGACAATGACCTCTCTCGTCGCATATACGGTGTGACGTTCATCAGATGCACTTGAAGCAAACTGTCGATTGTCAGCAAATATCGACCAGTCAAGGCACTTCGGCCTGACCTCAACACCTTGGATCCTTAGATTTGATGAAGCATGGTTTTGTCTTCGTAACTTGCTTTGGGGCGGCTCAGCGATTGGTGGTGTACTTCCTTCGGGGCCAAATCCAAAGCCTTCATTATTTCCTGTTGTTCCACCTTCTCCATTTTCATTGCCACCTGCAGCAGGACGGCTTACTTGAGAATTATTCGCAACCCCTTCGATCAGGACTCTTGTGACGTGCTGGCCGGTAATGACATGAAAGTTATCCCGATAGACGTAAGGGTCAAAGTATGTTCGTCGAGCGTCCGAACGTGTTTGATTATTAGGATCAAGGTCTGTAGGGACGAGTGCAGGCCCCGCGGAAGTTCCATCATTCGGATCAAATTGTGTTGGAATGCCTAGATTATTCATGGCCTCAAACAAATTTGCTGTC
Organism: Bacidia gigantensis; assembly: GCF_019456465.1. Taxonomy (NCBI): domain Eukaryota; kingdom Fungi; phylum Ascomycota; class Lecanoromycetes; order Lecanorales; family Ramalinaceae; genus Bacidia; species Bacidia gigantensis. The sequence goes on from NW_025408606.1 coordinate 291,306, forward strand.
GTAACTTGTTAGGCGTCTTCTCTTGACTAGGGACATGAGGAGTACCCACCTGACTGCGGATAGAAATAATGAGGATAGCTGACCTGCACGGGCCCATCGGAGCCGTGTACCGCAGGATTGTAATTGATCGAGTACTCTGTAGCTACCTCTTGGGAGTAGACAGGTGTATAGGTCTCGCTCTTGATGAAACGTCAGCAAAGCACGAAATCGGATTCATTTCTCTAAACCTTTCGGAAATATGGCAGCATTCCTTCCCATCCCCAGCCAGGATTTCCAAGTTGCTCCCAGGCATCATAGTCGTCGGCTCCTCCCCGGTTCCAGCACATTGCGTTGAGAATACTACCGCCACCAAGAGCTTTGCCTTGAGGCATAGGTCTCGCTGCTCCATCAAGTTGTGTCTGCGGTGTAGTCGCCAACCGCCAGTCGTAAATGCCTCCAATGTCGGATCCTACATATACAGGGTTCTGAATTATGTCTTCGTAATGATCACTATGGTAGTCAGTACTGCTCCAATCATAGGTAGGTAGAACGTACGCATCGCCTGCCTCGATGCACAACACCGTCCTTGAAGAGTCCTCCGAAAGGCGATTTGTAACGACCAGGCCACTGATGCCGCATCCTACGACGATGTAATCATATGAGTCTTGCAATGGGTGATTGATGTCCCGTCCATGGAGGAGGGCTGTCTTGCTGATGGCTATAGAGAATGCTGAAATGGTCAAGGACAATTGAATGAGCGACAACATTGTGAATTACAGGAGTAGTATTAAATTGCTAAAGGCTGGCAATGACAACTGACTATAGTGCAAGCAGAAACACAAAGCTGACGAGAATGAGGTGAAAATGAAAGGAAGAGATGGAGTGAAGTGAATGGTGACGGTGATGTCACGGAGTTGTCAATGTTTACGAATGCGGAACGGCGCAACCCCTTTCGGATATATCAAGAGTCGCCAGCGAGTCTTGGTGGAACACCAGTTGACTGCAGAATCTGATTATCTGGGGTTGACAGCGACAAGGAACTGCATTTTGCGATCTCTCCTTTTGGCTCTAGCTCATGTGTAGGCCCTTAGTGTCGTGCTGATTCGTCACTTTATAAAGTAGGCTCGGCATCACCGCTTGATGACAGAAGTGAGGGGCTTCAGGATACTATTGTTTTCTTCGCGTCTCTACCTATTGAACACGTCTGCCTCATGCAATAGCCGATGCAATGCACGAAGTTGAAAGCGCTGGTGCAACATCTTTCATTCAAGAATAATTGCTATCGCAGTGACCCTTTCTTGACGCGTCAACACATCTGCAGTCGTTGCTATGTCGATTGCCAACCGAGCAGATGGACCAAAGCTTCAGCAACTTGTATTGCAATATCAATATGTTGAAGATTTGCATCCACTGGTAGCAGAATTGAGTGCGACTTACTCTGACTTCGAAGACGCGCTGAACGACACGCTTTTTCACGAGAACTTCTTGGTCACTCGGCGATCTCAGAACCTCGCAGACCATGAGATTACACTTGCGCAACTGGCCTTTACCAGGCTGTACGAAAACGAGAGGACACACTCCGGGGCGCTAGCTCTGTGGATTGAAGAGATCCTTGGTGTAAATATTGTGCCAGTTGAACGGAAGCCGATGGTGTTACGTACTGCTGTGGCCGCAAAGAAATTCACCCTAGACCGTAAGAAGGCATCCATGAATAGTCCTTGGTCAGAGGATTGATGGCGCTGACAAACAAATCTCTGGCAGGTCTCGATCAGCATCAGAAGCTTCAACCATCCGGCGGGCCTTCTGTCCAAGATCCTCATCTTAAGAGCACGACGAAACTAGGTGATTCGGCAAATAATCAGGCTACTGCAAGCGAGTCCTCCACCTTGTGTGATGGGTCATCTCAGGACCAAGGTAGACACATCGAGATTTGGAACGCTGAGTCAAGTGGTATTGAGCTCAAGATGGATCAGAAGCTTCGGCGACTCTGCGATTTGTACAGTCAAGCACGAGCGGAGTTTGACTCAGCACCAAGAAAGAGCTTACTTCTTACTGAGAATGCCAAATTCCTTCGTGACACCATTGAGAATTGTATGACCTACGTCAAAAGAAAGACGCTCGGTACATCTGATCAGAACGACCTGCATCAGCCGGTTGATATGGCCGAAATGAGAAAGGTGCTGAAATTGGCAACAGCAATTGCTGAAAGGGGATGTGGGGGTAAAAAGCGACCTTTTGACGACGAGGAGGCTTACTTACCTCAAGAGCCAGCCAAGAGAGTCAAGCCGATCGGGAGGAGGAATTTCCATAGTGAATGGAAGCCTGTGGCTATCCATCAAAGATCTGAAGCACCCCAAGCGGGAACAGGTGAGCCAGAGATTGCGAGCCAAGCTGCTTTCAGGCATCTACACCGTCCTTATGCTAGAAGAAATTGCGAGAACCGCGGCAAACGTTATCCAACGAAGGACAAAAGCTCAGAAAGCCATCAAGCATTGCCACTAGATCCAATGAATGAGCAACGAACTCAACGCAAACCGCTTACCCAAACAAATGCAAACTTGAGGCTTCCTGCGAGCTCGCCAGCTTCAGGTTGGTTACATTGTTGGGAAGACAATCATTATCGTCCATCTTACAACTGAAGCCACGCCCAGCACCAGCGGTGGATGTAGCAGGGGAGGAAAATGGAAGATCTTGAGTCGCCGACCTCGGAACTTGATATTCAAAGGGATTTACAACGATAGGGGAGCTTGATACCGCGGATGTGTTGGTCAGCGCTTGCGTGAGAGTTGATACCTCTTCACAGAGGCTGCTTTATCCATCAGTCAGGATCTCCACTTCTCAATCACTGCAATTGGGGGTGACCGCTATGATGTTCAGAATTTTCGTCAACACGGGAGGAATTTGTATGGAAACATGAGCCTTCGATGGCGTATACAAGAGCTAGGCCTCAGATACTTTTATACGTAATTTGAAATTGCTTTAGAGCTTGGATGTGTGCACTGAATAGGAAGAATCCAGCCTTCAAAAAGATTTCAATCTACGCTCTGGACGCTGATTGGTCGACGCGGCAACGCGTGCAGGCCAGACCTCCAAATATTTAGAAACAGTGATTAGCATAGAACCACTGATGAGCTCGAGCATGCACAGTCACAATGCTGCACGAGCTTCTGCTCTCGCTGTCTGGGCATCCTTCCCCTCTACTTTCGACTCATCCCAGCGATAGCAACGAGGCTCTTAAAGACCTACTCTCTCCCGCCGAACATGCGCTCCTTAGAACCCTGTCTCAAGAGTTGGGCGAAAGACACAAAAGCATACGAGATGCTGCAAAGGAAGTCTCGTCTTCTCATCCTTCTGTCGTTTGCAGAGCAGTCAGCACTGCGATAACGTCCATCCACTTAGCCGCGTTCCAACGAAAGATTCTTGAAGTAGAGAAGGACATATTGCAAGGGGATTCGAGATTTGTTGGGGCATACAATGCTGTGCCATTGTCTGCTTTGGTCTCAGCATTCGATGGCTGGGGAAGAAGGCTGCAGTGGCTAGAGGAAGTGATCCACTTCATTCAACGACCGACTGGCCAAGCTGTCGACAGTAAAAGCTCATTGGACTGCACAGCAGCAGAGATCATAAAGAGACTACGAGATGCTACCTTGACAGGCTACCCAGACATCGAGAGTATGGCTCTGAGTCTGGTCAGGGTAGCCGAGATGGCATGGCTGAAGCAACTGTCGGCTTGGGCACTTTATGGAAGGCATCCCGGCTGTTCCGATTTTCTTGTTGGAAAAAGAGCAGACGACGGCGGTACACTATCTACTTACAATATATACGTCCTCAAGAATGATCTAGTACCTTATTTTGTCACACCTTCAACTGCAAAATCAATCCTTTTCATCGGCAAATCTTTGTGCCACATAAAGGAACAGCAGCCTGCTTCAAAGTCATCCTATAAGACGGTGTCTCCGGATTCACTATTACCGAAACATCTCGCAGAGCTAGCTGCGTTGAAATCACCGATCAGCGCTCCAAGTCTTTCTTCAGCCATCGCGGCGATTCGACTTTCTTTATCTCAAAATGCCTTGCAAAAGCTGCTACCCGTTGCTAAGGTCGCTGAAATCCTACACGTTCTCAAGGACTTCTTTCTGCTGAAACGGGGCGAGTTTGCCATTGCCCTCATAACAGCAGCTGATGACCGTCTTTCTTCACGACATAGCCACGTCCCAGAGAAAAGGAAGGGGCATTCAGGTGCTGTCAGTGACCTGGCAAGCCTGACGATACGAGATGGCGAGGTCCACAACGTCTTGTCCCGCACGTGGACTGCCCTCGTATCACTGCAATCCTTAGATGATGAAGATGTCGATGAGGAATTGGACCGAGCTCGCGAGCTCATCTCGTTATCTATCAGAAGTCTCGACTCACAGACCACTGATGTCCTTGCCAAAGATCGCGGTTCGACGACTGCATCATTCGACGATTTGCTGCTACCTTCACCCACTTTATTGAATCTCAAAATCTTATCACCATTAGATCTGTTCCTTACACCTGACGATATCGAAGCCTATTCTAAAGTCCACGCCTACCTGCTCGCCATCAGACGCGCCCATCTTCACCTTTGCAAACTTTTCCAGCTCTCCGTTCTACGAAGGCATCCCCCGTCTCCGGCTTCTTCTCGCAAGACAATTCTTAATCACAGCAAAGTTGTCCAACGTAACAAAGCCGTACGCCCTTTCTGGGCCGTTGTTGGCTCCGCTATATTCTTCTTCGCTGAACTAGGCGAGTATCTGCAAGGTGAAGTCGTTCAGAGCTCTTGGTCAGCCTTTGAGTCATGGCTTTCACCCCCCTCCAGACCCTCGAGTTCAAGCCAAGCCATGAATAATGCCTCACTATTGGTCTCGCTCAATCCAGGTCACTCAAATCACCTTACAAACTCTCGACCTTTGTCATCTCGCGGTAACGACGCCTTCTCTAGTAGTGACGCACCCCACGACCCAGAAACTCTCTCTCAATGTCATCGCACTTACCTCTCCTCACTTAATCATCATCTCCTTCTTGACGATGCAGATTTCACTGGTCTGCTCAGGCGGCATATGACTGCTATCGACCACTTATGCGGCTTGATGAATCGTCTCGCGTCTTCACAGGCAAACTTAAATACAGGCGTTGAAGATACACAAACTCAACTCGAGACCGAAGAGCAGAAAGTCTTGGCTGAGTTGAAAATTTTGAGAATTAGAGTAGAAGAAGGAGGTAAAGGGCTAGTAAGGAGACTAAGGGAGATTGATGGTGCGAGGGCTGGTGGACGTGGTCAGGCAACAGCTCTAGGAAACGAAGCCATAGAGGGAGGGTTTGTACCATGGTCTACGAATGGATTGGAGAGGTTATTACTGAAATTCGATTTTGCAGAAGGGGAGGAGCGTATGTTGAGATGATGTGAATGATACTGATGAATGGAACGACGGAATGCCGCAATTCTTCTTGCATTGACTGGCGAACATAACCAAGCCGTTTCAGACAGTCTAGCAGGTGCTACGACGACTGGTGCACATACTCGCCTCGGGAATAGCACTTCATGCAGGCAACGCATATCACAGTATATGAATGTCAAATGAAGGGGACAAGCCTTCAAGCTGTCGAAAGACAATGAAACTATGAGGACCCGTTTTGGGCACGCAAATGGCTTTCCCTGCCGAGCAACAAATTCGAAGGCGTTCTATTTATTTGCCATTTTTGCCTTCCATGAACACCGCCACAAAAAAAATCGATACACCTGCTCTTTGCCTTAATTACTAGCCTGAAAGCCTTCACAATCTGAAGACATTAAAAACCGGCATGGCAGCTCCCAGATCCTCTTGCCTCTGTTCCTGCCAGATCTACGCAAACATGCCTGCTCAGCGAGAACCCCAGCAGAGGTCCGCCTCCACAGCAGTCCCACAAGTGATGTCCATGCCCTTCACAGCCTTCCTCGAAAACGAAGCAACGCGTATCTGCGAAGAAGTCGCCTCAGGCTCCGTCTCCATACCCGCAGCACATCTCTCAAGCTTTCACGAACTAGAGCTCTTCGACCAAATCAAGCAGCACCCTTCCATACGTGGCCGCTATCACATCATCTGGTCCTCCATCACAATGGTCACCAAGCACGACCTGCGCATTCTGGAGCCCACAACCGGTGAAATACGGGCAGCATTGCGTGATGGTGAAGAGCCCGCATTCGAATTATTCGTCGGACAACACCATCGCACTCGCTCGCAGAGCCATACTTCACCACCAAACCATACTCACGTCGCATCACAGACGTCCACCCGCGCAGTGAACGGTAGTGTCGAAAGCATCGGCTCTGATGCCGAGCCTTCCCGATCCTTGTACGAAGAACTCATCGCCGAGCAAGTAGATTGGCCTTCGCGCGCACAGTCGCAGGACCCTGGCCCTGGCCCTTTGCTCCGACCCCCGTTGGCATCTCGTCGCAACACGTCACGCCGCCCTCCGACCCCACACGCAGCCGCTAATCGCGTGTGGGCAATGCCCATTTCTCACCCAAGGACGCCGATACCAGCGCCGGTACAAAGCGATTGGGACACGGTGGAACACTCATCCGTATCCTGGACGCTCCAATTCACTCCGAACGGGTTCGTGGAAACATGGGGTGTGAATCCGCCAAGGATAATACGTACGCCGCGAGTTGCGGAATCAAGTACTATTGTGTATCATGCTTATCCAAGTAGTCGAGGGAGGGATTTGGATCCGAGGAGTACGGTGGTGATGCAAGGGCCGGGGGGGTCTTGGTACTGGTCGGGGGATGAGGACGAGTATAGTGGATGGGATTAAGAGTTGTGGTAGTTACATACCTTGGAGAAGATGTTTGGATGTTGCGAGATTGTGTTATCGTGGATTTTGGAGGTGAAAAGTCCACCTCATTAAAAGCTGGAGATGGCGTGGTGACTGAGGATAGTGACGATAGCACGCAAAGAACCTGCCATGTCATGACTGATCAGGCACTCGTTGCCCAGTCCTGTGCCACTCTTGAACTACGGCACTCACCTTTGCAGCACCGTTTTCGGTTTTGCTCTGTCCTTGGCTTACTGCCCTCCAGCTACATCATCATAAACGATACGCGGAAGGCTTTGGATTTATATGCAAATAACTCATGAGTGATTTGTGCTGCTTCCGTCATCTGAAGTGTTTACAATTTCCACGGCCAACCTGTTGCTGAGCCTCGTCAATGACGACTAAGTTGAATTCGAGGCAGCACTCTTGCCTGTGGAGGGTAGATTTTACCGGTCCTGGGGTCAGGGAGCTGACATCCTAGCACGCTCGAGGTCACTGGATGCGTACAAGATGCCGTTGGTCGGATGGCTCTGCGGACGAAAAAGTTCAGATGTATGGAGGCTGACGTAGCTTTTCCAGTCCTTTGAAGATGGAGTTCTTCTTCTGTATGTCGCTTTCTAAGTGTTTTTTTGGTATTGATTCCCATTTGTTTGCTAGCTTGATGCCTCATTGCCTGCTCGGGTATCTGCCTCATATAACTTTGTGTGATTACCAGTCCGCTGAAACCCGCAACACTGTTGTCCAACGCTATTCAGAGATAATATTATGTCTATTAGAAAAGTAGCTACTACCTATGCGCTCTTCATGTCAACGCTCATACACTATACCATCTTCAAATTCGTCCAAGTAGCCAACAACTCATTGGCCTTCATACTACCATTCGAGAGGCCACCATCTATGGACGAAAGATTCTTTGCACTGGCTTGTTTTCCTAGCTTACGTCGCTTTCCCCCTTCCCCATCCGAAGGCGTCTTCTCTTGTCTTGCACCCTGCTTGGAAGAAACCGTTGATACAGGTTCTTGCGAGCGATCATCGGGCATCGTTGCTTGTGGACATAGAGAAAACGGAAATTCTTGTCGATGTGCGTCCCATCTTGAGTGGGGTCTGCATTTGGCACGAACATGTGTACTCTTCCTTCTCTGAACTCTACGCATTGCTATAGATGTTGTATCTACGGTCACTTTGCCAGCTCCATTTGGAGGCAAAGATGTATCTTTAAGAGTGTGCGGGCCTGAAGTAGCTGGATGACTAGTATCGAAGGACGAAGGCTCTTCTCGCCCGTGCTCTAACTGCGCCCTATGTCTTGCCTTGCACTCATCGTGGGCCATATGCCCATCACGAGCCTTCTTGCTGGTGAATTCGGCACCGCATCTTGGACAAACCGATTTAGAGGAAGAACCCGACTTCTCACGTTGGTGTCTAAGAAGGTTACTAAAGGTCGAAAAGGTGCGCCCGTTGCAAACGTGGTCCCAACACTGAGGTTTCTTTGGCTGCTCAAGAATGACTGGTTCTTGATCGAGTGGGCTGCGGACTTCATTCTGAAAGCTTTGTCCCGCATGGGTGGCACTATGTCTATGATTAGCCAATATCGTGTTTCCCAAATTGGAGATACACTGACGGGTAAGCTGCAGCTGCAGCTCCAGAACCGGGATTGCAATAGCTGTTTCAATAAAGTCAACGACCAAACGTATGGGCCCGGCGATGTATCTCTTACCTGCTTAGCGAATTGGTATTGTCCTTCACACTTGCGGCATTGGGTTGATCTGGCGAATCAGGTGTAGTCTTGAAATTGGAAGCGAAAGAGCCACTTTACAATCATCAACAACCGTGTGCTTGAGCGTGTCAAGATGTCTCATACCTCATCCGGGATCGATAAGGTGAGCGACTGCCGGAGTGACTACCATAATCGCTCATCAAATAGTCTTGATCAACCGTCTTTTGAATATCAGACTTATAAGGCGAGGCATCGCTAGATATATTCTGCGTCTGGCTCTCCAAAAAGCTGACTGCGGCCTTTCCGGTCGCGTCCTCTCCCTTTTCCACTAGATATGATTGTAGAAAAGGGCCGGTAAATTGCCCGGCTGCTTGCGAGTGCTGAGTACTCTGTAAACCCGAAGAGAGATCAAATTTCGCGGGTTTCAAATCGGGAGAGAATGTCCCTATTGCTGTCAGAAATAAAACTGAAAAGCTCAAGAAGCGCATTACAACCTTGTTCCGCAGGAGAAACCGGGGTATCTGAGCTCAGTCTTCTTCTAGAAATAAGAGGCCAAGAATCATTCAGCACGAGACTGAGCTCGCTCTCGTGAGCGATGTCGATATGTCTTTTAAGCCGGATTTTTGAATCGTCCTCGATAGAATAGCGTGACGAACGAATCTCGGCAAGCAAATTTTTACGAAGCCTAGTATATTGTTCTACTACGCCTCGTATTCCGTTGTCCCAAAGATTTCCTGGCTTAATGCTGTCGTTGTCAAGATTTAGAGTCTCTAAAAAGCCTCTTCTCTCAGCTTCTAGAGGCCCAGGTTTATAAAACTTCAGCGGAAGGCTAAAATTTCTCTGGGTGGCCATCGACCCTTCTTCATCAATCGTTGTGTGGTCAGCACATTCCATGAGTTTCATTTGATCATGTTTGATGCTTCTATCCTGATTTACGGCAACCAAATCTTCAATGAGCTGGCGTTGTTCTGCAATCGTATGTGGCGCTTCAGTCCTTGACTCTAGTCAGAAAGTAATTCTGCTGAATTGTTGGGGCCCTACTTCTCAGAAATTTGTCGGGCATATACTATCACATTGAGCATTAGAGTGAGCGTACTCTTTAGGCGATCTAAATTACTGTTAAGCAATTGAATCTTTCCTTTGATTGTAGGCCATCGCAAACGTTCCAAGAGGTTCTTGGCTCGAAACTTCCTGTCTGTAGAGATTGATTGGAGGCCGGGAACTTTCGCTAGTAGCATTGTATCCATCTCTTCGAAGACTTTTGCACATTCCCGTACAATCGTTTCTGCTGTCTCGACTGCATTCTGTGAACGCACGTTTTCTTTATCTCCTTCAAAGGTATTGCCTAGCTCTTTCAGCACGGATGAGGTCAGCGAAACGTCCTTGGAGATTGCTAGGATCGCTTGATCGGCACTCGCGACTGTCTCGCCAAAAGCATATAACCGTAGACTGAGGCGGATGCCAATGTCAGCAACTTGGATGATCGAGGCAACGAAAGCTACTTCAGCCATGGAAATAGGAAGCGAAAATGACAGCTGTGACAGAGGCAGAAGGGTATGTAGATGTGATTGCAGCGACGATGAGTCGGAGGCGGATGAGGAGGGCAGTGCTTCAGCCTGCTTCGCAACAATGCAAGGCGCATAGTCTCATAGTCGCATTGCTGTATCAGCCTTAATCACTTCACAACGGCAACTGATGCGATGTCCGAATCTCTCATTCCCAGTGAACGGATCTGATTCAAATGGCGTCTAGAAGGTATCAAGACTCTTGCGGCACTGATGGAGTCATTAATCCGCCACAGCTAGCCAATGGCTTTGTGTAGGGGAAAAAATCTTGAGAATTATCAGCAACATCTCATCACTAGCATCATGTCGAACGGTACATGCGCGTCGAGGTGGTTTGCCTCTTTTAATAAATCAACACATCCCCCCCCCGCACACGATCCCCGCACTTGCCCCCATGAAATGTACTTCTTTCCAATAAACAAGCTCATCGCCAATTCACCCACCACCCCAACTCTCCAACCCCACAACCCCCCACCATGTCCACCCCAGAAGCAAAAGGCGAAGAAGGTGTAATAAACCGGAAACTCGTCTTCTGCCCCTTCCTCCAAGAATTCCCCACCAAAGACCTCATCACCACCTGCCCGCACTGCAAAAACTTCTTCATCTTTTGCTGCAGTTGCCGCCCCACCTACGCCAACACCGACGACATATGCCACCATTTCCGCCTCATATTCACCTCCGGCGCCTGTCTCCAGAACGGACAGATAGGCGCCACAGCAGGCGTTGGCGCCGCGTACGGCACTGAAGCAACGAGTCAGAAGTCTGTGCCTGTGTCTAAATTTCTGGATCTGGATCATCCAAGGACAAGCCAGCGCGCAGAGTTGTTGGCCGTGTTTGCGGGGTTGCAGTGTTTGCTGGATATGGATTGGCGGGGCGAATGCGAAGACTCCACACTTAAGCGTGAGGGAGCTCGTGGACCGAGGATGTCGGATAAGACGTGGATTATTGCGACGGATTCGGAATATGTGGTGAAGGGTATCACTGAATGGCTTCCGACCTGGAAAGTGGGTGCTTCCCCAGTCTCACACCCGTTTATTTTGTCTCCCTTGTGAATCTGCACCACATCCGCGCTTTTCTTTGACCACGTACTAAACACCTCAAGTCAGAATGATAAGCTTCGCAGCAAGCAAAACGAAAAGCCGGCAAACTTGGACTTGCTCCTTCGTCTAGACGCAGCTATAACAGCTGAGGAAACCCGACAGGACCTGAAGATCGGCTTCTGGCATGTGCCGCGTGAGTACAACACGATGGCAGACAAGCTTGCAAAGGAAGCCGCTCAGCATGGGGATCTGTGAGTATTTCGCGCATTGCGGACAAGCTGGAGCGAACCAGTCCATTGACCACCTTGCAGCTATGGGATTTGATGCGTTACCAAGGGAATTCTTCTCAGCTATTTCAAAGTTGTGACAGAAATTGGCTAGCAGAGAAAGGGTACCATAATTTTGCGGATGGAAAGAGATAGCACCATTACTCACTACAAACCGTCTCCTCCATAATACTATGAAAACGATGTGTCATTAAGAAATGAAAATACCAAGCTCACTTTGCGCTCATCAATAAGAATTCTTCTCACCTAAATACGGACACTGCACCAACATACGTGACCCTCTCCCCACGCCACCTTGCTCACTCATGTGGCGGCAACCCATCAAGCGCAGCCATCCGCCGCCACCAGCCTTGCATCCACCAATCCCAAAAAGGCAACCCACGACCTCCGCCAAGGAATCCCGGGTTCAAAGGTAGACATTAAATCTGTATTCGGTAAAGCGCCGAGTTGTGTCACCGTCAAGTGTTGACAGTGACGGTGGCGAGGGCGGAATTTCCTCTTTGGGACGCCGGGGATAGGAGGGTTGATATTGGAGTTAAGAAGGCCTCGAGAGTGGCAAATACACTTGCGCCAGGAAGTTGAGTTGGAGTAGATTTTGTAAGTTGTGATTTTCGATCAACCGAGGGGGTTGTTTTCCAATTCTCATTTGTAACGTGTCTTGAGGTGAATAGCTGCTCGTTTGCCTGAATAAGGCATTTTGGTACATGGTGCTTGCGTTACGAATACCGAAAAAGTGAGAACGACGCAGAACCGTTAATCGATGGAAGATGCTTGTCATGAATAGAGTGAGAGGTTTCGGTCAGTTGGCGCACTTGGTGGAAGGGGTGTGACAATTTCAACCACTGACTTGCCAGCTCAGACCAGTATATCCAATGATCTGTGTGAACAGCTCGTTTCTTCCTTTCAGTGCGTCAACACTGTACTGCTCTTCATCTTTAGTATCGAAGCTCAATCCCTCACTTGTCCTGGATTTAGAAATTACAAATACGTCTTTGAAGTTGAGCTCCCACAGCAGATGTGAACGGATGGCAGTCTCGAATCTGACACTTTTCGATGTTACGTATATGTTGCCGTGGTGAAGGTTGCCCTTTTCATCTTTGGTCGTGCAATGATACTTGCCAATGTTGATGTCAGCTTCCTTCGTCTCTGCGACACTGTTCTCTTTGCGGCTGTTATCGCTGTTTTCACCTTGATGGATTTCTTTAATGACCCAATGGGCTTCTGCTTGAATACGGGCAATTGCCCATTCGGCTATTTGATACCATCGTCAGCCTCTCAACAGAGGTATGAGATCGTTCAAGTCAAGATATGCAGAGCGCTTACAGTCCGTACTTATCTTCCAAAAAGCCCACCTGAATGGGGATACAAGATGTCTGAATTGGTGATGACGACTGGAGATGGGGAATATTCCAAAGAACATCACACCCATGCCGAATTGTGCCCCTCGTACCAGCAACCATAAGGGGCAAGCAGCTACTAAAAGGCTACATGCAGCAAATGCTACGAGAGCTCTTGCTGTGCGAGGTGGGTCGCGCCATTCGTAAAAGCTACCAGAAGAAAAAGTCAGCGCTATGTATAGCTGTCACTATATTGAACATGGGACGTTTACTTCCTTAAGATCTCAAGGGCATCAGCCATATCCTCAAGTTGTAACATGGATGCAGGACCCAATTTTTCGATGGCAGCATCAAGCCAGCCGCGCGACCCATGCTGCTCGATCAATTGAGTCATGTTTTGCGCAGTTTGTTCGATATCCTCGGAACGTTTGATGTCTTCCCGAAGATCTTGAGGTGTGGGTGGATGGTACCATCGTGCGATGACCAGATAAAGCACACAGACCATCTGTGTAATGGTTAGATTTTGGTACAATACTTTGACAGATCCGTCGTCTTGTGACGGATACTGCATACGTACAATACCAACTCCAAGATGTCCGAAGATTAATAGGAGAAAATACGAGCTGCAGTATACAGCTGTCTTGTATGGATCATCCCAACGATAGATATATCGAACTTTCATCAAGACTGTTTGAACAGCCATTGATGTCATGACCAGTCGTTCGACGCTTGTGGTGATTGCCTCTTCATTTGCAGCCGGGAGTTCAGATGATTCATTGATATGCTGATCGCAGTATTGCTCTGCATAGTATCGAGTCATCTACGTTGAGCAGTCAGCGAAGACCGTAACTCGTCAGACCGCAGGTCAACATCCTGATTTGGCTCAGACCTGCACCCAATTACTGACATTGAGAGCTCAAGGGTTTCGATGTCGAATCAGCCATCATTGAGTAGGCGTAGGGAGGTGGAAAGGCGACTAACGAGCAAAGCACAAAAGGCTGACGCACCTGTCTTCCGTAGTCACCCCACCGCATCGCCGTCCCTCCATTCTCATTCTTCTGCTTGTAGTCTTCTTTCCTTGGCAATTCGAGGATACGTGGAGGATCTTGTCGAACTTTCATGACATGTCTATCCATCGTCCATCGAACATAGGTATCCTGTCTCTCCTTTACCAGAGTCTTGATCTTTTCATTCGACGATCTTTGCTCATCTTCATTCCCAGCGGCGTCCAGGTCGTCAAAAGCACGTACCAACCCTACATTCGCTTCATGTGCTATCGCTTGGTTGTCCATGACCTGTGCGAATTTGGCCCCACCTTTGCCATGCATGGCAGACTGGAACGTGCTGACTGGGCTTTGGACGACTTCCTTTACTTTGAATCCTTCGTGCTTGGGCAATGGATTATAAAGACGGTCATCCTCAACCAAACTTGCAGGGGGAGGTGCTAATAAGGGCGCAGGGGAATGATGGGGAACATTATTACTGTCACGTCTTGAAGGAAAGATTTGCTCGGTTTTCGATTTTGCTTTCGCGCCGACCTTCCTGGATATTTTGGCAAAACGACTGGACGAACGGGAATCATGTTGGTCCTCAACCTGCACACTGCTAGATTTTGTTTGTCCATCGGAGCTTTTGCCTTGCAAAGGCTCAGTCTGTTCGTAGACATCGAATGCCGCCCGATCTAAATCTGTAGTTGCATCCCGACCATTATTTTTTAGGTCGTCGGTATGCGCCATAACATCGCGACTTGATCAGAGAAATTCAAGGACCCTCAGCGCAGCCAGTAACGTGCTCTTTTCCGAGGCTGCCATTATATGGTCAAAGACATTAGACGGTCAAGGCGAGAGTAGATGAGACGTCATATATCAAATGACGTAGAGGAGACCACATGACGCTATCAACCGCTAGATCACGCTAGTAAAAGGCTTATCTGAGACATTTATTGCTGTCGACTTCGCCAGGATCTAGACGATCTTGGATGATGATGAAAGCTAGTCACATCCTGTGAACTCGAACATTGCGAGTAAATTCGTAGAGGCTATGCACCTATCTCGCACCACTCCAAAGGGTTTCAGCCACTCAGCATTAGGAAGGCGATCCCGTGACTTCGCGTTGTGCCCGTGCCTTGGACGGCCATTTGGAAGCGACGATGGACGAGCATTTCAGCCATGGTTTATTCCCTCCACTTTCTTCGGCGAAGTATCATGACTCACTTCAATTTTGAACACTTTTAAATCCAACAGCTGTTATTGTCCACCTATCAAATTCATGCATTGGTAGCCGCTCGTGTCCTTCAGCATTCGTACATCAGACAAATTTTTCGTATGAAAGAAGCGAGAGGACACTCAAACCTTCTCCTCTATTAAATCTCAGATACAATGAATCCCACACACGGAATGCCAGTCTGGCACGAGATCCCCGCCCGTTCCGTTCCCCGCGCTCAGGCCTTCTACAGCTCTCTTCTGAACTTCCAATTCCGGACCGACGAGCAAGCAGATGCTGAGAGAGAATCGAGAGCGATGTTCTGGTTTCCCAATGCAATCATAACATCGCAATTGCAGATTGGGGGTTGCATAAGGAGAGTTCCGGAACACGAGAAAATCTACGATTCGCCCGACAGCAGAGACGGCGGCCACACCATGCCTACGATGTTTTTCTTCGTCTTCAACCTGGAAATAGCATTACAAAGTGTGGAGAACCTTGGTGGGAAGTTTTTGATGTTCAGAAGGGCCGGGGGAGAGATGCAAGATATTGCGCTTGTAAGAGATACTGAGGGGAATGCTCTGGGGCTTTGTGGGATAAGGCCGCAGTAATTGGGCAGCAAGTTTATGTCGTGGATGAATGGCTGTGTAGCGCGATGGTAGAAGGATGGGGGCGTTGTATGATAGTCACAAGTGCGCGTATTGAGGTCGAATTACCACGCGTTTGCTAGCGTTATCCAATTCTTTCGTCAAATCTGCATCTAATCTTCCCAATATATGTGGAGCCGCCCTCATCGGGTACGGCTTTACTTCAAAGCTCCTACGCTTTAATCAAGAATGTCTGTGAAATCTCCGCCTTCCGATCTCCCGATCCACGCCTTTCCCTCCGCTGAGGCCCTGAAAGAGTTCCTCGACCGTGAACACACGATAATCCCTGGGTTCTACCTCAAATTTGCTAAGAAGTCATCAGGCATACCTTCTGTCTCAGGATCTGAAGCTGTGGAGACGGCTTTATGCTATGGCTGGATTGACGGCCGCGCAAATGGTCTCGATGATCAGTGGTGGCTGGTCCGCTACACGCCCCGCCGCGCGAAGAGCATCTGGTCTAAGAAGAACGTGGCTACAATAGCAAGATTGGCAGAAGAGGGCAGGATAAGGCCGGCAGGCATTGCAGCAGTGGAGGCGGCAAAAGCAGATGGGAGATGGGACCGCGCTTATGCTGGTCCAGCTACGATCGAAGTGCCTGTGGACCTTGCTACTGCACTCGCTGGGGAGCTTGCTGCCAAAAGATTCTTCGAGGGAATGAACAAGACGAATCGGTACTCCGTCCTGTGGAGGGTGGAGACGGCAAGCCCAAAGGCTCGGGCAGGGAGGATTGAGGCGATGTTGAAAATGTTGGTGGAGGGAAAATCTCCTCGAGCAATGGAAAAGCCTAAGCGAAAAGCTATTTACAAAGGCTCTAAGATCACAGAGACGCAATCAACGCAGGACTTGACTCGCAAACAAAACGAGACTGCGCGACCAAGGCGTAATGATGCGATGAAACAATCTCGACGTGCTGGATTACGACAGCGAAATCAGACTCAAGAACAAGGATGAAACCCTTTTGAACTTATTCTCGGGAGTATTATCAATAGCCTTGGGTCTGAAAAGTCCTTCGAGAGATGACAGCTCGCATCATTGTCTTCAGGAGGAGAAAGCAGTTGGCGACCAAGATACGCATGATACGACATTGAGCGTTCCACAAAATGAATGTACCATCATGCGACGTTGCCACTGGGCGGACAATCAGGAAGGCAGAGTCTTTAAAAGTCACCTGGAACAAGGGATAGACTGGTCTTGAATACGAAGACGCAAAGCACAATCAAAGCAGTATGTATAACGACTGGGTTAAACGACTTTGGCGGCGTAGAGAACGAACCTTCGAAATTTTATTATGGATGAATACGACACCGACTTACGGCACCATCATTAATCTCGTCGAGCTATTGCATACGTCATCACTCGTCGACTGTTTCGACAGCCATCATCTACTATCACGATCCTAGTTGTGTGTAGAGCGCCAAGAGCAAAAGGAGCGTAAGCAGGGTAAAAGGACAAGTCACTTGCAGCACCGGCATTGAGGCGTTCGGTATACACAATTGCAGGGCCGCAGCAGCAGCAGTAAGGGGCATGATCAGCCTCAATAGGCTTTCCCCAAGACTGAGAATTCTCTGAAACCGCTTCAGGATGTGTTGATGCCGAGTCGGTATAGACGGCTCCGATGCTATGCGGTGGCAGTGTCAGGTGGACTGCTGACGAATCACAGATCATAAGGGTCACCAAGAACTTCCCCAAGAATGTCTTGGTCTCCCTGAATGGGTGCGAAAACGAGGGCTAACCGGGGTGGGCCAAGGCCTATGCGGCTATACCTCCACCGAGCGGCCAATGACGTCGAGCCAGCGTTTTGTCATCTGATAATCGACGACAGAGTCATCCTTTAGCTGAAGGAAATATTTAAGCAGCTTCTACCCAATACGATTCCTCTTCTGATATCGTTATGCCACGGAAGCCTTCATAACCAGAAACAACCTCACACATCACGCAAACCCAAGCATCATCACCACTTGAACTCAACATGGCAGCTCAAGCCTACTACAAGGGCTCCTCAAACTTCCCTCCGCCCCCTCCTTCAGCAACAGGGACTGCACCACCTCCATACTCTCCCATGTCTCAGGTTCCACCACCTCGTCATCAACAATATCACTCACCAGCCCCTCAACAACAATATCAACAGCCTTCACCACAACAGCAACAGCAGCAGCAACGACCTCCCCAACCCTACTATCCAAATCCAAACCAGCGCGCCTACTCCCAACCCCCTCCCCAACAACGACCACCGCCACCACAACAACAACCCTACAAGCAACCCTACAACGGCCCCTACCGTCCAAGCCAGCACTACTACCAACCCGCCTCCCCCTCACACTACCCCCAATCCCAACAGTCCCTCTATCCCCCACCCTCACAGCCCATCTCGTCTCGCCGCTCCCTCTCCCGCTCTCCCCACCGCCACCACCACCATCACCATCACTCCGGGCCCTCGTCGCGACGAGCATCTAAGTCCCATGAAGCGCGAGATTCCTTCCTCGGCGCGGGCGCGGGCGGACTTATCGGCGACGTGCTCTTGGGACCCGGTGTCGGGACACTAGGAGGAGCAATACTAGGCGGACTGGGGGGGAATAGGCATGCGAAGCAGAAGGAGCGGAGGAAGAGCGAGGATTATTATCGAAGGAGGAGTCGGAGTGGGAGCTATGATTCGCGGTGATAGATGCGAGGGACGATGATGAGCTGTATGAGATGAGTGGATGGGATGGGAAAGACTTGTTTGATGATGGCTTGGTGTTTGGACCGATGGACGTATGGATGGATTTATACCCTTGGGAGTTTTCTGTGATACTCTTCTATGATCAGGTAGTTATACATACATGCAGAACATGCCATGCATGCTGAGCATGCAAATATCAGATGATTCTTTGGCTCAAAATACCGTATGTCAATGTGAAACGCAGACCATATCCTCATGCCTCTAAACTTCCAATTTATCAGGTTTGAAACATCCTCATTACACTCATCCAACCCATCCCTGCCCCGCGTCCTCGCATCTTCGCATCGACCATCACCGATTATGATCTTCAGTTCGAGTCCGCCTCACGTAAGCGGCTATCTCTCACCCCGCAATCCTTCCCACACAGCTTCTGCCCCTTGCCACTGCGAGATATATACCCAACTCATCATCCTTGCTATTACGCATACTTAACAGAGAACGAATCGGCGTTCTACACGAACACTTTAAAGGTCAAGAAGATGGGGATCACAATGATTGCGTGATAATGATATATTACACCCTCTGCCCCAGTGCCACATTCATGCATATGCTTCCTGTTGCAAAGAAACTATTAATACAACCCCCTCCCGTTTTCTCGTCCCCTTCCCACCGTCTTTCTCGTCGCAAATAACCAGCAGATCTCACGACACAACCGCCCTCTCCTCACCTCCTAGCCCCGCCTTTCCCACCCCCATCCCCTTTCCTTTCCCTTTCCCCTCTTTTCCCTCCTTGTCCTTATTCTTACTATGCAACCGCCTATACTCCTCCAACCGCCTCGTCTCCAGATCCTGGATACTCACATACGAAGGTGGGGGCGCGAGCGGTTCCTAACCACTATGCGCCAGCACCCTCGTATTGCCACTACAGTGGTGCACCGCGAGCATAGTGCCGCATTTGCCGCACTTGTGCTCGGCGTCCTTGAGCTGTCGGATGAAATAAGGTATGCAGCAGAGGAAGGAGAAGCAGCAGAATAGGACGGCCATTGCACTGTACACCACCGTCTTGTTAGCGGTAGGTTCTTTGTGTGTGCGTTTTGTGTGTGGAAGGGGATCCGGGGGGGGGGATGGAGGGAGGACTCACTGGGTGGTATTCCCAGAATGGAACTCCACGGCCGTCATGGCGATCTGATGGCAAGCCGGACACTGCACCCAAGCCGGGGCGTTCTGCAAACTTGCCAAAGGCGTCACGGGCGCCATCGCTGGTTGCGCTACCATAGGAATTCCGCCTACGCCTGGCGATACGACGCCCGGCTGCTGCGTGTACGCCGGCGCCACTCCTTGTGGTGGCTGCTGACCTTGTGTGTAGTATTCATGCTTCTCATTCATAGGGCTAGTGACGCCCGCTTGCTGCTGGCCGGGGTATTGGCCCGTCGGTGCAGGCTGGATGGGCTGTTGTTGGGCTTGGTGTTGGTCGATAGGATTGCCATAGGGTTGTTGAGCTGGTGGGGAGTGCGCAGGCGAATGATATGGGTCTGGGTTGGGAGAGGGGGCCCCATAAGGAGCGGGTGGTTGGCCGTATGGATGGGCCTGGTCCATGGGTGAAGCCTGTTGATGACCGGTCGCCATTGGAGAGGGAGCGGAACCTGGATGTTGTTCGTAAGGTGGAACTGCGCCTAAGGGGGAAGAAAGGGTGTCAGTAGTTGGAGAGCAGCAGGTGGATGGTCGAAGAGGAGGTGAGGGGCGAGAAGTGGTGGTGACTGACTGTAGTTGGATTGCTTGTCCATTGTTCTGGCCGGTTCAGGGGGTAGCTCTGAAGAGCTGTTTCGGGAGTAATATGGAGACAATGAATGAAGCTGCTTTCGAATGATAGTCTCTGTCGGTGTGTCAAAGGATGTAGGAACGAATGATGAATTGTGGGTGCGACGTAAAGAAGGATGGATAGTGAATGAGGGAAACCAAATTGGCCTCAGCCTTCCCCCCGTGCTCGTTCTTTCCCATTTTGCCCACCAAGTCTCAGGCCGTAACAGCAGCAGCAGAAGCAACGCGTTCTAGGCAGTCGGCACAGCCATTCTTGGCGTCAAATTACGGGCTGGTGCGTCTCTAGCGGCCCCTATCTTCCATAGGGCAAGGCTGACCCTAGAGCTGGACGAATAGGACGCCTACGAGTCATGCGCTTGGCGACTTTAGGCGGCTGTAGTGCCCGTACATTGGCCGGCTTATCCGGGGGCTAAATCTTGGACTCCCCGTGCCTTCTTGGGTCGAGTTCGGTAGATGGTGTCGAATCAAATCCCCAACCGATCATTATTCCAAGGCCCCACAATATAGGTATTGAAGATCTAATTTTAGTATCTTGGACGTCGAGGGCGAAGATGTCCATGGTACCAACTTTGTTTATGTTCCTAGAGCGTAGATATCACTATCCTTCGGTGTCTCGCACAATCTATATTCCTTCGTAACTCTGATATCATACGTTTTCACTATGCCTCTACATCCAACCGCCGAGGACCTCAAGGCACGTACTCCGCCAAATTCAAACAGTCCCACTGCCTCTCCCCCTCCACTTCCTCCCACCACTCCTCACTCGCCCCACCCCCCTGAATATGCCCCCTCACTTTCTTCTCCTCAAACTCCTCCCGGCTCTTCGTCGCGAAATGATGCAATGCCCACCTCTCCCTCGTACTCGGCGTCCTCGAACACGGCGGCTTGATCTCATCCCCGTGCTCCCCGACCTCCATCGCCCCGTCTCTCATCTCACCGACGCAATGCACATTATGGAATGATTCGAACTTGTCAAGGCGGACGAACGTCTTGATGGCCTCGTTGTCGTTGTATGGAGGGGCAGCGTGGTCGGGGATGCATTTCGTGTATACTTTTCTGCTGTCCGTTGGTGGAGAGGGGGTGGAGAGGAGCCCAGAGGAGGTGTGGAGCAACCAGTTCACGCCCACGGCTCCTACTGTGCTGTTCTGTTCCCAGGATTGGAGGAAGGTGAGGAGGGTCTCGTTGCCGGTCATTTCGAGCAATTCGTCCACGTCCAGGAAGCCCATCCAAAAGTGTTGATCGCGAAAGCGTGTGGCGCAGTCGGTGTAGTATTCTTCCTGGATGCCTGCGCGGTCTTCGAAGTCGGGGTTGTGTTCGACTGTGGGGTGGGAGATGAACGTCAGAGACGTGGAGGGGACGCTGTAGTTGGTGTCGGAGAGGGATGGCATGGTGCCGTCGTCGTGGATATAGAAGCGACGGATGCCATGGTGGTGGTAGTGGTGACGGAGGAACTCTTCGAGGTCGCGGGTTTGGTTCTTTACTATGAGAGGGATGAGGTTTCGGTGGTGGATGGTATGCGGGGCGATGAAGAGCTTACCTGTGAGGCAAAGCGCAATGTGTTCATCCTCATCGGGTGGTGGCAAGGGTGGGTTAGGTAATGGCGAGGGACCCTTCTTGTGTTGGCTGATATTCGAGGCCAGTGAGGCGTCTGGAGATCCTTCAGGCAGGGGAAGTGTGCTAGTAGGGTCATCATAGACGTGCTCTAGACCTTTCCATAAATTTCTGTGTTCTTGGACAAACCTATGCACCATTTGCCAGTCAGTGACGTTGTGCTTGTAATCGAATGTTTGTCGAAGCTTGTCTACGAGATTCGGCGCAAAAGCTGAGAGAGGCTTCGTCCTGAATGGTATAGCGGGATGCCATATCGCAAAGATGAGGCAGCATGCGAGGACGATGCGCAATAGGAAGCGCCTCCTCGCAACCGGACGGTATCGGCTTCTGCGATAGTCCTCGAAGCTCATAATCAGATGGACGTATGTCATGTGAAGAAACAGAAATATGTTTCTGGAGAATCGAAGTGAAGCTCCGTACCCTTGAGGGGAGCATACTTTTGGTCAACGGTCAACCTAATAGGCAAACTTACATCTATGAAAATCATACCGCTTGGAAATTAGACTTGATTTCTGAACATGTCTTTTATGCGTTCGGATCCATTTACATCTTCTCCTCAAGAGATCTTTCTTGAAACGTTCAATAAGCAGGATAACAATGAGTACGGAATTCAAGATTGCTAATCTCTCGAGAGAACATCGCCATTTCTTTTCGCTTGAAGGTAAGTAAAGACAGTGTTGTGTCTTCGAATATTGATTGAGCAGCCCGAAATGCAAAAGAACGACGTCTCAATCGCAAATTACGATAATCAGAAGTATAGAAACCGCGAATAGTAGTCATTCTTGATAGCGAATGTTGAGTGGACATGCGTTACGACTTGGATATGGTCCATCGAACAGTAGAACAGTAGTCTACTCTCGACAACACCGCCCCTTTTGGCTCAGAATTCAGACCTTGCGGGAGTCGAAATCATCGAAGCGAACACGACCGACGAGACCTATGATTTTCCACCAGTGAAGGTTCAGAGAACGGTAGATGATATACTTGACATCGGACAAGGGTTTAAAAGTCATCCCTTTCAACTTCCAGACATAATTGAGGTGCATATTCATGCCCATGTGGTCGTGCATTGAGAGGCCTATATGACTCCACATGGATTCGATGTGTATACAATGCCCCGACTGCATCCACTATCGGGTCTTGTCAAATTTTCGCAAGCTTTCCTATTATTTCAAAGGTTGCAAGCTGCGTTGCACTGTATTCGGGACATGACTCGGCTTTTGGTGAAAGATGAGTGTGCGATCCTAAGAAAGTGGAGCCTGCACGAGTCATGAGCCAGGAAATGTCCTGTCGCTCATGCTCGGTCCACAGCCCACCACTGCGACCCATTCACTGTCTATCTCTTTGCCAGCCTTTAGACACTATGACTTCAGATCGCTCGGCCTATGTCTAGGACCTCCATGTTTGAGTCTCCCGTGTCCTTTGCTTTACCGCGTCGTTGCCTTCCCACCCATCGGTTTGTCTATGGGCCCTCGCAATGCTCGCCACGGCCACTGTTGGATCGTTGATGCTGAGGGACTGGTTCCGCATATCCATTACTGTGTGCGTCCGGCCTGAGCACCATCGCCGATGCTGTGATTTGAATCCTTCATGTCAAAGGATTCGACCCTACTTGTCCGCTCCTGCGTGTATGCGGCCTTGTCGAAGTCACCAAAGTTATGATTAGATCATTCTCGTCCAAGAACCCGACCCTGCACGCTTACGGTCATCACATTCGATTGAAAGCTCGTGATCTTCTAATATTTGCCCTCTGCTATGCGGTCAGCGAGCGATGTTTGGTTCTGGGCCAAGCATCACCTGCGCGGATCTGGCACAGGCACCGATTGAGTATCATCCCCGATTTTGATTCCGCCAGGGTCATCATCTCCCATCCATAGGGGGCAGGTTCCACGAAATGGCTCTTGCATACGTTGCTCAATGATACATACATCGGCGATTCAAGGCGAAGAAGAGACAACTAATGGTCGCAACTTGAGTCGGCATGCTCTTCTCTTCAACACTGCCTGCATGTGTGGGCCACTTCCTCGGAAAAGATCAGCCAAAAGGAACTCCTGCATTGTGCAAAATTTGATGTCCGTCCTGATATCACCGACAACGTGAAGGATCGACTTAAGTAGGATTTGAGATGGCGCCCTCTTGAGCGATTAATCAAAGGAAACGACGTAATCACCAAATGTCGAGGTTCAGGATCCTCCAGCTCTCATACATAAACCCTCCAGTGGTCCCCCTCAATCACAAACTTCGATTATCAGCACTCCAACTTTCAATCCTCTCACACTCACACTCTGTTTTCAGCAGTCTTCGTTGGCAATAGTTCGGTTACTAAATCCCCACAGCTTATCATGCATCTTCTCAAAAGCGTCTCGATCACAGCTACTCTCTCTACCTTTATCACCGTCGGCGCCGCTACACCAATTGAGCATACCAAAGCACCGCTTTCCGCAGGTGTTCTCAAGCCCAGAGCCGACGAGGTAGATAGAACAGCAATTGTCAATACCTACACCAGCACATCATGCGGTGGTGGCGGTAGTAGCAACCAATTTCTCAATGCCAATAACCAGTGCTTGCATCAGGGTGGGAACTCCATCGAGGTCAACGCAAGGTGGGCGCTTTTCAGCCCAAGTTAAGCGTATAGGCTGACCCGAATAGTGGCTGCAGTACGACGACCTTCAGTGGTACCAATTGTGAAGGGTCTTCTATGGGCATTCCCAATTCAAGCTGCTACACTGTTCCCTACGCTTCGGTATTGGTGAATTGCGGCTGAGTTGCAATTTGGTGAATATTGTAGCTGGCGTAGAAGATGTCGCCGCTACTTGGAGGAGAGAAATGTGATTGAGAGGGGCCGTGGCAAGGGAGTAAAAGCATAATTTCAGTTTCGTAGTTGGGGGAGCCAAATTCCAATTTTGAAACGTCCACAATGATCATCGTCCCAGACAGCTCGCAATGTGTGCGTTAGTCGTAGCAGGAGACCATCTCACCCTTGAACTATTGGTCTTCTTTGATTTTCGTCGTTAGCTTACCCAAGAGACTCTTCGATTAGCGGATTTAGACCGATGTACGACAAAACTCGCAAGTCTCGGGTGCAAGGTACTGGTCGTACATCATACCAGTACAGCACTCAACCCCGTTCTTGCGACTTTCACAGCTGCAGGAAATATGTGTCACAGACGCAAGCCAGTGGAAGCCGGAGTGAGTCCAGTCATGTCCGGCTTCGGTCGAAAGAGAGGTATATTATGCAGAAGCTGATTCAGCCTCGTCAATTCTGTGTTTCCCCGCACACATGCAGTCAGAGTCTCCACCGACATATAACATTGGGATACCTTACACTTTTGACCAACCTCGGACCGTAGCGGTCGGGAAGCTCCGAAGAAGAGTGCCAAGCAACTCCACTGTAAACCTTAAATAGGTAGGGAGCACGATACCTTATAGAACTATGCTGATTCGAAAAGATAATATTCTTATTAAGGGATCTTTGAAGTAGCGAACGCTTGAGGCTTTCGGATACATTGGAATGAGAGCCTGATGCGCCGTTGTAAAGGTCTAGATTTCACGCTTTCCTAGTGTCTGGCGACCCAACGCCGCAATGCGCCTCTCCCATCTCAAGACGTACGTCTGCGTCCAAAGTCAATGTCGCACCATGCTTTGTACTACGTGCATGATGGACGCCATCTAGCAGAGGGCCGCTCTAGTGGAGCTTAAAGTTCCACTGAGGCAACAGAGCTCCACAGATAATGGTCTATTCTGGTCCAAGCGACGAAGATTCTGTGGCTAATATTTATCAAGACATTCCATTCACCCCCTCGATTTGGGTCGATCACGACCTCTCAGCGCTTCAAGAAATCAAAAAGCTTGGTCCATAAGATGGCTTCTCGAGTGACCTTTCATCACCCTCGGTTCATGCTGACGGTCATCGTCCTCATTTTCATCACCTATGCACTTTACGTGCTCGATCCTGCACATGATCGATCATCTCCAAGTCCGTCTCTACCTCTCAATCCTAGCAACAAACAAAAGGTCTTTAGCGATTATGAAAATGCGAGGAGAATCAAGCATGCGGCGAGCAAAGATCAGACGGGCCAGAACGCGACACCTCTCGCGGAGCCTCTAAGCCCAAGACCAACAGGCAAAACCAGCAAGGAGCCGTCCATGAGCAATGAAGAGAAGGAAGGCAAGATGAAAGTCGGACTCGGCAATGCTGTGGGGTCATCCCAATCGCAAGGCAGCTTGAGCGACGGCAGAACGAAAGGGGCTATCAAGCAGACCAGCTCGATCGAGAAAGGAGGGCCGGACAGCCAGGAGCTATCTGGCCAGAAGGCTGATTTTAGCAAAGATCTTCCCGTTGACGGTAGGCTAGAAGAATTAGAGAACGAAGTGAAACTGGCTCTCTCTGGAAATAAAAACAAGGCTTTCCCAGTTTCGGATTTACCTGGAGATGAGATTGACTATCCTAGGAAGGGTGGGAAGAAATCAAGCGGAAAGTACGAAGCTACGAAGGTTCCAAAGACTGGAAAAGTGGGATCTGAGAAGCTTTCAGGCGTTGCTCTTAGGGATGAAGCCTTCGCATCTCCTCACAAAGACCAGACCACCACGGGAGGCATGGATGTTTTCAAGATTAAAAATGCAGAGAGTGGTGATGACGAAGATGAAGTGCATGGTACGCTGTTATCATCTTCAAAGGTCAACACCCCTACAACGGAAGTGACTGGCACAAATATGACTAGCTCACCGAATAGAGATCCAGAGGACTCATCCAAATCTCGCAAGAAGATCACTCCAACTGAGACTAATCCAAATCCTGACATAAAGGTGGAGGATATCGATGGTTCATGGGCTTTCAATGTGAGACGGGACGGTAACAATTTTGGTCTGTCCAAGGATCAGTGTCTTTCAGCATTCCCGAAATTATACAAACATCTTGAGGACATGGTGGAGAGGTTCAACAAGAACCCCATCACCAAAGTCCAACTTGACGCCATACAGTCGGATGTTAATCGAGTCAAAGCTATGATCTATGATGGAGAGCTATATGTTCTGTCTGATGAGGGCCTTGAGGAACCTAATACCAGGGGTATGGCTACTATCAACGCCATAAACCGTGCATTGGTTGCACACCCTGATCGCGCGAATTTGCCCAATTGTGAGTTTGTTTTCTATACACAAGATGGCCAGGCAACGGATGAAGGCGTCCCTATATGGGCTTACACGAAATCAAAGGGCATAGACTTTGAGCACGTTTGGCTAATGCCAGACTTTGGATTTTTCAGCTGGCCTGAGCCAAAGATCGGTTCTTATAGTGAGGTACGCCGGAAGATCTCAGAGATTGATGACCAGATTCCGTTCGGTAAAAAGGAAGACAAACTCGTTTGGAGAGGAGCTAATCTGACCGAGCAACGGCATTCCTTCATTCAGGCTACACAGGACAAGTCTTGGGCAGACATCGGAGTCCTCGACTGGTCCGACGAGAGCAATATCAAGAATAAATTGCTGCCTATTGCAGAGCATTGTAAATACATGTTTGTAATGCACGTCTCCGGATATGCTTGGAGCGCGCAAGGAAAGTACATGCACAACTGCAACTCTGTCTTCGTAACGCACCAGCTGGATTTCGCAGAAATCTATGACCAAGTTCTTGAGGCTTCGGGTCCAGAGCAAAACTATGTCAAGGTCAAGGATGATTGGTCAGATCTCGAGCAGCAGATTGAAGCCCTTCGCAAGAATGTTAAGCAGGCACAGCAAATCGCCCACCAAAGCACGAAAGTCCTACGCGATCGATATCTTACTCCGGCTGCAGAAGCGTGCTACTGGCGGGCGTTGATCGCAGCGTACGGCTCAGTCAGCTTTGAGCCTGACTTCTATGAGCCCAATGAACACACATGGCGAGGGGTTCCTTTTGACTCCATCACGCTCACACGACGAGTCAAGTGGGTTGCTCATTGACGTCATGAAGACTTTGAAAGTCGATCTAAAGAAGCATGAACCATGCCCGACAGTACTCTCGAGCCCGACTATACTATTGCAACGAGCCAATGGACGTCTCACCACAATCAGCAACCTCATGTTCGCTAGGAAAATCAAGTCTGAAGCGATTGACTCTCAGCTTTTACTTTCGCAGGCTACATGCAAGGCTGACCTGAAGGTCTCACATGACTGAATCTTTTAAATAACTGAGGGGACTACACAGCGTCTCAAGAAGCGGACAATTGCTCATGTAAGTGGACTTGGGGTTAGTGTCGCATGCTTTTCACTTACTATACCAGTCTCACTGCGTCTCGAGGTGCGTTAGCGACTGATTGTGAGATTTCAGCCTCTTCCTACCTCAACTTTGTCGATGGCTGGGTAGTCGTCGTAGCGAGAAAGATAAAGATCATGCAAAGAATTCGAATTCCTTGGAAGCACGCGCCACAAGTGTGGACCCACCTCCAGGGCACAACCAGTGATATGACCCTGAAGTGACCGACATGCCATGATTTCGGTGGCTCCTGGCGGTCTTGAAGAGCTTCTTTCGCTCTGCCAGGTAGTACCGGTGTTTAGCATTTGGTGCGGTGAGAGCCGTTTCAAATGTTGGGGCAGATCGTTTCATTCTGGAGGATGTCGTAAACGTCCATCATCTTCACACCCCTTGCTCTAGGGACTCCCCGTACGAGTCATCCAGTCTTTGCCTTGTCATGATCATGCTTTGTTTCCATTTCGATGAAGGACGCAACTTACAACCAGCTACAATTTGCTGGAATTACAATTGCCTTGTCCCCTTTGTTTCAACGCTGGAAGTATTGTCCAATGATACTTTATAATTGGTGAGGGCCGAATGTGGCCCGTCCATGTATATTGCCCATCGCAACAACTTGATTATCGCTGTAAAGAAGAGAGGAGGCGGTCGCACTACTTGCCTGCAAGGTCCTCCTACCAGACGAGCTCTCTACTATCTGTGCTACCTTGGATACTACGTCTCACAACCTCGCGATTCGAGACTGCACAATCACTTAACGTCGACTGCCTCAGCATTGTCGACCGAATTTCAGGCGTGCTTCATGTCGAATCTAGCTGTCTGCTGTGTCGTCGTTGTCCAACCCTCTCGCTACGACTGCGGCATTCCATTCATTTCTATCGATGATCTTCCCATTTTTTTGCTCCTCACATGAATCCCTTTCCTCCTAGCAGATAAATAAGAGACCGATCTCTTGTTAATGTTGCGACATTCTAGAATAAAAGAACTTTTGATGGTCATATGTTTCGCTTGATTCGAAGGTTTCTTGTAAGGTTAAAGCCTGTGGCGTCACGACAAGAGCGGTAATCAACGGTCACAAACGCAAACTCACAGTCCGTGACAAGTTTTCTGCCAAGAGCAGAAGACGTGGATCCATCTTCATCGACCCCAGATCAAGCAAAGGCCATCTCCAGGCAATTTTTATTCCCTGTCACGGGCAGGAGTCGTTCGCCATCGCTTCATCGTCTGACGCAAGGGAGTGTTATCATGGTCGGTAGGATATTATCATCAACAATGTCCTCCCAGGTATATGGCGTCTTTGTGTTGTTGTTGTTGTTGATATTTGCGTTGATCACCTTACGAACGGCGCCATGGCCAAATCCAGACCATTCACGGTCCTTCCCGACAGCATCATCCATCTCCACAGCCAATACAGCCGTCGACGGTCCCAATGCTATATCTACCAACGATAACCCACAATTCGAGCTCGTCATCTCTCACTACCAAGCGGACTTCAAATTGATTCAAGCCTGGACTGAGCAAATCCGCTCGACACCATACGTCAGTCAGCTGGGCATGAAGTTGGTCATTTACACCAAAAATGCTAACGTAAAGTATGGTTCTTCGTCTATAATTCGCAAAGTATTCTTTGCCTTCCCTGTTCTCCTATTCTGCTGTCCCTTCCACAAGAATACGGCAATTGACCAAGCCTAATCGCACTTCTTCCTAGTCTTGACATACTCAAATCAGCGACTGGCGCAGATGTCGTCCAGCATCTCCCTAACCTCGGCCGTGAAGGCGCAACTATCCTTCATCACCTCATTACTACATATGCCTCTCCATCTCCCTTCAGTATGTTCTCCCAAGACGAGCCGGAATGGTCCATAGATACCGACACGGGCCTCCTCGAGCCCTTCCTCATCGATCACCTCACCCACTCTTTCCGTCCTAATACTGGCTTTCTAGCCCTCAACAAATGGAACGAACCCTGCTACTGCGGCAACTGCGGGGGCCGCGGGCAATTCCCATTACAAGTCGCCATCTACAACATGTTCGAGAGAGGTGTTTGTCACGAAATGAGTTGGGTGACCCTCTGGTCGCAATTCATCGTGTCCGCGCAGCGAGTAAGGGAAAGGGACCTAAGAGCGTACAAGTGGCTTTTCAAAATGATGACCGCCCCAAAAGATCATTGGATTCATGAGGAGACGCAGCCGGATTTTATCAAGGAGGAGTATATGGAGGGGGAGAGCACGCCAGATAATCCGCTCTTTGGACACACGCTGGAGAGGAGCTGGAATATGATTTTCAATTGTGCGTTTCCGAATGATATCGAGGAGAGCATGAGGATGTTGGATGAGCACCGGGTGCATTGCGTGGATTGGAAGATGGAAGGGCAGGAGAAGTGGATGACTGTAGACGGAAAAAGTGATAAGGAGGCGCAGGATAATACGCAACTAGAAGAAAGGACAGACGGTGATGGCACCACAACAAGGCAGCATAAGCAGGTGCAAGCCATCGGCGCACCTGCCGCGGAAGGTCTTCATCGTCACGCCATCCCTCAACATAGTCTTGAGGCAGAACCATCCAAGACCGCCGCTCAAAAGAAATCCAACAAGCCATCGCCAGAGACAACACAAGACGACCACGACATCCCCCTCCCCCATAACTTCCAGCTCGAAGAAAAGCAATCAACTAGGAAACCACCAGCCCACGCAACAAAAT
The DNA here is from genome assembly GCF_019456465.1 of Bacidia gigantensis. Lineage (NCBI taxonomy): Eukaryota > Fungi > Ascomycota > Lecanoromycetes > Lecanorales > Ramalinaceae > Bacidia > Bacidia gigantensis. The sequence goes on from NW_025408606.1 coordinate 321,906, forward strand.
CCCTAATCGAATGACACGGCCACTGCCCTCATGTCCGAACGCTACAATGCCGCTACCAGCAACAAGGAAACCTCAACACCTCCGTCTGCTGGCAGCACAGAAGACGACAAGATGACTACAGAGCAAGGGAAGGACGTTCAATTGCCGAAAGATCTGAGGAATATGCAGAGGCAGACGTACACTTGACCTTCATGCATCACTATCACCAAGACATTCATCTCACCTGTGTGCGGCCAAGGAACGAGAGCATACAGGTAGATCTTGGGCCTTACCAAACAAGGTCGCAGCAGGAAGGTGGTCCGCCCGGGGCTGGGAGGAAAGACCTCAAGAGGAGGAAATCTGTCCGTCTTGAAGGAAGAGAGGCTCCCGAAGCGTGACGGTCGGGATATGGGGATCTGCGGCTTCAAGGTCGTGAGGCTAGAGGTCTTCTCAGGCACGTTTCATTGACTGCGACTGGCCAGGTTGGATACTAGATCTCAAAGAGCTGGCAAGTACTCACGTGCAGTTGCCGTGTCCGTGAGCAAGAGGACAGGTAGAGATGTACGTGAGACAAAGAGTGCGAATCCAGTGGAAAGAGTGTAGTGCTGTGAATGTGAGGGTGATTCATTGGGAAATACTGAGATTTTAGATGTATGCAGAAGTAGAAGAATGTTCATCGGCGAGAGATTTACCATTTGGTGGCTTACGCTCTCGCTTCGCTGTATATGCCAACTTCCCCATTTTTTAACTATATTCCATCAAATTCACTACTGAGTCATGGCCCCGCGGCTCTATATAAAATGTCCTTTTACTCACGCTCACTCTTACTCACTCTTACTCACTCCCACTTGCTCCCATCCTTTGCTGTTCGCGCTGATACTAAATATCCTATATAATTTCCCAAAAGTTTCAAGATTAATGCGTGGAGGTTCATTACAAAGTCCGACGCTTTCATTCGTCTCCGTCCTGCGCAGCTTTCTTAGCCAGCGCGTCTGCAACCGTGTTGTACTCGCGAGGTACATGCCAGAACCCGATGTTAACATTCTCCAGCTTTTTCCTGGCGGTGATGGCTGCATCTAATTCGAGGAACAGGTCGAGATTTGCCGGTTTCTTGTTCTGCACAGTACGGAAGTTTTTCCTCTGGCGCAATAGGTAATCAGTGTCGTACGTATAAAAGCAAGGTTGGATATTCATCGAAGTGGAAGACATCGATCGCGCTTCATCTCCTTACCTTCCACGTGGGAAACCATTCCGTTATGCCCTTCACCACATATACCGAGTCTGTGGCAATGATCCACGTGCGTCGAGCCATGTGTGCTTTCAAAGACTTCTCTGCAAAGTCAACGTTGGATTCGTCTTTATCAGCTACGTAGTCCAGTCCCTGCAGTGCAGCCAGCAGCTCTGCACGTTGATTAGTTCTTGGATGATGCCCGTCTATCGTCATCGTAATGGGAATGGCTTTCTGGCTATCAGGGCTATCGCCAATAGCTATTCCTATGCCGGATACTGCTCCTGACTGGCCGTTTCGGCTACAGGCACCGTCTGTGAAAATTAGCCGAAAATGGTGGCATATGCGATCGTTGTCGTTAGCGTCGTCGTCGTCGTCGTTGTTGTCGTTGTCGTCGTCGTCGTCGTCGCCGTCGCCGCCGTCGCCGTTAGAGTCGGAAGAGTCATGATGTTGTGAGTGATGGCAACAGAAGAGAAAGTAATCGCGGCAGTCTCCGCAGGTCAAGACGAGCTCATCCGTATCGAATTCTTGAAGCCTGTCGCAAAAGACCAATTTCCTGCCGAATACACCCTCTGAGCTGTTGCCTTCCATTTGCGTCATGCCGGCTGATTTCCGTATAGTCAATTTTCCTGACGCTAAGCAGCCAGGAACCTCTTATTCCTCAACTGCTTGACAAAAATTAGTCAACATACGACAGACATTTTCAGACACCTCCTGCCCCATTGTTCTGAAAAGCTAATGAAACAGGCTTCGGAAAAGCGGCTACTAGCAAATCACAGAATGTATATGGTAATCTGACAATGTCTAGAAGAGATTGCCATTCAATGGATGATGTCGCCGTGGAGATGACGTTGACTGTACCGATAATCTCAATGACAGATGTCGACCCACGTCTCTTCCCCGAGCTTCGAGTCGTTTCAAGGGTAAACTGAGTAATTAAGTCACGGTACTTGGTATGATGATCTCTCTTAGACTGTTTCTAAATGGCAATTCATCGTAAGAAATTGATATTATGGTGGCTGAGTGGCTGCACGGAGAGTGGCGGAAGTTATCTTTCTTCCATATTTTTGAAGCTCATATATTATAATTGTAAAAATAGATGCTGCGCTAGCTCAAAAATAGCAAAGACCGAGAGCAAGCCAGGCTGGGACCGTATGCCTCAAAATTTAGTATTTCCGGGTCTTGAGGAGAAGAACGAGTTCTTCGCCTCGAGCCCGGTTCGACCCAAGACTACCCTTGATGATTCTGTGGGAAATAAATGATCCTTCGATATTAGGCCTAGATGTCGGATTTAAAAGGGAGAAGAACGAGTTCTTTTCTTATGGCCTGCAGCTTTTTTTGGCCTTTAGAAGACATCCCGGTCACCCCCTGGGTCGGATTTCTTGGCGTATTACAAGTGTCGGCGGCGAATTTTAGTTAAGAACCTGGAAGTGACTGGGTATCTTCATACCAGTAATTCCCTTACGAGAGTTTTCAGGCTCCGGATTTACAGTATCTTTACTATGATATGCAAGCAGAAATATATCTACGGGCATTTGGTCATACAGCGGGAACAAATTTGATTTCTGGAGATCAGCTACAAAGGTAGCCTAGGATGACAAGTCGCTACTATGCAAAAGAGAGGAACAAGTTCTTTGCTTTTGTGTTTTTTGATCTCAGAAGTGCTTGGTTCGATTCGCCTCGAATATCACGCTTCCACTTTGCGCTCTACAATCCGTCCATGAAGTAATTTTGATGACAATATTGTCTTTTCGCAGCCGTACACAGGCCCTCGAGGGCAATGCTCCATGAATTGGTACTGGAGGTTCTGTGCGTCGCTGACTTTAGAGTTCAGCCACGGACAATTGATGGCAAATGCTGATATTTTGAAATCGATGCATTGACTGCCCAAAAAAGAGGAAAGACATTAAAGCACCATCCCTCTCAACACCCAAAATCACCCCTGACGCTAGCAAATCAACTGCCGTCATCACTACCGGCATAAAAGTCCCTCCCTCCTCCCATCGCCATGTCTACCTTCTCTCTCCACCGCAGCCATGCCTCTCACCCTCTCGGACATCTCAGCCTTCTATACCTACCTGACGCACCACATAGTACCCGGCCCCCAATCCATCAGCTACTTCGTCCCCCTCCTCCTCCTGCCCACCGCTCTCCTCATCCCGCCCACAACCCTCTCCCACCAAAAGCTATACACCCTCTTCCTACCCCTGATCTACGCGTGTGTCCTACATGCTTGTATCGCGATCGGTGGGCCAGATGTGCTGTGTGTGACGTTTGGACTGTGGGGGACTACGGTGCTAGGGTGTTATGATGTGCGGGCGAGATTTAGACGGGTTAGGCTGGCAGCAGGGGCGGAGGGAAAGGGGAAGAGTAGGGAGAAGAAGGGGATAAGTGAGGTGGGAGAACATAAGGTGGGGCTAGAGGGTGTAATGGAAGAGAGCTATCCGCAGACTTTTGGGTGGGAGCGGATACAATGGGTTCTTACGCTGTTGATATCGCTGCGGTTTAATGGGTGGAAGATCGGGGATGAGAAACATGATAGGGGACAGCCGGCGCGTGGGATGAGTAGGAGAGGGTTCTTGAGACATGCGTTCAAGTTTATATTGTTTGATGCGCTGATATTGGATGTTACGTCGGTGTATGTGAGGTGGGATCGTTATTTCTCCGATCCGGGGGTGGGGATTGATGACGCTTTTATCAATACCCATGAGATTGCCCCCGTGTTCGCAAGTGTTCTGCTAGCCACACCTCCTCGACTTGTCCGATCCAGCGTACTTGCTGCCCATGCGTTCGCAAGCGTATCGGGGATGTTCTATGTCGGGACTCCTTTACTGATTTGGCTGAATTGGATTCGATTGCTACCTGATGAATGGAGCCCACAAGCCTGGCCAACGTTCTTCGGAAGCTTCACAGCAGTTTTGAAGAAAGGGTTAAGGGGTTTGTGGGGCTCTTGGTGGCATCAGCTGAACCGAGAGAGCTGCGGTGCTCCTGGAAAAGCAATCGCCGACAGAATGGGGCTGCCGGTGGAGTCAGTTGGGAGGTATATTTGCCTGGTCGCGACAGCTTTCTTCTTCTCCGGTGTCATGCACATGGGCTTGATACCTCCCCAGCCGTTAATCGAGGCGCTGTCAGCCAACCACATGAGACTTCATGTTGCTGGATTTTTCTGGCTCCAGGTACCAGGTTTTGTGATTGAGGTGGCGATTTCGATGCTTGTTGATCGCGTTGCGCCATCAATTAGAGACTGGAAGATTTCGAAGCCCGTGACCATGGCATGGACTTTCTTGTGGTTGAGTCTGACGTTGCCACTCTTGACTGTGCCATTCCGGGAGCTCGGCTATTGGAGTGTCTTCAATTGGCACCCAAGTATCTTATATAGAACATCTAGATATCTTCAATATCAAGAACCAGTCTTCTGAGAGATCTTTCGCACTTGAGTAGATTGTGGGCAACCCGAAGTTCTCCAAACGCTGCTTTGTTGGGATATATTCTCTCGCACACTTCATCGGATGGTGACACGTCAAGAACTGGGACTCATACAGTCTTTTCACCCTTTTTGTTCCCTCCCGGTGATTTTGACGACCTTTTTCTGTCCTGGTGGCCGTGGGCCTGCATCTTTTGTTTCCGTTTCCGTGAATCCAAGCAGCTCTCCGACCAACCCTTTGGGCTTCGGTACAGGGCATTCATGTGCTCTCTTTCTTAGTGTCTGGGCCTCATCTTCAGATGAGGTAGTAGGCACGTAATTGTCCGATTCATTATCCGATCCAGGTTGAGGTACTTTTCGTCTGTCAGGTTGCGTTCGTGAATGGCTATCCTTGGAATGCGGCGTCTCTGCGTCTGCGAAATGGACTCGTGGAGCCGGGCAAGGTAATATGTGAGGCATGCCGACGACAAGGAAGGAAATGAGTAATGTGGTGCCGAATAGGGAGCTCGTGAATCGAGAGCGCGGATGTAGAGGCGGCGTCATTACGGAGCCCAATTCCGTTGAGCCGGTCTTCAATCACAGAAATTTGTAGGTCTTCATGATTTCTTGCGGTGTGTGAACAGCTAAAGGAGATCGTCGAATTACTTGTAGGCAGATGCTGTGGGACGTCCTAGATCTCCGCAAAAACTGAAGGCAATGAACCGGCGCTAGCCCTTTTCAGGTCTGGAGCGCGGTTTTCACGAATCCATCTCAGTCAACAACACGCTTTGAAGCATGTAGAGTCTCTGTTGCCTGCCATTGCGGGCCATAATGTGTTTATAGAAGTTCTATTCGAATCCCTCAAATTTTCCACGAAGCTCTGATCCACTTCTGTTTTTCAACTCTCAAAGATCCTCATCGAAATGGCTTCCACGAACAGTTCAGATTCTGGCAGGGAGTCTGCTATTGACAATCCTGTCTTACCCCCATACATGCTTGATTCATGGCGCTTTTGGTACCGTGAAGAAGATCGTACACAAATTAATGGTTTTTCGGTGTCCTCTCTTTCCAAAGCTTTCCTTGAACATCAAATGAATCTATACGATTCGGCGAAGGCAAAGCAACAAAGCAAGACTGGCGTCCCATCTTTGACATCTTCTGTCATTACCGGCACTCTCGATGCCCTCGAGGCTTCTCCTAATCCCGATCAAGATGCTAAGACGCTTGCGGAAAACCTCAGCTCAGTGGCCTTCAAAAGGCTTTTGACTGACCCCAAAATACCGTATCAGGCTTTCAGATCTCTGCTCCAGGAGTATCAGTCCAATTCATCTGCGGGAGCTCCGCGTAACGATGTAGATGTCAATATTGACGGATTTATCCTGCAAAATGAGCGATATGTAAGATCTAGGGGCTTTGCCAACCAAGATGGGAAGTACCTCCTTGAACTAGAGCAGCTCCCCGTACTTCTCAATCAATCAGAATCACTCGATACAGAGACATCCATGGGGCAGGATACTTTGAGTTTCAAAAGGGGAGACTTGCCCAAGGGCGGGCTAGAAGTCTTGGATTACCACCGCAACATGCACAGAGAAATGCGGATCCATGCCACTCTTGGTTCATTCACGAAGACTTTTGAGAGAGTGACTGAGAACGTACTACGCGGTCTGGACTGGTCGAATGTTTTCGTGGCTGGAGGCATGGTTCTAGCAACTTTACTGCACACTGACCCGAAGGACGACAAAAAGGATGAGATCATCAAGCCTGATGTTGATTTATATATCTACGACCTCACTCCAGCCGAGGCTAATGCAAAAGTTGAGCACATATACGACGTCTGGTCGCGAAACCTACCATCCACCTACTCCGAACGACTTGTTGTAAAGAACGCTAAGACAATCAATTTTTTGACGACTTTCCCCGGAAGGCGCCTCCAGATCGTTTTGAAGTTGCTGCCATCCCCAACAGATATACTTCTGAACTTTGACCTAGATGCTTGCGCAATCGGCTTCGATGGCTCTCGCATTCTCATGCTTCCAAGATTTGTTCGCGCGTTAGAAACCGGCTATTCGGTCTTCAGAATGGACTTGATCTGGGGTCATCACCTAGGCGATCGGCGAGCGACCCAGGACCCCCGAGTATTTAAGTATGCTGACAGAGGCTTCGGAATCCGCTTCTTGCCGTCGTATGCGAAATCTTTAGAAAGAAATTTCGAGACAAATCAGGAAAGAGACCGGCTAGTTGACGGTGAGGGCGAAGACGAGTCCTCATATGACTTCATCCAACGAGCTCGCTGGCCTTATGGGCCTGAACCTGGCCTAAAGACTTTAAAGAGGGTCGCTTACCTCGGTCGTGACTTTGTCCACAGGTTTTGCTTCGGCGTCAGTCCCTTGGCAATTTCGGCCGAGGAATATTTTAATGTTCTCTACCAAAATCACGGTAATTTACACCAAGACGATGTCAGTGAATGGCAAGAGAGATTTGCCGTTGCTGAAAAGAACATGCTTGAGGCCGCTGAGCAAAGGGGTTCGCGTCCGCCTTCTATGGGCTCAAGCCCGCAGATCAGATTCTCTGATCTAGCAGGAAGGAATGTATATCGGCACCTACCTGATGGAAGGAGGGGGCTCGGTAATCTCGAGGTCTTCATGCGAAATTGCGAAGCATGGAGACTGAATGCTATTGAGCATATTACGGTAACCAAAAATTCTTTTGCAAGCACCGAATACGACTCGGACGTGTATGAAGATGTTCCAAAATATGAATGGGACGCTTCGTTCGAGCCACGATCATACGCTGAAGCTATAGATGATGCGAACAATCGGGTTTTGTGGAGCAACACTAAGGCCGCAATCTGTAACAAATTGATGATAGACCTCACTTGGTCTGGCTTCGCTGATTATGCGACCCGTCGTCTGCGCCGACAAGTCCATGGCCCAGATCTTCAATCTGTGATGGATCGGCAGATCACAATACCTGTCAATATTCCTGCTGCTCTCGAGGCCTTTATCTCGCAGACTCTCCCTGCGCGATACCCAGACGTTCCTTCTTTCTTTACGGAAGATTTCTGTCTTATTCCCTTGCATGATGCTGGCGCCTACAGGCCTGAGGGCACTCCAAAGCCTTCTCTTCGAGAAACGGGTAGCGAACATGGAAACCTACGCTTCTGGGTCATCACAAACGACAGCATGTGGGCTGGCCAGCATCGAGTGATAGATGAAACATTCGAGCTCCTATGGGTACTTTTCCACTTGCTCATGGACGACGCGGAATCGGTCTTCACTGACGCAGCTGATATTGAATGCGTTTACAAAATCGCACGTGCCTTCCGGCGAAGGATCGTTATGCCAGAGATGACCGAGGACGAGGATCTAGGGATTGGGCTGCCAACTAAGCGAGAAGCACTGCTCTTCAGAGCATGGGCGTTAGTCTCTCCCAGACTTCACCATAACCGCTACAGCGAGCCCGAAGAAGAGGGTGCTCACGAGCTGTTTGGGGGAGATGGGGCCCACAAGTACCCATTTGACGACAGTCTTTTCTGGAAAGGTGACGAGGAAGAACTGGGAATCAAGCCGGTCAGGAAGCGAGGTCGAAATGATAGCGACGAGGCATTGGAGACACAAGTGCCCACCAGATCGCGATCTAAGGTGTCATCGGCGGAAGATGGATAGAGACTCACACCTGCGGAATATAGGCATTGTTGATGTAGCTGCCTTTGAAAACTCATGAGAAGGGCCGTAGTCGGCGTCTCTATCAGGAAGACAATCCCGTACGTATCATATAGGCCATCTCCGTCTACCTCGGTAGACGCGATTATATTTGACACGCCTTATATTCTGTTTTTCCCGGCGACTCTGTAGATGCCTGAACCTAGTGCGTGGCAAACATACAGCGCCTCTTCGACATAGCTATCGCATCAGCCACAACATACATCACACAGGCAGCTGAGGATAACCGGATCAAACGGGCGGCAAACCAAGCAATTCTGCAGCTAAGGGCCTATTCTAGACCTGGAGGCTGCCCTGCAGATGCCCTGCAGAAGCACGGGCAACAAGGAGTGCCTTCCGGTTGGCCAAGTCAGCACCTAAAAAGCTTAGATTTCATTTTCTGATCGCGTCTGTCGTAGTAACAGTGTGGCGCAGGCGTCGAGAAGGGCCGAAAAGTGCAGGCACGTCCCAGGTCGCATACATGATAGATGCGACATTGGACATTGATTGCGTTCATCGTGCATAGACTTCGTCCGAGTTCAGAGGTGGGGTAAGGCGCAAGTGCTGAGGGAATGAGTACAAGACAACATTAAATATTGAAGTGGTGAACAGCACTCTACCACCTGGCAGTTTCCATATCCAGCGCAACCATTCGTGCCATTGGGCATCGGTGACTCTGATTGGAGGCTCTCCCCGGCAATTACATCAGTCGTTGCCCATTTCCGTCAGCCAAGCAAGCCAAGCTTTTGCTGCATCGTCGCGCGACGGCCCCCACGTCAAATTTCCCAGATTCGCATTTCTGCCACATCAACAATCACCCATTCACTCTACACCCCAATTGCTTCCATCTACATTCACTACTATCTGCTGCACAGCTAGCTTGAGCATTGCTATCTGGGCATTTCAATCATCATTTGGGTGCTGTTCAGCTCTCCCGCTCGAGAGTCTGAAGGGCCCACGGCCGTCGAGATGGCCAACAATCTGTTTGCACGACAGGTACGCCAGCCACGACTGAAAAAAACAAAGTCTGCTCTGCAATACAGCCCCACTGACTATGTCTCTAGTCAGGCTCGTCTTCGAACAGTAAAAACAACACTCCGTCCGTATCGAACTTGTACTGGACTGCCGGCCCTGCTTTGCTAGTTGCACTCGCCTATGTCGTGATCTGGCTCCTTTTACGACCTAAGCTGAAGCGTAATTATGCTCCTAGATCATACGTTGGATCACTCCGCGAGCAGTCAGTTTTCTCACTTCTTGTCCAATGGTGATCAATAGAACTGACCCTTTCCATCGCAGAGAACGATCCCCAGATCTCCCTACTGGTCTCTTCAATTGGGTTGGCGTGTTCAACAAGCTTCCCGATACTTACGTCTTGAATCATCATTCCCTCGATGGCTACCTGCTACTTCGCTACCTGAAGATTTCCGTTTTGATAACCTTTGTTGGCTGCTGTATCACCTTCCCCGTCCTCTTCCCAATCAATGCCACTGGAGGAAACGGCCAAACGGAGCTGAATATGCTATCCTTCGGAAATGTCAAGAATCCCAACCGGTACTATGCCCACACCTTTGTTGGCTGGATTTTCTTCAGTGAGTCCCCAATGAAGGATCGATGAAGAAGAAAACTAATTCTCCGCAGCCTTTGTCTTCTACATGGTCATGAGGGAAAGTATCTACTACATCAACCTACGCCAAGCATACCTGATCTCTCCTCTGTATGCTAATCGTTTGTCTTCCCGGACCGTGCTATTCACGTCTGTGCCGGAGGAGATGCAAAATGAGGCCAAGTTGCGGAAAGTCTTCGGTCCCCAAGTCAAGAATCTTTGGATTGCGAATGACTGCAAAGAGATTGAAGAGCTGGTCACCGAGCGAGACAAGGTCGCGATGAAGTTGGAAGCCGCCGAAACCAAATTGGTTAAGTCAGCAAACACAAACCGCCTCAAAGCCGCAAAGAAAGGAGGTGCGGCCGAAGCCGCAATCGGAGCTGATGGCGACGACGTTGACGGTGAATCTGGCTCTGTCGCTGCTCGCTTCGTGCAGCCAAAGCAGCGTCCTACCCATCGCTTGAAACCGCTCATCGGCAAGAAGGTCGATACCATCAATTGGTGCCGCTCGGAACTTGCTAGTCTGATACCAAAAATTGACGCCCTACAAACAAAGCTTCGTGCTGGAGAGGGCAAATTCATCTGCTCTGTCTTCATTGAATTCTACAACCAGACCGAAGCGCAAGCCGCATATCAAAGCCTGGCCCATCATCAACCCCTGCACATGTCCCCAAGGTTCATTGGTGTTAGTCCTGAGGAAATCATCTGGAAGAATCTGACCATCAATTGGGCATCAAGAATCGTCCGCAACATCCTAACGACCTGCTTTGTATCAGCTCTTATCATCTTCTGGGCTATTCCCGTCGCTTTCGTTGGTGCGATCTCCAATATCAAGGCTTTATCTCAAGGTGACAACACTGTGACTCCGCCAAAGCCTCCCCTCCTCCCATGGCTCAGCTTTATCAACAAGATTCCCCCTTCGATCCTTGGTGTCATCCAGGGTCTTCTACCCTCGGTCCTGCTTGCTGTTCTAATGGCATTACTACCAATCATCCTCCGATTGATGGCCAAATTGTCTGGAAAGCCTTCACTTTCAAGCATCGAGCTCCGGGTCCAGAATTCTTATTTCCTCTTCCAGGTCATCCAGGTCTTCCTCGTCACAACAATCACATCGTCGGCTTCTGCAGCTGTTGTTTCGATCATCAGCAAGCCAGCCGACGCGTTAACTTTACTGTCCGGCGACTTACCGAAAGCCTCCAACTTTTACATCTCGTATTTTATTCTTCAAGGTCTCGCTATCAGCTCGGGGGCCTTGCTGCAGCTTGTAGGTGTCATCCTCTTCAAGATCTTAGGGAAATTCCTAGATACGACGCCCCGTAAGATGTACAAGCGTTTCGTGACACTCTCCGGTCTTGGCTGGGGAACCGTCTTTCCGGTGTACACGTTGTTGACAGTGATCTGTAAGTTACTGCATCTTTCTTGCTATTGATATGCTGCTAACAACTTGGTAGCTCTCACTTATTCGGTCATTGCTCCCTTGGTGATGGCTTTCTCTACAATTGGCCTCTACCTGATCTACCTCGCCTATAGGTACAATCTTCTGTTTGTATTCAACTCCAACATCGACTGCCATGGATTGGTTTATCCTCGGGCCCTCCAGCAAACCACCACCGGCATTTACTTAGCTATTGTATGCTTGATCGCTCTGTTTGCAGTTTCAAAGGCATGGGGCCCGTTGATTCTGATGATCGTTTACCTCGTCTTTGCGGCCCTCTTCCACCTCTCACTCAACTCAGCTATCGATCCGATGCTACAGTATCTGCCCAAGACATTGCAGGTAGAGGAAGACTCACTTCTTGCTCTAGAGAATGGTCATCCTGACCCACAAGAAAAGGAGACCAAGATCGGCACCCAGGCAGTGGAAGAAGTTGAAAATGGGCTAGGGCCTGCACCGCATAAAAAGCCAAACATGCTTACCAAGTTCCTCAAGCCGCATGTCTACACAGACTATCATACAATGAGGCGCCTTGTTCCTCGTGGTTTTGCCGATATTACTTATGATCCAGAGGTTGAACGAACAGCATACTACCATCCCGCCATCTCTTCGCCTACTCCAATCTTATGGATCCCACGCGATCAAATGGGCGTCTCCAGGCAGGAGTGCATTCACAGCAGCAAGGTGATTCCAATGACAGACGAGAGTGCCGGCTTCGATGAGACGGGCAACATGACATGGGATCATGAAAGCGCAAGACCGCCGATTTATGAGGAGAAGGTCTATTACTGATTGGGAGAAGATTGGAGGGAACCCGCGGAGGAATTGAAAAATGATACCCAAATACCCAATTGTGCTGAACTTTCACTATTACTAATCTTTGGCAACGATCGTGCTTCTAGGGGGCGTGAATCTTTAGAGCGAGTATACGATGAGCGCTATGCATTTGGTCCTGCCATTAGAGTGTCTTAATGAGATTGTATTTAGGCATAATTGAGTCGATTTAGACTACGAACAGGGTCCTTGTAAGCCTGCCAATTTGGGATTGGATTTCCATTCTCACTTTCGGGCAGATAGGTCCAAAGAGGCACGTCGTAGATGCTTCAACTGTTGAAAAGTCTGAACGTGTGGTCACGTGCAGATTCTCAGAAGACGTCACGGTAGCTTCTGCGCTAGTCTGTTTTCGGGACCCCTGCAATAATCCATGGATGGCAAAACTTTTCTGCTTTCTCCCTAAAGGATTGCCAACCGGTGACTTTGCCTTGCGCTTCAACCTTTGGCGGGAGGACAATTTTCACAGTCCTTTGTAAATCTGATAATGCTGGTACGAGCATCTCGCAGAAGACTGCAGCTTGCGATACAACAGGCTCGATTGGACGCAGAATCTATACAGCTGCCGTTTCTCTGTCCTGCCCTTCTCAATCCACCACTCCAAACACGAACATCTTCTTCATACAACAATCCATCTTCAAAGTCCGGTCTAAAGTCACCGCGCCCAGCCTCGCGTCCAGACTACAATGTTCTGCACTCAACAAGCAGGGGTTTGGCGTCCGCTGCAGCCATCGAGTATCAATCGCCGCAAGACTTCATACCCTTCTCTCCCTGGCCCGAAGCTGCAAGCTTGCCAGCTTTTGGACCAGAAACAATTCCTGCTCTTCACGGCTTTGAAACGCGGCCAACGCCGCTGATACTCGATGACCGCCCTCTATCAACTCTCGGCAAGTTTCGATCTGCTGATGGGATCAGTGGCGATGTCAATGAAATCCATCAAACTTTACACGCTTCCCTCCGCATTGGCCGGTTTGAAAGAGCGGCTACCCTTGTGCGACGACTTCACCAAATCTACCAGCCAGAGGCTGCTGGGCTACTTGCCGCACACAAGGATTATATCAGAGAAATGACGGCCATGATCATCAAGACTAAGAATATGCTTCAATTGCAAGCTTTATTGAAGTGGTACGAGATCGAAATCAAAGCTCAAGGCGTTTCTCAAGACGCGGAACTCTTCGCGCTCATAATCCAGGCCTGTCTTCAAGATCCCAACTACAAAAAGCGGATGCGAACAGTGAGAAGGTACTATAACATAGCTCGCGATCATGGCATAGAAGAAGAGACAAAAGAAAGGGTTCCAGAACTAGAAGACGCTTTCAAGGTTTGAGGAAATCTAGAATAGAGCGGAACATTTGCTTACACCATCCATAGAACTTCGGCTGGTACATAAATCGGATGCCTATGCCAGCCGAACAAAGACCCAACGTGCCTGGTTTCGAACCCGATTTTGACCCTTTGTCAAGGAGGTTGCGAGAGGTCGAGACCAAAGGTCAAGGGCTTTTGACCCTGAGGAAGTCGTTATCGTCGCTGCAGAAATCAAGCGAGCTGCAAGGAATTGCTTCTAAAGACGAACTTCTAGCACGGGCAGAAGATCAAACAATTCCTAACGTGGATCGACAGCTGTACATGGAAGAGAATACAGTCAAGGCTGCCCTAGAGCGTTGGCAAATTGAGAATGCCCAGCTCAGAAAGATTGGAATCAGTAGCGCGCTCCAAGACAGAGCTCCCATTGGAGGCTTGATGTGGACTTGGCACGAGCAGCTTGAGCCGGCCATCAAGGAAGAAATGAAGATGTTCGAGAAAGCGGAGAGGAATGCGGATAAGAAAGGAAAGAAGACAGCACCTGACATCGATCGGCTTCAGTGGGGACCATTTCTGGCAAGCCTACCTGCTGAAAAAATATCCGCTTTGACTATCATGGCCGTAATGCAGACTGCATCTACTGCTGGGAACGTGAAGGGTACGAAGCTTGTTACTTTGGTGTATCAGATTGGGAAACTGCTTCGAGAAGAAGCCTATGCTTGCATTAATCGTGAAAATCGTGGCTTTCAGGACTGGCGCAGAAAGAGTCACACTCGAGATGGATACATCAAAGCCTCACGATTGAGAAGTGTTGCAGATAAGCTTGCAGCTGGCACAGAGCCTGAGCTGTACGACACAGCGCATTGGCCATCGACAGTTTCTTTCAAAATTGGAGCTTTGCTATTGTCCAAGCTGATAAGCATTGCAAAGGTGGACGTCTCGCGAAAGAATCCAGAGACGGGGTTAGATGTTCACGAGTCCCGGCCTGTCTTTTTCCATACATATCAACACTCCAAAGGAAAGCGAGTAGGTATTGTGCAGCTGAATGCGGCCATCATGGACAAGATGGCAAAGGCGCCCGTCGGCTCCGCCCTCGCAAAATTGTTACCGATGGTCTGCGAGCCGAAACCTTGGACTGCTTTCAATAGCGGTGGTTTCCTAGACCAAAATCTCCGAGTCGTGCGAGCTCATTCCGCGGATTCATACTCCAAAAGCTACTTGATGACGGCAGCTGAAACTGGCGATCTGGCACAGCTCTATCAAGGGCTCAATGTACTTGGTAAGACGCCCTGGAAAATCAATCAGCGAATCTTTGGGGTCATGGCAAACGTTTGGGACACAGGAGAACCAATTGCTGGCATTCCGCCTGAGAACCCTACAATGGAATATCCTCCGGAGCCTGACTCGTCAAGCGGCCGAGAGGAGCGCCGGCGCTGGCTTACTAAGGTTCAGAGACTCGAGAACGAAAAGACAGGCCTCAGGAGTCAGAGATGCTTCATGAATTTTCAATTGGAAGTGGCTCGTGCCTTTAGCAAGGAGACGTTTTATTTTCCTCACAATGTGGATTTTCGAGGCCGCGCTTACCCGATGGTGCCATTCATGAATCATATGGGCGCTGACAATATGCGCGGGCTCCTTCTTTTCGCAGATGGCAAGAAGCTTGGCGAGTCAGGTTTATGGTGGCTCAAGGTACATCTTGCAAATGTTTACGGATTCGACAAAGCTAGCTTCAAGGAGCGAGAAATGTTCGCTGAAGAGAGTATTGCTGAGATTACAGACTCGGCGTTGAATCCATTACACGGACGACGTTGGTGGTTGAAGGCGGAAGACCCTTGGCAATGTCTCGCTACTTGCATCGAATTGCATGGAGCTCTTCAACTTGATGATCCAACTCAATTCATTTCGCACCTTCCCGTTCATCAAGATGGCACCTGCAATGGCTTACAGCATTATGCAGCTTTGGGCGGTGACGTGGTAGGAGCCAAACAGGTGAATCTGGAACCTGGACAACGGCCGTCAGACATCTATACCGCAGTCGCAGAAACCATAAAAAACGAAGTAAAGCAAGAAGCCTCAGACGGCCATCTCATTGCCAAATACTTGGACGGTCATGTCACAAGAAAGGTCGTCAAACCGACAGTCATGACCAACGTCTATGGTGTCACGCTTGTCGGGGCGAGAGCGCAAGTTCAAAAGCAGCTGGCAGATAGTCTCAAATTTCCGGAAACGGGTCCGGTTACCCTACAGTACGCATCACACTACATCGCGAAGAAGATCTTCAACACGTTGGGCAACATGTTCAACGGGGCTCATGAAATTCAGTACTGGCTCGGAGACTGTGGCAATCGAATCTGTGAATCAGTCTCATCAGGACAGATTTCTCGGCTGGAACAACAATCCAACGGTGGGTCACCGCGTACCGCTTTTCGGATGAAGGAATATAAAACCAAAGCTGACTGTGGCTCGGCTGCCTTCCTGACGCCTGTGACTTGGACAACGCCGCTTAAAATTCCCGTCGTTCAACCATATCGCAAAAATCAAAACGCGGCATTAAAGACAGAGTTGCAGACTATTTGGCTGCGAAAGCAAATTTCACAGTTCCCAGTGGATAAAACGAAGCAACTTCAGGGCTTTCCTCCAAACTTTATCCATTCCCTTGACGGCACCCATATGTTTTTGACCGCTTTGAGGTGCAATGAGCTTGGCCTGACATTTGCCTCGGTGCACGACTCATTCTGGACCCATGCTGCCGATATCGACGTCATGAACAAGGTCACTCGCGATGCCTTCGTTCGGATGCACTCCGAAAACATCGTTGCTCGACTTCACGCAGAATTTGAGACGAGGTACAAGGGATACATGCGCTTAGCCTCCATCTACCTTGCAACACCAGTGGGCAGGAGTATCGCACGATGGAAGAAAAACAATCCTGGAATGGGGACCAGCGGGTCCAAGACTACCCAGGGCCGCATTGACCCGGGTAAGGTTGCAGAGTTGATGTTGGAGGTAAAGCGCTTGCGTTTGCTTGCCTCCAAAAACGCCATGGAAAGAGCGGAGGGTGAGGCCATGGAAACACCGGCTAGCATATTCGAAAAGCTTTCGAGCGAAGATGCTCTTGCGGCTCCTGATCGACGACCGACGACAATCGGTCAGAGGCGCAGGGTCGGGCAGGTCAAGCTCGAGAGCAAGAGGCAGGCCGAGGCAGTAAAGACAGAGACTTCGAAGCTGCAAGAATTGTCGTTGGGTGCAGTTGACTTGGGCGATGAAGAAATTGATGCTGTTGAACATCAAGCAGGCGAAAGGGAGGTCATTCACGGAGAAACAAGAGAGGAGGCTGTTTCTGAAGGGGGGATCACAAGCAGCCCAAGGTGTTGAAGCCGGGAATACGGTATCTCAACAAAGTGTACTTCTGGGTGCCATTGACCTTCCCGCCGGTGCCGGAGAAGGGGACCTTCGATGTGAGGAGGCTGAAGGACAGCTTGTACTTCTTTTCCTAACGCTAGGATATAAGTCCCCACTCACGGTTGAGGTCTAAGGTGGTGTAGAGAAAGAGGAGGGAGGTCTTCATGTAGTTTACTCTGTACGAGTGTATATATTTAAATCCTTATAAACTCCACATCTGATTCGTCTCCATCTTCTTCTCTTGCATTTAGTACCTGTGTCTATCTAGCACTAGGAAATGGATGAGTAATGCCGATTGCGGCTCTGGACGAAGCGGCGGGATTGCGTGCTTCCCACCAATGACGATCTTCCATCAATATTGTGGCGAAGAAATTATTGAGAACAAGTCCCGTGCATGCAGCCACGAAGGTATTGCTTTTTGAAAAGTGGTTGATAAAGTGATGAATTAACAAACAACCAGCTACTGTTCTGCTTTTTCTGAATTGAAGATCCAATCGATCAGTCTCAATGGCAGCCATCAGCACCGCTGGGGAAGCAGGTGAGAGAACCCCCCACTGCGAAAGCCACCACGACTCGATGCCGAAGTCTTGCTGACGGCCAGTTGTGGTGCAGTCGCTCGAATAGCGTACTCAGCCAGCGATGTGATTCTGTCTGTTCAGCCATCACTGGGTCGAGACTCCGAGTTCTCAAGCACCTTGCACAAATTATCAAGCAAACAAACGAAGGGAATAGCAGCAAAGGAGCCCAAAGTATGCCCTCAAACAACGATTTGACGGACCTTACAGATGCTGATCCTCACCAGGTACAGTCGGTACGGTTCAACACTGATCCACTCCTCTCCGCTTTCGAACCTCTCCGCTCCGGCAAACTCGTCTCCGTCACCACAACCTCCGCCATCCTCCTACCTTCCGTACCACACCTGTACAAGCTTGGCCAGTACCCCATCGTCATTCATGCTGCCTTGAATCCTTACAGTAGCCCTGACTACTCAGAAATCACTTCAATACGACAATGCGGCTTTACATTTCTACACTCAGAGACGCTACAAGAGGCGCAAGATATTGCGCTATCGGCACACGCTCTGGCAACACGGAGCGGAAAAGGGGTTATTCATTTCTTCGATCCCGCCAATTCGGAAAAAGACCATTCAATAGAGGATGAAAGTCCTTTTCTAGTAAAACATCTGTTGGAACTCGACCTGGGAAGAGGGGAACAGCCAGCCGACGGTGAGACTTCGCTCTACGTCGATGAGGGACGGCAGGCTACACTCACAGAGGACTCGATCAGCGCTACTAGCGGCCCAACCCCACAACAGAGTCACGGTATCAGCGACGCCTCCGCACCACTTCCACCTCGAGCACTCAATGGAGATTCTTCTGCAAGCTCATCTGGCAGAGAAAGTAGTATAGATAGCCGGCCTACAGTATCTTCAGCCACCTCAGTCACGTCCACTACCACCAGACCCGTCACATCTGAGGACATTCACACAATAATTTCTCACATATGGGAGAGAATCGCCAAGGCCACGGGAAGGATATACCATGCATTCGAATACACAGGCTCGGAGGATGCGATCTCGGCTTTATTCGTGTTCGGTTCTACAGGTATTTTCGTTGATGAACTGATAGCATCCAAGGAAACTGAAGAATTTGCAAAGTCTGGGCTCATAACAGCTCGACTGTACAGGCCATGGCTTGCCGCGAATCTCATTCAAGCAATACCGAAGTCCGTTAGCAAAATAGCAGTGCTAGAACAGATTAGAAGAAAGACTACGAAATGGGGTCCAGTGTTGCTCGATATACTTACATCTCTGAGGACAGGACCGTCTACGTCAGGCACCCCTACAATAGTAGGATATCAACTGGGATACATCGAGCCCGCAACAGCCCGACAAGCACTACGAGGCATCTTCCAGAATCTCAATTCGCCCTCACCTATACAGAACCTCGAGGTTGGCTCCCGAAAAAAGCCCACGAGTAATACTAATGAATATAGCTTGGAACAACCCAAGGTTGAAACAGCATACATGAAAATCCTTGAGCAAGTATTCGGCGAGCGACTACATCTTGCTAACCGGCTCGGCGCTGCCCATGCCGGTATCTCATCGACCTTGGCTTCCAATCCTGAATTTGGCTTTGGTTCTCTGCTTGCTAGAATAGACCGTCGGACACGCTTTGTCGGTGACGTGCAGGAGGCTGCTACAAGCGCTGAATTTATCACCGAAGCGCCAAAAAGCTGGCTATCAAAATGGGCGCTTGCGGCCCGCGAACCAGCCAGGGCAAATGATCTAGCGAAAGAGGTCATTGCTCGATTAAGTACTGATGGGTCGAGTCTAGCAAATCGTTTGCTGTCAACAAAAGCCCTGTTTTTCAACGAATCACAGTGGTTGATTGGATCAGACGCATGGGCATATGATCTCGGCAATTCTGGAGTCCATCATGTGCTCGCATCAGGCGCGAATGTAAACATGCTTATTATCGATTCTCAGCCATATTCTGATCGAGCTGCTACTGACACGGCGAGGCGAAAAAAGGACATCGGTCTTTATGCTATGAACTTCGGCAATGCTTACGTAGCTTCTGTGGCGGTCTATAGCTCGTATACTCAGGTGCTAGAGGCAATGATTGAGGCAGACCAATTCGACGGTCCCTCAGTAGTGCTTGCCTATCTGCCATACAACAAGGAAGACGACTCCCCACTGACCGTCTTGCAGGAGACTAAGAAAGCTGTTGATTTAGGATATTGGCCGCTTTATCGATGGGACCCAAACAATGACGAAAACGGGCAACCAAATTTCTCACTGGACTCTGAGCGTATCAAACAAGAACTCGAAGAGTTCCTGCGGCGGGACAATCACTTGACCCAGCTGATGAATCGACATCCAGAATTTTCAGCCAACCTGTCGGAGTCCTATGGAACCGAAGTTCGCACCTTACAAAAAAGGAGAGCGAAAGATGCGTACGACAGGATGTTAGAGAGCCTATTCGGAGCACCGTTGACCGTAATTTTCGCATCGGACAATGGCAATGCTGAGTCTTTAGCGAAGAGGCTCGGAAATAGAGGCAAGGCTCGAGGTCTGAAATCAAAGGTCTTCGCCATGGATGACTATCCGTTAGAAGATCTCCCCGGAGAGGAAAATGTTGTCTTAATTACTAGCACCGCAGGTCAGGGTGAGTTCCCACAGAATGGACGAGCGTTCTGGGACACCATCAAGGATGCTGGCGACCTTGACTTGTCTAGCATTAATTATTCAGTTTTTGCGCTTGGAGACAGCCATTACTGGCCACGGAAGGAAGACAGAATATACTACAACAAGCCTGGCAAAGATTTAGACGCCAGATTAACTTTTCTTGGGGGCAAGTCGCTTGCAGAGATCGGACTTGGAGATGACCAGGATCCAGATTCATATCAGACTGGATACAACGAATGGGAACCGAAGTTGTGGCAGGCTCTCAACGTCGATAAAGTAGAGGGTCTACCTGATGAGCCACCACCGATCACCAATGAAGATATCAAAATACAGTCCAACTTTCTCCGCGGTACGATTGAAGAAGGGCTCGAAGATAATTCGACTGGGGCAATAGCAGCTTCTGACCAGCAATTGACCAAATTTCATGGCACCTACATGGAAGATGACCGTGATCTACGGGACGAACGAAAGGCGCAAGGCCTTGAGCCTGCATACGCCTTTATGATCAGATGCAGACTAGCGGCCGGTATAGCTTCGCCTTCACAATGGCTTCAGATGGACGAAATCAGTAGTACGCTGGGCAATGAGACCATGAAGTTGACAACTCGTCAAACTTTCCAATTCCACGGCGTCGTGAAGAGCAAGCTGAAGCCAGCCATGCGATCCATCAACAAGGCGCTCATGACTACGATTGCAGCCTGCGGTGATGTGAATCGTAATGTAATGTGCAGTATCCTCCCCACTGAATCAGCCTACCATCGTGACGTGTACGAAGCGTCAAGAAAAATCAACGATCATTTGCTCCCATCAACATCCGCCTACCATGAAATCTGGATCAAAGACAAAAATTCGAATGAGAAGCAAACCCAAATAGCTGGCGACGCTCTTCAGGATAAAGAGCCTCTCTACGGCCCGACTTACCTCCCTCGGAAATTCAAAATTACAATCGCAGTCCCTCCATCAAACGACACAGACGTCTATGCCCACGATATAGGGTTAATAGCAATCAAAGGCTCTGACGACCGTCTCGAGGGTTTCAATGTCCTCGTAGGCGGTGGAATGGGCGTGACCCATAACAACAAGAAAACCTATCCTCGCACAGGCAGCATGTTTGGCTACATCCCCACCTCCCAGATCCATCTCGTATGCGAGAAAATAATGCTCGTGCAACGCGACAATGGCGACCGTAACAATCGAAAGCACGCCCGCCTAAAATACACAATTGACGACATGGGCGTCGAAGCTTTCAAATCGAAAGTCGAAGACCTCCTAGACGGCTTAAAATTCGACGAGCCACGCCCCTTCAAATTCCTATCCAACATCGACACCTTCGGCTGGCAGCGCGACGAGAACGGCATGAACCACTTCACCTTCTTCATCGAGAACGGCCGCGTGGAAGATACGCCCGACTTCCCCATGAAAACTGGCCTCCGCGAGATCGCAAAAGTGCATCGAGGTGAATTCCGCCTCACGCCGAACCAGCACCTCTGCCTCTCCCTCGTCCCGGACTCTGAGCTCCCTACCATAAAAAATCTCATGAAACAGTACAAACTCGACGTCAAGCACGAAGGCACTTCTGCCCTCCGCCTCTCTTCCTCCGCCTGCGTCGCCTTCCCAACATGTGGCCTCGCCATGGCGGAAAGTGAGCGCTACCTCCCTATTCTCATCACAAAACTTGAGTCAACCCTTGTAGACTTGGGGCTTAGTAATGACTCTATTGTTATGAGGATGACGGGCTGTCCGAACGGCTGCGCGCGCCCTTGGCTCGCGGAGGTGGCGTTCGTGGGGAAAGCGTATGGGGCTTACAATATGTATCTTGGAGGGGGGTATCATGGACAGAGGCTGAATAAGCTTTATAGGAGTAGTATCCAGGAGGAGGAGATATTGGAGATTATGAGGGGGATGTTGAAGGAGTGGAGGGATACGAGGGATAACGGGGAGTATTTTGGAGATTGGACGATACGGAGGGGGTATGTGAAGGAGACGACGGAGGGGAAGGCATTTCATGAGGGGGTGATGGAGGAGGAGAGTGATGATGAGTGATGAGTGGGGGGGTTGGGGGTGGGGGAGAGTGGTGTAGTGCATATAGATGGACCTTCTGATGATTTGGTGTGTATATATTGCGAGAAACTTAGAAAATGCATACTTAGATAATGATTAAAAGCAGACATTTTCACCTTATCGGTTCTCACATACTTGAATTTACCAAATCACTTCAAATGTCGAGTTAGAAGCAAGCCGTCTATATTGTCAAAGCAAGGAATAGCATACTTTCGTCTCCCAGGCTGACCGTGTGAACAAATATTCATTTGACAGTGCTCCTTTACCGGAATGAGACTGATAGTACTACCTTACTACGTAACGCCGACCAAGTGTGAGTTGCGTGATAAAGTGATAATATCAGCCGTCATTCATCCCCCCCATCCTCATGACCCCCATGTTCGGAATATAGTCGAGTGGCATCGAATCAAAGAACTCACATCTAGGTGACAGTATGATAGTGGTACAAGGCCGGACACGAGAAGCCACGTGAGCTGCCCACATGATGCGGCTCAACTTCACTTCTGAGCATTCGATTCTGGTGGCTGGATTACGGTATTCACCACTGCTCAGCCACTTTCTCTGTGGCAATCGAAACAGGAGATAGCTTGATGTTGGATGGTAGACTTATTTTTACCGTGGGCTTGTTGGGGAAAGATTTGAGTACCGCTTTGGGGGAAGTGCGGCCGTTCACTTGTTGTGCAAACCGCTAGACCGGGGTGTACTGCTCGGAAATGCGTTCATGGACGATGGGTAGGATCATCGCCCCGTTGCTGGTATGGGTATGCAAGCGAATCACGTTGAATTGTTGTTGTGATTGTGAATGCGTGGGAGCACTCAGGTGATACGAGAAGAAGGGAGACTCGGGTCTGGATAGGCCATAGCTTTTGTCGTCCTTCCTGTGACGGGATTCTTTCAGCAACAAGTATTGTACTACAGCGTAAGATTTTTGGGGAAAGAATTCGTGGTTGTCATCTTAAACCCATCTTCGGATTTGAGAAGCGAACACAATATTTTCCCAGAAGACAATTTTTTTTTTTGGCTGAAATGTTTTCCATAACGGAACAGGAGACTCATAATCGGAAACTTAGTATTGGAGTGACAACAGGGTTACTAGTTCCTTGCCATGTTCTCTATTTACTCCGAATTTTGTCCCGGAAACTGCTGCGGACACCACTTTGGATTGACGACTGGTTTATGCTTCTTACCTTGGTGCGTAGCATTACACAGTTATACAGATTCATAAGCTAAATTGTGATCAGATCCTGTGTACTGGACTGAGTATTGTCGAGTATCTCAGTAAGTCCGCTAGAAAAGTGTCATTGACGTTCATATCTCAAGCAAACGAACAGGCATTGCAAATGGTGCGGGGTACCACCAAATACATCTGACAAGCGCGGAATTCAGGAAGTATCTGATCGTTCGTTATTCCTACTTTTTGACCCTTTTGCTAAGTTAAAGAGATCAGCGATCTGACAGATGTAGACTCGCTATATCTACCAGCCACTCTGGGCACTTGATGTTGCCGGCGTCAAGATCGGGATTCTCCTTTTCTACTATCGTGTCTTTCCAGTCCGCGAGTTCCGTCGCTTGGTGATTATAGTCGGAGCAATCGTTCTCGTTACCATCACCGCGACCTTCATTCCCTTTATATTCCAGTGTCATCCCATTCGATACTTCTGGCACGATACCAAAACCGGCACTTGCATCAACCGGGTGACATTCTGGGTGTGGGGAGGAATTATCAACCTCGCAACTGATATCCTCGTTCTGAGCCTACCTATTCGCATGGTTTGGAACCTCAAGATCTCAATATCTCACAGGCTGGCTCTACTGTTCTTGTTCTGTCTAGGTGGTTTGTAAGTGCGAATAAATGCTTCTCAGTATGCCTTTACCAGAACTGACTTTGATTAAGTGCTTGCATCGCAAGTATTATCCGCATCATCGCTCTACATAGGATGAATCTAAAAGATTACCCTTGTTAGTCAAACCCCTACTTTCAGAAGATGTCACTTACAACCTTCAGTTGGTGGATTGAACGGCGGACTCTGGAGTTTAGTCGAAGTAGATCTCGGCTTCATCTGCGCCAATCTTCCTCACACGCGACCCTTAGCGATTCGACTCTATCAAGGCTGCAAAAAGTTGAGCTCCAATGCTCGCTCTAACAATCCCGACTCTGGCCCACGTACAAATTCTGCGTCTCGACTTTCTCAACTTCAACCAGGCCTGCGCCAGAAAGAGGGTTTTCAAAATCTCGAACGTGGACGTTCATTGATGGACAAAGAATTGCCGAAGATACCAGACGTCTCGAGAAGGGAGCCCGAGAAACAGACTGGGGATGCGCTACCATTGCGAGATCTTGCACCTTCGGGCAAGCCGTCCAAGGCAGGCTCGGGTAAGGTCAGGGTAGATACAGAGATCTGGCAGGATGCTCGATCCACGAGGATGTCCCGAGCACCCACACCTGGGCTCGCTTGGAGGGACAACAACGTATCGACGAGGATTAGTGCTCAGAGCCGTGGTGCTTGATCTAGATGTCGGCCCCAAGATATTCTAGTCCTAGCAGCTCTGATCGTCTTACCAGACGTCAACCTACTTATTTCTTTGGTTTACGACCTATGATTACCTCGCAGCTGGCCAGAGAAGAATTCAATTGGGAATTTTGTACAATCAATGAGGTTGATGTATGGATAGCGAAATGTATGTGACTGCTAGATTGATGGATCTGCCACTCGTCCAAATTCAGACTGCCTTAGAGCAAAGTCTCGGGTATGCCTCCCTGTAGAATGGTGAGAGACTTGGACAAATGAGAGAAACATAGAGAGAACTGCGGCGAGCAGAGAGCCTTACCCCACATACTTATAGCCAATGACAGGTCCACCAGAAGTCATGATGAAGAATTTCTGTAATCCTGATTTTGTCCTAGTTGCGCTGTAGGATGCCGTATAGCGCATCGTGTAGATCAAGTAGGACAAAACCAAGATAGAGGTAAAATATAGTTAGTTTGCTAGCAATCGGCTAACTCCTGACCATATCCCAACGCCCATCTGTGATGCCTACTTCAAAGCAATACGTTCTGGTCCGTTCCATCAGTCTTCCCCAAGAGTACAAACACTTGTATCTTGCGGATGATCGTTGCCTGCTTTCGCGGTTCTTCTGTCAGACCTTCGAATCAATGATACTTGCCTTTACCTACAGGTTCTGAAGGATTCGAGACGATTTGAGGTAGATGTAAGTCCCATGGATTTCTGGTCCAAGAGTTCGAAGGAATTTGGTCAAGCGATTCGTGAGAGTTGGCGTGGTCATTCATATCTCAGATGTGACACAGCAAAAATTGAAGGGCAGCAGTGTGCTCGAAGAGCACAACAAGAATTACGTAAGCGTATCGTGCGCCTATCAAATCCAGTAGACTCAGTTACTTTGTGTGAGAGATTGTCATATGCGTGAGTTCACCTCTTCCGTCATTTGGATTAAATTCTAGAGCGTTTTCCTATTCTTTTCGTCACCATTCTATCAAGATACTCCTCTTTTGTCAGTATGATATATAGAAGCGATGACTAGCTTGGGTTCCGGCTTCACCATCTTGGCGGCGGACATGATCTTGGTGCAATTGAAGGCCAATCAGGAAAAGCCCTTTCCAATTTGGGACAGAGAGCGATGTCCAGCATAATTCCTACTGATACTTGTTGTCTCCGATCACGAGGGCTCGACAAAGGTCCGATACTCATGGTCTGATTAGTTGTTGTGCCGGCTTGATTTGAGGAACGATCAGCCGTTGGTCAAGTCGCGTATCGGATTTCCGAAGTTGGTTGCACTCAAGATGTCTAGGAAACCAACAGCCGAGTTTGGTTAGCCTGTGAGTTGTGGTGAGTCTTAAGAACGCCATTCTCGACGTCGATAGTAGAAAGATCTCCTATCTCGTTTGTTACTCCTTTCGTTGTCGATTTATGCCAGGAAGTGAGCTCGCAGGCCATCATGCTACGTACCACGGCGTTCAGCTTCTTGATACTCTTTCTATTTCAAAGGGTATTTTCAACACCCACGCCACCGAATACCACTACCCTTTATCATCAAACCCAGGAACCAGCAGATTATGAATGTCCGTCTGCACCAGATGATGCCTTCAAGTTCGAAATATATCCATTCGAAATATTCAGAGTGCGCGACCATCCCTTCCCCCTTTCTCTCCCCCTAGTCTTTTCCCTCCCTCTACTACCAGGAGTGGACCTGCTAGCCCTCCTTACGCTCCCCTATCGCTAATCTAGCCCTGCTTTCTCAGCTCAGAGGCTGGTACGTCGACACTCGCTTCTGCGCATCAGCCAACACGGCCAGACTCCCGCCAATCCCTGGCGAAAGTCCCATTCTGGTCCATCTGGGCGACTGCGACGGATATCTCGCTAATGAAGAGGGGTCGAAGCAGAGAATTAGAATCGATTCGGAGGATGCTGGGCACGGGTTGCTCCAATTCTATTTCCCTACGAGGACACAGGATGGGATTGCGATGCATGTTGATGGAATATTCGGGGGGCTTCATCGGACGGAGACGGAGTGGATCAGGCTGCCCAGCGAAGGGGAGGGTGCGGATGATGGTGGGTGGAGAAAGGGAATGGTAGCTGAGTAAGGACCTGGATGGAGGCCCTGAAATTCCGAGAACGGGCTGTCAGGCAAGAAGAGAAGGCAGATCAAAGGCCGCTTAGGCTGTTTATGTTGCGCGTTTTCAGGACCAGTAGGGAAGATCCATCGGTCCTAGATCCTGCTGCTCCTTGACTCCATGCAAGTCCAACCAATCTTGTAATTTTTTCGGATAATGCTTCACACCTGCGCGCAACATAGCACCTAACCAACTCGTCAGTGGTAATGTCCATTTCTGAAGCGAGAGACAAAGTCCTTGTTGCCGCGCTTCCTTTTTCCATCGTGTTGCTTGTGAAGATTCTCAGCGGTCGCGTAGCAAGAACTAGACTTCCAATATAGGCTCTCATTCTTTAGAACGCCGCATTTGCAATCGCTAGTGAAAGCGTAGGCGTATGCACGTGCTGCACCACAGCTGTAGCCAGTCAAAGCACGCGTAGTAGACGCAATTACTGTTCCAGGCACATTCAAAGAGGGTGGGAAGGTCTCCTGGATTTAGCGAATGTTTGCGGCCGTATCGCTAAACAAATCGCCTGGTAAAGATTTGCAGGCCCGGGGAAAGAAAGATTTGCTGCATAAATGAGGTTTGTGTGATGTGGCGGGAAAAGATCCGCAGCATCACCTTGCCATCCACCGGGTGCTATCTTGAAGGTTGTATTAAACGTCCATGATGCAGATCACCAATAGTTGTTTCCAGAGTATCTGATGGGAGCAATGGCTGTTCTGATTGCGCTAATGCTGTGGTTTGAATCAGTGATATTGCAACAATCAGTCGAGTAGCAGGCGAAACTCCATCGATAGAGCCGCAGAACCAACACAATCTGGTCTTTCTTGACATGTCTAGAATATCGGTCGTCAAAATCTAATTCATATCTGCTCTAGCGATTTTGTTATACCACAGTAAGATGTTTGTATGTGAGATAAATCAGACCATTTGTTGGTCCGCCCACACGGCTCGACCTGAAAATTTGATCTCAAAGTCAAACGCGGCCGCATACCAACAGATATGTTTTGGCCTTCGTGATACTCGCCAGCTGAGATGAGTCAGTGTATGAAGTCTGTCAAAGCAAGGAATTGTTATGTCCTTCCAACATGAGTCCGAATCAGAAGCATATTCTTCTTAAAAAGTCGTATTTCGGCCAAAATAGTGAGAGGCTCACGCCTTTGCAAAAAGGTATGATAGCATGTCTGTTTTGTCTCTCAAACTTCTTACTTGCTTACGATCACGACTTCCCCTGTTCTAGGACAGTAGGTTTTGAGCAAATCCAATTCCATCTTTGTTGCTCATGATCTCTAGATTCGTGAGTGAAGTATAAAGGTTTAAGGACAACCCAGATTCCGTCTTCAAATGCCAGGCCCACTATAATCTCTACGCTCCCACTCTAAATCTGCAGGGTTATTTGAGTCCGTCACACTTTCGTCGAGCCCCCACGGGTCTTTATAGAATTTAGATACGAGTTAGACCCTGACGTAAGCATATCGAGCTATCCCAGCTCTACCAATCTGCTTGCTTCGAGTTGAGACGGGAAAACTAGAAAATTGTTGCAAAGACCCATTCTATGGTAATTTCGGCTTCTCTCAGCCAAATGAACATGTCTTCAGAACATTGCGGTTGTTGTCGAAATTTGCTTCAGGGATTCTAGGCTCAGTGATCATCTGCACATGGAGATATGCTCCATCAAGTGTGCTTCCAGACATGCAGACTACCGAGATCTCCAGTACTCAAAGCTTGAACGCTGCAAGTAGATCATTTACGTCTAATTCACAATGCGGCAGTGGCGAAGTATGTATTGTGAGATTGGTCGATACGCTAGGTTGTCTCCTAAAATAGTCCGGCCAATTCAGTGCAGGCTGCATTCTGCAGAGACAATTAAGTCCACACTCTGGCTCTGATCCGAATAAGAACGGTAGTCAGCGCTCATCACCTTATGAAAAGCTCGGTACGCTCTAAGTCTCACTAACTCATAAAGAGTAATTGTGCTACCCGTATATTCTTATAAGCGCCCGCCATCTTTCAAAGCCCGCGGGGAACCTCGAGGGAGTCTTGTACAGCATCTTTCAACTTTGAATCGAAGATGAGAAAGAGGAGTCACAACTATTGAGAACGTCTTGATTCGAAAGCCGAAACGCTAGAAGCATAGAAACGTGATATCAGGTATTGAGGACGTGTACTTGATCTCCAGATATCTCTGTTTTGATAACTCCCTAAAGTTGCAAGGCCGTTCCTAACCCAGGGTCACAAGTTTCTAAAGACTCTCCGAATCATCCTCACCACGTCGGATTTCACTGAGAACCTGCAGCTTGCTGTTCCAGGCATAAAGTCTCAGAAAGGTCGAAGAACCTTGCTAGGTCCTCAGTCATTATGCTTCAAGTTGGCGTGAGCAAGACTTGTTGGCTATCTCATGATGAACTTTCACCATGTGCAGACGACACAGCTTTGTACAGTTGAATGTAACGTATATCTGTGGTACCCCAGAAGACTTTGCAGGATGATTGAACAAATTGCTGTCGAGGAAGATCTAACTTCCTCGAGATGCCGGGCCAGGTTGGGGGTGGGGGTGCTGGGGACTGCCCCCTAAAAGGCCCCTTTAAGATGACCGAGGGTTGGTTTGACGGAACATGGCCACGCCAATTCCAATGCTGGCGCTAACTTTATGGGGGTGGCCCCCTGAAGAACCCCCTATAAGCAAATACTTTAGGGCGTTGCCTCCCCCCATTTCCAGCCTAATAGTTGGCGTGGCCATGTTCCGTCAAACCAACCCTCGGAGGTCACATCGCCGATCTACCTATATGCACGAAGTACTATGCACAACTCTTAACGCCTCACAACCTCAGGTATCGGAGGCTCTTCAAAGCCTCTAAAGACCATGACTACGGAGACGATCACGACAATTTCTCCGTCTACCAACTGGCCTGTTACTTCTCGCCAGGGCATCTCGGACGCAGATATCGCTCTTATTCCGGCTACCGCAACGCGGGCCTTCAACTCGTACAGAACAACTTCCCTGGAGGAACGACACACCACTGTTGGCAAAGCGCTCGATATCATTGAGCAGAGAAAAGATGTTCTCGCTAAGGAGCTCACAGAGCAGATGGGACGCCCAATAGCGTATACAGGAAAGGAGATATCAACAGCAGTTGCAAGGGGTCAATATCTCCTCAAAATCAGTGGAGAATGCTTGCAGGACGCACCAGGAGAGGCCGAGACAGGATTCAAGCGCTACATCAGGAAATATCCCATCGGTCCGGTCCTCATAGTGTTCGCTTGGAATGTTCGCCATTCCCTACACATGTCCTGCAAGAGAATATACTAAATACATCGCAGTACCCATACTTGATTCTTGTGAATGCATTGATCCCAGCTTTATTGGCAGGCAACAGCGTCATCATCAAGCCATCGCCCCAAACACCTACGATCGCCGAACAGATTCAAAACATCTTCCTCGAAGCTGGATTGTCAAAGGATGTGATACAGTACTTCCATTGTGGATCGATGTCAAGGCTCGAGGCTGTCGTAAAAGTTCCTCAGATAAGACTCATATGCTTCACCGGCTCCGTTGCAGGAGGATTGGCGGTGCAAAAAGCTGCTGCCAACCGGGTAGTCCCTGTGGCATTGGAGTTGGGAGGCAAAGATCCTGCTTACGTGCGGGAAGATGTAGATGTCAAGTGGGCGGCCGAGGAGATCGTAGATGGGGCAGTCTTCAATTCTGGGCAGAGTTGCTGTTCGCTTGAACGAGTCTATGTCGACGAAAAGATTCATGACCAATTTGTTTCAGCCGTCCAAGGCGTGCTTAATGGGTACAAGCTGGGCGACCCTATGGATCAATCCACTAATGTAGGACCGGTGGTCTCGAAGAAGTCCCTGGATACCATATCGCAGCACGTCCAAGATGCAATCAAGAAAGGCGCTGTAGACGCTACCCCAAAGAACGAGTCCTTCGAGAATCCGCCAGCAGATGGCAATTACGTTAAGCCTACGCTGCTAATCAACGTCACGCACGATATGGAAGTGATGAACGAAGAAACATTTGGCCCTGTAATTCCGGTCATGAAAGTCGGAAATGACGAAGAGGCTCTCCGCATGATGAATGACAGCGAATTTGGCCTTACGGCAAGCATCTGGACGAAAGATGTAGAAAGAGGGGAAGCACTGGCAGAACTGGTGGATGCCGGCACTTGCTTTGTGAATCGCTGTGACTACCCTAGTCCCGTGAGTCTTGTCATTGACGGGGAATTTGTATTGCTGATAATGTCTGTAGGATCTTGCTTGGACTGGATGGAAAGACTCTGGCAAAGGAGTCACGCTAAGCAAATTTGGATTCGAGCAATTTGTCAAGCTGAAGAGCTTCCACTTGAAGGACCACCCGAAATGAGGCGGCTTGAAGGGGCTGAAAGGGGCTTGCTCACATTCTCACCGCATGCGGTGGCGATAAACGAGGGCCATGCGAGGTGATCATCTTGGTGTGAGGAATGTTTCGTGTAGACACGTGGGCCTGCAGTGATGCAGATTTCAATTCCTGAGTTTCATGCGAGAGGAAGGTGATGCAGCGTCTTCTCCTACCATCACAACACGAACTCGACTTGAAATGACTACTCTATGATGATTATCAATGATTCGAGTACGTATTAATACTTCGTCCTGGCAGAGAAGGAAAGCTGACCGTATTTTGCCATATCTTCACCGGTACTCGCACTTACCAATATACCTTGCCACATTCCAGTGGAAAACCATGTGGCCACGAATGTCTCAACGAATGGCTTCTGGTAGGTCAGAGTAAACCGACAGAAAGGTCTTTGTCACAGCAACTTCAGTCATTCCGCATGTTCGGGTCAGCTTAATTAAAAGAGGCGGTCGCTGTTCCAATTCCGGAATCTGCTCATGATTTAAAAGCTCCGGGTCTCCCATTACTCCCTCTCTCTTCGCAGCACCCACTTTCGTTTACCACCTTTTTTATCAGATACGGCTGTCATGGCATGAGGCTTTCGATTCATACCTTTTCCTGTTCTTGATCAGTGTCTGCGTTGTTGAGACATCTTCCAACGCAATTGCTGGTGCACTGCTCTGCTCAGCCTCTGGCCGATCCTCAATCAGCAACAGACTCTAAGCCATGCGTACCTTCCGAGGCTTGCCAACATTGAAACGGAGCATTGAAAAACGCTGCAACCGGTGGATGCGCAAAGGCCGTCAAGATGACCTCCGTTTGAAGATTGTACGTGGACGACGACACAGAGTGTCGATATCCCTTGACTGACACTGCGATGCAGGGGCAGCCATTTGACTTCCAGTGCCTCACTGATCAAGAGGCCAAGGTCCGTATGTTGCAGCGTGCTCATGAGTAAGTAGCTTGTTCTCGGCCGACTCGAGTACGAAGGTCACTATGCTCACTTCAGCAGGATTGACACCCCGAGCGCGCAATCTGTCAATGCTGGAAATCCATTCGACCAGCAAACCCCCAGCATCTTCCTGCAACGGCCGTCCACCGCGGACTCCTCACGTAAATGTGCAACAGACGGCAGCTCGGCAGAGTTTCGTACGGGTTCAAAGATTTCAAAGCCAGCGCATGGCACGACCTCATCCAGGGTACTAGTCGAGCCTCACGCCATGTATTTCTAGACGCTAGGTTGCACCGCAAAATTCAACTCAAATGCTCCTGGTTGGGCATGACAGCGTTTGCCATTCGGGGAGGAAGAGCAACATATTAAAGAAGGAGCATATTTTCAAAGCTAGCTGCTTAGGAGCTATTGATTGTGGGCATACACTGTAACACTAGATAGAAAAATATATATTTCGCTCCTTCGATCCCTTCATCAAGGGCTTCTGCAACATCGCATTCCATGGAGATAATGCGGCTATACTGACATTCTCGGCAAGGAAGTCGGCATTCCCGGCAATGCAGGATAACGTCATCGACAATTGAATGACAAGCCGCTTGTGCGAGACCTTTTCACGACAATTGAGGAAGAAGCGAATAAGCGAATAGGGGAATAAGGGAAGCTCAATTGATTGCAACGAGAGCCATCACGTCATCATGATCCACGCTCCAATTTGCAATCAATCTGTCCCAATGGCACGTCTACCTCCCACAACCCAGCCTACCACATTACACCCTCTTTGCACTGCGCCAGTCACCTCTTCCATATCCAAATTCCTCGACACGATCACCCTATCACCATGTCCACCCCAAGTACCACAAAGCAATGGACCGTTAACGGCAAAGATGGGTTCTCCTCCTTCCAATTCCACGAGAAAGCCCCCCTTCCCCCTCTCGGCGACAACGACGTTCTCGTGAATTTCCACTACGCATCTCTCAACTACCGCGACCTCATCATCCCTAAGGTATCTCCTCCTCCTCCTCCTCCCCCTCCTCCACATTCCTCCCCTTCACCTCTTGCAACACCCTTCCATCCACTAACTCCCTCCCTCCAATCAGGGCAAATACCCCTTTCCAACCTCCCTCCCCGTAATCCCCGCCTCCGACGGCGCCGGCACCGTCCTCGCAACCGGCCCACGCGTGACCTCCTTCCACCCAGGCGACGCCGTCCTAACGCAATTCAACCAAACCCACCAAGCCGGTCTCATCACTTCCGCAGACCAAGGCTCCAGCACCGGCGGCGCCGTAAACGGCACCTTAACACGCCATGGCATCTTCCCCTCCACAGCGCTCGTCCATAAACCCAACAACCTCTCGTTCAAAGAGGCGAGCACACTCCCCTGTGCCGCACTCACAGCGTGGAACGCCCTGTACGGCTTACAGGGCCGGAGGCTGATGAGTGGCGACTGGGTTTTGACGCAGGGAACAGGGGGCGTGTCGATATTCGCGTTGCAGTTTGCGAAAGCGGCGGGGGCGAGAGTCATCGCGACCACATCCTCCGAGAACAAAGCGGAGGTATTGAAGAAACTAGGGGCGGACCATGTGTTGAATTATAAGAGTACGGCGAAGTGGGGGGAAGAGGCGAAGAAGATCACGGGGACGAATGGGGGCGTAGATCATGTTCTTGAAGTGGGCGGGCCGACGAGTATGGCGCAGAGTTTGGCGGCCATCAAGCCTGAGGGGGTGGTGTCGATTATTGGGTTTTTAGGGGGCGTGAAGGGGAGGCGCAGCCGGGGTTCTTGGAGTGTTTGAATCGGGTGTGTACGGTGAGGGGGGTGCTGGTCGGGAGCAAGGCGCAGTTTGAGGAGATGGTGAAGGCGTACGAGGGTGGGGGCATCAGCAATCCTGTGACTGACGAGAAGATTTGGGGGTTGGAGGAGTTAAAGGAGGCGTACGGGCATATGTGGGAACAGAGGCATTTTGGGAAGGTGGTCGTTAAGGTGGATGATTGTGGGGGGAGTAAGCTGTGAGGGAGGGTTGAGAAGGCAAGCGTTGGAATTGGGGGCAAGTAGCAAGGGCTTTAGAGGAGGAAGTAATGATAGCAACGTACGTATAGACAGTGAAGTGGACGGAACATTCAGAAACCCATTATGTTATGGTGTTGGCCTCTGCAAATTACAATAAATCCCATGTAGTGAAAATGACTGCGATCAAATCTCACATTGAAGTCCCATGGACCGCTGAATGACCACTCCCATCTCCTTCGCTTCCGCTTCGGCAAGGGCAAAGAAGAAAGCAGCGGGATGAGTGATAGTTGGTTTATGTGGTGGGTGAAAGGTGACGAAAGCATAGCAAGATCTATACCTCGCTTCATTCCGCATGGCTGTAAGCGTTCCAAGGAACGCTATGCAGGCAGAAGCATCTCAAAACGAATAGGCGAAGCTTTGCGAGAGTATTCAGAATCTCAAATCCAGAGCGCGCATTCTCTTGGTGCCCCTTCTTAGGCAAGCACGAGAAAAGGAGGCAAATCTTTGACCCTCGTTTTCGACTGGTTGTCGAGTTTAGGTGGCTATAACATACTCCCATGCCGCAGGCTGCGGTGGCTGGGAGGGATAATTTGGTCCACGAGGATGCGGACGAGCATTATTCCGAAAGTTGTTGCGAGACTGTCCTGCGCCCGTGTCTTTGTGCCCTCCGTTCTGGTTGACTGCTTTCGCATTGTGGCTGTGAGTGCCAGACGATTCGCGAGGCTTGAACCCTCTCCCTTGGGGCTTTGGCTTGCCAGAAAGGCTCTGTTGACTACTGGACCTTTGATGTGGTTGAGGTTCTTTCGCATTCACGAACCCATTTTGAGCGTGCATTGGCTTAGACCTGGTCGAGGCCATACCTTTGATATTGATAAAAACTAGCAGAAGGTTTTGCTGGTTGAAGAGTCTCGGGAAATTCAAGGTGTCTCTAGTGATGGCTTCGACCTCGCTACTCGGTGGTTGGGGTTTGAGCGGGTTGCGCCTCAAAGGCTTCTCAAGCCATGCTACACGGCCTAGGACTGCTGGGAATAAAACCGAAGGTGTAGATCCTGATTCGGGTTCAAAAAGTGCCTCCTCACCCTGATGATCCTGAGATGCTACCTTAAGGCCAACTGGACTGCTAGGTTCACCATGTGGTGGTAACGCTACCGCTGCTTGGATTCTTGGTGTTGGCAGATCAAGAGGTTCTCTGGTAGCCGAAAAGTCTGACAATTGAGCATTGCTTCTCTCAGGTGACTTGTCAAGTGAGGCCCTCTTTACGCCGAGCAGGCCATTGAATCTATCCTGCCAAGTCGGATTGTTCACCAATGGCTGAGATGCCGTACGCAACAATGAAGGTTGCGCCGGAGTTGGTTGTGGAGATTGACCAGGTGTCGCGGTCGATGGAGGCAGTCGCACCTTTGGTCGTGCATTGTCATCGTCAATGCCAGTAATTGGCAGTCGGACTGTGATACGTCTAGGTTCCGCAGCAGCCACTGGGTGATCGTCCGTGTCAGGAGGTGGTGGTGAGTCGCTGCGACGAAAGAATGGGCTGAAAGGTAATGCCTCTTGATAATGTGCCTGCAATCGACCTGCTGTTGGAAAGTATCTCGAACCTCTTCCTAGACCCCCAGGGAAAGCATTGGCTAAGTCCATAGAGTTTACGAACGATGGGCCACGGATTTCGGTGGGACCATGGGCAGCTGCTGACATCCCAGGAATGACATGAGATTTCTGGACTCCAATAACTTGACGGCCAGGCCCATGATCATCGGTCTTTACCTGTCTCCACGTCTCGTTGAATGTGGCAGCTGGAGGCTCGTATTTGACGCCCGTCCGAAGTTCTTCTGCATTCCTTGCGTCAAGCTGCTGTTGCAGTATGCGACGCTTTTCAGCCTCTTCTTGGGCCGACGTAACCTGGAAATTGTTCCAAGCTGAAAGCACACTGCCTCGATCGCCCCTATTTTGATTCTGAATAGGGGCGCGCATCTGGTTGCCAGGAGGAAA
Organism: Bacidia gigantensis; assembly: GCF_019456465.1. Taxonomy (NCBI): domain Eukaryota; kingdom Fungi; phylum Ascomycota; class Lecanoromycetes; order Lecanorales; family Ramalinaceae; genus Bacidia; species Bacidia gigantensis. The sequence goes on from NW_025408606.1 coordinate 357,974, forward strand.
TTGGGGCGATGGCAGTCTCTGCTCAGGGTCTACCAAGCGACCATAAGAATCGGGACGGCTGCCATCAGCTCGTTCTTGAGAGGGAAAGCTTTGAACTGATTCAGAATGCTCCAGTACAGGTCCCGGACTTCTGTTGTTAGTCCTCAAAGTGTCACGACCATCCTTCACGGGCTGTAGATGCTTCGGGGGTCCAATGGGAGCGAGAGCGGGGGAGGCAAATTGCTCTTGCTGCCTAGACTGGGGTCTTTGAACTGTGCGATCAAAGGGCCCATTTCCCAAGTTTCTTGGCTGCGGAGACACTCCCCAGGGACTATTTGGCTCTCTAAGGAGATTTTGTGAGTTCCATTGAGCATACATTTTCGAATCCCGAGGTAGATCATTCCAGGGTTGCTGCCTTAATTCTCCTCCTTGTCGCTGGCTCTGCGCTTCTGGGGATCTTGGGAAGAAGCGATCGGATTTGCTTGGTGGTGGCATCCCGTTTACCACTGGCGGTGTGCGATCCTTTTCTAGACCAGTTTTTGGCTCAAGGCCCGGCGGCAGTCTTTGTCCAAGAGCTTGGTTACTCGCTCCCCTCTCAGCTTGTTTGGCCGAATCCACACCATGTGGGGATGGCCTTTGGCTGTACGACTGCATCTCTGCCACCTTTTCTGGCTCAAGCTGTGCGTCAAAATCGACTGGAGTCGTCTTTTGGGGCGGGGGCTGAGCTTTGGCCTTCTCAGCAAGTAGAGTGTCTTGAACTTGTTGCAAAGGTTCTCTACGAGCAGGCGCATGCACCTTCATCATTCCATACTGCTGAGGTTCGCCGGAAGCACTTGGAGCAGGTGGTTTTGGTGGAGATTTCATAGAGACTGACGAGCCCTCTGCAGGGTTCTTACTAACTTTAGCATCCTGCAATTTCGGCTTGTTCTCTTCGGTTCTCTCGTTCTCTAGACTCTCACCATCAGCAGGTCGCTTTTCAATTGTCATGGCTGGTGCTTCCTTCTTGACTTCTGTTGTCTTCTCTTGGGGAGGTAAGCTCTCCATCAGCTTCTTGATGCGCTCCTTCTTCTCGGCCTCTTCGGCCTCTTGGAGATCCTTTTTACGCTTGATAGCTTGCTCTCGCTTTTCTTTCATTAGTTGTTTCTGCAAAGCAACCTCGTCCTGTTCAACAGAGGTGCCAGCACTCCCTGATCCAGGTCTCGCCTGGTAAGCGGAGCCAGTTGAGGGCTGTGAATAATGCATGGCTGGAGACTGCGTAGCGGATTGAGGGAATGCTGACAAAGATGGAGAAGCGACTGCTTGAGAGTGGGGTGAGTCGTAACGTTCTGGTGCAGCGTCAGCACCGCGGGCGAATGATGGCCGTCGTCCTTGGAATGCGCTATCTCCGCTCACAGTTGAAGACTTTCGCCGGCCTGATGTTGTTTGATCGTCTTGGCTGGGTCTTCTAGCATCTCCAGAGACACATATATCTTGAGAATTCCCCACGCGTTGCAGGACAGAGGGGGCCCGGATATTATCTTTTCGGACAGAACCACGTCGTGGAGCGTTTGCAGGCTCATATCTACCTGTTTGTGAATTGAACAGCTGGCCTACGTTGTCTCTTTGAGAGTCGCTACCGCCTCGTCTGAAAGAGCCTGCTTCAAGGGTTAAGGTAGGTTGCTCCTTCTGTGGCTGAGGGCTGATAGACTGTTGAATTCCATTCGGTAAAGAACGTGGAGCTGAATCTTGGATTTGAGGGTTGATATCTATAGGCGGGACTTTGTCTACGGGTGGAAGCGTGGCCCATGGTGACTTTGCGGGGGCATTCGTGGTTGGTTTTGATACGAGCGTAGGCTTCTCAGAGGGCGTCTTCAGAACCAAAGGAGCACCAGGTTTGGATTGAAGGGTAGATCGAGGCTTCAGTACGGTGGCATTGGGACCGACGCTCGTAGCGGGTTTCTTCTCTGCCGCGGTCTTTGCAGCTTTTGCTTTTTCCAATTCCTCTTCTCGTCTCTTGGCAGCTTCTTCCGCAGCTTGGTGTTCAGCCAGAAGAGCCGCAGAGTCGTTCTGAGAAAGTGTTATCTTTGTTCCGTCGTTCCACTCGATCGACTCCGGTGCCCAGTCGTCCTCGTCGTCATCGATATCCGCCCACTTCGCCTCCTTACCATCCCCGTCTGCCTGGATTCTCGTAGCGAGATGTATGCCATATTGCTGTTTGAGTTCCTCGTCCGTGAGGTGTTTGGGGGCATGCTGTGTCGGAGTGGCTGATTTGTCGTTAGCATAGCTTTGCGGAATCTCACTCCTACCTTACATCTATTTCTGTTCCAGACTTGCATGGGATCTGGTCCAGCGCCATTACGACTTCCAAAGGCTGTCTTCGCCTGTTTTGCCCCGCTAGACTTTGCGACGAGCCGTGGTCGAGAGGCGAGGAGAAGTGAGCCGGTTCCATTTGTCGTCGTTGCGTCTACTTTGGTTAGTCACCATGTGTTGCACTCACGAGCAAACCTACTGGTCTCGCCATTGACTTTGGGGTTTGGTGCGGTAGGGGTGCCGGCCTTGGCAAGGAAGTTCTTCGTGACAGATACTGCCTTGAATGCTGCGGGCTTCTTGACAGAGTTGGAACGTGTATGGTGAGGAGCATCTGGTCCATCTTTGTTCGCCGAGTTTGCTTTAGGGTTCACTCCAGTGTCTGTGTCAGAGCCAGCGCTGCCATCTTGTGTTATCTGCTCGGCCGGTAATACGGCTGTTTCATTCTCGTGGCCATGGTCGACAGATGACATACGTAGTGAGGGGACTTGTGCTGGAAGCGTTGACTATTTCGCTGGTAAATGCTCGTGAGGTAAAGAGGTAACTTCTCGCCTATATGGCTCGTGATGTGAAGTGATGTATGACTCGGGGGTAGAGGATCTTGGATGTGATGAGGTTGCGGCCGGGGGGTGGAGTCTTAGACACTTTGAGCCTAGTTTTCTTGGCAAGCATCTAGTACTACACTGAAAACAACTTACACGTCGTACAGAATCTGGACTGATACCGCAATGTCTTCGCCTTTGATAACGCAGCCAGATGTTCGCATGGTACTATGTAGGCTTTTGACTGAAGTTTATACAGAAAATGGAACTTGAAAGTCCTTATGAGTCCACTTCTCGGTCAACTTCCTTTGCTTTTTCCTTGGTTGTGAGATGGGCTTCCTCGCCTCCAGCTTCCTGACCAACAACGCATTGCGATATCGATCCTTGAGCAGGTTGCCTTCTGGCTTCAACGTACGGAGAGAGTCCCGCAAGTCCTCCGGCAGGGTCAACTCTAACGGCTGCTCGGGTACCTTGTTCTTTCTTGGGGCTCTCCTCCTCAGAACTTCCTCTTTCAATTCTTCGTTATCGCCTGTGGAAGCAGTGCGATGAATGAGTCTCCTCTCTTTCTCTTTTGCCTCGTTATCTACCTGAACTTTCAACTCCGCGATTTGCTTCTCTCTCTTGGCCTTTTCTTTTTCCTTCCTCTCCCATTTGTCTTGTCTTTCTCTCTCTTTTCTCTTCTCAACCTTCTTCCTTTCTTGCGGCGTCTTCCTCTCCGCTCGTTTCTTCTTCAGCCACTCAGGATTATCAAAATCGCTTTCAAAGCCCGACCATGCAGACTCATCCTCTGTCATTAGAGCGGATTCGCGCTGGGCTTCCCTCTCAACGTCCGCTATTCGCTCTTCAAATTCTTTCTCGGCTTGTGCTTGTCGCAAGCGTTTTTGCTCTGCCTCTAGCTCCTTAGCCCCTTGAGACTGGAGGAGTGCGTCCCATTCCTGAAAGACGGGGTTATAGCTGGTTCCAGCCTGTGGCTTCGGAATAGCCGAGATACTGCTTGTCCCTTCCACGAGAGACATGGGTGCTTCTCGAAGAGTTGATGGAGCCTTAACAGGGTTTTGCTTCTCGAGATAATTGAACTTGGGGTCGACCTCGTCTTTCTTTGAATCGAGTGTCCATATGTCTTGAGTAGGAGCATGTCCGTCTGTCTTGATGATATCTTGTACACTTCGGTTGCCGTAGGCAACTTGGAGCAATCTTTCATATTCTTTCCGAGTGACTCCCTCGGATTTTCTACGCTTGACACTCTGGTCAATGATTCCGTCTGTAGTGCCACGAGGCCGTTTGCGAGCAGTCAAGGAGGGAATAGCTGAACGTTGAGCAAGAATCTCATCCGCTTTCAGCGGTTTGTAAATCTTCCTCACAGAAGCCTGTATAGTCTTATCGCCTTCTGTGTCAAGGGTGAATAGGTCGTCGGAAGCCTTTTCAGCGACAATGCCCCTGAAGTAGCATTCTCAGCACATAGCGCATCAGCATTTACAGAGGCTAAACTGCTGACCCTTTAATGACCTCCTCCCTTGCATCCTCTAGTCCTGCTTGAACTTGGGATACGTCGACGTGCTTCCTCCATGCTTTCTTTCCCTTTCGTGACGGCTGCTTGTACTGCTGCGGCGCTTCTGCTATCTTCGATGGAGCCATAGCTTCCAATCATTCAGAAGCGGGAAACATACACCTTGCTGTCGAAATGACCATTGCGCATTTGTTCGAATGACGCCGATGATTGACCAAAGATTCGTCCAGTGTGTATCCGATTCAGGCAAGTTTACCCGACTCGTCCAAAAGCCGCCTAGTCTTGAACGAATCAAATACTATGTCCGAGGCTCCTGAAAGGGAATGCATCAAAAATGTTTCGGACGGTTGCCTCACGCTTGAGGTGAATATATCTTTCTAATTGTAATTCTCCTTCATTTCTGGCCCGCTATGGCCGCCCAATCTACCGTGGGGTCTTATTCGAACCCTATGAAGAAGTTCAAGTCCGTTGCTTCTAATCTATTCCAACCATTCTCTCTTTGCTAAGTTGCACTTACAGACTTGTCTTTCTCGGCGAACAAAGTGGTGAAGACCCCCTAAAGCCACAATCTCGGCATATTGTTGCGCGACCATAGCTCACATAAATTCATACTCATAGTCGGCAAAACCTCCCTCATAACCCGCTTCATGTACGACTCGTTCGACAACATGTACCAAGCCACCATCGGCATTGACTTCCTTTCCAAAACCATGTACCTCGAAGACCGCACCGTACGTCTCCAACTCTGGGATACAGCGGGACAAGAGCGCTTCCGCTCCCTCATTCCCTCTTATATCCGCGACAGCTCCGTCGCTGTAGTCGTCTACGATATCTCCAGTCTCAAATCCTTTCAGAATACGCGGAAATGGGTGGATGATGTAAGGGGGGAGAGGGGCCAAGACGTCATCATTGTGTTGGTGGGCAACAAGACGGATTTGAATGACAAGAGGGAGGTCACGAGTCAGATGGGAGAAGAGGAGGCGAAGAGGTGCGGTGCTTTGTTTGTGGAGACGAGCGCGAAGCTAGGCGCCAATGTCAAGGGATTGTTTAGAAGGATAGCGCAGGCTTTGCCGGGGATGGAAGCAGAGGGGCAGGGCGGGCAAGGCGAAAGCCAGAGTGAGTTGGACTTTTAGGCGGAGCTGACATTCTCTTGGTTTTGCTTGCTGACACACGTGTAGTGATCGATGTCAACATCAATCCTTCGAAGCCAGAGTCCAATGAGGGTTGTGCCTGCTGATGCATGGGCACGGTCAGAGTACGTCTGATATGAACGGAGATTTCTTGTAAGACTAAGGTGAGGACGATACCGTACAGCAGTTTATCAGCACGACGAATGCTTTACCTGGGGTCAAGATAGCATAATGGAGTTGCAGGTTGAGGGATGGCGAACATGATTGTTGCATAGTATTAGAACACCAGGCGCATATATAAAGTTGTTTTCTGCGGATTGGCACACCTCAAACTCTCACTCCGAATTACAGGATATAAGTTACTAATGAAAGCTCTTCTGTTCACCATTTAGGGGCAAAAACGTCAATATGGTACAGAGCGAATCTTGGAAGAAAATATTGACTGTCGGTTCCTCAATTAGATCATACATTATCATTATGGCGAACGCCAACGTCATGGACTACTCTAGATGTATCGCCAGCTACCAATAGCTGACCAAGCTCTTCTCTTACGCTCACTTTCCAGTCCGCCCCTCCACCCGCAGATACTGGGAATTTTCTCCCTGTAATTGGGGGATAGGCGGTGGCGGTGGTGGACCCTGAGTAATCCAATCAGCATCAAACTCTCCAGTTGCGAACATCTTAAGACTCACAGTCCCGCTTCGTCTCCTCCTCTCCCTTTCGACAACACCAGGTGCCTCGTCATTTCTCCTTAATCTTCCCATGCCAATCTCCTCGGCTCCCCAGCTCTCGTCTCCCTCCTCAACTCCCAACCAATACCCCTCACTTATTCCGATCATCAGTCTCCCCAATCTTCCCCTCCACCCTTTCCCCTCAGGCAAATGTCTTGCGAATGGATCTTCCAACATCGCCGTTCCCTTACTACTTGGCAGATACTCCGGCCTGCTCCGACTCACGGCCGCGACATGCCTCCTGATGACTGACCTCGCGTAGCTCATCACAATCAGAACTAGATAGACTCTCACGATCCAAAGCGCCACGATCATGAACATAGAGCTCATGCTCTCGGGCTGCAAGAACCCATGTCCCACACTAGGATTTCCACCACCTGAGTTCCCCGCCGTGATAGCCTCATGACTTGACCCTGGAACGCCTTGGTCCGGCCCAACCACCACATCAACGCTGGAAACATTCTTATGCTCAGGCTTCGTGAATCCGGCCGTCTGATCCATAGTCCCCTCCGCCCCGGTCGCTTTATTCACATGATGCTCGCTTACGACCATGAACCACGTAACCCCGAAGATAGCAGTGTATACAGCATTGATGAACGTATCGAAAATGAAAAAGACGGCCAGAGCGAGATTCTCGAAGGCGGCCTGGGTGCGGATGTGCCGGGCTAGGACGGCGACGAGAACAAGCGCTAGGAGACTGTAGAGGTACATGGAAAGCTGGACTGGGGAGAGGTAGAAGCCTGTGAGTAGGGCGAGGAGGCCGTAGAAGCCGGAGACTTTGTTTAGGAGGAGGGCAAGGGTTGAGAGTTCGGTGCCGGTGCGGAGGGTCATGAGGTAGAGGAATGTCTGGGATTGAAATCAGAGAATGGACTCCAAGTAAGATGAGGCTTGCTTGGGAAAGAGTGCATATTTGAGTAATGAAAGTGCCTGCTTACTCGAGGCCGCGGGATACGGAAGATGCGGTTTCTGGAAATCATGCTGTTTAGATTTCAGTCGAATGCTGATTATGGTAGGATCTTGCAGAGACTATGATGTTGAAAAGTGTGTGCAATGCATTGGATGTAGTAGCTAGTGCATGTACCTGGTATTATTGAGGAAAGATGACCGAGAGAACGAAATGAAATATAGACGGACATGTTCCGCACACTGAACCACGGAGTAGAATTTGACTGGCCGACCGCCTTAGCATCCAGCAAATGTAAATGAATGTTTTAGCTAGGCTTTGACGCGCGATGTACAATCAGGATTGACATGGAAAAGTGGTAATGAGTAATTTCGACGCTTAGATAACAACTTTATCCTATAAAGCATACAAGAAAAAGAACACCCCCCAAGCTCCAACGCAGAACGTGACTATGAATGCATTCCCAAGGCCAGTCATCCTTTGACCAATAGCGTAGGAAGACGCAGCGACAGTCTCGTTTTCTTGATTGCTTCCTCTAACTCCACCAGCACCTTCAACGTCTCCAACACCACCGGTTGGGAGTATCTGTTCCGGCACGTTTCCTGCCGTACTCGTCTGCCACGAGCTCAATCCTTGCGACCCACTTCCAGATCCCAGTACTGATGCAGTATACTGCTGTGATGATGAAGATGGCTGTAGTAGCAGCGGAATAGGACCAGAAGCAACAGCTTGAGCGAGTTGATCCAGCCTATCTGCTAATTCCCGAATGGCGTCTTCTGATACTGTTCCCTTCCTTGCCGCACTGGCTGCCTCATTGAGGGCATCAATTAGATCTTGCAACCCAGGCAAGGTCGAAATCCGCTTTGTAGTCTGATCGAGAAGCTGCGCTAGTTGCTGATACAGATCAAGGAGCCGCTCGAGCTTGTGATATAGATCAGACGACTTGCCTTCAAAATTTGAGGCGATGGCGTCTGCAAGTCCTCGAAGGGTATTGACCACTTTGGACAAGGCAGAACCTAGGCCCAGAACGTCCTGTTGATTAGCTTGCGAAGTTTCAAGAGCCTTCAGAGCGTCTTTTATCGATCGAGACAGTTTGGCCTGAATTGATTGGTCGGTAGGCTTCTTTTGATCGGCACCTGCATCGCCCGAGCTGTCTTCACCAGTGGCCTTACCCTGACTACCTTTCCTGTCACTGCCTTTTCCTTTACCGTCTTTTTCGTCACCCTCATTTCCTGAAGCGCCATCCCTGCCGCCGGAGCCTTCTGCTTTGTTTGTTTCGCTGCCTCCATTCTTCTTTGACCCTCCATCATTATCATTGCCCTCGCTATCTTTTCTATAACCTCCAGCTCCCGAAGATCCATCGTGGGCGGAACCCTTTACGCCATTTGCATTAAGACCCCCTTCAGTCTTTCCTGGCCCTTTTTTATCGTTATCGCCTTTTTCATAGCTCCCAGCCCCTGAAGACCCAGCCTTGCCGCCAGAGCCTTTTGCCCCATTCAGATTGCCGCCTCCCTCATTTCCCCCTGAACCTTCGTTATCGTCATCTCCAGTACCGTCTCCGCCAGATTTAGCACCTGACTCTTTGCCTGCAGCACCATCTGCGTCCTGACCATTGCCAGGTTTGCTATCAGCCAAGGGCCCATTTGCACCTTCTCCGCTTTTGCCACTGCCAGTTTTACCTCCTTGAGGTTTGCCAGATGATCCGTCTGTGCCTCCACTATCTTTGCCGCCGCTAGAACCAGCGCCCGTTCTGCCATCTCCGGGTCCATTGAAGTCTCCAGGTGTGCCATTGGATGAGTTTTCATTCCCACCATTGGATTCGCCATTCTGCGTGTTTTGACCGGGTAGACTTCCTCCAAAGCGCCCGTATGAGTCTCCTGGTTGCCCAGGTGCCCCAGGCTGTCCAGGGCCGTTGCTATTAGAGTCGGGCCTGCCGGGTTGAACACCAGGCTGGTTCTGATCACCTGGACCTTCAGGGCTTCCTGGCTGGCCAGTCGATTTTCCAGTCGAATACGTATCCCCAGGCTCACCAGGTGGATATCCTCCGGAATCTTCATCGGGCTCTCCTGAGCGGTAAGGATAGCGTTGACCTTCAGGATAGCCTGGCTGACCTGGTGGATTTCCTCCAACCCCCTCATAAGGATAGCGTTGACCTTCGGGGTAGCCTGGATCTTCAGGGTAGCCTGGGCCCTCAGGGTAGCCTGGACCTTCAGGAAAGCCTGGCTGACCTGGTGGATATCCTCCAAAATCTTCATTAGGCTGTCCTGGACCATCAGGGAAGCCTGGACTATCAGGGTGGCCTGGGCCCTCAGGGTGGCCTGGACCTTCAGGAAAGCCTGGCTGACCTGGTGTATATCCTCCCAAATCTTCATCGGGCTGTCCTGGACGATCAGGGAAGCCTGGCTGTCCGGGCACATGCTCACCCTCGGACGGAATCGGTGGCTGGCCTGGCGTACCTCCAGGAGGTGAATAAGGAGAGCCAGGTGGGATTTCCACAGTTTTTGGCGGATTCCCATCGCCAGGAAACCCTGGACCACCACCACCAGTAGAATCGCTCCCAGGAGGATTATTCTGAGGGTATCCATTTTCAGAATGATTATCATTGGGCCCAGGAGGTGCAGGTACGTATTGAGTAACAATCACAACTCTGATTACCGGGTCCCCAGGTTCTGATTCTATTGTATCTGGACCGGGAGTCGTCTTAGGTTTGAGCGGAGTGATATACTCGGTGCTTGTTATTATTACCCTAATATGCTTAGTGGAAGATGCCGAGGTCTCAGGCTCGGTCGTCTTCTTGGAAGTGTGGCTGTGAGAGGAGTGTGTAGAATGAGAAGAGGCCTCCGTCACACTTGATGAGAAACGTGGTCGGTGGGTGGAGCTTTCAGCTTCCGACGTTCGTTCGGTAGTCCTAGGTGTACTGGTGTGGATTTTGGTCTCAACAGATGATAGTGAAGTAGAAATTCGATGTGAGGATTTGTGTGAGGTTGACAACTTGACAGAGCTTAGCGAGCTCGAAAAAAGATTTTCAGGCGTGGTACTGACTGTAAACGATTGCCGAGCATCTGTAAAATAGGACTTAGCACTATTCGAAGTTGACGAAGAATTATGGACTGGAGTCCACGACGGCCCAGGTATCGAAGATGACGAAAACTCGGGTATTGAAAACTTCGACGACTTCAATATAGAATACGATGGCGACGGCTCAGGCACTTCAGACGAAGACATTGACTCAAACATCGACGATGAAAACGAAGATGAGAGCATTGAAGATAAAGACAACAGCCCAACTGTCGAGGATAGAACAGACTCAAATACTGAGGATGAAGACAATAATGGAAACATCGAAGACGATGAAGCCGATTGAGGTACTGAGGACGAAGACGTCAAAGCTGACAAAGGGGAAGACCCAGGCGTTGAAGACGAAGGCAGTATTTCAGATACCGACGACGTCATCGGCTCGTATATCGGAGAAGAAAATGACGACGTCAAAAACCTAGGTATCGAAGACGAAGACAATACCTCGGGCATTGAAGACGTCATCAGCTCAGATACTGAAGATGAAGACGACGACAAAAGCCCAAATATTGAAGACGAGGACAATGACTCAAATTTTGAGGAGGACGACGACTCCTCGAGTATCGAGGACGAAAATGACAAGGGCCCAGCGATCGAAGACGAAAAGAAAATCTCTGGTGTGGAAGACGTCAACGCCTCGGGCACTAAAGGAGAAGACAAAGATGGCAACGATGGTTCGGGTGTTGAAGGCAATGTCGTCTCAAAGGTTGAAGAGGACGAAAACACATCAGTGGAAGACGAAAACCGCTTACCTGTTGAAGTAGATGATGAATCGATTGTTGACGACGTCCTCTCTGTGGTAGAAGATGTTTCGATTGCAGTAGTGATTGCCTTAGCTGAGCTCATTGTCGTCGTTTGCATATCGCTAGTAGCCGTTGGGGTGACAGGGGAGCTCGCCTCAATCGTCGAAGAAGTCGGCTGCACAACAGTGGAAGATCTGATCTCGGTTGTGGAAGAAAACTCTGTTGTAGATGGTTCATCGTCCGTACTTGTGCTGGGACTTGTCTCACTAGACCTCACAGTTGAAGTTTCTATCTCGCTCGTACTTGGCGTAGTCGCAGGATCTGTAGAGGCTATAGATGGAGTAGTCGCAGGATCTGTAGGGCTTGTAGATAGAATAGTCGTAGGATCTATAGGGCTCGTAGATGGAGTAGTCGTAGGATCTATAGGGCTCGTAGATGGAGTAGTCGCAGGATCTGTAGGGCTCGTAGATGGAGTAGTCGCAGGATCTGTAGGGCTCGTAGAAGGAGTAGTCGCAGGATCTGTAGGGCTCGTGGATGGAGTAGTCGCAGGATCTGTAGGGCTCGTGGATGGAGTAGTCGCAGGATCTGTAGGGCTCGTAGAAGGAGTAGTCGCAGGATCTATAGGGCTCGTAGATGGCGTAGTCGTAGGATCTATAGAGCTTGTTCGAGTCACGGAAGTTGATGAAGATTCTCCTTCTGATTCTGGGTGAGTGGATGATGCTTCTGTTGTAGAAGGCGTCGTTGTGGGGCTGGGGGATGTACTGGAATGAGGAGTGTTTGAGTGAGGGAGTGGTGTCGTCGTTAGATAAGGCGTAATCGTGATAGGGCTTGGTGTAGTAGATGATACGACGGTTTCAGTGCTGCCGCCACCTCCACCTCCACCTCCACCACCACCACCTCCTCCTCCCCCTCCACCACCACCACCACCGCTGCCGCCGCCGCCGTCGCCTATACCTGTCCCTCCACCTGTTCCTCTGCCCTTTCCTGAGCCACTGCGTTTGCCAGATCCGCTCCGACACTTTTTCCCACACCGAGACCTTGTTGTTCTCGCTCTTGTCGATTTCGGCTTCTTTGTCTTGCATTTGAATCCAGTGCCTGTAGGCCTGTACATCGTCGAATTGAATCTACGCGTTGACATCGCCCTTGTACTGTCTTGCGGATCCGTTATTGTGGCGACAAGTCTTATGGTAGTTTCTTGCAGTTCATTTTCCTCTGGATTTGATTCATTCGGGCCTCCCTCTTGCGCTATCCGTCGATAATCCTCCCGTAACACCGGATTTCCATATCCGTCGTACGCCGGGGCCGGCTCTGTGATCCTTTCACTCTGCTCCGAAGAAGGATACACAAATTCATCTTCTATGAGGGGTGCAGAGTCAGGTGCTTTTGGGCTTGAAGTATAGGTGTCTTTGTGCCCACGTGCTATGGTGTCTGGCAAATCATCAGGTCCAACAAACCCATCTGCCTCAGGCCCTCGGGTGACAACTTGTTCGGAATCATAAGGAAGGGGCCTCGATGTTGTAGAAAAATCACCTTCAGTCTGTCCGTTTACTACACTTAAGTCTGATGTGAAGCGTATGGCGGAAGAGCTAGACGTTCTTGGTGAGGTTGTAGTCCATGGTGCTGGTGGTGAAGCTTCCAGAGTAGAATCGTCAATACTTCTCGGTTGTATGTGCGGTTTATCTGAGGAGTGACGAATCCTGAAGGCATACCAAGAAGCAACAATAACAACAGTGATTAGCACAGTGGCTTGTCTTTGAACAGCTCTCATCGTCGACTGGCCGGGGACAATCAATGACAAGCATTGCGGTAGGTGAAAATAAAGAGGACAGCGATCAAGATCAGGTGGGAAGAGAAAGCGATAACAAAATCTGGGTCATGGCTGAGCAGCCCTACACACCGTTTGTTGACCTTAGCTAAGTTAAAATTATGCGCTTGATAGTGCAAGCCCAGACGATGATATGACGAACGGCAGACCCATTCAGGCTTTGATCCAAACGTAATTGAAGATTGTCGACTCCAGAGCAGGATGTGGATACCCACAGAAGAGTCTCGTAGAGCACAGTGGAGCTCAAGTCATTCAGCTTTTGGAAGCTCTGTTTTCTCGTCGGCAAGGTGAAAAGTTCCAGTGTCCAGCCTCATTACGCACCGTATGGAGAATGCAGATGATTGTGTGAGTCGTAATGATGAAGGACCCACTTTAGAAAGAGTCCGTGTTAGCTGGTCGAGGGCGTTACAAAAGCTTAGTAGCTCGGTCTAGCGTCTTTCCTTACAAAACAGGTAACTCGACGACATACCCAAACTATCGTCCATCGGTGCCGTAAGCATTCGTGGAGTTCCATGTAAACTTCAGCAGGCTCAACGAGAAGCTTTGAGGTGGGACAAGCGGAGAGAGATGTTGCCATACCCAAAGTCAATGCTTCCATTCTCGCGACTGGCTTCTAATGGCCAAAAAGCTTTTCTATGGTGGTCACAAGATCTTTGGGCTCGTGGCCATCCGAGCAATTCTTCCACTGCGCCCCATCTCTTATGCACCAAATCTCATCCGCCACCCGAACCGTGCAACTCTTCGTAACGCCTGCTTTTTGTGTACTCTTTACGCTTGCTGCCAACAGATCCAGGCCCTTGCCTTCCTCACTTATGCAAGCATTGAGGTCGTCAAACGAGATACCATGTTCTAAAGTACAATGCTGAGCCAGGTCTCGGGATGGGATGTCGCTATAATCCATAATCATACAAGTCATGAATCCGAGCCACCTTTTGACATCGTTTGGAAACAACTGGGTGGCACAGAGACCCATCATATTGCCTAAGCACTCGGTCGGACCATGCTTGCAGATGACTGCGTCGTCTTCACCAACTTCCCCAATGTAGGATAGTTTGAAATCCACTTTATCCACGATTTGCTCCATAGCTGGAACAACGAGATCGACGAGGCAGTCTCGAGCGTCAGGGCATTTGCTCATGATGTGGGCTTCGAGTGAAACGAGCTTAGTGGCGTTGGAGACGCCCTCAAACGCCCCCGCAACGAATGGTGGAGGTGGTGGAGATGGTGAGCTCAACAGTTGTAGGCATCGGGGGATCAAATATATGACGGTAACAAATAGCGAGACGACTAAGAAGATGTATTGTCGCAGAGCCCGTCGTCCTGGTCGGCGGTGGGTATCTCTTCTTGAATGGACATAGCCCAACGCATCCTCGCGCCCTTCACGCGCAGCCATCGCTAACTTTTCATCCATATCACTGGCTTACACTTTCGATACAAGGCTGAAAATGCGGTGGCGTAATAGAGGTGCTTGTCGTCAGAGAGTGGTATGGTTTGGGAATTGGGAAAGCAAGAAAAGGAAACGACGAGTCAGAATAAGCTAGACCAAAATAGGCACGTTCAAGCGCCTATTCACTTTTTGGACTCTTTCGGCACACTTCGGCAAAACCAAGCACTTGAAATCTCTTGAGGTATGGCTGAATTCTAAACGCTACAATAGTTGCTCGGCTTTTACCAGCACCGGAAGCACACTCCCCGTAGGCAGCCTGAACTCTCTGTGGCCTAACACCCTCAAAATCGAGCGAATTGCCCCAGAATGGCTTGTCAAGCTTATCACTTCACATCCCGCATGACTTGAGAATATCTCGTTCAAAGTTTGCCTGATCCGAATATCAGCCTCTGCATCTGTTTCACGGTGTCCTTTACTCCACAGCTTGTCGTCCGCGGCAAACCCCTCTTCAATCATCACTTCTGGATACTTTGCTTTGATGAAAGTGGCTCTACTGCGTTTGTCGCAAGTGTGGACCCCCATAATCTCTCGCAGACCTTCTTTCACGATTGGTTGATATTTCCGGGCTTCCGGTAGTGATAGCTCAGCAAATGTGATTTGCGCAGTAGCAAGACAGCGATCTAATGGGCTTACAAAGTAAGCCTCCGGTAATGGTGCACCGGCGGAAATGAGAGACGCCCAAAATGCCGAAGCTTTCTCCGCTTGTGTTCTTCCAAGTGGTGTCAAAAGTGCATCAACCCATTGTCCATGATCGTCACCATCCAATTTCGAGTATTCCGCATCCCACGCCAGCCTGCCGTATCGGGATTCGGCGACATTATGTACGCCTTGGCCATGTCGACCAATGTAGAGAAGCTTGTAGTGGACCATTGAATGACTGATGGTATTGAGTCGGGACAAGTTGAGTTCAAAGCTTCGCCATTGACGACTCGAGTCAAGCTCAGAAGAAGGCTGACTTTCGTGGTAAATGCGAGGAATCAGGCCAAAATTGTCTTTAGTCTAAGAAAGTCAGTGCCAGAGCATCTGTGGGAAAGGAAAGCTTGTCTAGGCAACAATGGCACACATAATCGTACGCAGACGCAACAGTGATTGGATCATCCTGCGAGAAGTAGCCGGCAAGGACTTCGTACTTGTAGTGGTTATTCGCGAAAGAAGAATCATTTGCCTTCTGGACCGACATCTACTACAAGCTATGGTTGCAGCTCCAGAGAGAAGCTCGAAACAGACGTTGGAAAATGCGTACTAAAGCCGTGAAGACACAACAGTGTTTTCTCTTCAACTTGCAAGGTAAAGGCTGAGCCCAGGGGGCTAACAGACAGCAGCCTGCAGAATGCAATGCAAAGTCGTACAAGCATAGGGTAAGGAGCCTAGCGAGCCCCTACCAGCAGACCCTGTCTCCACTTACTCTTTCACAAAGGTCACGACTTGAAACTTGTGTAATTCAGAAAGGAATGAGGTTAAATTCACCCCTTTTTGCCTCAATTTCATCCCCAAGCCCTTCAGGGAGTACACCAGCAATTTTACGCACTCGTGATGTAAGGAGCGCACTTCTGCCGGCGCCACGGAACAGGGATACGACGCCCCAGCCGCCGTGGCCAAGCGCATTTAGCCGCTCCTGACGAAAATTACTTCACTTCCTGAACGAGCACCGTGATAAATGTGTATTTGACCGAAGCTTTCTTGGCTGACGGCCAGGCTCCAGGTCGTACTGCCAGTCTTTGAACCTCAACAGCTGATGTCATGGGCTTGCATGAGATACGCTAACCTCAAGGTCTGGCACCGCAGTGGAGACATGAGCTCCTTCGCCTAATCCATCCATTCTCCATACGTTTCTCCACACTTCTTTGATCATGCTGCCACGTTCAAAGCTACTACAAAATTTCTCCTTCTGGATATACTTTTTCTCCCCGACATTCTCCTTCTTTCATAAACTCGTCACTTGCTCGTTTCTTTTACTTCTATCCGCCCATTTGTATTGCAGTCCTTGAACCCCGACCACACTTATACCTAATCCTACACGATGTATTCAAAGCTCGCCGTCATCACTGGAGCACTTGCTCTCCTCTCGGCTCAAGTCAGCGCTGACTGTCCAGATGACAACTGCTGCGCTCCTCAAATCGTCGCCCCGGAAACTTTCTACGGTCTCTATAGCTTCAATGATACGAAGTCCAAGAACTTCACTGGCTCGGAGAACAAGCGGAACTACTTTGAGACCTTCGTCAGGGCCAATAGCTCCAGTTGTTTCCAGCGAATCGACACAATCGCCTCCTTCCAAAATGTGGAGTGCGCCGGTAGGACTCACTGGTATCCATCTCTGGACTTCAGCTACCAGCCCAACATCGAGCCTGACAGCAATCTGACCTTTTACTCTGCGCCAGCCACCATTCAGGTGGAGCAGATCACACAAAGTCTTCCAGACAACGTCACATATGCATCGACCCGCAATCTGGATACCAAGATGATTGGCAACTTCAGACTTCCAGGCAACTCTAGTGATGATTACTTGAAAGCACAACTCATTCATATCGGCCAGATACCTTGCCAAAAGACTCTCAACTTTAGGTTTTCAGCAGAGGTTTATAGGGAGAACCAGGCTACTTACAACTACTATCCTTCGTGCCCAATTTCCGGTGTCGGTCTTCGATATGGATGCTGTCAGTATAGCCAAGACTGCTTGTAAACATCACGAATACTCAAAGGGGCAGGAGAATTTGGCGTTGGACTGGCCGTAAAGGGTGTTTAGGATGGTCTGGCCTTGACTTGTTATTGAACATGCCTGATATTGGGAGAAGGGAATCTCAGTGAAGCAGAGGATGAGAGAAGCAGCAGGCCATCATGTGGCGGTATCAATAATTTCACTGCGCTGGCCAATTCTCTTTGAGTGAGATTGAGCAACGGTCTGTTACTATATGATAAGCAGGGTACCCTAATAGATTGATTTGGTGTGCTTCAGAAAAGTCATCCTCTCCACAACGTTGTCTCCGCGCACCGATCATCCAGCATTACTGATAATCGCCATCAGTGGGCCTAACACCAGGTCTCTGCCTCACCAAATTCACCAGCGGCAAGAACAGCTTCCTCCCCTCACCTTCGCTGCCCTCCCCATGCTTACCTACCCAACCCAACAGCTCCCCCCAACTTACCCACTTCCAACCTTCACACTTCTCTGGCTCCTTCACCTCTGGCTCCCTCTCCTGTGCCCCATTCGCAGCCTCTCTCTCGCAAACCATGAATATCGTTACATAATGCTTTGCCTCCACCGGCATGATATCATTCGTCGCTGTCAAAAACCTCACATTCTTCACGCTCAATCCGGTTTCTTCCATGATCTCGCGTGTGATACATTCTTCGAAAGTCTCACCATGCTCAATGTGCCCGCCTGGGAGGGCCCATGTGCCAGATCCGTGGGATCCAAGACGTTTGCCCATCAAAATGAATGAGCTCAATAGGGAGTCGTTTGGAGCGCGGAGGACGAATGCTGCAACGCCTACGCGAACGTGGGGGACGGCTGGCATAATGGAATAGGACATTATTCAACTTTTGAGAGCAACCTTTCAACAGAGATATCATTGCTTCTAGATCCTGAGATCTGACCTACCGTGAGTGAGTGTTTTTTGGAGGGAAGAAGGATAAATGATTACGGAGGGTGGCGTCAAAAGTTCTGACCCTGCCTATCAGGCTACTTAGGGCTTTCTTTAATTAGGAATATTCTAACCTGTTCAGGTAAAGCTCGTTAAAGCGACTTTGTATTTCGACCACTTAACAAGGTCTAATTAATTTGAAAGTTTATAGGCTTCATATTCTTAATATAAAAAGCTAGTTATAAGTTTTTAAAGTTAAATAAGCGACTATTAGCTATTTAATAATAAAGTTTTTATAACAAGCTTTCCCTAAATAGGTTAAAGTATTCTTAATTAAAAAAAGCCCTAAGTATAGTATTTAGCGTAAAATCTTAGCCTTACTAATATTTTAGGGGATAGGTCGCCTAGAAGGGTCCCCTAGAGCGATCTCATAAGTAAAGCTTATAAGGGCTTATCGGGGGTCCTTATAGGGACAAGTTTTCACAGGTCAGAACTTTTGACGGCACCTTCCGTAGAGAGATAAGACTCTGCAGTCCGAGAGATAATCAATTGACTGGATTTTTCGCGCGAAATGTTGCATAGAATGTAACTTGCGTAAAGTTTTTGATTTTACAGATTCTCTCTATTGGTCAGGCAAGTACGAATAAGCCGGAACAATTGGCTAATTCGATATTCACATTAATTTGCTGGAGGGGCAGTAAAATCACCCACAAAGGCCCCCGGGAATTAAAACTCAGCCTTGTAAGGCGTATGATATAGGGAGAGGACATACGGCCATTTCATGACTAGTCAGCAAAACGAAGAGACTGTTGAATGTGAACGTTACATTAGACTTATTGTATACGATTTCCTTCCATGACGATAAATCGGACGACTTGTACCACCTATTGTTGACAATGGCACCGAAGGCTTGGCATTCAGCCCTAAAAGTCTCTCACGTTTTGCTCCCGCCGTGAGCTCTTCCCATCCATCACTTCACATGAATTTGACTTGGCAACTATGTTTTATTCGCACAAGTTTCTACATTCATAAGGGGGAACCTTGGTGGTCTTTGAAAGGCTAAGAGGCCTTTCTCCTCAGCCCTTTCCAGCTTCCCTCATTATTACCGACCACGCACAATGTCATCCACTACCACGTCCACTGCCACTCCCCCAAAGCAACATTTCGATTCTCTACTTGAAGATGTCAGAGTTTCCAAAGCGTATGTCTCCACTGTCAGGTTACATTTGCGAGACTTCTAGCTTCCTCAAAGTCACAACATGATGATTGAACATTCAAGTTGGGAATCTCTCCTATGAACATTGCGGAAACACAAGTTAACTTGGCATCTGATTTTTCGAGTTCTGGGGTCACAAGATGCGAAACTGAAGAATTCTCAAGTAGCCCTCAAGCTGACTTGGATTCTGTCTCATAGTGACTTCAACCATATCGTGATGGACTACCTAGTCCGCAATGGCTATCCCTCTTCGGCTGAAAAATTCGCAGCGGAGGCGAATATACAACCACAGCTTGACCTAGATTCGATCGCACAGAGGGTCAAAATAAGAGAGGCTATCCATTCAGGCGATATTCAAACAGCGATTGAAGAGATCAACGAAGCGGATCCACAGGTGGGTGTGCTTTTTGTCCTTACACTATGTCGTTGCCATGATGCGATCCAGAGTTCATGCACCACTCATAGCCGTCTTCGGTCTTGATGATTACCAAACCAAACTTCAGTCTTCAGTCTGAGCAACTTCATACCTAATAAAATCATACCTGTCTTCAATGTTTGACGACGCTAACAACCACACAAGCTCCTAGACAAAAACGCATCCCTACACTTTGCCCTCCTCCGCCTTCAACTCATTGAGCTGATTCGTCACGCTACCGCTAAGCCTGACGGCGACATTACTCCAGCCCTTGATTTCGCCACTACCTACCTTGCACCTCGCGCCTCAATAAAGACCGAGTTTCTTGGGGACCTCGAGCTGGCCATGGCTCTTTTGATCTTCCCCCCAGAAAATCTCACGCCTGTCCTGGCGGAATTACTGCAGCCTTCTCTGAGGCAGAAGGTCGCTACAGACGTCAACGAAGCTTTGCTTCGAGGGGGCGGAGAGAGAGAAAAGGCTACAATCTATAGCCTTATCAGCCATAGAGCTTGGGCGGAGCAGAGAGCGTCCAAGGAGAGGAGCGACAGCATGCCGGAGGGTCTTGCGCTAGGTCTGGAGCCTGCAAATGCTGCTCGTGATGCACAACGCGAGAATGGCAGTGGAACCAAAAATGAACGGGACAGGGAAGGGGATTCAATGGCAACAGGATGGGACGGTGCGTCCTAGATGTGATTCAATGCAAGTCTCGTGCGTTTTAGCGCGGTGTTCAGGGATAAGGAACAGATGCATGGCGGCGACCACGGGAAAACGGGACCGGGATGGTGTTCTTCTGGTGGGTAACGGGTAACGCAGTTCGAATGCAATCACGAATATGCATAGAGAGAGGGTACAAGCTTTAATTGGCTAACTGTCAATGTAAGCACCAGTGTCACATCATTTGGCCCCAGCACTTGCAACGGTTGTCACCTTTATTTCTTATTAAACTACTGTTTCGTTTGGGCGCACAGTTAAACATGGAAGGGCGGCAAAGGAGGATCACATTGCGCGATTTCGATCAAGCTGTTTCGAAACAGGCTTGATCATGTTGGATGTGACATTCCTTGTGCCAGACAGATCAGTGGAAGCAAAGTTGAGCCGCGTCTCGGACAATTGCGTGGGCGAGATTACTCCCGCCCATATCACTGCTCAATTCCATCAACGTGCGGACATTTGAGAGGATCCAAATGACATGTGGCAAGCCAAAAATCAGGCCTAATCCCCACATCATGGGGGATGAATGCTCCAAAATTGGACCGCTTCGATGCACTTACTGCTTGCGACTTGCGAAATCTAGTCGTCAAAGCTTCCAAGACGAGAGATTGGAGGATAAATTCGCCGCAAGGAAAATGGAGGGTCAGTATTACTGAACTCCACATGCGGGAGAGTAAGACCTATTTTGATGACAACTGCATTGCATACTGTGCAGAAAGACACCTGGGGCCAGATCTACAGCGGTCTGGACTTCGATGGTGGAATGTAGCCTTGTCTAAGAGGGCTAAGACTGGTGGTGCTTGAATAAAGTTGCTGGTGTTGGTGCGTGTGTCAGCCAGATATAGAAGCGGGAGGCGCGATAAAGCGAGCGAACACAGCACATCATTATTGACCATTTTAGAAGCAGTCCAGGCAGCAGCTAACCGATAATGGCCATCATGCTAGCATTGAGCGGGCAAAATCAAGCCTCTTGATCCTTCTCCCTCCGGGTCCAGAAGCCCACGAGGAACTTGGAGGAAGGCGGGGTCCTCTTTAGCGCAGGCTCGTGAAGAACACCATGCCTAAAGAATGGTCTGACTAACCGACAAGCTAATCAAAAACGAGCGAACGAATGCTGACCGCATATACGACTGCATACCTCCCGTCACACCACATCTGACGGTCCTCCAGTAGTTTTGGAGCCTGCCACCCTCAGAAGTCAGCAGACTGCGACCTTCCTGCAAGTTGACATGTGGTACGCTGCCTCCTTGCTTTCCGTATACGCTGTGGCCCTCGCTTCCCCGTGCGCCGATGCTGACCCTGACCACCTACGCGGCCGTGTCGTTTGGGGAGGGCTGCTGCTAGTCGACGCAGTCGAAGAGCATCCAACAATAGCTGAACGCGCCACAACCCAATCATGCCACCTCCCGAAATCTCCTCTGGGCTACATCGTGTCGGGCAATATGCAAGAAGGCTTGTTAGCTAAAAACGCCTGCTCTCTTTTCTTTCTTCCTAGTGTCCAGTAGAGCTGCCCTATACACTCTGCTACTCCAGCTGTCGAACCTGACTAAACCTCAGCTACGGTCACGCCAGCCTGCTTTATGTTTCCTTTATTGTCATGAGTGATCACTGTCCATAAATACAATCGTCCAGGATCTGCCTTCTGATGTGGCTCTAATTCGGAAAGATCTTCCCTGTCTCTGGTTGACAAATTTTTGGATTGTTTGAGATTTAGAAGATGGCACCATTGACGAATGGACAGCGCAATGCTTTGGAGACCATTGAACGAGTGGCGTCATGCTTCTCGCTGGTTGGCACCGTGTTTATCTTCTTCACTTTCATCTACTCCCATGACTTCCGACGACCGGTCAATCGTCTCATCTTCTACGCTTCATGGGGCAATACCCTCTGCAATATTGGGACCTTGATATCCGAATCAGGTATCAAGGCAGGCCAGGACTCACACCTGTGCCAGTTTCAGGCTTTCTTGATACAAATGTAATGTCATCCTCGAAGCTCGACGGCGATCCGCTAATTCAGTCGCAGGTTTGTCCCAGCTGATGCTTTCTGGAACCTGGCCATGGCATTCAATGTCTATTTGACCTTGTTCAAGAAGTACAATGCTCAGCAATTGAAGGCATTGGAGTGGAGATACCACGCTCTCTGTTATGGGATCCCGTGCATCTGCGCCATCATCTTGCTCTTTGTGGAAACTCACGCCAAGGGCAAGATATACGGACCGGCAGTCGTAAGAAACCTCCTACCGTGGGAAAGCTCAAATCCACTAACGCGCGATAGCTGTGGTGCTGGATCTCAGCAGAATGGGATTACTTACGAATCGCGCTTCTTTACGGTCCTGCTTGGTAAGTCGGCCGACCTTCTTGTAAGACTCAGCGTTGAACGTTATGTGTAGGATTGCCATTCTCGCGGCCTTCACAATCTATGTATCTTCAGGGGCCGAAATATTCAGGAAACGTCGCGAACTGCGCGAGTTTAGCATCAATCCCAATACGACTTACGACTCGTGGATCAAGACTACGCAGATTGCAGTGACGAGTGAAGTCAACAACTCGCTTCCGCTTAGAGGCATCCAGGAGTCTTTTGCCCCTCTCCCTAGTGATATGGAGAAGGCAAGCTTGAAGAAAACCAAAGGCTTCGAGCAGTACTCGGTTTCAGTCGCCTCGCCACCGCACTCGACTAGACCGTCTATGCCGGCGAGCATGCTTTCGGCTCAAGCTCGCAAGAATCGCGCTGCAATGGAGGCCAACAGAGCCGCTTGGGGTTACACGAAAGTCGCGATCTTATTTTTTGTCTCTATGCTTGTTACATGGGTATGTACATGGCAATCTAACTCTCGCAGGAAGCTCGAAATTGACAATCTCTCTCAGGTCCCTTCCTCCGCCAACCGTCTCTACGCGCTCGCGAATCCTGGACAAACCAACATCGCTCTTGCCTACATTGCAGGCATCGTCCTTTCTCTTATGGGGTTTTGGAACTCAATCATCTACATCGTCACATCTCGCGTTGCTTGCAAAGCCCTCATCATCGATATCTTCTCTTGCGGGGGCAATCAGCAGCGCGCGAACACCGTCCAGGAAACACGATCATCCTGCATCAGCCGGAGGTCTCAGCGCGACAGCTGGGGTGACGACATCGAGCGACTGACCGAGCGGCCCAAGAGTGCGAGTGACTCGCACTCGAGCACGGCAACATGATTCACGGAATGCTCATCAAAGGCAGCTATTTTTGCGACGCGCAATGGATGGATGATTTGGACGTTCACAAGCTGCGACATGCCTACGACACGCAGCCACAGGCCCACCCGTCCTGCAGCCTGACGCACATTCTGACAGGAAAGTTCAAACCCAATTCATCCCGGATGACGCAAACGTGAATGTGGAGTCGCAGATGTGAAATGTGGGCCTGTTCGAGCGGGCTGGAGAACGACGCCGATTCGGGCGCCTACAGAGATCTTCCAACGCTTCCTGCAGGGGCAATCTCAAAACAGATACTGATGCATGAATTATGCATTAGACTGCTACGGGTCACGATTTCCCCATGTACTATCTTCAGTATACGCCACCTAGACATTGCACCCGCTCGATCAGGGCGGTGGTAGGATCAAGAAAACACCATTTTTCTTCTACCCGAACGATCCCAGCACGCTGGCAGATATGCACCGCACCGGGTGAATGCAGCGTTCGCCCACCGCCTCCCATCGTTGATCAGCAGCTGGA
This sequence comes from Bacidia gigantensis, assembly GCF_019456465.1. Lineage (NCBI taxonomy): Eukaryota > Fungi > Ascomycota > Lecanoromycetes > Lecanorales > Ramalinaceae > Bacidia > Bacidia gigantensis. The sequence goes on from NW_025408606.1 coordinate 381,782, forward strand.
TCCCTTCCGCGACGCGGGTGTCAACGTCTCCGAAATCCCAGATTGGGAATCGGAAGTTGTCACTGCTGCCCTTTGCAGCACACGCTTACTCACGGACGTTCCGATACCGCCGGCATATCGGCACTGTCGCTTTTTGTTCCTTCGGCAGCTACCACCATACGGCTGTCACATGCAGGTTCGAGCGTTAAGCACCCGAGCAACCTAGATGGGTTTATCCCGGGTCGAGAGCAAAGGGTTTCATTACCGCGCCATCGGATTGTCACGAGGAAGGGGGATGTTCAGTCTGCGAGCCCATCTCATTCTCTTGATTTCGGATCCTTGAAAGTTGGCCGCCGCGTCGTGCACCGTGACCGAGGCTCACTTCCGATTTGGTTGATTGTCTATTTTCACGAGCTGTACAAAAGAGACTCGGCCAAAGCTCACGAATTACTCATTGAGAAAACTTGGTTCTGTTGATATCCCCGAGTGGGGTTGACATACTCGGAAGTAATGGAACGAGGATATACATACTTACTGAGTCGAAATAATAATGTTTAATATGAATCAACTGCTAGCTAAGTATCATGCTGGGTACGTTTTGCTTCGTCTGACTCCCACCATCACCAGAGATGCTCACACGTGCCATGACGGTGTTTTATGCTGTAGCCCTTCTCGTTTGATCTCTATAGCACATACCCCATGCACGATCGCCATTGCTGTTTCAATTGAAACTGACGACTTCCAAGTAGGAATACAGCATGAAAAACTCCTTTCTCACGAAGGCCTGGGGGTTTAATTGAAAGTTGTCTCCACACAGGATACGGAGGAGAGGTTTGGTGGTTGCTATCGTACTTGTCAAGGAGGATGCAATGCTGGGATTTGACGAGCGTCTTGGATGACCTGGAGAAAGTTCCGTGAAGCGATGATACGTATGAATAGACAGAATTCTCGCTGAGAGGAGAAGGTGCGCGTGCGGTAGTAGGTGTGGAAGGCATCATGTCCAAGCCATCCGGTAGATGTCTAGATCATCACCTTCGTGGATCATAACACAGGCTTCTTCTTCATCACTTCCAAAAAATGCTATATCAGTCGTTTCATTCCAACCAGGAAAATGTTGCTATCCGCTACTTCCCAGACGAGTGACCCTTGACCCTTTTCACCAACCTTTCAATCTCGCCCTCACCGACCCCGTTCTCACCCCTATCTCCTTTCCCACCTCTGTTCCTCTTATCCCCCTTTGCCCCCCCTTCGCCCCTCTCCCTATCTCTTCCCGTACCGTCATCCCTACCAACATCCTCTCTCCCCTTCCTCACCTTCTCCAAAACCTTTCCCATCCCCTCCGTCCCCATAAACCTCGAATGGCTCGGATCAACGGCAAACTCCGGCCTCTCAAAGATTCCCCTAAATCTTTCATCTTCAACATTGATCTCGAATGTATCCTTCTGCTGGGCGGCGAGGGCGGCGCGGTCGCGGTCACTGAGATGGTGTTTCAGTTTGCGTTTTTTGGACTTGGAGTTAGGGTTGGAGGTCAGTTTCTGAGCACGGTTTAGGAGGGGGAGGGAGAAGTGATTTTCGTTGTCGTCATCGTTATTATTGGGGGTGTCGAAATTATCAAGTGGGGTTTGAGGAGGTGGTGAGAGGGACCGTGAGTCGTTGTTTCTCTTTTTCTTTGACTTTTTTGTATCAATCTTTGCGGGAGGGCGGGTTTCATTTGTGAAGAAAGGGTCGTCGAATCCCAAGTCCTCGTTTGCTTCATTGCTTGCATCATTCTGGCGACGAGCTTTTCCTGTGTCTACAGCGTCTGAGTCTTGATCGTCATCAGAGACAGCTACGTCGGGGTCAGTCCGCTTTGATTTCATTTTGTCCTTCCGCCGTGCCTTCCGCTCCTTTTCTCTCCGGATATATTTTTCGACTGTGGTCTCCTGCGCTTCTTCGGGCGTGTTCTCGAAAACGGAACCCTTCTTGTCCGAACTCAATCCGGATGTGAAAGTGACTTGCATGTCACTAACCTCGCTGTTGTCATGGGCTTTTGCAGATGCTGGCTCTGAAGGTAGCCCTAAAAGTGCTCTCATCTTACGACGCTCTGTTTCTTTCTTTGATAACTTTGGCTGAGCAGTTTTCTCAGCTTCAAGCTCGTTAGATCTTTCTACAGAAAAAGAATTCTTAGTCTCGAATTCTACCAGAGCCGGCTCCTCGTCCTCGGAAGTGTCACTCCCAAGATACGCTTTCAGATCATTATCGTCGACGTTCTTCTTACCACCAGTGAAAGCTCGCTTTTGCGCTTCTTTCCTCTCTGTATCATCCGCATCCCAGGTCAGTCTTACTTTGCTATGTTGTAGAGCATCCGTGACAAATTCTGTTGGCTTATAGCCGTCTGGCACGCGTTTACACTCATCACGGGGTCTGTCCTCGGAGAAATCAGTCTCGTCGGAAATATAGCGCAGGTCGAAGAAGTTTGCTGTACTGAGATACTCTGTTCCATCTACAGCCTCGTAAATCGTTTGCGCAACATCAGCGGATGAGCACTTTATGACAGCATAATAGTAACGAAGGCGCTCAAGCTGATAGCGACGGAGATGCGCTGAATTGAAATCTTTTCCTGAATCCTCTTGAAGCAAAGACTCTTTAATCTCCTCGTCTCCTTCTCCTTCGTCCTCTACAGAACCTTCCTCTAGATCTTCGTCCTTGTCATCTGAAACTTCCAGTTCGCTAGAAGCCTCTTCGAGTTGCTTGTCGGCCTGCTTTTGATTGCTAAAGATTTCCTTTGGTGGACCTTCCGTTTCCTCCCTCTCCATCCTCTCTTTACCAAATTCGCTGGGATAGATTGAAACCCGCTCAATTCTGCCGCGACCGCTAGGAATGAAGCTGTTCAAGACAGCCATGAGGTCCGCGGCGCGCACATTGTCCCAGTCCAGATTCACGACCGCCAGACGCCTTGATATCTCGCCATCAGGTATCTGATCATTCCCTTGTGCATCTTGTTGTTGTAAGATACCGAAGATTTCTTCCTCTTCATTATCTAGGCTTCCTTCATCTTCAGAAGATGACGTAACATCATCGTCACTTGAAGACGACTTCTCTTCTTCTGAAGTTACGCTCTCTATTTCTAATCGTTGTTGTGATGGCTTCAGCTTTCCTTGAGCCCTGTAGAAACGCTCTAGATCTCTATTCCTGCCAACCTTCTCTTTAGGAAGCCGCCGACCATATCTATCAACTTTGGCTCTGGTAGAGAAGCGGTCATCTCGCAGCATGTGCGCAAACCGATCGTCGAGGGAGACATGAGTACTTTTCTTGGAAGGGAGGCGAAAGCGTGGGTCGTTGTTGAGATTTGCAAAGCGAGGATCAGCTACGAGAAGAATAATCAGTATGGGTACATCAAACGTCGTTTAATGAACGAAGAGTACAAAGGGCGCAGCTATACCCACTTATGCGATTGGAGGGTTTCTGGGAGGCTTTTGGCCCCCCTTATGTCGTTCCTGTTTGGACATCTTGGGGACTTAAAGGTCAATACTCAAAGGAGATGAGACCATGGTCGAGCGGTGCTCGCTGGGGCAGTATTAAGCCTCCCAAAATTCAAAGTACTGGCATATGCAAATATATCGATAAGGGTATCACGATCTCAGCCCTAGATGTAGCCGCTTTGAGTCGCATCGCTTAGTGCAGCTCCTAATTGACCAATCAGATTGAACACGACGTTTTCCAATCGGGCATTGTCTTACGCCGTGTGTAATCTTTACGGTTGTTATCTCATCTACGTTAGCTGTCTAGATGTGGCATCTCAATGCGGTCGTCATTGATTGATTGGTACATGCAGCTGAAGACCTGGCCTCGAGGCCAAATAAATAGCGACGCACAGCCATGGAGAAGGTAGAAAGGGCGCATTATTCTCCGCCGTGGGCGGATACCAGCATCATTGGCGTCGCCGGCTCATCCGGTAGCGGAAAGACGTCTCTAGCCGTCGAGATTGTTTCCGCTCTAAATTTGCCTTGGGTCGTCATTCTCTCAATGGACTCATTCTACAAAGCGCTCACTCCGGAAGAAAACGCAAAAGCACATCAGAACGAATTTGATTTCGATGCTCCTCAGGCTATCGATTTTGATCTCCTAACTGAGAAGCTTCGAGACATCAAAGCTGGGTGAACAAGAGCACCTGCCATGAAAAGCTACTGGATTGATGTGACATAGGCGCCGCGCAGATATTCCACGCTACTCGTTTGAGAAACACCAGCGCGAGCCAGAGACGACGTCGATATACTCACCACACGTACTGATACTGGAAGGGATTTTTGCATTATATGACCAACGTGTCTTAGATCTGCTGGACATCAGGATCTTCGCAGACGCAGACGCAGACGTCTGTCTTAGCCGTCGAAGTGAGTCTCGTCGCAAGCAAACCTGGAGCTGGGTGAAGCGCTGATCGATTTACTAAGTTGAAGTAAGTTATTCGTGACGTCCGAGAGCGAGGTCGTGATATAGAAGGTTGCATCAAACAATGGATGGCGTGGGTCAAGCCCAATTTTGAGAAATTTGTAGAGCCGCAGCGAAACGTAGCAGGTCAGTGCGTTTGCAGGCCCCCACGCCCCCCTCCCCTTTTTCTCCTCAAATTTGCAAGTCGAGGAGTCGCCTAATGAATGGAGAACCAGACATCATTGTCCCTCGTGGCATTCAGAACCGCGTCGCCATCGACATGGTTGTTGGTAGAATCCGGCAGACGCTAGAGGAGAAGTCCCGGCGACACCAAGCCGACCTCGAACATCTTGGAAAGCAAGCCGAAGATGAGCCACTCTCCGGAAATGTGGCCATCGTAAATCACACCATTCAGGTCAAAGGAATGAGCACCATCCTTCAGGACCCTCTGACCGACGACGTGGATTTTATCTTCTATCTCGACCGTCTCACCACCATTCTTATCGAGCAAGCACTCGAGCACACGCATTTCGCTTCTTTTGAGGTTGAAACACCCCAAGGGAAGCACTACCATGGCGTAAGATCTACGGGCGAAGTGTCCGCTGTTGTCATATTGAGGGGTGGATCCTGCATGGAAACTGGCTTGAGGCGTGTAATACCTGAGTGCAAAGCAGGTCGAATGCTGATTCAATCCTCGTACCGGACTGGTGAACCTGAACTGCATTTTCTGAAACTCCCCGCAGACATTGCGAGGCATGATGTCGTGATGCTGTTGGATCCACAAATGAGTAGTGGAGGCGCGGCGTTGATGGCTGTGAAGGTTCTGGTGGATCATGGAGTTGAGGAAGAGAATGTTGTTTTTGTGACAATGTTCGCTGGCAGGATGGGAGTGATGAGGTTGTTGAGGGTGTTTCCTGGGGTGAGAACTGTGGTTGTCGAGCTGGGAGAGGATGGAGTCGAGAGATGGGTTGAGAAAAGATATTTTGGATGTTGAAGGCGAGCAGCGTTTCCTTTGGGATATATTCTAGGAAATACTTACGATATTCTTCTTCCTGTGAGGTTTCGAAAGTTCTCGAACCAAATTTCCTTGAACTGGTATTTCGTGGAGTCTAAAGCCTATTGGCAAATGAGTCTTTGCATCTGGAATCTTTTGGTCGGATCATCTTTGGTCATATTATCTCTAGGTTCAGTAGCTTACATATTCCCCAGCAACTTAGCAGTGAAAAGCCGACCGATCAATGTCTATGTAAGTCTTGAGACATGGCAAACGTTAGCTTCGCTCGCAACAGATTCTTCCATCTGCTTCTCTGCCGATGCTCCTCGCCGTCTTAAGAAGCACCAAAGCAGTATGCACCGATTATATTGCGAGCTCAGCTATTCAGTCTCCAGCAGCCGTCGAAGAGCTCTCACCATCCCACTCCCTAGCCATCATCTCCCCTCCGGAGAGCCATAGTCCATTACTTCGCCTCCAGCAAACCAGTCTATGCTGCCCTCGTAGCTTGATCCCGCATTCCAATCCACGAGCTCATTGTATTCGTCTCCCAATCCCTCGCTGATTCCTTCGACCACACCCTGCCCACCTGTCACTGGCATCGGAGCGGCTTGGTGTACCTGCCGCGTAGCCATTGACGACGGCATACTACCGATGGACATTGAGCGAGGGTGACCTTGCTGACATGAGGGACACTCGAATTCAGACGTCAAGTCATGTATTACGCACCAGTGATAACCAAAATCTACATCTGCGGAGCCTTGAGATGAGAATGCATTGGTATTGTATCCGATGTTTGTAGCTTCGAGACCGTAGGTAGGGAAGGGAAAGGGGCTGGCTGATGTGAGGCAGCGGAAACAGGAGGGACGGTTGTGGCGGAGGCAGTAGCCGTCATAATTTGTTTGGTCGAAACTACCTGTGAATCCATTGAATTCAAGATCAGTTGTAGATGACATATCCGCGGAGGCACTTTTGAGTTCAGACGCCTGGTGAGTGGAGCTTGAGGCAGGAGGGTACATGTACTGCTCAGCAGCATCACTCGATTCAAGGGGGCTCTTGCAGCCAGGACTTCGACGGTACTTTGGTAAAAGCATTTTTCGCCGAACCAGGGAGAGTCCTTTGTCACAGGGAGCCTTACCTGTCCAGGCACGTGCCTTGCCTTCATAGAGCGCAGGCAGTCTTTGACGATCACGTACTCCCCCAGATCGGCGACGCCTAGTCTCAAATCAATGACTCTGTCCAATTGCATCTACGGTGGAAGTCAACTTACAGTGTCAAAACATTTTGGCGCTCTCGCACCACCTCATGTAGCGCTTCGGTCAGTGTACGCTTTACATTGTCGACCTGGGCGTCAAGTGAGGCATCCAGATCCTCGTAAATGACATTTCTAAAAGTTCTCCCGCAGCGTTGAGCTTCCTCAAACTCGACATTCTGGGCAACAGATCCATGAAACAGCAATTGTTGAGGTTCTTTGACCGCGTAGCTCAGCCACGAGCGGCGGTAACCATCAGCAAAGCGAACGTTGATCTCAAGTTTCTCAAGGGAAGTGCAGGAGAGTACATATCGGAAACCCTTGAAGGCTCGAACGACAGCCTGTCGCTGATTTTTTTGGCTGGCGTATGAACTAAAATGGATTCGTAGTCGCTTGATGACTTGCCGGTATTCGGCACCAATTGACTGCATGAAATCGAGAAAGACTGTCACTTGGAAGATTTCGAATCCGTTTTTCGCATAGAATGTGTGAAGCAGCTCATTGTTAATCTGGCGACAGATCAATTGGTAATTTGAGCGGCGATAACGCTGGACCTCCGCTTTGAACTTATCGGAATGGGTTGGTTTCCCGGTTTCACTGGCGCCGATGTATCTGCCGCCTCGTTTAACGATGCCTAGATAGCTGTAGATCTCGAGTCTGATTTCGGCAGGCAGCGATAAAAAGGGAAACACCATTGATGACTGTGTTGTCACCGACACCAGGGCTACGATCGGCTTTTAGACTTCATTACATGTACTTTGACAATCCCACAGGAAAGAAATGGACGTTCGTCGCTGCAGCTTTTTGTGTATTCTTGATGGGTTCTTTTGGGTTGAAGGGGATGTTGCTGTAAAGTATATATGAAGTCAAAGCATGAACACGCGACCAAACTCACGTTGAGGCCGAAAAAGGCTGTTCAACACAGGTGGTGAATGCACAAGCCGTCGTCCAATTAAGGTTCCAGTCAGCAAAGAAAGTGGATTAACCTCAGATCAAGACATACAAGAGTTACAACACCTATGTTAGCATCGTTTCTTAAATGACACCGCATAGAGGAGAGCAGAACTTTGTACCCCAAAATCTTATTTGACTGGGCTTTGACGCCTTCAATTGATTACACACATTCTACCGTCGCCTGTCATTACTTTGTTGGGATCTGAGTGCAAGCGATGTTAGCGTTGCGCCTCTCAAACCATGGAATGCTTTCTGATTTTCACCTACTTTTTTCAACCTCTTCGGGCTATGCAGGAAGTTGTTGGCATACGCCTTAGGGACCAACTTTCTTTCATTCGGCTCTTGAACAAAATACTCGTAGCCTTGTTTTTGAGCAAACCGTATGGCATCTTCTTTATGGTTGAAAGTCAGATGTGTTCCTTGCAGGTAATCGGCCGAGGATTGCCATCCCATAAGTGGATTTTCCCATCGGTGGCCCTTTTGCAGAAGGTCCCAATCCATTCGCCAGTGATGGCCATGCCAGTCACCTGATTGTGTCGCGGTTTTTGCCGGCTTGTATATTCTGTCCTCGAATAAGCGGCTCTGTACCACCTCAATTCTATTCTTAGTTGACACCATACCGTACTGTGCGTGCTTGAAGATCGACGGGGGCGCCGGACAACACTGCAGCGGGTGTAATATCTCCTTCTTCACTTCCATCCATAACTCTTCTAGGTATCGGGGAAAACTGCCTTATTAGGTGTAAGGATCAGTCTCAGTGGCAGAAGGAGAAACAAACGAAGTCCCATGATCAATTGGGGTGTGATAATCTGGCTGATGGTCAACCAATGCGGCTCCTGCATCTTCCCGTCTGATCATGTCCGAGTCTCCAGCTCGTGTAGCTGGAGGATCTGCTGGATCTGCGTCTCTAGGAGCCTCCTTCGACGAAACTTGTTGTTGGCTTTGCCATCGTAATTTGCCCGGGTTGGCTTGCCGATAAAGTGAAGTAGAGATAGGCAGAAGTCGCGCCCGCAATTGGGGCCGTATGAGTGACATTTGGAAAGGAAAAAGCAGAAAACATGCGCTTTCAATGCGTCACCTACGACTTGATATGAATTCAGCGACTTCCATCGGTCAGCTGAAGCAAGCTGCGCTAGTTCTAGTTGATAGGCTCTAACCAGCTTAGGCTTGGCGCAATCATCGCATTGTACAACTCCCGACTTGACCTCTTCATCCGCTGAAGACAGTATCACCATCAAACCAGAGAGCGAATTGACACGACACCCGAAGTTTCTGGTCATCTTGAGCTCTTCAGCTCGTGGGATTGTGAAACAGGCACCATGAGTCTCATTGCGCGAAGAGCTCTTTCTACCCTCGTCCCTCCCCGAGTAAGTCCTTCAGTCATCACAACCATTTCTCCTACTGACTTTGACGGCGCTTTAGATTGCATCCACTGTTGTGAGTACCATTTGCAAGACCTTTACCACCTTGGGTTTCATGGACTGAATCACAATATCAAGGCCGCCACCCCAACACGCAAAACCGTGAACCAGATTAATGAATTGACGGAATTGTATGAGGGATTGCCAAAGGGTCCATTGCCACAAGCACAGCCAAAGGGATTGTTTCAAAGATACCAGCACCGATATTTCGGAGAGAATGAGTCGCCTGCGCGTATGTGGTGGATGATACAATAGCACCATAGAAGGGTATATGTGCTAACGGATGACAGCTATATTTCATGTGATTGGGGTCTTACTAGTTTTTGGCTATGCGCAGGACTATTACTTCCATCTACGTAAGCGTCTCTGGCTAGTAGCTGTTAGCTATTTACTGACTAGGATTTCGCAGGCCACGAGAAATCGAATGCTCATTAGCAAGGATTAGAAAGTGTATCGAAGGCGATTTACATAGCTTGCAAATACAACTTATGATTCACTAGACTGATTTGAGGCAACCGTTTTCTTTCGTTGGTTCTCCTCGTCTGTGCATTTGTGCAATGAGGCAATTTCCGAATTTGCGGGCTCCACCAACTTCGATCTTGGTCCGAGACAATATCAACCAATACTGAAGCCATACTGGTGATTTCAATAAGGTTGATTGTGCTCTCCGGCTGTTAAACTGTGAAAGTTTGGACGAGCTCACCGTTTTTACTCATCTCATCCTCGGGCGAATTGGGTCTCACCATCATTCACAGTTCATTCTCAACGGCAAGGAGTAGTCTACTCTTGTGGCATTCAATTACAACCTGATTGACTGAAAGTTGTATCAGTACGCTTTTCTGACTGAGTTGCTGGTGCCAGTATTTCTACCATCAACGAGTTAGATTCTCACCGAAAGTATCTCGCTGACCAAATGGTCAACAATGAGACTCGAAGGATCTTCACCCCAAAAGTGCCCGCTCAATCCAATGCACTTCTAGGCTACTCATCGACAGGCAAGTACTCAGGGTCGTCCTTCAATCACGGTCATTCGTTTGCAGCTGCCAGGACAAATCACTCTCAAAAATAACTTTTTCATCATTTTTCCAACGTGAAATGAGCAACCCTATGGCGCAAACATGCAACGTAGTATGAAATTTCAATTGGGTGAAGAGGATGTTCGATTTGGCTTTCGGAGAATGAAGACACCGTGATCATCACGTGAAGGTTCAATAACTTGTTAGCATTGGGTGTGACTGACCGATGAGCTACCCATAAAGTAGGGATTTGAATGCCAGAGACACTTTCAAGCTACAATCGAAAGGGAAAGGGTATGTGCGATCTGGAACCGAGAGAAAGAAGGCGTGGCGATGATCACAAGAAGATCCACTATCGTGCCGGCAATCGGTTTGGTTGATTCGAGAGCGATACACTCGAAAGGCACAACACCTTTGGGGACATCAGGCTGCAATGAAAGGAACCAATCCTATCATGAGCGGTACGTCCAATATCGACCTTTTGAAACGCGCAATCTTCCCGTAGCTTGACATCTCGCACGTTCCATGTTCCACAGACCGTATACCAGGGAGGAAGGAGGTTTATGTTTTAGTTCACTCCCATCTCTAATGCATTCAAAGCCATCATTCTCTTCCCAAAAAAGGAGCAAGAGCCTCTGCGCGCTCCCACTAGCGTCTTGGCGCTTGTTTACCCCAGACCATAAACCCCCTCGCCCAGTCTGACCCATTTCGCTTCTTCATACTTTTCATGACCCGTCCATCGACTTCATATGTCTAGTCCAGTATTATCACCTATCTAACTCAATACCATCCTTTTGTACTGTGACATCGACGGGATGGTTCGCTTGTTCCCCTCCTGGGGAACGAAGCCATCATCTTCAGCATCGGCGAGACCTACCTCATCGGCGACTAGACCCGTAATTCCATCCTCAGCTTCTCCAAGAGCACCAACATCATCTGCCCATGTATCTTCAAGTGCTAGATCGAAGCCATTAAGTCAAGTACCGCGCCATACCATCGGCGGTAAAGGCGTGATCGGCGCCGGCAAGGTGGGCGCAGGAGGTAAAGGTATGGGATTGGGGAAGGGTATTGGGTTCAAACGTCATCGGTGAGTCGTTGTTATGTTGAAAGCCTGATCTTGTGCTTTGCCTGTCTCTTACGTGTAATATTTGGTGAACGTAAATTGACGGGTGTCCTTCTCTAGAAAGATAATGAGGGATACCGTCAACGGCATAAGTGAGTTAATCCGGCAACGTACTACATACTTCTATCTCTAAAATATCTCTTTCGATAGCCAAAGGAGATATCAGGTCAATTGCACGTCCTCCACAGTAGCCCCAGAGACTCATTACTTTAGACGACTAGCTAGGAGGGGCGGTGTCAAGAGGATGTCCGGAAACATATACGACGAGATTAGAGAATGTGTGAAAAGCAGACTAAAACTAGTAAGTCAAGTTTTTCACTACTCTGATCTCGACGCTAACACATAAGATAGATCTTGGACGATTACTGTATTTTCGTCGAACATCGAGGTGCGAAGACTGTGACTGTTTCAGACGTACGTAAAATCTTGATGCGAGTGATGTGATAGGAGCTAACTCGCGTTGCAGGTGATATTTGCGCTACAGAGAGTAAGTTGTCCCAGATTTTAGAGCGGTCAAGACCCCTTTATTTTGGCTTTCTCTTCTCTGCCGCAACATTGGTCTGTTCCTTCAGGATGTAGAAAGCTGACATGAGACTCTGCTCGATAGCTTGGGCGTCCGATCTACGGTAAGTACTTACATCTTCCCAGGACGTAGTCACAGCAAAGCTCACAAGCCCAGGGTTCGGAGAAAGGCGGAACACACCCCGCTGACAGAGTCCGCTCAATGTTCTGGACTTCTCACACCCGTCATATTCAGAAGCCTACATCCGTTAGGGTAGTACCGATAAATCAATTCCACTGAGCGAGGGATGCCAAATATAACAAAGACGAACGGAATGTAGTGAACAGCATGATGGAGAGATGTCCGCTGAGTATATATGGCGATACCCGACTTCGACTATATTCATAACAGACAGAGCTCGATATTCTCTCGGAGCCTAAGTCGACGCCCAGACACATCATTATTTGGACATCCCTCGGTAGTATGAAGGCACGAACATGACTTACATGAGTGGCAATGACTTTCAACGGCAAGGAGTTTGAGCGTATGAGATACCCGTAATGCAGGATGGGTCAGTACATGGAATAACCCTGATTTACTCTCACATACCCAATTGAGCCGGTTGTCTTTTAAAGTTGGGGGTCCGTAAAGGTCTGTGCTATGGGCACGACATAGATCTCAATAAATGGAACTTTCTCACTCCAAGCAGGACATGTTGTAATCTCCCCATCAATTGAGATTCACATATGTAATCATCACACTCAATTATCCTTACAAAGATCGTAGGGTATATTGCCAACAACAATAGTATCAACAAAAAGCATCATCATTCATTACCCCCATCTCTCCCGGGCTATCTCGAGCTCCTCTCCCTCCTCACCTCCTCCACGACCGCCCTCAGCATTTCCCGCCCCTTCTCCTCCTCCCTCTCAAAACCCCCATCAAACCACTCCGGTAACACCCTCCCACTATTCGCATGTTCCTCCTCAAACGCCATCCCCCGTCCGCCCTTCCCCCACACAATCTTCGCCCCTTCCTCCAACAACCCCCTCCCCACACCTTTACGCCTATATTTCTGCTTCACCGTCCACGCCCTCACATACCCCTTCCTCTCACGCTTGATAACGCGGAGGACGAGCGCCCCGATAGTTTCATCGCCCCATTTCGCCACAAGGACAATCGGGTCGCGATTATTCCCACCCCCGCCCCCGTTCCCATTAACATTGGCATTGGCATTCTTGCTCGTTGCGCCAGAAACAGAATTAGTAGGACTGTGCCCATTACTGTTTGACCGCACCCTTGTCGTGTCTTCCAGCCATTTGAACCCGATCGCCTCGGCCATGGGGATATAAGCTGCCGTGTACCAGCGGACGGCGAGAAGGGCGATCATGACCATCCCGGCGGAGGTGGTGATGAAGGTGTAGAAGTCGAGGAGGCGGTACAGCACGGCGAGGATCGCAACGGAGAAGGCGAGGGAGGTGGGGTGCAGGATCATGGCTTGGGAGGCGAGTTGGCGCTGCTGGGCGATCGAGTCGGCGATCAATTTAAGGGCTTCGATGCGCTCGTCTGGGGGCGTGGAGGGCGCGATATTGTAGTTGAGTTCTGGGAGGGGGGAGGGTTGGTCTCGGGGGTCGGGGTCGGTGGTGGACATTGCGGCGGGGATGGCGAAGGCGAGGGTGCTGAAGGCTAGGGGGAGGGGTTCGGGGTGTAGAGGTTTTTGGAGAAGGTGGATGCGGTGGGGGTGGAGATTGCGGAGGGTGGGAAGGTGGGCGAGAGGGTGCTTGTTGCGCTGAGCTGGAGATTGGAGCGGAGGGTTGTGAGGAAAGCTGGGAAATGATCAGTTTTGGCAAGGGGTGGGGGGAGACTGCTGGTGGGGTTTCCATACTGCTTGTGCCACGAAAGCCAGGGACTTTGGCACTGAATGTCTTGCCCACGCCGTCGAAATCCCAATCGCTCAAGACCTCGAAATCACCGACTCGAATCTGAGGGATGTGGATGTTTGAAAGTTGCGGCGCCATAATTATTATTATTGAGGAATTAAGCGTCTCCGCTGCCAAGACATCAAATGACGGGGAACCATGCCATGGATCAGGACAGGGGGGCGGGGAGTATGAATGACTACTGGCACATGGGTAATGGAAGAGCGAAGAGGACGGCGGAACAATCAGGTTATTATAAAAAAGCACGAGGATGCAGGAATGGTGGATGGGCGCCAGATGGGGATGGGCTTAGGATTTATGGTGAGACAAGTTTGTGCGGCGATAACAGCGAGGAGGGAAAAAAGATAAGGTAGATATGCGGGAGCTTGAAGGATTGGTGGATCATACTCTCGAGATTGACGAATCCCGAGCATGAAGTATAATCCAGGGCCAAACTGTGGGGAATAGGCTCTTCCCACTGGTGGGGTTGGGGTCTGCCAAAGAGAAAGAGCGTGGAGTGATCTGAGCGCATCATCATGTCTGATGTCGATATGTGGTTCTGGAGCAGAATTGAGAAGATTTGAAGTTATTTCGGGATTCTGCATGGACACAGTCAGTTGTGCATAACAAGCTGTAGGGCAATGAATTCTTTCAGGCATCGTGGCGCTCACAGTGGGCAATTATTCCACTTGCCGTGAGGGTGCCGCCAGGCCCTGAACACTTGGACCTTTGATAGCGAAGAATTGTTGGCGATACAGGCGATATGAGACATTGACAGTGCTATATGTAGCAACGTGATGCAAGGCGGCGGTTTTGCTTGCTGAATTGCAACGTTTGGGGGTCGTTTCAACATCGTTTGAGCTGGCGACTGCCAAAGCGAGCCTGTAGCAGAGCCTTGCGCTAGGGCTAGTCCATTTGGGGAATTAGCTGTGATGGAACCAGAGAATGCGGCAAAGCCTCAATAGGTAGCAGCTATCAACGAGCAAACACCAACCAATCCCAACCATAACCTCAGCCGCTCGGTCATATCGGTGCACTGCTCGTCATTGAGAGGCTCTCGACCTTAGCGAGACAAGAGAGGTATCAGGCTCGAACACAGCAGCTTTGACAACCCCTACCGCTCCGCCATCACCATGGCCTCATCCTCATCCTCCACTCCGCTTCTCTAGTACGCTTACCCAAACCGACCAAACCCTATACCAATCCACTAACAACCCTCGTTCCAGTTCGTGCATAGCCTATCATACCACAATCCTCACCGAACACACCACCTCCGCCTCTTCACAAACCTCCTCCCTCGCCTCCCTCATCCTCCCAAAGATCGATCACAAATCCCCCCAGAAACTAACCTACACCCACAACCAAAACTTCATCCACTACATCGCCTCCGCGCCCTCCGAACACTCCTCCTCCCCCTCCGCCGGCGGCCTCACCTACCTCGTCATCGCCCCCTCTTCCTTCGGCCGCCGCATCCCTTTCGGCTACCTCGTCGAAATACGAAACCAGTTCTTCTCTCGCTATGCCCCGGAAGACACCGATTTCTCTTCCCTGCCGCCATACGGCGCCGCGGATTTCAATGGCACGTTGAAGAAACTTATGGTGGAGCAGGGGACGACGCAAGGGGGAAAGCAGGATGCGATACAAAATACGCAGCACGAGATTGATAATGTGAGGGGGATTATGACGGAGAATATTGAACGGGTGCTAGAGAGAGGGAGAGAATTGATTTGTTGGTTGACAAGACAGATAGGCTGGGGGTCGGGGCGCATGATTTTAGGGTTAGGAGTCGCGGGTTGAAGAGGAGGATGTGGTGGAAGAATGTGAAACTGATGGTGCTGTTGGGGTTTGTTATTGTGTTTTTGATTTATCTATTCGTGGGATTTGGGTGTGGGTTACCTGGTGAGTCGCTCTCTAACGACCTCTGTTGGGCGTTCGCTGACGTGTGGACAGGATGGTCTAAGTGCGTGGGATCGAATAAGAAGGCAAAGGATGGATGAGTGGAGACTCGCGGTACATACCGAAGGTTTATGGTTCTGATTGTATCCTACGTTCTGGGACAGGCACTCTGGCTGCTGGGCGGTTATGGTATGCACGACTTTAGCGATTTGCAATCGAAACAAATATATGATATATCAACAAGAAAGCCATCAATCAGAAGAGTGGAGAATCTTCTCAGTCGCCTCGCCAATTATCTCTTGTCTGATATGCAACGCTTCCCAATATGCAGATAAAAGCCTTAGTTTTCCCTCCTAGCTGGCATGATTCCATATTGTACAGCTTCCCCTCCTGCAATCCCCTTCAGCTTCTACTCATTGATCTTCGCAAGCAGCCTAGCAACAAGTCAACAGCCCGCCCAGAAATTTCCTTTGGCATTTAGCACTTACTCATGATCCCTGAAAAGCGAATACTCCTCCTCCCCAACCTTAAGGGGACTTCCTCCATACTGCGGTATCAACACCTTATCGCCCACGCCCACACTCATGGGCACGCGCTTACCCTCCTTATCCACCGCCCCAGGGCCAACAGCTAACACCTTCGCCTCATTGAGATCTTTGACGCTGCTTTCGGGGAGGAAGATGCCAGAAGCGGTTTTTGCCTCGGCTTTTATCCGCTGGACTAGGATGCGGTCGAGGAGGGGGGCGAGGGAGGCTATTGACTTGAGGGCGGTCGTCTGGAGGTATTGGAGGTTAGTTTGGAGGATTTAAGGTGGGAAGGTGGAAAGGATCGGAGGAGGGGAAGGGGAGACTGGAAGGAAAGCATACCATTTTTATTGAAATGAAAGATTGACAGGAAAAGATTTGCGATTGGGCTATGAGTGAGGAAGATGTAGGAGGTGAGCGGTGAGACTAAAGCTTGATGAGCTTGAAATTTCTCGGGATTAAATGCCAAGAGATTTGCATCGTCGAATCTGGCTAGTGCTATCTATAAGAGCCGGAGCTAGAGCAGAATCAACCGCAACTGAGCAACTTCCCTACCGTACATTGCGCATTCGAAATCGCGTCGAATGACCTAGTTTTGAAGTGATGAACTTGAACAGATCTGAATGGCCTCTCGTTAGATTCTAAGTAGTACTTGCTATCCAAAAAGTCGCGATAGAATGGGAATTCTTTAACGTGGCCACCTTCCCACAAACCAACCCTGGAATGCGTTGTATCTGAGGCAGCGTAGAGGAGTCGCTTTGAATTGAATAGACTCCAGTCATATATGAGACTAGAGTGGCACAAGGAAGGACATCACTCTTGCGTTGATACTGGAATGATTGGCGCTCAAGACAGACAGATGCATTCAAAGTCTTTGCCACAGCATCACCTCAGCCCCACTTCATCATGACCTTCCAGAATCTTGTTCTTGCCAGACTTATGGGGACACAGCCTCGGTGACTGGTTGAGGATTTCTCCATTCAATGTTATCTTTTGCTTCCTTGTTGCGTGAACGCCGCTTGCTGAGGAAGGCAATGTAGGCCAGAGCGCCGATTAACAGAACTCCCAGAGGAACACCAACTCCAACACCAATTTTGATATCAGTGTTCGATGAGGGGGAAGGTGGACCTGTGGTAGGACTAGAAGGAGGGCTGGACGAGGTGGCTGTCGCAGATGAACTTGATGCACTTGGTGCGCTCGTTGCACTTGTTGCACTCGACGAGTCGGATGTTGTGGGAGTGGTGGTAGGAATCGATGTCGAGATCGACGAGGTTGTCGATGTGGATGTGGATGTGGATGTCGCTGTAGAGGACGACGAGGATGACGAAAATGTGAAAGCGCTCGAAGGACCCAAGTCTAGTAGAGCATCGGGGGTTGCACAACACCCTTCGTATTCATTATTGCGATCACAGCACCATTGGTCCGTAGTGCATTGGTAGAGCAGTGCTCCTCCGATGACTGGTCACCTTGAGCCTATTGAACATTGTAGTAGAGCCGGAGAAACTTTACCTGACTTGCAGAATTGAGGACAGGAGTTCGAATTCCAAGTGGAATCCGTGCATGATCCCCTGTTGTATGTCACGCCCCCAGAGCTGTTGTTGATGGCGCATACATTGTTGGTGAGGCATGTGTACCCACGACCGCAGCAGGTACTTTCGGGGGCGGCTGGATTGCAAGGAACGTCGGTTTCAGGGAGGCTTCCGTCAGGGAATCTACATACTGCATGAGCAGGAGACCATTGTGAGTAGAGAAGTAGTTGAAAGTCGAGGCGGGTAAAATGAGAAAGTGAGAACCGGATCATCATGTATTTCTAGAAGGAAAAGCCAGTGTTGGAATAAGAAGAGTAGGAGAGTAAGAAGGAGGGGTTCATGAGATGTCCATGCACAAGGCTGACAATCGTTCGTGGCCCCCATGGCTTTTGCAAGCTACCTCGCGTTCTAAAGCACTGGAAAAATGACATTGATAAAATCGCTACCCAGTGGCCATTTCCCACGCTTTCAAGAAACATACTACCGATCTTGACACTGTCTTTGTATCAAACCACAGTCACAAAGACCAGAGCCTTTGCGCTGGAAAATATAGCTTCAGCCGTGTTGATTGTGGAGGAGCTTGAGGAGATATAATTCGGCAGTCCAAATTAGGGTTAAGCCCAATGTTGACTAGTCTGGGGGCCGACCCTCGAGACTTACATCCGTTACTTGCATCATGCCAGCTGGGAGACTTGCAGCACAATCGTATAGTCTGTGGATTTCTTCGGTGAAGCTGCTTTGGTCCGTAAGAAAGTCCTGTATAATGCGCTTGACTTAGCATATGGCCGATGAACAGGGACCGCACTCTGATATTCTCCTTGAGAATCGTAACAAATCCATTGTTCTGATTGACATCCCAAGGTCTATAGCTCTAGCTCAATATGACTGTGAAGAGACTTTGAGTGAATGCCATGCGCTAAGAAGAGAGCTACTCTCCATAACACCTCCGACAGCACCTTATCCAAACACGGATCCCAGATCTGGGCAGAAGGTCCGCCCCCCAGCACCCCATCCATTATCTTTTCCGACATCAATCCTGGAAGATGCTCTGGAACTCATCGATGCCGAGCTGGGCGAGAGACCCTGGTGTTGTCCACGATTGGTGCCGGCCGCTGACGTTGCAAGAACGAAGCCGCGAAAAGACCAGCCGCAGACAAGGCATGCCGATCATGTACATAGCTGGTCAACATCAAGTCCTGTAGTGTTGACAAATACGACAGCTTCTTTAGGAGCTAACCAAATCCATAACAGGCTCATTTGTAATCTCGGGGCATCTGAATGCTTATTAAGTATTCAACCTGAGGCTGAACAATATTACATTCCTCCGGGCTGTAAGTTCTTGAATTCAAGGATCGATTCCGAAACTATCATGTCCTTTAGCATGGCAGCTCTGCAAGCGTATCCTGATATTTCAAAGTCGACCGGTGCCGGCCCAGGTCAATTCGATCTGATAGTCCTCGATCCACCATGGCCAAATCGCTCGGTGAGACGTTCGGGCAAGTATCGAGAAACGAACCCCTTCGATGGTCCATTTAATTCACTCACCACTTCCTTGGGTCGGCATATTGCACCTGGCGGGCTCGTTGCCTGCTGGAATACAAATAAGGAATCAGTTGGTAATGAAACATTGAATCTCTTCGCAGCTTGGGGCTTGGAGCTCATCGAGGAGTGGGCTTGGCTGAAAGTGACGATCAATGGCCAACCTGTCATCGATCTCAGTGGCTTTTGGCGAAAGCCGTACGAGCTTTTGTTGATTGGGCGGCGACCACTCGAGGCGGGTCATGAAACAAGACAAGGTCTGAGGGAGAACAATAATGTTGTGAAGAGGGTCGTAGCCGCAGTGCCGGATCTTCACTCTCGTAAGCCAAATCTGAAGGGAGTCCTGAGGCAAACACTGCTGGAAAACGTGTCCGAATACAGAGCGCTGGAGATTTTTGCGCGAAACCTCACAGCAGACTGGTGGGCGTGGGGAGACGAAACCTTGAAATATAATAACAGCCATGCATGGAGCCAGACCTCTCAAGACGGATCATTCAATCGCTTTAAGACCACTGACGATGACATACATTAGACTGAAGTCTGGAAGCCTTCAGCCCCATCCATTATCATGGCTCGTTCACACCTCCTCCATAAGTCTACCCACTCGCCAAACGCTTCTGGACGAGCGGTAATCCTTCTTATATTTGGCTCAGCAACAATTAGGCAGACCTGGATAGCCTCCGCTAACTCAGAATCCATAGCGACAAGGGGCTCCTCGAGTTCCATTTCGGGGACGCACTCTCTCAAGCATTGCATGGCTTTTGCTTGGTGGTTTCTCTGAGCTAACAAAAGAAACATGGCCATATACATTGGTTTCGTTCTCGGACGCATCGCTGACGGAAAATTGCGCCAGACAATCCAGAACTCGTCCCAACGTCCTTTGCCAGCGCAAAGATACATCATCATGACCTCGTCTTCCACGCTTGGCTCGCCAAAAATCTCCGTCACAAGATGCCTAAATTGGAAAAAAGCATCTTCTCTCAAGCATATGGATTGAGCCCCAGCGGAGACTTCTAGAATCGCATTTTGGAATGTACACAACAATGAGGCTAATCCATCAACGCCTTTTCGTGCACTCATACTCTCGACAATATCGATCACATCATTCAAATCCGCTTCCGCTACTGGCGAGGCAAGAAGTCTTTGAAGCACCCGCACATACAGCGAACCTGGGATGTCGATAAATGTGGCTTGCAATTCACGGAAGGTCTGACTGAGAGTAATCTTGTTGCGATGGGCCCCAGTCTCGTATGCTTGACATAGCAGTTGTGTTCGAATCTTGTATTCTTCTGCGCTTGGAAACAGCGGCCAACTGTCTTCAACAAATGACCAGAATGAGGAGGATTCACTTTGAAGCGCCTCCTTAACCTCTGATACTGACATAGACTTTAAGCTGTCCGCATGAGCTTGCAAGTTGTGAGTCCGTTGCAATTCTGCGGCAGAGAGATCGACAATTGCATTTGCTGGAAGGCTCACGCAATTTGAGATAGCATCTTCTGGAGGACTAGTGGGACCTGGCGCCATAGAGTCATGTCTGCGGGAAGTATCTGCGTCAAGTGAAGCTAAAGGGGCGTCTTCGGAAGCATCTGTTGGATGAGTACCGGAAACTGATGTCGAAGATGTTTGCCCTTTGGCGGTATCCGGGTCAAGTAAAGCTAGAAAGGCATCTTCGGCGGAATCACCTGATGGGGAGGTCTCTCTGAAAGGCGGCTAGCCAGGGAACTCGTTAACGTCACTCAATTGTCAATCCAAAGGGTTTGTACGAACAAGTGCAGATGTTCGATCAGTATTGCTAGGCTTAGGTTTCGGCACAGCCGCAGCGTGGTATGCCCTCGATTGAGTGTAAGATCCCAGGGAACCTATAGAAGTTCGACTACCCTCGAGCGATGCATAAGACGTCGACTGTGTACCGCTTGTTCGGTCCAGGCCAGGCACCTTGGTGTGGTCGTGCTCCTCAGAGTTTGAGGAAAGCCGGGCTTCTTTCCTCTCGTGTCTCGCAGCTGCCTTCTTCCAAAGCTCTTCAAGGTCTAGTTCCTCCCGCTTCTCTTGGGTAAGTATTTGAATGACGAGATTGACACCTTCTGATTCCTCTTTAAAGCCCACAAAGTCTTCGTGCAAATCTTTGTATAGATTCGAACCTTCGCCGTCAGGCACGTTGCGAGTATGAACGCATATCCATCCAGTTCGTATCCCATCGTCTACGTCTGTAGTTTCAACTGCCCCAACTCTGCTCATCATCTTTGCTTTCCGTGCTTTGCGTCGTAATTTGAGCTTCAATTCACCACGACCAATCAGCCCATCAGCGTGTGGAGAGAGTCGATATTCTTTTTTCAGCCATCTACAGCATTGCTCGGCGGAAACATGCAAATGCTTCTCACTTCGGACAGTCCCAAGCAACATGATCAAATTTGAACCAAGCGCAGGAGGTGGGTCGAGTCGTCGTAAATCGAGCAACGTGAGATCATCTAGGCCGAGATCAATGGAAGCGTAATTTAGCAGGGGCGAAAGTAGCGGTGGAGGGTTTTCAGGTAGTTCCGGTAATTTCTGACGATCCAACAAGGGGCTTGAAGCTCTTGATGGCGTTTCAACCTGCAGATACCATGGTTGCGACTTGTTCTGCTTCGTATCCGTCGGACCAACTTCGTCTATCTGGTCAGGATCATGGCTTGTTTCAAGACGCCGCGCGTCTTGTGGACGATATTGAGTAGTTGTAAATCTTTTCACTACCGTCTTAGATCTGGTAGCTCTGGGCAATTTTACAACTGTGAGTGACCGGGCAGGAAGACCGGACGTAAATATGAACGCGTCAACCAGAGCGCGCCGGCAACCATAGCACCGGGCGACTGGGACCATCATTCAGCTTCAATATTAGATTTGGAGAGGCTTGCAGCTACTTCCTACAAAAGGGGAGAACATTCTGGTCGACTCACGGATTTGTCAAGGCAATTAACGGACGTATTCCGCCACTTCGTCATTTGTTAATGAAATCGGTCTCCTGTGGATTCCCACATACACTCGAACTTCATATTGCAACTAGGTAACCATGGCTATGGAAGTAGATGTCCCAGTCACCCTACCCTCAAGATCACTTGCTCCACAAACCGCCGCAACGCAAGTTCCACCCAAATATGATCGTACGCCCAAGCCAAGACTGACCTGTTCTAGAATTCTCTGTTGTAATTGCGGAGCCGCAATAGACGGATCCGCAGCTGCCGGTGCGCTTTGCAATGATTGTCTGAAACTCTCAGTCGACATCTCTCAAGGCATACCGAGAGAAGCTATCCTACTTACATGCAGAGACTGCGAAAGATGGCTTCAACCTCCAGCGCATTGGGTGACAGCAGCGCCGGAATCAAGAGAACTTTTGGCTCTATGCTTGAGAAAATTGACTGGACTCCAGAGGATCAGAATCATTGACGCAAGTTTCATCTGGACAGAGCCACACTCAAGGCGGATCAAAGTAAAAATTGTTATACAGCAGGAGGCTTTCCAAGGCACCATAATACAACAGTCCTTTGAAGTTGAATACGTCGTGAACTACAAGCAGTGTCCAGACTGTGCAAAGTCATTCACAGCCAATACCTGGCGTGCTGTCGTTCAACTTCGACAAAAGGTTCCTCACAAGCGTACATTTCTCTTCCTCGAACAATTGATCCTCAAGCATTCTGCCCATAAGGAGACTATAAATATCCGAGAAGCCAAAGATGGCTTAGACTTTTTCTTTGCTCAGAGGAATCATGCAGAGAAGTTTGTTGACTTTCTTGCATCTGTCGCTCCAGTACGGAAAAAGACTTCTCAAGAACTCATCTCAATGGACATCCACACTTCCTCGAAATCATACAAATTTTCCTTCTCGGTGGAGCTCGTTCCTATATGTAAAGACGATCTCGTTGCCCTACCTGTCAAGCTTGCCAAACAGATCGGCAATATTTCTCCCTTGACTCTTTGCCACCGTATAGGTACAACTGTCAATTTGCTCGACCCTCAGACTTTGCAGACGGCAGATATACCAGCACCTATTTATTGGAGATCACCATTTGGCTCCTTGGCTGACGTTCAAGAGCTTGTTGAATTCGTGGTCATGGACATTGAGCCTACCACAATTCAGAAAGGCCGGTTTCAGCTGGCGGAGGCGACGGTAGCACGAGCGTCGGACTTGGGGGTAAATGACACAACATACTTTACTCGCACGCATCTTGGTGGAATATTACATGCCGGCGATTCGGTCATGGGATACAATCTCAGCGGCACAAATTTCAACAATCCAAATTACGAAGTATTAGAACAGAGCAATGCCTACAACTCGAATCTGCCGGACGTCGTTCTGGTGAAGAAGTTCTACACCCGCAAGAAGAAGAACAAGTCTCGCAATTGGCGAGTGAAGCGCTTGAATGGACGGCAAGAAGAGCCCCAGGGCAAGAAGCAGGATCAGGACAAGATAGAACGCGACTTTGAGATGTTCTTGAGAGACGTGGAGGAAGATGAAGAGCTTCGAGGTGCGGTGGATTTGTACAAATCACAGCAAGCGAAAAAGAAGACAGACAAGATGGATGTAGTTGAGGAGGCTAGTGTTGCGGAGACGGAAGAGACAGCAGAGGATGACATCCCAAGGATAGAGATGGAAGAGCTGCTGGACGACTTTGACGAACTGAATGTTGAAGACTAGGAATGAGAGAGGGCCTTCATTTCATGCATTCGTTGCAACATAGCTACTGCTACACCATCAAAGCGGTCAAAATATCTGACTCAAGACCCTAGTAACTTCATCTGGTTGCTTACTCCCCTTCCCCTTTGGTTTCCACACTTCATTCTGCCTGAACGCCTTCCTCCCATCCTCCGCCATCGTCGCCTCCTCTTTTCTTTCGTCCTCGCCATCCACTACCCCCAACGCCTCACCCATGCCCATCTTTTTCACCCTCTTCCTCCTTCTCGTCTCTTCAACCTTCGCCCCCTGCACCCCCCTTTCAAAAGCCCTCCGTTCTCTTTTCTCCCGCATTACCCCCACCCTAACTCTCTCCTCTCTTTCCCTCTCCTCCGCCTGCGCAGCCTGCATCAGATCCCCCCACTTGAACCCCCTCAAATACCTCAAACTCCACACATCGTCCCGATACCACCTCCCCTTCCCACCCTTCCGCCCCCCAATCCCACCGATGCCGAGCCCCTGCGCCGTTGTCTGCCCGTTCAGCGCATCCACGCAGGCGTGCGCGTGCCGTTTGTGCTTGAATTCCACCCAGCCGTCGATGTATTGCCTCTTTTTGTTGCCATGATGCGTGTGTACGCGGGTGTGGTAGACGGAAGGGGCTTCTGGGGTGAGAAAGAGGTTTGTGATTGTGCCGTGGATGGAGAAGAGGTGGCGGAGGGTTTGGGGCTTGAGATAGGGGGAATGCGGGAGATGTAGATAATGCCAGGTTTAGATTTCTTGTTGGGGGGTCTTTGGAGGGTTTGGAGGATCTGAGAGGGGTCGTGCGGGGTTTGGCACGATCTGGTTGTACTTGTTGAATTTCATCTTCGGAGATGGGGGCAGGGTCAGGGGTAAAGTTATTGATAGCTGGCTCGCTCTCCGAATCGCTCTCAGTCACTGAGGAATTCTCTGAGAGCTTTCGCTTCCTGAATGTTCTGTGGGAGGGGCGGGCTGTCCTGCTTTCTTCAGGAATGTCAGACGGCGTATCGCTCACGTGATCACTTTCACTGTCGACGACGTCCAGGTACTCATTTCGCTTTTGGCTAGCCATAACACAAGTGAGAAGTCCGTTTCTTAGGCCTTGGCTCGCAAGGAAAGAAATTGCATGACGTCTTGGCAAGCCTCACCTTCCGCTCCAATCGACAGCCTTATTTCTTGCCTTGTTTTTGACGACGACTGCTTGAGATTGAAGATTCAGAAGTCTCCTATACAAGGAATACATTGGACAATCAACTAAGCTGGAACCTATTGTAGTATGATAGGACAATGCTAGACTGTAAGTCTCATGAGGCTTTCTTAATTCAAAGGATACATTGGAATTATCTTTAATCGTTACACATGAGCCTAATCATCCCCGTGCGCCGGAAATTAGACAGCTTTGATGCAGGAACGTGCAGAACGGAGGTAGACCGCTAACCTGCCCTGAGGATTGGCCCAGATATCGCAGGCTCATGAAGCTGTTTCTCCTTCCTTCTGGAATCGACGTGACTCACTCAATTGAGATTTCTGGGTATCAGGCTATCAGCTATTCTACCTCATCCCTCACAAATTTATCTCACGGCCCCTTGGCGCTCGTGCTTTTTCACTGTTACAGATTCACGGTCGCTCTAAAGCTCAAGAACACCATTTGCTACCTGTAATAAGTGGTCTCGGTTGTCACATAGGGCATGTTTTAGCCATTTGAAGCTGAGCATAAGGATTACGATCCTTTGGAGTTGTTTCTAGCGGGGCGCTCTCAGTGCATGCACCGAGCCATTTCATGCTCCATGGGCATTTCAAATGGTCTTTGTGAGGTGGAGATTGTCTCATGCTGGGAGCAAAGATGTCTTCAACGCTCATGGGTGATACCGGAGTTTCCCAGGCGAGATATTGGAACCCCTAATCACGAGCTTAGGCTGGAGCAAATGGTGAGAGTAATTGTTCACTGGTAATTAGTTGATAGATGAGAAAGAAGTAGACGAGACTTGATCCTCCACCATTCTGACAGAGTGACAGGCAGGACCGCCACGTGGGAAAGCCCGCTCGGAGTCTAGGCCCAAATGACCCCACCTTAAGCTTTCGGGCGGGCCAGCTTAGGGTTACAGGGACCCGCGATCTGGGGAAAGTTCCTACTCTCTACTCTACTCTAGACTTGACTGATTTTATGCTCATACCCTGAAGATCGTTCTCTCGGCGTGAAAGAGTCTCATGGGTCGCGTTCTTCCATGGCTCACGGGCAATGATACAGCTTCTGCCAAAACATCTGCACCCCCATCAAAACGTCAAAGGCAGCTCGAGCTTGATTCTGACTCTGAGCGAACAGGTCGGAGACGAAAGGTCCAGCCTACGCGAACAAGTAAGTGACTGATCATATATTCCAATCGATCGCTACTTCATCTAACCAAAGAAGAAGACCGCGCGCCCTCAACTTCACCCCCTCCACCTACACTTCCTTCTCAGTCGCCTCTGCGCGCCGGCCTTGACTCTGATGACATCTATATCATGGTCGAGGATGAATTCCTCGCCACTGCGCAGCTTTTCACCCGCCATCTCCATCATGCCGAATACCAACGCCTGCAGACTCTGGCGAAAGATCGTGATGTTTCAACGATAACAAATATGTGTCGACCTACAGATAGCAAGACCATCATGCGTAGCGAGCTAAAGATGAAGAAGGATGCTGTTGCAAGATACACAAAGACTAGGACGGGGGTGGAGGACGTATTAGGTGGTTCTGGTATTTGCGAACAAGAAGCAAGCAATAGCGATTTCGAGATTCACAGCGATAACGAACCGTGGCAGGGCACGCACTTGCAGTCATTCATGACAGTGAGCCCTAGGGCGGATCTGAAAAGTCTGACAGGGTTGAATGGAGCTAGGAGCCACACACGAGCTGCTGCAGGTTTCGCGAAATCCGAGCGGAAGACCCCTACAAAGTCCCGACATAGCGACTTTGAAACAGAAATCAAAGCGAATGACAGGCCAATCCACACTGAAGATGACGATACCGATGATCTCGACGCCCCAGTGGCTGTAAGCGGGAAGACAATCTCTTCGTCATGGATGAAAGACAAACAGCAGCCGGACTTCTCAAAAGCAGTGCCTCAACCAGCGAGGCGTTCCCAACAAACGGGGACATCTCATCAGAGGCAGCTTGAGAAACCCTTCAGGCGTTCGCCCCTAGATGTGAGCCTCGAAATGTCTACGGAAACCCATTCACGGATATCAAAATCAAGACGACCCATTTCAAGACCAGCCCGGAGTCCAGCTAAAGCAGAGGAGAGCGCTAGCAATGCTGCAATCAGAGCTAAACTGAGAGCTATGAGAGAACAGGATTTGAAGGATCATGATAAGGCCACATCGGCAAAGGCTAATGAAATTCCGATTTTTTTAGTGTGACCAAGCATTAAGATTTATGGCTTACCATTCACGCCTTTGTCTTCCACCTTGTATTCAGCCTGTTTGCTAATTTAACTCTTCACCAGCGCTGTCTCACTTCACAATGTGATCGACATTGATTCTCAGACACCAATTCACCGTTGAGTGAGGCAAGTGCTTCACCTGCATTTTCTCATCACAATGCAGTCCAATCCATGCATTTGAGACATGTCACTCGTGCCAGTCATGCGTAGGAGAAGAGAAGGCAAGGAATTCGGCATGCAAGGTTGTGATTGGGTGGTGAATTTGTGCTGTAAGACACAGTATCAGTTTCTTCACACTTGATTTACGAAGCAAAGTCCAAGACAAACACTATCAATAATCTCTCACGTGCCACGTCCTTCACACTGTCCATCACTTAGTATTCTACACATTCCACCCTAGCTGAGACAATACACGCATCCACCGCTCTCTTGCCACCACCGCCTACCCTTCACTGGCAGAGCCTTCACCTTCGGCGACAACACGAACATCCAAGTTTCACTCGCCCCTTGCCCCTAACTCGCAGAGTCTTCACCGCTTGAGACAACACACACCACCAAATCTCTCTCGCCTTCACCCGCTACCCTTCGCTGATGGACCTTCACGTGTATTGTCTCACTGCAGCATGTGACCTGCGTCTCAGACATCATGATTCAAGCACCGAAAGTATACGTGTAAGTGAGAAGCGAGGGGTATATAAACCCCCTCCTCCCCCGGTCAGTTTCTGTTTCTTCAACCTCCCTTGCTCTCCAGCAAAGGACTGGGAGGGTCAAAGCCTCTTCGCATTTCATGGTCTACCTATCATAGCTACCTACTTCTCTATATATTCGCAGCACTGTCTGCATGACGAACCTTTCTGAGCATGAGACAAGGTTATCATTGTCACTTGCTTCTTCTTTTATAAATATATATACACACACTGCGGTGTGTCCGTTCCTTGCATCAACCATACGATGCCAGGGATGGCTTCTTTGTAAGTACACTCTGCCAGCCCATAGTCTAAAACTTTCATACTGATCTCTGCCTAGTGGGTCGGAACGAATCTTGTGGCGCGTCTTGTGTATGGAGGTGTGAACGTCCCTCTCCAGGTCGTCTCGCTCGTGGATACATGTGACATCCTAGTCGGTACGCCGGGACGATTAGCACATGTTCTCCAGTACGAGCACAAAATCGACATGACTTACTTAAGTCACTTCATCATCGACGAAGCAGACGCCATGATGTTGCCCGAATGGAAGGAAGAGATGAACAAAGTCACATCGATGCTCAAGACCGAAGCTCATACCACTTAGTTTTTCGCACCGGAAAGTAAGTCTCGCGATCGATGAGTTGAAGAAAGTCTAGCTGACATAGACAGTTACCCAGCCGCTCAGAGATGGATTCCGAAAACTTTGCAAGTCCGCGACCGACAAATTCGTAGAGATTGACTACAACGAGGAGGTGATCGAGGAAATCAAGTCTATTCGTGACATGTGTGTCAAGCAGCGACTACTACGACGCACGGATGACGACCAGGCCGCCTTCCAAAACATGCTCAGTCAACTACCCAGTAAGAAGACCAAGATACTGATTCTGACCCAAAGCCGCCATACAGCCACCAAAGTTCACCAACTTCTCCAGGTATTCCTCCGCTCCATCAATGTATCAGAGAAGCTGGCAACAATCGCATATGGAAAGATGGACCAGGCAGATCGTGAAATCGCAACCTTCCAGTACAGATTGGATCAAAGCTCGATCATGGTCGGGACGATAGGCTTGCTGGCTCGGGGTCTGAACTTCAATGCTACAGGAGTCGTCGTCATGTGGGATGTCCCCAAGACCCTTTCCGAATACAAGGCAGCCGCTGGAAGACTAGGGCGTCTCGGTAATGTAGGCCTGTGCATCGTTTTCTACACTGAAAAGAGCCAGCTTTGCAAAGACCAAAAGTTCATTGATTTTTTGAAGCAAAGCAAGACGGATATACCATCAGAGCTATAGGCGAAAGTGAGCATCGAACGAGCATCTTGCCAGTCAAAGACGGGATTCTTAGCCCTGATATGATCAGATGGATGAAATGACCTGTCTAACAGCAAACTGAAACAAGAGGGCAGGTGCCGGTTTCGAGGTATCCCTAGGCCGTTAGCCTACCCATTTTGATATGATACAGCACCTAAACCGTCTCACTACCAGGTGTACTGGTATGCATGGACGACACCGGCGGAACAGAAGCTATCAGACGGTCGTCTAGCTTCGTTCAGATGTTAGGATTTCAAAGGCGAGACGTATCGATCGAATCCCAGATTACGGCGTCTTCGACGGCTTTCTTCGTGAAGACTTGTGAAAGAGGCCTGCGCCTAGGAAGATCAATCAGCCCTTCGCCGTCTTACCTTAACCCTTCTAGCGAGTATGAAGACGACACGCGTCTCTAGACGAAGGTCGATATGATGGACAAGCCTGTTATTTATTAAAGCAGCGTGGTTTAGCTAGTATTCCTAAGAGCTATTATGAGGGCTTGATTGACTGCATGGACTGTGTCAGCCGCCATATGAGACTAGAAAGCAGCTAGAGAACAATGCAAAATGTCCTCGCTAATGTAGCTTACTGACCTCTGCGTTCTCGTGATGCTCGCGATGTTGCATTGTCCCTCTTTGGTATTATGATTATCGCAAATGGCATTGATCTTATGATTAATAGAAAAGCCATGCCTGAAGCAAATAAACCGGTCGTATGCCAAAGACTCTCAAATAGTAATGAACTAGTTGCACGCATTTGCCCTTAGCCTTCCGACCACCTATACCTCAATGCATCAGTTTAGCCGGTAGTGAAATACTTCTACCCCGCTGCCACAGACGCAAAACGAAACGAGATCTCGAAGAGAAACCCGTTAAAGCTTTCAAAGAGTATGCAATCGGTCGTTGCAGCAGATCGTTAGACTGGCATCGCTCTGTCGGCAGAGATTCTTTATTAAAAGGGACAACCGGGGGATAGTTATTTACTAAGTAAGGCGTTCTGCCGTTAAACAATAGATAGAATGTACCCCGTTGTAGGGTTTTCAGGCGGTCTAAAGGCCGGGAAACATACAACAGCAAATGAAAGCAACTAATTTAAGGACGTTGAATGGCATTAATCCCTTGAAAGAAATATGTAACACCTGGCTGTGCCTCCTATTGTCAGAAAATTGTTTCATTGTGGCCATTCGCTGCAGGTGCAAGCGGCTCAGAAGTCGAGAAATCAGCAAAAGGGATCGATAGCACCATCCCTCTACGGTATCAAGTATCATGTGAGTTCAAAAATGCTTTTGCTTAGATTCAAAAATCCACCTATGCATGTGATAAGTCATAGAATGCATTCGTGCTTTCGGCAATCCCGCGGGCAAAAACATTTCTCACATCCTTAATCGTAGAATGCAGGCTCGCTGCAATATTATATCATGGTACGGTCAGTATCATCGTCTACACTTTTGGAGGAGGGGTTCACCAATCCCCATAACAGTCCGTAGTCACTGTATGTTGCATAATGAAGATATGCCGCAAGCCCCGAAATCACGATGGCAACTGCTTTATCACTTTTGCTTCCTTTTTCGACTCACGACATCGGTCCAGGCTTCGTCCGTGTTGGTTAAGCTTTTCAGGCTGGTCGTGACTTTGAGAAACTTCCCTTGCGTAGCTGGAGAGGAGCTCTTTGGTTTCACAAAGCGCTTGGCCTGCTTAGGCTTCTCAAGTAATGTCCCTGTCACATTGAGGATTTTCAACTTCTTGACTGCGATTTTGACCTCATCTTTCGCTGCTTCCTCTTTGCGACCAAGCGAAGGCCAGTGTTCAGGGTGCTTTTGCTTTTCCGAGTCGTCAGGACAGCAGCTATTTGGTCCATCGACTTCGTCGCGTGGGGCTGGAACTTCCCTTTTAAGAGGACTAAACGCATTCTCTGGCGTTTCAGCTGGCATCGGCGATGTTTGACAAAATTCACGGGCTATCGTCTTGTCTCTGTGATAAGCTTTGGTAGGTGTGGGATCAGGAATTTTGACCGGTGGTGAGGCAGCCCGTATTTTCGTTTCCATTACTCGATCATCCCTTTCAATGCCACAGGAATGACTTCCTAGCAAAGCCTCTCTCGCTGTGCTGCTTCTTGGATGACCACTACCAGTATCTCGCTCCGAGTCATTAGTTGCCATCGTAAGGTTAGATGAGAAAAGATCGTCGCTTACTTTCGTTGTAGCTCGAACAGTCGTTCCCAAGCCATCGTCACCGTCGTCAACGCTGTCACCAAGCTCACTTTCATCGATCTCTGATAGCTTCTCACCACTAGCCCAGTCCCATATTTCATTACGGCGTACCATCTCATTGTATGACCGCTTGTTCACGTAGCGCCAATATCCCGCTCTCCTCGCCATTGTCTCTGCTTGTTCATTCTCGAACGCGGTCAGATCGGCCGCTACGGCTATATTGAGCTTGTCGATGAGCCTTTTGCGCTGTTTCGTATTTTTCGAAGGGGTAGGCGTGACACCAAAGCCGGCTATAATATCCCCTAGACTGCTACGCTTCTTATCCTGCTGATTTGCAATGCCTGAGGCTATCTTTGCGTCACCTCTGAGTTCTATCCCTTGCCATCGTTTGGGCTCAATCGTCGGATGCAAAATATCAGCCACTAGCTGGACATCCGCCGTTGTGACGATTTCCAGTCGCCTTTGGGCTTGGAATTCCTTCGAGCCGTCCTTCCAGCTTTGTATATCTAGCGGTTCTTTTTCTGTTTTGGGTATGAAGCTTTCACTTTGCCTTCCCGGTGTCTTCCTCTCTTTCTGAATTGTACCATTATTTTCCAGGGTGTCTAATTCCTTCAGCTGTTGTGTCAGTTTGAAAATGTCTTTATGACGGTTCTGGTGGACTTTCTCGGTTATCCTGCAGGACTCGCAGGCATGGGATTGCCTCCTGAAAAATAGAGTCTTATGGAAACGGCTGCACGGTTCTTCGTGAACTGACAAGCACGTCCGCTTGGCTCGAGGGCTAGAAAGAACCGTGGCGCAGGTGCCGCACTTATGGTCCAAACCACGGTTATTGACGATCCACGCATTGGCAGACATTCTTACTTCCGTGTGCGGAGGGTGACTCGCCGTAGAGTTAGATTATAAAACGGTGGTAGGAGGTCACTTATCAGGCTTTAAATTGAAAAGAGAACAATGTGCTCCCAGAACAATGCAAAGACAAAGACTCCGACACAGTGAACGCACTCACACCAAGAATAAGTGATCTTCCAGTCGCGAACGAGACAGAATTGACAACCCAAAAGTACAACACAGTTTCACGGATACCTGCAGCTCGTTCGAGGTTGGCACACGAGATGCAAACACGGTAATTCTGCATTCCTGGTGCGGGGAAGTGGAAACAACACATTTGAGTGCGTAACACATTGAAAGTCTTATCCGAAATGACAATGGGGCTGGCTTGCCCTAGGGCTCGATGAGCAAGCATGCGTTCTTGAGAAAGTCTTCTATTGTACGAAACGAGCTTACATTGAGCACCAAACTTTCAAAGGAGTGTAGCCTTCCCATGTACTTACGTTGAAGCGCCATGAAAAAAGAAGATGCAATGGATACGTGCTGTATCCAATCAGTCTCGGAGACAGCGGCGCTACTTTGTTGAAAAGCGGCGAAGATGCTAGAAGACCTTAGAAGGCTCCCTACTTGATATCTCGGACCACCCGAGCTCCAACCTATGAGAGGTTAGCGAAAAGTTGGCATGTCAGGTTCTGGTCCTTACGAAGGCGTAGGGATATGCCCGCTGGTACCAATTAACGCTTCAAGAAACGTCAGAATTCTTCCTAAGAACCTCGTGAGAAGATTTAGACTCACAAAGTCTTGCGACCAGCCAAACGTGGAATTGTTGCCCACGAACCCCCAAGCACAACATTGTGTTTGTCATCAAAGAAATCCTCTGTCATATCATCAGCTATTGTGTCCGTGCGATGAAAGTATATCGGAGAACCTGTGTATGCAGGGTACAGTGCGCCGGCCACAAAACCCTCATGTCTTTCCAAGACAGTGGACGTCCATTCCCTAGTTCCAGATTAGCACATAGTATGGCAACCGAGAGGCATTCAACTTGGCGGCTCTCTTCACGGTGGAAAAAGGCAACAGAAAGCATTTTTAAAAGCGTCATGGGGATCCATGTACATAAATAGAGTGTGGGACATCGTCCAAAGAGGAGAAAGAAACTCGACTACATACCACAATCCCCCAAACTCACATCTGCCTGAAACTCGATTCCCAATCACAGGCGTAGGATGGAAACTCTTGAAGCCTACGTTGCAGCCTTCCAAATTTGCGAAGAGAGTCCCCATGGACGCCCCGCCATTGGTGAAAGAAGGTGTAGATGGCGGTGATATCTGGACGCCGTCATTAGATAGATGGCTGAGTCATATATCAGCACGAACCGAATGCTATCATGAACCAGTTTCTCAATTACCCATTGACCGCAGCTATCTTTCTTTCAAGAATGCTTGCGGATGCTTTGTCCTGGTTTATCTCGGCGTAGTGGTGAATACTTCGCACTTCCTCCGCGGTCGGCACACTACGAGGCGTCAGCAACGCCCGCTTGGATCAGTATTATTCGTTACCGCCCGCCTAGCCAGCGCGCACATCGAACCAGCTCGTCGTAGGAAGCCGATACAGGCCAAGAGCGTGCAAATTGTAAAGGCACACGCCCATACACAGTCCGGACAAATAGCCCGCTAGGAGTTTTCGGTAGCCCGTTCGGTCGCTTGCCATCCCATTCATCTCCGTCTGATCTTTGAAATTTCGATGAAACGGACCAAGATGCGGGAAACTCCTTGATATCATTTTGCTCAAGGTAAGTAGCGTAATCGCCATTTGTTATTGGTCTCCCCATAGCCTCAAAGCCAGCTACATGTCTCTTGCGTCGAGGCTTCTCATTATCCCACCCGAAAAAGCGATCGGGTCCTTCATCATTCTCAGGATCATCTAAGCCTACATCAAGGGTAGTTCCTGGTATCTTAGTCCATTCGTTCGGCAACTCATCCATTGCTGTGCGCGTTGCAATGGCCTCGAAATCGGGAATACTATTTGTTGGGGGGCGTATCCAATCGCTTTGCAACAACATGTACATGTAAGTCTCCAGGTGCATGGCTAGACTGCAATTAGTTGAGACTGTATCATAGCATTTCGACACCTGCCTTCGTGCTAAAACAATTGATGATTTCAGCTTCAATTTTCCACACAGCAACTTCCCTTGCGTTACTCACCTCGAAAGCAAGCCATAGGGCTCTACCGACTTTACGGTCTTTGCTAAAGTCGGTTCTTCCGTACATATCACGCGTCCTTTGGCGTACACGCTCTTGGTAGGCAAAAACCTCGTCGAGAGCGGGCCATTCGTTTGGGATTTCACTGTGGGAATGGCTTGAAGTTGTGAGCAAAAGTAGTCAGTTTCGAGGGCTGCAAAAATGATATGATGCCGCTTTACCATTTCTGTGGATCTTCCACATCAGGATCAACTCCCCTTTCGAAGATGGTCTGGAATGAAGCCGGTTCTATTGGAGAACTTGAAGTTGCCCGCGTCAAATGAATGTCGAGAAAAGCTGGTATATGACCGAAGTAAAAAAGACACGGGTTGCGGAGACTAATTGGCCGGGATAGAACTTTGTTGCTTGGGGTCATCTTTCTTGAAGCAAGATCCCATGCCTTCCATAGCTCGTGCCATTCATTCAAGGTTGGGACAGGATGGGGCGCGTACTCCTGCGGCTTTCTTGCAAATGTGATTGGTCGCTGGCAGATGGTGTGGATATCTTGATATCTCAGCTCGTGGCCTGGTACCCTTTGACGGGGTAAAGGAATTCCCCCGGGGGCGGGGGGGCCTTACGATAATCATCCGCCGGATTGCCATATGTCGACAATGAAATTACTCCTGCGCTCTCCCACAACGATACAATATCTTCATAAGAATATTTGTGGCTCTCTTCGATGCAAATTCTCTCGCCAGCCCTAAAGCCAATCTTTCCAGCAACAAAGACATCCCTGGAGGAGGTCAGAGACGCACGATGACATTTTTGGAGACTGTCAAATTCCCCAATGACGCTCCAATCTTGAAGATTGAAGATTTGCTCCCCGATCAAGTCGTTGGCATGCTTTAGCCCATTCAGAATGAATTCGTGCGTTTTCCCATTGGTATCATTGTAGGCTTTAAGCACTCGGTCCTTGTCCAGACAGGCGTCGACGGCGATCAGCATTTTACTGCGTGGAACACTCGAGAAATCTTTAACGAAGGAAGCAGCGTTAGCCTTACTGAAATTACCAATCGATGATCCCATCCAAAGAATTGCTTTGTGCTTATGCTTCAAGTCGGGATGTTTGAGCCATTTCAGACCATCTTCGTACGATCCAAGTAAACCTTGACACGTTACGCAGTCATAGCGGCCTTCAATGGCATTGAGTGAGCGACGTAACTCTGCCTCATTGACGTCAAGTGCATAATAGCTGATAGGCTTTCCAGCCAATTCACAAGCATCTAGTAAAATCCGTATCTTGCGCAGATTTCTATTGAATCTCCGTTAGTACTGCCTAGAGAACGCGGCCTCACCATTCATTCACACCCCGAACCTAGTTCCAGTATCAATGCATCTGATTCGAGTTGTTCAACAATCTTGACGACCCATCGCTCGAGCGCGTCAATTTCGGCCTGGGTCAAATAATATTCTTGGAGGTAGGTGATCTCTTCAAACAGTTTAAGTCCTTGCTCGTCGTAGAGCAGGAGAGTAGGCAGGACCTTCTCTTGCCTGTTTTCGGATCTCATGGACGACCATATCTCATCCTTCAGTGACGTGCTCTGCTTTCCTTGTCGAATGTCAATTATTGGAGCATGTGCAGCTCCAGTATGATAAACCATGCTTTCGATGGCTTGAGAGACAAAGCCGCGAAGAAATGAGAGAGGCGTCTGCCTTACAAAATAGTCAATGAAATAATCACTTGATTGAGAGCAGATCTCATGCATGTGGAGCAAGAGCAATCGAGCGTAGGCAAAGGCTTTGCTTGTAGAAAGACTACGTCAAATAGTAAGCTTTCGTAACAGAGTTCCGCACAAGTGGATCACACGGTGACAGAAAAGCTTGTCATTGGCAGTCGAGGCAGTCTCACAACCTAGTGTGACCAAAGATTTGTCAACTCATACAATAGCTGTACTTTTAGGATTCGCCTTATTGGCTAGGGCTGCATTGTATAAGCAATGTATGACGTACGTGCCCTAGCGCCCGAATTAACGCCGCCTCCATTTTCCGTGGAACTTGCCTTGTGACGCCAGAAGGAAGGCCTGAAGAAGGCATACAAAGTCATTACTTTAGTTGGATGTTCGCTGAAAAGCGGACAGTGATGTTGCCTTCGCATTGGGTCCCGTGGCATTGAGGCCAGATCTCCCTTGATAGTGCAATGTCAGCATCCGGCAGCACCGCTGCCGCTCTGAGATATTGCTCGTTTGGGAAAATGGTTAAACACCATGCTAGGGCGTGTTGCCTTCGTGTGGGTAGGGCAAGATCCCTTCTTTCCTTGCTTGGCGCTACTCAAGGCGCGAGTTGACAGGCAGATCCTAGACTCTGTATAAGCGCTGTGAATCGTACGCCGAACTTGTCATCTGGCGCCCCTGAAAAAGGAAGCTATACCTGAGGTGTAAGAGAGGAGGTAGAGCTGCACCGAGGGTCTCGGTACGAATGATGGCCAGCTTACAGTCCGTGCAAACGGGCTAGAGAAGGCATCACAATGCAGCAGCTGGCTCAAATGTTGAAGCCTTGATGACGCGGCGGCTCTACAAATCTCCAAATTCCAGCAGATTCGGCTGCTCTCCGCACACTGTAGACCTCATCGTGGTCAACTGGACGATTGATTGAACCATACCTTACCGGCTCTGTCTCCGAGCCGGCGTTGTTGGCGGTCTTGCTAATTTTTCGCGACTTGCCAACATGTGCGTCTGGTCGATATTGCTCCATCACGTTTAGACAGATATCGGTCGAGACATGCTTCGCCAACCAGGCCATGATTTGACGCCCTTCTTCTGCCTTCCCAGGCATCACTAGATGTCTGAGCAGCACCCCTTGTTTCGCAAGCCCATCACAAGTGAATTTCAAGTCGCCCACTTGCCTCTGCATGATTTGAATGCTTTTCCTGGCAGTGTCTGGGTAGTCTTCCGCCTTCAAAAGTCGCTTGCTGCTTTCTGGTTCCCAGAGCTTCCAAAATTAGCACGTTGGTCATTTGACAGCAGCGTCAATCTACACAGAATTGGTCACCTTGAAATCAGCTAAGTAGATGTCCACAAGCCCGTCCAATAGCTGCAAAGATTCTTCAGAGTCATAAGCACTCGTATTGTAAATGATGGGAATGCTCAAGCCCATTTCCTTTGCATACAAGATGGCTAGGGCAACTTGAGGCGCCACATGTTCGGGCTGGAAGGGATTGAGATTCTTTCATCGATGGCACAGCAACATGGACTCACGGTGACAAGATTGATGTTGTGGACCCCATACTCTTGCAGTCTCATAAACGATTCTGCTAGCTCCTCAGGAGTCAAATCCTGACCAGTCCGTTGATGAGAGATGTCATGGTTTTGGCATGGAAGATCAGGAATTAGCACAGCTGTCGTCCAAAGCTCAAGAGCAAAGCCACGTACAGAAGACACATCGCAAGTTACAGCCAGAAAAGAAGATTGAACCACTTCCTCTGTGGCCTTGAATGGCAGGTTCCTCGCCAAAATGAGGCCCAACAGTTGCAACCTTCACGGTGTGAGCGCCGATGAGGCAAAAGCCTGTCCTTTCATAGCGATTGATGCCGCAGAGACGCGGGCAGAGATTACACTTTTGAAGATGTTTTGCAGCCAGGGATCGCCGCTCTTGAAGCTGAGCATTGGTGAGGTAGGTAAACCGCGGATGATAAGGCTCATCTGGTAGTTCTTCAGATTGGAGAATTGAGATACCTATGCCCTCGCTCAAAAGTACTTGCCTAGCAGGAATGGCGGTGCCAGATGGAGGTTCCTCCTGCTTGTGCCTCTAAGAGCTCTATCGCTCACTCTCCGAAAGAGCAACATGAATCGAAAGTGCTCCCAAATACTGCCAGATTATGGTAGAGTAGAGGTCAACTACCTTACGTTGTGACGAGCGCCGTTGGCGGGCCGCCGCTGTCAATTGTCTTCTCGGGCCGCTTTGCTCAAACGCACTTTATATCATCAATGCGCAATCTCGAGTTTGGCTCTTGGGAGGCTTTGTTCCACACAATCAACACTTTCAGCATGTTGGCAATACACATCTATAGCCATCGGAATGGCATGTTGGTCCCCTTTACATTATTATTGTGCATTTCATAAGAATGTACTTGGCTGATGGAGTAGCCTTTCCTAGTGCATCCTTTCGCAAGCCAGCATGCGGGATTTCGTATTCACAGCGCCCGAGGCGGCCCTCTTCATGGGGGCCGATCCTTTCCCTTTGAGCTGAGAGGCTGAGTAAGCACCATCTCTCTCCATTGCTTTTCCCACTTACAAACATTATCATTGTTGATTGAGTGCCATGTGTGATCGGGGGGTCCTTCCCTGTTGCCATAGATCCTCTTTTGATGTTCTCGTCATGTCCTATGGCCTCTTTGAGTACTGTTACAACTGAAACATGTTCCCATACGCTTACCATTGAGCACCTTTCCTCGTCCTATGTTTGAAGGGACCCCAATTGCTCTCCAAGACTCATGCTTTAATCAGGCGACCTTGTTTTTGGAGAGCTCCATATCATTTCTCTTATTAACTGTTGGCTTATTCACGACCGATGGCTACACAGATGGATGCTCTGCAGTCCTTTTCCTTTCTTGCAGATAGCGTTCCTCAATGGCTCACCAAACTCGATGAACTAGTCTCAAAATGCGACATACAGTACGAGCGATTTACGCGCATAAGCCAACATGGCGAGGTCAAATTGACGAGGAAAAAGCATGATTCGACTGAGTCTCTGCGGCCAGGCAAGGACATTGAAACGACCGCCCTCTCAGCTATGAATGTAGATGGCCCCTCAATGCCCACCAAAGCAGTCGCAGCACTACCTAGCGAGCCCGAGAAATCCAGCAATTTAGAACCATTCGCATCTCGGGACCTCCACCGCAAACGACGAGCTGGCTCGGATTTATCTGGAGCACCCTCAAATCACTGTCGCTATCGAACAAAGAGCATGGTTGTTGTCTATTATGACTCCGAAATTCAAAGTCTGTTTGAAGCTCTTGTGAAGAATATCGCAACGGCGCGCAACAATTTACGAAAGGGCAAGAATGCTGCTACAATCAAAACAAGAATGGTCGCCATGGGAATGGCTTCGTCAGCTTCGCAAGATAGATCGAGTGACAGAATGGAGGGGCTCTTGTTAGATCCCAAGTTGATGATGGCAAAGGCGAGATTGGGCCGACAGCCCAGAGGCAACGCAACAAAGTATTTTGAAGACGCGGACAAAGACTTAGAAGACGCTCAAAACCTTTGCGAAGGAGGAGCACATCAATTCTTGCGAGACGGCGATTGCCAGGCAGAGATAGAGGGCACAAGGAAACGCTTCGCCAGTTGTCGAACTATCGCTACCCAGGAAGTCGAAAAGCTAAAGAAAGAGGAAGAAGCGCGAAGAGCACATGAAATGGATGTGGAGGATGTGGAGGATGAGAAGACCCTCGTTGGGGGCACCACACCACCAAGTGATACCATGGAAGAGAAGTCCATAGAGGTGTCAATTGACCACAAGTTTGGGCCTCCGCCTCTAAAGCAAGTCACTTTTGCAGGTGCTGGTGCAATTGAGATCGATGACGGATCTGATGAGGAGAGTATTCAAATTGACATGAGTGCTATCAGAAGGACAGTAAGGAGTGCAAGGGTATGACGTCTCCGAAAGTGACGTCTGTGCACCTCGAAGATATTTGGTAGGCAAAGTAAAGAGTACGTATGGTGGCCATTTGGCCTCGATGTAACGCATTGACGAAAGCGATTTTCTGGATGCTAAAGTGTTTAGATAACGACGCCATGAAAGCGTTGGCGTTTTGGGAATTGGATATTGATGTGGTAGTACAATTGCATTCGAATTGGCCTGTGTCAGAATGTCGACCAGCTCACAAGATAAGAGATGCAATTTTGCTCAGTGCTGGGGAGTTTTCTATGCCATTTCCAGAGCGGCGCTAAAGGCTCGTCACTTCCACATCACTTTCATCTCACTTTTATGTTTTACCCCTTACTCGTGCCACCTACCATTTCCAGAATCTTTTCAAAACCTAGCAGGCCATATGAATTCTACCCATCCATAACATTGTGTAACTGCCATTGCGATCCGTCTTCGCTAGCAATAAGAAGGTAATTTCAACGAATTTCTCGACTCTAAGTACGAAAAAGGAATTGTGACTGAACTCGAACTCGAACAACTGTTCATTGGCGTGATATTTTCTGTACTGGGCAAAAGGAGAGGCTCGCAGTTCCATGGCGGGCAGCAGTGTGACCCCTCCAGCGAGCGGTTCTCGTAGGTCAGCTCGTACACAGCATGTTGATGTCTTGAAATATGACCAGTCTTATCATCCGCTCGACGCGATTATGCGACCAAAAAGGGTTGCTAGGAAACTAGAAAAGCAGGCAGAACCTGAAGGAGCTATCAAGGTATTTGATTGTGGCGCTTCCAAGCCTGATAATTCTAACACCTGTCAAGCAGGAGACCAAAGTTTTCGCGTCAGGCAACAACAACATCACCCAAGCCAAAATAACTACAGAATATTTTGCAGATGCAGAAAAGGATGCTCATCCGGCTCACTTTGAGCTAGCTGCTGCTTCGAGAGAGAACCTAGAGCCAAACTATGGCTTTCGTCGGTCGTCTCGAGTCAGACCGCACGGCTACCATCCTAACTATAATACGCGATTTCACCCTGCTGACGCCGTCTTGAAACCCGCTCACGCGGCCAAATTTCTCAACTTAGTTTCTGAGGCTCCGCCTACGGTAGCTCGAGATATACCAGTATCAAAACAGCAGATCTTCCAACTTCAGGAGTCCGGTCCAGAACAGACTCCTCCCAATACCGACATGGACTTCTCGGACTCTCAAATTCATTTTGGAGCAGACGTGACACTTGCTGGTTTCAAACATCCTCATTGTGAGCTGGTAGCTGATTACAATAATTTGACGGATTACGATAGGTGCCTGTACACGCTCCAGATGGGAGCACCTTTAGAGAGTGAGTACTTGCCACTTGGTTGGCCGCAAGTACTGCAAACGATGTGGGATTTCGGCTTTATTACGTATGATGAATTCCAAGACCCTGAATTGATTGAGCAGACAATTGCTCGGTACCAAGGCTTGCAAACTAGCATGCGAACGTTCTTTCAGTCTCGGCCCGAAGGCTCTAGTCGAAAAAACTGGATCATGTTCAAGCCAGAGGGTCTTGACGTGTATAAATGCGCTAGGGGTGACAAGTACTGGCCAAAATTCATCAACAGTGTTGCCCAACCCACACGAGCATCTCTTGGGAATGAACAGAGTGCAGTCAGTACACATCCAGCCAAGAAACCCAGAATCGCCATAAACCCAGAAATTACGTCGCATAATTTAGGTGACTTAGCTCTTTTCGAAGCGAACCAGAGGCCTTGCGTCACTGCCCTTACTGCTGTACCGTCCCCGGTGGATGGAGATATAGAAGAGTGTCAAAGTCCGCAGATGGACCTCGAGTTCCTCAACAGTCTCTTCAGTAGCCAAGAAGCAGTAGAAGACACATCAACAGACTCCACTCGGTTACGTGAACACCAACCTTCTCCGACTGGTACTGATACTACGGTGGCCTCGATACAGACTACTTTCCTAACAGATACCGCAATCCCTTCACGCTGGTTCGCAAGCCTGACACACTGCCAGCCTCAAAGAACCAGGCCATTGATGAAGGGTGCGAATGAACAGTCGACCGAGTCAGCATTTCACATACATGAAGACACGGAACCTCGTACACTTCTAGGATATGACCGCAAAATGTCCTTTCAAGCGTCAAGTTGCGTGGACCACCCGAAAGAGAACATACCATCGTCACAAGAGAACGTTGAGGACCAAAGTCCGCCTCCCGCAAGTCCATTGCCAGCGATGGGGTATAGCAGTGTCTTTGGTTTAGATCAATCGATCTTCTGAGCTGTCAGATACAGTGAGGAACAACGCAGTAGAACTAAGTTGGAGAACAATTCGATGAATTCCAGGGAGTGAGCAGGGCCTACAATGAAGGCGAGCATCAATTTGGAAGCAATGTGCTCCAAGGATTACGACTGGGGGAAATAGCATATGGTAAGCGGCGACTGAATTGCTGGATATGTTGGCAGCTTGGAGAAGCACGGCTATCGGCGCTTTATATCTAGGTGTTGGGGAAGATATTGAGAGACGAGAGAGCTGCTGTAACTCCTATAAGAGCGGTGGCAATAAAAGGAACTTGTCTCATGCTTTGGCTAGCTAAGACTGGAGGCTCTTTAAGCTCATCAGGCTGATTGGGCTGCGGGTGTTGACTGCATTTCTCAAATTCACACGTGTGAAACCTGACACAAACCGTGGAGCTTGGCGCTGACTGTTCCATTTCGAACCTCAAAAAAGCTTAACTTTTATCTGAATTGAGTCAGAAAAGGAAGCAAACGGTATCCCTTCATATATCAGCAAAGTGGCCTTTCGTCTTGGTCAGTACTATCTGCATCCAGCCAAGGTATTGCTGTCGACGCCACTGCCTAGAGTCCTCCATGTTAGAGCCATGGCAACAGTGTCAGGCTTGATTGACTTTCTGCGTGCCTCATTTCCTTCCCAGGTGCCACCGACTAGCACAGAGCTGGATCTCAACGACTTGTCCCAGAAGCTTTACCCGAAACACTCATATACCGAAAATGAGAAAGTTGAAGTCTCGCAGTGGCTCATCACGTCCTCCCATCTAGCATCGCCCGGTGAAGATGAAGCAAAGCATCTTGAGCGACTAGGCTCTCTCAACATACATCTCTCTACACGAACCACGTTATTAGGCAGCAAACCTTCGAT
The DNA here is from genome assembly GCF_019456465.1 of Bacidia gigantensis. Taxonomy (NCBI): domain Eukaryota; kingdom Fungi; phylum Ascomycota; class Lecanoromycetes; order Lecanorales; family Ramalinaceae; genus Bacidia; species Bacidia gigantensis. The sequence continues at coordinate 424,922 of NW_025408606.1, forward strand.
AGCAGATCTCGCATTGTACTACAGACTTCGTCCTACCGTCAGAGACTGGTCACCAGAGCAACGAACCGGAGAAAGAGGCCACCATCACATTGTTCGACACATTGACGCCGTGCAAAACGCACCCCTATTCGGACTCTCCTTAGAACAAGATGAGAAAGTCAACATCGATCCTAGTGATGTCAAATTTGTACATAAGCCACTAGATGCGAAGGAAGAGAAGGAGCGCAAGAAGAAAGAGAAAGCCTCCGCAGCTACTGCTATTGCAGCGGCGAAATCAACCCACGGCCCAACCAGTCTTCCAGCAGAGAGAAGTAAAGATGAAAGCACCAAGTCAGCAGCTCCTTCTTTACAAGGGGTTGCAAGCGAACCCGCGAAAAACATTCAACCTTCAACGAAGAAGGAGAAGAAAGTAAAGGAGCCGAAGCAAGCGAAAGCCGCACCAGCACCAGCACCAGCACCTCTTTCGCCGCGTCTGATAGATTTGAGAGTAGGCCATATTGTGAAAGCCATACACCATCCCGACGCAGACTCGCTGTACGTTTCAACTATAGCGTGCGGTGATTCTCCCAACACCGAAAACACATTTGAATATGAAGGGCAGACAGTAAGAACGGTGTGTTCTGGTCTGAACGGACTCGTGCCGCTTGAAGAGATGCAAGGGCGGAAAATTGTTGCAGTATGCAACCTCAAGCCTGTAACGATGCGAGGCATCAAGTCCGCAGCAATGGTGCTTGCCGCGTCGCCGCGCTTGAAAGAAGGTGAAGTAGATGATCACAAAGGGCCGGTAGAGCTAGTAGACCCTCCCGAGGGAACGAGCGCAGGGGAACGACTATCCTTTGAAGGATGGGAGGGCGAGCCGGAAGGTCAGCTGAATCCGAAGAAGAAAATCTTCGAGACCTTACAGCCAGGTTTCACGACTACGCAAGAGGGTCGAGTTGGGTTTGACAATGGCGATGTTGAAGCGTTGAAAGGGGAGGTGAAGCCGCTAGGGATGCTCAAGACGAAAAGTGGAGGCATTTGTAAAGTCAAAACCTTGAAAGGCGCAATCGTACGGTGATTGCAGGAGGTCTCAGAAGCGGATAAGATTTTATATAATAAAGACAAAACGCTCGCCCGCTCTTTGTGAGCCAACGAGCGCGTCACCTTCATCCTCGTTTCGTTCTTGGGCTATGCCTTGTTTTCGATTCTTCGACATCAGAATCAGCCTCATCGCAACAGCTAGTATTGCCACCATGCCCATGAAACCCGCACAAGTTGCCATGCCTTTGACAAAGTAGGGACGGTCGCTTTGAGGATAGAGATGTACGCCTACTAGAGGCCCCAGCTGACCTATATACTGGATGATGGATAGCCCCGTAGCTTTGCCTGTATCGTGTTTTTGATTGTTGAGTGCCCAGGTGATGATAATCGTCACGGCGGAGAAGAAGCCCATCGCCGCTGGATAGACACCTATGTACCGGATCAAAGGACCTGCTTCGTTGGTTCCTGCAACAGCCATCAATGTGTACCCCGATGCGGCCAGCAAGGCGTGGAATATGACGAAATTGCTGCGGACACGGTATGAATCTGAAAGCCAGGCAGTGACAAGGACGGTGAAGAAGGCAACGAAATAGGGTGGTGCAGACAGCGCTTGTGAGCTCAATCTGGAATAGCCCATTTCATTAATGATGGTAGGAAGGAACACCGGTAGTGAGCTGAAAGCCACGTTGCAGCAAAACATCATAGCTGCCATAAGGTACGCTTTCGGATCGATCAAGGTATGGCCAATGTCCTTCCATGTCAGACCCTTTCGCTCTGTCGCCTTTGGATCATCGTCCCTTCTCAAACGCAGCTTTGCCACCTTTCGCTGCCGGGGGTTGAGAAATTTAGCATTCCCCGGCTCATCTGGGATGTTAATCCAGACAAAGACTGCTACAACGGCACTCGGAAACCCCTCAAGGAGGAATAAAAGTCGCCAAGATGCGATCGGTACCTGGTCCCCAATCTTAGTTAACATCCAGGCCAGCGTACCGGCGATCGCAGTTGCCAATGGAGCCGCAGAAATGAAGAGTCCTGTCCTCAATGCCAACTCCTCACGTTTGAAGAACATCGACAGATAGAAGGGAATGCCGACGAACCCCGCCTCTCCAATACCCAAGCATGCACGTAGAATCAAGATTGACCAAAAGGAAAACGTCAGAGCTTGTAAAGACGCAATTATACCCCACGATCCCACAACGATTGCAACTGAGCGACATTAGTCACTTCCTTCCCAAAGATCCAGAGGGCAGGGTACAAACGGTATTTATGGGCCGCAAAGACCTTCCACAGCAAGGTCATCCATTCAAATAGGACATATGTGATGTAAAAGGCCCTTAGTAGCCATTCAAATTGCTCGGAACTCAAGTGTAGATCATTGTACATCCCTGCTACTTTTGCATTTCCAATATCTTGTCATCAATCAGCGACGATCTTAATCAGGAGAAATGGCAACCTTTCGGACATACTCGATCGATCAAGAAAAGATAGCATGTACAAGAAGGCAACAAACAAGACAAGTCTGCGATCCAGCCGCCTTACGACTTCGCGCTCCTCGTCCACGGTGTAGGGCATGGAACTCTGGATGGTAGGAGGTCTACCCCTTCGAGGTTTCTCCTCACACAAAGTATCCGCATCATCGCTGAAGTCATCGTCCGCATTGTAGGATCTGCCATCCCTCTTCCGATTCCCAGACTTGACCGCATTGCCCGTCGTCGAGAGATCTGCTAATTGATATTCTTCATGAGGAGTCCTGGGCCCGTCAAGATATGATGAGGATTCGGATGCTGCGTTATTTGTATCGAGTGAGTGGCCGTCACTGACTACCAGGCTGTCGGTTGATGCATGACCATGATGTAGGAGTTCGTAGGACGACATTTCACTGGTCAATTGATATACCCATGGTCAACGCGGAGCTTCCTCTTCGCGCGGAGTAGCGCCAGTCCATGAGGAGCCAACACACATTCAAGCTTGATCACTGCGAAACGGCACTGATTCCACTTATGCAATGATAAAATTCGGCGTGAAATGTTGACGCTGTAAATGGTCGCACCCGGGGATAAGCTTCGGAGATCAGCGTCGTTGGCGTGCATGTAGATTTCTACGCCCACCAGTTGCATGTTAATTCTCCTCAATGACGGCGGTCCCAGACAGGCGGCGCGTCAATGGCCCGCATACTGGCAAAGTCAGCCCAATCTTTGCAGCAAGTGTGTCAGGGACCAAGCAAGCTCGAAGTCGACTACCGGGAGAGTTGAGGAAAATATGTAATTAAATCTATCTCTTACCTCGTAAAACGTCGAACAAACAGACCGAAGCTGACTTCATCGTAGTCCTCAAGACCGGACTCACACCATCTGCATCAGGTTCAGCCTACCTTGAGCTTGAGACAACCCCACAGCATCTCAAGAAACCTCACTCTCGACAACCCGCCCTCAAACTCGCATGTACTGTTCATGGCCCCAAACCTCTCCCGCGCTCGGCACCCTTCTCTTCTCAGCTTATCCTGTCTACGCGTGTGAAATTTGCACCCTTCGCCACTAGAGAGAGAAAGGGTTACGTCCCAGATCCAAGTGAGCGTGATCTTGCGGCTCATCTCGACACAGCTCTGCGAGGCGTTCTGCTTGCCGAGCGTTGGCCCAAGAGTGGCTTCGATGTAATTGTCACTGTGCTAGAGGGCGAGCAGGACACTTCTGTTGTGGAGAGTGCAAACACATGTGGGATGCTGGACATGATGAACATCCTATCCGGTTGCATCACAGTTGCTTCAGCTGCGATGGTGGATGCGGGGATTGACTCTTGCGACATCGCAACGGGTGGCGTAGCGGCTCTTGTCGCTCATGCAGGGGACGAGCAATCGTATGTGCTTGATCCTTGCCCTTCCGAGGAACAAACAGTCATCGCCGCGTGCGTCGTCGCTTATTTGGAATCAAGAGACGAAATCACTGAGCTATGGGCGAAAGACAGTGGTCATAGTCTGAACGAGGAGGCGCGAACGGTTGTGAACTACGAAACGCTTGTGGACAATGCCGTTGAGGCTGCGTCGGCAGCAAGGCTTGTATTACTGGAAATCCTACAAGAAAGATAAAGGGAAAGGCAGCGGGAGTGTAGAAGCATGCATTGGCAATGTAAAGTCTATACGTCCCTTCCAGCTATGAGAGGTGAGTGAGCCTGACTGGGGGCTGAACATGCAAGATCCATCTATCGGATTCCTCTTTAGTACATCAATGGCTCTCATTCACCAATCAATCCCACGATTAATCATATCAGACCTCAATCGCGAAGATTGGACAGGGGTCTAACCTATTTGCAATCTCAACACTTCCATCCTATCGAGCGCTCTCGAACACTTTGTGTTCGTCAACCCTCCCAAAGGTCACGAACAGTGAATGGAATTGAGGAACATGTTAATTCATCGACTGCAACTGATCATTCATTAAGCTCTTCTATCCTACATTTTTCGAGGAACGAAGACTCTTGCACGATCCAAAGCCCCTCGAAATTGCAATCATCAAGTGGCAAATTATAAAAACCCAAGGTCAATAAATTGAACACTGTCTTTTGTAAGCTATATATTCTTGACTTCCTTGTTCTTACTAAATCGACTTATAGCTCGAATACTAGAATCAAGATGCCAATGACATTTGACTTCACCCACAAATTTCTGTTTGTATGCCTACAACACAAAAACGGTACTCATGTGAGTCTTAGAATGCACTCCTACTACCTTCGCAATTTCATCATCAGGAACTCAATCGCTGAGAACTATTGCTAGATCGATTTCAACGGCGTTGCCAAAGAATTTGGAGATATGACCCAAAACGCGGCCAGTCTTCGTTTTGCGCGCATTAGAAAGGCAATGGTTCCGGAGCATGGTGATAATGCAGCAGGACCAGACGGAGGAGCGACGACCACAAAAATTCCAAGCAAACGTAAGGGAAATAGTAATGCCGCATCTGGAAAACCTGCGCGCAAGCGTAAGGCTCAAGAAAAAGGTAGTGGCAATGAGGATGACGATGTGAACCGTGGAGGCACAAAGCTAAAGGTTGAGGAGTTGGGTGAGGAGGTAGTCCAGATCGAAGAAGGAGAAGGCGTTTAGAATGGCCGGATCAAGCCCGCTGAGATATATGCAATTAGGAGTGCAGACTTCAGGGTGATGGACAGGGAATGAGCCACGTGTGTTTTCTACAACACTTCTCAACTAAGTAATTACATTTGACTTGACTTTCTTTACCTTCACCTCTCCTTGTGTATTTGACCTCGATAGGATTCACACCTCTCTTGGTAGCAAAGAGTCTTCGGTTACAATTCATCATCTACTTACATCCAACCACTTCTTCTCAACCATATTCATTATTTGCAACACTTCCGGCTCCCACTAACACGTCCATCCAGCCCGCACATACTATACCATCTTGATACGAGATGGCACCTTTCGCTCCCGACGACCATTTCAAATTCCTATATGTCTGCTTTCAGAACAAGCACAATGAATCTGTATGTCCCCCAAAGGCAATTGACCGCGCAGAACCTTGACTAAATATCGTAGGTCGACTTCAAGGGAGTAGCCAAGGTTTACGAAGGCATCAAGGAGAATACACTACGTATGCGTCTCCAACGAATCCATGAGGCGATGAGAGGAAAAGGACGCAGCAGCACCATCAAGGCCCTTACCGGCGCAGCTACGGCGCCAATCAACGGAACGAACGGGAAAGTTGGTGCTAATGGGAAGGGTGCTGTCAGTGGGAAGGATGGTGCTGATGCGAAGGGTGGTGCTAAAGGGAAGGGAAAGGAGGGAACGAAGCGGAAGTTTGAGAGCGATGAGGATGAGGATGATGATGATCGTATGAGTGGCCCGCTGATTAAGAAGGAGAAATTGGAGGACGAGGACGAGGAGGCCGCTTAGGAGGAAGAGCGACTAAGGATTCGCCACGAATGATATGCGCTATCTTTGATATTTGACCGGAAAACATTGAATAGGTAGGAAGATCTGGTAAGTGGAGGATGAGGGTGAAGTTTCTCATTCAGATATATATCTTATCTTATGAGGTCCGCAGTCAGCTTTGTCAAAGGCCAGAAACGCAACATGCCAGATGCAATGGCTTGGATGATGTCTTCGAGACTGCGACCTCAATATCATTTACGCTGCATTGGCAGACCTGAGCTTGGTCTTTTTGAAATCGAAAATATCGGGAATCTCTGCAATTGGATGGCTATACGACAGAATCCCCTCAGCTGTGCACGCATTGGTCTACTGCAATCCCACCCCGATGAATTCTGCCCATTGCATCGAGCCTTGCTGGTGGAATATTGGGCATAGACCGACGTACGGACATACTTAGCCCCGCCCGTACACATGGGTTTGGAGACCCTGGCGAAGTGATAGTCTGAACACCTGCTCCGGTAGCCTCAGGGCTCGTTTACGAGCACATGAGGTCAAGACCATATTTTAAGCCCCTGGAGTAAGCGCTGACCACTTTTAAAGCAGTGGATTGCCAAAGCTCAGCGAAAGAATCTCCAGGGAAAGTTACCATTCCGCGTACAAGCAGATTCAGCAGGTGCATAGTGCCCAGCGGACGCCCGTTCATTTGCGTCAGGGAGGTCATCAATACTACACTCACGGTGACAAGCAGATGTTATGTACCTCGCTTGAGAAGTAAGTGCATCGCCTTAGACCCTAGATGATTCCTCCAGAAGTTAGCAAGAAGCCTCACGACACAAGTATTTCGTTCTTTACAGCAGTCGTAACTTTGCTTCAGAGATTTTTGGTATTGGTAATTAGTATCATCATGATTGTTCAGAAGCAGAACTGATGATTGTTTTCTCATCATAATGTAGATAAAGACGCAAAGGACGTTGAGGAGACGCAGCGAATACCTTTTGATAAGTCTGGACTTATCAAATTAGCTTCAACTCGGCAATCCCACAAGAACAGTGCTGTGACGAGAAAATTGATGTTCAGATGGTAGTGCATGTAGTTCAAAGGCACACGGAGAATCGCCCGAACTGGATGTGTGATTTCTTCATACGATAGATTCGAGACGCTTGATGGGACACGAAGAACTGTGCTTACGTGGCGAGATGTGCATGCTTGTGCGTTAGCGAGATTCATCTATCCTTGCACCGTCGACGGTGAGGACCATCTTCATCGTTCAGGGCTGATCCCTTTGATGTCGTCATATTTGATAAGGGGCATTGTTGAAAGTCATGCCTTCAAATCCGCGCTTGAAAACATGAAGTCGATCGAAATTTGGTGGTAGAGGATGGAGAAAGCCCTCAAGCAAATTTGTTTAATTTTGAGGCCGCCCGAAGTTCCCGGTCGGCGCATGCCAAGACTCATGCCCCCAATTGGGACAAGGTGTCTCCCTTTCCGACTTTTTGGACTGGTTCCTATCTCTGCTCGAGTGTAACCTCTTCGACCTTTAGATGAAAGCCTCTATTCACTTCCATGCCTTGAAACTACGTATTCGATCTTGAAGCAACATACTCAAAGCTGGCCTTTACGCACAACAGACCTCACATACGACCCCCTTACAATCCTCGACTACTCTCAGAAACACTTCTTATGCAATCTCGTCTGCGACTATCTTCTGGTCACATCTCTGGTGAAGAGTGCTAAGAGGCTATCGCGCTGCCCGCCTCAGCAGAGGCTGCGGCCCTGCAGCGACCATGAATAGGAGAGACGTTCATGTCAACGAACCTAGGTCGTATTCGAAGGAGGCTGGAAACATCTCTATATCTCCCTCAAGGTACGCACCAGTACTTCAATTGATAATTGGGAAGATTGGGTACTTCGCAATATTTTACTCACTCAACAAACAGATTTCAACCAAAATCGCAACCTGCCCTTCGACGGAGAAGGCAACTTCTATTACGATTAGCATCGGCTGGAGCGCTCTCTTTCTTCCTTTCGGTGTTGTTTGTACCTTCACTTCGAAGCTCGGTCACCAATGTCTTTTCATTTGGGTTGCTTTCGGCACCAGAGGAGCTACAGCTTGAGACGGTTCGTTATTATGACCTCTCAAGTTCCGGAGGAACCGCGCGGGGTTGGGAACGTGAAGAAAGGGTGCTCATGTGTGCGCCTTTGAGGGATGCAGAGTCACATTTGCCAATGTTCTTCTCTCACCTTCACAATTTCACGTATCCCCACCATCTCATCGATTTAGCCTTCCTGGTCTCGGATTCCCGGGACAACACATTAAACCTCCTATCCCAACTCCTCACGGACCTCCAGAACGACCCAGATCCCAAGCAACCATACGGGGAGATATCCGTTATTGAAAAAGATTTTGGACAAAAAGTAAACCAGGACGTGGAGTCTCGGCACGGTTTTGCAGCTCAGGCTGGTCGGAGGAAATTGATGGCACAAGCCAGGAATTGGCTCCTCAGCGCTGCACTTCGGCCAACCCACAGCTGGGTCTACTGGAGAGATGTTGACGTTGAGACTGCACCGTTCACTATTTTGGAGGATCTCATGAGACACAATAAGGATGTGATCGTGCCCAGTAAGTCCTCCAAAGACACCTGAAGCTTTTTTTCTGTGACTGACTGGATGCAGATGTATGGCGTCCCCTGCCAGACTGGCTTGGAGGCGAGCAGCCCTACGATTTGAACTCATGGCAAGAGTCGGAGACTGCGCTGGCACTAGCTGATACCCTGGACGAAGATGCGGTCATTGTTGAAGGCTATGCTGAATATGCGACCTGGAGGCCGCATCTTGCTTATCTCAGAGATCCTTACGGCGATCCGGATATGGAGATGGAGATTGATGGCGTAGGTGGTGTCAGTATTCTTGCTAAGGCAAAGGTCTTCCGATCTGGAGTACATTTTCCAGCTTTCAGCTTCGAAAAGCATGCTGAAACTGAGGGCTTTGGCAAGGTAAGAAATTGGTCAATTCCCCAAATTGTGCTCGATTAACGTGATCAGATGGCTAAAAGGATGCAATTCTCCGTGGTTGGGTTACCCCACTACACCGTCTGGCATTTGTATGAGCCAAGCGTGGACGACATCCGGCATATGGAAGAGATGGAGCAAGAGAGAAGGAATCGCGAAAACGAGGAGCGAGAACGAGCTGAGCGAGCCAAGAAGATCAAAGAGGAATTTGGTGAAACTGGCTCTCAATGGGATAAAGACAAATCAAGTATAGCAGACATCAGCCAGAAAGACGAGCAGATCAGAAAGGAGCATGACGTCGCAATGGCGGCCCAAGAGAAGGATAAATCTTCGGAATCAAATTCAGACTCGTCACAACCCAAAGATAAAGACACTAAAGGTAGTAAGTCCAGTAAGGACGGCAAGGACTCTGAGGACAGCAAAGCTAGTAAAGACGGCAAGGAGAAGGAGGGAAAAGAGTCTACGAAGGATGGAAAGGAGGAGAAATCGACTAACGATAGCAAAGGCAGCAAGGACACCAAAGATAGCAAAGACGGTACGACAAGCAAGGAAAAGAAAGATGACGAGAAGGAACAGACCACGAAAGACCCCAAAGGACCCACGAAGGAGTCGAAAGCTAAGAAGGAGACCGAAGGAGACGACACAGAGTCCAGCTCCAAGCCTAAAAAAGAAAGTCGGGAGAAGGCAGGTCCAAAAGAGAAGCAGACTCAAAAGGAACCCTGAAGTAAATTTTGAACGACCGTAATATCCAATCCGCTCACACAAGTGAAGCCATGCATCCGACTAAAGCGGTCCAGCTGAATCGCTCGGCTGGGTCTGAGGAAGTTGGGCAGGTACTTTCGAGACCAGCTCCGAGTACAAGATCACAACCGCGCCATCAAGACAGGAGCGACAAGTGGTTCGAAGGCATCGAAAAGCGCGATTGCAACGCCCTGGTGTGGCAAATGCCTAGAAAGGGAAGGGGCGCATGATGTGGATAGCTAGAACATCTGTGTAAGGGTAATATCTCTATTCGGGCTGTAAAACGTGGTGCTTTCCGACTGGTATACATTTGTTTCTCAATAGACACGAAAAGACGAATTCAATTCTGTTAGACATTCACGAGCTTGAGTGGTCTTCAAGTTACTCTTCTATACAAAACGGCTCTCGGAGCCTGGTCCGAGTAGAGAGTCGCAATGGACAGTGTTCGACAAAAGTTGCATATCTAGGTGCCTGGCTTGCCCCTGCCTATTTCGTCAGACCGCTGTTCCTTAACAGGCTTGGCGGCGTCCAAATACGTGAAAAGTTAAGGTCAATGGGAGGTCTTCAAGCTCCTGATTCCCCCAAGTTGGACCATATTACAGGATCATAGACTCAACAAGCACTCTTCATCACCTGCGTAACCGGAAACTCGTGGAACTTGTGGACATCGTAAGGCGGAACGCTCATGTGAGGCCATATGCAACCTGGCTGGGTTGCAGATAGGCATTGAGGCGAGCATGCGTGTTCACGATTCCGGGATCTGTACAACATCGCCGCTGGCTACACCTGTGGACCTGACAAGAGCACTGAATTTAGTATCTTCTTTGTGGTCATGACCCTCCTTGTTCCGGGCTCGAGTCATCATCCGCCTCCACATCCCTCGCAGACTTCGAAAGACATTACCATAGCAGTCGACCCTGTTGCCTTGATAACGACAGAATGTATTACAGTCACATCAGCCCTAAGAAAAGGGGCACGATGGGCCCAATCCTCTGTTTCCGCCATCTTAGGAGGGGTCAGCTCTACCTCCGTGGACGGGGGAGCAACTCGATTGCCTCCTCAGCTTGCGAAACCCACATCTTTCTACAAAGGCGGGAGTCACATCGGCAGGATCCAAGATGGCGCGCGAGAGGTCGATGATGGCTTGGTGGGTAATTGGGGCCGAAGAGGCAGGAAAGGGAGAAGCATGCAGGACAATCCCTTGATGTCTGCGTTTGCTAGACTACGAAGTGACCTACGAGGATGTACAGGTATGTACTCAAAGGACATTGTCTCGAATACGGTTGACAAAAGTTAGGTATCAGAAGCTTTGATACGCCCGCACTACTTCATCCCTTCCTTCAAGTCATACGATCTTCCTCTACGTCAGCTACAATCACGTCTTTGGCAATTGTAGCCATCACAAGATTCTTTGACTATAGGATCATTGCTGCGGACTCTGTTCGACTAGCGCTTGCGATGCAGCTCTTATCCGCTGCAGTCACCCATTGCCGGTTCGAAGCAAGCGACTCCGCAGCAGACGAGATTGTGCTCCTTCAAATTCTGAGGCTGATGGAAAGCATGATATCAGGCCCTGGTGGCGACTTACTAGGTGATGAGAGTGTCTGTGAGATGATGGAGACCGGTCTGAGTATGTGTTGTCAGAAACGCCTTACTGAACTTGTGAGACGTTCAGCGGAGATGTCTATGGTGAAGATGTGCCAAGTCATATTTGAGCGCCTTAACACGCTAGACTTTGGAATGGAGCCGGACGCCGATATGGATCATCGAAATGAATCCGAAACTTCTAACCTCATTATGGTCGGACCTGCCGTCAATGGGGCGCCGATAGGTACTTCAAGGTTATTAGGAGATCCATCACAAGCTGTCTCGGAAAGACTGCAAGACACGCAACCGGAGGTCAATGGCGAGCAATTGGAATCTTCTAAGACCCTTGATGGTGAGAGACCGGCTGCGTCAGATGTGCAACGTACAACACACTCACCTGAGGACGCAAATACGGACAAGAAAGGGGATGAAGGTCACTTGATCGGACTTACCCCTGGAACAGCCCCTGACAACTCTATACCAATAGCTCAGAACACCACTAAGCCCGAGAGAAAATCTGAGGCAAGCTCTGAGCTTTCCAACGCAATCAAGCCTTATTCTTTACAATCTATTCGTGAACTTTTTCGCGTTTTGATTGATTTGCTTCGCCCTCAGAATAAGGAGCACAATGATGCCCTCCGAGTCATGGCTCTTCGGATCATTGATGTTGCACTCGAAGTCGCCGGACCTTCAATAGCTAAACATCCAAGCCTTGCGACTCTAGCAAAGGATGATCTGTGTCGCTATCTGTTCCAATTAATTCGCACCGACAGTACTCAGCTTCTGAATGAATCGTTGCGCGTTGCCGGGACGCTGATTACTACTTGCAGAGAAGTCCTGAAACTTCAGCAAGAGCTTTTCTTGTCATATCTAGTCGAGTGCCTTCACCCACAAGTCGAGATACCCGATGAACCGGGAATTGATCCTGAGCTTTATGAAGGGGTTCCTAAAACCCCAAAATTAGTCAGACCGGCCGCTTCACAGGCCCCGAGTGGACGATCAACTCCTGTGCCGGTCAAAGAGCGCCATCAATTGGGTATGGATGGCACAACGAGGAAGCCCGATGCAAGAGAAGCAATGATAGAAAGTATAGGTGCCTTGTCCCGAATACCAGGCTACCTTGTCGAATTATTCATTAATTACGACTGCGAGGTTGATCGCAATGACTTGTGTGAAGATCTGATAGGTCTCCTTTCCCGCAATGCATTTCCAGACTCAGCTACTTGGAGCACAACGAGTGTCCCACCTCTTTCCCTTGATTCTCTCTTGACTTACATACAGTTTATTGCAGAGCGACTTGATGATGAACCAAATTTGGAAGGTTATCCGGATATAAAACGTCTGCGAGAACAGCGTGCTCGAAAAAAAATTGTTATCAAGGGCGCTACACGATTTAACGCAGATCCACGAGATGGCATTGCTTTTCTTGCCGCGAATGAAATAATAGACAATCCAAATAATCCTCAATCCGTTGCTGGATTTCTCAAAAGTACGACGCGAATAGCCAAAAAGAAATTGGGTGAATATCTCTCCAAACGAGATCAGGAGCCATTACTAAGGGCCTTTTTGGACCTCTTTGATTTTACGGGGAAGAGAGTGGACGAAGCCCTACGAGATCTTTTGAACTCCTTTCGCTTACCTGGTGAATCCCAGCTGATTGAAAGGATCGTCACTGTTTTCAGCCAGCAATATTGTGGAAGCGGCACCATTGAGGGTATTGCAAACGAGGATGCTGTATTCACTCTCACTTATTCGATTATCATGCTGAACACTGATCAACACAATCCAAACCTCAAGAAGGAGAAGCGTATGACTCCCCGAGACTTTGCAAAAAATCTACGAGGTGTTAATGGAGGGAGCGACTTTGATCCCGAATACCTTGAAGAAATCTACAAATCAATCAAGACAAACGAGATCATCCTGCCAGACGAGCACAACAATGATAAAGCTTTCCATTACACTTGGGAGGGATTGCTTCTCAAAGCTCAAAACGCTGGTGCTTTGACTATCTGCAATACCAACGTATTTGACTCTAGCATGTTTCAAGCAACATGGAGGCCAATCATCGCAACGCTGTCATATGTCTTCATGTCCGCTTCAGATGACGCAGTCTTCTCTCGGGTCATTCTAGGCTTCGACCAATGTGCCCAGATAAGCGCCAAATACGGTCTCACAGAGACACTCGATCGCATTATCTTCTGCCTGAGCTCTATGTCTTCACTGTCGTCTGGAATAGCCGCTAGTACATCACTAAACACAGAAGTCCAGGTCGAGAAGAGGAGTGTCATGGTTAGCGAGTTAGCAGTCAAATTTGGCCGGGATTATAAGGCTCAGTTAGCATGCGCTATCCTCTTTCGGCTTATTCCTAATAAGGAGCATGTCATCAAGCATGGCTGGAAACAGGTAAAGCCTACGAGTAACGCGAGTGGGTAGGCGCTAATGACAGACAGATCGTGCACGTCTGGCTTAATCTTTTCGCCAATTCGCTTTTGCCCTCAAACTTTCTCGACTCTGAAGAGCTACTTGACATATCACCTATATCCCTTCAATCACCGAATAATGTTATAGATAGGGAACAACGTAACGAGAGCGGGCTGTTGTCTTCCTTCACGTCCTATCTTTCCAGCTATGCTGCCGATGATCCTCCAGAGCCATCCGAAGAAGAGGTCGAAAGCACACTCTGTACAGTTGACTGCTTAGCATCGTGCCCTATGCAGAGAATTTTCTCGAAGACTCTGTAAGCGCAGCTCTCGATACTATAAACAAATGCTGATTAACTCGCACAGTTCCATGCCTCCCGAGATCAGGCAGAACCTTGTGTTGGCTTTACTGAAGCATCTTCCCGAGCCATCTTCGCCAGTGGTTCTGATGGCGCGCCAGGATCAAGCAAGACCTACCCCTATAAGAACTAACGGTAGCCGGAAGATAGTTGCTGGCCAAGTTTACAATCCCTCAATAGCCTTTATCCTCGAACTCTCCACCATTCTCGCAAGCCAAGATAGAGGTTCGATGGCTCTTATCGGAGAGCCCGTGGCCGACGCAATTCAGAATGTTGTCCGAGAAGCTAGCAATATCCACCCACTCGTTATCTCACGAGCAGTCTATTATTTGCTATATCTTATGAACGCGAATCAGGAGTTGTGTGACCAATCTTTAGTGAAAACGCCGGTGGTGCTGCATACAATCTCCAGGTTCGACCACTCACTTCTAGAGGCGGTGTCGGAGCTACTTTTGCGAGGGTTAGGACATTGCTTGCAGAGTCGTACGTCGTTGAGAAACGAGATTATCAACACTCCAGATTTCTGGCTCATCCTGAGTAATCTGCACACCATTCAAGAGTCCGCGCCTGCTGTTCTCGAGATTGTTGAGAATATCGTGGCGTCAGATCCTACGCTTGTGACCGCAGATAATTACGTGGCTACTGTCTCCTTGCTGGACAACTTTGCTACAGCAGGCAGCATTGGTGCTGCATTCGAGCAGCAAGCTTCGAGAAAGCCTCCAAACTCGCGCGACCGACGGACTCAACGTCCAGCAGACCCTATTTCCAAGTCACCTGATCCCCGTGAAAAGGAGGTGGTACTTCGCGGCTACAGAGCCGTTGTACTAATATCCCAACTGATCCAAAGAGTCCCAACTCTTATCAAGCAATCTCAATTGGATCGCGAAAAGGCTTGGATGACATACTGGTCCCAGATATTTCAAAAGCTACAGACGCAATGCCTAAACCCTTGTCGCAAGATACGCCGACAAGCATATTCCGCCCTGCAAACCGCCCTTCTTTCTCCCAGCCTATGCCCATCCATTGACGAGGAATGGGATTTCATATTCCAAGTAGTTCTCTTTGGCCTCATATCGCGCTTGCTGAAGCCTGAAGTCTACCAGACTGATCCAATAGGAATGAATGAGACAAGACTTCAGGCCGCCAACCTTCTCGGCCGCACTTTCCTACACCATCTCCCTTCCGTGGCTGAGAGGGACGATATGCTTCAGCTGTGGCTTCGTATCTTAGACACAATGGACCGGCTCATGCATAGCGGTCAGGGAGATAATCTTGAAGAGGCTATACCAGAGAGTCTAAAGAATATTCTACTGGTGATGGCTGGTAGTGAGATTCTCACACCTCCTGAACCCAAGGAGCAGCCTTCTGAGTTGTGGATCGAGACTAAGAATAGGGTCGATAGGTTTCTGCCTAATTTGATGGACGAATTGTTTCCTCGTAACGATATAGACAAGGATGTGAACAGTGTTGAGACTACGGCTGGGGAGTTGGGAGAATCTCAGGACACCCAGGGAGATCAAGCGGCTGAGGGGCCCGAAGAGTCAGCACAGACAGCCTCAAGTGCTCATGCTAGACAGCCAACTGTAGAGTCAAGCTCAGATGAAGATGAATAAAGCATTAGCATTAGCATGATGAATCTAGATAGTCCTAAGCAGGTTCCCTCCATCGGTTTTGGACTAGGTGCTTGTTCTTGTTGCCAGACACGTACTGCCAAAGCGTTCTCACTGCTTCGAGGCATGGATATGACAAAATCAGTAATTATAGTACGCTAAAACACCCCACATTTAGTAGATCAAGTTCATACCCGCTAGTCATCATCGTCAAGCTCTATGTCCAGGGCATCTGGATTGTTGACAACCGGCGCCTTTTCTGGCTGGGGCATATTTCCACCCTCAGGCCCAGTGCTGGCTGCTACAAACCCGAGCGGAGCATTAGTCTGCCTTTCCAGCGCCGTCATGGCATCTAATCTGCCGTCTTCCTGCCCATTCACGTCTACACTATCAGCCTCCACGGTTGTGCCTCCCGCCCCTTGTCCCTTCTGGCTCCTTGCAATGGCTTGTGAGGCAATGAAGTTGACGTCTGTGTTATATTGTGCTTGTACACTTCGCTTGATCCGAAGCATTTCCTTGAAGGTATCCTCATTGCCGTGCTGTATCTCGAAGCTTTCCCATTTCTGCCAATAAGTCGGTGTGGTCCTCGGGTCGCAAAATTGGGAACCATGCCCGTAGATTGCTCTGGCACGGTCAATCTCACCCAATCTTCGCTCCATCTCGGCGAATTTGAGGCACATATCCTTAGCTCCTCGATCTGACAAGACGTCAATCGCGCGCTGATAGATTGGGCGGGTTGACGTGAGGCCAAAATTTGTGGCCGATTGGAGAATGTAGAAGTTGAACATCTCCATCTTGTCTTCGTCGGAAACGGCTCGTGTTGCCCGCTCATAGATACGCATGGCATGCCTCGCCAGCCCCCGCTCCTCCTCGAGGTTACCATACATGAGGTACAGAGTTTTGGCAAACTTTGGGGGGCAGCCTTCTACCGCTTGTTCAAAGAGGTCGCGGAGCCTCTCGATGCTAATCTTCCGGTCAACGGCTTTGGTCAGGTAAAGATTCCAGAGCTCAAAGGCGACTGGGTATTTAAAAAGATCAAGACCTCTCTCGTATATCTTGAAAGATTCTTCAAAGTACTGGGATTCTTCGAGAAGGTTGGCATAGTTTACTACGGTCTGTGGAGTCGCGATTCGTAGCTCGAATATCCGATCGTATACTTTCTTCGTCTCACTTAGACCGCTCACACTCTCGACCAGGTCCACGTAAAAGCTCCACAATTTCCAGCTTTTATGCACTCTTTGTTGGGGCGACAAGGTTTCATCAAAGTAGTCGACTGTAGATCTTTTGGGCGCTTGAGTAGCCTTGGCCATGATATTCAGCGCGCTTTCAAAATCCTCGTTTCGAAGCTCCATTTCTGCCCAACCACACCACGCTTCGGCAAGCTCTGCGACAGACTTGAACGGGACCTTGACAGCCTTTTCCATGATTATGCGTGCATTATGTATATCGCCTCCTTCATCATAAAATTTGGCGTAGTTTAGCCAAAGTTCATGAAATCTGCCGACCGCTTTTCTTGGTTGCACCGCTTTCATGGCATCAGCATACGTCTGTACAGTCTCTTGTTTGTTGCTGCCCCAGAGCAGAATCCTCTTTTCCCATTCATTGACATTGTTCGGGTTCTGTCGAAGGAGTACGTCATTGACGAGGAATGGTCTTCGATCCATAAGCTGTTCAAATCGCATCATCCGGATGTCCAAGTCGAAATCTGCGTCTTCGTCCAACTGAGCCTTGTCGGACCTTGCAGCCGCTTGGTCCATTAAAGTGCTAATGATTGATTCTTCGAATTCCGTATAAGAGTCAAAGATGATCGTAAAGTCACGAACTGTCATCGCTGTAGTGATGCCTTCTTCAAAAACATCGCGCGCCCTTTCAAAATCTCCCTTTCTAATCCAATATGTTGCCAACCCCGTCCAGAGTTTGCCCCTCTGATCAGTAAAGCGTCGAATGCCGCTCCTGAGGATCATCTCCACGTCGATATCTGAAGCTATTTGAATATCGATCTCTCTTGCGTGGTCGACGATCAAATTCGCCATCTCGCTCCAAAGCTGGAAGTTACTCTTTCCCTTGTTGCTGCGAAACTTCGAGTTGTTTAGGATTTCAATATACTTTTCGACAACCTCAGTGTATTGCCTTTGATCTATCAGTATTTCGATGAGGTCCTCTATCTCTTCCGGATGTATTTGTATATATCGTCTCCACACCTTCACAGCCGTGGTACCGGAAGCTGAGTTGGCGAATGGCCTATACAATGCCCATATTCGGTTGTGTTGAGTGATAGGCAGTGCACGGAGAGCTCTGTCGAACGCTCTTCGAGTGGCCGTGACTCGAGGTTGTTTGGTCAAGAATGAAAGATACATTTCCCAGATTTTCGGCATCTTATTCAACAGAATGAGCGCCTTCTCGAACAGAGCATTGACTTTGACAAATTCGATGCCATGTTTTGCTGGATTCCTGTTTCGCAGATGCTTCATCCGGAGCTCCAGGTACATTTTCCACAATTTGTATGATCGTGGCAGCTGATTGCATGCTCGCTCCATGACGAAAGCCTGTTCCAGCAATGATCCATGTTGATGCTTGTAGTCTATATATCTGAGCCATGGTTTGACGGAAGCTGGCTCTCGTATGATGTCTAGTTCGAACACTTGATCATCTACCGACTACAGCGCAACCAGGGTTAGTGAGAGGGCGCGCAATGGGGAGAGAAACTTACGATGAGATACAGGGGTAAATCTCGTGTCATAGCTGACGCGTTACCATTTAATCCTGCAGAGACTCGTTCAGTCAGCAGGATACAAGGCATCTTTGCGCCGAGATGGGAGGTAGGGAATCCAGTGCGTTTTGAAGCTCTGATCGCGATTTCCGCTCCGGGGCAGTCCCTCGGGTTCTCAGCCCCTGGAGTTGTGGATTAGGAAAGGCAAGCAGCCCACTCCGCACTCTGAAATAGAATACCTGAAGTAAATTACAGAGGCCGCCCGCAATTTCCATACGTTACCAAAAGTTGGCATGCCTCCTTGGCATCTTCATTAAACTTTACTGCAGATACGTCAACGTCTCACGCAAGTAATCATCACAAAAGGCTACAGGACATGTCAGGAGCAGGGGTGAGAGACAAGAATTCATGCCTGGATCCTTCCACGATGCTGATTGCCTCTGCTTTCCCAGGATCGGGAGGCTGTCTTCCCCACCAGACAATCTCTAGGTGCTATGAAAAGCAAGCTCAAAGGCGCAGAAACCGGCCACAGTTTATTGAAGAGAAAGAGTGAGGCACTTACAAAGTAAGATGCCTGAGCTACTCAGTGCTCATGGGTTTGACTAATAATCGCTTAGGCGCTTTCGAGGTTCACGCAATGCAGCTGCACGTTAAATCTCTTGCTGATTCGAAAGGTAGAGATCACAAGACGGATCGATGAGGCGAAGAGGAAGATGGGACGTGTCATGCAAATCGCCGCATTCTCTTTAGCAGAGGTTACATACGCCGTGGGTGGCGATATCGCTTATCAGGTACAAGAGTCGGCCAAGCAAGCGCGCTTCCGGGTGAGAACGAAGCAAGAGAACGTTTCAGGGGTTTTCATACCTGCATTCGAAAGCTATACGAAAGATGAAAATAATGACTTCAGCCTGACTGGTTTGGGGAAAGGGGGTCAGCAGGTGCAAAGATGCAGGGAAACATATGCGCGCGCAGTGGAGACCTTGGTGGAGCTTGCAAGCTTACAGGTACATGCCAAAGGGAATGGGGGTAAAGATGACCTCTGCTAACTTTAAGATAGACCGCGTTTGTAATACTTGACGAGGTCATCAAGGTAGTGAACAGAAGGGTCAATGCGATTGAGCATGTCATCATCCCACGTACAGAAAATACCATCAGCTATATCAATTCTGAGCTGGACGAGATGGACCGAGAGGAGTTCTATCGACTGAAAAAGGTCAAGAATAACAAGCAACGTGACGCCGCCAGAGCGGAAGAACAGAACAATAAGCAGGCTTCGAGTGACAAGGAGAACGAAGAATCACCATCCGACATCCTCGGCGAACAAGAAGATCCAGATGTCATTTTTTAAGCAATGTTCAGGACATTGGAGGCCTTGTCCCCGCGAGCAATAGGCGCGCAAGGGGGCCATCACTATGCTTCAGGCAAAGAATTTTCATTTGCCAGCCTTGGAGTCAGCTGCTCTTGACTATTGTCGCTGGTACACGACCTTGACAGGCTTAGATTCGTCGCCAAGGGTCATACCGGCCGTGCTCTCCTTCGCATTTATAGCGCCTGCTTCAGCTTCATATTCCACGAAGGCGATGCCTTTTCGTCCGGGTACCAAGCGCACTTCTTTGAAACCATCAAATCTGCCAAAGATTGTTGTGAGACCTTCGACGCCATACTCGTCCGGTAAATTCTGCACGAAGAGAATCTTGTTTGGAGGGAGATATTCCTCTGGGATCACAGGTCCTGCCGCTGGATTTGACGATTTAAGTCCGGCACCCTTCACAGCTTTTGAGGGTCTAGAAGTGGCGGCGTCTGGCACAGCTGGCGGACGTTTGAGCTTTTTGGCGGCTTCTGCAGCCTCAGCAGCTTGTTTTCGTTCTAAGCCAGTCAGTCACTCAGTCATATACCATTAGGCCCAAGGCATCAAGTACCCTTCTCTGCAAGTCTTTTTCGCTTATGAGCCTCGAAATCTTCGTCTGTGCCTTCTCTTTGGACTGTAGCATCACTCTTGCTTTTAGCAAAGTCTAAAGCCATAGGCTTATCGAAAAGTTCGAAACCCTGTACCTCTTCGATTGCATTTTTGGCGGCATCTACATCATCAAATACAACGAAGGCTTGACCTTTGGCTCTAAGATTCTTCTTTGCCACGACATCGATCACGTTGCCGTATTCCGAGAAGATTTCTGTGAGGGTTTCTTTGAGCTGATCAATCTTAATACGCTCATAGAGATTTTTGACCTGACAGACGTTAGTGGAGGGGATGCCAAACCACATGTGCTACTTACGTAGACCCTATTCGTAATTAGCCATTTACAATTTGAGTCATCTGTACTGACACGTACGTAGTGTTTGGGGGGTTGAAAGTAGCCTGCTGTAGCGGAATGGCCGCCATGGCTTCAGGAGGAATATGCAGTGAGGTTCAAATTGTAGAGCCTGTCTGAGCACTGAGCACATAGAAGGGTTGACTGGGGTACCGGCCAAAACCAGGGACCGGACGGTTTCAAATATATGCAGCCAGTATGTAGCGTGCGCTGTAATCTGCCCCTAAAAGCGGGAGTCTTAAGCGAAAAATCTTTAAAAGTCTTTAGGCCATGGAAACCGCGTATTTTGAATCCTGGACGCCCTAAAATATACGTATTTTGAGAACCGTCCGGTCCCTGGTTTTGGCCGGTACCCCAGTCAACCCTTCTATCCTTTCTGGTAATTTACACAAGGCCTAAAAGTATAATACCGCCGTAAAACACAAGAAGGAATCTTTTCAGCCCGCGATAAATGTTTTAATCCTGCAACTCAAGCCATGCAAAACCTTGGGTCACTGCCAGAGATGTAGGTCAAGGTTGTGGTCAATCTTAGAGTTCTGAGGTGTTCTATGTGGCAATATGTTCTTACACGTCAAGTACGGCTTTTTCATACGATCAAAATGGACAATCCCATAATCCTGAACACCCAGGAGGCGACGTTGCGAAGGCTCTTGCTTGATGTCGCAAATCATGCTCATGTGACCGATAACTGCGAGCGACCTGTTTTACGCTTTGCAGGTGGTTGGGTGCGGGACAAATTGCTGGGATCGACTAGCCCTGATATAGATGTTGGCATAGACAACATGACGGGTGCTCGATTCGGCGAATGCTTAGAACGGTATCTCAAGCACCATGCTCATGCCGAATATCCTGCCGATGTAAAATTGGCCAAGATTAAAGCAAACCCAGAGAAATCGAAGCATCTTGAGACTGCACACACCAAGCTTCTCGGTCTGGAAGTCGATCTTGTCAATCTTCGCAAAGAGACTTACACTCAAGACAGTCGTAACCCGATTGTAGAATTCGGGTCGCCGAATGAAGATGCTCTTCGCCGTGATGCCACTATCAACGCGCTCTTCTACAATCTTTCCACTGAAATGGTAGAAGACTTCACCAAGCGAGGCATTCAGGATCTGAGGTCTAAGTTGATAAAGACCCCACTTTCACCTCTTGAGACTTTCAAAGATGATCCGCTTAGAATACTGCGAGCGATACGCTTCGCTAGTAGACTGAGATTTCAGATAGACCCTGGTGATAAGCAAGCCATGACCAATCATACAATCAAAGAGGCATTAATAGCTAAGATTACTCGGGAGAGAGTTGGTATCGAAGTCATGAAAATGTTGAAAGGTAAGTCCTTTTTTAAAGACATATCAAAATGCTCATGAATTCATAGGCCCTAATGCTCAGGTGGCGCTGGCACTGCTCGACGGTCTCAGTCTCTACAATTCGGTCTTCACCACCACGGATTATGGCCCTGTAGAGACTAGCGGCTGGTCACGGGCATATCTGACATTGCATTATATTTCCGAGGCTGACGATTTGGACGAGAAGCATCTTTCGGCTAAGATCATTAAGAAATTGCTGCTTCGTGATGCTGATGATACGTACCTCGCCTGGACAATGACATGCTTTATTCCATGGGGGCGCATTGCCCCAAGGAATACCCTAGGATCAACGACCAAGCGAGTGCCGAGTCCAGCGAGTCTTGCCGCGAAAGACGGCATCAAGGCCGACAACAGAATTACTAAACTGATCGATGACGCTGTCTTCCATCTGCAAGATATTATCGCACAGAGAAGTACCAACGTGCAGGACGAAACGCTAACGACATCGCCTCTGAAGCGAAAATTCAGCACTAACCTTCGCGTTAGTCAGGGCCAAGCTATCAGAAGATGGGGCGGCCAATGGCGGGCTTGTGTTATCTTCAGCCTGATGACTGAATGTTCGGAGTTGCCAAGCGATCAAGACGTACAGTTACTGCTTCGTCAGTACGCTGCCTGGCTCGAAAAGCTACAGACTCTCGATTTACTAGACGTGGACCAGTTGAAGCCTTTAGCTAGCGGAGACCAGATTGCCGCTGTGTTTCCAAGGGCGAAAAAGGGATCTTGGATGAAAAAAGCCCTAGATATAGTAGTAGAGTGGCAGCTTCGTAATCCTGGGGCCACTGATGTGGAACAAGCAATTGAGGAGGTAAAGCATCGAGCTAGAGAGCTCTTCCCTCCGTAAAGACTCTGACAAGACATTGGAGGACCAACGATAGATGGCAAGAGAGAATTGTCAGGATTGATGTAGAGCTTAAGAATCGTGAAAGTAACGTCGAAGACGTAGATCTACGAAATTAAGATACAAAATGATCTGGAGTCCGAAAGGGTTCGTTGTGTCATGCCCCTTTACCAGTCGGAATATATTACACTGCAATTGTTGACGATAGACCTCAACCTCCCGGTCTATCCTTCCACTAATGGCCACTTTTTTGCTGAATTCAATCAGAGAAAGATGATGAAGGGTTAGGTGGATAAGACCAGATCCATTCTCAGATCAATTTTCTGTTCCAGGCTTCACGCTTCCGGACTTAGATCTATGACTATGGATATCAACTCCTTCCGTCAAGCAGCGCGATCATACATCAACAGTATCTCTTTAGGACAGCCGCTAGACGATAGAAGAGTTTTGCAACTCACATACCCTGGAGAAATCGAGCTGCCAGGCCTTGCAAAGATCCTTGCTCTTGAACAGCCCCCGGGAAATCAGCAGGAACTATTGGAGAACGTATTGATACTAGAAGACTTCATCAAGTATACAATACGCCCTGCAGGCAGCGACCCTGTGGAAACGAGTACTGAAGTCATCAAATACTTAGTAAATAATTCATTGCCACGATCGGGTTTTCTAGACCCTTTGCCGTATAGCCAAGGTATCTGGGAACTGGTTGCAAGCCTAAATTGACTAATTCCTAAGAAGCATACTAGACGAAGAGTTGCACCTGACAGAAAAGGACATCGCTTGGTTCTATGTATTGAGTTACAGGACTTTTCTGTGTTTGAAACACTTTCAGCCTCCATCGCTCGACGCCGAGGATAATACTTTAATCTTACGCGTCGGTTTCCTAGCTTCATACACAGATCTGAATGACCCTTGGACTTCTGCTATTCTTCACAAGAAGTCAACCGAGCTTCTCAAAGACTCGTTTCAATTTTACACAAGCAAAGCATGGAAAAACCTGCTCACCGGGTTGTTGGAGGTAAAAGTCAAGCCAGCATTTGCAGTCAAGAACCACCCCAAAATCACAAAATCAGCCCGTAAAGTCATAGGTATGGGCGAAACAAGGGCCACATTAGCTGGCGAAGATATCATGATAAAGCCATGGAAATTCGACGAGGTTTTCGTTCCAACGATTCTGCGATGGGTTTTGCTTCAGCTCGAGCAAGTAGATGTAAGTGAGATAAGATACGGTATTCTAAGTACAACGTTGAGTCATCGTAGACTACATTCATCGAGGCCGTCTGGCCGCTCATTGTTCCCCCAATACTCACCTTGATCGACGACACGTCGATCAAGTACAAGATTGCCGGTTGCAGCGATCTCGCAGTACTTCTACAAATGAGACCCTTTGCAATGCTTAATCGTACTGGACTAGGTGAAGTTTTCGAAGATGCCGTTATGCCTTGTCTCATGTATTTGCCAACTTTAGAGAAGGAGGTAGACTCTGTTGCCCTTCTAAAAGAGGCTTACCCTGCTATCATTCGATTAGGTTGTGAGCGCTTCCCCACGACTGAGCATCAAGACTTACGAATGCGCTCCTTAGACAGGATCATGCGATATGGCATTCTGAAGGGTTATGCGCATGCTGGGGAATACGCGAGAATTGCAGAGGTCCTGATCACGCAGGTCATCGAGCTTGTGAAGCAGATGGGCATACATGTAGTCCGACACGCAAAGGTACTGCCTTTCATCTCAAGTTGAACCGATCTCGGACTCACACTTGCCACTAGCATCTGCTTTCCTTATATTCAACAATTTTGGCGAGCCCATTTGTGACATCCGACATAAGCCTACTGTCAATGACACTAAAGGCGCTTCAGAGCACATTGACCTTCGTTTGGCCTCGAATGGCGTATTATAGAGTGAACGTTTTAGAATCCTTGGTACTTTGCTGGCTTAGAGTTCGAGGCGATGAAGCATCATTCGCGCACAGCAAGCCGATTCACAACGAGATCAAGGCTACCCTTTCTCTAGTCGCGGCTTTGATGCCGAAAGACGTAGATTTTTTCTCAGAGTTCAGAGAGCTAGTACAGAGTGATCCTAGACTGGAGGAACTGTTAATAGACGATGGCTGGCGAGATTCATGGTAGGCAGGCGAGGACTTGAAGGGTGGATCAAGGACAGAATGTCCGGGGCGCCCTCGGCAAAGTGGATCGTTCCAAGTTTTCATATTGACGATCATACTATGTCTAAGTAAAATTTGGCCAGCCTTTAGGATGACCCTCAGCGGCTACAATTTTAGACGGCGGAAATTCTAAGGCTCGAGACGCTGCTTGAAGAGCGACTTACCCTTCACCCACTGACGATACGCTTTGTAGCGTTTCTTTGTTGAGTCTGACTCTGCAACCGTCAAAGGATTGTCTCCGATATCTAGGAACTCGGTGAAGTCCGCTAGGTCGTCGTCTGAAGTAGATAGACTAGCGACAGCGTCGGAAGTGACGCTCTTAACATAATTTACCAGCTCTGCGCTCGGATCGGGCGGTATGTCTGTAGACACGACCAGAGCCAGGTTCAGTGGATGGTCGATGTAACGTTGATATTCACGAGCCTCTGCCGAAGTAACGGAGGGGTTCAATGAATTTGTAAAGAACTGCTGGAGTGTCCACTGTGTAATCGCGGCTTTGTCTTTGAACGTCTTCTTCTCCTTAGGAGTGTTAAGTACCTCGGACACTTTTGCGTCGGCGCTAAGGGGACCCTTGAGTATGCTTTGATATCCTCGAGGCGGCGCAAGCTGGGTGCGCAGCCATCCAGGCAATGCATCGCTTTCAGAACGCGTCCCATCTAGTGCCAATTGTTCCGATTTGTCTTTCGAGGCCTCGTTCTGAGGATCTACAATCTTCACCTCCTTTCTTGGATGTCCCTTGTCTGGTGTTTGTTGGTCGTGGCCGTCTCTGACCCGAAAAGGACTGAGATCATATTTGCCCTCTTGAGTCGACTTGAAGGGTACGTATCTCAAGGTAGAATTCATTTTGAACGAAAATATTTTTGTAAAGGATGACAATGCGAGAGGACGATAGTACTCGAGCCAATAGTCATCGAAAAAATTCAAAGACTTTCGGCCAAGTATGTTCGAACCATGTGCGATGTCAGGTATACGCTGTGGATCAAGATGTTCTGGCGAATACCATTGAGAATATCGCTTGGGTGTGTGAGCTATCCAGCTCCGTGGATGTGCATGATGGAGATAGTAGTCTGTGGATAGATCCCATAACATTGGTTGGCCTTGAACATAGATGTAATTTCCAAGAAATAGGTTATACGCCTCCTGACGTTGTTTGTCGAGGAATGAGTTGTTGTAGTATCGCTTGAAGCTTTCCACCATATCTCGTGAGTGACTCGTCCACTGATTTATTTTCCTGTAGGTCTCCATCGTATTGACCAGATGCGAACCACCATATTGGATCGCGATGGTGTCCCCATGGTCATGGTACATGTGCGTGAAGAGATTGACAGCGTCGGTGTCGTAGTCGATGGAATCCTGATCAATGATACCCAAAGCATGCAGCTGATGGCCAAGGGCCCTTTTGCCTATCACAAACTGAGCTGCATTGGTGCGGTCTAAACAGTCAATGCAATTCGTTCTGACCACGCCGTTTTGCAGTCTGAAGGTGCCAGACTCGGGCCAACCGTTTTGAAAGAAGCCTGTGGTTTCTACTGCATCCTCAGCAATCGATTCCAAGGTACCAATGACATCCTGGTCGCGACTCTTCGAAGCACGACTCATATCCCATGCTCGATATTTAATTTTCTTGGCGAGGGGGAGGAACTGATTGAGATAGGTGATGGCACAAGTATATTCCTTTAACAGGATTGACTCACGAGGTGTTCGCTCGCGAGCTTTGACTAAGTTCAGTACATATATTTGAGATCCGTATCTGTCAAAGAGATTGTCAAAATGTAGGGCAGCCGCAGTGTAAAAGGGGTCAACAAGGTTCAAATCGATGCCAGGCTTTGGCGAAACTCCCGAGTTGTCCTGCGTCCAGTAAAGAGGGATGCTTCCCCGATGCTGTACGTAAGAAGTATAATGTGGGTTGCCAAAGAGAATCGGACCAGGGGCGTGAAACGAAGTTGTAAGCATCTCCGAAACTATTTGTTCGGTCTCCACGTCGTTTGCAACATAGCCTAGATCGTTCGCCCCTCGCTTCAAGAATCGGGCTCCAGCAAAGAACCTTGAGCGTCTTGCGATGATAGCAACATGCACAGTGCGACCATAGATTGATAATGTCGCTTGATCCACAAATCCGTGGATGAGAGGGACACACCAATCATAAGTATTCCTCAACGCTTGCTCCGCCGGGGCAAGAAGGTGATGGTTCCACACGAACATAGAATTGAAGGACACAGATGAAGTCGTCGCCTGACCTTTGTGTAACGAAAGCCTTTCACGTAGGATATTGACCTGCAACGTACGAGTAATATCGTACGAGTAACTAAAATAAAAAGATCTAGAGAGATCGAGATTGTTCAGAACGCTGACGAACCGACCTTCCTCGGGATCAAAGTTCTTGAAGCGCGAAGATGAAGGCATATTCAATGATATAAGCTCTGTTCCATCAACTTGGTAGATGTAGTGGCCGCCTATGACAGCCACTTGACTCCTCTTAGTGATAAGAAGCATGTAAAACGCGCTTGTGAATCTTATGAACCCCAGTAACCCCCATGTGCTACATTTCAGCTTCAAACCCCCAGATACCTTATTGCCGTCATCGACAGCGTTCAAGAGCTGGTTCATCTCCTTCTTTGTATAGACAATGTCGTCTTCCGTAACACTCAGGTCTTCCGAGTCTGTTGTCCGGTCTATCTTCAATATTCTGAACCTCTTATCCTGGATATCGCCCCCCACGAAATAAAACCTTGTGGTTGTCTCGTAGAGAGAGAATCGATGCATTTTGCAGATGCCTTCCTCGCCAACTTTTCGATATTGGGCACCTCTGTTGCGTTGTCCCGTTGAGGTTGGGCTAGTACTCCTTGGAAATGACGTAGGTGTGGTGAGCTCCTCATCTTCCTCGTCAACTCTCAAGTGTCTTGCATCTTGCTTCGGGATAGTTGGGGAGCTGTTTGAAAGTCTTGGGAAAGATGCAGTTCCGATAGGTCCAGCATCCTCATTGCTTCCGGGCTTCGTTTCGAACGATCTACTTGGACTATCATGCTCCAGTGTTACGTCAGACCTTTGTCCGTGGTTTGCATGTTGAGCAGACATAACCGCTTCATTCTCCACGGATATCTTGGTTTTGATGACATGAAAACAGCATCCACCTCAGGATCCTTAAGCTGAGTATGCAATCAATCGAGCGCTACCTCGACGAAAATGATTGCAACTTGAACAACGGCCTTCAAACAGAGGGCCCCAACGCGAAGAGAAATGAGACGCACTTCAATTGTACGTCCTTGGAGTCGGAAGATGGAGTTGGCAAGGCTATAGCCTGAGTATACAGACCCCCGGCTCCGTAGGGGCCTCCCCGAAGGGGGTCTAAGCACGATTTTTGCCCACTAGCTTATTTTTGGTATAATAACCTAGTATAAGGACTATCACCCTACTTAGCACTAATAAGTTTTATAAAGCTAAGTATTTAAATAGCGGAATATATATAAAATAACTTATTATTACTATTATTTAAGTTTATATATTATTATTACTATATTATTATATAATTATTTAATAATAAATAATTTTATATTTATATTATTAAGTAAACTTTTAACTATATGTTATACTCCTAGCTTATAGACCTTTTTTTAAACTTAATATTATAAAATATTTTTAATATTATTTTTATTATCTTTTAAATAAATTAAAAAATATATAATAAATTAGAAAATAAATAAAATAATATTATTTTTCTTATTTAACTATTTAACTCTATATAATTTCTTATATAAATATAAAAAATAGGTAATACTAAGTCCTAAATATTTATATTATAATATATTATTAAATTAGATTTATAAGTTTAATAATAAGTTTTTTAAAAGTTTAATATATAAGCTTAATAAAAGAAAAATAAACTTTATAAATAGAAAATAAGACTAAGTTATTATATTCAATTATTATAATTAAAAAGTAAATATTATAAAAAAAATAATTATTAAAATAGTAAAAAAAAAACTATTTTTTTAAAAAATTTATATTTAAAAAAGAGTACTTTAATATATAAAATATAATTAAATTAAATTAAGTATTAATTAAATATAAACTAGATTTATATAATCTTCTTTAGTACTTATTAAAGCCTTTAAACTAAAGTATTTTTTAAAAATAAAATTTAAAAATTAATTTAATAAGTAATATTATTACTATACTTAGATTCTTTTATTATTAATAATATATAATAATAAGTAATATTATATAAATAAGGCTTAGTATTTACTTATATTTTAATATAATAAAAAATTATATATTAAAGGTTTTATATATTTATAATCTTTATATTAATAAAGTTTTTTTATAAAGTATTTTAAAATAATATTTTAATAAAAATAAAAATATAATTTAAAAACTTAGTTAAAAACTAACTATTATTCTATAATATAATTATTATAAATAAATATAAATAATATAAAAGTAATATATTATAACCTTATATAATAAATATAATTAAATAACTATTATAAGATAAAGACTATAGCTATACTACTTTAAGTTATAAGAAAGAATAATTAAAAGTAGAAAAAGATAGCTAAAGTACTTAAATATACTTAAATCTTAAAAATATTAAATAACTTTTAAATTAAATAAGTTTAAAATAATTAAAAGTTTAATATTATTAAGTAAATTAAGTAAAATTATATATATAGAACCTTTTATTCCTTTCTTTAAATTAATTTTTTTATATTTAATATAAGTTTTATTCTTTATTATAAAATTTAAAATAATTAAAACTTAATTTTATTTTATTACTTTATTTTTATTTATCTTTTAACTATTATTTATATTCTAGAAGAACTAACTTATTATTATAATTCTAGTATTTAAACTAATAAGTAATATTAGCTAATTTAATTATAAGTATATAAGTTAGTTTTCCTAGAATATAAATAATAGTTAAAAAATAAATAAAGGTAAAATAGTAAAATAAAATTAAATTATAATTATTTTAAATTTTATAATAAAGAATAAAACTTATATTAAATATAAAGAAATTTATTTAAAAAAAGGATAAATAGTTCTATATATATAATTTTATTTAATTTATTTAATAATATTTAACTTTTAATTATTTTAAGTTTATTTAATTTAAAGGTTACTTAGTACTTTTAATACTTAAGTATATTTAAGTACTTTAGCTATCTTTTCCTTCTTTTAATTATTATTCCTTATAACCTAGTATAGTTATAATTTCTATTTTATAATAGTTATCTAGTTATATTTATTATATAAGATTATAATACTTATATACTTATAGTTAAATTACTTAATATTATTTACTTATTTAAATATTAGGGTTATAATATATTAAATACTCTTAAGATAAATATAATTAAATTTATAATAAGTAGATAATATCCTTAGTAAAAGTAAGTAATATATTAACTAATTACTATTAAAAAGAATAAAACTAAACCTTTAAAACTTAACCTCTTTTATAAAGAAAATAATAAGCTTAATAACTAGTTATTTTAATTAAATTTCTATTTTAAATTAATATTTAATATAAAAGATAAAGTACTATTATAAATTAATTTAGAGTTTAAGAAATATATAAATAAAACTTTTAATATAAAAATTTATAAATAAATTAAAAACTATTTTAAATTTAAAAAATAAATTTAATAAATATTTAAACTTATTAAGAAAGAATAATATATTAAATTAATAATATATTAACTATAATAAATTAAAAGAGTAGCTAATTATATATCTATTTTCTAATATTATAATAATAATAATAAAATAGAATAATAAAGCTTAAATATCTATATTTAAATAAGAATTAAAGGATAATATTTAAAATAAACTTATATACTATAATAAAGAAATTAAAAATATTAATAATTTTATAAAAATAGTAATTAAACTTAATAATAAATTATATTAATAATATATAAAGTAGAATAAGAAATAAAAATAATATATAGAATAAATAATTATAATAAGATATAGTAATAATATAATAAAATATTAAAAATATTATAACTATAGAGTAAGATAGCTAAAAAGTATTAATTTATAAAGTAACTTTATAAAGCTAAATATATTAATACTATAATATAATAATAAAAGTAATTATAAAAAGCTTAAATAAAGAGAATATTATAAATATAATAAAATAAAATATATTATATATAATTATTAGTTAAAGAACTAAGTATAAAAATAATTAAATATTTTATAAAAACTTTTATTATTATATTTATTATTAGTTACTAATTAAGAAGCTAAAAGCTTAATAAGTAATATAAGTTTAAATATATTATCTTTTATAATAATAAATAATAATATTTAAAAATAAATATTAATTAAATATAAAAAATAAAAAAAATTAATATATTAAATAATACTTTATAAAATATAGAAAAAATATTTAAATTATTTAAAATAAACTTTAATAATATAATAAAATAATTAAAATAAAAATAATAAATATATAAATAATATAATTATAAATAAAAATACTTTAAAAATAAATTATAGAATTTTTTTAATAAATTAAAATAATATAGAAATATAAAATTAAAAAATAATAATAAATAACTTTTTAAATAAATAATATTATATATATATTAGAGAATAAAATCTTTAAAATAGTAATATAATAAATTATTTATTAAAAACTTTATAAAAAAACTATATAAACTAATTATATAATTAATTAATATATATTTTATTTAATTAATAAATATAAAAATAAATAATATAAATTATATTACTAGTTTTTAATAAAAGAATTAAAAAGTAAAATATACTTAATATATATTTTATAAAAAGAAGACTAGCCTTTAATATAATAAAAAAACTTTATTAATAGATAGTAATTATAAGTAGAAAATAAAGAACTAGTAATTGTTAATTATTATTATATTATATATTAAAAATAAGTTTTATAAAATACTTTAAGTCTATATATTATATACTATATATTACTTATATATTAGTTACCTCCTCTTTTTATATATTACTACTCTTATATAGCTTACGTTAAAATATTAATAGATAATATATTATAAGTATATATATATTTATATATAATAATTATTTATAAAGAATTATAAGTAAAAAATTATTAATAATAATTATAACTAATATTATATAATTAATAAGTAATATATTATAAATATATATATATTTATATATAATAATTATTTATAAAGAACTATAAATAAGAAATTATTAATAATAGTTATAGCTAATATTATATAATTAATAAGTAATATATTATAAGTATATATATTATATATTTAAATTAAGGCTAAAGGAAAGATAATAAGCTATTAATATAAAAAGGCATAATTAGGAATTATTAAATTAATAATTAATATATTATTAATAGTATTAAAGAATTATATTTTATTAAGAATTATAGAAGGGGAACTATTAAATTAACTACTAATATAGTACTTAAGAAAGCAAAGAAGAATCTTAAAATAATAAAGATATATTATTAATAGAAAAGGGAATTATTAAGTTATTAGTAACTAAAGAGGAATCTTAAAACAATAGAGATATATTATTAATAGAAAAGGGAATTATTAAGTTGTTAACAACATATTGCTAATAGATATATTTATATTAAATATATTTATATTAAGCTAATTCTATTTTTTATTCTTCTTCTTTAGTAATTTCTTTACTTCCTTAGTTTAGCTAAATATTTTCGCTTTCTAGTAGCTTACTAGTATTACTTTAGTTACTAACCTAATCCTTAAAGGATTATATAATAATTCTATTATCTATATAGATAATAATATAATAATATAATTTAAATATAATTATTTTAATAGTATTAACTATTTTAATAAAATAATTATTTAAAGCTATTAATATTTTCTTTACTTAATTATAATTTATATAGCTTTTTTTTAGTAGTTTAAATATAAATCTTAAAATTATTTTATTATTATAATATATTTTTTCTAATATTTAGGTTATCTTTACTTATTTCTTTTTAGCTACTAGTATTAATATATTTATATTTTTTACTTTTACTTTAAGTTAACTAACTTATTTATTTAAATCTATTTAGCTTCTAATAATATAATAATATAAATAAGTATTTTCTAAGATTCTTTATTAAATACTATAAAGTTATTATTTTTATATTTTTTATCTTTATTACTTTTTTAATTTATATTTAAGTAATTTACTATATTTAATATAAAAGTATACTTTAAAACTAATTATTTTAAAATAGCTTAAGGCTATTATATACTTTTTCTTATATAAATATTATAATTAAAATTATCTTCTATAACTATAGAAAATATCTTATTTATTATTAATTTAAAAAAGAAATTATCCTTTTTTTAAACTCTTCCTTTTATTACTTTTATACTAGATTATTAAAGATAAATTTATTTTATCTTTTAAGTTATTACTTAAAATAAATAATAATATCTTCTTTTAAAATTAATTATTATTTATTTTATATAATTAGATTTAGATTTACTAATTATTATAATAAATCCCTTCTAAAAAGTAACTAAGCTAAAGGCTAAATTTATATAAATATTTTTATTTTTATTTTATTTAATTTTTCTTTTAAAGCTTTTACTCTTTCTATTAAAATATTCTTATTATTTTTATTTTCTATTTCTATACTTATAATCTTTAGCTAGCTAAAATCCTAAACTTTAAATTTTATTTAAAACCTTTTCTATTATAAGCTTATTCTATAATTTAAAGATTAATTTCTAGCCTTAATATATAAGTATATAATAATAAGATTATTATACTTATATATAATTTTAATTCTATTTTAGAATTATATAATAAAATCCTAAGTAAATAGTAATAATAGTATTTAATTAGATTTTCTTTATCCTTTTTTTATATAAATATTCTTAGCTAAGCTTATATAGGCTAGATACCCTTAATAAAGAATATTAGTTTTTAATAAATTAATAATATAAATTAAAAAGTTTTACTTTTTAATATATATACTATTTATTTAGGTAATAAATAATAGTATAATAAAGGCTAAGTATTTATATCCTCCTAGTTATATTTTTATATTAGTTTATAGTCTACTAATTTTAGCTTTCTTTTTTTTATATTAAAATATTTATCTTCTTTTTACTATTTTATCTTAAGTATACTATTAGTAGTATACTTTTTAAATATATACTTTTAAGCTATTTCTAAGTCTATATTAAGATTAGAATTATTATTTTTATTTATTAAGTCTTCTAGTAATAAATTTTTTAATATTAAATTAATATTTCCTATTTTAGTATTTAAAAAAAATTTATTAATAAAATATTTATTTTTATTATCTTTTTTTTATAGTTTTTAGGTTAATTTTCTATAGAAGGAGGTTTTATAAAATTATTATTATTTTATTCTATTATTTCTTATAAATATATTTTTTTAGTAAAAAGAGTATAGCCCTAATTACCTAAAACTTAATAAAAAAATATAACTATTCTAGTTCAAAGCTAAAAATACTAATAAAATAATTATAGTTATAAGGGGTAACTAGACTTATTCTAATAATATAATTTTAATTCTTATCTAATAATACTTTAAAAATATTTATTTAGTATTATTTATTAATTAAAAAAAAAGTAATAATATATATTTTTATTTATATTCTATATATAAAATTCCTTTATATAAAAAGATCTTATTTATTATATTATAAATTTTATTCAAAGTAGGATATAAATTACTAATTTATAAACTAGTAATAAGTAATCTATATAACTTTACTATTTTTTAAAAAAGTTTCTAACTATAGTTAATATTCTTCAGCCTTTAATTTTAAGCTTTATTTTAATATAATTTATTTTTTTATTATTATTATAATATACTAATATTCTTTATATAATTACTTATAACTTTAAAAGAATTAATTTAAAATAATTATATTTTATTTCTAAGATAGTTTTAAAAAAGAATATTTTATATAAAGTATAATTATTAAATATTAGTCTTAACTTCCTTAAAAGCCTAGAATATAATATACTTATAGTTTATTTATTAGTAATAAATATTATTTTATTATTTTATTTAAAGTATTTCTTTAATATAAGCTATAGATTACTTTTATTAAGCTTAAATATATATTAATAAAGTAGTAAATAGTTTTTTAATATATTAGTTAGTTTATATAGTATTATTTATATATTATATATATATTTAATAAGTATTAGAATATTATCTATATATACTATTTATTTTTTAATAATTAAAGAATAATATAGTATTACTAATATATTTTTTAAAAAATAAAAGTTAAAATAAAAATTTAAAATATTATATTACTAAGTCTTTAATATTAATTTATTTTTCTAAAATATTAATATTTTAATTAAATTAATTTCTATATAAATAATAAAATAAAAACTTATAGTAAATAAAGATATATAATAGTTTATACTTAGTTTTAAATTTTAAGTTAAATTACTTCCTTAAGCTATAATATTTTTATAATAATAATATTTAGTTTATAACCGCTAGCTATAAATAAACTTATATTTATTAACTAGATCTTATATAATATTACTTATATTAAATATTCTTTAAAATAGCTACTACTTATTTTATATATAACTTTATTCTTTTTATTTAATAAAATACTATATTTTTTTATATTTACTATAACTTAGAAAACTAAATATTTTATAATTAAAAATTCTTTTTATAAGATAATTATTAGTCTTATCTTTATATTTTTCTATAGATTTTAAATAATTATTATTATATAGTTTTTAATATAGGTTTTCACTTTTTAAAGCTAGTTCTAATATTACTATAAATATAAAAAAATATATTTTCTAATTTTCTAGTAATTATAGCTTATAAATATTTAACTTAAAATATTTAATAATTTTAAAAAAGTTTATATATTAATTATATAATTTTCTATTATTAATTCTTAGTAACTTATAACTTTTATATAATTTAATAAAAATATAATCTCTTTCCTATATAATAAAAAAATTATAATATATATTATAATATAGTTTTATTTCTACTATTATAAAGCTTATAATATTTAAAAAAAATTTCCTAATTTTCTTATAGTTTTCTATTATATTAATATACTTAATTAATATAAGTAACTTACTATTATTTAGCTTATATCTATATTATACTTTATTAAAAAAGAAAATAATATTAGAATTTATTATATTATTAAAAGAAATAACTATATATTTTATAAGTTTATTTTAAAGGGTATTAAGGTATATAATAATTATAAATTTAAATATAATTTTAAAAGTTTAATTATTATATTTTAATTAACTATTTATCTA
The DNA here is from genome assembly GCF_019456465.1 of Bacidia gigantensis. NCBI lineage: Eukaryota > Fungi > Ascomycota > Lecanoromycetes > Lecanorales > Ramalinaceae > Bacidia > Bacidia gigantensis. Next base: position 461,225 of record NW_025408606.1, read on the forward strand.
TAAATTATATAATATTAATACTAATATTTTAGTACTTAAAATTCTAAAAATCTTTTTTAAAGTTTTAATAAAAATTTATAATTTTTATTAAAAATAATTATTTTAAAAATATTTTATAATTTTATAATATAAAGTAAAGCTTTTACTTAATTTTTAATTATTTATATAGTTATTCTTAGAATTAATTTAAATATTTTACTAAATTTATAAATAATAATTATATTATAATTAAAATTATTATTAAGTTTTAATAAAACTATTATAAAATTAATAATAATAATATAATAAATAATTAGAAAAGAAATAATAAATTATAAATACTTATATATTATATACTATTTTATTTGCCTTAATTAATATTTTAAATAATAATTAATATATATTTTTAACTATTATATTAAATATTTTAAATAATAAACTTTAATAATATATTTATATATCCTATATAAGTTATTATAGAAATATAGATTATATACTATATAGAAAACTAGTTTCTTATAAGATTCTAATATATATAGCTATATTTATATATTCTTTAAATTTTTATAATAAATAAGATTTAATTTAAAATAAAAAAAAATTCTTTTTTTATTCCTTTTTTCCCTTAGATTTTAAAGTATTATAGATTTTATCCTACTTTTTATTTTTATTATATTCTTTAATAAGCTTTTTTTTAAATATAAATAATATTTCTATAAGGGTTATATAGTAAATATTAATATTATTAAGGATATTTTCTTTACTTTTACTTTTTAGTTCTATTAACTTCGCCTTTTTTTAAAGTAGTTTTAATAGTATATCTAGTATTATATTCTTTTTTTTAGGTTTTTAATAAATATTAAAATTATATTAGGAAATATATTAAAAAACTTATATTAATTATAAATTTAACTTATCTATAAATAAAAATAATAACTTAGTACTATTATAGACTCTAGTTATAGCTATATAATTAATAAAGATTATTAGCTTTTATTTTATCTTATATATTATTATATAATTAATTTTTCTAAAAATCTATATAAAATAAGTAACTTCTATTTTAGTTAGCTAATACTACTTTTCTGCCTTAGTTAATAATTTTAAAAGAAATAAAATTAATTTGATAATATTATAAAGAAAGTTATCTTCTATTAGATTTCTTTTTATATAATAAACTATTATACTAAACTCTATTTTTAATATATTAAATTTAATAAATAACTAGTATTATATATTTTAATAAACTAATTATATATTTAAAGTTAATATATTTTAAAGAATATTAAATACTTTTATTTCTCTTTTTATAAATATAAATAATTTTATATAAAACTAAGTTTTTTATTTATTTCTCTTTTTAGAAAATATACTTTTTAGTAGTTCTACTTTCCTTATTATTAATAATTTTATAATTTAAATATAATATATAATATTTAATTATAAATAGTTTAAAAAGCTAAGTTAATACTTTAATTAGTTTAAGTTCCTAGGTATTTTAATATATTTAATTATTATTATATATTTCTTAATAGTTAAAAGCCTAAAAATATTAACTACTCTTCTTAAAAATATAATAAATAAATATTTAAGAAATAATTTTTTTAGTTTTAAAAATAAATATTTTTATATAAATAGGTTAAGAATACTATTATATTATTTATATAGTAATAATAGAAACTCTTAAATTCTTATAATATTTTTTTTTATATATAAAGAACTAATCTTTTATAGCCTATAAAAACTATATTAAAGAATTCTACTCTATAGTATAAAACTATTATAAATTTATAGTAATTAAAAATTTAAATTAAAAATAAATAAAATATACTATTTCTATTAATAATTATAATATAATAATAGTTTATTAATAGTTAAATAATCTCTTTTTAAAAAGGAAGTAAATAATTATCTAATACTATAATTTTATTAAACCTTTTAATATTAATAATAATTCTTCTTTTATAAATAAGTATTTTTTTAAGTCTTATATATTATTTTCTATATAATAAATATAAAAAAAGTAAAAAAAATTAATAGTTAAGACTATAAAATCTTATTTTCTTTATATATTTTATTAAATTTTTTATTAATTAGTTTTTTAGTATTTAAACTTTATAAATAAACTTAATAACTAGGCTTTATAGTAAAAGACTATTAATTAATAATTAATAATATTTTTATTTATTTATTTTTAAAAAGCTTAACTATATTATTTATATTTTTTTAGAATTAAGGGTATCTATTAACTAATTAATATATTTATAATACCTTTTTTAGTAATCTATATATTATAATTTTATTAGCTAAATAAGTTTTTAATTTCAAGTTTATTACTCTTTTTTATATACTTGTAGTAGCTTTTTTATGCTTTCTAGAAGTTTTTTCTTTAAATTTAAAATTAATAACTAATAAATATAGTTTAGTATTAATAATATAAGCTTTTTATTAATTATATTCTAAAACTACTCCTAGTATATATTTAGCTTTTAATTTTAAAGGCTTATTATTATTATTTTATATTAAAATAAAATCAGTTTTTATATTAATAAAATAAATATAAATTCTATTAACTTTTAATTTAAAAAGAAAGTCTTTATCTAAAATAAATATTTATCTTTTTAATATTATAGATACTAAAACTATATTATATAGTAGAATTATTTATAATTTATTATATTAGATTATTTAATAAATATAAATATTCTCTTTAGTAATAAGTTTTATAAAAACTTTAATATATTAATAAATTTTAAATATAAAGATTTTCTTTAAAATATTAATTATAATATTAAAATATGTATTTTTAATAGTATATTAGCTTTAAAGTTATTTATAATATAAACCTCTCAATTAAAGTAAATAAATATTTTATTTTTTAAAATTATTTTACTTTTTATATAAAAATTTAATATTATATATTTATTAGTTATATATCTATTTTTTTAATATTTCTAAGTATTATAAATCTTAAATAAGTTTTAATATATAATTATTTATAATAATCCTTTAAAAAGTAGTAATCTCTTAAACTTATATTATATTTAATATTTATATAAATAGGGTCTAAAACTTTCTTAATAGAAAAAAACACTTTAGCTAATAAAAAGTATTAAAAGTAGAAATAATAGTTTTATACTTTTAGTTAAATTAACTATAAATTTAATTATTAATATTTTAACTATATTAGGTAAAGAAGAGAATAAAGTTTTAAAGCTTAGCTCCTCTATTATATCTTTTCTTTTACTTTTATATTTAATATTTATATTTTTTATTTATTTACTTTTATTAGTATAGGGTTTCTTACTTATATAATTTAAATTTTTTATTTAATAATATATTTTTTAAATATATATTTATAGCTAATTACTTAATTTAAATTTCTTTTTATATTTTAAGTATTCTAGTAGCTTACTAAGCTTAGAAATATTAATTTAGTAAATATATAATTATTTTATTTTATTTTATTCTTTTTAATAGCTTTTCTATTTACTAATTTTTAAAAGTATTTTAATAATTATTATTTATTTTTATATAAAAAATATTTTATATATAATAATTCTTTTAATCTAGATATTAATTATTTAAAGTATAATAGGCTTTTTATAATTATTTTTTTCTTATATATTAATATAGTATACTAGTATATTAGTAATTATAGAGCTATATAGTATTAAAACTATTATATTATATTTAGCTATTAGCTAATTACTATAAGGTATATACTATATTCTTTTAATAAATTAAAAATTAATTATTATTATATTTTTAATTTAGTTATATATTTTTAGCTATAATTATTAAAAAAGGGTATATAGCTAGTAATTCTTTTCTTATAAGCTATTAAAATTATATTTAATTTATATTTTATATTTACTATTATTAAGAATATAATTATAATAATATTATTTATAAGTATGTATTTAAAACTTATATTATTAAATACTAGTAAGCTTAGAATTAAAAAAAGTAAAATAGACTTAGTAGGTATTTTAAAGAATAAATACTATATATAAGCTACTAAGGATATATTTAAGGATTAAAAAGTTAATTACTTTAAAAAAGTAATTAATTAATACTTCTAAAACTCTTTTATTATTAATTATAATATAGGTTTAATAAATTTTAATTTTAATTTCTTTATAGCTTTTTATATAGATAATCTATATATAGGGGCTTTTTTTCTTTTTTATATATTTCTTTATATATTTTTTTCTTCTATAAATTATAAAGTCTTTTATAATTTTAATTATAATTATAATTTTAATTATAAATAATTATAGTTTAATAAAATAATTTTTTTTATTTAATTCTATAATAAATAACTAAATAATATAGTTTATTCTTAGTAGAAAAATTATACTTTATAGTTTTACTATAATATTATTCTATACTTAGCTATATTGAATTATTTTATTAATAATATTTACTTACTTTATATATTTTAATATTAATTATATATAAGTACTTACTTCTTTATACTTTAAAGTATTATTTAATATATAATATTATTTTTCTAGCTTTATTAATATAAAGGAAATAAAAAGTTTAAATTTCTTTTTTAAATAAATAAAAAGTTATTTTAAGTTAAAAGGGATTTCTATAAATAATATTTTTTTATTTTTAAATAATATATTTAATTAAAATTAAAATATAAATTTATAAAAATATTTTATTATATTTTCTTTAATTAATTTTTTTTTTTATTTTATTTTTAATATACTATAATTATAAATATATATTCTAATAAATTATTTTTTTATAAATATATATAATATTTTTTATTCTATATACCTTTTTATAATTTAGCTATAAAAGATTAATATTTATTATTTTAAATATTTTTTTAATATTTTAATTATTAAAATTTATAGGCACTAAGCTAATATTAATATAAAGATTAATATTTATATTTATATTTAAAAAACTATTAATTTTATTAATATAATAGTTTATAAGATTTTTAATTTAATTCTATAAAAAGCTTTCCTAATAAAATTAAGCTAATACTTATATAATAGCCTATTATAATATTTTATATAATATAGAAAGTATTATAAATTGTATATTACTTTAAATATCTTAGTATATTATATTTATTAGCTAATTCTATATCTAAGAATTAGCTTAAGGAAAATAAATATTTTAAAAAAATATTTTAATTTTAAAATTAATAAAATTATTATTAATAAAAAAGTTTACTTTTATAATATTAGATTAAAAAAATATAATAATATAATAAATTAATAATATAAAATTAAAACTTTCATTAGAATTTTATATATTATTACTAAAGTTATATAGTTACTTAAATAATTAATTATAAGTAGAAAATAAGGAACTAGTAATTATTAATTATTATTATATTATTTACTAAGAATAGGTTCTATAAAATACTTTAAGTCTATATACTATATACTATATACTACTTATATATTAGTTATCTTCTCCCTTTATATACTACTACTCCTATATAGCTTAGGTTAGAATAGTAATAAGTAATATATTATAAGTATATATATATTTATATATAATAATTATTTATAAGGAACTATAAATAAGGAATTATTAATAATAGTTATAGCTAATATTATATAATTAATAGGTAATATATTATAAGTCTATATATTATATATTTAATAATAATAGTTATAGCTAATTTTATATAGTTAATAAGTAATATATTATAAGTATATATATTATATATTTAAATTAAGGTTAAAAGAAAAGTAATAAGCTATTAATATAAAAAAGTATAATTAGGAATTATAATTAAAAAAGGATTATTAAATTAATAATTAATATATTATTAATAGTATTAAAGAATTATATTTTATTAAGAATTATAAAAGGGAAACTATTAAATTAATTATTAATATAATACTTAAGAAAGTAAAAAAGAATTTTAAAATAATAGAAATATATTATTAATAAAAAAGGGAATTATTAAGTTATTAGTAATATATTATTAATAAATATATTTATATTAAATATATTTATATTAAACTAATTTTATCTTTTATTCTTTTTTTTCTATAATTTTTATACTTTTTTAATTTAGTAAAATATTATTATTTTTTAATAGTTTATTAATATTACTTTAGTTATTAACCTAATTTTTAAAAAATTATATAATAGTTTTATTATCTATATAAATAATAATATAATAATATAATTTAAATATAATTATTTTAATAATATTAATTATTTTAATAAAATAATTATTTAAAGTTATTAGTATTTTTTTTATTTAATTATAGTTTATATAGCTTTTTTTTAGTAATTTAAATATAAATTTTAGAATTATTTTATTATTATAATATATTTTTTCTAATATTTAAGTTATTTTTACTTATTTCTTTTTAGCTATTAATATTAATATATTTATACTTTTTATTTTTATTTTAAGTTATTTAACTTATTTATTTATTTAAATTTATTTAGCTTCTAATAATATAATAATATAAATAAATATTTTTTAAAGTTTTTTATTAAATATTATAAAGTTATTATTTTTATATTCTTTATTTTTATTATTTTTTTAATTTATATTTAGGTAATCTATTATATTTAATATAAAAGTATACTTTAAAATTAATTATTTTAAAATAGTTTAAAGCTACTATATACTCTTATTTATATAAATATTATAATTAAAATTATTTTCTATTATTATAAAAAATATTTTATTTATTATTAATTTGAAAAAGAAATTATTTTTTCTTTATATTTATTCTTACATTATTTTTATATTATATTATTAATAATATAATTATTTTATTATTTAGGTTATTATTTAAAATAAATAATAATATTATCTTTTAAAATTATTTATAATTTATTTTATATAACTAAACTTAGACTTTTTAATTATTATAGCTAATTCCCTTTAAAAGGTAGCTAAGCTAAAAGCTAAGTTTATATAAATAATTCTATTTTTAATTTACTTAATTCTTTTTTAAAGTTTTCGCTTTTTTTATTAAAGTATTCTTATTATTTTTCTTTCTTATTATTATATTTATAGATTTTAATTAATTAAAATCTTAAACTTTTAAACCTTATTTAAGACTTTTTTTATTATAAGCTTATTTTATAACTTAAAGATTAATTTCTAATTTTAATATATAAATATATAATAATAAAATTATTATATTTATATATAATTTTAATTTTATTTTAGAACTATATAATAAGATTTTAAATAAATAATAATAATAGTATTTAATTAAATTTTTATTTTATTTTTTATATAAATATACTTAGCTAAGCCTATATAAGCTAAATACTTTTAATAAAGAATATTAATTTTTAATAAGTTAATAATATAGACTAAAAAGTTTTATTCTTTAATATATATACTATTTATTTAAATAATAAATAATAATGTAATAAAGGTTAAATATCTATATTCTCTTAATTATATTTTTATATTAGTTTATAGTCTATTAGTTTTAGTTCCCTTTTTTTATATTAAGATTATTATTTCTTTTTTATTATTTTATCTTAAATATATTATTAATAATATACTTTTTAAATATATATTTTTAAGCTATTTTTAAATTTATATTAGGATTAAAGTTATTATTTTTATTTATTAAGTCTTTTAATAATAAATTTTTTAATATTAAATTAATATTTTTTATCCTACTATCTAAGAAAGAATTAGTAATAGAATATTTATTATCTTTTTTTTATAGTTTTTAGGTTAACTTTCTATAGAAAAAGGTTTTATAGATTTATTATTATTTTATTCTATTATTTTTTATAAATATATTTCCTTAGTAGAAAGAGTATAGCCTTAATTATTTAAAGCTTAATAAAGAAGAAAATATAGCTATTTAGATTTAAGTCTAAAGATATTAATAAAGTAATTATAATTATAAAAAGTAATTAAACTTATTTTAATAATATAATCTTAATTTTTATTTAATAATATTTTAAAGATATTTATTTAATATTATTTATTAATTAAAAAGAAAAGTAAAAATATATATTTATATTTATATTCTATATATAAGATTCCTTTATATAGAAATACTTTATTTATTATATTATAAATCTTATTTAAAGTAGGATATAAACTATTAATTTATAAACTAGTAATAAGTAATTTATATAGCTTTACTATTTTTTTAAGAAAGTTTATAACTATAGCTAATATTTTTAAACCTTTACTTTTAAGCTTTATTTTAATATAATTTATTTTATTATTATTATAATATATTAATACTTTTTATATAATTATCTATAGCTTTAAAAAGGTTAATTTAAAATAATTATATTTTATTTCTAAGATAGTTTTAAAGGAGAATACTTTATATAAAGTATAATTATTAAATATTTATTTTAACTTCCTTAGAAGCTTAGTATTACGATCTTGTGCAATAAGTATAACTAGGTAAACACTATAGGATAGAGACTATAGCTATATTAAGTTATAAAGAAAAATAACTAAAAAGAGGAAAAGATAGCTAAAATACTTAAATATACTTAAGCGCTAAGAGTATTAAGTAACCTTTAAATTAAATATACTTAAAATAATTAAAAATTAAATATTATTAAATAAGTTAAATAAAATTGTATATATAGAACCTTTTATTCCCCTTTTTAAATAGATTTCCTTATATTTAATATAAATTTTATTCTTTATTATAAAATCTAAAATAGTTATAACTTAATTTTATTTTATTATTTATCTTTATTTATATTTTAACCGCTATTTATATTCTAGGAGAACTAACCTATTAACCTATAATTAAATTAGCTAATACTATTTACTAGTTTAAATACTAGGGTCGTAATAATATTCTTAATTTCCTTTCCTTATATTTTAAATTCTATAGATATTATTAAAGTAAGTAATATAGAAACTAAGTATAATTTTAAAATAGGTTTAGATTTTTAAATCTTAGGGAAAAAGGGCATTTATTTATAAGGTTTTATATCTTTTATAGGTAGTTTAACTATATAATTAAAATATAACTTAAATTTATTAATAGCTAACTATATAATTACTACCTTTTTACTAATCTTTACTATAGTTTTTTTATAGCCGCTAAGTGCCTTTCTTTTCTTTTTAGAGGTTTTAAGCGTATATTAGCGTATTTGCTAATATTTTTTTAGGTTTATATTAGACTAGCTACGCTAGCATAATAGAAAAAGCAGACTTATATTCTAGCACTTTAACCTACTAATATCTAATAAGTAATCTAAGTATATACTCTTTCTATTTATACTTAAAGATATATATACTTCGTCTAGGCTATATATATTCCTATAAAAAGCTACAGTTTTTCAATATATTACTACTATACTTAATGTTTTTAAACCTTTATAAAAAGGCAGTATATATAAGTCTAGATATAGAGATTTTTAAATTAACCTCTCTATGTCCCTAAGACCCTATATTATAATGATATAGAGTCTCTCTAGGCAAAGCTATTTTATATAGAGGATAAATAGTAGATAATAAGAGATTAAATATATATATAATAAAAAGACTTTATTTAATATAAGTATACTTACTATATATATTAAATTATTAGTCTAGTAGAATATTAAAATAATATAATATCTAAGAAACTTTAACTTAAATTTTATAGTTTTTAATTATAAATAGTTTTTACTTATTAGTGAAATTAAAATGATTAATTTTTATTTAAAATACTTTACTATACTTATTATTTTTTATAGCCTTTAGTAATAATTTATATAGTTATAATAATATTTTTAGGTAAGGTAATATTATAGCAATAATTATAACTAATAAAGATAATATATTTAATATAGAAAGGAGGGCAGTAAATACATATAATATTACTAAATATAATAAGTATTCCTATTAGTATATAATAAATATTACTAGATATTAAATAAATTAATAAGTCTTATATACTAGAATACTATAGCTCTATTAGCTTATCTATATATTAAGCTATTTTAAAGAATATCTTTATTTATAAGTATTTAGTAAAAAGGATAATATATATTAAATTAATAAACTTATACTAATATTGCTATAATATTCGCTTTAATTAGTATTATTATAATTTTTTTTATTATTATAATAGAGATAGCTACTTTTCTAAGGTAATTTTTAAAGGTTTTATTAAAATAGTAATTATTTATTAACTTAAAATAAGTTAATTATATAATTAAGCTAAAAAACATAAATATATATAATAAAATATATATTATATAAGCTTAGTAATTAAAACTATTAATAAATATATTTGGAATTATTTTACTATAATAGTAAACTAGTAATAAAACTAATTTCAAATATAAGTATAAGCCTTTAATCTAATATAAGATTATAAAATTTTATTATAAATCCCTTAGATTTATAATATAAGCTTATAGTAATATTAGTAATTATATTTATAATCTATAATTAGAAATATAAAGATTATAAATTATTAGATAGTTTTTTATCTATAAATAAGGAGGTTCTCCTTCTTTAAAAATTAATTAATTTAATATTACTTAATTGTCTTTTAATATAATTGTCTAAGATTTTAAATATATACCCTAAATTATTACCCCTCTTTATAATATAATTCCTAGACTATATATCTTAATTAGGCTAGCTCTAATATTTTTTTAAAACTTAATTTTATTAAAAAACTTTAACTCCTTCTATTTAAATATAATTTATCCTCTAATAGATTATAAGCCTAGCCTAGCTTATTAAATACTAGCCTAGAATTTTAAAATAAATAGAATAAGTTAATTATATAATGCCTACTTAGTAATAAAAATCTTATTATTAAACCTTAAAAAATTATATTAAAAATGTATTTTTAAGATGTTTTTTAATAAAAAATAATAACTAGCTCTTAAAAAATCTAAAAACTAAAAAATTAAAAAATAATTAATAAAATAGACTTTTAATTAAATAAGATTACTATTTCTATTAAGCTACTAAAAAGAGAGAAAAATTATAAAATATAGTCTATAAAGATAGACTAGCTACTAGCTAAAGAAGGCTTAGCGGAATATATTAATATTAAAAATCTTAGTATTAATTTTAATAAAAAAAGCTATAGAGCCTATACTATAACTAAAAAAGTAATAAAAACCACTTTACTTATAAAGCTTAATTTAAGTAATAGGCCTTTATTATAAATTAAATATTTTAAAAAACCTTATAATATTTAGAATACTTTAAGTAATCTTTATAGCCTTAGAGGATTTAGCTTAGAATTTCTTTTAATAAAAAAGCTTTTTAATATAACTCTTTAATCTATAAATAAGATAGAATTATATTTAAATTAAGTTAAACGTCTTTATAACTAATTAATAGCTAAAGATATAATAATACTTAAAAAAGTTATATATGCCTAGGTATTAAATAACTTAGAGCCTAAATATGAAACCTTAATTATAATAATTACTTAAAGTATTAAGATAAATAGTTCTAAATTAATTAAACTAAACAATTTATTTAGTAATTTAATTAATATATTAAAATGTATTAAAAGTAATAATATATATAAAAATATATTATATTTTAATGCTAAAAAACGAAAGATTAGCTAATACTATATTAAAAAACTAGAAAAACAAAACCCTTATAGTAAAAGCTATAAGAAAACATCTAATAAAAAATTAGATAAAAAATGCTTATACTATAATAAGAAGGGATATAATAAAGCTAAATACTAAATTAAAAATCTAGATTTAAAGCCTAATTTTAGGATTAGTAAGGAAACTAATAAGAATAATTTAGAAGAGTATATAATAGTTTTAACCCCTTAAGCTAGTAGTAATTTTAATATATTAGATATAGCTAGTAATAATAAAGATTTCTCTTTTTACTCTTATTTACCTAATTTAAACCTTAAAACATTTATTTTAGATTCTAGCGCTATTATATATATATACTTAAATAAAGCTTATTTTAGCAATTTATTACTTATTAATAAAGTTGTTAATTAGGGTAAAATAAGTAAAATTAAAGCTAGTAGAGTAGGAAATATTCCTATTTCATTTAAAGATTTTAATATAAAAGCAATATTAAGAAATTGCTTATATATCCTAGAATTAAAAGTAAATTTAATTTCTATTAGTTAATTAATAGCTAAAAGCTATAAAGTATTATTTAATAATAATACTTATAAAATCTTAAAAGAAAATAAAAGTATTTTAAAAGCTTATAATAAAAATAGTTTTTATATTTCTAATATTATAAGTAATAAACTACTTTAAATATTACTATAGAAAATAGTAATATTAAACTATATTAAAGCTAAGACGCTAGGCTATTTGCGGCCTAGCGGCTTAGCAGAGATTATTTTTATAATTATAGCTAGTTATATTATAATTAATTAAGTTATTTACTTACTTTTAATAGATTATAAGCCTAGCTATGCTAGCGCTATATTTATAATTGCTAAATAATTATATTTAATTATTATTAACTATATATATAGATTCACTATATTATAAATGCTTAAACGCCTTATAGTTGCCTTTTATTATATATATTACGCTAGAAAATTAGTAACTAAAGGCGCTAAGGCTTACTAAAATCTAGTAGCTAAAAGCTAAAAATCTTTCTACTATAGACTTAGTTCTAAGGGGACTATACTCTTAATATATTATAATTATTTAAAGCTTTATCCCCTAAATTTATTTAGGAGTAAATTTTTTAAATCTATTATAAACTAACTTTAATTTAGTTTATTAAAAGCTTTAAATAATATTAATTTAAAATATAATATTTAAGTATACTTACCCTAAACTTTTATAATTAAGCTCTTAGCTAGTTTCTAAGCTAAAGCTTATAACTTTTAGCTAGCTTAATAGCTAACTAGTCTTAAAAATTTATACTAGGTTAGCTCTTTAATACTTAAATTAAAAAGATTAGTATTTAAGCTAATTATAGTATTTAAACTATTAATAAAATAGAAATATTTATTTATAAAGCTAGTTAGCTATTAGAAACTAGTAGTAAGCTAGCTACTAATATGAAAATAAATAAATCTTTAGGGGATAAATACCCTTAAAAAATTATACTATAAACTTTACTTTATTTATAATTAAAGAATACTTTCTTTATTTATATTTATAAATAATATTTTATTTACCTTACTTTATAAAAATAATAAAAGTATATTGCCTTTAAGCTTCCTTAAAATAAGCTTATTTTAAAGTAAGAATAAATATATTATCGCTAGTTAAAAAATACTTTTTAGTACTTTTAAGCTTTTCTTTAGTGTGATTATACTTTAAAAAGTACTATTAATTGTAAGTACGCTTTACTATTAAATATATTTTCTACCTTAGAGTCTTAATTCTTAAATTATATTTTTATTCTTTTACTAATTAATAATACTAATCTATTTAGCTTAAAAACGTAGACGCTGCCTAAATAAAAATTATTTTTAAGTTCTTTTTTAAAAGCTTTTATACCCTCTAAAGTCTAAAGCCTTAATTATAGTAGACTTTAAAAACTTTAATTTAACTTTAAAGAAAGTTAAAAAGTTTTCTTTAGATAGTGAAAACTATATTCCTTAGGCTAAATCGGTTAAAAATAAGCTTTTTATACTAAAGTTTTAATAATATATTAATAGCCCTAAGACTATATAACTTATTAATAAAAATCTACTACTCCTTAATAATTTACTAATTAAATAAAAGAAATAGAACCTTTATAATAATATAATTTATACTAGGCTCTAAGAAATTATTAACTCCTATTTAATTAATTAAATTAAAAATAAGCCTATAGCTAAAAAGGCTTAGCTTATAATTAAGTTTTTAACTATCTAGAAAAAGAAAGCTTTCTTAAAAGAAACTTTTACTAAATAAGATAATTTAATAATAAAAAAGTATAGCTCCTTAAAAGAATATTATAAATAGTTTTATAATCTTTATTAGATTCTTCTTAAAAATTATAAAATGCTAATCTTATTAGATAATAATCATTTTATCTATAAGCTTTATAGTAGTTTTAAGCCTAAATATAAATACTACTTTAACTTATTTAATAAAAACTATAATCTTTTTATTAAAGTAATGCCTATAAAAGCTAGGTATAACCTACTTTATATAATTACTTACTTCTTAGCCTATAAAGTCTTAAATTTAATTTATATATAAACTTTTATATTTACTATAAAAGTAAAAGCTTTTATAGTTTAATTACTTAATCTTAGAAAGCTAATCTAAGTTAGGCTTTAACTTAATATAAAAAATAGATAAGCAGTAAATGTCCTTAAACTTATAAAGTTCTATAAGAAAGTAGGGTATTTAAATCCCTACTTTTATAATGTAATAGCTTATACTTAAAAAGCTAAACAATTTTTTTAAAGTAAAAGCTAAAGCAATAGCTAGGGGGATAAGAAACTTTAACTAAATAATAATAAAAAAAAAGATAAAAAAGATAATTATTAAAGTAGTTTAAAAAATATTATTAAACCTTTTATTAGTGTTACTTTTACTAATACTAATAAAAATATATTAGCTTAAGCGTTTGTAGCTAGCTTTATTTCTAAAATAAAACTTATATAACTTTTTAACTATAGCGCTTCTTGCTATATTGTTAGTAATCTCTTAGTCTTTATCAAGATTAAATATTTCGCTTAGCTTATTTTAATTATAAACTAAGTTAGTAGTAGATATATAACTACTTATAGAATTATTTAGCTTTTATTAATAAGTTAAAATAGTATATTTCCGCTTATTATTAATAATATCCTCTATGTACTAAATAACTTTTTTAATTTAATTTCTTTTTTATAATTTTAATAGCTAAGCTATCTATTAGAGTTTATACTTAAAAGTATTAAAATTAGGCGCAATAGTATTCTAATATATTTTATAAACTATAATCTTTATTACTTTAAGTTAAACTATTTAGAGGTTAATTTATACTTAAAAGTGTTTTTTACTTAACTAAGAGATATTAATAAAAAGAATATAGCCTTTTAGCACAAGCTTATAAGCTATATAAAAAAGTAAAACGTTGCTTACTTACTAAGTATAATAAATAGTATTAACTTAACTAAGCTTCCTACGCTTTAAGATTACTATTATATTATCTATACTAAAATATAAATAAAGAATTTGTTTTATAAAGGCTATATTTTACTTAGCTAATACTAAAATAAACTTATTTATATAAATATTTTTAGACTAATTATAGGGGCACCTTCTAAGCAAAAGTACTTTTATATATTTATTAAAGATATTATTAAGAATATAGAAATTTATATTATAAAAGATAAATTTAAACTAACTTTTTAGTAAACTTTTATTAATTATAAGAAGAAGATTAAGGTTAACTTAAATATACCTTTAAATACTTATATAATAATTTTAATATATATAATAATAATTTATTTAATAATTACTATATTAAATACAATATTGTCTAGGAACCTACTATTTTAAACAACTTTTAAATAAATAGAATAGCTGAAAAAAATAGCTAAACTATTATAATATGTACCTACATTTTACTTAAAGGTAATAAGCTTCTTAAAATAATAATTATAAAAACTATTAATATTATAGTTTATATTTAAAACTGTTGCTTAGTTAATAAGCTAAATATAACACTTTATAAAGCTGCTAAGGGAGGTTAATTAGACCTTAGTTTACTTAGGAAACTTAATATTTATAATATATATTAAAACCGAAATCTAGCTAATAAAAATTAGACTAAATTCAAAGCTAAAACTACTTAGGGAAGCTTATTAGCTTTAAAAGTAATAATTTCTACTATATACTAATACCTAATAATCTTGTTTAATATTATTATTATATAAAGTAGCTTCCTAATAAGAAAAGATTAGCTAAAGATAAAGAGGAAATCCTTTTCTTTTCTATATTTTTACTATAAATAAGGGGACTCTCTATAATATTATTAATATTAAAATAATATTATTTAAAAGACTTTAATATTAAATATATTAATTTTATTTACTATAATAATATTAATTAAAAGGATTTCTCCCCCCTACTTTTTAAAGCTAATATATTAATAAATAAGTTTAACTAATTAACTTTATATTATTTAATTTTATTTATAAGTGTTTTAAGATTAGGGTACTTAACTTTTAACTTATTTACTTTTATAAAATTAAACTACTTACCTATAGAATTAGACTATATTAAAATACCTCCTACTACTTTAATAAGAAATATTTAATTTAATTATTATCTTTACTTATATAAGCTTTTTAAATTACTAAATTTGCTTGCTAGCGCTATATTCGCTACGATTACCTATGAAAAGGCTAAGCTTCTATATAAGTGTTTCTTTACTTAGGTAATAATATATCTTATAGTATTTAATTACTTAGAATTAAAAGATTTTAAAATATATAATAAAGCTATAGCTAATACTTATTAAAAAATAAACTAGTAATTTGCTATAGAAAAGGAGCTTAATTTCTTTATAAAAAATAATACTTAGGACTTAATTAACCCCTTAAAAAAAGTTAATATTTTAAATAGCTATTAAATTTATACTTTTAAGAGAAAGTTTACTAATAAAGTTATTTAATATAAAGCTTACTAGGTTATAAAAAGCTTTTAATAATATAAAAGTATTAATTTCTATAATACCTTTATTATAGTTATTAAACTAATAAGCTATAAAATACTCTTTATTATTATTATAGCTTATAATTTTAAACTTAAATAAATAAATATTAAAACTATTTTCCTTTATAATAATATTATTAAAAATATTTATATTAAATAGCTTAAAAGCTTTAAGGATAAGATAAAAAGGGTTTATAAGCTTTATAAAGCTCTATATAACTTAAAATAATTATTATAAATCTAGTATTAATATTTATTTAATTTCTTTATAAAATTAAAGTACTATTTACTTATTAAAAATTATAATATATTTTTATATTTAAAGCTAAATATTATTATTATTATATATGAAAATGACCTCGCTATTATTAGCTTAAATATAAAAACTATCTTATAGCTAAAAGCTTAACTAAGCAAAAAGTTTAATATAAAAGATTTAAACCTCTTTAATTATTATTTAAATATAAATTTAATTTATAATTAGCTAAATTATATTATTTATCTAAGTTAAGAAAGCTATTTTTATAATGTTTTTAAGTAATTTAATATACTAAACCCTAATATAAAAAAAATATAAATATTCTAATAGAGACTATTTAGCTTTAGCTAGCTATAAATAATTATATTGCTATAATAATATTTGTATAAATATATTAATCTGTTATTAGCTTTTTTATATATTTAATATTAAGTATTTGCCTTAATATTATGTATATAGTTTCTATTATTAGTTATTATTTATTAAATTTAAATAAATTTTATTAGAAGGCTATAAAATATATCCTCTAGTATTTATATAGTATTATAACCCTTAAATTCATTTTTAAAGGGCTATTAAACCCCTTATCTAATTTCTTTAATATAGACTATATTAGAGATCTTTTTACTTATTACTTAATATTAAGTTTTATTTTCAACTTAAGGAGTACTATTATTAACTAGTCTTTTAAATAATAACCTATAATAGCTTTATCTATTTATAAAGTTAAATATATTAGTTAAATTAATATAATTAAAAAGGCTATTTAGCTAGAATGTTTGCTTAGCTAGCTAACTAAGATTATATTTAATTTTACTATTTTATTTAATATTAATCTAAAAAATATTGCCTTTAATTATATACTCCTAATAAAGTAGAAGCCTATTAAAAATGCTTTCGCTTTTATAATAATTATATTTTATAATAATTAAGGCGCTATTACTCTTGTAAAGGACTCTATAAGCTATAGTAAAACTAAATATATATATATTAAATATATATTTTTTAAGAAATATATTAATAATAAATAAGTTAAGCTTAAGTACTACTTAATTATAGATATAGTTGCTAATAGCTTTATAAAGTTACTATTTTAAGACGTGTTTAAGACTTTTTATTATAACTTAAACTTAGAATAATATTTTTAGTGCCTTATTATTTAATCTTATTAAGTAATAATAAGTTAATATTATATGTTTCTAAGTACTTTCTAAAAAAGTTTACTAATAAAATTTATTTTAATATTATAAAGACTATAGTTTTATAATTTATTACTTAATTACTTTAATACTAAAACTACCTTAAAGATAGCTTTATTGTTACTAGTAAAAGGTTTACTTTACTTCTATATTATAGCTATTATATAAAATATAGTCTCTTAATTTATTGCCTAAGTACTTAAATAATTTGCTTTATAAAGTCTAGCTCTTTTATTACCTATAAAAAGTTTATTTTATTAATTATTTTATTATTAATAGGGAGTATTTAAATATAATCTTGCTTAGAATTTTTAAATTAGATTAGGACTTAGCTTTATAGCCTCCTTACTATTATACTTATTATAATATAACTTATTTAAATAATATTTATATATAACTTTAATAGGAGCTTTTAGCCTAAATAATTTTAAATATATTTAGCTTTAGTAGTTACTAGACTTACTTTTACTTTTATTACCTTTATTAACTCTTACTTATTTTAAGGGGAACTAAGCTTAAAAACTATTTATAATTACTTTGTCTATAATAAAAGCTTATCCCCTTAATATCTAGCCGCCTAGATCGTGTATTTTAACTCTAGGACTAGCCTATATTTTAAGATAAAATAAGCTTATTTTAAGCTAAATTAATTTGCTTTTAAAAATTATAAAAGCTATAAAGGGCTTAGCTTTAAGCTAAACCCTTTAAAGCCGCCTATACCCTATATATAGTATTTAAATATATTTTAGTATAAAAAGTATATATATATATTAAGCTATAAAAAAAATTTTAAAAAACTATATTTTAATAAAAAATAATATTTACCCCTATAAAATATAGGACTAATTCTATATATATAAAAGGATATAATAATAACTTAAATTATATTTTTAATTACTTTAAATATAAATAATATAATAAATTATAATATATATAGTAATTAAGTAGGAGTATTAAAGCTAAGACGCTAGGCCGCTTGCAGCCTAGCAGCTTAGTAGAGATTATCTTTATAATTATAGCTAGTTATATTATAATTAACTAAGTTACTTATCTACTTTTAATAAACTATAGTATAAAAAACTAAGCTATATTAGTCTTAAAGCTTTATATAAGCTTAGATTAATTAAATTAAATAAATATAATTTAAAATACTAAAATTACTTATTAGCTAAAGCTAAAAATAAGATAAATTATAATATTAGCTTTAATAAAGTAATTAAATATTTAGAACTAGTTAGTTTAAACTTATTTAAGCCTACTTAAATTCTTAGTTTAAAAGGTAATAAATACTTTATTACCTTTTTAGATAAATACTCTAAATATTTAATAGTTTGTTTATTAAAAACTAAGGACTAAGCCTTAGAAGCCTTTAAGTAATATATTAGATTAGAAGAATAATTTAGTAATAAAATATTGAAATATTTAAAAATAAATAATAGTCTTAAATTATTAAAATAGTATTATTAGTTAGTTACTATAAGAGTAAACTACTAGCTTAGATATCTAAGTGCTAGGCACCTAGTATATAATACTTTAATACTCCTACTTATATATATAGTAAATAAAACTTTTTTGCTAGGTAACTTTACTAGGTAACTTCGTTAAGTAGTTAATATAAATTATATAAGCGCTAGGCAATTATACTAAGCAGCTTATATAAAAAGAGTATTTTAAAATTACTTTTAAAGATTAGTTTTACTATTATATATTAAATTAAAATCATAGCTATTACCCCTAAGATACGTAGAATTAGTCTTAGCTATTATATAAGAAGGTATTGTTTTTAGATAAAATACAATTTTTTAAAATTTTTATTTATAGCCTTATATATATATATATATATTTTTAATTAAATAAGAGTAGGAGCTAATATAAAAGGTAAAGTTTAAGTAGTTTTAGCTATTTCTAGGCTAATTAAAAGCCTATAATAGCCTATAGAAGGTATCTTCTACTAGTATAATTATTATTTAAAGTAGGATAAGCTTTATATACCCTAAAAACTAAAAGTTTAATTAGTAAATAGCAAGCGCGCCTAAATATAGTAATAAGCTCTTATTAAAATAGAATATATAAGGGCGAGCTCTTTTTAAAAGTATTATTTTATAAGTAATAATATAAAATAATAATATATAATAACCTAGAATAATACTCCTATTTAATAAAGATAATTATTGTTTATAAATATTATATATAATAAGCTATAATTATAATAAAAGCCTAGCTTATAAGTAGTTTATTACATTAATACTATTCTAAAAGAGTTAAAATTTAATTATATTAAAAGGCTTAGTTAAGTTATTAGCTAGTATATTAATAGTTAAAACCCACTAGAAGTCTATAATACTAGCGGCAACTTTCTCTTATTACTATTTTAGTTAGATTTAAATATATTTTATATATTTATAGTATATTAAGTCTTTAAATAAAGCAATAATATTATTACTATTACTTTAAATAATAATAAGTAAAAGTATTTAAAAGCTTAAATTAAATTTTAATATAAGTACTTTAAGCTAAATAGCTTTTTTAGCTAATTATATTTAGCTAAGGTATTTTACTTTAATTATAGATAAAGCTATAGTTACTTATTATTTTAAAAACTAGCTAATAGCTATACTACTAATCTTAAATATATATTTTAATATTAAATAGTAAATATTAATATCCCTAGTATAATCTAAATTAATAAAGCCTCTAATAAATATAAAGCTATTAAAGAAGTAAAGGTAATAATAAAAAATCCCTCTTAAATAGTAGAAGATATACTTTACTACTTAGATATATACTAATAAAGGGTTAAATATAAATTAACTAATAATAGAGATAAAAAAAGCTAAATTACTTTAAATCTTTTATATTATATATACTAATAATTTAATAGCTAATTAATATTATTTAAAACTTTAAATAAAAGCTTAATAACTTTTAAAAGCTAGCTTTAGTTTATATATTATTTCTATTAAAGTCTTTTATAGCTTGTAGTCCTATATACTAAATTACTTAAAAATATATTTAATATAAGCTGTCTAGCTAAGTTTAAAAGTATATTAAACTTAATTTTAAATAATTATTATACTTAGATAATAGCTATAAAAGTTTAAATCCTTTATTTTAAATTTATTATTTAGGCAGCTTTTTATGTATTTAATATCCTTTAAAAAAGGTTTAGTAATTAGGATATTATTAATATAAAAAGTAATAATAATACTTATCTTTTTATAATAAAAGATATACAAGTTTAATACTAGTAGCTTAAAGCTTAAAGTCTAGATATATTTAATAAAAATATTATATTAAATATATAATAATTGCTTTAGGTTATATAAAGTTTTATTAAGCTTATAAACTATATTTAAGTCTTTATTAATAAAGTTTTTAAGCTACTAAATATAAATTTCTTTATTTATATTATTATAGAGGAATATAGTTACTATATTTATTTACTTTAGGTTTTAGTTATAGGCTATAGTTAGGGTAAAGATTATCTTATAGCTTATAAGCTTAACTATTAAAGTGAAAATATTAATATAATTTAACTTTTTATACTATTTAAAGCTATATATAATAAAGTATATTTTATATTAAAGGATTTTATTAGAAAGGCTATATTTTAATATAAAGATTTATTTGCCCTAAAGAGTTAATTAGTTAAAAAGGTATTAAGTTAAAGTTTAAGTTTTATTATCTTTTAAGGATTTAATTTTATAAATATTATCTTTTATAGCTTATATATATATCTTAAGGATAGTAAGCTCTATATTAATAATAAAAGTATTTAAAGCTAAAAGATTAAGTAAAAATACTTACTCCCTAAGTATTAAATATTGCTAAAAGATTTTATTTTAATTTATAAAGAAAAGTTTATTATCTTTATTATAAAGTAGTTTATTACTTTATAAAGAAAGTATAGTCCTTAGTATAAGCTTAGGATTAGAAGTTGCTAAATATAAAGTTAATAGTATAGTTAGCTTTAAATAAAGAGAATACTATAAAAAGGGTTTAAATTCTATTTTAAAGCTAGATAGAGCTAGAGAACTACTAATAGATATATCTTTTTAATAATGTTTTTCTCCCTTTATTATAGTTTCTATAAGTTCTAGGCTAGTATTATTTCTATTTTAGTAGTAGGCTGCTTTTTTCCTATAGGAAGATTATATAAAAATAGGTTTAAATCTTATTATTAAATATAAGTATAATATATTAATACTTATTATAATAGCTAATAAGTATACTAAAATAGGCTCTCTTCTCCTATAAGGATAGGAAGGCGTTTAATATTTTCTAATTTAAAGTATACTTTTTAGTTCCAACTTTTTAGAAATATAAAAGCTTAAGTTTAATACCTATAATTATTTTATATAATATCTTCTTTCGCCCTATAATAAGGGTGCGATTGCGGATATAAACTATAGTTATAAGTAAGTCTTTTTAATATTTCTAGTTAAAGTTAAAGTTGAGGTATAATATCTTTAATATAGTTATTAGTATTTAATTTATATGTTCTACAATGTTATTTATCTGCGGCTTATAAGGCACTATAGGTTTAATAGTAATACTATTATTATAATATTAATCCCTAATTTTATTTAATTTAAAAGTATTATTTATTTAAATTTAATAGATATAGAGTTTAATATACTTAAACTTTTACTTAAAGTTATTAAAGTAGTTTAACTATATTTCTAACTCTTTATTTTTAGTTAAATAGGCAATAATATACTTTAACTAATTATTTATAAATAAGATAATATATTTATTCTTTATATAACCTTCTTAAAAGGGCCTTTTAATATTATTATAAATAAAGTTTATATAAAAATAATTAAGCTAAAAGTAGCTTTTATATAAGTATATATATACTTTAGAAAGAGTATAATAATTATAAATATTTATGAATTTAAGCTTCTTCCTAAGTTTAATACTTTTAGAGGTATATATAAAGTATTTAATAATATCCTTATTAATATAATTAAGTTAGCTATACTAAAGCTTTAATACTTCTTTATTATAAATATAAAATAGCTCTCCCTCTAAGCTATTATTTTTTTAGGGGTTTTATATAAATTTAATTAAATACTAATAGGAAGTATATCTATATTAGTTGTTTTAGCAGTAATAAGGGCTATTAGCTCTTCCTAGTAATTAAATAGGAAGAGATTATTCTTTATCTAGGTAGTAATGCCTTTTAAACTAATTTAGACGCTATACTAGCTATTCTTTTAAATAAGTTCTAATAGGTAATTACTATTTAATAGCTAGCTTTAAAAAATGAAATTAATAGGTATTATAGGGATATATAGTATATTTAATAATTTAAATATATGTTCCTTTTTATTTATACTATAATAAAGCTTAATTATATCTATTCTTTAAAGTATAATAGTGCCTTTAATACTATTCATTTAGCTAATATTATCTTAGGGCGTAATATATTAATATTTAATAAAAATTAAATAATTAGTAATTAAATATTAGATATATATATTATTTAAAGCTTATTTTTAGGGGATAAGTTCCATAGTAAAAGCTTTATTAATTACTATATAAGATTCTAAGTTTTTATACTTATTGTCTAAGTCTATATCTATATTCTTATATAAATATTTACGGTTTAAATTATTGTTTTTACTACTTTTAAAATAATTATAATTACTATATCTATTTTTATTTCTTTAATTATAGCTTTTATAGCTAGAGCTAAAGTTTTAATAAATTTAAGAAATATAATAATCTTTTTTATAAGTTTTATAGTACTAAGTTAGCTTCTATACTTAGCAGGTATCTAAGCTTTTATAAGTATTTTCTTATCTTTAAATAATAAATACTTACTACCTAGCACTTAGTTTAGGCAGAGTTATATAAGCTTTAATAACTAAAAAAGCAATATTAGCTTTTTTTTAGCTAGAAAATAAGTTTGCTATAGTTTAGATAAAATAATTAATAATATAATCTAAAATATAGGTAGTCTTTATAGAGGCTTTATTACTAGGTATTATTACTTTTTTAAAAAGTTTATAAGTCTATATATATTAATTATAATAAAAATTATACTTTAAGCCTAAGCCTATATAGAAGTAATAAATTAAGTAATTTTATTTTATTCTTAGTATAGTATATATTTGCGTAATATTAATAATAATAGCTTTAAACTATACTTTGTAATTAGTTATATTTTTATAATCTTTAAGTTTAAGATACTTTAATTATTAGTATAAGTTATTAAAGGATTTTAATCCTTAAGGCTTATAATTAGCTTCGATTTCTAGCTAAAGGAAATTAGTATTAGTAAAGTTGTTAAAGTCTACTATATAATTGCTTTTTAATATAGTTTTAATAGTATTAATAGCTAGCTTTTAGTTAGATATCTATTTAGTAAAGTGTTTTTTAAAGTCTTTATTAGTTTTGTTAAGCTATTATTTAAGTACTTTAATTTCTCTACTAGTAGTATAAGCTTAAAAATAGCTTATAACAAGGTATTAGCGTACTTTATATTACTAAACTTAATACTTTTCAAAGTTCTTTAGCTTCTTAATATATATAGGTTGGCCTACAACTTTAATAATAGCTATTACTTAATCTTTAAATCCTTTAAAGGAAGATTCTTTAGAAGGCGACTTTAAAAGTCCTTTAATATAAAAATTAAATTGGTTAGTAATATATATATCTAAAGGAGTATAAATAGATAGTTTTTAATTAGAATAGCCTAAAAATAAGCTAATATCTATAAGTTTTAAAGGTTAAAACTTTAAATTAATTTTATTTAAATAATCTTTACAATTAGATAGTAAGTTAAAACTAATATTTAGGTAGTTTTTAAATAGTAAATTATTTAGTAATAGCTCCTAAACTCAAGTATAATACTTAGTATTTAAGGACTAATTATAATATAGAAAGTCTTTAATAAAAGTATATTAATTCTTTTAAGTTTTAGAGTTAAAAAGAAGTTTATTTAATAGCTTCTTTATTAAATATAAATATAGCCTTTTATCGTAGCCGCTTAAGGGGGCTAAGACCTCAACCTTTTAAATAAAATAAAGTAGTTAAATGATTTAAATCTTAATTTTAAAATTGCTTAAAAGGGCTAGATACTAGCTTTTTAGTTATATTACTTATAGTGTATTATAAAGTGCCTAGATTGTTTATAACGCTTAGAACCTATAATAGGACAAATAGGAATAGTAGATAAAAATGCTATAATAACTAAGTATTTTATATTTATAGCTACTATTAGCTCCTAGCTTAGTAATAGCTAAGGGGAGTACTAAGCTTTATAGCGGAAGGGTATTATTTTAAGCTTTCTGCTAAGCTATAAAAATTTCTATAGCTAGGGGCTTATATATAGTATAATACCTATAATATTAAGGGTTATAAAGCGCTGGCTAGCTACAGAATTGTATATAGAAATTGTAAAAAACTATTTAAATATAATTATTAAGTATAGGAGCTTAACTCTATATTTAAAGATTATAAATATAGTATATAATAGTATATAGCTTTAGGGTATAATAGGGCTTAAGTAGGCTTAACTTTAATACTCTAAAGCCTAAAGTAAGTCTATAACGCTTTTTTTAATTATTAGAGTAATTAGATTATAATAATCCGGGCTTATAACCTATTAAAATAATATTATTAGTTAGTTACTATAAGAGCAAACTATTAGCTTAGATATCTAAGCGCCAGGCACCTAGTGTGCGATACTTTGATATAAATATAATAATATTACTAAATATTATTTAGAAAAAGGAATAATATATAAAAAAAACAGCCTTATATACTTATAAGCAAGCTAGATTAGCTAAATATATTAATCTAACTTTATTAGATAAAATACAAGCTATATTATTTATAGCTAAGTTAAATATTAATTTGTAGGCTAAAGCGTTAAAGGCTACTATATATATATATAATAGAATTCTTTATAGTTTTTTAAATTTTAAAACTCCTTATAAAATAAGGTTTAATAAAATTCTAAATTTAAATAATATATATATTTAGGGTAGCCTAGCTTATATAAAAAATTATAAAGCTAAAAAGCTAGATTTAAAGTCTAGACTAAGTATTTTAATTAGTTATAATTAAAATTAATTTAAATTACTAAATTTAAAAAATAAGTATATTTAATTTTTAAGAAATATTAAAATACTTAAAGGCATATTTATTAATTAGCTTGAAAATTTTAATATTATAGGGGCTAATAACACCCTAGCTAATATCTAAATCTTAGACTATATAAATTAAAATTATAGTTTTAATAAATTAATTTTAACTAAAAATAATAAAAAATCTCTATTTAATAATTTAGATTAAAATAACTAAAATTAACTTAAAACTAGTTATTTAGAAAATTTAAATATAAATAATAATTATACTATAGATAATTATTCTAAAGATAAGCTAGCGCTAGCTATTTTTAGTAATACTAGTAAACTAAATAGCTATAAGCAAGTAATTAAAAGCTTAAAAAATAATTTTTAATAAAAAGCTATAGAAACTAAGTTAAATAGTTTAAAAAATAATAATACTTAGACGCTAATAGACCTTCCTAATAATATTAATATATTAAAAAGAAGATAAGTATTTAAAGAAAAGCTAGACTAAAATAGGAATATTTAAAAATATAAAGCTAGATAGGTAGCTAAAGGTTTTTAACAATAATATAGAATAGATTTCTAAGAAACCTTTAGTAATACTATAAAACCTATAGTTTATAGAACTCTATTTATACTAGTAGTAAATTTAAACCTAAATATAGAATAATAAAATATAATATTAGCGTTTCCAAACGCTCCTTTGTCTAAAAAAATCTATATAATATAGCTAGAGGGCTTTAGCAATAGTATTAATAAAGTTTATTTATTAAATAAAGCTTTATATAGTTTAAAATAAGCTACTAGAGAATTTTATAATTTTTTATTAAAAATATTAGCTAAATTAAGATTTAATCCTATAAAAGTAGATAAGTCTATTTTTATAAATAATAAAATAAATATTATAATAGTAGCTTATATTAATAATCTATTAATTTTTTTTAATAATAAATAAGAAATTAATTTAATAAAAAATAATATAAAATTAAAACTAGATATTACTAATCTAAGGGGTATTAAATACTACTTTAATATAGAAATAAAAAGAAATAAAGCTAAAAATAAGCTATTTTTAAGTTAAACTAAATATATTAAAAAACTATTTAATAGATTTAATATAAAAGGAGATAAAGAAATCTTAAATCCCTCTTTATAAGGAATTAGATTTAAAAAGTCTATAGAATAGGCTAGCTTAAATAAAATAAGATACTATTAATAAATAATTAGTTTATTAATTTATTTATTTATATATACTAGGCCTAATTTGACTTTTTTAGTAAATAATTGTGCTCGTTTTATAAGCAATCCTAATAGCAATTATTTTAAAGCTTTAAATTATATTTAACTTTATTTAAAAAGTATAATAAATTAAGGAATACTATATAATAGTAATAGTAAACCCAATCTAATTGGTTACGTAGATAGTGATTAGGGGGTAATTATACTACTAGAAAATCCACTAGTAGTTATATATTCCTTTTTAGAAATAGCCTTATATCTTAGTCTTTAAGACTCTAAAAATTAATAGCTTTAAGCTTATGTAAAGCCGAATATATAGCTTTAAAAGAAGCTAGTAAGGAGCTAATTTAGTTATAATTACTATTTAACTAATTAAATTTAAAAGGCTATAAATCGCTAGTATATATATCTATATATACTTTGTGTTGCTTAGTCTAGCTCTACTTATTATCTATATATACTATATTCTAAACTTTTACTAGCTTATAGACTAAATTATCTTTAAAAGCTAAATATCTTAGGAGGAAGTAGAGTACTTTAATAATATTTTAATAGTAGATTATAAACTAAGTATTTAATATATTATCTATTTTATTATAAATATAAAGTTCTTTTTCTTTCTATTTATTAGATAGAATATTAAATAAAATAGCGCGAATCTACTAGTACTATTCTAATATAGTTAAATATAAAAAGTATTAAAAGTATAAGTTAATACTTAAGTTTCTAAGGAAGTTATTAATATAAGTCTTTTTAATCTTGCTTTTTAAGAACTATTTACTAAAGGCAAAGTCTTTATAGTTTTTAAATAGATAAAAATAGCCATAGGACCTATAGTATTTAAAAAACATTAAATTGCTTCTTATTTCTTATTATTATCTAAATTAATTTCTTTATATATAGGCTCTTTAGCTAACCTTCTAGTAGATTAAAAGTATAATTTATATTTTTAGCTAATAGATAAGGATAATAAAAGGAGTCTAGTAGATAGTAATTTATAATTAATTAATATATTATTATCCCTATTTTCTAGCTCTTTAAAAAGCTAATTAGCAAAACTAGAGATATTGTAATTACTATAAATATAAAAGCTATTAGTTAGTTAATTATATATAAGTCTGTTTCTAAGGTTAGCTTATAGATTTTTATCTAATAGTAACTTTAAACTAAGAAGCTCCTATTTTTAATTTTTTAGATTTTTTATTATTAAGTTAGTAATAATACTATTCTATAATTAAGTATCTTAATTAAAACTACTAGCGAAGTTACTTTTTATATTAGTATATAGATATATTCTAGCTTATTTATATTTTCTTTAAATATAATACTATATTAAGCTTAAATAATTCTTAATATTATAGCTATAGATATAAATAAAATTATATATATTTATATATATATTAGATTTTAATTAAAGTTTTGTAATATTAATATAAATAAACTATATAAAATTTAAAATAATTTAAATTAAATAAATTTTTATTATTAATACCCCTACGCTGCCTAGCATTTATCTATAAATATAGGGAAGGTTTTTTAATTTTATATAATTAATAATATTAATATAATATATTAAATATTTATATAAATAGGCTTTTAGTATATTGAAGCTAGTATATACTTCAAAAAAGTTAATTTTTAGGTTTAATATAGTAGAATTGCCTATATTAGAATTTTTCTAAGATTTTAATAAATATTTTCTAGAAATAAAGTAAGGAAATAGTTTAAGAAATTAAATTTCTACCTAAATCTCTAAATATATTAAACTCTAAAATCCTTTACTTATTATATTAGTAGTATAAATAGTAAAGAATAATAGTAAAAGGAGTATATATTAGTATAATTAGGTAAGAACTTTATTTCTATTTATTAATAGTATTCCTCTACTCTTTAGCTCCTATAACTTTTATAACTTCTAGATTAAATTTAACTACTTAAAGATTAGGTAGAAATTCTTTCTAAAATAGTAATATCCTATAAAGGGATAATCTATAAATATACTATAAAATAATTATAAATAAATAAGACTATATTTTTTATAGCTTATTTAATATATAATTTTTATTTTTAGTAATTACTATAAATAGATAAATCCCTATAATTATATTATAAGTATATAATTAATAATATTAATCTTTTTTATTATATTTTTTTATTAATTATATTTATTAATAGTATCTATTTAAAAGGCTTTATAAAGCTTTATAAAGTAGTATATTAGTTAAATTCTAGTCTTCCTTTTAGTAGCAAGCTAGATACCTTATTCTCTAATAGCTAGAGTCTTATTCTTTCTATAAAATATATTTATTTTAATAAAGTAGATTAATATTAGCTATTAAATTTTCTATATAGCTAATAACTTAAGTATAGAGTTTAATACTACTATAAAGCTTATTATATACTTTCTTATAGTTTTATAGCTAATATTAAAAACCTTAGCTATTTAAAGCTATAGATTAAGATATTACGCTTAATAAATACTCTTTCTTCGCTTTTAATTTTTTAATTTTAACTATAGTTAAAAGATTTAAATATAATACTAACTTTATTCTTAAACTTTAATTAATAAGAATTAATATTAAAGTCTTAAAAAGTATTATCCTATTAAAGTCTGTTTTATAATTGCCTTTAAAAGACTTTTATTCCTAGACTATAAAATAAGTAAGTATCTTAACTAAATTAATAATATAGATTTAATAAAATATTAGTAACTAGTAATAATTATAGTAGTACTTATAACCTTCTAAGTTATTAAGAAGAAATTGAAATAAGTTAATTATATATATATTAATATTAATTATATAATAAGATTATAAGATTAAGAAGCAGATTAAAAGTAATATTAATTATATTAATTTTTAAATAAAAGTTTCCTATTATTTATAGTTTATATAAAAAAAAACTTTTAGTAAGTGATTTTTTAATTTAAGAAAAATAAAAAAAATAAAAGAAAAGCTAGACTTCTAACCCTATAATTAAGCTACTATTTCTATCCTTTATATCTTTATAAAGAAAGAATATCTCTAATATTAAAGCTATAGACCTTTTAAAAGTTAAAATAAAATAAAATTTAATAATTATTAATATTTAAAAATAAAAATTTAGGAGATTATATATATAGCTAGTAAGGGCTATTATATTAAAGTAGAAGATATTAAAGAATCTCGTATATTAAATATAATACTTTTTAAGGAATTCCGTATATTAATCTAATACCCTTGCTATAATACTATATTAAAACTTTAAAAATATTATAGTAATTAATATTTTTAATCTATTTTTAATTTAATTTTAACAAACTTAAAAAAGGCAACCTTTTAGTAAGCTAATCTATAAGTTACTAAACTATAATAATATATATATATATATATAGAGAATATATATCCTTTATTATTAAATAAAAAAGTTAATTCCTTATTATTAACTAATATTTAGACTTATAATATAGACTTTTATAATATATTTTACTAAGTTATAACTTCTCTTTATACTTCTATAATATTAAAGCCTTAAACTTTATAAATATTAAATAATATTATTATTTAAATTTAAATTTAAATTAGATTATTATAATAAGTTAGCCTGCTCCCACTAAGTATTTATATAAATAAATGCAATTATATTTACTATTACTTTATTATCTTTTCTTTACTTATAGCCCCTTATTATAAATGCTTTATTTTTAGCTAATAGCGCTATATAGTATTATTATACTTATAATTCTATTTTAATAATATACTAAGTTTAAGTCTTGCTTTTAATTTATATATTTATATTATATAGTATTAAAAATATAGGGTTTAATATATTATTATTTTATAATAATAATATTATATTACCTTTCTTATATTAAAGTATTACTTTTAATTATTATATTTTATATATTAAGTATAAAAATTATAATAAGCCTTTTAATATAGAAAAGAAAAATTAACTATAGGAAGCCCTTAGGCTTTAAAACTCTATAAGATAGAATACGTTAATAAAAACTATAATTATATACTTTAAGTCTATTATAATTGCGTTTAAATATAACTTTAATATGAAATCTTAAAAAGCTATTAAAGCTATAGTATTAGAATTAGTTAAAAGTAATCTAAATATCTTTTAGCTAAATATAAATAAAGCTAAAAAGAATTTTAAGAATATAAAATAATTTATTAAGTTTATAAAAATAAATAGTTCAACGTGTCTCTAAGAATTTAAAGAAGAGTTTAAGTTAAAAGCTATATAAATATTAAGTTAGAAATACTACTTATTAAATTTTCATTACTAAAGCTAGCGCTATTTAATACTTATATAGTCGATAAAAGTAATTAGATTATTTGTATCTATATTAGTATCTTTTCGCAAGCTTTTTAACTTAAAAACTATTTAATTACTAATATAATAAAAGTATTAGTGCAAATACCTGCTCCTTAATATATAGTTCTAAACTATATTATATTTAAAGTATTAAAAACGTTTTTAATTAAAAATAATATCTTTAGAAAAGAGATTAATTTTATATATAGTTTTAAATTATATACTTTTCTATTAAACCTAGTTTAAAATAATTGCAACTTAATTATTTACTTTAGGTTTTTAAGAGACTTTTATAAGAGTTAAGCAATATTATTTATATTTTTAAGTAAGCTTATAAATTAAACTTTATATTAATACTAAAGCTAACTATATTTATTAAAGGATAGTTTCTATAAAAGTATATAAAGTCTTATAATCTTAATACCTATCTTATTACCTACCCCCCTATTGCCTCCTCCTTAATAATTGCCTCCTTTTCCTTTACTACCTTTTCCCTTTATACTGCTTTTTCCTCCCCTACTGCTTATTAATTTAAATATTACTATACTAAAAGGCTTTAAAAAGCTTAGTAAATATAAGGTAATATAAGATATTAATAGTAATAAAGAGTTAAATAGGCAGAGAGTTATTATAAAGAAAAGGTTAATATATAGTTAAAAAAGGAAATAAAAATAAAAGAAGTTAAATAATAATAATAATTTATATAAATTAACTATAGGAAAGACTAACTCGCTTTTTAAATTAAATAAAAACTAATTAAGTAATATTAATAAATAGGTTACTAAAGAGGTAGTTTAAAAGCTAGAAGAGATAAAAATTAATAAATATTTAAATATCTAAGACTAATAAGTATTTACTTTTTCTATAAGTTCTAAGATATATTATTAACCTATTAAGTTAAATAGAGGGATATTTTAAACTTTTATATATATAAATATAAATATAATAAAAAACTTTATAAGTAAATATATCTAATCTTTAAATTAAAGCTTAAAGAACATAGTATTAAAAGATATATATAATTACTTACTTTAAATATTAAAGTTACTGCCTAGCAACTTTTTGTAGCAATATAAACATAGATAAATATATAATTTAATAAGGGAAAAAAGATTATAATAGATAAAATAAGTATAAGTAAAATAAATTTAAATTTAAATTAAATTTAAAATAAGTTACTAATAGATTAGAAAAAAACATTAGAATTATTTTTAGTATTTTATTTTAAATACCTATTCTTAATAGCCTAGGAAGATATAGAATACTTATAAAATTTTTTAAGTTAAAAGATCTAATAACAATACTATAACTTTAATAAATAAAGAATATATAGTTATTTATTAATAAGACTTTCTTATCCTTATTAAAAGGACTTACTACTTAGAAAATTTAAGCTAAAAGCTAGATATATAATTACTTTTATATAATTATTATTAATATTTTAATAAGCTAACAAATTTAAAAAATATTATAATAAAAAGGAGGGTATATAACTTAGGCTTAATTTTATTTATATAATAGATTATTAGAAAAGGTTTAAATAGGAGTCTCCTATATAATAGGTAAATAAGTTATACTTTAAACTTTATAGTAAGTTTATAAAATTAACTAATTATATATTAAATAAAAGTATTTTTTATTATAATTTTATATTAAGTAAATAAGTAAAAAGATTCTTTATTATTATTACTACTAAGTTATACCTAATATATATTAAAAATAAGATTAACTTTTTATATATATATTAGTATAAATATACTAAGATTCTTGAGACTAGCTTTAGTTTAAAGTAAATAATTAATTCTAAGACTTAAAACTTCTTAACTAAATACTTAGTATAAATAATTATTAATAAGTTTTTATTAAGACTTAGATATATAGTATGGAATAGTATTAGAAATATATATAAAAAAGCTTCTATTAGATTCTAATAGGTTTCTAATAAGTATTTAATTTTATAGATATTTTAGAAAAACTATAAAAGAAGAACTAACTCTTGCTAAAAGAAAGTAGGGATCCCTATTATTTAATATAGGATCCCCTACCTTTAATAGTAGGCTCTAAAATGTTTCCTCCACTCCTTAGTAAGCTAGATCGCTAATCTACGCTTCTATATATATAGTAAACTATAATATAATAATTGCCTCCCCTCTAGGGAGTATTGTCCCTAATATTCCGCTAAGGTTTTATTATATTTTTAATAGTAAACTATTATTTAGAGTTCTATATTTATATATTAAGTTTTATAAATAAGTATAATAAGGTGCACTATAGGAGTATTTTCTTATTTTTTATAATAATATATATTATTATATAAATAAATATAATATAGCCCTTAGGCTTAGGTACGCTATTTTTATATTTAAATTTAAACTATTTATACTTTTTAATTATTTTATTAAAAACTTTTAAAACCTTATAGGAAAAAAGAAAAGAAAAAACTATATATTACTTTATTTTAAATACTTTAAATATAGTATTACTAATAATTATCTATAATCTAAGCGCTAGTACAATAGCTAGGCCGCTAGACTCTACGTTTTAATAGTATATTTTATATTATAATCGCTATATAATTAAGTAGTAAAGTAGGGTTTTTAATACTATTAAAGTAGTAAATATATAGTATATTAGGAGTAAATATATATACTACATTATTTACGTTAATATACCTTAAGATTATAATACTATTTTATAGAAGTAAAGATTAATTACCTTATTTCCTAGCCCCTTTTAGCCTTTACTTAGCTTTTATTTACTTTAAGTCTTAAAATTTATTACTTTTCTTAAGATAAGTAGAATTTTTTAGTTTTAATTTTTTTTTATAACTATATATTATAAGAATTTAGA
Organism: Bacidia gigantensis; assembly: GCF_019456465.1. Taxonomy (NCBI): domain Eukaryota; kingdom Fungi; phylum Ascomycota; class Lecanoromycetes; order Lecanorales; family Ramalinaceae; genus Bacidia; species Bacidia gigantensis. The sequence continues at coordinate 495,700 of NW_025408606.1, forward strand.
GTTATTACTATATTTACATTTTACTTTTAATTATTATATTTATTTTAATATAATTTATACTTTTTAATAGTTTATTATAGCTGCCTTCTAATAGTATATTAATGCCCCCTTTAAGTAACTATATTAATTTAAAAAGATAATTAAATATTAATTTATATAGAATTTTTTTTTTTTTATATAATTAATATTTTTATAAGATTTAAGAAAAAAAGCTAAACTTAATTCTATAGTATTATTACTATAAAAGCTTAAGTATAAGTATTATATATTAGCCTTATAATAATAAAGATTATAAAAGTCTTAAGTAATATAAGATTATAAATATTAAAGAATTTTATTTATATTTAATTTTAATTATATAATAGCTACTAATAAAATTAATAAATTACTTTATTTTTTTTAACTATACTACCTAGGTATTTTAGAGCTTTATAAGAACTATTATACTTAAAATTATCGCTAAAGTAAAAGCTTTAAATAATATAATTAAAATTTAATATAAATATAAAATTAAGATTAAAATTACTTTATTTCTTAATCTTTATTATATTTAATCTAAAAGCTATAGTAAAGACTACTATATTAATAAGCTTTTTATTCGAGAAGCTAGTACTTTTAGCTACTTTTAATAGCTAGAAGAAGAGAATACTTACCTCCGCTAGTTTAATTTATTATTATAGAGGTTTATTCCCTTTTTATTAAGTATTAAATTTAATTTAAAGTAATTTTAAGAAATATTAGAATCTATTAATATGAGACTTTTATTAAGGTTATATTATAAGGAATATTTGTTGCTTATTAATAATTATATTATTATTTGCCTCTACCTATTTAATAAAGTCTTAGATAAGGAAGATAAGGAGGAAGCTATAGAGTATTATTATATTTATTAACTTAGCAGTAACTACCTTACTTTTTAATATAATACTCTAGGCCTTAACTTAAAATATATTAAATTTATATTATAGTAAATTAATATAAAACTAGCCTTAGCCTACTAGGGCTTATATTTTTAAAAGGATTAAACTTTAATATTAGCTTTAATAATAAGGATAACTCTTTTTTTAGTTTTATTCCTATAGGTTAAAGTAGCTTTACTCCTTATACTAGCTATCCTATTACTTTTTTTAATTATATTAGTCTTACTTTTGTTAGTTATAGTAGTCCCTTTGTCTCTTCTTATAATAAAGAATTTAAGAATATAATTAAACTTAATTATAAAATATAATAATTAAAGTTTTAGCTAAAGTTAGAACCTAAGCTAGAGCCTAAGCTAAAATTGCTTCCGCCTAGACTTTTTAAAGCTAATCCTCTATAATATAATCTTTATATAATAATATTATTAATATAAATATTTTATATTGCCCTTATTCTAGTTTATAAGCTGCCTCCGCTTTAAGGGCCTCCTTCTAAGACTTAATAGTAGCTAGCCGCTTTTAATATTAGCTTTATTATAGATCCTCTTAAATTAGTCGCTAATAGCTAGCTAATTTAGCTTCTAAAACTATTAAAAAGAGAAAAAACAAGCTTTTATAGTTTGTTTATAACTTTAAAAAGAAGTATTAATTATATAAAATTACTAAAGTTTAATTCTTAAATATTTAATAATTTATATTTTATAATAATACTTTAAGGAGCAAAAAAGTATTAATATTAAATAGAAAGTATATATTTTAAAGTATTATTATTAAAAATATAAAATAAAGTATACTTATATATAAATTCTATTAATAATCCCTTTATATATTATAATATTAATATATTATATTTTAGAAGCTTAGTTATAAGATATCTTCTTATAGCTATAGCTCCTAAAGTTACTACGCTAGTAGCGATAAAGGTTCTTAATACCTCTTTATAATTTAGATCTTCTTTAAAGTATATTATTATTTTCTTAATATATTCCCTAGTATTTAATTATTTCTAAAGCTTTCTTTAAGAATTTTATTCCTTATTATTACTTTTTTTATAAAGTTTTTTAAACTTAAAACTTTTTTTTATTATATATTATTTATAAATATCCTAAAGGCTTTTTTATAAATTTATATAATTTCTAATAAAATTCTATTAAATTGCTATTTTTCTATAATTTTATATTTATAAGTAGTATATATAATTAAAATCCAAAATTTTATTATTTAAAGATATTTCCTAAAGATTAATAGCTTTTTAATAAGCTTTTATTAGAATTTTAAATTACTTTTTTATTTTTTAAATAAAATAATATATTTTATATTTTTTAGCTAATCTAGGATTTTTTTTATTATATACTTTTTTTAAGTATAAAAAATATTATAAATTATTTTTATATATTTATTAATTATATTTAAATAGCTACTCCTTTTATCTAATTAAATATTATTTATTATTAGTACCTAAAGAGTCTTATCTACTCTCCTAGCTTTAATTAATTTTATTTATTATTTTTCCTTTTTATATAAAAGATTAAGTAGAGAGTATTTAAAATTAACTTAATTCTTATAAGTATAATATAATTCTAGTAGTAATATATAAAATATATTATATATTTAGACTTTTTATAATAATATAAGCTTATATATCTATTTATTTATTTTTTAAAATATTTTATATAATCTAGCGAAGTATTTAAATAACTTTTTACTAGGCTTTTATAACTTTAAATTCTTTATTAATAAAAAAACTATATTACTAATATAATACTTTATAGGCTTATACTTCTAGTTATAATACTTTATTAATTTTTTTTAAATATTATATTATTTAACTTTAAAATCCTTATAAATCTTTTATAAGTTTTATATATACTACTTTACTATAAGTACCTTCTCTTTTAAAAAGCTATTCTTAGCTTATATTTTTATTTTTAGATAATATTTATAAAGAAAGAAAAAAGAAATTTTATTAATTATATTATAAATAGAGTTATTATATATAAATTTAGCTAATAATAAGATTTTTACTTAATTATTTTATTCTTTATTTATATATATATATATAAGTATTATTTAAGAGATTAATTTTATTTTTTCATTTAATTATTTATTTATAGATAAAAAACTATATTTAACTGCCTTTTAATCTTAAAATTATAGTATACTTTTGACTAGTATACTAATAAATAGCGAGCTATAATTGCTTATTATTCTATTTAAGTCTTTGTACTTAAAAAATATTTAATCTATAAAAAAGTTTATAAACTTAGAAACTATAATAGTCTTTTTATATAAGAAATAATAAGCTAGTTTTATAAATTTATTTATAATTATTAATATTATATTATATATAATACTACTATTAGTATTTAATAGAAAACTAATAATAAAGTTTAATATAATTTCCTTTTAAAGCTTATTTAGAATAAAAAATAATTATATTTTATTATATAATTTATATTTATATATTTTTATTCTTTAATAAATATTATAAGTTTTAATATATATTTTTATATCCTTTAAAATACTAAGCTAATTAAAACTTTAGTAAAAAAGTTTTAATATCTTTTTATAAATAAAATACTTAGTTAAAAGATTATTATAGTATCTTATAATAAATTCTTCTCTAAGGGTAAGTTCTTTTAGTATATATAAAAAATTAAAGAATAATAAATTCTTATTAATATTTACATTCTAATTATTTAGTTTATTAGCTTACTTAAGCTCCTTTAGCTTTGTTAATAAGAAAGTATCTCTCTTTTAAAGCTATTAGATTATATAATTAATAAAAATTAATATATTACTATAAATTATTTTATTTATTATAGTTTTTTATATAGTAGAATATAGAAGGCAATATTTATAACTATTATTCCTAGCAATAAAATTAACCTTATAAGACTTTATTCAAGGCATATTACTTAATTATTAAGTAGATACTAAACTATTATTACCTTTTAATTTTATTATAAAAGGTTTCTTAGGTTTTTTTTAAAGTCTATTTTTAATTTTATATTTAACTTTAAAAAAGTATATTATAATAGGCATATTATTTAGCCCTTTTAAGAGACTTAGCTTATTCTATAAAGTTAATAATATTTTTAATATATTTTAGTTTAATTTTTTATAATTAAAGCGCTAAAATAATATATTTATTAAATTTATTTTACCTAGTTTATAAAAAATCTTAAAGTTTATAATAGTTAGCTTTATAACCTAATAATATTATTATTTATTAAGTTTTTTAACTTTTATAAAGCTTTTAAGATTATTATAATTAGAGTATACCTCTACTAGATAGAGAGCGCCCTTAAGGTAGTGGCGCTATTATTTAAAATACTTAATAATTATAAGTAGTTTTTAATTATATATTTTATAGTTTTACTTAATATTAATTATTTTATAAGACTAGAAAGCTATAAGCCTTTAATAGTTCTTATTATTTTATTAAAATATAATTATAGCTATTTTATAATTAAAAGTATTAGTCTTTATTTTAATCTTTTTTTATATATAGAAATATTATATAAATAATACTTTTATAAAAGTATTATAGAGATTCTTAAAGGTAGTATTAGCTTTATTTAACTATTATAATAGCTTAGGCTTTTTACTATTTTTACTACCTTTTAATAAGTTTATTAATAAAGTTAACTTCCTAGAATATATTTTAATAAAATAGTAATAAAAGTTTATAAAGCTTAAAAATATTTAGATATTATAATAGCTTTTAAAGATAAGCTATTTTATAATAGCTTTAACTTTTTTAAGATTTATAAATTCTTTTTTAATAAAAATAATAAACCCTAGGAATTCTAAGTAATTAGTTATAAATTTATACTTATCTAAGTTTATAAATAAAGAATATTTATAAAAATATTTTAATACTTTTCTAATATAGTTCTAATATTATTCCTTAAATTTAGAATATATTAAAATATTATTAAAATATATTATATAAAAAATATTTATTAAACTAGCTAAAGCTTAATTAATATAAACTTAAAATATAGCTAAGGTATTAGCTAAATTAAATAGTATAATTATATATTTTAAATATTATCTTTTATTTATTACTTTCTTTAATTTTAATATAATAATAAGTATCTTTTAAATCTATTTTAAAAAAGAACTTTATACTCTTTAGTTAATTAAAAGTTTTTATAATTAAAAATAAAAGATATTAATTTTTAATAATAATTTTATTTAACTTATAATAATTTATATAGAAATATAGCCTTTTGTCTTTCTTAGGTATAAAAAGGATAAAAGTTTTAATAAAAGAAATTAAATATTTAATCTATCCTTTATTAAAAGTATTATTAATATACTAATATAACTTTATTAATTTATTATTTAATAAGTTATAGATAGGCTTATATAAAAGATTCTATCTATTTAAATTAATAATATAATTATTTATTTTAAGCTTAAAGAATCTATTTACTTCTTCTTTAAAGAAGATATCTTTATACTTCTAGATCTATAATAGTAAAGTAATTAAATAAAGCCTTTTTTTATTTATTATCCTAATTAGTATTAAGGTATAAATATATAGCTCCGCTTTTAAACTTCTAATAAAAGCTTTAAGTTTTTAGATATAACTTTTCTATATATCTATATTTTAATTAAGATATTATTTTAAATATTTTATATTAAAGATAATAGCTAATAAATATCTAGCTAATAATTTAATAAGTAAGTCTTATTTAAGCTTATCTATAGTAAAGAAGCGATTTTTATAATACTTTTAGTAGTTTATATATTAATAGCAGCTTAGGAAATATTATATATAGTATTATAATATATATATTTTTTATTAAAGCCTACTATTAATAGTAGTTAAAGGTTCTTAGTTTTTATAAAGCTAAGTTTAAGTATAAATATATTTAAGATAAGGTTTAACTTTAACCTAGAGTTTAAATATATATTGCTACTTCTATATTTTATTTTTATTATTACTTTAGCAATTAACTTAACCTTTTTAATAGTTTTAATATAGGAATAAAGCTTTAGTAATAAAACTACTTCTTTATCCTTTTATCTTTTTTTAACTTCTTTAAAGCTTTATTAGCTTTACTTTTAGCTTTAGCTTATATAATCTTAATTTTAGTTATATTTTTTAATTTAAAGTATTTATTTAATAAATACCTATGCTTTTTATAATTCTAATATATATATTATAATTTATTACCCTTTTTATAAACTTTCTATTAAATATTTATTAAAGTTTTAAAAAAGCTATAATATTAAACCTATACTTCTTTAAATTTAATAGACTAGAATTATTTTAAAATTTTTAATTTAATTTCTATAAATTTAAATTAAAAAAACCTAATTAGTTTTTAATAAAAGGATTAATATTCTCTAAATTTAATATTATCTTTAACTACTTTTTTTAAATTACCTTTAAAAAGTTCTTTTAAATCTAATAATAAAATATATATAAAAGCTCTTTAATCTTTTTAATAAATCTTTAAGCTTTAAACTTTTCTATTAAAAAGTCTTTTATAAAGGTTTCTAATTTTTTATATAAAGGTTATAATTAAGTATAGATTAGTTAGACTTTTAATAAATAGTTAAATAAGTATTTAAAATATTATTTACTTAAGTAAAGTTAATAAATTATAAGTTTAAAAAATAGTTATAAAATTCTTCCTATACTATATTATCTTTATATATCTTTTTATACTTTATATAAGCTATTAAGGCTTTATTTTAAAAAGCTTAATTAGTTTAATAAACTTTCTTTATATTATTTAAATTAATATTAGCTATTATAAGTTAATTATTAATTTAATATATTTATTATTTATACTGCTTTACTATAAAATTATCTTTATATAATAGATAATTACTTAACTTTGATTTATAATAATAAAAAGAATTTACTTAAATAAGCTAATAAATAAGAAAAAGCCTTTATTTTAAAGTTTATTTCTTAAATATTATAAGTATTATTATTAGAATATTTTTATCTATTTATTTTATACTTAAAGGTAGTAGTAATTAACTATAGTATAAAAATTTGTTTTATAACTTATTACTAATTAAGTTATAATAGTTAGGATAAAAGCTTAATTTATTTATTAAATTATTATAATCTAATAATCTAGGAGGATCTTTATTCTTATTAATATAACTATAAGCTAGTATATTTTATTTATATATTTGCTTTAGTCTAGCTTATTATTTATATTATATAATATTTTAATTAAGTTATTTAATCTTATTTTTAATATTCTATTAAGTATTATTAATATTTAAATTATTTAAAAGAATTAATATTCTTTTATTAAAACCCTATTAAAATTTTATTAGAAAATTATCGCCTTATATATAAATACTTTATATTTTTATTATAATATCCTAAAATAAATTACTAACTTTAAGGCAGTATAATAGTTACTATTATAGTATATTACCTATATTTTATATATATTCTTATATAGAGATTGTATTAGCAGCTAGTATATATATTATAACTATCGCTTAATTTTATATATTTAAAGTTATACTTTAATTTATTCTAGATTATATAAAATAGAGAGGAGTTAAAACTATTAAGACTTAGATATATAATATAGAATAATATTAGAAATATATATAAAAAAGCTCTTATTAAATTTTAATAAGTTTCTAATAAATATTTAATTTTATAAATATTTTAGAAAAACTATAAAGGAAGAATTAACTCTTATTAAAAGAAAGTAGGGATCTCTATTATTTAATATAGGATCCCCCACCTTTAATAGTAGGCTTTAAAATATTTCCCCTGCTCCTTAGTAAACTAGATTGCTAATCTATGCTTCTATATACATAGTAAACTATAGTGTAATAGTTTTATAAAATAAAAGTAATTAATAATAGTTTTTAAATTAATATAATTACTTTTTAGAAGTATATTTATAATATAATACCTAGCCTTGTTGCCCTTAGTAGTATTTTTATTAAAATTAGCTTAATTGATTTACTTATATTATTAATATACTTAAAAAATATATAAAGCTTTAATAAAATTAATATTAATATATATAATCTTATTATTAATAAATTAAATTAATCTAAAAAGTTATTTAAAAAATATAAAAAAGTTAAAAATAAAATATAAATTATTAAAGTAATTAAAGATATTAGCTTATAAATATTAACCTTTATTATTTATAGGACTTTAATAAGTATATAAAAAAGAAGATTTTAGCTAAGATATTACTATTACGCTTTATTATACTTAATATAATATTTTTACTTTAATATTATAATATATTAATTAAATTAAAAACTAATTTTATATAATAGCTAAAAAACAACACTTATAAATAGTAATTAATATATAAAAGTTTTAATCTAGAGGTAAAGCAGTATTAAAAACTATTAAATACTTTTAATATAAGTTTTAATAAACTATTATATAAGTATTTACTTATATATATTAATTTACTACTACTTGCTAAGTTTTAAACTACTTTAATATAGAATTTATAAGAGATATTCTTTATATAAAATATTAAAAGTAATTATTTTAATATTAAAAGCTTTATAATATAAGTATGCTTACTCTATAATTAGTTAATAATAAAATCTATATCTAAATTCCTTAAGCTTAAAAAAATAATTAAAATTATAATAAAAGCTTTAAAAAAGGATATAAAAGTATTAGTATTTATAAAGGATATAATTATTACTTTATATATAATTTAAATAAATTATTATCTATATCTTTAAAACTAATATTTTAAAAAGGTATTATAATCTAAGCTAATATTTTATTAGTTTATTAATATTATTAATAGTTGCTTAGTTAAAATATATCTTTTTTTCTTTAAATTTAAAAATAGCTACTATAAATAGCTAAAAAAAAGTTTTAAAAAAAACTAAAAAAAGATAAATAATACTGTCTTAATATACTTATTAGTTTAGTAAGCTTAATAGCTAAAAGCTATAATTTAATAGTTATAAAATATAGCTTTCTATTAAATATTTTAAATAAGCTAACTATAGAATAATAATACTATTTATAAGCTTAGTAAATAGGTATAAATTTAAAAAAAACTATTATAATATATAAATATAGCTATAATAAACTTAATAATATAAAGATAAAGATAATTATTAAAGAATATATAAACTTATAAATAATATTTATTAGTATAGTTTATAAAGTATTAATTAATAATAATATTAAAATATTAGCAAATATAAGTAATAATAATAATAAAGTAATATTGCTTTCTTTTAATAAAGAAGCTAATAATAAAAGAGATAATAATAAAAAAGATAATATTATATAATTTGCCTATATAATAACTTTAAAATTAAATAGTTTACTTTTAATAGAATAACTTATTATATTTATTTACTATCTATATTAATTTCTATTCTAATATTTATAATTTTAAAATCTAGTTTAAAAGGTATAAATAAAATAAAAAAAAGCCTTAGCTTTTTATCCTATATTTTAGATACTATTACTATTTTTTATACCTTTCTATAGAAAAAATAACTTTAATATTAAGGCTATAGAACTTTTAAAAGTTAAAATAAAGCAATATTTAATAATTATTAATATCTAAAGATAAAGATTTAAGAGATTATATATATAGCTAGTAGGGGCTATTATATTAAAATAAAAGATATTAAAGAATTTTATATATTAAGTATAATACTTTTAAAGGAATTCTATATATTAATTTAATACCCTCGCTATAGTATTATATTAAGATTTTAAAAATAATTTAAAAATTAATATTTTTAATTTATTTACAATTTAATTTTAAAAGACTTAAAGAAAGCAACCTCTTAATAAGCTAATTTATAGGTTATTGAACTATAATAAAATATATATATATATAGAAAATATATATCTTTTTATATTAAATAAAAAGTAAATTTTTTATTATTAACTAATACTTAAACCTATAGTATAGACTTTTATAATATATTTTACTAAGCTATAACTTTTTTTTATAATTCTATAGTATTAAAGCTTTAAGCTTTATAAATACTAAAAAATATTATTATTTAAATTTAAATTTAAATTAGATTATTATAATAAGTTAGCCTATTTTTACTAAGTATTTATATAAATAAATATAGTTATTTTTACTATTATTTTATTATTTTTTTTATTAATAAACTCTTTTATTATAAATACTATATTTTTAGTAAATAATACTATAAAGGGTTATTATAGCTATAATTATATTAAATCTTTATCTACTATTAATTCTTATTTTATAGCTAATATATTTATCTTATATAGTATTTATAGTACTTAGTAAAGATTACTATAATTCTATAGTTATATTATTCTATTTTTATTTTTTATTTTAAAATATTACTACTATCTATAATATTCTATATAGTAATAGTAAGTAATTTAACTAACTATTAAAGTATTATATATAAAGTTAACTTCTAAAAGCTATTTATAATTAGCAAGCTAAAAAAGTAAAATATATTTATAGAAAGTATATTTATAATATTTTAGCTAAATAAAACTATAGTTAAATATAACTTAAATAAACCTACTTAAATAATAATAATAGATTATAATATTAAATTTATTACTAGCTTTTTAAATACTTTTACTATATTATCTAAGCTTATACTATAAAGTATATATTAGCAATAGAATCTCTTTTTAAGTATATTTAAATAATTTATAATATATAGTTTTAAGATATTAAAATAGAATATAAATTATTTATAATCTTTTAAGTACTATTATTAAGTTTTATTATATAATATAAGTAAGAAGTACTATATAATAAATTCTCCTTAGGGGCAGCAGTACTATAAACTACTTAATATATTAATAATAAATATTATTTTATATATATAAATATTAAAATACTTAGGCTTACTACTAATAGTTAAGACTATTTAATTATAAGTATAGTAGAAATAATAATATAATTATTTACTTGATAATATATAAACTTTATAAATTTTATACTTAAAGTATTAAAAGTACTTTTTACTAAAAATAGTATTTTTATAAAAAGAATTAACCTTATATATACTTTTAAACTATATATTATTCTATTAAACCTAGTTTAAAATAATTATAAGTTAATAAATTATTTTTAATTTTTAAGGTACTTTAATAGTAGTTAAGTAATAATATTTATATCTTTAAGTAAGTTAATAGATTAAACTTTATATTAATACTAAAGCTAATTATATTTATTAAAAGATAATTTTTATTAAAGTATATATAATCCTATACTTCTTTCTACTATATCTTAGATATAAACTCTGCCTTTCTTACTTTTCTAAGTTTATTATATATAACTCTTATTACTTTGCTTACTTTTTATACTTTTTTTATACTATAAAAGATCTTATAAAAAGAACTTTAAATAAGTAAACTTTAATAGTAAAGAATATTCTATATTTATTATTATAAAAAAAATAAAAAGAATTATATTAATAAAGAAAAAAGAAAGGTTATAAGCTTAAATAAAGTAGTAAGAAGTAAAGATAAAAATATTAATAAATATATACTTACTTTAAGACTAAATAAAGAACTATAATATAATATTAGTTATAAAATTATATATAATTAATTTAATAAAATAGAGCCTAAATAAATAGTTAATAAAAGTAGATATATATATAATAAGTAAATATTTACTTAATTTATAAGCTTTAAGATATGTTTTTAACTTGCTAAATTAAATAAATAAATATTTTAAACTTTTATATATATAAATAAAAATATAATATTAAAGTTTATTAGTAGTTATATTAGATTATTAAATAAGATTCTTAGAATTATAATATTAAAAAATATATATAATTACTTATTTTAAAAGTTAAAATTATTATTTAGCAACTTTTTATAATAGTTAAGGTATAAACAAATATATAATATAGTAAGGGGGGATTAAAGTAAATAATATAAGTATAAGTAAAATAGGATTAAATTTAAATTAAAATTAGAATAAAGTATTAATAAATTAGGAGAAAATATTTAAATTATTTTTAATATTTTTCTTAAAGTACCTTCTTTTAAGAATATAGAAAATATAAAGCTTTTATAAAAATTTTTAAATTAAAAGATTTAATAATAATATTATAATTTTAATAAAGAAGGGATATATAATAGTCTACTATATAAATTTCCTTATTTTTGCCTAAAAAACTTTATATTTAAAAACTTTAAACTTAAAGCTAAATATATAATTATTTTTATATAACTATAATTAATATCTTAGTAAGCTAATAAATTTAAAAAATATTATAATATAGAGGAGGATTTATAATTTAAACTTAACTTTACTTTTATAATAAGTTATAAAAAATATTTTAAATAAGACTCTTTAATATAAAAAGTAAATAAACTATACTTAAAAGTATATAAAATAGTTAGGAAAGAAACTAAACTATATACTAATTAAAATTAAAATATACTATAACTTAAAGCTTAATAAATTAGTAGAATATATCTTTATTATTATAATAGTAAAATTATATTAAATATATTTTAGGAATAAGATTAAAATTATTTATATTAATTATTATAAATAAGTATAAATATTAAAAAATAGCCTAAAATTAAAGTAGCTAATCTTTTTTCTAATTATAATATTTTATAACTAAGTTACTAGTATAAATTATTATAAATAAGTTTTATAATATAAAGTTATTAAATAGTAATCTATAAAATAATAAAAATACTTTTTAAATTTATATTTATATTCTCTCCCTAGCTTTATTACTTTCTATAATACTTTAATTAAAATTAATTTAGTTAATTTAATTTCTTTTTTAATATATTTAAAAGATATATAAAATTATAGCTAAATTATTATTAATTTATATAATTTTACTATTAAGTAAATAAAAAATTCTAAAAAATAGTTTAAAATATTTTAAAAAGCTAAAAATAAGCTAAAAATAATAAAATAATTATAGAAGTTAGCTTAAATATATTAATATTTATTATATATAAAATATTATTTAATATTTATAAAAGTATTTTTTTAGTTTTAATACTACTATTATATACTATTAAACTAATTATTATATTTCTATATTAATATAAGCTAATATTTAAATACTATTTTATATTAAGTTAATTAAAATTTTTTTTAGATAATAATTAAAAAATATTTATAATAAATTTTACTAGTTATATAAGTAAAAAGTAGAATTATAATAATCTCTTTTTAAAGCTTATTAATAAGCAATTTTAATTATTTAGTTAAAGATATAATATAAGCTACTCCTTTTATTTTAAAAGTTAGATTAACTTAATAAAGAATCTAGAAAAAAATAAAAAGCAAGTATTTTAATAATAAAGACTATATAATACTACTGCCCCTACTTTATAGTTAGTTTTTATTAAAAGCTTTATTTAACTTTTTTAAATTTTAATAAATAGTTAAGACTTTAAAAATAGCTAGAAAAGAAATATTAAAGAGGTTAGTTTTTATTAAGAATAATATTATTACTATATATAAAATATAGATAAGCTATTATTTATCTCTTTAAACTTAATATTTTAAAAGTTTATTATAAACTATATTAATATTATATTAATTTATTAAACTAGATAAGAAAAATCTAGTTATAAAGTATTTAGTTTATAATAATATAGTTTTTAGCTACTATTAATAGCTAAAGAAAAAGTTTATAAAAAATTAAAAAATAATAATAAAAATATAGGTTTAATATACTTACTAGATTAATAAACTTAATAGTAGAAGGGTATAACTTAATAGTAGCTAGTTCTAGCTTCCTAGTAAGTTTTTTTAATAAATTTATAATAAAAAATTAATATTATAAAAGTATATAGAAGCTAGGTTTAAACTTAAATAAATTATTAATAATATATACATATAATTACTAGGGATAAAAAAGTATATAAATAGAAATAACTATTAAATAGTATATTAATATTAGAACTATATTCCTTAAGTAGTAACTTCTTTAATTAAAGATTTAAAGTTAATTTAATTTAAAAACTATATAATAATATAAAATTAAATTTAGGCTTATAATAGTATTATAAAAACTAATTATAATATATAAAAAGTACATTTTAGCTATTTTATATTTTTTTTTTTAGAAGTATACTTTATTACTTTCTAATTTATAGATATAAAATAAATATACTAAGACTTAAAAAGATAGTTATTAATATTAATAAGCTTTAGCTAGAAATTAAAGGCTATAATATTATTATACTTTTCTATATTACCCTTAAAAGCTAATAAGTTAAATATACTATTTATTTATTAGCTAAAACAATTATATTAGCTTATTTATATTTAATAGTTTTTATTAAAATTTAAGGCTCTATACTTCCCTATAACTATAATTATAGCTTTTAGCTTTACTTTTCTATACCTCTACTATTTAAAGAGGAAAAAAATATTATAGTTTATATTATAGATATTAATATTACTACTATCTAAATAATAAATACTATTAATAATAATATTATAATTTTTTAAAACTTTAAACTAAGCTATATTAAAGACTATAAAGAATAAGGATATTATTATATTAATATTTTAAATACCCCCTTACTATATATCCTATAACTATATTAAAGCTTTAAGAGAACTAGTTTTAAAAGTACTTTTAAAATAGTATAGCTAGTGTAGTAGCCTTAATTAAAAGTACTAATACTCTTAGTATTAATAATAAAGACCTTAATATAGTCCTTCTTTCTAAAATAATAATTTATAAGAATATATTATCTATTAAATAATTTGCTACTATAGTAGATATTTACCTTATAATTTAATAGCGATTAATTAGGATAGTAAATATTCTAAAAAATAACTAAATATCTATTAATATTATTTCTAACGCTAAAGTAGACCCTATAAAGGTTTACTTAGCTAGTATATAAGATTAAAAAGTAATTAATAATATTTTTAATAAGCTATATTCTTAGGGTAAAATATTATAAACTATTAAACTAATACTCTATACTTATCTAGTCTTTATTATTTAAAAGACTCTATATACTTTAAATAAAAACTTTATTTATAAAGCTTATATAGTTATTAATATATATAGCTTTAATAAAATAATAATTATTAATATATATTTAATACTTCTATAATTTAATATTATTATTATTATATTTAGTTTAAAGTATATTAGTATTTTTAACTATATAAGCTTTTTCTATTAATAGCTTATAAAGTATAATAATTATAATAAATTTATAGTTATTAACTATTATAAATTAAAATAATTTAATATAATAGTAATAGGTTTTTAAAATGGCTTATTTTATATTTAATAATCTATAGATTTACTTTTATACTTATATTATACTTCTATATAAGAATATATAGACAATATTATTATTTTTAGTAATATACTTAATAAATATATTAAGTATTCTTATTATATTTTTTTATTATATTATAAAAAAATATTAGTTTAAAGCTTTTTAAAACTTAACTTAGCTATTCTACTATAATACTACTAAGCTAAAAGGTTAATAGCCTTAAAATAATTATTATAGTAAATAAGTTTTAAGTAATCTAGTCTATTACTTTTTTAAAAAATTTTAAAGCTTTTAATACTTATTTTAAACTAATAAGATAATTAAAAAATTATATTTTATATTATACTTAGATTTTAGAACCTTTATAACTATATAAAATAGTTATATTTTATCTAGTATTAAAGAAAAGTTAATCTTAAAAGTATTTTTAAAAAGGGAGCTATATTAATATACTTATTAATTATAAAATTATATTATTTAAAAAGCTATAAAAGCTTTTTTACTACCCTTTTTTACTAGTTTATTAAAACCTAAGTAGGCTTTTATTTATTAATATAAATAACTTTAAGTATAGTTTTAGTATTATAGTCTACTATATTAAAATAAATTCTTAAGTATTCTTTAAGGGGGATATATAACTAATTATATATTTATTTAAATATTTATTTATTATTAAAAAAAACTATTAGCCTATTAAACTAAAGACTACTAGTATTATTTAGCTTATAAAAAAAATTAAGTATATACTATAGGTAATAAATAAGTTATCTATTATTAAGCTTTATATTTTATTAATATAAATTATTATATATACTAATTATTTAGCTATAATAGGGATTATTAAGTAAACTAAGCTAGCTATAACCTTTATAAACTATTAAAACTAATACTTAATATATATATTTATATTTCTTTTTTAATTTAATATTAATATCTATTATAAGCCTAGAAAGCTATATATAGTCCCTAACGCACTTTTGTACCTATAGACTACTATACTGCCTCCCCTATTTAATTATTAGTAATAGAGATTGTAAATTTATATCTAATCTTTAGAAGACTATTTTTAAAACTAAGATATTAACTTCAACTACCTACTACCCCTAAATAGATAGATAATTAGAATAGATAAACTAAGTAATAGAGATTGCTCTATACTATTATCTTATAGATTTAGAAAATAACTTTATTACTATTATTCCCTACTTTTAATCTATATTTAATAATACTATTAGCTTTACTATAAGTATATTCTTTAATAAGGTTATATTTAGTCTAAAAGTAAGTACTAGCTTTAATTTACTATTTAATATTAATAAAAATTTTAATATACTTAAGATCTAAGAAATAAAGTAAGTATAAGTAGGAAAAGTAATAGTATAGGCTAATATAGTTTATAAGTAATACTATAATATAATATATTATATGTTAAATCTTAGTATAAGTAATAAAGTTTTTATATATCTATATTATAAATATATTATCCCTAGTCTAGTAAATTATAAGCTATTGCACTAATATGCTAGCCTATTTATTATATTAAAGAAGATTAATAAACTTATATATTGCTTTAAATTACTTTTTATAATAAAAATCTATTCTATTATCTTTATTACCTACTTTAAGCTAGCCCTTAGTAGTAATAATTTTTTTAATTAATTTAATAATAATAATTTTATTCTTAATATTAAAATAAATAATAATAGTAATTAGGTTTATAAAGTTAAATAGTTATTTAGAAAATACTTTATTTAAAGAAAACTAGAATACTTTATTAAATAGGTTAGGTATAGCTATTATTATAATACTTAGTACTTTATTAGAAAGCTTAAAAATATCTCTACTAAGCTTATTACTAATTATAAAAAGCTTTATACTAGTGGCCCTTTTCGCTATAGTTAGCCCTTTTATTAACAATTATTTAATTTTATTATTAATAATTACTTAGCTTAATTAGTTTAGCCTAGTTATTAAAAATACTTTTAAAGATATAAAATAAGAGTATCTTAGTATAATTCTAAAGTAATAAATATTATTATAATTACTATAATTAACTTATATATATTAAGATACCTAATAAGAGTAGGATAGTACTTAATATTAGTAGGACTATAGTATACTTAAGCACTTTTATAGCTTTAGATTCTATAAGTAATTATACTACTATTATTAAAAGTTCTTTTTTAGTCCCTTATTATTTAGATTATTATATTAAATAAAGTTAGCTTAATAATTATAAGATTTAATAATAATATAAATACTATTTAGTTTATTATATATAATTTAGCTTTTATAAAAAAGGACTAACTTAGTTATATAATTTATTTATATTATAATATATATTTTAAAAAATTTAATTTTATATATTAAGGTATATAATAGTTTATTAATAATATTAGTATAAAAGGTTTTTATATATAATATAATAAAAAAGAAGTTATATTTAATATTTATTATTTTATTATAAAATATATTAAGAATTTTAATTAAATACTATTAAATATTAAATATTTTAATATAACTATTTCTAATAAAAAATTATAATTCTATATAAATAAAGTTAAGATTATTAATTATATATATAATATAAATAGGAAATCCTTTAATATAGTAAAGATTATTAAGACTTTATAATAGCTAAGCTACTTTAATATTATTAATATATATATATTTCTAGAAATTTATATTTATTACTATATATAAATAAAGGGTTTCTTTTTAATTATTAATTTAATTTATATATTATTATAGAAAAATATTTTATTATTTAGAAAGTAGAGTAGTAAGAGGTAATAGATTATTTAATAAAGATATTAACTAAAATACTTACTTTTAAACTACTTAACTATAATAATAATAAAAATAAAATTATTTTAGCTTTAAATACTAATTTAAAAAGCTAGAGAAGCGCTTTTATATAAAGTAATAATAATAGTAAAAAGTATTATCTTTTATAGTATAAAAGTAGCTTATAAACTAATACTAAAATAAAATATAATACTAATAAGTATAAATATTATAGTTTATTTAAAATATTAAAATAAGTATAATTTTAATTATATAATATAAAATTTATTATTAAAATTAATATAAATATATTAATTATATAATTAAACTATATAGCTATAAATTTACTAAGAATCTTTATAACTAAATAGCTTATATAAATTTAATTATTTAATTTTAATATCTATTATATATTTAATTTAAAATATACTATAGCTAATAGCTTATTTTAAAACTAACTACTATAGAGAATAAAAAAAGTTAATAGAAAAAAAAGATATTAATAATTTTATTACTAAAAATTTATAATATCTTTATATTTACTTTATATATATTAAGTTAACTTTACTTTTATTAATAAATAATTCTAAAGAAATATATTAAAAAATTATATAATATTTAATAATAATAAAGTAATTACTAAACTTAAAGAATAAAAAAAAGTTTTAGCGCTTTAAATTAAATACCTTTTAATATATAATATATAAATATATATTATTTTAAAAAGTAAAAAAGAATACATTTCTATAATAAGTAATTAATTTATATAAAAAATAATTAAAGATCTTAAAAAAGCTATATAATTAAAATAATTACTATAAATATAAAGGTACTTACTATTATATTATAAATAGGTATTAATAGCTAGATTTATTTTAAAATATTTTAAAATATATTATATCTTATAATACTTATTAGAAATATATTTTAAATTATATATATAAAGAGCTTTATCTTATATAAACTACTAGTATATAAGATAAAGTAGTAGTTAATATAGTATATATATTATTATATTATAGTAAGTAATACTTAATTATTATATATAATAATCTTAATAGTTAAGCTAAAAATAGAATAATTAATAATAATAATTTAAAAACTATTATTAAATTTCTTTATAAAAAGATAATAATATAATATAGCTATATAAAAGTACTTATTAATAATAAAAAACTAGAAAATAAAAATTATATAAATAAGCTTATAGTATACTTTAATATTAAATATAGGTTTATTATATTATATTATTTATAAATAAATAAAATAATTAAATATAGTTATAAACTAATTATTAATATATTTATAAAAATAAATAAAAGTAACTTCTACTAATAAATATAGTATTTACTAGTAATATTATAAATAAATTATATAATTATTTAGATAAATATTAAGATAACTTTATTTTATATTTTATATAATATTAAATTAATATTATTAATTAAGCTTATTAAGTTAACTTAATATATCTTTTATTAAAGTAAAATTACTTTATAAAAAGAACTACTTATAATATATATTAAATAATTTAAGTAATAATAGAAAAATTTAAATAAAGTAGTATTTTATCTTTATTATATATATAAAAATAATAAGGATTTATTTAATAAATTATATATAATTTATTTTATATTATTATAAGTAAATAACTTAGTATTTTTATATAATTCTACTAAAGAACTTAATTACTTTATTAATATAAAATTACTATATAAATAAATAAAACTATTTTATATTATTAATATAATAAATAGATATAAAATATATAAAATTATAGAATTTAATAGTACTTCTCTTTCTATTATTATTATTAGTTATTATTTAAAGAAGTTTATTTAATATAAAAAGCTAAGTATTTTTAAATAAGCTATTTATAATATATTAAATTATAATATAGATTTAAATAATAAAAGTAATTAAAATAAAGTTATATTAAAAATAATATTAAAACTAGAATTAGATAATAAAATAGAAAAAGCTTTTATAATTATATAAAGAATATAATAAGTAATAATAAAGTATATAAACTAAAATAAAACTTTATATATAATAAACTTAGCTAATTATACTAATAATTATTTAAGAAATAATTATATTACTATTAATAATAAAGTCTTTAATAATTTAAAATAGAAATATTTTTTAATATAACTTTTTAAACTATAAGTATAAGTACCTATATTAGTAAATAAGAGTATTAATTATATTTACTTAAGTAATTAAATATAGATTAATTTTATTTATATAATAATTATATATAAGGCTATAATATTAGCCTAGGACTTTAGCTTTTATAATAATAAAGTAGCTTTATTTATATTACTATTTAAGTAATAAATATTAAGAGTATATTTATTCTATAAATATATAAATAAAAATTTATTATATTATATTTTATATACAATATAGTAAGGGTATAATATAGTAAGATAGCTAAAGAAATATAAAAAATCTTTTATAATATATAGATTTTTTCTATATATTATAGAAAATATATATACTTATTAAAAATTAAACTTAAATTTTAATATTATTAGAAACTATATACTAACTACTACACTATAAGTATATTTAATATAAATAGTATTTAATTATATATATAAAAAAGGAGAAGTAAAAATAGCTTACTACTTTTTAAACTTTTTTATAAAACCATTAAATTAAATACTTTTATTAAGAATTAAATCTAAATTTTAATACTTTTAAGAATTATATATTAACTACTATATTATAAGAATAAGTAAAGTAGATAGTATTTAATTATATAAATATAAAAAAATAAAATTTTTTCTATAATATATAAATTTTTTTTTATATATTATAAAAGATATATATTTAGAATATATATTATTTTAATAT
The DNA here is from genome assembly GCF_019456465.1 of Bacidia gigantensis. Lineage (NCBI taxonomy): Eukaryota > Fungi > Ascomycota > Lecanoromycetes > Lecanorales > Ramalinaceae > Bacidia > Bacidia gigantensis. The sequence continues at coordinate 516,523 of NW_025408606.1, forward strand.
TATAAAACCTAAAAAATAAGTTTTTATTAATAAAAAAATATACTATAGTTATAGTAGTATTATTATTATTTTATAAATTTTAAAAATTTTTTTATTATAAAATTTAATTAATTAAGATTTTATATACTTAAGTATATAAAATTAATAGCTAATTATTCTTAATTAATAACTATATTATTAAAATTTAATTTAAATAATATATATATATATATTTATTATAATATTAACTAGAATCTATAATATATATAATACTATACTCTTATTATTAAATACTATAAGCGCGGAAATAAGAAAAATAGAATTTTAATAATTAAGTAGTTAAAAAAAGTAAAATATATAATCTCTATAATAGTATATATATTATAATATTAAAAAGGAATTAAAGAGAATAATTATAATTATAAAAATATAGTTTTAAATATATAATTATATTTATATATATATATAACTTATATATATTACTATATTTAAAATTAAATACTACCTTTAAAATAGGCTATTCTATTTATATATATAATTATTTACTAGAAACTTAATTACTAGCTATTTAAATTTAAATACTAGAAAGCTTTTCTCTAAATAGAATATTATTTAAGAATAAAAATAAGGGAATTAAAGCTTATAGTTTTAATATAGCTATTATTTTTAATAATTATAATATATAATAAGAATTATAATTTTATAGAATAAAAAGATACTAAGGGAAAATAATATAAATAAAACTAAATAAATACCTTTTTATAAAAGAGGTAAAAGTAGAAATAAAATAATACTAGCTACTAATATATATAATTTATTTAAATAAGTCTACTTTTACTTCTATATTAATTATTAATAATATATATAATATTTTATTAATACTATTTATAAGAATTTTAAAAAAATATATATAGTATTATATTAAATATAATTTTTACTTTTTTAGCTTTAATATATAAATATTAAATACTATTTAATATTAATTAAATAAAGAATTACTTAATAATAGTTCCTATTAAATAGTATTATAATATATTCCTATACTTTAAAATTAATTAATATAATAATATATTAATATAAAAAACTTAATTATATTATTTTTTAATAGTATATAAAATATACCTAAATACTAGTCTATAATTAGGCGCGCCTTATAGGATTAGAAAGTAATTAAAGAAGTAGTAAAAAAATAGAAATTTATATAAGATTAAATTATAATTATATAGGATATTATTATAAGAAAGCTTAAATTAGATTAAATCCTAGCAATCTAAAAAAGTACTTTAATTTTATATACTTTTATTAATTTTTTATAGAAATTAATAAAGCTTATACTTAATATAAGTTATATTTTAATATTAATAAACTATACTATTTATTAATAGCTTATTTACTTTAAAAAAAGGGTTTCTACTTTAATAAATATTATATTAAGGGATATTAAGCTAGTAATTTCTAACTTTTAAATTAAAATCTCTTAGTTTAGTAATAAAAAGTTTACTTAGATTAATATTATATATAATATAAATAGTAGTACTATTAATTAAAAAATAATAGTAGCTTATTTAATAAAAAGACTTTAAAGCTTTATTTATTATAATAGAAATATAGTAAAAAGATAGGTAAGCTAGCTTATATAAGCCTTCTTAATCCTTATTATATATATATATAATCTATAAATAATTTAAAATAAATATAAGTAATTATTAACTTTAAAAGTTAGAATAAGTAATAGCTTATAAGTAATAGATAAAGTAAGAATATAATAGAAAAAAATAAAAAGATAAGGGAAAAGGTTATTACTACTTATTAGGAACTTATTAAATTATTAAATATTAAAGATAAAGTAACTAAAGCTATAAATAAAAGCTATAGTATTTATTCTTATTACCTATTTATATTAATTAAATTAAAGTAGAAAATAAAAAATATTAAACCTTTACTAAACCTATAAAAGGTTATACTATTAATTAAAAATACACTTAAAGTAAATAATAAAGTAAGATAAAATTACTTATATTATCTTTATATTTAAAAAGCTAGAACTTACTATAGCTTTTAAGTTAAAAGTTTAATTAAAGAGAATATTTACTTATCTCTTATTTAAATATACTAAGATAGGAATTTATTAAAGAAATTAAAATCTAATAATACTATATATATATAGTTTTATTAAGATATAAAGCTTACTTACTATAATAATAAGCTAGGTATTTATTATTTATATTTATAAAAGCTAAAAAGGCTTTTTACCCTACTTTATATAAATATAAAAAATATAATTTCTCTTTCTTTAAAAGTGTAATAGTAATATAAAAGTAAGTACTAGAGTATAGTTATAGAGGAGATATTCCTTAATTTTATAGTAATTAGTATAATAATAATAAGAAACTCCTTTTACCTTATATATAAAATTATTTATCTATACTAAGATATTCTTACTAGCTATATCTATATTAATATAAATAATAGAAAAATAAAAGCGATATTCTTGTCGCTATATCTATATATATAAGCTATATAAACATATTATATAGAAAGTAAAGATTACCTAAATTTCTATAAAATAAAGGTCTTATTTATAACCTATTATATATTAATCTTTTATAGTTTACTTTGTTTTTAAAGGGCTTAGTTTTTAATTATAGGAGGAGCTAGTAATACTAGCAGTAGAAATATAGTTATAGGTGTTAATATTGTTTCTACTTAAATAGGTAATAATGTTTTTATCTTAGCCTAATATATAGCGATCCTTCTTATTTTTTATTTTAGTAAAGAGGTATTACTTATTATAAGTATTAATAAGGTCCTTAGACTTCTATAACTATTCCGTATTATACTATAGATTATTTTTATATTTATATATTTTCTATTTAACTAAATAGTATAAAAGCTCTTATAGGGAAACCTGCCTATTAATTATTAATTCTACTTTATAGATTAAGTTATTAAGATATTTCTTATTTTCCTAAACAACTAGTAGCTAATAAATATTAAAAGTATAACTATATAAATTCTCTATTATAGGAAAAGGCTCTAGCTATATAATAGAGATAATAGGATATATATATATTATATAAGAGTTTAAAATAATAGGCTAAATTCTTAACCTTCTTAATAATAAGGAAAGGGCTAATATATTAAAAGCTAATTTTATAATTAAAAAAGCCTAGTATAGTATAGCCTTAATATAGAATAAGGTATACTTTATCTCCCTACTTTATATTAATTTTTATATATTATTTATTATATTATAGTTTTAATATAATAGTAATAAAAGCTATTATTTCTTTAGTCTTTTTATACTTAATTTAATATAATTTTTAAAAATCTTTAATAGGAAAATCCTACAATATAATTAGATTATTATAAACCTAAAAACTATATATAATTTTATTTAATAATAGGCTAATAATAAATTTTATAAAATTTATTAATAATAATATTAATAAATAGAATAATTAAAAGCTAATTCTTAGCTAGCGGTTAGCTAATATAATAGTATAAAATAATTTTAATACTTTAATTTATTTATTTAAGCTATTTATTAGTTTAAGGGTAATAAGTAATAAAAGTAAATATAGTAATATTAAGCTTTTTAAAAATAGCCTTTTAAAATTTTAATATAAATAATTAAGGAATCCTTTAATCTTATTTTATAAAAAGAACTAGTATTTTATTTACTTATTCCCTAGCTCCTTATATAGCTTTTTTAGGTTTAAAAGTATTCTTTTTTAAGAACTTATAAATAAGTATAGCTAGAATAGTAAAGCTATTAATATTAAATAGCTTGATAATAAAATCTATAGTAATAATATAAAATAAAACTAATAATATTATAATTAAGTTAAAGTTATTATATAATAAGTAGTATTTTATTTATATTATTTAGCAAAGTAAATAATAAAATATATAAGCCTATAGCTTATTTACTATATAATAAATAAAGATAGAGTTAAATAACTAATTATATATTTATTTAAAACTATTATAGCTAGAGAAATTATATAAAAAGAAAAAGACTTTTTTTTCTATAATATTAAATATATATAAGCATTCATACCTATTACTTAATATAAAGTAAAGGAGATTGCCTCTAAGCTTAAAGTAGATACTATATAGTTCTTAGTCCTTATTAAGGACTTTATTTTCTTTTAATTAACTAGTTTTTTATTAATTAGCTTCTAGCTATAAAAGATTAAGTATATATTCCTAGTAGCTATCTTCCTAATATAAAATCTTAAAATAATTTTTAAAATTATTTAATATTTCTATTAATATAATATAATAAATTAGTAGTATATCGTCTATAATAAATAATAGATTAAAGTTATATATCTTAGTAAAGAAAGTATTTAAAATACTTAGATTACTTTTTATAATATTACTTCTAATCCTTATTAAATAGATAAAGTATTAGGAATAGTGTTTAACTTCCTAGCTTTATATTATATATTAAACTTATAATAGGAGAAATATTATAATATTTAAACTAGCTATAGGTTAAGTTTATTTATATTAAAAGTTAATAAGGTTATTTACTTAAAAATAAAAATAATAATAAAATAATCTATATAAATAATAATAATATACTTAGTAAATTTAATTATATACTTTATTTTCTTAATAATCTATATAATACTAGCTACTTCAAACTTAATAAGCTAATAATTATATTTTATATTATTAAATAACTTGCTAAAGAATATAATAAATTAGATTATAAAGTAAGTAAGATTATTTATTATTTTATTACTAAAATAATAAAATATTGCTATAAAGCCCTATATCTTTAAGGTATTTAAATCTATATAGAGTTTCTATATTATATTAAAATAAATTAGATATATAGGACTAGAAAAGGCTTTCTAAAGAAGGTAGTAAAAATTAAATTTTTTATTTATAAAGTTCTCTAAAGTAATAATAATAGAATATTATTTATAAATATTCCTTTTTATATCTTTAATATTTTTAATTAGCTTAGTTTTATATTTCTATAAGGGCTTTATAAGCTATATATATTAATAAATTGTTTTATATAAGTACTTAGTAAAGCTTAAATAGATTTTAAAGTCTTTAAGGATTTAAAGAAAATATAAATTCTAAATAGCTATAATCTTTTTTTAGTAATAGTAAAGTTAAACTAATTAATATATTATCTTAGCAATTTTATAAATAAATAGCTAATAAATAACTTAGTAGTAAAGAATATTATATATTTCTTTTAAAATAGATTAAAAACTAATTATAAATAAGTAATATATTTAAGGAGTATTTTTAAAAAAATAATAATATTATTTATAAATATATAAATAAAATTATAATATAGGCGAAAAAACTTATTAATTTATTTCTATATATAAAAAGGAGAGCTTTTATAGCCTATTAATACTATATTCAATTATTCCTACCTATAATATAATATTATAATAAGCTTATTCTTATTTTTAACTTTTATTATAAACTAATAAAAGTATATTTATATATTAATAATAGTTATATAAATATAGCTAGCTACTATTTTAATAATATTTATTTATAAAGGAATTTAGTATATATTATTAATAGAGGCTTTATTAAAAGCTTTAATATTAACTATAATATGTTTTTTTAATTCTCTTTTAAAAAGCATTTTCTAAATAATAAAATAAAGATATAAATATAATATTAGCTAGTTTAACTAAGTTATCTTTTCTTATAAATATAGTTTATTAAATATATTATTAATAATTTTTTAATTTTTTAAGTTAATAAGGTAAATATAAGCTAATTTAAGTCTATATCTAGTTTTAAAGGAATTAGTATCTATTTTAATTCTAGCAAATCTATAATAGTTCTTTAATTAGTTTAAATAGTAGGAAACTCTTTAATTATATTTATAAGCTAGTTTATTATATATATATTATTATAAACTATAATGCCGCTAAGTAGTTAGTATTCTAGGCTAATATTAACTACTATAAAACTAGTAGTAGAAAATAGGATATTAAAAGTAGCTATTATAGTAAATATAATAAAGCTTTTAATTAATCTACCTTTCTACCTTTCTTAATAAATAAAGTTTATTATAATATATAATATATTTTTAAGTATAGCAAAGTAATAAAAATTTTAATTAAACTTTATAATAATATTTAATTTTATTTTCTTATTAATTATAATTAATTCTAAGAAAATATTTATTATTTATGAGGATACCTCTTTTAAAGCTTAGATTAAATTAATATTTTAGTTTAAAAAATAAGTTTTAATTTAAAAGCTTTTTAGTAAAGAAGATTAAAATACTTATAAAAAAATAAAAAAGTATTATAATAAGCTTATAAGAATATATTATCTATTTAATAAGGTTAAGCAACTACTTAATAGTATTAATATTAATATTAATATTTTAATATAAACTAATAATAAAGAATTATTTTATAGGATATATTATTATATTTTTAAGTATAGTAATATTTTAATTAATAAAAAGATTAATTTTAAAATTATTTATAAAATAAAATTTTATAATTAATCTTATAGTAATAAAAATACTATTAAAAAGTTTTTTTTAAACTATAGTAAAATAGTAATAAATTTAAAACTTTAATATAGTATACTATTAACTTTTTAAATAAATATTAATAAGCTAAGTTTAAAAATTTTTATATTTAATATTATTTTTAAAAGCTTGCTTTTATCTATAAAAGTTATAGTATAACTAGTATTAAAATAACTAGAAAAAGTATTACTATTATTAATATTAATATTAATAGTAATATAGTAATATTTAATAAAAGTATATCCTAGCAAAGTTAAAATTTATTTATTAGTAAACTAAATAATAGTTTTAGTATTAAAAAGCTTTTAATAAAAGGTAGTAAGTAAATTAATTATCTTACTTTAGGTAGTAATATATTTATTACTTTTAAGATATTATAGTATAAAGTAACCTTCTTATTAGTAATAATAATAAAAGGCGTTTTATCTTTTAAACTATTTATAATATTTTTAGTAATTATAGATTATAGTTAAGTTTATAAAATAATTATTTTAATTGCCTTTATAAGTGTTATTATATTAACTATTAAAGTCCTTATTTTTATTTATTTTCTTTAAAGGCTTTTATAATCTTTAACTCTTATTAAAGTTATTTAATAAGTTAAATTAAGCGTTTTCCTTATCTTTAATATAAGTTTTATTATAATAAGCCTTAGCTTATAAGTATTATAGAAACTAAAAATAATAATTATTATAGTAATTACTATAGTTATTATAAAAATAATCCTAATTAAGCTATAAATAATTAAAATTACTTTAGCTAAAACGCTTAGCATTATTAGAGGAAATACTTAAACTAAACTAAAAACTTAACTTATTTCCTCCTACTATTAAAAGGTATTAAGAAGGGGAGCTATAATTTATTACTAGCTATTTAAAGGCTAATTTCTTATTTTTAGCTAATATATATTAAGAGTAGTATTCCTATAATATTAATTCTAGTTTAAATAAATATTATTTTAAATAAAATTATAAAAACTAGGAAAAGGTTAAAAAAAATAAAATAGTCTAGTACTGCCTTAACTATAATAAAGTCTTTAATTATTATATTAACTAGAGTATATAGCTTATATTATTAACTAAAGCTATATATTATCTAATAAATATTTTACTTTTAAAAACAATAATTAGAAAATAATTTTATATAGCTTTAAAGTTAAATTTTAAAAAAAATAGCTATTCTTAATTTTAAAAAAAAACTATTATTTTAATTTACTTATTAAAAAAAAATTTTAAAATAATATAATATAATATTAATATAAGTTTTATTATCTATATTATAAAAAAATAATTTAAAGAGCTTAAATATAATATTTTTTTTTTAAAATATATTTTCTTTTCTTTAAGTTTAATTACTTCTTTTACTTTTTATTCTACTTAATACTTTAAGAAATATTTACTTTTTTATAGAAGGTATTTATTTCTAATTTAGCGCCTATATAGGTTTGTTTTAATCTTTTTGCTATAGCTATATAGCTATATTTATAATAATAGTATTTTTTTAAAATACTTTTTTTATAATTTTTTATCCTTTTTTTTATTATTATAAATCCTTTTTAGAAATAGAAGTTAGTATTATATTTTTTTAATTTAAAATAAAAAAGATATTATTAATTAAAGAAGTTAATAGCCTATGCTAGTCTTATTTAGAACTAAACCTGCTTAGCTAGTACCTTTTTATTTATAGATATAAAAAGCTTGCTACTTTATTTTCAAGATATTTAGCTATATATATCTTTTTTAAGAAAATACCTTAATATTAAATATTCCTTTTTAACGTATTAGTAAGAGTATTTTGGCTTCTATTTTATACTACTTATATAAAGTAAATTATCCTACTTTTTATAACTTTAAATTAAACTTCTTCTCTAGTAGTAATATCTGCGCTAGTATAAATTATTTAATAAGTATTAAGTTTTATTTTATTATTATTAATAATAATACTATTATTTTTACTTTTAAATGCTTTAATAAAATAGTAATAGAATATTAGTATAGTATTAATTTTATATAAAAAAGTTTTATAAATAGTAATTATAGTATTTATAAAATAGATAAAATATAGGATATTTAAGCTTGATTTTCTTTTAAGTTAATTTTATTTTAAATAATAAGAAAGTGATTTTAACTTTTAAATTAATATTATTAAAATCTATAGATAACTTAAATAATAGGGTAGGATATTTAATATTAGTTAAAGTCTTAGATAATATTATAAATATAAATATGTTATTTCTTGTAGCTTTATTTACTATAGCTTATAATACTAATTTTTTTAAAAACTAAGTATTTAACCTATTATTTTTACTACTTTAGTAGGTAGGCGTTTAATAATAGTAATATAGTATTAGTATTAATGTTATATTGTTTAACCTATAATATATAAATAAAGTGTCTAAGCTAAATATATTTATATTTAAAATTTTTAAAGAATATATAAATTAAATAATAGTAATTTAACTTTTTTTATATTATTTAATTTTTTTAGCTAAAATAAATTTAGCTACTATATTTTTACTTAGCTAAAGCCTATTAATATAGTAACTATTACTTTAAAATATTTATTTTAATTTTAAAATATATATTTTATATTATTAAGTTAATTAATAGTTATAGGTATTTTATTACTCTATTTATATAATATTATATAAAGATGTAAATATTGTTTAGTAATTTTTTTAATACTAGGAAAAAGCTTTTAAAGATTTTAATTTAAAATTATAAAAGTATTTATACCTATCCTATTACTTAAAAAAGATATATTTTCCTAAGAGAATAACTTAGTTAAAACTATTATATTTATTAAAATAAATGAATTTAATAAAATATTAAATTAAATAGGTATAATAATATTTTAAAAAAAAATAAAGTTTAAAATTAGGAAATAGGTACTAGTTAAATATAAATTTATTAAAATTTCTTTTAATAGTATAAGGTAGAGGTGTAAGTATTAAAAAAAGATTGGAAATAAAGTAAAAAAGTTGATTTAATATTAAAGTAAAAGTTATAAATAAAATATTAGTAAAGAGAAAAATCTATAAATTATTCTTTATATATTAATAAACTTTATTTATATTATTATATTATAGCTATATTTCTACTAATCTTTATAGAGGCGGAAACGTATAGAAAAAGGTTAATAGTAAGTTATAATTAAGTGAAATCCTAATTATAAAGATTAAAGCTTTTTAAAGAAAATAATATTATTAATATATTATATTTATTAATAGTAAAGGTTATAATCTTATAGACGTGGTAAATATATGCCATTTTATATAAATAAACTTATATTAAATAAATATATTAGAATTAGAAAAAATAAAAAAAAGTAAAAGTAAATACTCCCTATAATAATAGTAATATATATTAATATAATTATATTATAGAACTAAATTTCTAGATTTTTTTATTTAATAATATAGAAGTTATTAGTATATCTATATTATATTATAATAAATATATTTAAGAAATAATATATTATAAATAATAATTATATCCTAAGCTATAGTTTTTAATAGCTATGATTTTAAAGCTTTAATATTATTTATTAATCCTATTAAAGTAAAGCAAATTTTTTTTTTTATATAGATATATAAAGGCTTTAAATATTATATTAGAGGTTATTAATTACAAATACTTTTAATTGCTTTTTTAACTTAAGTATACTTTAAAATAAAAAAGTATAGTTAAAAAATAATATTAATAAAAATTATATATAGATATTAAAAGTAGCTTTATTAATTAATTAAAACTTTATTAGTTTATATATTCTATATTATATATAATAAAAGCTAATAAATCTTAGATTTATAATTTAAATCTATTTTTTAGCTTGCTAACTAGTAACATAACTTAGAAGTTCTTAATAAAATAGTAGAAAATAAAGCTTAATAAGTATAAAATAAGTAATTATTTAGCTTTATTTCTAGCTAGTAAAGCAATTTAAATTGCAATAGGAGGAGTATAAAATAAAGCTTAATAAGTATTAAATAAGTAATAATTTAGTTTTATCTCTAGCTAGTAAAATATTTTAAATTATAATAAGAAGAATATAAAATAAAGTTTAATAAGTACTAAATAAGCAAAGATTTAGTTTTTAAAATCCTAGCTAGTAAATTAATTTGAATTATAGGATATATAGTAAAAGACTAAGCCTAATAAGTACTAAATAAATAATAATTTAGCTTCTAATCTTTTAATAAGCAAAGTAATTTATATTATAAGGAGTAATATAAAATAAAGCTTAATAAGTATTAAATAAGTAATAATTTAGCTTCTATATCCGCTACTATTATAGCTAGCAAAATAATTTAAAGAAATATAAAAAGAATAATATAAGATAAAGCTTAATAAAAACTAGATAAGTAATAATTTAGCCTTTATCTCTGCTACTACTGCAGCTAGTAAAGCAACTTAAATTATTAAAAGAGTAGTATAAGACTAAGCTTAATAAGAACTAGATAAGTAATAATTTAGCTTCTATTTTTGTTATTATTGTAGCTAGCAAAACAACTTAAAGAATTATAAAAGGAGTAGTATAAGATTAAGCTTAATAAGTATTAAATAAATAATAATTTAGCTTCTATTTCGCTAGCTAGTAAAACGACTTAAAAATATTTAAAAAAAGTAATAAAAAACTAAGCTTAAAAAGTATTAAATAAGTAATATATTTTAGCCCCTACTACTGCGGTAAGCAAAGCAACTTAAAGAATTATAGGAAAAGTAGTATAAAACTAAGCTAAAAAGTATTAAATAAGCTATATACTATAGCCCCCTTTTTATAGTTAATATATTAACTTAAAGGCATTTAGGAAAAGTAGCATAAAACTAAGCTTAAAGACTACTAAAAAGCAATATAATTAAGCCTAAAGTACTTTTAGTACTTAAGTGATTTAAAGCTATTTATAATTATAGCTTAAATAGCTTAAAGTATATTACTATTTTATAAATATTTATTAAAAATAAAGTTTAAAAATCTTATATAGCTATTTATTAAATATAGAAGGGGATAATTTCTACCGTAGCGGTAAATATAGCTAGTTAAATATATTTAATTATATTATATATAAGTAAAGCTGCAAATTCTTTCTTAAAGCAGTATAAAATAAATTAACTTAATTAGAAAGGTAATTAAAGCTTTTATATTATATCTACTTCTATTAAGCTACTTATTTTATATTTACTAGTAAATACTTTACCTAGTAATATTATAGTAAATCTACTATTAAAAATTATTTTTTTAAATTATTTAATTAACTATAAAGCTTAATATAAATATAATAAAGTTATCCCCTTTTTATATATTATTTAAAAAAGATATATTATTTTTTAATTTAATTTTAATTAAGTATTATTCTTTTTAAATTTGGTTTTAATACTCTTTTAGTATTATTAATATTAGTTTAAGACTTAGTACCTATATCTTTGCTCTTTTTAAACTTTATTTTACCTCTTCCTTAATATAAAACCCTTTTACTATTATATAATAAAAGTGTAGTTAACTTTGAAAAAGAGTTATAGTACTAAGGAATATAATACTTAAATTTAAAACTTTTATTTAAATTTCTATATTTTTTTTATCTTTTTCCTACTTAATATACAATATATAAAGCTTTTTTTTAAAAATGGTTCTAGCTTTCTTGAAATTATAATTATTAATTTTATCTATATTATTATTAAAAAGTTTATTATCTATACTTTATTTAGCCTTTAAGCCGCTTAAAAATATAGAAGCTTACTATTTTAAGACTTAATTCTATATATATTTTGCCTTAAACTAAAAGTATAGGAATTGTTTTAGTTTTATAGGCATATATAGGTTAAATCTATTAATAGCTCTAATAACTTTTTATCGAATCTAGCTTAGAGACTAGGTCTTAATATTAGCTAGGACTATATATTGCTCCCTAGTAGCAGTAAATTGTTAATTATAAATATTTTATTAGTTTTATTTATATTACTTTTTAATTAATCTAGGAGCGTTAACGCTATTTAAGTAATATTCTTAGAATAGTTAATAAACAAAATTATATAGTATAAAGCAAAATATTAAAAGGAATAGGCAAATATATAAACTTAATAGCAGGGCATTAATCTAGTTAATATTTTATTAAAACGCTATTAGATATTATATATCTAAATTCTATATAAGGTGCTATAGTTTATAATTAATAATTATTTTATATATTTAATTTCAACCTACTATAGTTAATAATACTTTAAAAGCATATTTAACCTTTTTTCACAAGAATTATAATATTAAATTTAATTTATTTATATTATTATATAAATTTTATAGTTCTTTATAATAGTTAAGTATATATTTAAAGGATATAACTTATTAATTATTAGAATTTTAATTTATAACTATAAAGGAATTAAAGCTATTGTCTAGGCACTTTAAATTAAAATTCTTTACTATATAATAAGTAACAAAGCTACGGTTAAAAGGTGCTATATAGAAGTGATTTAAAATTTAAATATTAAGAAGTTTAAATAAAAGCTTTAATTTATACTTAAGATTATAGTAAAGTAAATCCTGCCCTTTAATATATAGTAATATTAGGAATAGATAGTATTAAAAGATATTGAAAAAGGAAATTTAAAATTTAAAATTAAAAAATTAATAACTATAACTTTATTTTAGTTTAAATAATATAAAAGCTAAAAGTATTAAAAACTAAAGAAATAGCTAATAAAATTAAGTAAAATAATAAAAAAACATTTAATTTAAAGGTATAGCGAAATAATCCTATAAGGAAAATAAAGTTCTTAATTACTATATATAATAAGATTAGCCCCTCTACTAATAGTATTATAGAGTTGTAGTTATATAACTAAAACTAAAGTAAAATAACTAATAGAAATAAGCAAGCTTAGTAAAAAAGAAGTAAATAAAAATTAATATAGTATTAGCCTAATTACTAATTTAGTAATATTTAATATAATATATATATTAAAGAGTAATATAGTAAACATAGATATTGTTACTATAAATTTACTTTAATTTTAGGAAGTAAGTAGTAGAATACAAAGTAGAGCAAAGTTAATAGAGAATATATAATACTTTAGAATAATAATAAAAAGTATTATTTAGAAATACAAGTTTTTAAAGAAATAGTAGCCCTAATAGCTATTTCAATCCAATATACTAGCGCATCTAAGCCTATAGATTTGTTTAAAAGCTTTAAGCTTTATATTTAAAATGAAACTAGCTTTATAATACTAATTTAACTAAATAATCTATATAATTAAAAAGTAATAGCAAATAATAGAATTATTATATATCTTTATATATATTAAGTTATAAAGCAGTATATTGAATAGGAAACTTATAGCTGATTTAGTATTAATATCGCTATTTTAAGTGCGCTTAATATTATAAGAATATTATTTATACTTATACTGCTTTTCGCCCTCTATATACTTATTATTATTTATTATTAACTATAAGTTAATTATTAGAAATATTAGATTTTTCTTTATTAGCTTCTTTTTAATATTATAATAATTTTTAATATATTTTAAATTAATTATTAGTTAGCTTAAAATTATTTCTTTTAAAAAATAAAATCTTTTATAAAGCTTTAATAATAATGTTATTAAAGATAATATTGCTTTAGTTAATAGGATACTAGATAACTTTTCTTTTAATATATATATATATAAAATAAATAATATTATTTATAGTAACGTTAAACTATACTTAGTTACCTATAATTTTATCCTAGCTTATATAGACTAAGTAGTATTTTTTAATTAAAAAATATTAAATTAAATACTATATATATAGTAAATATTTTATTTTAATTCTTATTTATAATTGCTAAATTTATATAGGATTAGAATTAGGTAGGGAAAATATAATAGTATTTACTTTTAAGTGTATAACAAGTTATAATAAGTGCAAAATAAAAAGGAATAGTTTATAAATTTAGTTAGGGATTTAACTATAAAGATCTAGGATTATATATAAAAATGTGACTACCTTATTACATAGCGGCTTTTATTATATTATTAATAGATTTCTTTAAGAAAAATATAACTAGCAGCAGTTATAGTAATTAAATTTAATACTATAAAAGTGTTAAGCTATATTAAGGTCTATATAATATAGCTATGTAGTTTTTAATATTATTAATATTTTTAATAAGCTATTAAAAAGATTAATATAAAAGTTAACAATACTTATATTATAAATAAAAGAACATTTTTAGTAGCAGGGCTTAAAACTTGAAATTTAGCTTTAAAGCTAGAGTTATAGTTAATTATAGGTTCTTTATTAAAGTTATTTAAGTTAAGCGTTAGTAGCATTATTATAAGTTATATAAATTAATTATTATATTAGAGAAATTAGTAGAAAGTATATATAATAGAAAAATGACTATAAAAGAAGTTGAAAAATGCGCTAAAAATAAATAAAAGAGTAAAAGTAATATATAATTTTATATAGTATTTAAAAAGCTACTATAGGACTAAAATTTAGAAGCTTAATTAAATTTTATATTATTTATAATATAAAGCTGCAAATTTATATTTAAATACTAGAAATAGAAATAAAGTAATTTTATATCTATAATTACTAAAGATATTTTACTAAAGTTTTCTCTATAAAAGGTATAATATAGATAAAGGAAATTATTTACTATTTACTTCCTATAAAGCTAAAGTAATAGTAATATAAAGGCTAAATAATACTTATAAATCTACTAAAGTATTTACTTTAGCTTTATAATTATATGCTTTCAACTTGGATAATACTACTACTTAATCTATAATATAGGTCTTTTTTACTATTACTTTATAGCTCTTTTCAGAAATTTAGTTTTATAATAATATTATTTTAAAACTATATTGTCTTTAGGCTAAGTTAGTTAGAGTATAAGTATAACTATTAATATAGATATAAGAAAAAAAGCTAATAGCTTTTTTATAAAGGATTAGTTTATAAATATTTTATATAGTTAATATAAATATATTTAATAGAGATAACTATATTTATAAATATTAACTAAAATAATAATAAGCTTAAATTTAATAGTTTTAAATATAAAGGCTAGTTTAATATCTAATAAAGTATATTTTTAGCAATTCTAGGACTATAAAACAAGTTATAAAATCGGCTTTACATATTCCTATAGCTATAAGTACTCTATGATTGCTTCTATATCTATATAAAAGGCTTATATATCTAATATAATAATATTAATATTCTCCTACTAACAAGTATAGCTAATCACTATATATATATAGCTAAAAGTAAATATAGATAAGTTAAAACTAATTACAATATAATCTAAGGTTAGCTTTTAAGTCTTATAGACTATTAAAATAAATATATTTTATAAAAGGAATTAAGTCCTTAAATAAAGTATTTTATTAATTATAAAATAGTTAGTAATTGTCTAGACATAAATATACTTTTAATAACTATTAGTATATATTTAAATAATCTAACTTTAAATATTAAATAAAGATTTACTTTAATGCTTCTTTCTATTAGAAAGGCGACTTCTAGCAGACCTTAAGGGTTAACTTTAATAATCAATTTATCATTTGAAATTTTTTTAATAAGAAAGTAGTTATTAAAATATATAATATATACCCTAAAAATATATATTACAACATTAAAAAGGTTTGTCTTACACTTAAAGTCCTTATACTTTTAATATTAGTAGAGAATTCGCTTTTATTCTTTATTAATTGCTATAAATTTAATACTATTAAAATTATAGTACTTTTTTAAAATTAGTTAGTTTAATTTCTTTACTTTTATATACCATAATACTAAAATAGTCTATTAAAAGGTAATACTCTCTAGTTAAAATTGATATAATCGCGCTAGTAATATATTATAATATTTATTTTAAAGTTAGCCTATTTAAAAAGTTTTATAAAGTTGTATAAATTTGTTATCCCCTTTATATTGTCTTAATACAGTTAAGAAAATTAGATAGAATACTTTCTATACTGCCGCTTTAAATACTTATAAACTATAGACAAAAGGCAGTTACATTAAATCGCTAAAGGCTATTATATACACTTTACTAAATAGCAATATACTACTATAAAGGCGGTTAAAAATTATAAAGATTATTATAAGAAGTTCTATACTTACTATAGAAATCTTATTTATAATTAATACTTAAATTTTATAGAAGTATACTATTATTTCCTCTATATTAAAGATATTTATTACTATATTTAATAATTATAAGCCACTAATATAAATTATCCCTAAAGTAGAATAGATTATTTTTTTATTAATAGCGTTTATAGTAATCCTAGTTAGTACTATTATTTAAAAAAAATTATTTAATATTTAATAAGTTATATAATAAGTAGCTTTAGTGTTAAAATAGTAATTACTTATTAACTTAAAATAAGTTGATTACGTAATCAAGCTAAAAAACATAAATATATATAATAAAATATGTATTATGTAAGCTTAGTAAGTAAAACTATTAATAAATGTATTTGGAATTATTTTGCCACAGTGGCAAACTAGTAGCAAAACTGATTTCAAATACGAGCGTAAGCCTTAAATCTAACGTAAGATTACGAGATTTTATTATAAATCCCTTAGATTTATAATGTAAGCTTACAGTAATATTAGTAATTATATTTGTAATCTATAATTGGAAATATAAAGATTATAAATCATTAGATAGTTTTTTGTCTATATTCTCCCTCCTCAAAAATTAATCAATCTAATATTACTCAATTATCTTTCAATACAATCGTCCAAGATTTCAAACATACGTCCTAAACCATTACTCCTACCTACGATATAAGTCCCAGACTATATATCCCAATTAGGCTAGCTCCAACATTTTTCCAAAACTCAATTTTGTCAAAAAACCTAAACTCCTTCCGTTTGAACGTAATCTGTCCTCTAACAGGTTATAAGCCCGGCCTAGCTTGTTAAATACCAGCCTAAAATTCTAAAATAAACAGAATAAGTCAATTACGTAACGCCTGCTTAGTGATAAAAATCTTATTATTAAACCTTAAAAAATTACGCTAAAAACGTATTTTTAAGACGTTTTTTGACAAAAAACAACAACCAGCTCCTAAAAAATCTAAAAATCAAAAAATCTAGAAATAATCAATAAAATGGACTCTCAATTAAATAAGATTACTGTTTCTATTGAACTATTAAAAGGAGAGAAAAATTACGAAATATAGTCTATAAAGGTAGACTAGCTATTAGCCAAAGAAGGCTTAGTAGAATATATTAATACTAAAAATCTTAGTATTAATTTCAATAAAAAAGGCTACGGAGCCTATACTATAACTAAAGAAGCAATAAAAACTACTTCACTTATAAAGCTTAATTTAAATAATGGGCCTTTATTGCAAATTAAATATCTTAAAAAACCTTATAATATTTGGAACGCTTTAAGCGATCTTTATAGCCCAAAGGGGTTTAGCTTGGAATTTCTTCTAATGAAAGAGCTTTTTAATACAACTCTCTAATCTACAAATAAAATAGAATTGTATTTAAATTAAGTCAAACGTCTTTATAACTAATTAACGGCTAAGGATATAATAATACTTGAAAAAGTTATATACGCCTGGGTATTAAACAACTTAGGGCCCGAATATAAAACCCTAATTACGATAATTACCTAAAGCATTAAGGTAAATAGTTCTGAATTAATTAAACTAAACAATTTATTTAGTAATTTAATTGACGAATCAAAACGCATTAAAAGTAATAATGCATATAAAAATATATTATATTTTAATACTAAAAAACCAAAGATTAGCCAATACCGTGTTAAAAAACCGGAAAAATAAAATACCTATAGCAAAAGCTATAAAAAATATTTAATAATAAAAAATTAAATAAAAAATGCTCACATTGTAATAAAAAGGGACGTAATAAGCTTAAATGCTAAACTAAAAATCCAGATTTAAAGCCTAATTTTGGGACTAGTAAGGAAACTAGTAAAAATGATTTAGAAGAGTATGCAATGGTTTTAACCCCTTAAGCTAATAATAATGATTTTAATATATTAGATATAGCTAGTGATAATAAAGATTTCTCTTTTTACTCCTATTTGCCTAATTTAAATCTTAAAACATTTGTTTTAGATTCTGGCGCTATTGCACATATATACTTAAATAAAGCTTATTTTAGCGATTTATTACCCACTAATAAAATCATTAATTAGGGTAAAATAAGCAAAATTAGAGCTAATAGAATAGGAAACGTTCCTATTTTATTTAAAGACTTTAATATAAAAGCAATATTAAGAAATTGCTTATATATCCCAGAATTAGAAGTAAATCTAATTTCTATTAGTCAATTAATAGCTAAAAGCTATAAAGTATTATTTAATAATAATACTTATGAAATCTTAAAAGAAAATAAAAATATTTCTAAAGCTTATAATAAAAATGGTCTTTATACTCCTAATATTATAAGTAATAATAAAGAAACTGCTTTAAATATTACTATAGAAAATAGTAATATTAAACTTTAGCATAAAAGACTAAGCTATATTAGTCCTAGAGCTTTATATAAGCTAGGATTAATTAAATCAGATAAATATAATTTAAAATGTTAAAATTGCTTATTAGCTAAAGCTAAAAATAAAATAAATTATAATATTAGCTCTAATAAAGCAACTAAATATTTAGAACTAGTTAGTTCAAACCTATTTGGGCCTACTCAAATTCCTAGTTTAGGAGGTAATAAATATTTTATTACCTTTTTAGACAAATATTCTAAATATTTAGTAGTATATCCACTAAAAACTAAAAACCAAGCTTTAGAAGCTTTTAAGCAATATATTAGATTAGAAGAACAATCTAATAATAAAATATTAAAATATTTAAGAACAGATAATAAACTTGAATTTAATAATATTAATAAATATTGCTTAGAAAAAGGAATGATATATGAAAAAACAGCTCTATATGCTTATGAGTAAGCTGGACTAGCTGAACGTATTAATCTAACTTTGTTAGATAAAATACAAGCTATATTGTTTACAGCTAAGCTTAATATTAATTTATAGGCTAAGGCGTTAGAGGCCGCCGTATATATATATAATAGAATTCCTTATAGTTCTTTAAATTTTAAAACACCTTATGAAATAAGGTTTAATAAAATTCTAAATTTGGACAATATATATATTTAAAGTAGCCTAGCCTATATTAAAAATTATAAAGCTAAAAAGCTTGATTTAAAGTCTAGACCAAGCATTTTAATTGGCTATAGTTTAAAAAATAAATATATTTAATTTTTAAAAGATGTTAAAATACTCGAAGGCGTATTTATCAATTAGCTTGAAAATTTCAATACTATGGAGACTAGTAACACCCTAGCTAATGTCTAAATTTCAGACTATATAAATTAAAATTACGGTTTGAATGAATTAATTTTAACTGAAAATAATAAAAAAATCCAAATTTAATGATTTGGATTAAAATAATTAAAATTAACTTGAAACTAATAATAATACTAGTAATATAGACGCTAATTACTCAGAAAGTTTAAATATAAATAGTAGTTATACTATAGATAATTATTCTGAAGATAAGCTAGCGCTAGCCGTTTTTAGTAATACTAGCAAACCAAATAGCTATAAGCAAGCAATTAAAAGCTTAAAAAATGGTTTTTAGCAAAAAGCTATAGAAACCGAATTAAATAGTTTAAAAAATTATAATATTTGGACGCTAATAAACCCTCCTAATAATATAAATATATTAAAAAGAAGATGGGTTTTTAAGGAAAAGCTAGACTAAAATAGGAATATTAAAAAGTATAAAGCTAGATAGGTAACTAAAGGTTTTCAACAACAATATAAAATTAATTTCTAAAAAACCTTTAGTAATATTGTTAAACCTATAGTTTATAGAACCTTATTTGTACTAGCTATATATTTAAACCTAAATATAGAATAATAGGACATAATATTAGCGTTTCCAAACGTATTTTTATCTAAAAAAATCTATATAATATAGTTAGAGGGCTTTAGCGACAGAACTAATAAAGTTTATTTATTAAATAAAGCTTTATATAATTTAAAATAAGCCGTCAGAGAGTTCTATAATTTCCTAGTAAAAATATTAGCTAATTTAGGATTTAATCTTATAAAAGCTAATGAGTTTATCTTTATAAATAATAAGACTAATATTATAATAGTAGCTTATATAGATAATCTACTAATTTTTTCTAATAATAAATAAGAAATTAATTTATTAAAAAATAATATAAAATTAAAAATAGATATTACCAATCTAAAAGGTATTAAATATTACCTTAGTATAGAAATAAAAAAAATAGAACTAAAAATAAACTATTTTTAAGTTAAATTAAATATATTAAAAAGCTACTTAATAAATTTAATATAAAAAGAGATAAACAAATCTTAAATCCCTTTTTATAAAGAATTAGATTTGAAAAATCTATTGAATAGGCTAGCTTAAATAAAATAAGATATTATTAATAGATAATTGGTTCTTTAATCTATTTATCTATATACACTAGACCTAATTTAACTTTTTTAGTTAATAACTGCGCTCGTTTTATAAGCAATCCTAATAGTAATTATTTTAAAGCTTTAAATTATATTTGGCTTTATTTAAAAAGTATAATAAATCGTGGAATATTATATAATAATAGTGGAAAACTTAATTTAATTAGTTACGTAGATAGTAATTAAAAGGGTGATTATACTATTAAAAAATCCACTAGTAGTTATATATTCCTTTTTAGAAATAGCTCTATATCTTGGTCTTTAAAACTCTAAAAATTAATAGCTTTAAGCTTATATAAAGCTAAATATATAGCTTTAAAAGAAGCTAGCAAGGAGCTAATTTAATTATAATTACTATTTAACTAATTAAATTTAAAAAACTATAATATAGATTTAATATACTATAATAATAAATTAGCTATTAATTTGTCTAAAAATCTAAAGCACTACACTAGGACAAAGCATATAGATATATAATATTACTTTATACATGATTATATAAGAAAATCTATATTTAGACTAGTATATATAAATATTAAAAATTAATTAGTAGATCTTTTAACTAAAGCCTTAAATAATAACGCTTTTAAGAGCTTTATTACTAATATTTCCTTAAAAGATATTAAAAATATTTAAATAAGGAAAAACTAGCTTTCAAAAAGCTAAAAATCTTAAAAAGATTAATAAATAGCTTAAATACTTAGTAATCTAATTAGGAAAATTAATATAAGATAATAGTTATTAAAATTATAAAGGATATAAATTTCAAAAGAAATAAACCTTAAATAGATTATAAATAGCTATTTTAATCTTAAAAATATTAAGAAATCAAAACTAGAGCTTAAAAAGTTTTAAAAAGCTAATAAAATCTTAAACTATCCCTAAATAGGAGGTTTTTAACTAAAAATAAAAATGAATAAAATAAATATATAAAGTTATACTAAAATAATAATATATAAAAGTTTTATAAATTTATTTAAAGTTTTCCTACCTATAGAAATTAAAAGACTAAAATTTTCCTTAAAAATAGGTTTTTTATAAAAAAAAAGTCTTAAATAAATAAGAATTAAGGGGCTCTATTAAAATAGTAATTACTTATTAACTTAAAATAAGTTGATTACGTAATCAAGCTAAAAAACATAAATATATATAATAAAATATATATTATATAAGCTTAGTAATTAAAACTATTAACAAATATATTTAGAATTATTTTGCTATAGTAGTAAACTAGTGGCAAAACTAATTTTAAATACGAGCGTAAGCCTTAAATCTAACGTAAGATTACGAGATTTTATTATAAATCCCTTAGATTTATAATATAAGCTTACGGTAATATTAGTAATTATATTTGTAATCTATAATTGGAAATATAAAGATTATAAATCATTAAATAGTTTTTTGTTTATAAATAAGGAGGTTCTCCCTCTTTAAAAATCAATTAATCTAATGTTACTTAATTATTTTTTAATACAATTGTTTAAGATTTTAAATATATATCCTAAACTATTACTCCTACCTACGATATAAGTCCCAAACTATATATCCCAATCAAGCTAGCTCCAACATTTTTCTAAAACTCAATTTTATTAAAAAACCTAAACTCCTTCCGTTTAAACGTAATCTGTCCTCTGACAATAAGTATTATTACTAAAATCCTGATTTCTATAATAGAAAATAGAGGTTGTATTAATAGGGTAAGGTTAGCTAGGTAGGGGGCACTAATAATAAATAACTAAATACTTAAACAAGTGTTTAAGGAAGGAATACTCTAGCAACTAAGTAATTATTAAATAAGCTAAAGCTAATATAGGTATAATAAGCAAAATACCTCTTACTAGCAAGTTAAGTTAATTAATTAGTAGGAGTAAGTAAGTAAAAGTAATATAATAAGTAAATATTCATAGTAAATTAATAATTAGTAAAGGGAAGCTAGTAAGCTATTAGCTGCTCTAGTGGAAGAAGACTAGTAAATTAACTAAGGGGGTTAGTAGTCCTTAGTAAAGCTAGTTTTTAGTGTAAACTAGATATTATTACTATTAATATAAAAGTAAGTATTAAAGTATAGTTATAGAGGAGATATTTTTTAATTCTATAGTAATTAATATAATAATAATAAGGAACTCCTCTTACCTTATATATAAAGCTATTTACCTATATTAAGACATTCCTACTAGCTATATCTATATTAAATAAAGGTAAGATAAGTTACTTATATTATTATTATTTAATTAGCTTATAAAAAATTTAATTTATTAGTTAGTCTTTAAAAAAGTATATATATATATTTAGAAAATAGTTTGAGAATTATATTTATATAATTTTCTAAATTTTAATATAAATAGACTTAAAATATTATTATTATTATATTATTCTCTAACTAGATTTAAACTATTACTTTATTATTTTATTATAGTTCTAGAGTGCTCCTATATTTAATATATATAGCATAGGCATTAATAGATATAGGACCTATCTTATTTCTAGCCTACTAGCAAATAGTTCTAATAATTAATCTTATACTATATTTTATCTAGTTTATTTTATCTAGTTTATAATAATTTAATAGTAATATATTTAGTATAAGCTTTAATAGCCTATTTAGTATATTTTTATAGTACCCCCTTATTATTATTAGTATTAATTAACTAATTAATAAAGCTATAAGTAAAACTTTACTAGCTATACTAGTAATATACTAGCCTTTAGGCATATTAGCTCCTTTTACTTTTAATTAATTAATTATTTAAAAGCTATTATTCTTTATTTTTTAGAATATTAAATTTAGATTAATCTAGGCTAGATTTTTTCTATATTTATTTATTAAACTATTGCTCTATTCACTTAAATAGTAATATAGTTCTAGAATAGGAAGGCATAAACTATTAACCTCCTTCCTACTTCACCTTATATTTAAAATTTTTAACTTTTAACCTATTATATTCTTTAATTATTTATTACTACCTAATCTATAATAGATTATTTATTTATTCTTATTAATTAAGGCTTTTGTTTTAAAAGTACTTTTAAACTATACTAACATTCTTTATTAATTATTCCCTCCTACTTTTAATATTCTAGTTATAAGATTTTAAAAGCATTAGACTATATATATTAATATTTAATAATAATATTATAAACCTCTTAAGGCTTATAACTAAAAACTAGCTTAAACTATTGCTCCTACTTATTCTAGCTAAAGCTAGTTATAATTCTAGAAGCTAAAACTTGCTTAAAATAACTTATTATCTATTAAACTAAATATATAATAAAACTATAGTCTAGAAATTAGTAAAAAACTTTTTAGCTAAAATAGCCTATATTAAAAAACTTTTTAATCTACTATTTATAGGCAATACCCTTACTTATACTTTATCAAAGTCTTTAACTTTAACTATATTATTAATAGAACCTAAATTATATAAACTATTATAAAATATTAATATTATAACCCTTATAATATTAATTATTAAGTGCTTTCTAAATCTTTATAATATATTAGATTATAGTAATAAAAATATTAACTAGCAAAATACTAAATTTATTTAATAATAATAGATAGCTTTATAAAAGCTTTTAGCCTATTTAAATTTTAACTTTAACTTTAATAAGTTTATTTCTACTAAAGAAGCTATGTTTAATACTAGAATAAATAATATATTAAAAGCTAATAATATTAAATATTTTAATCTAAAACTTAAAAATATAAGAAATATTTCCCTTATTAATATTAGTTATTATATTTTCTACTATAATATTTATACTTTTATAGATTATATTAAAAATCTTATTTCTATCTATAGTAAATAAAAGATTAAAGTTGCTTTTACAACCTACTTCTATAGAGGAGCACTTATCTAATACTTTTTATAATTTATAAAGCTTGAAAAAGACTTTTTAAAAGAAGGTATATTTAATATCTAGTATTATATTTTAATATAATAGTTTAAAGAAAAGATACTAGTTATATTAGCTTATTTCTAGTTTAAATAATATACTATATTAGATACTTATTCTAGATAATTGCTTTACGCTTATATATAATATATTCTTTATTTTACTAAGTTAGTAGAAATAATTTTAATATATAATTAACTTTTAATTGCTTAAAATAACTTAGCTATAGAATTTTAATATAATATTAATAAACTAACTACTTTAATAATTTTAGTACAGTTTTTTAATTAAATTAATTTAAAAATAAATATCTAGTTTAAATTAATATACTAGTATTAAGCTCCTTTATATCCTAATATAAAGAAACTAAACTCCTTTAATTAAAATAAATATTAGTAGCCTATCTTTTTTTAGCTATAGCTATACTTTAATTCTTTAAATTAATATAGATAACTATATTAAAGAAATTAATACTTATAATAGCTTTTTTATTTATTATATAATTAGAATTATAATACTAATATTTTTTATTAATAATAATTATAATAAGAACCTTTTTTAGCTCCTCCTATAAGACTACCTTTATAGATTATAGCTAGGAATATATTTAGAAATATATTTTATTTAATAACCTTAAACTTTTAAAATAATTAAAAATATTTAAACTAAGGAAGCTACTAAGGCTAAGGCTAAGGCAACTACCTATAATGCCTTAAAGTTATAAAAGCATACTAGGCTAGCGTTAAAAACAATAATTACTAGCTTAAATATAATAAACTATATAATAAGGGGTATTCCCTTAATCTAAATAACCCTTTATTATTAGAAACCTCTTCTTATTATATAATAGTAGAAAGTAAGAACCTAGATTACTATAATTTATATTATATACTTTTAAATAAGTTTAAAGAAGTTTTTAGCAACTTTATAGTTAGCTTACCTACTTATTAATACTATTACTATTAAAAGTACTTTCTAAGTAGTAACTAGCTATATTAATATTTATATACTAACTATATTAAAAGCTAACTAATAGAAAGTTTAAATAAGGGTTTTTATTAAAATAAACCTTAATTAAAGTAAAATTCTATAAAAAAAAAATTCTAAAATAGAAATTCTAAATAAAAGTTTAATAAAAACTTTAATAGCTTTAATATTAATATAGTCTAGCGCTAAGTTATCTAATAAAAAGGGATATAGTTTTTACTAGTACTATTATATTTTTATAGGTATTAGTCTTCGCTTTAATAGTAAATTAAAAAATATTTGCCTTAATTCTAAATATAGTATCTTATTAATTAATTAATTATTTTTATATTTATAGATTTTAAAAGTTAAAATCCACTAGATAACTTTATCTATTACTATTAAAGGCTTTAAAAATAGATATTATATTATAGACTAATATATAAAAATCCTAATCTATATACTTAGTTAAAATTTAAAAAAAGAAAATATTCTTTTTATTTTTATATAGGAATACTATATTATCAATAAGCTAAAAATTAATATATTTATTAATATAGATATTATTAAGCTAAAATAAATTAATATCTTTATTTTATAAAAGTAAGTCTATATTAGTACTTGTAGAATATATACTTTAATTACTTTTTATATTAAAAGTTAAAAAATTAAATAGATAATTCTTTTTTAAAAAACTACTATAATTCTATTAAACTCCTAAGCTGCAATTTTAATTATTTATAATAGTAAGAATACTCTTTCTACTTAGGACTACCTTTTTAAGCCTTTTAATTAAAGTAATATTATATTTTTTATTTATATTATTAATAAAAATATTAATACTATTATTATCTAGAATAAAATTAATTTACTAATTATTATTTCTTAGAAAGCATATTTAGGTAATATTTATAATATAGAATATAACTCTTATTATATAATATTTAGTATTAAGGACCTTATTATTAAAATTTTAAAAAAGACTTATTAAATAAATTAAACTAAATAAGTGATTATAACTATAGTTGCTGCCGCTGCTATGCTTTTACTATTAAAAGCTTTATTTAATTTTACTTTTTTAGTAAATAATTTAAAAATACTTTCTATTATAGTACTTAGTACTAAAGCTAATATACTATTTATTATATCTCTTACTACTATACTTAAAACTATAATAATAAATAGTATTATAATCTATAATAAGAATACTAGCGTTTTTAAGAAAGTTATAAATAAATTCTTAATAATCTAAACTAATTAAGGTTTTATAAATATTCTAGAAGATAAATAAATAAGAATTCCTTTTAAATTAAATTAAAAGTCTAAGATATTATTAAAAGCTAAAGTTTATTTTATTAGGCTAAAAAACTATATTATTATTAATTAGATTTTTAATAACCTATATAATTAAGGTTAACTAAAATAAACTAAAAACGCTACTTTATTTAGCTATCTAATATTTATTATCTAGAAAACTAGCACTAATAATACTTATAAAAGCTAGGCTATTATTAATATTAAAGGCTTTAATAGACTTATATAAATAGATACTTATTTAGTATCTTTATAGAAAGATATTATCGCCTTTATATATAGATATTTATATATCATAGTTATAGATATTGCCTCCTTTTTCTACTAATAATATATTTACCTAAATAACTAGAATAGACTTATTATTATTTTATATTATAGATAAAAAACCTTTTATATTTTTATTATAGGATATAAAAATTCTCTAGCTTATATATAATAATAGATTAATTAGATTTTTTATTTATACTATTATTTTATATAAGCCTATATTAATAATATTATTATTTTCTTAAAAATAAAAGATAAGTATTTATAGTATCTATATTTAATATTTAAAATATTTATATAATTAAGTATTTCTATTAAGCTATTAAATTTATTTATTAGCTATCTAGATATAGAACTATTAAAATAAAAAATTAATTTATTTAGTTTATTTATAGTTAAAGAAAAGCTTAAAATAATTAATAAGTTTTTATTTCCTAAAAGGCTATATAATTTTAAAATATATTTAGGCATAACTAGCTAATTATATAGATATATCTCTTTCTATATTTAGATTATTATATTACTATAGTTTATTAAAATAATCCTCTTAAAAAAAGCGCTAAAAATAGGAAATCTATATAAGTATTATTTTTTAATTATATTAATACTAGATTTTAAACTAGCTAAAGTATCCTTCTAAAGCTTTTAATTACTTTTTTCTTAACTAAGCTATTTTATTTATTAAGATTTAGCTTAGTATTTTTATATTATATTAAATATTTCTAAGGAGTTTAGTTTTAGTATAATAATTTTTTATATTAAAAAAGACTTTAACCTAATTAATATTAAAGAAATTAAAAAAACTAAATACTCCTTTTTATTAAAGTTTTTAATTAAGCCTATTCTCTTTTTATTATATCTTTTTAAGTTACTAGAAATAAAATATTAGCTAATAGAATTAAAAATTACTAGCTTAGTTTAAGTATTTAAAAAAAGTTTAATATATAGCTAAAATAGCCCGCTAGATAGTTATTTATACTAATTATACTGCTACTTTTAGTATTATTAAACAAACTATACTTTTTAGCTTTTTTATTAATAAAATAAACTTATATTTAATATAAGCTTTTAAATATTTTTATTACTTTAATTTTAATATTAAATATATGCTAGGGAAAGAATATATTATTTTAGATATATTATCTTATTTAGCTAGTATAAATATTGAAAATACTTTTAATAAAACTAATTTTAAGTTTTAAAATATTAAAAAAGAACTAGATATTTAACTTATATATACTACCTCTATAGTATATATAGATAATAATTTTATAAAAAAACTAATAAAAAAGTATAAAAAAGATAAAATATAATAATATATTTTAACTATTCTATATAATAAAAAGAAAAATAAAAACCCTAATATATTATTAGTTTAAAAAAAGCTTCTATATAAATTTAAAGCTTTTTTATTAGAAACTAAGAAGCTAATTAGCTAATTTATTTACTATATTAATAAAGAAACTAGTTATTATTATCTTTATATACTAAAAAGACTTTTTAAGAATATTTTTAATATTATTTAAAATAAATCTTACCCTAGCTTCTAGCGTATTTATAAATAAGTTTCCTTTAGCTAGTATATATAGCGGCCCTTAAAATATCTTAGATCTTACTTTAAGTATTATCTATAATACTTTATTTACTAGACTTAACATTATTAACTATATAGTTTACTTTAGTTAATTTCAACCCCTTTAACGCCTTTCTATATAATTGTAATTAACTTTATTCTAGCTTTACCCCTTATTAATAAAAGCTTTAATTATATTATATTTATTATTTATAAACTTAATAAATACCTTACTCTAATCATAAACTCTATTAAGTAAATAGCTATATAATAAACTATAACTTTTATTAAATAGTTGTAAACCACTAATTAGGGAATTCTATAGGTTATTATATTAAATTATAATTAAAAATTTTTCTTTAAACTTTAAATATAACTTTTCTAGTATTTTAATATTAAGCTATTATATTTAATTATATATTACTTTTAAACTAATAGCTAAAGTAAATATTTAAACTAATTTATTAAAATTGCTTTATATTTTTTCTTCGCTATATTTAAGAATTTTACTAACTAGCCTTAGGTTCTATTAAAGCTATAAGCTTTTTTTAATAACTTAGTCTTTAAAGTTACTAGGAAGATATTAAATAAAATTATTTATAAATTTATACTACTATAGCTATTTAAGCTATTAGATAATTTCTCTAGCGATATTAATTATATTAAAGTTAGAATTAAAGCTAAAAACGCTATTAACTTTATAAATATAAATTATATATTCTATTATAATTATTAATATTAACCCTTTTATATATAGGAAGGAGATTTTATACTTTTATATTTCTATTATAGCTATAATATTCTATTTACTATATTAAAAAAGTATAGCTAATAATATATTAAACTATTTAAGATTTTAAAAAAGGTTAGAATATTTATATATTAACTTAATATTCTAGAATACTAAAATATTTATAATATCTTTTTTATTACTTAACTTAAACTTGCTTTTAATCTTTAGATTAATCCTTTTAAATAACTTTAATTATATTATCTTAGTTCTATTTTTGTTAAAAGAAATATTAATAAATATAAGTTATATAATTTAAAGTATTTAATTAATAAATATATTGTTTTTTATAGCTAAAAACGTACTTTTATTATATCATATCTTGTTCGCTAGTATAGCTATAATCCGGAAAACAATTAATAGTATAGTATTAAAAACTTTAATAATGCTATTAATCTTATAGAAGAGTATAAAAAGGCTATAAGGAATTAGCTTATTCCTTCTACTACTCTAGAAGGGACTACACTAGAATTTATTTATAATAGATAATAGGTTTAGTCTTTACTTTATTAATATATAGTGTTCAAGTAAAAAATATTTTTAAATAGTATAGCGTATAATCCTAAAGTATTAAATTAATAAAAGCGTTAGTCTTTTTTACTTTATTAATATAGACTATTATAGTTCTAGAGCGCTCTTACACTTAATATATATAGGATAGGTATTAATAGATATAGAACCTACCTTATTTCTAGCCTACTAGCAGATAGTTTTAATAATTAATCTTATACTATACTTTATTTTATTTGTTTTGTCTAGTTTGCAATATATTTACTTATATTATATTAAATTTTTAAAATTTAATATAAATATTACTTTTTATTATTTAAATTTAAATATTTTTAGTCTTCTTAATAGTTATAATATATTATAGATTTAAAGGAATATTAGCTTAATATAAGAAAATAAAAGTATTTATATAAAAATACTTTTAAAATAATATAAATATATTAAAGATTAATAGCTTAAAATAGTTATATATATAGTCTTATAAGATAATATTTTAATAAAAAAATAAATAATTATAAAACTAAATAAATTAAAATTATTTATAAAGTTAGAAATATATATATCTCCTTACTTTACTTATTATATAATATTACTAGTCTAGTAAAAGAAGAATAAATTACTATATTCTTATAGTTTATAACTATTTAAAATAATAGTAATATATTAAAAATAGTTAAATTTAAAATATATAAAGACTTAGTAAAAGCTTATAAAGATTTAATAGCTTTTTATTATATTCTATTAAGCTTTTTAAATTATATATTAATTTTATTCTATTTTTTATATATAATAGAACTAAATAGCTATTTAATTATATTTAATATATTACTAGAAAAGTATTAATAAAACTCTTTAACTATATTAAAAGCTTAAGCTCTTACTCTTATATAATAATAATAGTTAAAAGAAACTAATTAAAAAAACTAGAAAAAAGGCTTTTATTATAGTAAAGAAAGTATATATATTATTAAAAAAGTATAAAAAGTACTTCTATTAAAAGAAATTATATTTTAATAATAAGGATAAAAGAGTTTAAAGCATTCTTAATAATAAAGAATCTAGCTTAATAGTAAGATAAGTTTAATAGAATTTTATAATTATTTATATATTACTTATTTCTTTAATAATATCTTTAATATCTTCTTTTCCTCTTTATCTATAAAGTACTACTATATAATAATTTTTATAAAATAAAGATTATTAATCTTTTTATTATAGTAATTCTTTTAAAATAATTAAAAATAGTTATATATTATAATAATAGGCTCTTTTACTATAGTTTCCTTTAATATATTATTAAAAATAAATAACTCTAAGTTAACTATTTTATTAGTAGCTACTATATATAGCTAGTTATTCTTTTTAAAAAGGTATAAATTTACTTATTTAAGAATATATATTTAGTATAAAGGAAAAGTATATATTATAATATATAAAAAGCTATAGGCTAGCGAGATTATCTAGTAAGGAGAGTAGATAATAAGGAATATTAAGAGAATTTATAATAAATTAAAAAAGTGTAAATTATATATCTAGTTAGCTATTTATTTAATTACTTAATTACTTAGCTAGTTACTTACTTAGTTACTTGCTTATTTACTTACTTACTTACTTATTTACTTACTTATTTACTTGTCTTTACTTTACACTTATAGAATAAATACTAGCTAATAAAAAATATATTATAATATAGCCTTTTAAGTATATAATCTAATTAATTTATAGAATATAAATAGACTTAATATAAGTAGTAAAGAAAAAATTATTTATTATCTTTTTAAAAATTAATTTCTTTAAGAATATATATTTAAGTATATTATAATTCCTTTATTATACTTATATTACTATTAACTAGATAAACTATTATATATACTCTCTTACTTTCCCTACACTAGCCTTACTACTATACTATATATCTTATACCTTTATAATATAACTTATATTATGTATTTTTATATTTATTAATTAAATAAAATATATATTAATTAATTATATAGTTAGTTTATATAATTTTTTTATAAAGTTCTTAATAAATAATCTATTATATTACTATTTTAAGGATTTTATCTTCTAGTATATATATAATTTTATTTATTTAATATTTAAACTAAAAATTAATATAAAAGTATAGTATTTATTTAAAGAATTATTTATTACTTTTTTTAGTTCTATATTCCTATACTATCCTAGTTTATTAAAAAAAATTCTTTAGTTTATTTTTAAAGTACTTCTATTTATAATTATATTATTTATATATTTATTATCTTTATTTTAGTTATTTTATTTTATTATATTATTAAAGGTTATAATAAGTAACTTAAATACTTTCTTTATATTTTATAAAGTATTACTTAATATATTAATTTATTTTTACTTTTTATATTTTATTAATATTTATTTTTAAATATTATTATTTATTATTATAAAAGATAATATATTTAAGTTTATATTACTTATTAAGTTTTTAACTTCTTTATTATTAATTAATAATAAATATAATAATAAAAGTTTTTATAAAATATTTAATTATTTTTATACTTAGTTTTTTAATTAATAATTATATATTATTATAATGTAGCTCCCTAAGTACGTAATCTAATTAGTTTATAAAACATAGATAAACTTAGTGTAAGGAGCAAAGAAAAAATTATTTATTACTTTTCTGAAAATTAGTTTCTTTAAAAGTATATATTTGTATTATACTTATATTACTACTAACTAGACGAACTACTATATATACCCTTTTACTTTCTTTACGCTAGCCTTATTACTATACTATATATTTTATACTTTTATAATAAAGCTAAAAGCAAAGCATTTAAAAAAAGTAATATAAGTATATAAGTTAGAGCTAAGAAATAGTGCAGCATAGTAGATAATTAGTATTTATTATTAATATATTCTCTATTATTATTTAAATAGCTTATTTACTTATCTATTTTTTAATTTTTTTTTAAAAAGAGTAGAGTAAGTATACTTTATTATATTAACCTACTATTTAATTTATATTTAAATATAAAGTAGAAACAATAATAGGGATTATAAAGACTTTAAAGAATATTAAGGTATAATTTTAAGAAATTTTAATAAACTATTAGAACGCTAAGAGAAGTAGCTATATAGAATATTAGTTTAAGCTATAAATAGTAAAGGTAAAAGTAAAAAAATTTATAATTTTAATTCTATTTTTAAAAAAAGTATTACTAAATTAGTTAATAAAGATATAATAAGCTTAGAAGTTAGAAGTTAAATATATAGTTAAATTATCTTTATAAATAGAACTAAGTAAGTAATTATACTAAAAATACTTATTAGATTTAATAGCTTACTAATTAAAAGAAAAAGGTTATATTAGCTAAGCAGCTATAGTATATACTGCTTACTTAATAAAGTAAAAGCAATTATAATAATAGAAGCCTTAACTAGTTTAAAAAACTTAGTAAGCTTAATAGGTAAAGTAGTATAAAGATTAGAAAATAAGCTATAATTATAAAAGCTATAAACTAAATATATAGGAAATAGTTAGGAATTAAGTTATAAACTAAGTTCTTAATTAGTTAAATACTTTGTAGTTTAATTTCTTTAATATTTATATCCTTTTTATTATATAATTTATATAACTTGTTTTTAGCTTATAATTAATACTTATATTAAGCTAAATCTTTATTTAGAATAGCTATTACTAGTAGCCTATTACACTTAATAGCGATTTGTTTTTTTTAAAGAATATTATAAATAGAGGGCAATAAGCTAGTAGAATAAAATAGCTAAATATTTAACTTTCTATAACTATTAATAATATTAACTTTAATATAGCTACTTAAATAATAATTCTACTCTTTTTTATAAGAAGAATACTTATAATATATATAATTAATTAAATACTAGTTCCTAAAATACCTAGTATACTATACTTTAATAAAATAAATATTACTAAGTTTTTAAATATATATATCTAAATATATAAAAATTATTAAATACTAGATATAAAATATTTTAATTAGCTTTTTTATTATTATAAACTATAGATTATAAAAAAAATATAAATAGGAATAAAGTATTTATATAGTAACTAAGAAAATATATATAAAAGTATAAAATAAGAGTATTATAATTTAGATAATAAATAAAAATAATTTACTTATAGGTTTCTAGAAGGATTTATTATATAAAAATATATTAAAAGCCTAGTATAATACTATTATTATTTCTATTCTATTGTATATAAATTTATAATAAAAAGTTTTTTAGATAATTATAATTATATATAATTGTTTTTAAAAAAGCTTTTTAAGGGTATAAGAGCTTATATTATTTATAAATTAAAGTATAATCTAAATAATCCTAAGACTATAAATTATTAAAGTATTTATAAGTTTATAGATAAGCTAGTAATATAGGAAAAGTGACTTTAGCATTTTAAACTAAACTTATAATATATAAACTTTTCTATACTAATATCTATAATAAGATTAGCAAATATAAATATAATTATATCTATAGTTATTACTTTATTAATAATAAATTAATATTTAGTATTAGTATTTATAGCTATAATTACTTTTATTATTTAAGTTATATTAAATAGACTAGGTAACTTATATATTATATTATATTAAGCTACTATTATAGGCGCTAGCTATATTAAACTAAATTAATAATCTATTTTACTAGTTTTAAAAGTTATATTTTAACTTAGTAAAAATAGAAGCTATATAATATAACTTTAGTTTTTACTATTTATAGTAATAAAAAGGTATATATATAAATATAATACCTATTTAAGTAGGGTATAAAATAGGGGCAAATATAATCCCTATTAAAAAATACTTTATTTATAATATAATTTATAATATTTAAAAAGATCTATCTATAATTAGCTAGCTATCTATTAATTATATATATTAAAATAAGTATAGCTAGATAAGTATTAAAATATTTAAAAACCTAGAACTAAAACTTATTTTTCTATAGGGGCTTAATAATTATATAGTAGAAGTATTAAAGTAAATTACTATATAGGAAAGTCTAAAAGTTAATTTTATTTCTATTTAATTTAAAAATAATTATAGTTAAGCTAAGGAGATAAATAAGGAATTAAAGGTAGAGCTTAAAAACTTAGTTTATTTATATAAAGTTTATAATAATTAAAAGAAGTAAAAGTTAAATATAGATATATATATATTAATAAATTAATTAAACAAATATATAAAGTATAAGGGTAAGATACTTACTTTTAAAATATTAAGAGCTAGGGAATATAAATCTACTATTAATATAAATAAAAATAATAATAATATTAGCTTTATAATTATTAATAAATCTATACAAATAAAAATAAAAGATATACTTATAATTCTAATATATTTTATAAAGTTATAAAAGAAAAAGGCTAATAATTAAAAAATAAAAACTATTAGTTTAATATTATATTTAAGTTTAGATATAATCCTAGATAAGAATATTGACTTATTAGTAAGATAGGCAATCAAATTGTTGCTTTTTTTATATAAAAGTTTAATAAATATATATTTAGAAATAGATAAGTAATATAATAGATAAAATCTAATATTAATTAAAGTTTCTATAGTTAAAACCTATAGTTTTTATAATAATATATATATAAGTATTTACTTAATAATAGTTATTAAAGTTAATAGCCTATAAGTAAATATATTAGTAAATACTAGTATAAAAGTTAGTATAATAAGCTAAAGTATTATATATAAAGCTAGTATTCTAATTATATAAAGACTAAATATATATATAGTTTCTATAAATATAAAATATAAGCAATAGCTTAAAATTGCTAAAGAAGTAATAATAGAAGTTAATAAAGCTATAATAATTACTTTTTTCTTTATATTAAGCTATACTTTATAGGATTATATTCTTAAATAGTTTTAGTAAGTTAAATTAAAATTAATTATTATATATATAAATAATTAGACTTATAAATATATTATTATTTCTAATAATAGTATAATAAAAGTTAGATTTAAAAGTACTACTAAATAAGCTATGAAATTTTCTATAAAAATTATTTAAATAACTAGCTAAATAATTAGTTATAGTATTACCTAGCAATAATTAAAAACTTTATATTTATTAATAATTATAAAGAATAGTTATTAATTTAATTACTAAATAGCGCGTAGCTAATTAGGGTTTTATATACCTAGGTATATAAAATGCTAAGCTAATTAAATTAAGTATTAAACTCTAAATAATATTCTATTTAAATTATATAATATTAAGATATTTTTCTAATAAAAATATATATATAAGCAGTATAGGAATAAGAGCGTTTTAACTATATAAAGTAAGAAATATTAGGTAGGAATTCTATTTATTATAGAGGCTAGATTTTAAATTTA
Source organism: Bacidia gigantensis (assembly GCF_019456465.1). Classification (NCBI taxonomy): domain Eukaryota; kingdom Fungi; phylum Ascomycota; class Lecanoromycetes; order Lecanorales; family Ramalinaceae; genus Bacidia; species Bacidia gigantensis. Next base: position 553,231 of record NW_025408606.1, read on the forward strand.
TAATAGAAGTTTTAGTAAATACTACTTATAAATAAAAAGTAGATAAAGTATATTTAGTAAATATATTAGAAATAGATAGATCTAGTCCTAGTAGGATAATAAATTAGAAGTAGTATATAATAATACAAGTATAAGGACAATAATATATAGAGGTAATAATATATATTAATATTTTATAGATTCCTTAGAAAAATAATAGCTATAATAGTTAAATTATTCTAAAGTTTTTATTTATAGAATATAAATAGCAACTTATAATAAAGTATATATAAAGATTTTTTATTAATAATATACTTTTAAAATAAAAATAGAATTTATTAATATAAGTATTATTAAATTAGGAAGCTATATTAACTTAGGATTTTTTAGAAATTAGAAGTATTTATAGTAATATAGCTCTACTTTAACTAATATAAATAGTTAACTATTATATATAATAAGCTATAAGTTTTCTAATATTTTATAAGTTATAATAAACTATTATTAAAATATTAAAAAAGTATTTATTATAGGGATTGCTAAAGCTATATTATAAGCTATATTATAACTTTTAATTCTTAGTTAAAAAGAAAAATAATAAATATTAAATTATAAATATAATAACTTATATTAATATAATAACTATATATAATATAAATCTACTATTAAATATAAAAAAATTTATAGAGGAGTTTATAGAAATATAGCTTACTTTCCTAATTAATTTCTTTTTAAAATATAACTAAGTAAAGCTAGTTTAATAATTATAAAATTTAATAGCAATATAAATACTACTTAGTTTATTATATATAATTTAGCTTCTATAAAGAGGGACTAATTTAATTATATAATTTATCTATATTATAATATATATTTTAAAGAATTTAATTCTATATATTATATAGCAATTTATTAATAATATTAGTATAAAGGGTCTTTATATATAATATAATAAAGAGGAAGCTATACTTAGTATCTATGATTTTATTACAAAGTATATTAAAAATCTTAATTAAATACTATTAAATATTAAATATTCTAATATAACTATTTCTAGTAAAAAATTGCAGTTCTATATAGATAAAATTAAGATTATTAGTTATATATATAATATAAATAGGAAGTCCTTTAATATAGTAAAGATTATTAAGATTTTATAATAGCTAAGCTACTTTAATACTATAAAATATATATATATTTCTAAAAGTCTATATTTACTATTAAATATAAATAGAAGGCTTCTTACTAATTACTAATTTAATTTATATATTATTATAGAAGGATATTCTATTTATCTAAAAAGCAGAGCAACAAAAGGTAATAAATTATTTTAAAAAAGCTTTAATTAATATACCTACTTTTAAACTACTTAATTATAATAATAATATAAATAAAATTATTTTAGTTTTAAATACTAGTTTAAAAGGCTAAAGAGGCACATTTATATAAGTAGATAAAGATAGTAAGAAATACTATTTTTCGCAATATAAAAGTGGTTTATAGACTAGCGCTAAAGCAAAGTATAATACTAGTAAATATAAATATTATAGCTTATTTAAAATACTAAAATAGGTGTAGTTTTAGTTATATAATATAAAGTTTATTATTAAAATTAATATAAATATATTAGTTATATAACTAAATTATATAGCTATAAATCTATTAGAAGCCCTTATAACTAAATAGCTTATATAGATTTAATTATTTAATTTTAATATTTATTATATATTAGGATTAAAATATATTATAGTTAATAGCTTATTTTAAAAACTAATTACTATAGAAGATAAAAAAAAGCTAATAAAAAAAGAAAATATTAATAATTTTATTATTAGGGAATTATAATATATTTATATTTATTTTATATATATTAAGCTAACTTTACTTCTACTAATAAATAATTATAGAGAGATATATTAAGAAATTATATAATATTTAATAATATTAAAATAGCTATTAAATTTAAAGAATAGAAATAAATTTTAGCGCTTTAAGTTAGATACCCTTTAGTATATAATATATAAATATATATTATTTTAAAGAGCGAGAAAGAATATGCCCCTATAATAAATAGTTAATCTATATAAAAAGCAGCTAGAGATTTTAAAAGAGCTATATAATTAAAATAATTACTATAGATATAAAAATACTTACTATTATATTATAAATAGGTATTAGTAGCTTAATTTATTTTAAGATATTTTAAAGTATATTATATCTTATAATACCTATTAGAAATATACTTTAAATTATATATATAAAGAGTTTTATTTTATATAGACTGCTAGTATATAAAATAGAGTAGTAGTTAATATAGTATATATATTACTATACTATAGTAAGTAGTATTTAATTATTATATATAATAATCTTAATAGTTAAGCTAAAAGCAGAGTAATTAATAATAATAATTTAAAAACTATTACTAAGTTTTTCTATAAAAAGGTAATAATATAGTATAGCTATATAAAAGTACTTATTAATAATAAAAAACTAAAAAATAAAAGTTATATAAATAAGCTTATAGCGTACTTTAATATTAAATATAAGTTTATTATATTATATTATTTATAAATAAATAGGATAGTTAAATATAACTATAAATTAATTATTAATATACTTATAAAAATAAGTAAAAGCAACTTTTATTAATAAGTATAATATCTACTAGCAGTACTATAAGCGGATTATATAACTATTTAAGTAAATATTAAAATAATTCCATTTTATATTCTATATAATATTAAATTAGTATTACTAATTAAGTTTATTAAGCTAACTTAGTATATTTTTTATTAAAATAAAATTATTTTATAAGAAGAATTACTTATAATATATATTAGATAATTTAAGCGATAATAAAAAGATTTAGATAAGGTAGTACTTTATTTTTATTATATATATAAGAATAATAAAAATCTATTTAATAAATTATATATAGTTTGCTTTATATTATTATAGGTAAGTAATTTAGTATTCTTATATAATTCCGCTAAGGAATTTAATTACTTTATTAATATAAAATTACTATATAAATAAATAGGATTATTTTATATTATTAATACAATAGATAGTTATAGTATATATAAGATTATAAAACTTAATAATATTTTTTTCTACTACTATTACTAGTTATTACTTAAAGAAGTTTATTTAATATAAAAAGCTAAGTATTTTTAAATAAACTATAAATATTATACTAGATTATAATATAGATTTAAATAATAAAAGCGATTAAAATAAGGCTATATTAGAAATAGCGTTGGAGCTAGAATTAGATAGTAAGATAAAGAAAGCTATTATAAGTATATAAAAAATATAGCAAGCAGTAGTAGAGTATATAAATTAAAATAAAACTTTATATATAATAGACTTAGCTAGTTGTACTATTAATTATCTAAAAAGTAGTTGTACTACTGCTAGTAGTAAAGCTTCTAAAAACCTAAAGTATAAGTATCTTCTAATACAATTTTCTAGACTATAAATATAAGCACTTATATTAGTAGATAAGAATCTAAATTATATCTATTTAAATAATTAAATATAAATTAATTCTATTTATATAGCAGGCATATATAAAGCTATAGTATTAGCTTAAAACTTTAACTTCTATAATAATAAAGCAGCTTTATTTATATTATTATTTAAATAATAAGTACTAAAAGCGCGCCTATTCCGCAAATATATAAATAAATACTTATTATATTATATTTTATATATAATATAGTAAGGGTATAATATAGTAAAATAGCTAAAAAAATATAAAAATATCTTCTATAATATATAGATTTTTTCTATATACTATAGAAGATATATACACTTACTAAAAATTAAATTTAAGTCTTAATACTATTAAGGACTAGATATTAACTACTATACTATAAGTATATTTAATATAAATAATATTTAATTATAGATATAAAAAGAGAAAAACAAAAATAGCTTACTATTTTTTAAACCTTTTTATAAAAGTATTAAGTTAAATATTTTTATTAAGAATTAAACTTAAGTTTTAATACTTTTAGGAACTATATACTAACTATTACACTATAAGAATAGGTAAAGTAAATAGTATTTAAATATATAAGTATAGAAAAGATAAAGATTTTTCTATAGTATATAGGCTTTTTTTTATATATAATAAAAAAAATATACTTACTAAGAATTAAACTTAGAATATAATACTATTAAAAGCTATATATTACTATTATATTATAAATATAGTTTAAAAAATTATTAATTATATATATAGAAATACTTTTTTTTTAATTTAATAATATATATAAGTTAGCTTATATAGTATAGTATATAATATAATTTATAAAGCATATATTACTCTAATATTATAGAACTTAAAGGATAGGTTCTTATTAGTAGGGGAATATATTATAATTATAATAATACTACTATTACTTTATAAATTTTAAAAAATTTTCTTTATTATTAGATTTAACTAATTAAGATTTTATATACTTAAGTATATGAAATTAATAGCTAATTATTCTTGATTAATAATTATATTATTAAAATTTAATTTAAATAATATATAACTATATATAATATATATATATATTTATTATAGTATTAACTAGAATCTATAATATATATAATACTATACTCTTACTACTAAATACTATAGGTATAAAAATAAAAAAAATAGAACTTTAATAATTAAATATTTAAAAAAAGCAAAATATATAATTTCTATAATAATATATATATTATAGTATTAAAGAGGAACTAGAGAAAATAATTGTAATTATAAGAGTATAGTTTTAAATATATAATTATAATTATATATATATATAGCTTATATATACTACTACGTTTGAAATTAAATACTACTCTTAAAATAAGCTATTCTATTTATATATATATAATTCCCTGCTAGAAACTTAATTACTAGTTATTTAAATCTAAATACTAAGGAGCTTTTCTTTAAATAAAATATTACTTAAGAATAGGAATAAAAGGATTAGGGCTTATAGTCTTAATATAGTTATTACTTTTAATAGCTATAATATATAATAAAAATTATAAATTTATAGAATAAGAAGATACTAAAAAAAAGTAATATAAATAAAATTAAGTAAATACCTTTTTATAAAGGAAGTAGAAGCAAAAGTAAAGTAATACTAGCTATTAATATATATAATCTATTTAAATAAGTTTACTTTTACCTTTATATTTATTATTAATAATATATATAATAGTTTATTAATACTATTAGTAAAAATTTTAGTAGAATATATATAATATTATATTAAATATAACTTTTACCTTTTTAGCTTTAATATATAAATACTAGATACTATTTAGTATTAATTAAATAAAAAGCTACTTAGTAATAGTTTCTAATAGGCAGCGCTATAATATATTTTTATACTTTAGGAATTAATTAATATAATAATATATTAATATAGAGAATTTAATTATATTATTTTTTAATAATATATAAAATATATTTAAATACTAATTTATAATTAAATATACCTTATAAGATTAAAAAGTAGTTAAAGAAATAATAAAAAAATAAAGATTTATATAAGATTAAATTAAAGTTATATAGGATATTATTATAAAAAAGTTTAAATTAAATTAGATTCCAATAATTTAAGAAAATACTTTAACTTTATATACTTTTATTAATCTTTTATAGAAATTAGTAAAGCTTATATTTAATATAAGCTATATTTTAATATTAATAAACTATACTATCTACTAATAGCTTACCTGCCTTAAGAGAAGGGTTTCTACTTTAATAAATACTATATTAAAGGATATTAAGCTAGTAATCTCTAACTTTTAAAATAAAGTCTCTTAGCTTAGTAATAAAGAGCTTGCTTAGATTAATATTATATATAATATAAATAGATATTTAATATATATAGTTAATCTGCTACTAAAGAGCAGGAGAATATAAATAGTAGTTCTATTAATTAAAAAGTAATAGTAGTTTACTTAATAAAAGGACTTTAAAGTTTTACTTATTATAATAGAAATATAGCAAAAAGGTAGGTAAGCTAGCTTATATAAGCCTTTTTAATCTTTATTATATATATATAATCTATAAATAACCTAAAATAAGTATAAGTAGTTGCTAGCTTTAAAGACTAGAATAAGCGATAGCTTATAAGTAATAAATAAAGTAGGAATATAATAAAGAAAGATAAAAAAGATATATAGGAGGATAAGGGGAAAAGTTATTACTACTTATTAAAAACCTACTAAGCTATTAAATATTAGAGATAAAATAACTAAAGCTATAAGTAAAAGCTATAGTATTTGCTTTTATTACTAGTCTATATTAATTAAACTAAAGTATAGAATAAAAAATATTAAATTTTTATTAAATTTATAAAAAGTTATACTACTAATTAAAAATATATTTAAAATAAATAATAAAATAAAATAAAATAACTTATATTGTCTTTATATTTAAAAGGCAGGAGCTTACTATAGCTTTTAAGTTAAAAGTTTAACTAAAAAAAATACTTATTTATATTTTATTTAAATATATTAAGATAAGAATTTATTAAAAAAGCTAAAGTCTAATAATATTATATATATATAGTTCTGCTAAAATATAAGGCCCACTTATTATAATAATAAACTAAATATTTATTAACTATATTTATAAAAGCTAAAGAAGCTTTTTACCTTACTTTATATAAATATAAAAAATATAATCTCTTTTCCCCTAAAAGTATAATAAAAGTAAGATAAATTATTTATACTACTATTATTTAGTTAGCTTATAAAGGATTTAATCTACTAGCTAGTCTTTAAAGAAGTATATATATATAATTAGTACTTATATAAGATTAATAGCTATCTAAATATAAAATAGCTTAAAAATTATATTTATATAATTTTCTAAACTTTAATATAAATAAACTTAAAGTACTATTATTATTATATTGCTTTTTAGCTAGATTTAAATTATTATTTTATTATTTACTTATATTATACTAAGTTTTTAAAACTTAAAATAAGTATTATTTTCTATTATTTAAACTTAAATATTCCTAATTTTCTTAATAGCTATAGTATATCGCAGATTTAAAAGAATATTAACCTAATATATAAAAATAAAAGTACTTATATAGAAATACTTTTAAAATAGTATAAATATATTAAAAATTAGTAGCTTAAAGTAGTTATATATATAGCCTTATAAAGTAATATAATTATTAATAGCTTTATCTATTATATTAAAAACTAGATAGTATCTAATAGAAAGATAAATAACTATAGGATTAAATAGACTAAAATTATTTATAAAGCTAGAGATATATATATCTCTCTACTTTACTTATTATATAATATTACTAGTTTAGTAAAAATAAAATAAATTACTATACTCCTATAGTCTATAGCTATCTAAGATAATAGTAATATACTAGAAATAGTTAAATCTAAAATATATAAAGACTTAGTAAGGGTTTATAAGGATCTAGTAGCCCCTTACTATACTTTATTAGGCTTTCTAAATTATATACTAATCCTATTTTATTTTTTATATATAGTAGAACTAGATAGCTATTTTACTATATTTAATACGTTGCTAGGAAAGTATTAATAAAACTCTTTAGCTATACTTAAAAAGCTTAAGCTTTTATTTTTATATAGTAATAATAGTTAAAAAAAGCTAATTAAAAAAACTAAAAAAAAGCCCTTATTATAGTAAAGAAAGTATATATATTACTAGAAAAGTATAAAAGGTACTTCTATTAAAAGAAGTTATATTTTAATAATAAAGATAAAAGAATTTAAAGCATTTTTAATAATAAAGAATCTAGCTTAATAGCAACATAAGCTTAGTAGGATCCTATAGTTTTCTATATATTACCTACTTTTTTAATAATATTTCTAATATCTTCCTCTCCCCTTTATTTATAAAGTATTATTATATAATAATCTTTATAAAATAGGGATTATTAATTCTCCTACTATAGCGATTCCTTTAGGATAACTAAGGGTAGTTATATATTATAGCTATAGTCTCCTCTTATATATTATTAAAAGTAATTAGATAGAATAAATAACTTTAAATTAACTACTTTATTAGTAGCTACTATATATAGCTAGTTGCCTTTTTTAAAAAAATATAGATTTACTTATTCGAAAATATATATTTAGTATAGAGGAAGAATATATATTATAATATATATAGAGCTATAAGCTAGTAAAATTATTTAGTAAAGAGAGTAAATAATAATAAATATTAAAAGAGTTTATAATAGATTAAAATAAATATAGATTATATACTTAGCTAGCTATTTATTTAATTACTTAATTATTTATTTATTTATTTAATTACTTATTTACTTATTTACTTGCTTGCTTACTTATCTTTATTTTATACTTATAGGATAAGTACTAGCTAGTAAGGGATATATTATAATATAGCTCCCTAAGTATATAATTTAATTAGTTTATAAAATATAGATAGACTTAGTATAAAAAGTAAAGAAAAAATTATTTATTACCTTTCTAAAAATTAGTTTCTTTAAAAATATATATTTAAGTGTATTGCAACTCCTTTATTATACTTGTATTACTATTAACTAGACGAACTACTATATATGCCCTCCTACTTTCTTTATACTAGCCTTACTACTACACTATATATCCTACACCTTTATAATATAATATATCCTATTTTATTATATTTATAATACTTTCTTTAATTAAATTTTCTATAATTACTTTTATTATTATATTATAGTATTAATATATTTAGCTTTATAGGGTTATTTTATAGATTAGTATTTTTTAGCTATTTTACCTTATAGTTATAATATTTTTAATATTTTATTATATTATTATTATATTCTATAATAACTTATCTTCTATACTATTTTTATTATTTATTTTATTTTATATATTATTAATATAGCTTATTATTAAGTTTAATTACTATTTTTATAAAATTATTAATATTTTTAATTTTTCTATTATAGTATATAAGCTTATTTTAAATATTATATCTTAGTCTTTACTTAAAAATAAATATTTAAGCTTTATTATTCTATTTTATTTTTATTATATAATATTAGAAAATAGTTATATAATTAGCTATTTTTTTAATTTATTATAATTATTATATTATTAATTTAATATATTATTCTTTATTAATAACTTTAAATACTCATTAGATCTATTTTCTAAATTTAAAATAATTATTAATTTATTTATAAGTTTTTATATTAGTAATTCTATTTATATATTCGTTAAAGTTTAAATTTATTTATAATAATATTTTATTTTTTATATTATAAAAGTTATATTAATTTTAATTTTAATATTTAATATATTTAAAATTAAAATTTAATTAAAATTATTAATTATTAAGTTTATTTTTTTTATAAAAGAAATTAAACTTTAAAAATTTAATTTTATTCTTTTTAATAGTAGTTAATTAATATATTATTTATTCTTATTAAAAGTATTATCTATTTATTATAAATCTAGTTATACTTATTTTAAAAGTATTTAATATATTATAACTTTAGTATTAAAACTAATAAATAATATTAGCTAATTTAACTATAAATATATAAATTAGTTCTTTTAGAATATAATTAGTAATTAAAAAATAAGTAAAAGTAAGATAATAAAATAGAATTAAGTTATAATTATTTTAGATTTTATAATAAAGAATAAAACTTATATTAAATATAAAAAAAATATTTAAAAAAAGGAATAAAAGATTCTATATATATAATTTTATTTAACTTACTTAATAATACTTAACTTTTAATTATTTTAAGCTTATTTAATCTAAAGGTTACTTAATACTTTTAGTATCTAAATATATTTAAATACTTTAGTTATTCTTTCCTTTTTTAATTATTCTTCTTTATAACCTAGTATAGCTATAGTCTTAGTCCTATAATAGTTATTTAGTTATATTTATTAAGCTATTAAACTCTTAGTATTATATATATTATAGCTTTTTAATTAATTAAAAATATATATTATATATAGTTATTTATTATTTAAATTAGATTTTAATAATATAATTATTAATTATAAATAATTAGCTATTAATTTTATATATTTAAGTATATAAAATCTTAATTAATTAAATTAAATAATAATATTATTATAACTATAATAAAAACTTATTAATAAGAAATTATTAATAAGAACTTATTTTTTAAGTTTTATAATATTAAAGTAATATATATAATATAATTTATATTATATATTATATTATATAAAATACTTTATATATATTACTAAGCTAAAGAAAAAGTACTTTTATATATATAAATAATAATTTTTTAAATTATATTTATAATATAATAATAATATATAATTCTTAATAATATTATATTCTAAGTTTAATTCTTAGTAAGTATTATTATAATATAGCCCCTAGAGTAGGTATTTTAATTAGCTTATAGAATATAAATAAATTTAATATAAGTAAAAGAAAATAAATTAATTATTACTCTTTTAAAAATTAGTTTTTTTAAAAGTATATATTTAAATATAAAATACTATATATAAGGAAATATACTAGATATTAGCCTTAATAAGTAATATATATAATATAGTTTATTAATAATAAATTAATTAAAAGCTATCTAAAAAGTTATAGTAAAAGTAAGGCTTTATACTAAGCTAGGTAAGGCTAAGCTAAGCTTAGTTAAAATATTCCTATCCTACTTATATTCTAATCTATAATAATATATTATTAAAAATAATAAAAATAATATCTTTATTATTAATATAACCTTATCTTTATTTATTAATATCCTAGCTTTTATAGGGAATTATCTTTATTTAATTTAATTAAGTTTTACTTATACTTTAATCCTTTTATATTAGAAAAAGCTTATCTTATTAGAGGCTATAGTAATAGTAAGGTTAAGCTAATTAGACTAAGGATTATATTAGAAGGGTATTTAAATATATAGAAGGAATAATAATAAGTAGAAACTAATTAGTTAAAAAGAGTATTAAAAATTAAAAGTTATTTAAAATTAAATTTAAAAGTAATTAATAAGTAATTAAACTAATAGACTATAGAAAGCTAGCTAATTCTAAGTTTAGTAAAATAGTATATTAAAAAAACTATATTAATTATAATATAGATTATTTATTATATAAAGATATAGTTTATAAAGGCATAGTAATAGTAAAAAATTAGCTTATAAAAATATATAAAAGGAGCTTATTAATATATATACTATAGAGGCTTATATATATAGTAAGGAGGAGACTAGTTTAAATATATCTTATTTAATTTATCTTCTAATTAGTTAGAAACTATAACTATAAGGTATTCTTTTATAAGCTATTTTAAGAGCCTTTAATTATTTTTATTTAATTAGTTAAAAACTATAGTTTTAAGTAATATAAATATACTTTATTTCTCTATCTCTTTTATATATATTTTAGCTTTATATTTTAAACTAATAAGCTTAGAAGAGGAAAAATAAAAATAATTATAACTATTTTCTTTATCTCTTTTTAGTATATTTTATATTAAGAACCTAATAATTATTTTGAAATCTTAGAATCTAGCTTTTTTTATATATTATTAATTAATTTAAGCTATTTTAATAAGATTATTTTTATTAGTCTAAGCTATTTTAATATTATTATTTTTATTATTTTTATAATTTATATAAATTAAGTTATATTTAAAAGAGTTTCTAATTAGCTAGTAGCTATTAGTAAAAAGATTTAAAAAAGAGGAATAATAGTAGAGCTTAGTCTAGCTAAGATTACTTATTTTTCTATAGTTTTTAGTTAATTAACCTACCTAGTAAAAGGGTTAGAGAATAAATAGTTTTTAATAAAAGCTTTTAAGGTATTAAGGCTATTTCTAGATTTTAATATTCTAAGACTATAATAATACTTAATCTTTTAATATTACTATTATTTATAAAGAAATATACTAGGTATAAGCCTTAATAAATAATATATATAATATAATTAATGAATAATAAATTAATTAAAAACTATTTAAGAAATTATAATAAAAGTAAAGCTTTATATTAAGCTAAGTAGGGCTAAGCTAAGCCTAATTAATATATTCTTATCCTACTTATATTTTAATTTATAATACTATATTTCTTTTATTATACTTATATTACTATTAACTAAATAATTTATTATATATACTTTTTTACTTTCCTTATACTAGCTTTATTATTATATTATATATTCTCTATCTTTATAGTATTTTATAAAAAAATAAAAAACTTTTAAGTACTTTTTAAATTATATTTAATATAGACTAGAGTTAAATTCTAAATAAATATTATAAATATATTATTAAAAGCTTAATTCTTAATTAATATATTAAGTTAACTTATTTTTAAATTAAACTTTCTTAAAAAAATATTTTAAAACTTCTTTAAATAGGTTTTAATATTAAAAGTATACTAGAGGTAGCCTTTAATAAATTATATATTTTATTATTTAATATTTTTAAAATAAAAAATTTTTTACTTTTTTTTTTTACTTTTTTATATATATCTTTAATAATATAAATTTTAATAAAATATATACTAGTGTAAAAACTTAGAAGTATATATATATATTTAGCTAAATTATATAAAAATAAAGTTTATATTATATAAGTATAGCTATATAGCTTTAAAATTCTATTTTTTTAAAGTTTTAATTTTTAAAAAAATTATATAGTTTTAACCCTAAGTAGAAAAGCCCTAGCTCTAAAGAGCTTAGTTTAAATATTTACTTAAAAAGACTTTAATTTAGATTTTAGTTTAAAGTTACTTTAAGTATATATTAAATATATTTCTAATACTAATTTTATAAAAAATAACTTTTTTAAAAAAATTATTTTTAAAATAAATTAAACTCCTAAATAAATATTATGATCTTGCGTAATAAACGTGACTAGGTAAACGCTATAGGATAGAAACTATAGCTATACTAGATTATAAAAAAGAACAACTAAAAGGAAAAAAGGATAGCTAGAGTACTTAAGTATACTTAAATACTAAGAGTATTAAGTAACCTTTAAATTAAGTATACTTAAAAAGATTAAAAGTTAAGTATTATTAAGTAGGTTAAGTAAAATTATATATATAAAACTTTTTGTTTTTTTTTCTAAATAGATTTTTTTATATTTAATATAAATTTTATTTTTTATTATAAAATTTAAAATAATTATAATTTAATTCTATTTTGCTATTTATTTTTATTTATATTTTAACTACTATTTATATTTTAAGAAAACTAACCTACTAACTTATAATTAAATTAACTAATATTATTTATTAGTTTAAATATTAAAATTATAATATATTAAATATTTTTAAAATAAATATAATTAAATTTATTATAAATAAATAATACTTTTAGTAAAAGTATATAATATATTAATTAACTGCTACTAAAGGGGTAAAACTAAACTTTTAAAGCTTAATTTTTTTATAAAAAAAAGAATAAACTTAATAATTAGCTATTTTAATTAAATTTCTATTTTAAATTAATATTTAATATTAAGGGTAAAATTAAAATAGCTTTTATAATAATATATATAAAAAATAAAATACTATTATAAATTAATTTAAACTTTAGAAAATATATAGATAAAATTACTAGTATAGAAACTTAAAAATAAATTGAAAACTATTCTAAATTTAAAAAATAAATCTAATAAATATTTAAACTTATTAATAAAAAATAATATATTAAATTAATAATATAATAACTATAATAAATTAAAAAAATAGCTAATTATATAACTATTTTTTAATATTATATAGTAATAATAAAATAAAATAATAAAGTTTAAATATTTATATTTAAGTAAAAACTAAAAAATAATATTTAAAATAAATTAATATAATATAGTAGAGAAATTGAAAATATTAACAATTTTTTAAAAATAGTAATTAAAATTAATAATAAGCTATATTAATAATATATAAAATAAAATAAATAATAAAGATAATATATAGGATAAATTATTATAAAATATAGTAATAATATAATAAAATACTAAAAACGCTATAACTATAAAGTAAAATAACTAAGAAGTATTAATTTATAAAATAACTTTATAAAACTAAATATATTAATATTATAATATAATAATAAAAATAGTTATAAAAAATTTAATTAAAAAAAGTATTATAAATATAGTAAAATAGGATATATTATATATAATTACTAGTTAAAAAACTAAGTATAAAAATAATTAAATATTTTATAAAAATTTCTATTGTTATATTTATTATTAATTAATAATAAAAAAAATAAAAGCTTAGTAAGTAATATAAACTTAAATATATTATTTTTTATAATAATAAATAATAATATTTAAAAATAAAAATTAATTAAATATAAAGAATAAAAATAACTTAAATAAAAATAATAAATATATAAATAGTATAATTATAAATAAAAATACTTTAAAAATAAATTATAGAATTTCTTTAATAAGCTAAAATAGTATAAAAATATAAAACTAAAAAATAGTAATAAATAACTATTTAAAAAAATATTATATTTTTATATTAATTTTTAGCTTAAATATTAAATAAATAATATTATATATATACTAAAAAATAAAATCTTTAAAATAGTAATATAATAAATTATTTATTAAGAATTTTATAAAAAAACTATATAAACTAATTATATAATTAATTAATATATATCTTATTTAATTAATAAATATAAAAATAAGTTTTTTCTAAAATATAGAAATAAATAGTATAATTTATATTATTAATTTCTAATAAAAAAACTAAAAAATAGAATATACTTACTATATATTTTATAAAAAGAAAATTAACTTTTAATATAATAATAAAATTTTATATAATAATACTATAAAAATATATTATATAAAATATATTAAAATAAGAAATTATAATAAAAAATATTATTTAAAGTAATAATTAATAATTTTAGTAAAGTATAAAATACTAAAAAATATAATAAAAATTAATTTAATTATAAAAAAAACTATATAAATAATAATAGCTATTTAATAGTATAATAAAAATATAATATTTAATATATTAGAAATAGCTATTTATAATATTATACTAGGAATACCTTAATTAAAAAAGTAGAACTTAATTATTAACTAATTATTTAGAAAACTAAAGTTTAAAAATAAGCTTATTATTAAAGTTTAAAAACTTAAATAGTTAATAATAATAACTTTAAATAAAAAAATCTAATAAAATATTATAAATATTTATATATTTTAAATCTTAAAAAATAAATAGTTAAGTAATATACTAACTTTAATAAATATAAAAAAAAAGTTAATTAATTATAAAACTAAAAGAAAAAATATTAATAAAAACTTTTATACTATTAGAATATAGAAAATAAATATACTTTTTTAAAGAAAAATAAAAAGAAAAAACATTATTATTATATTAATTTTAAAACTATTAAATTAAATTAATAGATAATAAGTAATTAATATTTAAATTTATATATTAATTATTAAAAATAGAACTTAAAATTTTAAATAAGTATTTAAAAAAAAACTTTATAAAAAAATTTATAAAGTTATTATTTTCTTTAGCTAAATACTTAATTTTTTTTATTTTAAAAAAGAATAATAAACTATAATTATATATAAACTATAAAAAATTTAATAATATTATAATAAGAAATTAATATTTATTATTAAATATAAATAAACTTAGAAATTATTTATAAAAGTTAAAATAGTTTTTAAAACTTAATATATATAAAATATATAATTTTATATAAATAATTAAAAATTATAAATAAAAAATAGCTTTTAAAATAAAATATAAATTATATAAATATATAGTTATATTTTTTAAACTAATTAATATATTATTATATACTTAGATAATATATTTATATTTTTAAAAACAATATAATAATATATAAAAGATATTAAGAAAATATTTATATATTTAATAAAAATAAATTTTAAGCTTAAACTAGAAAAATATAAGTTTTATAAAAAAAAAAAAATTTTTTAAAATATATTATAAATATTAAAAATTTAATAATAAATTTAGAAAAAATATAAGTAATACTAGATTAGCTAGAATTAATAATAGTTAAAAAATTATAATTATTCCTTAGAATAATTAATTTTAATAAAAGATTTATATAAAAGTTTTTATAAATTATATTACTTTTAATAAACCTTATAAAAAAAGATATAGAATATAACTAAACTAAAAAATAATAGCAAGTATTTAACTAGTTAAAAAAAAAATATATAAAAACTTTAATATTAAAAACTTTTTAATTAAGAAAAGTAATTTAAATTAAAACTAATATATTAAATATTATAATAAAAGTATATTTATAATAAAAAATAAATAATAAATAATATTTTATAATATACTATTCCTATAAAATAATAGATATAAAATAAAACTATAATATTTATAATAAAAAACTAATAATAATAATAAATATATTTTAATAATACAGAATATATATAGAAAAAGTAGAAAATATTAAAATATTTATAAACTATAAGAATTTAGTATATTTTATAATAATAAAGTAACTAAATTAATAATAAATAAAATAGGTAGAACTATTAATATAATATAAATTCTAAATTAATTATATATTAGGAAAAAATAGTATTATTGCTAATAAACTTAGTAGATAACTAAATTTATACTAATAGAAATATAAATATTTAGTAGTAATATTTAAATAAAATAATAATAAAATATTATATTTAATATAAATTAATATATTAATAAAAAATAGCTTTATTACCTAAATATAGGAAATATATTAAAATAATAAAATAGCTTAAAAATAAATTAAATTAGAATAGAAAAAGCTACTTAAGTATTAATAAAAGTACTATATACTAAAAAAACTTTTATAAATATTAATATAAAGATATTATAATAATTTAAAATATAGATATTTTAGAATAGTTAAAATATATAAATTTATTAAATAAAATTAATTTTTATTAAATATAAGAATAGTAATTAATAAATATATTAAGAAGTACTTTTTATATAAAAGAAATAAAGCTAAAAATTATAAAAAATATAGTTATTTATAAAAGATATACTTACTAAAATTTCTATAGTAATATATTATAATAAATTTTATAATAAAGTTATTATTATTATAAAACCTAAAAACTAAAAAGATATATAATACTATAATAGTTATAATTAATAAATATATAAAATATATTATAATAATACTATTTAATAAAATATATAATATAATATAACTAATATATATATTTTTAAATAAAATAATTAGAATTAAAAGATTTTTAAAAAAAATAATCTTAAATAAAAATAAACTATTTATATTTTTATTTTAGAAAATAATTATAATAGAAACTAGAATAAAGCTAAAGCTCTTTATAATATATTACTTAAAAATAAATAGTTAAATAAAAAAAATAAATTGTATATTAAAAATATATTTATAATATTATATAGATTAGAACTAGAATAACTAAATAAAGTTTTTACTTATTATAGAATTAGTATTTAATAATTTAATATTAAATACTATAAAGATAGTATTATTTTATATAAACTATAAACAAAACTTAAATATAAATAATATATTAAAAAAATTATTAAAATTATAAAAAGCTATTAAATATATATTAAAATTAGAATAAATATATAAAAATATTATA
Source organism: Bacidia gigantensis (assembly GCF_019456465.1). NCBI lineage: Eukaryota > Fungi > Ascomycota > Lecanoromycetes > Lecanorales > Ramalinaceae > Bacidia > Bacidia gigantensis. The sequence continues at coordinate 570,851 of NW_025408606.1, forward strand.
AATTCTCTAGAAAAAGTATAAATCAAAATAGAAAAATAAGAAAATAAATATAAAATAAATAAACTTTAGCTAAAAAAAAGAAATAAAATATAACTTTATATAAAGAATCTTAGAATAAAATAACTAAGTAAGAAACTAGATTACTTATAAGTTAGCCTATTTAAAATATAAAGATAAAAAAGATTTATTAATTATAAACTAGAATTATTAAATAATATTAAAATATATTTAATATTTTATATATTACTTTTAAAAAGCAAAAAACACTAAACTAATTTTAATATTATTTAGATATAAACCTAAAGAAAATAATACTTTTAAAGTTAAAAAAATATTAAAAGAATAATATAATTAATACTTTATTAAATAGAAAAACTATTTAAAAGAAGAAAATATATAAAAGTTAAAAAAATATTTACTACTTAACTATATAAGGAAGCTTTAATACTTCTAATAGTATTAATAATAAAAGTAAATAAAGCATTTTGTTATTATTAAATTAATTATAAAAAAAAATTAAAATTATTAAAAAAAAAAAAATTACTAATTGCTAGATTTAATTTAAAAGTTAAAATAGATAGATATATATTATTAGATTACTATTTTTACTTTTTTTTATAATATTTATCTTTTTCTATTTCTAAAATATTTTTTATATTTAGATTTTTTAGTTAATTTAGTTTTTTTAAATAAAATTATTTTATTTTATAAATATATAATAGCTTAAAATAAATAGCTAGTTTTTATTTATCTAAATTATTAAAAATATTATATTACTTATTTATTTTTTTCTTAAAAAAAACTAAATTATATTTTTTATTATATTTATTATATTTAATATAATAAACTAATTAATTAGTTTTTATATATTTAGAGTTTTAAGAAATATAGTTTTTATAGCAATATATAATAATATAATAATTATAATTTTTTTTTTAGAAGTATAATAATAATATTAAATATTATTATTAATAGATTATATAATATAATTAAAAGAATTATATAATAAAGAAAATTAATAACTAAGGACAATTATATTAAAGAGGGAAATAATATTATAATTTTATATAATAAATATAATTAAATAAATATTATAAAATAAAAACTATAACTATATTAGATTATAAAAAAAATAATTAAAAAAAAAATAGCTAAAGTACTTAAGTATATTTAAATACTAAAAGTACTAAGTAACTTTTAAATTAAATATACTTAAAAAGATTAAAAATTAAATATTATTAAGTAAATTAAATAAAATTATATATATAAAATTTTTTATTCTTTTTTCTAAATAGATTTTTTTATATTTAATATAAGTTTTATTTTTTACTATAAAATTTAAAATAATTATAACTTAATTTTATTTCGCTATTTATTTTTATTTATATTCTAATTATTATTTATATTTTAAAAGAATTAACTTATTAACTTGTAGTTAAATTAGCTAATATTATTTACTAGTTTAAATACTAGGGTTATAATAATAAATAAACCTTTAAAAGGCTTTAATTAAACTTTTAGTAAACCTTAAATAAACCTTAAACTAGACTCTTTATTAAACTTTATTAAAAATATAATTAAAGTTTATTTAAAAAGACTTTAAAATAAGTTTTTTTAAGTTTTATTTAAAGTTTTTTTAAGTTTATTTTAAAAATCTATAGTTTTTCCCTAAGATATAAAAGTATTAAAAAAATTAAAAAGTTAAAGCTTTTATAATTTAATAAGTTTATTTTTTTTATTTTATTACTAAGTTTACTTTAATAAGTTTAAAGCTTTAAAAGTAAATAAAATTTATTAATAAATTTAATTATAAAAAGTCTTTACTTTTAGAAAAAATAATAAGTTTAACTTATTAAGTTTTATTAAATTAATATTAAGAAAATAAACTACTTATATATAGGCGCTAGTATCTATTAGCTTCACTAACCCTAAGCGCTAGGTAACTAATATATATATTTTAGTTAGATTTCTTATAAAAAGGAATTTTTAATAATTAGTTTTTTAAATAATTTAAATATTATTTTATATTCCTTAGAATACTAGTACTCCGCTAGCTATAGTATTATATTAAGCTATTTAATAGGTATATACTTAATTAATTTATAATAATTATTATTAATAATTATATTAGTGTGGTGGCGATTTGCCTCAAAGGTAAGTTAATAACTAAATACGCTAGCTGCCTTTGCCGAGGCCCTAGATCGAAGGATCGCAAACTCTGATCTTATGCTTCAATTGTGACAGATTAAAGTGAGATTGTTTTGACCGTCTTTCAACGTGACCATGAAGCAAGCAAGTGAGGATGTGCAAAGCTAGATCAAGACATTCAGTACATGTAAGAGGGATGGTTCTCTCTTCCAATGAGAGGACCGTCGGTAGCTGACTGACCTGAACAAGCATGACGCATCACGAAAACTGATCCTGTCCTGAACCTCTAAACGATCTCGACCGATTCCCTCTACGTCTCCTTTTTGGCTATCTAACCCAGACCCGTGGGATGTTGCAGGAGCAGAGAAGGTTATCGACTACATCAGGCCGAGATGGGAAACTATAGAAATCGTCATTACCAACCATCATTAGACGAGGAGTTGGAAACACCATGCGCAACAATCATGTAGTGCTTGGCTAACTTACAGATTCACAAATCGAGTAAAATGTCTCGGTAAGGCGACTATTGACGCTCAAAGGCATTGGGATCAGCAAGGAAGCTTCAATCCTAGTCAGCTTCGCCTGTATGAGCATATTACCAAACCGCGTATAGATTTCGTAGCCGCTGTTTGGGGTTTAGCAACACAGGGTCACGTTAGGAAGGGGCCAGGGGAGCGAAAAGAAGCACAGTGATGCGCGTTAGCATCAGATTCCGGGATACATTATTGCGAGACCTTGGAAAAGAGCAACACGTCAGGATCGTCGGGAGATGCTTGTCTATGACTGGCTATACTCCATCCGTCCAGCACATCAGGCAGAGATGGTTTTTACCGCAACAGCCGACACCGTTAGTGCATATGACTTGCAATCATGGGTCAATGTCATGCTTAAACGATGACTATTTCTAAGAACCATGATATAATGGCATCATTGGATACGAATAAACTCAATCGGCGATAACAAGTTGATCAAATTGTTGACCCTAGCAATTTGTCACCGCAAAGAAGTCGATCTCTGGCGATTTACACTCACGAAGTCAACGATCGCTTCGCACCCCCTGTCATGATACATAGCTGCCGCTAAGACTCTCGCCTTTAAGTCGAAAATGTCAGTCGGGCCAACTCACGTTGTCAGGACGTTTGGCTTTTTCTGCCTCGCTCTTGAAGTTCTGCAGGAGATTTAAATACATCGCCTCTACAATCTCCTCTGGGACGAGATCGACTATCCTTTGTGCATCTTTTCCAGAGTTTGCCCACCCTCAGCCAACACAGAGGGGGCTGAATCGCCAGACCAATTTTCACTGTGCGAGAATACTACCTATCATCCATTCGTCACAGCAACTAGGTGACGAATTTGAGGAATACCTATGTACAGATTGCATTCTATGGTCATGGTCCGACATGGAATGTAGCCACAGCATCAATTCGGCTGGGAATTCTCTTCGAAATGTATGGGATCCAAAATGCGCCTTTCTCGGGGCACACTCTCAATACGGAAGAGTGGTTCAATGGGAAGACCAGTGTTCATTCCATTTGAATCTTTTTGCCAAACCTTCACAACATCTATTCAGATATCAATTCCAGAATCTGTGAACTCGCCACACTGAGTTTGAGATTTATGCTAGGAGTCGCAAGGGATTGATCATTTCGGTCAGATCGCCTACATCAACGGGGTGGATTCCGCCATAGGAGAAACGCTGATAGACCCTAAGACACTGACTTTCAAACTTGGTGAAGAAATCATCAACAACGATCGTACTCTGGCTCAGATCGAGGGAGTCGCAGAACTCATGGGAGATTCTAGAACAAATTTACGATTTTACATACTAAGCAAGCTATCTTAACAAGACTTTCTCGAAAGCAGCGACGACTCGGTCTACAGAATCTGGTATCTGACTGTCTCGTCGTGCTTCTAAAGCAATTCACGAGCTTGATATTCGCATGCTCCGGATGGTTTCGCAACGGTCGAGGACACTTCGCAGGCTTTGAATCCAAGCTCCTTGTCGGCCCACCCGTGAATAGCCAGGACAGATACAGAAGGCAGTAAAGCACTCCCTGGTGCAGGTATTTTCCTGAGACGATGACCTCCTCGAAAATGATCTTAGAACGACGACTCTAAACCTTTTACCATTTACAAGTGCTACGTGTCGTTTGCTTGGCATCTTCCCATCCTGTTTCGCTCTTGTGTGTGCTCAAGCTTGACCCTTCTCAATCAATCAGTGAACATGTGTTTTGAATACGCGGCTCATGTGCCCCCATTTCTTTGTTTGGGGTCGTGAAGATAAGCAAAGGACCTTGCCTTTTTGACACAGCACCAAAGATGTTTCAACATAGCATGGATCTGCAAAAGGAGTGGGTGGCATCTACTGAAGTTTTCGCCCCTCTTGAACAAGTGTGAAAAGCCAGGTTGGCCGTATTTGATTGGGACTGCAGCCGCTGTGGTTTGGGGGCTGCGAGGCCCACGCTTGCCCGAGCCGCCCTAAAAATTTGTCAAGAATGGCGTCGGACTCTTGAAGCTCTCCTTCAGCAGTTGATTTGATCTATAAAGCATTGCCCCTGATCTGCAACCTCTTGACAGAAACAGGATGTTGTACGGATGATCGAGAAAACACGATGTGCTATTGATAGATCTCATGCTCGAGTATCTCAAAGTCAACGACCGTTGAAACAAAAAGACCGACTCGGGCGGTAATTTAACGGGGCGACTGGGCTCAAATTATCACATTGTGGACAATTCGCCCCTTCTGATCGTTTCATGCCAACCAATGTTTCCTAATGCAGACTCAAGGCTGAGATGTTCGGGTCTTACCATGCTGCCGTCGTCCTTTCTCTGCTTCTTCACTCGTATGTTTTAATCAAGGTCTCCTCTAAGTGCGCTTGCGCATTACCCTGCAGTTGCTTTACTTCTTTGAACAGTATAAACTTCAAAGTATGAGGCTCAAAGCTCGACAAAAGCCGGCAAATATATCATCCGACGACTTTTTGCGCCGCTCCTTTCACGCAGGTACGCGTGAACTTATCGTTGGAGCCACTTCATGGTCCACTGATTTTGTTCTTAGCGGTCGTCACGAAAACTCACTTGTATATAGATGGTGGCCACTTTGGCTACCTGGAGAATGGCATTTCAAAGTATGACTGGGGTAAGTTCCTTCTTTGCGAAAGGGATTACGGTCGTGTTGAATCTCGCTCTTAGCTTCGACCACATTGTCCCTTGATTTGTCATCGAATTGGACAAACTCAACCGCGACCTTCAGATCCATCGAGAAGCCACCGGGTGCGCCAACGTATCTCGGTGGAGCATTATCATACTACGCCCCAGGAGATGTCATCTATTCAGGTATTGGAGGGAGGTCTGACGACTTCGATAACAGTTATAGACCTCAGAATCCTACCCCGCCAGCTTTATGGTCTTTAAAGCCGGACGACGACGGTGGCGGGACATGGTCTCGAGTACTAGACTCGAGCTCGCCTGCATTGAAAAGTCTGAGCAGGCCAGTGGATGCTGCAGTCGCCGCAGGTCCAAAGCAGGCTTGGTTCCTTGGAGGCGTTGGTCTCGATACCCATACCTTAGGAGGAATGCTACAGTTTGACATGGACACTCGACAATTCAGCAACATCACCAAATCACCATTTGACGATATTTGGCGTGGCAAATTAGAGTATATTTCTGTCTACGGTACAGAAGGAATACTAGTTGCTTTCTCTGGCGCAAAGCCATCTGGGTTAATCGATTTCATCTCTGTAGAAGTTTTTGACATAACAACGCAAGAATGGTATAACCAGACGACGACGGGGAACCCGCCTTTGCCCAGAAAAGATCACTGTGTAGCAGGCATTGCGTCGAGCGAGCAGACTTACGAAATCTTCGTCTACGGAGGTTATGGCGGAAAGCAAGGTAGCGGACAAACGGCATACGATACTATTTCCATTCTTACTCTACCAGCTTTCCAATGGATTTCAGTCCCCTATGTCGCGCAAAGCCCCCGCTTCGGCCATTCTTGTCATCATGTCGGTGGCAGCCAGATTCTAGTGGTAGGTGGGGGTGACCCGTCAATAGAGGTGAGCTCGGACCAATCGTCAGATATGTATCAAGGGGACATAAGAAGCGAGGACCCCAACAGGCAAGGTCTTGGTGTATTTGAAATGTCAAGCTTGATGTGGAATGATCATTATGACGCCTCGACACCGGCTTACACACAGGCTGTCAGCGTCAAGAACTATTATGATGGCGCTGGGGAGTAAGCATGCATCAGCCTCTGAAATATGGCATAATTGATGTTTGGCAGTTCCTACAAAGCAGGCCTTAGTCTATCAGTCTCGTCGCTAATGCAAGACGCACACTTTTCCCCATCTAGTAAGTGTGCTGCTTACTAGGACATGCAGTCGCTAATTTGGCAGCCACAACATCAATTCCAATTACCCCCACCGGAGCCACACAACCCCCTAAGCCCAACAATCAATCGAGAAAGAAGGGCGCCGTAGCAAGCGCCGCCATAGGCGGCATCGTAGCGCTCCTTCTCATTCTAGGCCTCAGTATCTTTCTGAGTCGGCTGCGGCGGCGTAAAAGGACAAGTCAGGTGCAAAAGCTGCTGACATCTGAGATGGAAAATGTGCAGAAACAGGCATCAGGCTCTTACGAGTTGCATAATCAGCATCTGCCCAACGAGACAGATGGTAACGCAATCCATGAAGCGGCTTCTGTGCATAGACCAACGCTTGTGGAGATAGGGTGAAGAGAGATGCGTTGAAGGTTGCATTTTTGAAGGGCAATGATGTATATGTAATGGGTATACCCGAACATATATAATTGGGGTTGGAGAAAAAAAAGGTTGTGTTAGATATAGGCAAGATAGCAGGCTTTTCCAACTGTCTTTAGACTTTTGGCTTAGTGGAGATATCAACAGGTTGTGCATCTAGTGTGCTGGTCAGGGGCGGTATCAATCGACAAGTTTGGAAGTTCATAGCTTATTTAAATACCGTATTACCAGATTCAGAATTGCACTCTGGCTAAGCTGACTTGGCTACAACGCCAGATCTCGCCCTCAATACAAAACCCGAGCACTAACGGCACCGCATATGACAGACACGAAGCAACCTAGCCTTTGCGACAGGCATGTGCCTTGCTGATGCTACCTTGACATGTCACTGATCACTGATCGCTAATCGCGGCAGCTGCGCTGAGGACTCTTTTCGCTTATCATGTTTCTTGTAGAGGTCCTTAGAACTACTGCGCAAGCCAGCAACGGCGGGATCCTATTCATAAGCCTTTGTGCCTTCTCAAAATCTACACAACTTGTGTTTCAATGCTTTTAAGAGCTTTAAGATAAACATTTAAAGAAAATTAATGATCTTAAGTACTTATAAATAAATTTAAATATTTAAGCTAAGAAAGATTAAACTTATTTATTAATATAAATAATTAATATAAATATTTAATATAAATATTTATAAAAAAAATTTATAAAAAAATTTATATTAACTTTATTTTAAGATTTAATTAAGCTTTTTTAATATATAAAATTTATTTTATATATAATTAAAAAGTTATAAAATCTTAAATTAAATTCTAATAATATTAAAATAAATTTTAAATAAAATATTTTAAATATATTATTAAAAACTTAATTCTTAATTAAGTTTAAAAACTATTTTTAATATTAAATTAAAATTTTAAATAAAAATTAATTAAAATATATTTATTTTAAAAAATATATTAAAAATATATTTAAAATAAACTTAAGATAAGCTTAATCTATATTTAAATAAAGTTTAGAATAAATTTTTAAAAATTTATTATAAATAAAATAATAAAAAAATAATTTTAAAATTTTTTTTATTATAATAATATAAAGTTTAATAAAATTATACTAATATAAAGACTTAGAGATAGATATATATTTTTCTAAATTATATAAAAATAAAGTTTATATTCTATAAATATAGTTATATAATCTTAAAACTTTAATTTTTTAATATATTTTTTTAAGTTTTAACTTTAAAAAAATTATAAAATTTTAATTTTAAATAAAAAAGCTTTAGCTTAAAAAGATAAAGTATAAATATTAATTTAATATTATTTTATTTTAGATTTTAAATTAAAATATATTTAAAAAAACTTTAAATTTACTTTAAAAATACTTTTAATAAATATTTTTATAAAAGTAATATTTTTTAAAAAATTACTTTTTATATAAAAACTTCTTTAAAATAAGCTTTTATTAATTAGATTTTAAATAAACTTTATATAAAGTCTAAGTTAAATTTTTCCTAAAAAGTTATATTTAAATATTAATTAAAATATATTTAAAATAATTTTAAGTTAATTTTTAATTTAAATTAAATTTAAACTTTTAATTTAATTTAATTTAACTTTTATAAAATAGAAACTTAGTATTTAAAGTAATTTCTAAATCTTTTTAAACTAAGATTTTAAATAAAAAAACTTTAAAATTTTTTTTATTTTTAAAAATAATTTTTTTTTAATATTAAAATAATTTAATTAAAGTTTTAATTAAATTTTTAAAAAAGTTTTTATAATTAAAATAAGTTAAATAAAATTAAAAATTAATTATAATTAAGATTATTTAATAATTATTTATTAATTAATAAATATTATAAAATATATATAAAATTTTAATATTAAGATTTTAAATAAATAAATAAATAAATATAATATAAAGATTACTTTTATTATAAAAAGTAGATATATACTATAATCTAGATAAGCTTTATAACTAATATAAAAGCTAGTTAGATATTCTAGGAACTAATCAATTAACCAATTAATTAATTATGACCTCTCTTGAAGTATATTATAGTGTTTTTTAATCACCTGTGGTTTGCTCTTGGAAGTCAATAGTCCATGTCGAGAAACACCGATGAGGCTCGCCTGTCGTCGTCACAGTTGCGATCTCTCTTCGATGTGCTGACCCATAATGAATCATATGACGAAATCCAGAATCTCAAGCATTCCAGCGTCATCAGTGATTTTGGACATCCAATACAAACATCAGAGAGGGCGCCTAGTTCGTCGCCTTTGTTACAAAACCTGCTTTGCAGGTTCATCACATCACTCCCCGGCCTTCGCGACGTAACGGCTGAAGCATGGAGTGGCAAAATTGCTGTGCTCGCCTCTGCTTTGGCGGATTGCAATCTTAGCGAAAGCTATGACAAGGGTGCCATTGGGATCCGGAGGACTCTTTCCACGGCAATAGCTTCAATAGTTGAGAGCGTCTCGCGGGGTGTCCTCGGAGGCCTTGCTAAACAACCAGGTGTACCTGGTCGAAAATATGATCCCTCCAATCCAGAAGACGTTCAGACAGCTTGGGACGATCTGCTCCAACAAGCTGTAGAGGGAGACTTGGTAGATGACCTATTTGCAAAAATTGCAGCCACCGACAAGCTTTCTGAGCAGAGTTCTTTAGTACAAAGTGCTCATCAATACATTATTATAACGTTAGTGTCTTGGACCCTCATATGATCCCCAAGGCCTTCTAAATGGAAACCTTCTAACAATAAGCAGGCTTGCTTCTTTCATGCACTATACTCTGATCGTTTCTCCACGCGGCCAGACCATGCTTCCTCTTCTGGTCAGAGCCAACGATTTGCTGCCCTATTTCGTGATACGTCAAACGTTGAAGGTAGGAAATGCGGCATCTATGGTCAATGGTTTAGTCAAGGTTGTCCTGGCAAAGATGAATATGAGTTCTTTCGCTGGCTGGTTTGGAGGCGCGCCATCCGACTCTGGTATGAATCTGCTGCAGTAGTAAGTTCTTCAACCCTCTGTATCTCAGTCTTGCGCACAATTTGGGCATTAGTAAGAAAGCGTACGGCGGTTTCTACCGACTCGATGGAGATTGGCGATCCGAAGGGACTGGTCAAGGCGCTGCCGTAATACTCTGTAACGTCTAGTATCTCTTTTTGATCGCTTATCAAGTACATTGTCTCTTTAGTTTGAAATGTGACCCCTGATTGCAGTAATCAAATTCAATCATTAACGGCTTGAAGTAGATTGATGGTAGACGAGAAAGATTTACTGATTTAGAATAGCATCATATCTACGGTCCTGACTTGGGACGTCAACGTCTTAAAGAAGAGGGCAAGTAGTGTCGAAAAGCAACAGGGCACGCTTACCACCTCTGACCTGGTTGCCATCCGCGAGTATTGCCACATGTCTCACGAAGACCAACAAGTGATAAGGGATCATAGCAGTAGGTCCATCTTCCATCTCTAATTCCAAGAAGATCCAAGACAATTGTTGATCGCACGACTTTAGCTTCAGATCAAAGTTCTGTGATCAAAGCAATCTTCCGGCACGGTGGCAAAGACAACTATATTGACACTGAAGGACACAAGAAAGCACTAGAATATCTGGCAATTCAGCTTTCCATTAGCGACCGAGACAAACTGATCCAAAGTCTCTGCAACCGCCAACCGGATATACTTACGTCGACGATTCGTATAGTCGTCGCTGCATACGAGCCAATCATTAGAAGCCTTCATAAAGCCGTCAATCTAAGTGATGGAGTTCACGATATGCAACAATTTATGTCTGATCTGATTGACTTGGCAAGAGTTGACTGTAGGACTGCCGCTAAGACGCCTACTGTCGAGGACTTTTGCATCCTATTGCAAAAGCACTCAGAGAGCTCCCATAGATTTCTGCATCAAATACTCAAAAATAGCCCTCAATCGAGGCAAATGTATTTAGAATATAGCCACCTCGCTTTGTCTCAATACAAATGCAAAGGTCGTCAGGGAGCCGACGACCAAGCAAGTGGTGCAGGTGACATGTCAGTCGACCTGCAGGATCTTTACACATCTCTATCCCCTGAAGCTAAGGCTACTGTAAGCGAGGAGCTAGAGCACTACACACATTACCTATACACGCTGCAGATCAAATCCTCAGGAAAGCTGACCGCCGTGGTCGAAAACCTTGCCAAAGAGACCTCAGAAACAAAGTTAGGCCCTGGAATCTTTCTAGCCAAATGGCAAGCATTGATCGATGCAACGCCCATCACACCCGAATACATGGAGGCGCCTGTGCGGACTGCAAACAGCAAGAGTGTCAAGGACGCAACGGCGATTGATACAGATGGAGGAAATAGAGGTCTTCTAGCCAGCCAACACAATGAGCAGGACGAGTACCCAGCCCAGCCCAGCTGTAGTGAAACCGTTCGCTTATTGGGGTTGGGTTTTCGACAAAGATTAGTTCAATTGGGCAAGCCTTGATATGTATTGTGGATAAGGTAAGGAACAACAAAAGCTGCTCGAGAGCGACAACGATCTATGAACAATGGGGCGTGGACATTCAAGATTTCAATGTCTTCAAGGTCAAAATCCTGAACCTAAGATTGTTGCCCAGCAAAACAAGTAGACCTAGCCTTTCGAGCATTTCCGAACATTATGCGGCAAAGCTATATCTTACATATCAGATGTGAAACTCATCAACCCATGTTGATCAATGAGAGAAGCATTCGATGATTCTTCTCAATTAACGAAGCGATGCGATAATGCTCATATCTGCAGTCTTGCGACCCACAGCTGTAGCAGACATTCCTGGGATTTAGCCAAGTTTTGTCGGAAGATACGCTGCCCCCCACAGCTAACACAGAGTGAATAGCTCCGTAGGATATGCGAAAGGGTAAGATAATGACTGCTGACGCATCAGATAGGCCTCCTAAACTTCGAATGGTACGCCTTTCATTCCATGGATCGATTGCTGGCTCTTTGTCGGTCACACGCTTGCAGCTCCTGGATGTGCTGCTTTCAGTCGCGAACAAAGGCAAGTTGAGGAGACCGTCACCTGGATTTGACTTGACACCTTCACCACCTCGTGGTGATAATTAAACGTGGACTCAACACAGGATGGATGGTCTGTCGCTGCTCTATGAGCACGAGAACTGTATCAAGGACCGTGCTATTGCAGACTGGTGGGAACCACCTTCTCCTTACCGATATGGCACAAGCTGCTCTTGGTGAAAGTACCGCCGCGTCGATTCAATGCAACACTACCTTTTCACCGGGAACCCCCGGGGATTGGACAATTGCGGTCGTCTGTCAGCAGAATGAATCACCTCCTACCTTACTGGTGTTCCTTATGCTCTTCACGTTCCGATACACACGTCTTTTAGTCAACTCTGTCTCCTACCTATGCTACTTGCCTACACCAATTCCTTCGAAGCCAAGCTATACAGCCAGAGATGTCACGGTCATCGTTCCTTCAGTCGAACCATTTGGAAGGACGTTCGAGAATATCCTACAGCGAATACTCAAGAACAGACCTGCTAGTGTTATCGTGGCTGCGGCAGGACATCAAAGGAAATGGAAGCCCTTGGCAAATTGTTTCTGCTACCGTGGTGTTTCTGTTGTCAGCGTACAAGCTCCTAGCAAGAGACGCCAGATCTGTGAGGCACTCTCGAAGGTACTGATTTCCAATAAGTTTAAGTGTAGCGCGCATCTGTTGTGCCAGCGAATCGGCTCTCTTCACCAATCTTTACCAGAAGCAGTCTGACATGTAACCTTCACAGGTAAAGACACCACTTGTAGCACTTTGTGACGACTCTGTCCAATGGCCGGTCACTTTCTTGCAACATTCGCTTGCGCCATTTGAGGAAACGCAGGTTGGAGCTGTAGCGACGAGGAAGCTTGGGAAACGCAATGATCATGGATGCTTTTCCTGGAAAGGCTTCTGGAATTTCATTGGATGTGTATACCTTGAGCGGCGTAATTTTGAGCATGCCGCAGTCAATAACATAGACGGGGGTGTTTCCACGCTCTCTGGACGATCTTTCGTGGCCCGAACAGAGATTCTTGCCGACCTCGCATATCAGAAGGCATACTTGAACGAATGTTTTGGCAAGTCCGGTCCTCTTAACGCAGGAGAGGATAAATTTACCACCACTTGGATTATGGACAAAGGCTGGAATATAAAGGTGCAGCACTCTGAAGAGGCAACCATGGTCACAGAACTGGGCACTTACCCAAAGTATTTGCGGCAATCTCTTAGGTGGTCGCGCACTAGCTGGAGGAGCAATCTTCGCCGCCTGTTCATGGAGCCTCACAAGGTAATCAAAAAGCCTTGGAGCTTCTATGCCGTCCATCTCCAGGGCTTAACCAATTTTCCTCTTTTCTGGGACCTAGCTTTGATTTTCACGCTCTGGGGCGGTCTGGAGAAGCTAGAGTCGCGCCGTCAAACCTCAGCTCTGGCTGTCCTGATCGGCTGGACGGCCATCTCCAAGCTTGTCAAACTCATGCCACATTTCCAAAGATGTCCAGGTGATATCGTGTACTTTCCGGGATATCTCTTGTTTGTGTATTACTGTACCTTTCAAAAATTATACACGCTCTTTACCTGCTACGACATTTCTTGGGGGAGCAGATCCGGCATCGACAATTTCACAGCGGATCGAGCCAAGTAGAGTGAACAAAAATCCCCCAATCTAGACTGAGCTGTACAGATAGCGGAAAGGGTTTGGCCGAACGGATTACGTTGGCGTGTGGTATGGTACCGGTGTGCTCCTCGCGAAAGACACTTTGAATGATAGACGTGGAACGTGAATTTCGCGATACCTTTGTAGGGACGATGGGTGCCCATTATATCGATCAAAAGTTTCACCTGGAATGCATTCCTATGTCCTAGAATTTCTTCCGGAAAAGTTATAATTGATGCTTCCTGATAGCGGACATTGCCCTTGTGGCACAAACATCTCTGTCATCGCATTTATGGCTTCCCTTGCTCAAATATACACTCCCTCGACAGACATCACTCCTTGTCAAAGGCTGCCTCTTGCAGCCTGAAGGTTGGCATCTGACTTGGTAGTCAACAGTAGCACATGTAAATACCGTCCGCCCTACAGACTTAATCTGGTAGTGTTATGTGCGTGGCATAGTAGTCCGAGAGGCCCAATGAGCCCATGACGGAGGACGCTATCAATAAATCTCCCTGATAACTTCAAGGCACGGCGACAGCTCGGCCAATGCCTTCCGTGACGGCGGCATGCTTAGAATAGGTCGAGTATTGGATTATGCAGGCGCTGGTGATTCGACCACGGACATGAAGATCTTTAGTTGCTGCTTTTCCGAGAAGAGCATCGATCGCTGGTTGCAGACACCAATTTGAGGTCACTCCTAAGTTTTGTCCACCTGGCGTCAGCACAACAACGCCGTCTCCGATGCCTGTATGTACCGCTGCAAATAAGGCTTTCGAAGCCGGACTTGTCGACTAAAAATGGCGGAGGAAATTTGCTAATACTCGAGACAAGTGAGACAGGTATTGTACCGTTAATATTGCTACCTCACATGACAAGGGGGAGAGACCGGAAGTCAATTGCGGACCGGGTTGGTTCTTTTCAATGACGAGGGTCAGCGACCGTGCGTTGAAAGGAAAGGAATAGATGGTACTTCCGTTGTCTACCCAATGGACTGCGATTAGTAGGAACGGTGCGTACTAGAAACAACGCTTGTTGTTCCATTCATCAAGCTGATTGTAGGTCAAGAAAGTCCTGCTAAAATGGCCTGCTTATTCAAGGAACCTCTAAAAATGGTCACGGTGGCGGAGCATGTGGTCCCCTTATGCCACAGATTTTACTTCAACCCTTGCTGCATTTACACAGCCGTCACAATAGATGTTCTACGCCATGCATGCAGGCGAGATATTGCAATACACGAGTGTGGCTAGATTCGTCCATGTGGATCATTCGAAGCCGTCACTATCAACCACTGAAAGCGTTGATGCATGTCTCTGATGGCCAGTCTTCACATAGGACTTCTGTGGCTCAACAGGATTCCAATGGCTTAAGCCTGTCCGTAGTGGGTCAGCGCGACTGACAAAGGCATCCAATTGTTCCTCTTGGACGGAAGAGAAGTGATCTCGAGCCTCCGTACCGTCAGGACCACCGGATTCGTCGCTGAGTTGAACATGGCCAATGCTGTGTGATAGACTAGCCCAGAGAGGTTGCATGCTTGGGAATGGAAGACTACTCGAGTCTACTTTCGAAAGTTGAAATAATTTGTTGGCTGCCGCAACTCGCGATTCCGCTTGAGATGATCTACCCAGCCGTGCCCAAGACAATGCAGCTGTGACATTCCATAGACCTGCCTGTCTTCTTCGGTCTGCCTGAGTCGTAGAACTATAGAGCCTCGAACTATAGTAATCTGCCATCCTTTCCGCTGTCAAGGCTTGCACGCTTGGACTGAGAATTGATAGCTCCAGCAGTTGACCAGCCCACTTCGCCGCATGATCCGCTGCAGATGGACCGCGATCGAATAAAAGCTCAGTAGCCAAAGTAAGACAGCGGATTGCTCCTGTTGGTAGAGATGACCGAGTCAGGTAAGAGTATACTGCTGCATCCAAGAACGAATCGATCGTCTCTGAGCGACTTCTCGACTGCTGCTGGTGCAGTAGCAAAGATGATAAAGCTGCACCATCGTTGGCGGCAGCATGGTAGATCCAGGCTTTATCGTGAGCGAAGTCTGAGCGAAGAGTGTCAAAAGTTGTGTGAGACAATTTGTAATCTCGTAACATGATAGCGTAGTCAGCCATTTGGCGCATAATGATTTCCGGAGATTCAGGGGGATAGAATCCTAATTGAGCATTATAATTACTTTTGTTGTTATTGCCTCCATTGTTACTATTTGCTTTGGAGGAGCCAAAACCTGCCCAACGTTTAGACATTGACATAAAGCGGCCGCCTAAACCACGGCGCCTCGAGGCAACCTGGTCATTCCAAGTCATGACGCGGCTTTCCATGAAAGGTACAATGGATTGCGTGACCATCTCTCTAATCAGTGAATTAATTGCAGTAGCGTCTGACTCAAAAATGCATTGCCCAATGCCATCGGTATCCCCTGTAACCACGGAACCCCGTCAGTACGCGGAAGAATATTGCATGAGGACGACTGAATTACCATCATTTTGCACGTCTCTCAACCTTTCGCTTGCTGAACGCCATTCACACTGAGGTACACGGTAGCTGTCGTCGTCACTTGGTACGCATTGTGAGCTTCGAAGCCGAAGTAGATGACAGTGAAGCCCGAAGTGCCGTTTCATAAGATCAAAAAGAGCTGTTGACTTCGCAATATCGTCGTTGTCTTCATCATGGATCAGGATATAGTACCTCAGGTATTCGACTCCCGCCCAAGGAGGAATCTTGGGGTTACCGCGACCTGTTTGGGCATACAGTTGACGTAGGATCTCTATAGGAGCTCGACTGCGGGAGCTTACAGCTACCAGACAAGCGACTGGATGGGAAAATGTCTCATACGGGACCATCTGGTTACTTGAAATTAAGGCACGAATGTACTCCATAAAAAGCTGCGACGGCTGGCTTGTGCCGGAACGCACGTTTGCATCAAATTCCTCGCTCGGCTCGTCCGAGAAGCTAGCCACCCAGTCTGGAGTGTCCATAAGCTGCCTGAGCAGCTCCTCCATTTCTTGTGGTAAAGGCAGCGCAGATAGTCCGTTGGGTGCAGGTGATGCTTCCCGAGAAGTTCGATGTACGTAGGTCTCATGGTATGCGGACGACACTAAATCCTCCACCTCAGTCAACGAGCTCGGAGGACTGACGAATTTGATTATAAAGTCTTCCCACGCTTTGCTAAGCCCGATGCTGTCCCTGATGATGACTTTTCCCTGTACATGTTCTCCGAAAGGTCTTAATAAGCCAGAAAGACCAGCAGCGATGCCTTTGCCTTGAATGAAGTCTTCCACGTCAGAAGACGCATGAACTGCCACAGTAGGCGCAAAGGACCTGGTGATCAAATTGCGGCATCCGCCATTGAAGGGACCAGAGGCACCACGCCGGCTCAGAGATGGGCTCCTGGAGCGTTCATGACTCCGATCCAGAGAGCCTGCAGAGGAGTATGAAGACGGTCGAGCTAAGGAAGCTGAGCTTGAGAGAATAGGTCTTGTAGTCTTCAGCGACGGCGATCCACTTGTAGCTTTGAGGTCGGAAAGACCAGATGGAGGATTGTGAAAATGGACGGGTGAGCTGCTAGGCTGTGTAAGGCCAGCATCATTCTCCTCAGCTGGTTGGCTCATGAGTAAATACTAGTATTGCCCTCGAGAGCCGCTCGAAAGGTGTTCGGTAGAGATAGGGGCTTCATCAGGAGCGCAATCAGGTCTTATTTGCATCGTATCATGGTTCTGGCGTAGTTATGTCGGACACCTTGCGCTTGTGGGTCAGCATCTCGTCGAGTAGTTACGAATAAGTCTGCTATGTGACGAATGTTTCTTTGATCACTCTCTTCACTGCTTATCGATTGCTCCTGCCAAGACCCAAATATTAACTTCCGTGGCCGTAAACAAATTGCGTCACATTTCTGAACGTCCGCAATCTTCAATGAGAAGCTTCTTATTCGGCTCAAATCCTGGATGTCAAGCCTCCTAAACTTCGTGTTGCACCAGGGGGATGGCTTTAGGCGGTTTGTGATGTCTGCGTCCGGATTTGCTCCCGCTTATGATTCTCTACAGGGCGCGTCTGCCTTCGCTATATTCTGACTTCCAGGTTCAACGGCATTCAAACCCCGACGGCTTTGACGCAAATTACACGGCTTGGATAGATGCTCTGACTAAAGCTGCTCGAGCTGCAGTCCTACCATCCCCAGGCGATACTGCTGATACGCTCTCTATCCAAACTGGAGAGGATCTCCTAAAAGCTTTAGAGACGCCAGAACTGGGTCGCCCTCTCGCTTTAAGAGCGGTAGTTGTAGGTATTATTCCCTCTCAGATGCCTCATATGACTTGGACTAAAGCGCAACGGATAGGATGAAGCAGTGACACAGCGCCGATTGATACCCGAAAATGAGTTCCTGTCATCTCCGAAGAGCATCTATGGTCGACAATGGACTATACAACCATGGTGGCTGCTGTCGTGGGCCTTGAAACAGATCAATATCTTTGGGCCAGGTCATTCTAGTCCGAGTTTACCTGCAAGGCGTTTCGTGGTACTTCAGAATGCGGAGGTATGCAGCATGCGCGAAGGCAACGAAATTCTGATTGTTTACAGGATGCTGGAACAAAAGTATGTTCAAAATTGGGTGGGAAGAAACGGCGCGTTGATCGTATCTATGGGATGAATGCCTTCAAAAACGAGGTGGTGTTGGCTCTTGGCCTGAGAGACGCCATATCGAAAAATGACGTTAACATTCTGCTGAAGCATTTGTCTCGGGACATGAACGCAGTATCTTACGATGATGAAGTAGTGGTCTTCAAAGACTCGGGCGATCATTCCCCAGCGCTCATGGAAGAGGATAAATCCATAGCTTCTCTGAAAGCCCTGATATCGGAACTCCAAGGGCAAGTGGAATTGCTTTCAATGAACATAGAGAAAGCGACAGAAAAATCGAAATCAGCTCTGGATCGAAAGAATCGTGCTTTGGCACTTACATCATTGAAGTCGAAAAGGTTGATTGAGAAGGCGTTGGAACAGCGAGCGAGCACTCTATCTCAGCTAGAAGAGTTATACTTTAAGATCGAGCAAGCAGCTGACCAAGTAATCATGGTCCAGACAATGGAGGCGAGTACTACCGTGCTTCGGAAACTGCAGTCAGAAGTAGGCAACCTTGACCGGGTTCAAGAGATTGTGGAAGATTTGAAAGAGGAAAGTGGTAAAGTTGATGAAATTGGCAATATTATTCAAGAAGCCAACCAGGGCACTAAGATTATTGACGACGATGATGTGGAAGAAGAGCTCGAGGCTATGTTCCAGCAAACGAAAGACAAGCAGACGGTCGGGAGTAGTGAGGCTCTACCCGACGTCACTAAGCTACCGGCACCGCGCGAATCTAAAGACAGTCAAGGATTGACCAAAGAGCGATTTCCATCAAACTCACACAAATCTCTGACGGACGCCGCAGAGAAATTCGATCGCCTTTCGTTGGAGCTTCCACGTGAAGAGAAGGGCGAGCTGCGGAAGGACATGAGCGTTTCTCTGCAGAACCATCAAAGCGTACTTGAGCAAGCGTAACGTGTTGATAGGTCTCGAGTCTTTTGCAGCCTGAAAGAGGGCGAAAAGACTAACTGTATGGCTCTTAGGATCTGATTGCTGACAGCTTCTTGAATATTCGATAACGGGTGACGCTTAATAACGCAGGAAATGAATTCTCTTGACCATCTTCCACTGGCTTGCAGACGTCTTGATGCCTCGAGACTTTTTACGCGTCACACAAACTCGCCCCGGGCTCCGATTCGGTCGAGTACTCCTGGTTTCTGGACCTCAGGCCAGCCATTGACTGCGGCTTGAAACGCTCACTGATAGATAGTGTGCGTGTCTTGATTGATCCTCGATTTTCTGCTGAGTAAGGTCTTCAGTATGCGGTCATCCTTGGTCGACTTTTGGTCTTTGAGAGGAAGATGATGGAGACCCGACGCGTTTAGGCAGTGAAAGGCCATCTGCGTAGACTCTTTCATGAATATCCATGGCATTGCTCCCTTCAAGCATTGTGACATCTTCATTGTTCTCGGGCCGTTGAGCTGCAGATCTATGAGTGTCTGTGCTCGTTTCTTGACGCACAGGTTGCCGTTTTGTCCGGGCCTGTGCTATCAAGTTCTTGAAATTACTTTGATGATTAGATGCCCATGCGTTGCCGTCAAAGTCCTTGCTCATTACAGAAGCGCTGCTCGTCGCAGTACCGTTCGCAAGTTGACGACCGTGGATTTTATCCCAATTGTCCAAGTCTCGCAATAAATTACGCTTTGTTTCTGGAAACTTAGAATCACAATTTGCGTTCACAAGATTTACCCATTCGGTATGTCTCCGAATCACGAGTTGCCTTGGTCCGTTGCTTGGAATACCTAGTTCCTCCATTTTCTTACGCAATGCCCCGTCTTTCAACAATGAATAGTTAATTTGAGGCAAACGTTCCACAGCCTTCGGTGGCCTGGAATCCGGTTTCTGCGCAAAATAAGGCGAGTTCCTGCGACAAATGAGCGCGTAAGCTTGATAGAAACGTCTCCAAAATACCTTGAAGTTGGTTGCGCCTTGGTTGAGTTGCGACTACCGCCATTATGCACGTCCAGATGAGAGTAGACCTGTTCCTCTTTCATTCGCTTATCACAAATCGGACAAGCCGCCAGGCCATCGTCTGGACCAACAGCTTAGTATGTGTTGCAAAACGTCTAAGAGCACCATTCACATACTGGGTTCATCGTTTAGCGCTTGCTGTACAGAGAATTCATCGGCATCAGATTGTGGAGTTGACCTGTGCCCGCGGCGTGATCGTGTAAAGAGTCGTCGAGGTTGGGGCTCTTCTGAATACTCCTCGTCCTCTGCGTCTGTGTCTTCAATCTTTCTCTTTCGATATCTCTCACGCGCTTCACCGTCTGGCTCTCTTGGGCTTTCCGCAAACTTCAAGATAGCCGGTCGGGCCTTGAGAAACGCTTCCACTAGCTCCTGCAGTGCCCAATTTTGTCTCAGCTTCATCATCTGGTCTGGACTTCGACAAGCAGGGCAGATGCCATCTTCTGTTAAGCATCTTCGGATGCAAAGAGAGCAAAAAGTATGTGAACAGGAAGTGATCATAGGTGTTTTGAAGAAGTCTTTGCAAACTTGGCAGTGAAGTGCAGATTCCACGGAGCTGAGTTCAGATACAGGGGTATCTTTCCAGTCTGTAGGATCGGGAACGTCAGACGAGTCATCCATAGACGACACGGCCGTTGCGGGCTGAGAGGTCTAAAAACATCACTTTCAACAACCCAGAGCGTGGTGAATATCTTACCACTGTAATACTAGTGCTGTAATATATACTGACTTGTCGAGATGAAGTAATATCGAAGCGCGTCTCTGACGCGTTGGCAATTTAAGTAGGAGGGTATGCGTATCAAATTATCGGGTGTCATTGAGAACATTCATGATCGCGACACCATGGCCGACTACAAGGCTTATCTTGCAGTGCATGTCATCAATGAAGAGAAAATCGTAAGTCTGAGTTATGCCACATAGAGCTACCCGCATTGCTCAGACAATGTGGCAAGGTATCATACCGTTTATTGGCCCGAGAGATGAAAGTCACGAATAATGCCGCGAAACGAATGCTCTATGACTTTCATTCAAATCAAAACAAGAGGAAGCCAAATTCCGTCCATGCTTGCTATATCATAGATGGATTCCTTAAGCGTGAACCCCAGCCCGCTGTAGATGGGAAAGAGGATGATGGCGAGGACGTTCACATGCAAAGCAGTCCATTCATTAGTAGCTCGATGCCGCAAAATGATGCAGAGGTGGCAAACATCCAAACAAGAACGATCATGCTGGTTAAAGAGGAGCACATGCAAGGTAGGATGAATCGTGAGGGCTATTGACCTTATATGCTTTTTCTAATTTTCCATTCTTCCCTCTCTAGAGGTCCAAGTCAAGTATGAGCAAATCTTTTCAGTCCACATTTACAGCCTTAGTCCCTTCACTGTTCAAGTACGTACCCCCTGCTTCTGACATTGCGTGTGTTCACACATGCCAGAACCTCGAAATACTCTCCGACTGCAACCGCGCCATTACCAAAAGATTTATCACCGAGGATCCTCTTATATTTGGCAAAAAATATGGAGTCATACAAAACAAAAGCGTCAAGGTAAGTCTATTTCCCCCAACAAGTAGACATGCTCTAAGAAACGGCAGCGACGGAAAGGTGGTTGTGCTCCCGAACCGGTGCCAGCGTTCCCAGTCTCAAAACGAGCATCAACATTGGAGAATTCAAAGAGCGAATCAGATAGTCGACCTACGTCCTCGAAAGGGAATCCAGAAGCCATTTCGCCACCCGCTAGCCAGAGCGGCAAAGAAAAAAGCAAAGCCCTAGAGATATCCAAGCCGTTCAGTAGGAACGCCAAATTGGGCGCGGCCAAACCACCAGCCATAAAGCACGAAAAATCCGACATCATGAAAGCCTTCTCGAAACCCAAACCCAGACCGAAAGCCGACGACACAGCTAGCTCTGTAGACTCCGGCGCTGAACAGCCACCGAAAGACTCTAGAGCACAAGCTGACGGTTCGCAGTAAGGAAGTTAATCTCAGGCATTTGGGCTGACCTTTGCAGAACCAATGAAAGATATCTCCTCCGAGTCCGAACATGAAGATGACTTCATCTCCAGCAAGGAGAAGACAGATGCTGGAAGAAAGTCACATGTAGAGCGTGCAGAGCAGCTGCGGAAGATGATGGACGAGGATGGTCAGTCCGACCCTTTGTCTCTTTCCACCCTTCCTGTGCTGCAATCCCCCCTCTGATCCGGTATAGACGAAGAAATGGACGACGCACCCCCAGACTCAGCGGACGAATCACCAAAACCAGTTGCGGAGGAAGACGAGCTGGAACAGCCCGCCGCCAAATCGGCTGAACCGTCTCCAGAGCCTCTCATGACTGTGAGCGGAGGCCGGAGAAGGGGTAGGAGGAAGGTCATGAAAAAGAAGACTATCAAGGATGAAGAGGGGTATTTAGGCACGTCGATTCACTTATTCCTCTGTTGCTTTGATATATCATCATTCCGCAGAAATGATGTCGATGATACAAGCTTTACGGGCTAACTCTTCACAGTGACGAAAGAGGAGCCAGCGTGGGAGTCCTTTTCCGAGGACGAGCCGCCCCCAACAAAGGACAAGACCTTGTCGTCTTCGGCAGCATCAGCGAAAGCGAAAAAGGCGGCGGGAAAGCCAGGGCAAGGAAACATCATGTCGTTCTTTGGAAAGAAGTAGTGTCCTCAAGGCTGTCTTAATTCCCCTTTTCGGCTTCGTGGGCGCCACGAGTACCGGCGCAGTCTCTGAGTTGATCGTCTCCTCATGTTCAGGTCCTGACTGCCTAGTCTTTCTTGAAATTAAGTATGTCATCTCCCCAGGGTTTCGTCGCCCTATGCATGCGGAGCCAAGCCCAACCTCAACCCATCATAGTCAAAAACCACGAACTGGCTCTTGAACATGATATCCCCAAAGATCTGCGGTCCTTGCCCACCATTACTCTGGATACCTCCATAGCACACTACAAAACGCATAAAGTCAGCACTTGTACCCCCTAATCTCATCCTTTCAAGATAGGACATCAACTCACTCTTCCCATCACTAGTGGGCGCGTAATTCACCATCTTCCCCTCCACCACGACCTCATACCCCCCGTCTCCCTCTCCAACCGTAAATCCAAAATCTGGCAACTCCTCCCCACAAGGGAAAACCCATCCGCCATCCCCCTCTACCGCTCCCTGCACGTCCCCATAATAATCCTTCGCAACCTCCGGCTCCAACATGAGCAAGCTACTGCCTGAGTCTGCAATACTCTCCACATTTCCAAACCCCTTGGCCCCCTTGGCCCCACCGCCGACGCGATACCCACCGACCCGAAACCCCCAAAACCCTCGGCTATTATCTACAGGTACATAGTTGATTTCATCGCCTTTGTACGCAATATGGTCAATACTCCCGAATCCGAAATACCCCGGCGTGCCAAACTTCAGGTTGGCGGTGAAGACACCCTTGACCAGTCCCGAACGTGCGTTCTCAAACCATGTCGGTCGCGGATTGGGGACGTAGCCGGCTGGGCAGGAGGAGGATGTACCGATAGCTTTCTGCTCCCCTTCCGCCTTCCCTCCCCCGGTACCATCGCCAGACTTCTGGGAGTCGCCCAGTGTCGCAGAGGTGCAGATGCTATTGGTGCTCTGGAAACCTAGGCCGATAATACCATCGCTGGGGTCGTTCAGGACGCCCGCAGAGAAGTCAGTGGGCAGTTCCAGCGCTTGATTACCGACCGAGATGCCGCCTATGGAGACGGTGTCGAAGGCCACGGAGCCGGTGAGCGAGGTGTCGTCGCCATAGGAGACATTGAAGCTCGCGCCTTTGATGTGGTTGTTCGCTGGAGGTTGGTATAGTGTGTGAGAACCGCGCTCGTGGGACTCGAGCTCGGTGCTGAAGACCCAGAGATCGGAGCTGCCGGTGTCGAGATTCATGTGGAGGGTTTGCGACCCGACTTGGACGGGAATGAGGTATTCGCTATTATCGTTTGCGAGAGTTGCGGAAACCGTCCCAGTTTTGACGCCGTGGCCAGATGGAGGGGCGGAGCTAGGAGGGTTGTTGGAGTAGGCGTCATTGTTGTTGCCGGCTGCTTTTTGGCTTGTTTCGATAGATATAGCGGCGAGTTTGCCGGCTACCTTTGGTGGGAGCGTCCAGCCGTACTTGCTGTAGGCTTTGCAAAGGGCAACTACGCCATTCTTTGGGCTGCTTGCGGCGGGCACGCGGTGGATCTTTGAGTGGTCTTCTCCTGCCTGCGGGAGTGGTTTGGTGAATGCTGTTGAAATGAAGGTTATGGTTGCTAGCAATTGCAGTAATGAGTGATAATGCATAGCTCTGAAAGCTGGCCGGCAGGCGAAAGCCAAATTATCTCCACGTCAAGTGGGTCGTTCTTGTCTCTTGTTTCTGGTCTCACAGGGTCTCGGTTGGACGATATCCGTACGAGAAAACAAGCCTAAAATCAAGTATCTAGAGTTGAAAGTGGGGTCAAAGAGTGCGCCAAAGCTCGTTGGCAATGTAATATTGAATGGGGAGAAATGAAAGTCAGGTGATTAGGGAGTCCTAAAAAAGCAGTACAAAGAATGAAGGTCCACAATGCGGACAAGTCGTTCAAGAGGCCAAAGGAATGAGCCTGCCTGCCTGCCTGTCTCAATGAAACCAAAAATGGAAATGCAAGTGAAGGCGCGAGTGAAGACAAAGAGTGAAGAATCAGTAGACAGAAAGCAGAGAAAACAGCACACAGATACGTAAGACAATACGGAGTACAGGCAGACATGATTAATCAGATTAAGATTGACTTCCATTGGCGATCTGCCAGGTATGATGGTAAAGGATCACAGCAACAGGTCAGCCATGGGTCACTTCAGCGTGCGAAGCTCATTTGCTGGTGCAGATGAATAATGAGAATAATGAGAATGAGAATAGGAGAGGGTGGGCCCTCGGGGTGAAATTTGGTACTTGGCGCCACGAAGCGGCCGCTAAAACAAAAGGCGAGGGGCCTGTGCATCATCCCAATTTCGGGTACCTTGGCCGGTTGGCTCAGGGCCGCCCTGGCAGCGATCTGGGGGCAGTAGTGGGGGGTGTTTCGGGTCCGAGCAGCGTTAAGAGATTGATGACTGATGCCAATCATGCCAATCGTGCCATCAATCGCCTATCGTTCCCCTCGGATTTCTTCTTCCCCTGACATGTAACATGTTTGTATACAAAACTTACAAAGAGAGACTTGAAGTTTCGGACTGCGCAAGGCTGCGAGTGTCTCACCTCCTTTCACTGCTTCACGGCTGGTTGTGGATTAGAGCGTCGCCGCCGCGGCTGGCACCTCCTGCTCAAGAGGTAGAATGTCGGGCACCGGTCCGACAGGCGTAATGGAGTATGGGTTGATCTGCTTATGACTTTTGGTGTAATGCTTCTTGATGTGCTCGAACTGCGTCGTCTCCTGGAATGCCGCCGGCACAGTCCAATACAGTGTCCGGAGCCACTTGTGGAGGTTGGGATATCCAGATCGGATGTCTCTGATGTTGCACTTGAAGTGCTGTACGTACACCGGATCGAAGCGGATGATGGTCGTATACAAGCGGACGTCAGCCTCGGTCACTTCTGCGCCGTAGTAATATGGTGCTGCGCATTTCGACAAGTGCTCCTCCGCTCGGTCAAGCGAACTGAATAGGGGGGCCACAGCCTGCTCATAAGCTTGCTGAGTGGTCGCAAAGCCAGACCTGTATACACCGTTGTTGATGTTATTGTAGGTCCAATCGTTGGTGCCTTCAATATCAGCCTGTAGGTGCGGAGGGAAGAGGTCCAACTTGGCAAATTTCTCGGGCAGCAAGTCGTCAAATTCATGGTAAAACATCCGGATGATCTCGCTTGATTCATTGCTGACGATCTTTCCCTGCTTCACATCATAAAGAGTGGGAACTGTAAAGCGGCCTTTGTATTCGGGGTCGACCTGGAAGTATATCTGCCGTAGGTGTGTGTAGTCTGGATGAATCGGATCTGGGCCGACATTCTCACCGGGCAAACGTTCGTCCTGTCTTGCAAACCGCCATCCTTCCATTCGTTATTTCAACTCATCGTTATCATCGTAATGTCCATGGAAGTACAAGGACACTTACCTTTCTCAAGCATCTCCCAGTGAACGGAAGTATAGGAGATCATGTCTTCAAGACCCTTGAGCTTCCTCACGATCAAAGTCCGATGGGCTGGACATCGTCAGACAAGCAAAGTAGCTTGATCTTCGCTGTTGACATACCCCATGGGCAAGCATACGAGACGTAGAGATGATATCGCCCCTTCTCAGGAGGAAATTCCGAACCGGGCTTCTTTGATATCCAATTCCGGAACTGGGAGGCTCCTCGTTTGAATTCGCCGGACTTATCGGCCCAGTTGGTAATCGAGCCATTGGTAGACTTCGAGGTAGTCAGCGAGCAGTCACGATACACACGTTTGCATGCAGGCACATACCGCCATCCTGACAGATGCTTTTGGAGCTGCTTTCCAACACGATTTCAAGGTGCAATGGATCGGCTTGAGGCTGGAAAAAGTCCTTTGCATCTAACAACGGGGTTTTGGTAAAGAGATGAGAGAGAGTCAGAGTATTGTAAATAGTGCAATCACGTTGGAATATCTGTTTACGTTGTGACGTTGTTCCTTAGTCACGGTTACATCAGCGGTGAACCGTAGGAGGGGCACGCCTGGGAGGCTTTGTCAACTGGCCGCAGGAACTGCAACAGTCTAGAACTTGTGCCAAGATTGTCTTCTCTATCAAGAGAAAGTAGCTCGATAATTGACAGTGCTGCTACAAGTGGGAGGAAGCGGCTTTGGTGGAAAAAGTTGACAATTTGCCTTGCATTATTGAGGCTGCTTCTATATGCTGTTGAAGGGCTCCTTACCAATGTGACGCCCCATTATGCTTGCCGGAAAATGCATCCTCTCCACTTCCAAACTCCACACTACCTCGAGGTAGGTCTAACCTTTTAACTCCGCTTGACCATGACATACGGTACCTCAACATCCTCCTCAGTTATATCCTCTACTGTCATTTCGAATATGATATTTCTCTGATGGTCAGGCAGGGGCTTCCTCGATACGGTCTCAACCAATTTGCTCATGGTAAGGCCCATGCGATCCCTCAATTTGGCCTGAGGGTAAAAGCTCGCGTAAAGAAGGCTGACCCCAGAGCTGAGCATCTGGATGTTGAGTCCTTTCTCTTCGAAATGAGCCAAGAATTCCTTTAGTGTCATGTCATCGACTTCAAAGCGGTCCCATAACCTATCTATTGAGACTTCACCGTTCTTGCCTTGGTACTTGCCTTTCGGACTGGCAATTGGCTCACTGAATCCAAAGAAAGGCAACGCTAAGTTGATGAAGCCGTTCTTGTACTGTTCGATGTCATCCTTGCCATCAATGATCTTATACAACTCTAAGACAACCAAGCCAGTAACAAGTGCGGTCGTCGTAGCAATAGCAGGAATGATCTTTCCCGCGATGAATTTCGTCTGATGACGGTCTGCTTCTTGGATAGAGTAGTTCAAAGCTCGCAGATTGCTTGCGGCAGTAATAAAATCAATGTGGTGATTTGTGTCGTCATCCTTCTCAAATTCAACAGGGGTGAGTTTGAAGCCCGTCGAGAATGACTTAGGAGGCGGGATTTGTGCTACAAGCTTCTCTAACGCGCCAGCGTCGTCAAATCGAGACCCAACAGGTTGAGCATTTGGGTCGGGCTCATTATCATCTGCCTGGATTTTCACGGAAGAACTTGGCTTAAAGTCGGGTATGATCATGTTGCCCATCACTTGCTCGACCTGTTGTTCCGAAATGCCGTGGGAGACATCGAGTCCGTAATTGAATGCGTGTAAATAGGCACCAGCCACAACAAAGCTCATGTGTGTCTCATTGTTGGGATCGAATGTTAAAGGATCCGGCGCTCTCTTTGGGCCGGACCAGAAAAGCGCTCCACTAGTCGTAGTCGAGTCTTTGGGGAAGTTGTACAGCAATTGCTGGATGGCATTGTTATATTCGCTCTCGAACTGCTTACGTGCCCACTCGATGCAGTCATCAATCCCTGAGGGCTTGTCCGCCACGAGGAAGTCTCTAATGCTTTCTAGAGTTGGTATTTCGTTCCCTTGTTGTTTCAAAGTTTGTTCGACATAGTTTGCTTGTGAGAGGTATAGATTGACGGTTTCTGGAGGACCAACAAAGTACTGGTGAAACTTTTCTTTTGCCCAAGCTATGGTATGATCGATCTTGTTTGGGAAGCTACGTAGAGTGCACTGAGGAAAGGATTGCTCAGGTGGGTCTTGAGAACTCGAATATGATTCAGTCAACATTGGAAGGACAACCTGAGTATTGCCTTTCGTCCCGAGGGTTCCGCTATCGACAAGCGGTTTTCGAAAGAAGACACATCGTCGGTCAACGTATTGTCGTGCATCTACGTTATCAAGGGCATTCGTTGCGCCGTCAAGGCTTTGCCAGAACTTCTCATTGAAGATATGCTCAGTATCTTGGCCAACACGATCTGGATGAATGACAATCTTATCTTTGAGGTCTGGATTCATCGCTTGGACGGCCTCTGCAGCAGCCTCGCTCTTCAGCCTACCAACATCCTTAGGCCTGAATAGGAACTGTCGATTGAGATTGCTTTTCTCGATTTGGTCCATGTCTGCCACGCTGATTTTGCCTCTAGGCCCGGTTGCTAGCCCGAGCATGGCCCAATTTTTGAGCATCTCGCATCCAATAGCGCCCGCACCTACCAGAAACTCATTGATATTGGCAATTTTGTCTTGAAATTCCTTTCCGAACACTGCTATCTGGCCGTCGTAGCGAGTACCGGTGGGTTTGCAAAGATCTTCAGATCTCTTGACGGACGTAGGAAGCGATTCCAGAGAGTCGAAATACAGCCATTGAACAATGGGATGGAATTTGCCGGACACTGATTTGAGAACCTCTTGGGCAGCCAAGCCTCCAAAGAAGGCTGCCATTGGAGCGAGATCTCCTCGTGCTTGATAGCTGAGCTCACGAAGTATCTTCTCATCCAATTCAGGTTTCTCCTCTTGCTTATCTGCTATATCTTTGGCAAGCTTAAGGACCTCTACAGCATCCTCATCTGAATGGGGTCGAGGAAGCTCCCCGTTGCGGCTCTCAGCGAACTCATGCAAAGCTTGGAATCCAATGTGGAGCTGCCGTGGCCTGTCGAATTTCGCAAAGTCTGATATCAAATACTCAGGCTTCTCAAGTTGCTGCTCAAAGGATTGGAAGTTGATGATCTTAGGCATTTTGACTTGCGTATACAGCCCACCCCGCTTGTATTGACCGAGACCAGAGACGTCGCCAATAGAGAACGTATAGGGACCTTTCACAGTGACTTTCCGCGGGTCTGCACCGTTCAGCTTCTCCATACCCTGTATTTCTGTGAAAGTCACGTAGTCTCCGTCCTCGAGGCCATGCTTCGTTTCGTCTAGAGCAGACACCAGGCCATCTGCATCTATATCTGCAAGAATTCCCTGCATGGGATTCTCACCCGTGGAGTCTGCGATTGCAAAGTCTTTCCCGAAATCTGTGAAAATAGAACCAAAGAGACCAAAGATATCGGCGATGACAACAAAGATGCCGTTCACATGACAGAATTCAGCGATAGTAGCTTGATCCCTTAATGATGTTCCAGTAAGGACGATAACTTGATATTGTCTCAGCAATTCCAGATCATCCGTCAACCGCTTGCCCGGGTGTTCTGATACTGGAGTATATGCGTTCAACTCTGCCACTCGTGGAACTGTAGCCTTGGCTCTTGGCTTGCCTACATCATCCGGATGCAGAAAGAATTGAGAGGCAAGGTCAGAAGTAGCTGCAGGCTCCGGGTCGAAAAGCGTCAGAGACTTGACTCCGGCAAGCGCAATGTTTTTGGCTGGAAAACCTGTCAATATGGATCTACGACCCCGGCGGGTCGATCATACCAATCTCTACTCCTAGGCCCCTGAGACCCGCGACAAGCACATGAGAAGCCCCCATACGCTTCATAGCCTCGTGTCCCAAGACATAGAGCTGCCGGCTGTACAAAGATTCATCAATCTCCGCATTCTGGAGCTTTCCAGTTGCAACGGATGGGCCATCAACATCCATCTTGGAATCCTTGAAAACATTTGAAATCAGCCTTCTCTTCCCAAATAGGTTCTGAGGCTGCTCTCCCTAGATTCACGGCGGACTTACAGTCATTATTTTTTTGTGATCTGGACGAATATGTTCTTCCGATGATTTCCGCTTACCCAGCGTCGCCGGGAGATTCACGAGGGAGGGAATGGTGAAAATGAAGGAAGTGCTTGCACGACGGCAAGCTTTCTGGCGTCAGGCCTTTGTATGACGATCGCTCAAACAGAAAGACGTGCTGCTGACGAAAATTCTGGAACCTATCAGCGGACGAAATGGCGTGGCAGCCCCATGATTCGTGACATACGACTGAAACGATGGTGAGGCTGATAAATCAGAGCTGAGATGGCTGGGAGAGTAACAAGCAGAGGATGTCGCAAACAGTGCTCCGCTGTGGTCCTTCCAAATCCTTCCAGAGCGAACCCTCGGAAGCGCGTCATTCACTGCTCCGGGCTTTTTTAATTAAAGCATATTTTCGATAAATCCGCAGATTAAGAATCTTTTTTAAACATTAAGATATAACGATCAAACTTATATATAATAATTTCAATTTCTCAAAATCTACTCAGCATATCAAGAATATAAAAGAATATAGAATTTTAAATTAATTAAGTATATTTGTATAATAAGAATACTTAAGAATCTATATCAAGCTTTTCTTCAAGAGGTTAGAAGTGTGACTTATCTAAAAATGCCCCGAGGAGTTCTAGATCGTCCGGCCCTTTAGGCAGTCGCACGTGATCTTTTAGGGACGGGCGCCCCGCACGGCGTTGCGCCAAGCTGGGTCAGCCCCATGCGACACCACTGAAAATGCCCAATGCATAGCTTGAAGTATTCCTGCAAGTCAATAAGAGAGCAGTCGGACGCCCTGTCTATGCGCAGGATGGCTTGTTGAAGCAGTAGGATCCCCCATTGTCCCCGGCAATGACCGGCTGAGGGCAGCAGCTCCACGAGCGCGAAGAAGGCATCAATCTACAGGTTCAAATCCATACCTTTCCAATCCTGCTCTGGGAGCCAGGTTCTCAATATGGCTGTCTTCGCTACGTGTTTGGGATATCTGAGCATGGTAGCTCTTCTGACGGGAGCAATGGGTGCTAAAGTAGAGGGCGGCGCGGGAGTTAAGAGAGGGGAACAAGAGGTCCTAGGTGGTGGAATTGATATTGAGAGGTACAAAGCTGCATGCCCCGAGTACGAGCATTATGCCATGACGCCACATCGACCACTGAGCAAAGGACCGCAAGCTCTTCCCTACCAACGACCATCACCACATTGCCGTACCTTCTCTTCCCCTCTAGTCGAGCAAATCATCGAGGAAGTGACATCAAAAATGATAGACAAGGACCTGGCACGGATTTTTGAGAACGCTTTCCCAAACACCTTGGATACAACGGTCAGATGGCACGTTGACAGCACTTCACGACTGGCGAAGAACCGGTACCCGGATGGGGCTTGGGAAGGCCCGCAAAGCTTCATTGTGACCGGAGACATCAACGCAGAATGGCTGAGAGATTCTACGAATCAATTGGCGCAGTATCAGACTCTGGCCAAGAAAGACAAGCGCATTGAGATCCTTATCCTAGGCGCAATCAACACCCAAGCTGAGTTTGTCATTGAGTCACCATATTGCAACGCTTTCCAGCCACCGCCCCCAAGTGGAGAACCTGTTCCAGGAAACGGTCAAGACGACTTCGTGCATCCTGTATATGAGCCTTCCCGGGTATTCGAATGTAAGTATGAATTGGACTCGCTAGCGCACTTCCTGGCCCTTGGGAACAGGTTCCACAATAACACGGGCTCCACAGCTTACTTGACGCCACGCTACTATACGGCGATTGACACCATTCTTGAGGTTTTGGAGCAACAGTCTAAACCGACGTTCGACCCTAAAACTGGTAGGTTTCTGAGGAACGAGTACACGTTCCGGCGAAAGACTACAGCTGGAACGGAGACTCTAAGCCTTGGTGGCATTGGGAACCCATTAGCTGCTGGCACAGGCTTGATTCGTAGCGCTTTCAGGCCGAGTGATGATGCAACCACTTTTGGCTTCTTCATCCCATCAAATGCGCAGATGTCGGTCGAGCTGAAACGAACAGCAGAGACCTTAAAAGGTGTTGGAAAGGATGCACTAGCAGAGAAGCTCCGGGAACGCGGCGAGAGAATCGAAAAGGGAATATGGGAGAACGGCGTCGTCATTCACAAGAATTATGGCAAGGTTTTTGCGTTTGAAGTTGACGGTTATGGCTCGTCTATCATTATGGATGATGCCAACATGCCGTCACTTCTCGCACTGCCGGCTTTGGGGTTCCTGGATCGAAATGATGAGATTTATCAGAACACGAGAAAAATGATTCTCGAACGCCACGGCAATCCATACTTCCTTGAAGGTAAAGGGTTTTCAGGGATTGGCGGTCCTCATGTTGGTCCTGTGCATGCATGGCCTTTGAGTCGACTTGTCGAGGTAATGACGAGCGACAATGACACCGAAATCACTGCATCACTCGAAGCTGTACGAGACGTTAGCCGATTGGGCTTGGTGAACGAGGCTGTCAATGTTCAGAGGCCTACGGATTACACGAGTAAGTTCTGAGCTCTAATCAATCTCTAGCACTTGGAAACTGATAGTCGACTAGGACCATGGTTTGCCTGGGCTAATTCAGTCTTTGCTCAAACGATCTTGGACGTCGCGGAGCGAAAACCACATCTAATTTTTGGTGAAGGTGCGAGACCTTACATAATATGACCCGTGAATATATTCTGAGATTCAGCATTGCGTATTGAAAGCGAGCATGGGCGAGGCGCAAAATGGGAGGGTTTCTCCATAGAACAGCCCATAATTTATGATACCAAGTATATAGCATACACGTATATTGATACGCCTATCTTTTCCCTCTCTCCGTGCGCCCTCAAGGACTCAGTCTCTCAATCCGCCACCCCTCTCTCTCCCTCTCATCCCTCAAATATTGAAATCGGTCATGCAATCTGCTGTCTCTCCCCTGCCAAAACTCCACCATTCTCGGCACAACCCTCATCCCACCCCAGAACCCGGGCACAGAAATTTGCTCTTGCCCTTCAAACCGTTCCTCCACCTCCCTCACCCACCCATCCAGAATCGCTCTCCCATCATCTTCTTCCCCCCTTTCCCCTTCCACCCCGTCTTCCATTTTCCCCACCTCCGGCTTCAGAACCTCACTCTGTCGACTAGCCCATGCCCCTACCCTTGACCCTCGTCCTCTGAGATCAAAATATCTTTGGCTCTCATCCCCCGACAATCTCTCTGTTGTCCCCTCAACCCTGACCTGCCGTTCCTGCTCCCTCCACCAGAACGCCAGACTCGCTTGCCCATTACTTTCCACATCCTTCGCCTTCCTACTCGTGCCCCAATTACTATACACAACGAAACCGCGCGAGTCGAGTTCTTTGAGGTAGACAAACCGGGAGCTCACGGAGCCGGTGGGAAGGTGGGCGGTGGAGAGACATACGGTTTCCGGTTGGTGGACGTGGGAGGACTGGGCAGATTTGAACCAGGCGTGGAACTGGGTGAAAGGATTGGGGGAGAGAGAGGAGCGGTGCAGGCTCGACAGAGTGTATTGGTCTGCCTGGGGGTTGGATTTAGAACCGGCAGGAGCGACTGGCGGGGAACATTAGTGGGACGGACAGAACTTAAGGGACATCAGGAAAGAAAGGGTGCGATGAAATGGGAGTTGGAGATGTACATATGAGGCTTTCGGAGCCTTTAGGTTGCGCCATCTTGGATATCCGTTGGAGGTGAATCGGAGCGAGACGCATAGGATGAGAGGTAGTTGAGAAGGAAGATATCTTCAAATGGGGAGAAGGTTGCTGTAAGGTAGGGTAGACCGCTTTCACCACACTAGCAAGCCTTACGGATCCTCATCCACAAGAAGGTTTCTTGGTTGTCATAGATCTAGAGGGCTAGAGAATATGCTTGATTCAACGATTCTAGAGAGACAAGGACTTGGTGGAATTAACAGTGGAACTCTTGGAGTATTTCTTTTATATACACATTGCTGGCCCAGAAGGCTTGCAAATGAATCTAGATGTGGAAAATGCCAGATCTAGCTCTGAGTGGAGATGTTTTGTACGTACTGTTACATATTAGTCGTGATGTAGTCGTTCAGGTCATTAAGAAGCTTTCCCAGCGCCAGGCCCGCTTCATACCATACACTGATGTGTGCAGTGGGATTTTCCCCCAAGTAAACACCGTGTAAATGCCGGACCCCGATGACAGTGTCTCAATTCATGGTCCGCTCATCGGACACTCCAGTACACCCTAGTAAACCACCGTTCTATGCTCGCCCTGACAGAGAAAATCGTAAGTAAAATCGAAAGGAAATAGACTGCCGTCTAAGCAATCAAATTTGGCCAGATAGCATTTGATACGCGTGCTGTGCCATGGCCGACAAGCTCGAGGATCTTGCTAGACACAGCTGATGGATAGCCTCTGGACAGCATTTCATGAACAGTGTTGAGAGCTCCTTGGCGATCTTCGGCAGTCAGAAACGCTCGTGTCATTGACTCGTATGTACTTGGCTCCCGCTTATCCTTGCCGACGCTGTCGTAGATAGCTTTCGATTTTGCGATTCGATTCTCCATGGCCCAGCCATGGATTAGTGTATTAGCAATGTAAGGGGTCATTTCCACGCCACTAGCGGACATAGAGTCGAGGACTTCTTCCGTACCAGCCACGCAGTGGTTCGCAACCATTGATTCGAACAAGGCTTGATATAAGCAGGCATGAGGTTGAACTCCATGGCTTGCCAGGGCTTTGTCGAAGACTTCGCGTGCACCCTCCATATCATGGAGTACACAACCTTTGGCATGGATCAGGGATGCATAATGAACTGCCTCGGGTTCGAAACCTTGAGCACGGATCGTATCAAGTACACCTTCCGCAGCCTCTAGATTGATTGGCTCTAGGGTGGCATAAGTATCGATCAGTAGCTTGTACGTGTGCATTGTAGGTTGAATGTTCATTGACTGCATGCGCAGATAATAAGCGAGGACTTTCTCGCTGTCACGCTTCGTCGTCAGAAAGTACTGCATCAAGCTGTTGTACGGAGCTGGGCGAGGCTTGTAGTTTGGCATGGACTCCATTTCGTCAAAAAGCTCTTCAGCGAAACGCTCGTCACTGACTCGGCAAAGTGCGTTGACAACAGTGCCATAAGTCACACTTGTTGGCCGGATGCCGGCAGCTCGCATCTCTTGAAAGTAGCGCAAGCAGTCATCGATGCGACGAGCTTTACCGAGCTTGCCGATGAGAGCATTGTATAGGAATGACGAAGGAATTACGCCTTCAGACGCGGCACGATGGAAGATCTTCACAGCCTCAGTAGCTTCGTCGAACGTTTTGGTCGATTCCTTAAGTGTTGTGATATAGAGTCCATACGTATTAGCTGAGGGAGCTGAACCCATGTCGAGCATCTCCTGGTGGAATTGCTCCGCCAGGACGCGCTTGCCTGCTGTAAGGCATGCGCCAACCATTGCATCGAGAATGGAGGACCAGCCATGGCGAACGACCGGATAGTCCAGCTTAAAGGGCACGTCGTGACGAGCCATGCCAAGGATGTCGTGTATAAGATTGGTCCTGCCTTCCTTTGCAGCGGCAGTGATGAGCTTCGCGTAGACAATGTATCGTGGATGCATGCCAGCACGACGAATGTTCCGGAACCGATTCAAAGCCTCTTTGAGTCCATTGGAATTTCGGTGATTTTCAAGCTCCTCTACGATTATGGTTGAGCCACGATAGTCTGTTGTGGCGGCATGAGGGTCGTAGCTCTCTGCTGTAGGGGCAGCCGCATGGAGAAGTCGAGTTGCCGAAGGCTTCGTCTGGGTCTGAGCATGATCAAGAAGAGATTGCTTGTAGCCATTCCAGCGGCCAAAGATATCAATCTGGCTTGAAGACGACTTGCGGACGGCTTTCTCTACCATGTCCATGGTCGGTTGCTCAAGAGCAACACCACTGCTCGTAATGAGATTAATTAAGTGATCCATTCTCGAGATGTGGGCTAATCCAAGGTCACTGGAAACATTGTTGAGCAAGCCAGCCTGGACTTGAAGCGCCAGGGCGAGATCTTGCCATCCAAGACTTGTAACTTGCTCGGGGCCAAGCTCTGCCATTACTTGCTCAGCAATATGAGGAATGATTCCACCATTCTCGACCATTGCCCACAAGATGTTTGAGCTTGCAACGGCAGATACTGCCTGGCTATCATTAGGAAGTGACAGCGCAATGACAGATATAGCTTCGTCAATCTGATCAGAAATATCGTTCTGAGCGGAAGCTCCTGTGGCTGTAGCTCTTATTTGACTAAACATTGCGCGCATTTCGTTGGAAGCTTGCTCCACGTATCTGTTGGACATCAACGCACGTATGTAATGAACAGTGGGCTCTAGGAGCAAAGACGTAGGATTTTTGATACTTCTTA
This sequence comes from Bacidia gigantensis, assembly GCF_019456465.1. Taxonomy (NCBI): domain Eukaryota; kingdom Fungi; phylum Ascomycota; class Lecanoromycetes; order Lecanorales; family Ramalinaceae; genus Bacidia; species Bacidia gigantensis. The sequence continues at coordinate 607,559 of NW_025408606.1, forward strand.
GCTCAATCCATTGGGAAGTTGCAGTCATCAGGTCTTGATTGCGAACATGCAAGGCTAACAAGGCCACAGAAGCTTCAAGACGAGCAGTTGAGCCCGTCGATAGCTGTTGATGAGCTTGAATCGCTACATTGGTGTTGGAGCTGTCAGAAGCTGCGATTGAAATTTCCTTTAGAGCTTGCTGTGATGTCTGTCGCGACATTGAGCAGTTCTCGACCATTGCAAGTGCAGTCTCAAAATCGCCGTCGTCCAGATGTTGTCGAATCTTCGCATCCAAGTCGACACTTTCTCGTATACCCAGGAGCTGGTCATGACGTTCCTGAGTGTCTGTTGCAAAAGACTCAGTGATTCTGCCTAGGAATCGTTGCCCAAGCTCGTCTTTTCCGTTAGCACGGTAAGCTCTGATCAGCGAAGCATAGACAGTTGCATCATTGCGCCCAACAATGGAGAATTTTCCTCCATCATCTGCTATGGCTAGGGTCCTGTACTCGTTGTAGCATTCTAAGGCACTGTCAATGTCCCCCACCCGACCGAACGCAGCAATCATCTCCGGGAAAATTGAAGCTGCAGGTTCAACATTGCAATGCTCAAGATGTTGGTACACCTGTACCATGCCGCTTACGTTCTGCTGCCGAGCACAAGCGTGGATGAGAAGCTGATAAGTCTCGGTGGAAAAGTTTGCATCTGACTGCTTGCTTATTGCGTTGGCGAAAAGTCTAAGAGCATTACTCAGGGCATCATCTTCAACAAGTAAATTGTATTCCGCGGTATGCGACGCGAATAAAAATTTATCGTCCCTGTTCATAGCACCGTATCTTTGAAGTTGCTCCTCGAACCCCCGTTTCATTTGAGCAACATACAGCGCGCGGCGAGAAAGAACTTCAATAATAGTCGAATAGAAAGCTACATCTGGGGCAACCTTTCGACGTAGCATATCCGAATATATGCCAAGTGCTTTAGGGACGAGCTGATGCTTTCCCATTGGTATGTTGATTGCTGAAGCAAGTAGAGCGTTGTAGGCTTCGACAGTAGGCTGAATCCCATGTGACAGCAAGGTTTCGAAAGCTCGTGGAACATCACGGTAAGCTTTTGTAGTACTGAGATCATATATACGCTGTAAATAGGCTTGAGATTCCGGGTCCGACTGAACGGAGGTCGCTGCAGTATGGGTGCTCACTGGTGATGTTGACAACGAAGTCTCTTGTTCAGTTTCGATTGGAGGCGACGTGGAGACATCACTTAACCTGCCATTGAGGCGCTTGCTAAGTCCCGGAGCCGAGGAATCTGACAGTTTTAGTACATGGTCTTGCTCTGTTGTTGATTCATTGATTTGTTTGATGACAGTCGCAATTGCCTCGTCGACTTGGGCAACAGCAATCTCCTCTGCGCCTGTCTGGGCTTTTCTGATGTCGTCAACGGCACTAGTGCTGTAGGAGCGGTCCAATGTAGCGCGATCAGCAGAAGCATCTTCTCCAGTAGCCTCAATTATTCCTTCTGCTTCCTTGCTTTCTCGTACCTTGGGATAGGCTCTTGGCTCGATCAACTTAGGAAATTGGAATTGTCTCCATTCTCCGCCGTGCTGATGGAGATTCTGCCATGCGTCGTAGTAAGCCTTTAAACCCCCATCGTGAGGCGGGGCAGTCTCGAAAGCATGCTGTGCTGCCCTTGTCGACGAGGACGAGCCGGTCTGAGCAGTCGAGAAAGCTGTGTGTTGCTGTGCGGTCTTGGGTCTGCCAGCCTTCGCTGTCTGATGTTTGGAGAGGGGAAAAGGAGCACTGGTCTGGGCTCCGGCGACAAAGGATTGAGCATATCCATGTGCAAAAGTCTTACTGAGACTGGGACGCGCGAGATGGCTGAATTTGTTAAAGACCATTTGGCGCGATTAAGAGAGGTCGTTAGGCTGGCGGCATTGTCAGCAAACAACGCATAGTACGAGGATCTAGAGCATGACATACGTAGACAGTGCTTGAGTAACGGCGCAGGTTCATTGACGACTTGCAAGACGCCAGCAAACGCACGAGACCCGAGTGGGTTATATTGCACGATGCTTGATGGTTCATGCAGGATGAGGATCCCTGGAAGTGACGATAATATGTTGCGTCGATTCAACCAGAAAGTGAATTACTCGCACAGGGAATGCTGTACGGATGAGTGAAGAGCAGCTCTCAAAAGAAGAAAAGGGAGTAATAATGATGATGCCTAACGAGGGACGGCACAAACTGTAGTCGGTTGGTCAATGGGGAAGGACGGAGAGGAAAAGAGTCAGCTGGACTCGAATTTCAGGGCATGTGTAATGTGCCTGAGGCTGTGAAGGGACTGTGGTTGGAGCTGCAAAGGAAGAAGGTCAGCTTCCTGACGCCTAGGACGAAAATACTGAGGAACTTCGAGGGAAATTTCGGAATCCACGCTTGCCCTTTGCCTTTGGGTCGGAATGCTCCGCAAACTCCGCAAGCTCCGCCATCGAATTAGGCTAGCGTTGGGTCCCCGACTTCCCCCCCTTTTCTAAATTCGTCTTCGTATTATTTGGTGGTATCAAGTCCCATCACACGCGCTATGCCGAAGCCAGTGCTTTCAAACGTCGTCTGCTCAGCACCTGGTAAGGTCTTACTGGCTGGTGGATACCTTGTGCTCGATCGAGCCTACACAGGTTTGGTACTGGGCCTTGATGCTCGGATCCATGTGCTTGCCCAACCCTCCGCGGCGTCGGATTCGGGTCCCTCTGAAATCGTGGTGAGGTCTCCGCAATTCAAAGATGCAATATGGCGATACCACTTCGAAAATCTAGAAAAGGACGGAGGAATTCGGCTCTCACAAATCAAAGCGTAGGTGCAGAATTCCAGAGATTCATGCCCTTGTGATATCTACATATGTAAGCTACGACTGCGACGTCTATCAGAACCTTCAATCTTTGCATTTTTACGATTTGGAGGTCACAATTACCGCTCCTCACAATCAATGCCTCTGACGTGTGGGCGTCCGTACCACGCAACAGGTCTCTTCAATATTCTGTTGAGCGCGCAAAATTTGAAAGCTGATTTCCTTCCTGCGTAAAAGATCCAGTACATCGCCCCCAGAAAACCGCTTCGTCCAGACGGCGCTCACCTATGCATTGACATGGGCTTGCTCTCGTGCGGGCGCTGAAATTCAGCCAATGGAATTTACAATTTTGGCAGATTCAGATTACTATTCTAACGAAGCTAAGTCATTTGATTTTGATGACCGTTTTCAAAATTTTGATGTACCTTTACATGAGGCACACAAAACCGGTCTCGGCTCTTCGGCCGCTCTAGTCACTGCGATCGTAAACGCCGCCGTCCTCTTTTACTCGAAAGAGACGACACAAGAGCAAGATCAGTGGATGTTTCGTTTGGCACAAGCCGCACATTGCGCTGCGCAGGGTAAGATAGGCTCTGGATTTGATGTGGCAGCGGCTTCTCAAGGATCATGCATCTACAGACGTTTCTCGCCTGAGATCCTTAGCAGTCTTGGAAGTGCGAATCAAGCGGGATTTCAAGAAAGACTTCGGGCAGTGATCGAAGGCAAAAGAAGCTATGGCATTGAGCTCAACGCTGCGTGGGACTACGAGTGCGGGGAGGCGTTTTCCAGATTTCCTGTCGGGCTTCGAGTCGTGATGTGCGATATCGACTGTGGCTCTGAAACCGTTGGCATGGTCTCAAAGGTCCTTCAATGGAAGAAGGAAAAGCCGGAGGAGGCGAGTCTGCTGTGGGCAACACTGCAAGTAGCAAACGAAGACCTCGCTAATCAGCTACGGAAATGCATCCACACGATAACGTGCTTCGACGGCGTTTACGATGATGTTCGCTCTACCCTATTGACTATCCGATCACTAGTGCGGGAAATGTCCATGAAAGCCGCTGTACCGATCGAACCTCCCGTCCAGTCAGCTTTAATTGATGCTTGCTCTGAGCTTCCAGGAGTGATCGGTGGGGTGGTACCAGGCGCTGGAGGCTACGATGCAATCGCGTTGCTCGTCAGGAACGATACGGGAACTATTCACAGACTCGGCAGCTTTCTTTCAATGTACAAATCCGAGGCGGATAATGGAGATACTGTTAGTATTGCGCGAGTTCGAGTACTCAAGTCGAAACAAGTCGACAAAGGAGGATGGCAGGTTGAGAATTGCGACAACTACCGGTCGTGGCTCCGTTGTGCTTAAAATCATGCGCATATTGATAGAGTAATCAGAGTTTGAAGTAAGGGAGTAGCGAATATGAACTAGATTCAGCAGTCCAAAACCTGGCAGAATTAGGTCTATGCGGTAATCTAGGCGCTCTTAGCGGATCGTCCGCCTCCAAGACTTGTGGTCGTCAGCAAGTCCACTGCTTCGTACACTCAGCTTCCGTGAAATGACTTTCTCTCGTATAATTACTACAGAGCACTATATTGATTGGCCATCGTCTTGCAGTATCTAATCCAGCGACGAGCACACTTCTGGAGCAGAAACCCTCGGCCAATCAATCAATCTTGAACGTCTAAACTTGAAGCTTGCATGCTTGAAGCTACAGCAATTGACCCTCACTCTGAATGTCGCACAACAGCTTTCACTTCGAAGTTATGTCTTCATGATTTTATCCTATAATGCATGCTTGATTGGTCTTGTCCTACCGAACCGTCTCGGCCCTTCCGCCAGTGGCACCCTTCGAAACCGTTTCACGTGAGGATTACGAGCCCTCAAGTCGAGAGACAGTAGTCTGAAAGACCAAAAGCGTAAAAGATTAGTTTGTCCTCCGGCGGATGCGCGTGTCACTCATCATCTCATGAGATGACCTCAACCGAGTCGCAGGTAATGGCGATTGAAGATGAGAGCCACCAAGCGACCAAAACAGAGAAGCCAGTACAAGCGGGCTCGTCAAATCCAATCGAGATGTCTGACATGTCCAAGGCTTCTCAGCCAGATACATCTCGAGAGGACCATGGTGTTTCAACTCCAGGCCCTATATCTACCGATCCTCAGCAACAGCCCCTCGCCACACAGCTTCCACCTATGCCACCAGAACCCGAAGTCATAACACCCCCCCGTTGACTCGTGAGTTGACGAGGCCTGCAATTGGCCCAGCAACAGATGAGCCACCAGCTCTTCCGAAGGAGCCGGAAATAGAGGGACCAGTCCTTTACATCACTTTACTACTTATTACTGGGGCGAGACATCCCTTCAAATTAGATCGAAAATATTTGAAGAAGCGAAATGTTGAGGTTGAAGGAGACAACCCAATCAATATGAGTTTATACAAGCTGAAAGAATTGATACTGAGGGATTGGCGAGAAGGTGAGGACGCTAGTCATAATCTACTCCTGTCTCGGCATTATTGAAAAATCTGCTGACGGGTGATCATTTACAGAATGGGAAGCAAAACCATCAAGTCCAGACTCAATAAGACTGATTTCTATGGGTAAGCTGCTCACGGACAAGTCAAAGCTTTCAGGTAGATCAAATCATCAGAATCCCGCACATGCCCGAGCTAACACAAGCTAAGATTTCGGATTCAAAGAAGGAGCTTCCCCGACAATTGTTCATATGACCATAAAGCCACAAGAAATAGTCGACGAAGAGGAAGCGAACAAGAACACTAGAGATCGTGATGGCAGCGAGAGAAGTCCGAGGTGTCGATGCACCATAATGTAAACACCTACCTAATCTAATAATGCACAATGGTTTTTGACGGCAGTATGGGCGAATATATGGGCGAGAATTGCATCACACATCAAGTCCTAAGGGAGGCTTGACCGGTCGCTTCGCACATGGTAGGCGTATGGCTCAAGAGGGTCACTTACGGTGGAGTCTCACGTCAGCTCGGATTTTGGAGAGTCGAGTAGAGCAGTAGACCTGTATAAAAGTGGGAGAAGCGTGTACCATGAGCACATCAGATTTCAATTACATTGCACATGGTGTTTGGTCGGCGTTTTCAGTTGGTTTTTCGTTCAGTGTACAATGAGAAGCCGCTCCGCATCTTCTACTCACTCATTCGTCACTATAGAATCAATGCCTCCTCTCATCCCAAAGCCTTAGTCTACCATTCTCCGGCTCCCACTAACGAATCCATTTCCGCCTGTACCTCTCCACTCGCCGGCCCCGAACCATCATTCCAGTAAATATCCTCCCAACCCATCTCACAGTCCCGTCCCGCGAGGATGTCTCCCCCGACATTTGCGCTACCCCCTAAACATTGTGGTCTGTACTCTCCCTCCCTACAAACCTTCAATTCCATGCCTCTCCTCACAGGTTCTCCAATACCGTATTGTTTTCGCAAGAGAGAGGACTTGAGTTGGTCTTGTGTGCTCTGCCAGTTGCGAAGGCGAGATTCGAGAGGGTGTGTTGATTGGGTGGTCGTTTCTGAAGATGAGGTGGCAAAACTTCCTTTCTCATTGAGGGAGAGGTTTGTACGGAGGGTATCGTGTAGACCTGGGGCGGAAGGGGCGCCCTTCGTGGGAATGCTGGAGCCGGTGTTGGAGATTGAGGTTGCATGTGAGGAGGATGGAGCAATGCGGAGAGCCTAGGCGAGTGAACTAGTCAGATACGAGGAAAGGGGAGAGGAGAGTGCACAAGCTTACCATGATAGTAGAATAAGCGTACACAGGCTTTGAAAGATTGAGCAAGTAGATGAACTTTCGATAGTATAAGAGGTCTACGCGGCGAACGTGAACTCGAGCTTGGACGCTACGGATGTCCTTTCTCAAAGCCTCTTGTTTTTCGGATGCGACGGAGAGCTCCCCGGAGAAATGCGAAAACCTCGAGGCTCTGATTTACTCACATATCCCGGGCGAGGATGCCCATCCCCTTCCTGGCTGATGTGATCACTCGAGGAATCAATGCTATACCGTTTGCCGTATCAACAGTAAAGGTCATACCATGTCTCATCCTCTTATGGCTTGTCAAATGGTTCTTTGGGGGTGCCAGCAACAGCTCAGAGCGATTGATGAGATCAAAGGTTGTGATGATCACGGTAAGCAACCTCCATTGTATTCCGCAATGTTTGCCAACATCCTTCAGGGTGGAACTTCAGGTATAGGTGCAGCGGTCGCCCAGGATCTTGCCTCTCGCGGAGCGCAAATCATCATCTTAACGCACCATGAATTGACCGATCCTTTCCTCGTTGACTATCTGGAGGATATCCGCAGCTCTAGTAACAATGAATTGGTCTACGCAGAGCAAGTTGATCTTGCGTCGCTACACTCTATACGAAGTTTCGCTACCAAATGGGTCGACAATGCTCCCCAAGAAGACTTGACATGATTGTCCTATGTGCTGATACGTTGACACCTCGTTTCGGTATCTTGGCCAAGACGCAGGACAATGTGGATCCAGTCTGGGCAGTGAATTACCTCGCCAACTTCCATCTCTTAAGTATCTTGAATCCTGCTATTAAAGCACAGCCCCCGGATAGAGATGTTCGCGTGGTGTTCGCAACATGTTCTAGCTATATTGGAGGAGATATTAAGAGTTTGAAAGACGATCGAGACCCGCTACCGAACGGAACGAAATACGAAACTAGCAAGCTTGCCAGCATGGTCTTCGCCCTGGCCTTCCAGAAGCTGTTGGACAAGCATAAACGACCGGACAATCAGCCGAACAACACAAGAGTAATCCTGGTTGATCCTGGTTTCACCCGAACGCCTGGAATGAGGCGATGGCTGACTATGGGCTCTCTATTGGGCCTGTTTCTGTACCTTGTGACTCTACCATTCTGGTGGCTCGTTCTGAAGTCTCCAATTCAAGGGGCGCAAGGATTTCTAAAGGCAGCAATGGAAGCAGACTTAGGGCGAGGTGTTGGAGGAAGATTGCTGAAAGAATGTAGAGACATTGAATACCGCAGGCCGGAGATCAAGGACGAGCAAGTGCAGAGAAGGCTCTGGCAATTCTCTGAGAAGCAGATCGAAGCTCTGGAGAAGGAAGGCGCAGTGCGGAGAGCGCTTGGCAAGAAAGAGAAGGAGGGAAGAGAAAAGCTAGAAAGTCAAGCTACTACTGACGTGCCTTCGAATGTGACCGAAGCAAACGCAAATGGACATGCGGTAGCCGCAGAGTTGGCAAAGGCGGAGAGGAAACCTAGATCAAGGCAAAGCCGGAAAGCCGGATGAAGGCTGTTTTGCGAAACAGTTACACATGATACCATGAATGGTTTGATATGAACTGATGCTGGCTACTCGACATCAATTACTCACCTGGAGAATATCCGGCTTAGTCGATAACAAGGTGAGCTTTTTGGACGGTGGGACTGCGCGTCACTCTGTGGAATTCTGCTCAAATATGCGTTGCTTCTTGTTTCAGGGCTCAAAGCCCATCGTCTGCTTTACAATTATGCCCCTGGCTCACCGTCTGTCGACCATTTCACATGTGAAAAGTTGATATGTTGAGAGATCAATGAAGCATCAGAGACAAGTCACACTCATCAATATTCATCAGGCTTCCGAATGTTCCTCGTTGAGCCATGATTGCACGTATCAAGAGCCGAGTCATCCATTCTGTTTTACTAGGAAAAGATACTAAACAAATTTCAGCTTGTTTGTCTTCCATTGCGTCCATTGACTCGGAAGCTCTACCTTACTGTTCGGGTATTGTGAATTCGGCTTAGGTCAACCTACGAGGCTTCAGGGAATGGCCATGCCCGAGGAGGCCAGTCTGACCATGCAAGGTTCGCGAATCATCGCAGAGCTCTTACCCCACCCTCTCTTCCCTCAATGTCTCTGTAACATCGGCACTCCGTGCTTCGACGTGCGTTGATGACGGCGACGGCGAGGTCCGGCTTGTTGACCTTCACTGACGTCGAATTTGCTGACTAAGATCAAAACACGACTAAGGGATCTAGTGTTTGATTGCCTGAGCTGCTCAAGTGGAAGAAGTAGCAGTTATTCTGCCTTCTAGAATAATCTAATTGGGCCTCAGAATATTCAGCATCCCCTAGATGACTTTGTGCATGACTTTGTGCCAGAAGCAAACTCCCAGCGGGGTGATGCAGGACCTCTTCTTTTCTGAATTGGCTCACGATTCACCAACCACCACACGGATATCTCTAGCATGCATTCAATGTCGCTCTAGACACCTACGATGTGATGCAGCAGCTCCAATATGCTCCAGATGTAGCGCCAATGGGAAGGAATGTGTATACCAGAGATCTCGGCGAGGAGGGCGTCGCCCACGCAGGCCTGCTCTGTCCAACGACAGCAAATCTCTTGCTGATCGTTCGTCTGATGACCCGTCTCGAAACCAGGCAGTAAATTCTTCCTCCAGCACAGACAGTACAGCTTACTCAGATTGGACTTTCAGCACCAACAACCAGTTCTTGGGCGAGCTGAGCCCGAACCGGGAATTGCCATTATGCACTCCAAGCACATCCCCCACATGGTCGAATGATCGCTCGAGTAATCTGTGCGACAGTCCACAAGTTATGACTCAAGAATCGGGGACAACCGCTACAGATGAGCTTCTAGATGCTTACTATAGATTCTTCAATGCTGCTCATCCTTGCGTGCTCCCTCGGCAATGCCTAGAGTTGTACTTGATATCAGACCCTCTGGGGCTCAAGCTACTCTATTCAATTATGCAGTTCATTGGCTCATTGTACTTACCGTCGATTTCATCTGCGGCAATTGAAGTACAAGTGCTAGAGGCTCTAGCAGAAGACCAGGTTTGCACTGCGCAATCAATAGGCTACCGGGTGCAGGCCCTAGTCTTATACTCCATTGCCGTCTTTTGGCGCGATGAGATCAACAGAGGCCTAGCATTGCTTGATCAGGCTATTTTCGAGGCTCTAGGTGCCGGCATGAACCTTCAGGAATTTGCCACGAAGCATGGCTGCGGGAGTCCCATCTTGGAAGAGAGCTGGAGACGAACGTGGTGGTTGATATACACAACAGATGGTCACGTTGCCGGTAGTACTCACTCATTTCTATTGAGAACTACCAACATCACCTCCACTGTGGACTTGCCCTGCGAAGAAGAAGACTATGAGCTGATGGTTCGCTTATCTCCTTCCCTTCGAACGAGCTTGTGACGACTGATTCTGTCCTGTTTCAGTGCGTTCCTAATTCAAGGACACTGTCGGAATTTGACATGCGAGAGTTCACAGACAATAATGGCGAACAATTTTTATCCTTTGCTCAGCTCGTCGGTCTCGTACGCAGCCTCGATACTGTCTTCTCAAACGGACGCAAGTCCGATCCTTCATTTATCTCCACTCTTACTACAGACTTTGATGCGAGCATCATGGGCTGGTATTCCTTGCTTCCTCAATCCAAACGGAAATTGTTGCGTACAAAGGGCAAGTTAGATGAGCAACTCTCCAGAGCGAACATGTTGATTAATACGTAAGTCGTATCTTATTCTCGCGGAGGCTGGTGTTATGTCAGCCAGAACAAAATGAATCTCTGGATCGGAACATTCTCAGCCGTCCGGCAGAACTTTTTCTGACGAGCGTAGATACCTAGTTGTCATCCATCGACCTTTGTCGGATCTAGCATACTGCGCTGTGGAGTCCGTGTCGAGATGTGCGCCTCCACCGCCGGCAGGATACTCGAGTCCAGACGAGAATCATGCTTCAGAGACTCACACGCCAAAGATACTTCACGGCATTGAAGCATTCAATAATTTGCTCACGCTATCCAGCAGTCTGAAAGCACATACTCCGTTCATCATCTGCATGATCGCAGTCACAACGATTACACATCTGTCCGCTTGCAAATATGTGCTTCGAGGCCAAGCATTGAAGCTTGCTCGTGAGAGGATCCGTCTCAACATGGGAATTCTGAAAGCTCTGGGAGAATCCTGGCCACTCGGTGAGCGAACTTATCGAGAAGTCGGAGTGATAGCCCGCGAGATCCTGTGTCTAGTAGACCAAGAGATCTTTCCTCCTCCTGCTTATTCATGTGAACATAACACGTCCTTCTCGATGGCCAATCAGTTAACTTTCGATTTCGATTCCGTAACTGACCTGGTCAACACATTTGGATTTGAGCGAAGCGGCCTCAGCACAGGTGTTGCGGTGTGAGGAGGTTCGAGAATAGCTGGTTGGATTCCTAATTTTGATGCTCCACTTGCCGACATAAGATTTATCCCTTGAATCAGAATCTAGCCTCACTCAGTCTGATTTTCTTACATACTATAACGAATTGCTCAGCAATTAAGTACATTGATGGAAAGAGGCAGAAATGTTTCCTCAAGACGAGGTCTGGTTCGGCTGTCTCTCGGTCTCGTTGCTGCTTTTCACCAAAATGAACCCACCTGCTAAACATTGATTCAGGCTTTCAAGCTGCCAGCTCACATCCACTGCCAGAGCCAATCGATATGGACAGGATTGGTTGCATATATACGTGAAAGTGAGCAGTATATGAAAGACAAGGCGGATATGACTACCGCTAATCTAGACCGGTGTTTAATCTGTGGTGCAAGCATACTTCTGAGTATCCATTCTATCGATATATGTTGCCAATTGAAGCTCTGTCCTGAGAATCCTTCCCATACTGACACCCTTTCACTTCTCCTTTTCACGCTTTCGCCTTCTTCTCCTCCTCCTCCTTGTCAAGCACAAACAATCCCTCATACCCACTCTCCTCAATCAATTTATCATCAACGATAAAAACCGCATAAAAAGCCGCCTCCTCCTTCGTGTTATTCTCACTCCTCACATGATGGCACCCAGGGCTCTCATACCAAGTCTCTCCCTCCTTGTACGTCTTGGCGGGCTCATCATTCATCTGATTGAGAGTGACACCCTCGATCATGAGCGCGGTGACTGCGGCACCACTGTGACGGTGCGGCGGTGTGGCTGCTCCAGGGGGAACAATAATTTTGAGGGTTATGATCGAGTGGCCAGGGGTTATATTCGGGTGCTGGTGGGACAAAAACTTGAACGTTTCGCGTGGACGGCTGGGTGCATGGAACTTCAGCAGGTTCTTCGCTTTTTCAAAATCTTTGGCAATGCAGGACAGGACTGGATGCTTGGACGGAGAGGAGGGTATATGTCTAGCAGAAAGATGACACAAAGATATCTTGAAAAGCTTACCCATCGACTGTCCACTGGCCGTCTTTCTTAACGATGTTTCCGTGTGTAGACATTCTCACGAGAAGACGCTGGATCGAATGATAGAGAATGGGGTAGTCAGGGAGGAAATAAAGTAGTGCCCTTATGCTCCTGGTCGGGGGTGCCGGATATATAGTTCAACTTCATTCTTCACGTCTCGCAACGCCACACTGGTGACGAGGCCGCTAGAGGATGGCTGAACGTCACCATTCGCTCAGTCTGATAATGGAATATGAAGGATAGCAAATGAGTAAGCACGCATGCGCAGAATTGCAGACAATTGCTTTGCTCGCTTGCCGGAGCGATATAGCTTCAGCCGAGCATCTCCATAGTTCTCTATGAGATAATAGGCTAATGAAAACCTTCATGGTCACACGGTGCAGGAAGGCATGCAGCATGATATCACTGCTGGGCAGGGCAAGCTGATGATATGGACATCAGTCATTCTTCTGCAGTAGCTATCTGCTTCGCACCATTGAAGCAAATTTTGGAAAGAGATGCTAATGCTGGGATAGGCCACTGGCGAAGAAGTCGCACACCAGGACGAGTTGACTATTTTGAAGTCCGACCGCATAGTTTTGAAATTGCTGTGTTTGCAGCTTGCGCCGCACAAACCTCCATGCGGAATTGCTGTAGTTCAATGTCGTAATTAATGGGTATCTTTTTCTCTATGTACAGTATACGCCACGCTATGCAATTGACAACTCGATCATAGAAACGTACCTTCCAGCGTAAAATGCGTACACCAACATAAGTGGGGCAACGTCATAGCCGTCCTAGAGACAGAGGTTTGTGAAGCTGCGAGAGAGCTTTGCGTTAACGATTTCCGGTGCTTGAGGCATTTTCGGGTTGTTCTGGTGCGGCCAAGGTGGTGTCAATGCCTCAATATCAGATGGGATCACACTATGATCAAGGGGTTCTTTCGAGGCACTGGGTAAAATCTCATCATCAACCGCGCCCGCACCTTGATGTAGCAATACGTTGTCCTCGTTCGCGGTCGTTTCCCCCAGGCGCTTGATGTTTTGCTCTGCCTTCTTGCGCATCATCTTGATCCTCTTCTGAATCGCACTTGTGGCCGAGAACTCGGAAAGGGTTTTGTCGATCCGGTTCTCGACTAGACCTTTGAGGTAGAACCCCATTCCTTGGCTGATGAAGGCACCAGGAAACCTATAACTCAGCCAAAGGTAAAGAACGAGGGCTTTATGTAGCATCTCCAAACGGTCAAGGTAACCTCGATCAACCGTCATCTTCTCGTTGAGTACATCGATGTTGAGCTCTGAAATCTCCAAGAGAGCGCCACTGGACCTGTCGCCAACACATCTCGCAAATGCACGTACTATCTCTGGCATCCCCCCAATACGTTTGGTGCCGCCTTGACCGCCCACCTGGGCTGGCGCTGCACAAAACGTGATGCGGTCACGTAACGATAGGTTTTCCACTGAATGTATTATATCGGCAATACGAACCTGATCTCTGAGGTGGCAAAGCTTGTACCGTGGCTGTACTAGCGCGATCTCGTGAAGGCGCTGCATGATATGACTAAAACGCGTAGACGGATCGAAATAGGCCGCAAATTGCTCAATGATATCCGTTGGTGGAAACAGACCTGCACTCATTATAGGATCAGGTTCCGCCTGCATCGCCCTTCGAACGTAGACCATGTCATGATTCTCTAGAGTTGTAACCAGGCCCACATTGGGAGCAGGCAGGTCTTTTGGGTTGCTAACCTCTGTCTCGTTCTCAGCTCCAAGTGCGACACGGAATCTGCCGGCGCGACCAGCAATCTGCTTGATTTGAGCACTTTCCATCAGCTCGTTGGTGAAACCATTGGACTTGTGCACCGATTCAAAGACAATACGTTTGATGGCCAAATTTAACCCCATGCCAATAGCGTCACTCGCAACAAGGAAGTCGTAATCATTGTCTGGGTCGTTGAACAGCCTCGCTTGTTGAGCTCTGACCTCAGGCGGCAAGGAGCCATATACAATGGCAACTCGACGTTGCGTCGCTTTCTCAATGTCTCTTCGCATTGCGTGAAGACCCATCCGTGAAAACACCACGACACAATCCCCTTTTCGTAAACTGGCTAGATCACCGCGTAAGCTGCTTGACATGGTTTTCAAAGGACTGAGGCGTTTGTAAGTATGCACCTCGATCTTATCACCCATAGAAGCTGCTAGCTCACGTATCAATGGGACTGTACGCTCTTCGCCACAGAGATGAAGCTCCCGTGCTTTGAGGCCCAGCAGAGCTTGAGTCCATGCCCAGCCACGTTGATCATGACCAAGCATTTGGATTTCATCAATGACTGCGACGTCAAAATCGGTATGCAGGGGTAGCATTTCGACGGTGCAGCTTTGCATCTTCGCAGGTTGACCATCTTCAGCTACAGTGATTCTTTCATCCCCTGTCAAGAGATCGCAGGATTTCCCCTGAGCATTTAGTCTCCCAAAGACCTCATGCGCAAGAAGCCGCAACGGACCAGCATATACTCCAGATTCGGCTTGCTCCAATCGTTTCAAAGCACGATATGTCTTGCCAGAATTTGTTGGACCTACGTGTAGATGTATAGTTCGTTGAATGCACCTTGTGTCGGGGTACCATTCAGCGGGGTACCGTAAGTCTGCAAGTCGTTCCTGATCTTCCAAGGTGATCGTAGACGATTGCCGATTATTATCGATAATTGAATAAGTATATCTCAGCTGAGCATTAACGGCCCGCTCTCCATCCACGAGATATAGAGCTCCAAGGGCTTTGTAAAGCTTTTGAGGATCTTGCGATCCGGTAGGTTGTCTAAGAAGTGCTGAACCAGTCCCAACAACATGATCTCCTAGCTTTTGCCGATATACCTTATGCAAGCGCAAGTTGATTTTGAATTGCTTAAGATACTGCGCGAAGCCCTTGTCCGTGACGCTCTGAGCGAGTACGTCAAGCCAATCTGAAAGCCAAGTTGCAAAAAGGCCATCGCTCAGGGTCTTTTTTCTTGTTGTGGCATCTAATGCCTGTTCGCCACGGTTGAGCCTGACGGCAGACCCCAAGGTGGGCTTCACAGACAGTTGACTCCTCTGGTCTGATCCTCGCCAGCGCTCCCTAACTCCATCTTTGTGTAGCTGAGAGACGGAGGAGCGAGAGCGATGTTGTGAGATGATAGATTTTGGTAGCTCGAGGATCCGACCTCTCGAAAGCATTCCCTTGAGGGGAATAGTTGAGGTTGAGATTTGACTAGGATTCTATGGAATGTAGCCATACAAGAGTCATTTAAGACGCTGCTTGTATCGTGACAGGCGCATGGAGGTAAACTAACGAAGGACGACAATGCATTGGGCGTCATGGAGAAACGGCGCAATGCAAGGGCTGGTGAGGGTTTCCGGAAGACGTTATTCTGACTCAAATTTTAGTGTGCTAAGATTGGCGGAACAGCTGCAGGTTTCTTATACTAATCTATAAGCAAAGCCTTACTTATGCTTAGGCGCGAAGTGTACCTGAAAAGTCCCTTAGAAAATTTTACTTTTAAGTAGCCGTGTTTTTAAAAAATTAGATTTTATTATTATAATATTTATAGATATATTACTAACTTAATATTCTAATTTATAATACCTTCTTATTAAGTATATATATATATTATATATTGTCTTTAAAACCTTCTCTTCTAATCTAATGCCTCTAAAACTTAAGTTATTGTTAACAGATTAAATTACTAAAGGCTATATAGCAAGGATACTAGCTTTATTTATAGAATAATACAAGAAACCCGCAGCTGTTCCGCCAATCTTGGCACGCTTAAATCCGAGTCAGAATAACGTCTTCACAAAATTAAAACCTGCACCACACGACCTTCGAAATGTATTCCTGAAGCACATAACTCTAGTAGATGACTGTAGGACTCTACTGCTATGAAAACCTGGTGCTTGGCCCGGCATTGCTACTCGATCACACAACCTTGAGCGTGTGAGTAGGAAGTGCACAAGATGGGGACTTCCGCGATTGGGGTACAGCAGGAAATACTCTTGGATGCTATAAGATCAACAGCTCGGGGAGAATGGAAGGTGGTGGTCCTGGATGCCATGAGCAAAAGGCTCGTGGACAATGCTGTTCGCGAGGACGATATCTTGAAGGAGAATGTCACAAATATCGAACAAATAGAAAATAGGAGACCTATGAATCAGGAGATGGACGCCATCTACATTCTCTCTGCTCTACCCCACATTGTCGATTGCCTGATGGCCGATTTCGATCGCAGGCGCTATCGAAGGTCCTACATCATATGGACCTCACTCCTACCCCCGGCCGAGCGTTCAAAAATAGAGCAGAATCGAAAGGCGATAGATCAGATCGCTGTCATGAGAATACTGAACGTTGACTTCTTCCCTCGAGAGTCTCATTTGATTACTTTTCGAGATCCTTGGAGTTTTCCTTACCTTTTCCACCCCGCTTGTGACAATTTCGTTCGAAAGCATTTAGACGATCTAGCACAGAAGATAGTATCTGTGTGTGTCTCACTCGGAGAGTATCCTACCATACGATATTACAACCCCCGAAACTCAACCCACGAAGCGAGCGTTATGTGCTCGCACCTCGCTCGATTTGTGCAGCTAGAACTTGACCAATATGCGAAATATCATGAGGACTTTCCACCGCCCTCACCCCGCCCTCGGGGGGCTCTAATAATCACAGATCGGTCTATGGACTTATTCGCACCTCTAGTTCATGAATTCACCTATCAAGCAATGGTACATGATTTGCTACCGTTGATAGAGGGCGATAAGATCATGTACAAGACCACTTCACAGGATAGAGGAGTGGAAGGTACTTCCAAAAACGTGGAGATTACAGAGAAGGACAATATATGGGTGAATAACAGGCATCTGCACATGAAGGATGTTCTGGATAAGCTTGCGTCAGAATTCAGGGCATTCAAGGCCAAGAATCCTCAATTTGCAGAAAGTGATAATCCAGCCAGCCTAAACAACATCAAAGACATGTTGGCTGGCTTACCGCAGTATCAAGAGGGTAAGGAAGCCTTCTCTCTGCACCTTAATATGGCTTCAGACGCTATGGATGTTTTTCAAAAACGGAAACTGGGCGAGCTTGCTTCGGTCGAGCAATCGCTGGCGACTGGTCTTGACGAGGATTACAAGAAGCCAAAGAACGTAGCAGATCAAGTAGTAAGATTATTAGATGAAGGCGCTGTGACCTCTCCTGATCGACTTCGTTTACTGATGCAATATTTGTTGTATCGTGACGGCTTGCTACCTTCGGATACTCAAAAGTTGCTAGCACACGCTCAGTTGCCACCACAGGATGCTGAGGTTATCAATAATCTGCATTTACTGGGAGCTCATGTGACAAGGGCACTTAAAGACCCTAGACCATTAGCCCAGCCTCCTTTTGGAAGAACGCAAGCTCCCTCCAATCCACAAGAAGAGGAATCAGGGCTTTCTCGATACGATCCAGCGGTCAAGCCTATGCTTGAAGAACACATTCGCGGTACCCTTGATCAACAGTCATACCCTTTCACAAAGCCCCATCTTGATGGCGCAGAGGGTATGGGAGCTCAAGATACTGTTTCCCAAGCATCCCTCAGGAGCGCAAAGCCAACGTGGGCAAGGACACGGCCCTCGGCTTTAGAGCCACGGCAACGCATTATTGTCTTCATGGCAGGCGGAGCAACTTACTCAGAGTCTCGCGCTTGTTATGAAGTCTCTAAATCTCTCAACAAAGACATTTTTCTTGCAACATCGCATATGCTGACGCCAGGTCTGTACCTCCGTCAGGTTGGCGACCTTAGCGTAGATAGGCGGCGATTGAACCTGCCTGCTGAGCAACCAAAACCAAAAGCCCCAGCACATTTATTTGAGGCAGAGCGACCTCAGCAACCAGATTCTAGACAAGCAACACCACCCTATCAGCCTTCAACTGGGACGATGGGGAACATGAGCCTTCATGGGCCTTCGAATGGTGCGGCGAAGGCGTCATCCAGACCACAGGCGCCATCTCAGCCGGTGATCCAGACAGGCATAAAGCTTGGGAAAGACACAGATAAGAAAGACAAGGACAAGAAAAAGAAACACCATTTTTTTGGTTCCAAAAAGTAGTCAATGACTTACGAGCCTGTGTCCGCATCACGGGCTGGCTTGCAATTTCAGGAGCTAGGGGCCAGTTTCTGACATATGTTGCATTTGGATCTTCTTCTGGACAAGGCGAGAGGCGTATGAGTAGGCTTTCATGAGATACCACTGCTGCTCATAAGTCTCAAAATTCAAGGGGCGAGAGGGAGGTGAATGAGTATGTACTATTAAAGATATGTCAGTCAGACAATGAACCCTTACAGAGCTTCCGAAGAGGCTCTCTCCTTGATTCCGTCTCACTCCACTAAAGCGCCCCACGATTCCCATCAGACCAATCAATCATGGCCGAGATACTTCTCGACGTCGTCATTTCGATAAAACATCTCCTGCAACCTCTTCCCACGCCTCCTTTCGAGCTCCTCCCTCTTCCTTACTTTTCCCGCATCCAATGAAACAGGCGCTATGACCTGTTTTCCTTCTGGTACTTTCATCCCCAAACCCACTGTGTCTTTCTTTACCTTCACTTTGACAGGTGCTCTGATACCCTCTCCAGCTGCGCCAAGCCCGACTCTACGATCAGGATCCCATCCATATGAGGAAAGGTACTTGAGACCCTGTCGATTGCGATCGAGGTGAGAGGGTGGATATGAGTGTTGGAGGCAGACTTGGTGAGCGAGAGATAGATCATGGCATTCTAAGGGAGCGGCTTTACTGTCTTCTGAGGCCTCGATAGGTTGATTGCATATGTCACATACTGTTGCAGAGCGCAGTTTCAAACTTCTTTTAGTATTAGACGTCTCGAACCTGCCTGAACGAGCAACTGTCGAAGACCCACCCTCTTTCAGCACGATCGAAAGATACTGATCCCCTAAGTTGCGGAAGGGTTTTTGCGCCTCCTCGACATTTGTAGTGGAGGTAGCAGGGACAAAGTCGATACGCTTCCGTTTCAAGCTTGCTCCGTATATGCTTCGCTCTTCGCACCGTCCTCCCATTTTGACGTTGTCGTTGTTATCGTCGTCCATGAGGTAGGAAGCTGGTGAGCAGTCTCAGGTAGTTTGCTTCAACTTTGACGAGTCCGGGTCAACTCCGGGGGTGAGACTATCCCCGCTTAAATCCGGTGGAATTATGAAAGATTTACTCGAGGGCTGCTATCAACAGCTGTCGTCGCTTTACCTTCAACCCTGTGTGATGGACGACCTCTATGAACTAGAACTCCTCTCCTTGGTATCGCGGATCACATCAGAACTCCAAAATCATCTTGGAATCCTCGACAAGACTCTAGCAGAATTCGTTATTGCCCAACATGAAAAATGCCAGTCTATCACAGATTTCAAGTCGCAGATGGACGCAATGGGAGCGGACTTCCCCCAAAGCTTAGTCGAGAGTATAGACCGCTTGGTCTTGACGATACACCCAAAACATAAGGCCAAAGGACGGGGGAAGGAAGTACAAAATAATGAACAAAGTGCCCCTCTTGATGCAATAGACCGCAAGACGAGAATCTTTAAGGGCTTAGCAGTGCCTGACAAAGAGAGCGTATGGCAGGACGAAGAACATGAGGACGTCACAAGTAATGGCAAGCCTTCGGTGGGCACCTTAGACGACACCTTTGCTATGCTTGAGGGCTTAGCGGGGAAACCGAGGGCACCAGCTACATCCAACGGCAGAAAAAGGAGTCGGAGTCCGGATGACATCGATGGCGGGATTGGAAAAAAGACAAAATACAGGTCAAGATCAAGATCAAGATCAAGAAGTAGAAAGGTTCATAGCGGACGCGGAAGGCATGAACATGAGCACGGGTTCGGCAGATCACGTAACGGCTTTCACGATGATGATGATGATGATGATGATGATGGACGAGGACGAAGACGTGGAGGTGAGAGCAAGAGACGGCAAAATCACAACGATGACTACGACATGTTCAAGAGACCGCCCATTCCAGAGATTGATGATGAGCCCAAGATTTTCAAAGTGTATGATGGGACAGTGACTGGTGTAAAGGACTTTGGTGCTTTCGTCAATATCAAAGGTGTGAAGGGCAAAGTCGATGGATTGGTACATGTTTCGGCTCTCCAAGAAGGCGCCAGAGTAAATCATCCTTCAGACTTAGTCTCACGAGGTCAGCCTGTGAAAGTTAAGATCGCTCGTATAGAGGGAAGCCGTATATCGCTTTCCATGAAGGACGTCGACCAGGACACGGGCCGAGATTTCAGGCCACAACAAAGAATAGCATCTGGGGCAAACATGGAAAGAATGGCAAACGGCGCCGGGCGACACGACCACCTGGGGTTGGATGTGCCTGTAGTAGAAGATGATATTGGCGGCAAACCCATGCGGCATAAAAAGAGAATGACTTCGCCCGAAAGATGGGAGATCAAACAATTAATTGCATCTGGAGCCATATCTGCGTCGGAATATCCCGATATTGACGAAGAATACAATGCTACACTTAATGGAGAGGGTGACTTTGAGGAAGAACAGGATGTCGATATTGAGGT
Source organism: Bacidia gigantensis (assembly GCF_019456465.1). Taxonomy (NCBI): domain Eukaryota; kingdom Fungi; phylum Ascomycota; class Lecanoromycetes; order Lecanorales; family Ramalinaceae; genus Bacidia; species Bacidia gigantensis. The sequence goes on from NW_025408606.1 coordinate 628,154, forward strand.
CCGGGAAGAGGAACCTCCTTTCTTGGCTGGTCAGACAAAACAGTCCCTCGAGCTCTCGCCTATAAGAGTCGTCAAAGCACCTGATGGTTCTATGAATCGTGCGGCTATGGCAGGAACGTCGTTGGCGAAGGAGCGGCGAGATTTGCGGGAACAGGAAGCACGAGACAAGGCAGCTGAAGAAGCATCGCAGGTAGATCTCCAAGCACAGTGGCAGGATCCAATGACAGCTCCGGATCAACGCAAATTTGCGAGCGATATTCGTAACCCGCAAGCGCACAAGGCCCCAGATGCAATTCCAGAATGGAAACGCGTTGTGCAAAACAAAGAGCAGTCCCTGGGCAAGCGAACCTCTATGTCAATTAAAGAGCAACGAGAATCTTTACCTGTCTTTAAATTCCGCAAGCAGCTACTTGAAGCTGTCCATCAAAATCAACTTCTTGTTGTCGTTGGTGACACAGGGTCTGGCAAAACTACACAACTGACACAATTTTTGGCCGAGGATGGCTTCGCAAACGATGGCATGATTGGGTGTACTCAACCTCGCCGTGTGGCAGCGATGTCTGTTGCTAAACGTGTCGCAGAGGAAGTTGGATGTACCTTAGGCCAGGAAGTTGGATACACGATTCGGTTCGAAGACCAAACAAGCCCTGAGACTAGAATCAAGTATATGACGGATGGTATGCTCGAGCGAGAAGTGTTACTTGACCCAAATCTGAGGAAGTACTCTGTGATCATGCTGGACGAAGCTCACGAGCGAACGATAGCTACGGACGTACTATTTGGTTTGCTGAAGAAAACGTTGAAAAGAAGACCAGATCTAAAGGTCATTGTCACTTCCGCAACCCTTGATGCAGACAAATTTTCTGAATACTTCAACAAATGTCCCATATTCACGATTCCTGGACGTACTTATCCCGTTGAGATCATGTATTCGCGGGACCCTGAATCTGACTATCTTGATGCTGCATTGGTCACTGTCATGCAGATACATTTAGCTGAACCACCTGGAGATATCCTACTCTTTTTGACTGGCCAAGAAGAAATTGATACAAGCTGCGAAATTTTATTTGAAAGAATGAAAGCACTTGGTCCTAGTGTACCTGAGCTTATCATTTTACCTGTCTACTCAGCGCTACCTAGTGAGATGCAGAGCCGAATATTTGAGCCAGCGCCCCCAGGAAGCCGAAAAGTTGTTATCGCCACAAACATTGCCGAAACCTCTGTGACCATAGATGGTATCTATTATGTGATCGATCCTGGCTTTGTCAAACAGAACGCTTACGACCCGAAGCTTGGTATGGACTCGCTGGTGGTCACACCCATATCACAGGCGCAGGCTAAGCAAAGGGCTGGCCGTGCTGGACGAACAGGCCCTGGTAAGTGCTTCAGACTGTATACAGAAGCGGCCTTTCAATCGGAGATGCTTCCGTCCTCAATACCTGAGATTCAGCGCCAAAACCTATCTCACACCATTCTCATGCTCAAAGCTATGGGAATCAATGATCTCTTACACTTCGACTTTATGGACCCGCCACCTACAAACACAATGTTGACAGCTTTAGAAGAACTCTACGCTCTTTCTGCATTGGACGATGAAGGTCTGCTGACCCGATTGGGCCGGAAGATGGCAGACTTTCCCATGGAACCAGCTCTTGCGAAGGTGTTAATCTATTCTGTTGACATGGGCTGCTCGGACGAGTTGCTTAGCATTGTGGCCATGGTGTCCGCCGTCCAAACAGTGTTTTACCGGCCAAAGGAGAAGCAGCAGCAAGCTGATCAGAAGAAAGCCAAATTTCATGATCCACATGGAGACCATCTCACCCTCCTCAATGTGTACAATGGCTGGAAAAACTCTAAATTCTCCAGTCCCTGGTGTTTCGAGAATTTCATTCAAGCGCGGTCAATGCGCCGTGCTCAGGATGTCCGCCAGCAGCTTGTCAGTATCATGGAGAGGTACAAGCACAGGGTTGTCTCCTGTGGGAGAAACACGCAAAAGGTAAGACAAGCGCTCTGTTCTGGCTTCTTTAGGAACTCGGCAAGGAAAGATCCCCAGGAAGGCTATAAGACACTTGTGGAAGGAACGCCGGTGTATATGCATCCCAGTTCTGCCATGTTTGGCAAGCCGGCCGAGCATGTGATTTTTCATACGCTGGTCCTAACTACGAAGGAGTACATGCATTGCACGACGGCTATCGAACCAAAGGTATGTTCTGGCATCAATGTTGTCTACAGCGTGATACTGATGATATATAGTGGCTCGTCGATGCAGCACCTACCTTCTTTAAAGTGGCGCCTACAGATCGCCTATCGAAACGAAAGAAAGCGGAAAGGATTCAGCCTTTGCATAATCGGTTTGCAGGTGAAGACGACTGGAGACTCTCGGCACAAAAAAGGCAGGGTCGTGGAGGAGGGGGTGGGACTTGGGGCTAGGGAAGCTGAATCAATCACAGTGATACCCAAATATGTTGGAACCTGCCTTCAGACATCCCTGAGATGTTTTGCCATTGCATCTCCCCGCTCTTCACCCGCTTGTTGCTTTCTGGGAACCTTTTCTGTCTTCGAGGCGGTGCAGACCAGGCAGCACCCACGCTAGAGCTCGAAATCCTTCTAGGCCACAAATACTCATAAAACGTATTCTTGATCTCTCGTTCTGTATGTGTGAACATCAGCATTTCCGGTTCATCATGTCCGCTACCTCACCGTTCTCTGAGCAGCAGCAGCAGCAACAGCAACCCCCATACAAGGACGATCCAGTAGCAGAATCAAGCCAGACGAAACCTCACTACTTCCAACCCGAAGCGCAAAGTGAAGATCAAGAGAGCACTCGAGCCCAATCGGAGCCCTCCTCACCTTCGTCACCGGCGACGGCCCAACGACCCTTGAATAAATGGACCATGTTGCTAACCCCCGTCTCCCTTTTCCTCGCAGTATTCGCGACTATAGCGACAATCAGTACGCTCGTGGCAGCGAACGCGAGTGACCCGGTTTATCCTGTTGATGGAGCCGTAGTGGTTGATATTGGTGGTGTGCTGACTGCCGTGTGTTTCTCCCCCTTGTTCTCCCCCACTGCATCACTCCCTCAATCTATCAATCACGTACCTTTTGAGTCCTCAGCATCGATGAAAACCTTCTTATGAAGCGAACGGAGAGGGGAGAGCTAACAAGCAGCGCGCAGGCGATATTCGTCACCATAATCTCGGGAATCAACCTTCATAGGATAAGGAGAAGGCGGGGGCTGATTTGGCTATGGTTTGATCTCCTCGCTGATCTGATCTTTTTAATTCTTCTGTCGGTGTACGCGCCGAGTGGACTGGGTACGCTGCAATATGAGGGTAGCAGGGACTGGGTGTGCAACAGCGAAGACGAGCGATTCAGAGAGTGTGAAAGAGATAGGATAATTATTCTTGTCTTCGGGTACCTGGGAACAGGGGCGGGTGTTCTGCTCGGGTAGGATGTTTCTTTTTCTATCTATCCTATCCTCATTATATTACTAGCTTTGCTGGCTAACCATTTTATGGGGATAGCCTCGTGCACTTGACGCTATTGGTGCTGAGGCTAGGGTTAGTGATTAGGTCGAGGTTTTGGGAGAAGCCGTGGAGCTTGCCGAGTGGGCAGGTGACGTTCGAGGTTACTATAAAAGTGTTGAGAGAGCCGGAGAGGAAGGATAAACGGCCAGAGTCTTTGGTATGAGTTTGCTGGGGGTAGTCAGAACACGCTCAAGATGTGAAGAAGGCAACGATCGGACAATCTTGACGCTTGTTAAGGTGATACGGCACGGTAGTAGAGTCTTGCTCTAAAGACATACCTCAAAGTGTATGGAGCGAAATCTCACAACGTCTTACCATTCTTGATATGGAAAATAAGGATGGAATGCAGAGCGTAATTGCACACGCAAGACTAGCAAACATAGGACAGACACAGTGGCACGAAAGGGAGGGTGGACCTAGTAATGATCACCAATTTATATACATGCAGCGTCTCATCCGCGGCGTGTGATCTCTTAATTGTTCATCATATCTGCGTAGCTAGTCAGTACAATTTTTTTTTCCTGTTGCGAATCAGAGGATCAACTTACCCCTTCCAAAAAGTGTTCGTTTTCCCCAATCCATAGCCAGCAGGACTCTTGTTCGAAAGCTGACGCTTTGCGCTAGATAGACGCTTCTCCAAAGATACACTGCCAAAAGCCCGCCACTGAAGCTCAAGCCTCCGAAGTCGAATACTGCTGAATTCCCGATATAGGCAAGGCTACCCAGATGGTGGTACTCAAAAGCCTTGTATACAGCGTTGTCGACATCACCGTAGTCCACGTCGTTAAGCGCCATTCCCGGCCGGGCTTGGGCCAACTTGTTGAACTTTTTGGCCAGATACTTGCCTTGCTGATCTGCCCTCTGGGCAGTGGCAGGCAAGGACGTAAGTTTGTTATCGATCTGGATTAACAGTTCGTGGAGCTCGCCAAAATCAAGCGTGCCGCTTTTGTCGCGATCGTACTGTTCAAACAACTTGTCAAGCCGGCGAAGATGATCTGATGCTTGCGGGAAGCGCTTTTTGACCTTCTGGGCGATGCCTTGCCATTCTTGGAAGTTCACCTGCACCGTCTCAGGATCTTTGCCTTTCTCAAACGCAAGGCTCCGCAAGAAATGGACCAAGTGATCGGCGACGTTGTTTTGCACAGTAGAACAGTCGCCGATGGCGTAAACAGAGCCCAGTGGTGCGCCATTGAGCCGTAGATGTGTATCTGTTTCCAGTGCGTGTCTGTTCGTCTGAACGTCAATTTTCTCGGCAATCCTTTTGCAGAATTCTGTCTGTGCAACACCAGTTGACCACAGACAAAACCCCATTGGAATTTCCTTGGTTACTGGTTCCCCGTTCTCATTCTTTTGACTGAAAAGGATCTTTTCCTTCTGGACTTCCTTCACCCTCGAATTTGTCAAGACCTCGATTTGATCGTGCGCAAATCTTTCTTCGGCATATTTGGAAAGAGCTTCATCGTAAGTGTTTAAGATGTGACCCCGGCTTTGAATGACATGGACCGAGATCTCATTCCGCAGAATTTTCGGGAATGACCTGCCCAAGTCCTCATTCAACATGTCGAAAAGCTCAGCAGCGAATTCCACCCCTGTCGGACCACCTCCACTGATGACAAACGAGAGCAACCGCCGGCGGTCCTCATCGGAAGTGGTCGGAAGGCAGGCATGTTCTAGGTTTTGCAGTATATGATTCTTTATCTTCCGAGCATCCTCGATGTCTTTGAGGAAATGGCAGTTCTCAAGACCTTTGACTCCATGAGGATTTGTTGTAGAACCTGGGTGATCATTAAGTATAGTGTCCCTTTTTCAATGAAAGCGGCCAAACTCACCAACGCCAAGGACTAGCTTATCATAAGGCAGGTAAAAGCGTTGTTTATTTCCGTTGTGATCCTCTTGTGCAACCTCGAGCAGTCTCTCTGATAGCTCAACGTCAACAGCCTCTGCCTTGAGAAAATGGCCTCGTGCTCTTTGTACTATGCGCCGTACTGGTTCGGCCAAGGATCGCAGTTCGAGAGTACCAACAGTAGCAGAGGGAAGCATGGGCGTGAAAAGGAAGTAATTGACAGGCGAAACTACGGTAATGTGATAGTCGTCAGGATTGAGGTTTTTCAGTAGTGATACGCTGCCCCATCCACTTCCTAGTATCACGAGCTTTGGTTTTTGCTTGAGCTTGCTGTTTTCAGGACAATCGTCGTCGTCAACCAAAACATCCGCAATCGGTAGGTTCTTAGGTCCACCACGGCGCGGATTTAGTGCAGATTCAGAAACTGGTATATCGGAGAAGGACAGGTCTTCGCGGTAGGTCGAGGCGTCGTAAATGAAGAAGGCAAGCACTAAGCCTCCACTGACAAGTATGAAGCCGCCAGCATAAGCAAGAAAGCGGAAGCAAAAGCGGAAGATAGGACCTCGATGTGAAGGGAGAACCTTAGTTGAGATTGTTCGATTACAGGAGGGCGGCAACGGAGGGAAAGGATGAGGGCGGCCGCTTTGTGATTGAGGTCTGACGGGTCTCCTGGCTTTCTGTATTGCCAATCTGCTGCTCAGTGATTGTTTGGACCTTGTCGTGCACAGCTGGGAGCACTGGATCAGAATGCCAGGCCTTCTCCGAGCGCGCCACAACGCTCTTGGGACGATGTCGAGCGCCATTGTGCCAATTGATACCCACGTTACGTATCTTGAATGCTATTTGTGCCCCATGACCTCCACAGTGTCTCAGGCAGTACCAGTGTCAGAAGCAATGAGACTGGAGAAAGGCATAACTTGCCGTCCTCAAGGTCTCGAAGAAATGTTGGCATGACGTATGAAGCTAGGCCAAAAGTGTTCGGCCGGAATTTCGTTGTCCCGAAGGCTGCGCTAGTCCTGTGCGGCTTTCGAATGGAATCTAATTCATGTAAGATTCGCTGCCTACAATCAACATGTAACCCGCTTTGAAAATGGCGGTAAAGCCGGCTGAGCTCGATGCAGAGCTGCCTCGTGTCAAAAGGCAGAAGCTCAGTCGAGACGTGCCAACCGCGGTCGAAAGCGAGGTCAATATCAAGTCTACTGAAGATCTCAAGAAGTCGCTGGCCTTTGAGCAGGATGCTGGTCCTAATGCTATGAAAAGTCAGCAAATGAAATGATGAAGATAAATCCTACTGACATATCATGCTAGGAGTGAAGGAATTGAAGTCTTTCTTGACTCAACTTCAATATGGTAAGGAGCCAGAAACGAAGATTGTGAACCAGTCAATCCTACTGGAAGTCTTCAAATCGAAAAGCCCCTCAGCAGTGGAGCGGAGCAGAACCGCTTTCACCGATCTCATTCAAAGTTGGCATTTTGCCGTCCAAGCTGGTGTTGAGAGTTTGTGCTCTGCGATTTCAGCTGTATTCGCGTTACTGCTTAAGTCCATTTCTAGAATCCCTGATTTCCGGGACTACGGCGTAGCGCTATGCCGTGAACTGCTACATGAAGATCACATGAACCTGTTCGACCGAAGTTTGACCGCTCACAGATCTAAAAAACACTTGATCGGTCCTTGCATTCGCCTCTTGACAGAGGTGGTCCAGTTTGACGGTGGTAGCTGTGCAAAAATCATCTACCGCCAACGAGCAACAACTTTTCAGCGCCTCGAAGTCTTTCTGTCAATGCATAAAGAGGCTAATGAGCAGGACGACGACAGTAGCAAGAGGCGACCATCCATCCGTGAGATTGCTCTAGAGTATTTGATTGCAAATGTCAAGTTTCAAACCGACAAGGCAAAGGGCTTCCTGCTTAAACATAATTTGATTGTACGCGCTTGGCTTCGAGATGTGCCTGTCGATCCAGCCTGGGCGGTTAGAAAGACTCTTCAAACATTGACGAAGGATGTTGCGGAAGACGCATCTCTTGATTATCACACCAAAATCTATCTGTTCGACAGTTCGGCTCTCACTGATCTGTCCAAACTGTATAATTACAAAGGTAGCGCTGACGTCACAATTCAATCTCAAATGAGGGAATTGATTCAGGATTTCCTGCTCGTGCTGCTAAACTCGCGTACACACGGGCTGCTCCAGCCTTCCCTAGACCCTGTTCGCCATCATAGACGGCTCGATGATGTTAAGACCTCTAAGAAGGACAAGGAAAGCAAGAAACATGATGCAAAGGATGATTTCAAAGCGAGAAGAAATGTGATTCGCTTTCTCCAGTATCTTCGCCCTCATGCGGACCTTTTCCATAGCGATCTCATCGTCAAAGCCTTCGACACTGATCCAACATTGAGCAAGGACTACTTCTCAGCAGAAACAACTTTCAGCTTTGACCCGAAATTGACAGCTACCTGGGTTGGCTACTCTAGGTTCTTACTTGCTGTCATTCAGCTACCGATTCCTACGTCGCTCATTGGCGATGGTGCCCTAGACGATGAAGGGCTTTCTGTGGTTGTGAATTGTCTGCTGCCTCAGCCACTGCAGGCGAAGACTCTTACAAGATGTTTGAACCAACACTCACGATTAGTCACATTCTTCACTATCAACATTCTGATTGCTGCGTTCAAGAAACTCGACAGCGTCACTCGGAAATTGGCAAAGGCACATAATAATTTTTTCTCACACAATTACGAAGAAGATCTGAAAGCTAGATTTGCAGCTCGATGTCCAGATATGAGACATGTCATAGCTCAGTTCCATTCTTGCCCCAAAGATAAGCAGTCTTTCCGTGAAAATATCACAAACCTACTCTCGCTATATTGTCGATTGATTCCCGAAGTTGCGCTGGAAGAAAAGATTGATGTTTCTGTTGTACTGTCAGAAAGATTGACAGCAGCGCAAGAAAGTTCCGATCAGGAGCTGTCTGTCGGTCTCGACGCACGAGAACTCGAACACTTATTAGAGGTCGCTATTCGATCTCCTGGCATGAAATGGTGGCATAAACCTGGTATGAACCGTCAATACCTGATTAAAATCTTCAGCTTTTTTGCTAATATCTTGGAAGGAAACGATAAGTCTTCGCCTTTCATAGCTCTATTACGGCTGTGTGCTAGGCATCCCCGTGATCAGCGTCATACTGAGCAAATATTGAACGTTATTAGCCAAGATAGTGGACTATTTAGACCCTCGCCGGAAGCCAAGGGACTTAGCATATTACTTGCTACTCTTCGATCCTTGGACGGCGAGCTTGAGACTGACGTGTACAGCTTTCTTGATAACACAATTTCACGCCTGCCCCAAAGGGCAGTTGCTTATCATTATCTTCTAAAAGATATTACCCGGGAGACTCTCAATATTGATCTTTTACTGATTGCTGTTTCGGAGCAATGGCAATACCAGGCTCAAATGAACTTCTCAACGTTCGTCTCAAACATTACGATCTGGTTGGTCTCGTATCTATGCCTTGCGGCACATTCAATAAGCAACGGCAACCTGGTCTCGATTCTTAGCGCGAAATTACAAGAGCTTGACTCAAATGAAGAAACTAAAAAGCTTTTCGAGGAATTAATTACCCAACACTGCAATACAGAAAGCCACGATACCTTACGAGCACCAGTGAAACCCGTTCAGCAGATGGAGCTTGTTTTACCAGGCGGGCAAACGTCTGATGTCACAGTGGTAGCTCAGGTCGGTGCGTCAGTTCTAGCAGGTCCAGCGTTAGAAAGATTAGACCACCCGGAAATGCATCGTTGGAAACGAGAAAAAGTACAGGATGCTGTCTCTGAGCATATGATTGGTGAGCTCGTTTTATGCTTGTGCTCTCAACACAAAGCAGTCCGTCTGGAATCGGGACAAGCCCTTCAATCATTTGTGCATGCGCTCACGGTGGGTCTATCTTTGACGCGGATGTGCTTTTGCTAATTCGCGCAGATATCGACGTATCCAGAGCGACACCAGACTGAATTGCTTATACGTGAACTGATCGAGACGACTAGGAAAATCGGACATGCAAACCCGTTGCCATATTTCGTAGGAGCCTTGACTGCAGGCCTTTTACAAGTACTCGATGATCCTTTGCACTTCATGTACTCGAAGGCGAACAAGTTCTTGCACAGAAGTCCATCGTGGATCGTTCAGAAACTGCCGTCGTATTGGATTGACAAGGTCATCCTACATGGACCGTCTGATACTGAAATGCAACATTGCGAGGTACAGTGGCTTCTTAACATTCTCCTCGATGGCCTTCGCACTTCAGATGATATGGAGCTTTACCGCCAGTGTCACGTTTTTGAGCACCTACTTTCAATAGCTGTCTCGCCGGTCGTGCCAGATATCTGCTATGACAAAATAGTCGAGCTCCTATTTCGATGCACCTACGTCAATGGAAGCACTACGCTGATAACGCGTTATGGACTGCTTAGCTGGATTGCGTCTTGCGTTGAGCAGAAAAGTGCGGATTCTCGAGAGCGGCTGCTCTCGCTGGCAGCAAGAATGTACGATACTGCAGATCATGACCGGCTTAATGACTGGAGCGATGATAGTCATGCGGCCACCCTCAGACAGTTGAATCTGTCCAAAGGCCCATGCATAATACTCTAGGTTTCAAAGAGGCCGGTAGGATTACCTTCAATGTTGCCGGATGATTTCTCAAACGGGAAGAAGATTGGCTTCGTTGCAAAATCTCTATCCCTAAAATCAGTATCTTGCTGACACAATTAGCAATGAGAACCCCCATGTGAGTAAAGTCTTCTAGCTATATGTCACAATTGTAGCTAAGTGTAGATTTGTTGGCCCATAGTTGAGAATCTGTCGTGAATCTGATGCTGACTTCACCTGGTTGCCGACTGTAACCATAGAATTCTGATATCAGGAAGGCTGTGATGTAATGTTCATTTATTCGGTTCCCTCCCTAAAGAGGCTATTTCGGCGACAAAGTACAATTGATACCATCATTGATAAAATCGAGATGATAATGACTCTTGTCGACTCGAGAATTAGCTTCTCACAGTCTCAATCTCTCCTTCTCACGGGAACAGTCTTTCTTGATATCGACTTAAAATGTCGTCCTGACAGACGTCAGATTCTTACATACTCCTCAGCATCCAGGGAGACATCCTGTGCACAAGGACGATACTTCTTATGACCTAACTCCTTCTTTCACGCACACTAGCGCCATGAAATACCTTTGCTCTGTCACTTCTAGGATGATGTTAAGCGTGTGCAGTTGTGCTTTCGCCGCTCGAGTTGCCAATGAAATTGTTGAGACGCCGAGTCAGGCCAAATCCAATTTCTGGAAGGTTTTCTTGAAGTCTCACACCGGCTACGAGATGTGATCATACTGAAGAATTGGGTCTTTGGCGATAAGATTGATCTCCTGGATTCTTCCGCTAGTAGTTCGGGGCTCAACGTAAACGTTGTCTAAAGAAAGTGGAGAACGAAGGCTTTGAATTGAACTGACAGGGAGGAGAATACACAAATACGTGAGAAAGAGGTATGGATGGTGAGGATGAGGCGTGTTCAATAGTCCAAGCCTTGACTAGCCGATTTCATACTAGATAAGTCTTAGCACACTAAGCTGTTCAGCGTTCAACCACCTTGCTCTTTCTGCTTGATGAAACGACTATGCCATCAAATCACTACGAGGGTATCATACAATGGTCATGGCTGTTCCACATCGTCCTACATAGTTGCATATCCCTCACCCATCACCCTTCTCTAATGCGAATATCACCTGCGCGCATGCCCAGGTGGAAGAAACCCTTGCCCAAGCTCGAACCCGCCTCCACCAAGGCCGGGCCCTTCATGACCGTATCCCATGAATCCTGGAGGCGGCGGTCCGCCCATGTTCATGAAGCCAGGCGGTGGGGGCATACCGACTCCATTTGGTCGCGAGGGAAACATTCCAGGTCCCATACTGCCGGACCCTCGCTGCGGGGGTGGAAAGCCCGGGGGCGGAGGCATACCTTGTCTTTGTGACGAATGCTGGCCGTATCCGGAGGGCAGGTGGTCGAAGCCAGGGGGACGTCGTTCAAGCCCAGGTGGTAGAGTTGAGGGCGGAGGTCGTTGTGGCTGATTGAATTGGTCAAAGAGGCCTGGAGGAGCTGCTCGTTGGAGCCCAGCAGTCGGGTTCAGCTTGTCGCGTGGTGGCATTTCTTGCCTGAAGCTTTCGTCGAAGAATCCTGGAGGCGGCCCCGAAGATGGTTGTTGATGAGGCGCCTCCTGAGGAGGGGACATTGCAAGATTGGCGAACGGCGACGTAATTGATTGATTTTCTTGGACTCGATGCGCATTGATGTTCGATCGGGAGTGCTCTGGAAAGTTTTGCATTGGCCGACGCATGAGGTTGAGTAAGAACTCTCTGTCTTGTGGCTTTGCTGTATGCTCTGGAGGCGGTGAACGCACTTCATCTTGCTGTGGTTTGGCTGGAGGTGACTGGACAGGCGGAGATGCGAGCGAGTTCTGTCTGGTGGCTGCCCGTGGTGGCGTCTGCTCTCCCATGATTGGTTGCTGCTGCTGGTCAAGCAGCTTGAGTATCCGTTGGAAGCCAGCTTTATCTTCGCTGGCAGGATCTTCGATAGCTGGTATAATTGGCGGCTTGACGGCAGGATTGGCACTAAATAGACTCGTAAATTTGGACGGTTTTGCTAGCTTAGCAGCTGCGTGCATCAAGTCCTGCCGCGACTCTTCTGCGAGTGCCTCATGATGTTTCTTAGGCTGGCTAAGTATGTCGTAAAACGTGTCGTGGAAATTGCTGAAATCGAACGTTTCGGATTGTTTCTTGTGTGAAGGACTGGTCCCATTTCCGATATCGCGAGGCAAACTTTGAGATCCATGGTCGGCCTTGGCTGGGGCTGCGTCCTTCGAATTGCGCGCTTTCATCTGGGCTCTGAACTCCTCAAAATCCTCTTGAGTTGGTGGAGGCTTCTTCTCCTCTGTTGTCTCATCTTCACCCAGCCACAGCGGGTCTTCATCTGCAGCAGCGCCTCGACCCCAGCCATGGCTCTGCTCACGCAGTCCACGTTTTCCCCTGGCAACAGGACCTCTGAGATTGCTTCGTTCCGAAAAGCCATCCACTTTCTCCGTTTGCTTAGCGTCTCGACCCCAGAGCGGCATTTCGTGGCTTCGAGAGGTCCCGTTTCGTCGCTCAGAGCGAGACGAGTCTTCGTTTTCTCCGTTGGCATCAATTCCTCGCTCTCGTCTTTCATTCCTAGGATCTTTCGTTCGGTTGTTATCCCACTCATCATTTCTCTTGCGAGGCTTCTCCTTTTCTTCTTCGTCAGGTTTTCGGGGCTGTCGGGCATTGGCCCACATTTCGGGATCATCTTTCACACTCCGTCTATTGCTAATCTGTCCATTCCTCCCCTCACGAGAATTCCCCTCCTCTCGCTCGTGTCCTTGCAGCTCTAGTCTATATCCTTCTCGTTGTCCATTTCGATTCTTGGAGGATGCGTCTTCGTCGTGACTGGATAGTGCTGATCGTTGACCGTTGCGCCCAGAGGCAGAGGCAAAAGCGGTTTTAGGTGGTCCTAGAACAATATCTCCCGGTGCTACTAGTGACATCAATCCTAAGTTCTGTTAAGTCATCAAGCTCTGAATTACCTGTAGAGGATTTGCCTCGCGCTTCGAATTGTGGTCTTCTAGCATTAGCTGCGTCGGAGCTCGCGTCATCCTGCTTAGTGCGCAACGGACCACTCCTTGCATGTCGTGCTTGCTGTAAGTTCGCATTTGGATCTGGAACTGGTCTGATCTCTTTTCAGTCTAATTCAACTTCCTCAGTGATCGATACTCACCCCATCCACTCCTCCGAGGGAGGTAGGTTGGGAGGTCTGACCACAAGGGGTGAATTTTTAAGCTTCAGAAGCTCGTCACGTGTATAATGGTGCGCCATGATCTGAGCTCAATGTTGATTCCTGGTTGATCAGGGACTCTGGTGTCTTTCTCCGGCAGATAGAAACGGGTTGAAGGTGTAGCAATGCCGCTCTTGATGTATTCAGATGACACGTGCGTTCATAAAGAAGCATTGGAACATGTTCGTGGAGGCTACATCCGCTACGTTAACTTGGCCTCAAGCCTTCAGAGCCGTGAAGTGAAGTGAAGTATTCCAAAGCGGGGTTGCACAAGGAGGTGGACTTTCGAGCTAAATGGTGGAAAGCGGGATCTAGACTAGAGACCACAGATTATAGAGCGATCGTAGGTGTTATACAGCTATCGAAATGGTGGCGCAACTAGGTGAAGCTCCGGGAGGTGGTCTGGTACACAATTGTGATAATGCAGTGCGCTGTGACCTTCGAGACGCCTGGTGAGGTAAGGTAGGGCTGAGCTCAAGGAAGGCTTGGCATATATACGGTGGCCGAAAGCGACAATTCGGCAGTAAGGCTTGAGCTGAGTCAGCGCCAAGAGCGGCCAACGAGGTTGGTCTCCCGTCCAGAGTCACCCCACGATCTTTATGCACATGACATTTTCTATCCTTTGAAATCGCTTTTTACGGGTTCTATCTCCAAAAAGAGAAGCAAGATGGGCTCAGTTGTCCTGCCCCATCTGGTCACTGGCTGGCATGTCGATCAAGCCATTATGAGCGAAGAAGAGCGACTTGTCGTTATCAGGTTCGGCCGCGACTGGGATCCTGATTGCATGCGTCAGGATGAGGTTCTCTATCGTAAGCTTTCACTGCTTTTCTTACATATCTGTATTGACATCTCGGCATAACGCTGATAAATGTATCTTCTCCAGGAATTGCCGATCGCGTGAAGAACTTTGCGGTTCTCTACGTATGTGATCTCGACCAGGTCCCAGATTTCAAACAAATGTACGAACTGTATGATCCCGTCACCCTAATGTTCTTTTTCCGGAACAAACACATGGCAAGTACTGTACCTCCATTGCATTATAACCTTCGCTAATATATGCTTAGATGTGTGATTTTGGGACAGGTAATAACAACAAGCTCAATTGGGTCCTTGAGGATAAACAAGAGCTCATAGACATCATTGAGACGATATACAAGGGAGCCAAGAAGGGAAGGGGTCTTGTTGTGAGCCCCAAGGATTACTCGACTCGGTACCGGTATTGAGTGGCCTGACGGAGGACCAAAATTAAGAATATGAAACGACTCATGACCCTGAAAGGGGAACGAGGACATCATCCTGGACCTTAAACTGTTGTAATGATCAACTTTGAGGTCTCAAGGGTGGCAAAATGATGATAATTGAATGGGAGAAGTTGCCTCGTGCAGCTGAGAATGGTTGGTCTCACTCATGCGATAGTTATCAGGCAGTCAATATTCTTGCTAACATGCAATTCTTCCTCAAATTGAAGACGTCTTCATCTTTGTGTCTCAATCTAGCCGACGTAGCTTGGAGAGCCAATTGGACCACCATGACGAGCTTGCAACAGCGGCCTCAAATGCAAGAGCGCGGCGTAGGGATGCAGTTGTCTTGAATCCTTCTTCTTGAGGGCATGATACCTGACATGAGACTTTCTGAATCGATGAATTATTAAAGCTTCATAGTGCCGATTTGTCTCCTTCATCACCGGGCTTGTTGATCTGGTACACATATCAGCATCGACCTATAAACCCGAAAGCCGGTGTTGAATGGGGGCCCCTACTGCTTCAGCAAACCCAATCCATTCACTAAGACCTTTAGCAAATGCGTCGTCACCCTCCACTTGAGCTTCATGTTCCCACAATTGGACGTGCTCGAAGGATTCGACTTCGTGAAGCGATCGGATGTCTCCCACTCCATCGTCCTCCTCTTCACCGTTTTCAGAATTCCATTGTCGATTTAAGGGTTCATGGACACCTCCATTCTTAACGATGATGCCCTGATACCCTGCTGGTATCCGTATCTCCTTCGCTTTCAGTTTGCGACCACGCAGAAATGTTTCTGAAACTCCATCTGCTCTCGCATTAGCGTTACTTCATGTACGGTTGGCGGCTTTTATCTTGCCCTTCGCGATTTCTGGCTTCCAGTACCGATCTGCGGCATTCACAGTCCCGTCATGCTGGATGGAGCAAGGTAACAAATTGACTGTGACTTTCTTGGTGTTCTCGGTTGTTCCTTTAGACAACTTCAGCATTGTGGAAATGTGCACAAGTTAGTCTGATGCAACGCCGATAGGACGCGACGCGATTGAGCGCTAGTCTTTTCAGATTATCTTAGCGGTATTTTTCGGTGCTAGACCCTAGGTGCCAAGACATTTACCTCGATCAAATAGAACGACTGCGCAAATGTCATCCAATAACGTTAGACAACGCACGCGCAATGCTAAAGAACAAGCGTAATACGAGGAATGCTTCCCCACGACTTTGCACCCGTGGACACTCATGACACCACAACGTTCTTTCGTTGACTACTATGGATAACCGGTACACGCTAATTTCACTCAAAAGCATTTGCTTGGATGGAATGCCAAATACTGCTTTGCCAGAACTATTTTATCATGGGCCTTAGGAAGACAATCAACTATCGACATCCTGGGTTTCATTCCCCTTCCAGAATTGCTCATACCCTTCCTGTGTCTGTATTGGGAATCCTTCTGGCCATGCGAGAGGGGCCAAAGGCGCACCCAATCGCTCGAGATCGTCTGTCGTTGTTGGGACAACTCCCTTAATACGCAACTATTGCAAGTCCGCTCAGCGTGGAACTGGGGTCTCCATGTGACGAGCTCAGCCCACCGTATCAGCATATACAGTGTCAACAGAAATCGAGCCTCCTCCAAGAGGCGATTGAAGGAATTCAATCCACCCTTCGACGTGGCATGGAATATCTATTTTCCACGTATGCCAGGTCTACTTGTGCTTCGATGAAAAGTTCTCATTGGGGGCAGCGTACCAGCTGAATCCGCCGTCAGCGGACAGTTCCACTCGTTCAGGCCATCTTCCTCCACCAAGGTAGGCCCACCCTCTGCAATGAATCTTGCCATCGTGTATGACGACTTGGTCCTTCTAGGGGGACATCGTTGCTGAGCTCACCGATATCTCCTGAATCTGGATGCCATTCGTTGGAAGCCAGTTGTGCTTTCCGACCTACTGGTTAAAGTACAGATACTTTGGTCCGCGGTGCAGCAAGCGATTGGTTCTTGATGGCTAGAATGCGGTAAGGCCATTTGGTGCTTCTCGAACCTATACAGCCCCGCACAACCACTTCGAGGGGATTTCCATGAATGTTTGGCAGCGGTTCTCCGTTCATTTCCCGCGCGAGTAGGACCTCGTTAGATTTCACTTTGGACCATGGAACGCTCGCGACGTAGTTCATCACCTCGTTATCTTAAAGTGGTTGTCGGCTCCGTATAATTCAAGGTGTTTGGCCCCGTCCTGCATGCCACGGCAGTCTTTCATGATTTTCTTCAAGCTGATACCAACATATTTTACGGTGCCTGTCGCGCCTTCAGCCCACGGGGCCTGCGTACCCTTGTCACCTTGCCCTGTGTACAGAGATTCTTACTCTATGCGACGAGTTCCAGAGCATTGCATTATGACCACTTTCTCAATCCGTGGAAATGTTAACTCATCCATAAGCTGTTCTAGCTTATACGACTTGGGGTTCGCAACCAACCAATCGAGGTCAAGGCTTCATTTGTCCCTGTCCATAATTGGTATCTCCGTGGTTCCGAACGAAGTGGAGTGGATTTGGAGTGATCGCCTTTGAGGTTACAAGTCTTTTAGGTGCCTCCCCATTATATGGAAATATGACAGATGCAACATCTCAGGATGCTTTTCTATAAGAACGGTTTCCACGAATTTTCAGGAACAGAAGTTAGTTCACTGCCAATGGCGTAATGCCACATCTTCCCACGAGTACCGGGCAGCACAGGATTTGTGTCAGGAATTGGCCCAAGCTGAAAATTTGGATGCGGAGGGAAGGGTTGCAAAGTGGGTGTGTTTTGAGCCTTTACCTTTCTCGTCCTTGGCCGAATCCCCTATTTTATGAGGTTTTATTTCTTTTGTCTCGAGTCCTGTCTAGTCTAACATAGAAGGTTTGGCCCCTGATAGGCCTTGTTCGATCTTCCATTCATCAGGACGATTGACCATACTGGTAATAGTGGCCATTTTAGTTTCCGTGCAAGAAGCCTCAAGAAAGAACAACTCGTGGGTAATGGGCTGCTTGCTGTTCAACCATCTTTCCCTATTCAGATTGCGTGCAAAGTCATAGTCAATTCATTGCTTCAAAAGCGAGAATTGCAAATTCATGGGCCATATCATGTCTTCAATGGCAGATGGCAGACGTCAAACAGCAATACCATGATCTCGACTGAAGACTGGACTGAAATCTGGTATTGAGATCTATAATGACTTGGTCATCATTACTTGTCCGTCATCCGGCAAGGCGTCGCTTACATCACCGATTCATTCCCTGAGGGCCGTAACGGTATCGTTATTGTGGACCTCGGAATTGGAGAAAGCTGAAGACATTTGAACAAGATCCCTCAAGTACGCCCAGAATCAGGCTTCCTAACCTTCATTTGGGGAGAGGCTCTCTACAACCTACCGCAATGGCCGAATGGACCACTTTCACAGGGTGGATTTGGCGCTGATGGCATCGCATCAAGTGCCGACGGCGAGACATTTTACTGGACGTCGGTGTCCTCGCGTTACCTTTAGTCAGTACCCACCTCTCGATTGTTGGCAAGGCTTAAGGTTTCTAAGCTTTTAGCGACGCGAGCGGCAGTTTCCCACGAACAAAAGGGCATGTCAGACGGCATGGAGACAGACATCAATGGACTCAATTATGTGCCCAACATCGAGGGCAATGCTATCAACAATTTCTACCCGAACAATGGTACAGTCGGGGGTTGGGTCAGAGATTCGCGGATTGCATGGCTTGATACTTTGGCCGTTGCCCCTGATGGACATCTATATTTTGTCAATAACCAGCTTCTCGGGACGTCGATGTACTTTCCGGGGACTGATCGGAGGGTAAAGCCATACGCACTGTTTAGGGTACCCTGTTTATATGGTGGAAAGAACGTGATTTTGAAGTAAACCCTGGCAGGGTATCATCGCTTTGTCGAGGGCTCTGAGACCAAGTCGCAGGCCGCTCGGTGGCAGTGAAAGGGCACTTGGTGCGATGAGTCTCAGTACATACCATTTAAGTATTCTTAGATCAGAAAGTCTCCACTGAACGACATGCTGTGCATTTTCCCGCCCACTTCCAACGCCAAGCGTCCCCAAAGGAAGTCCCGCTTTCAACATTTTTGCTCCGCAGCTTTCCCGCCATCACCAAAAGTTTGCATTCTGTGAAATCATGGCTCCTACTGCGGTATCTCTACCGGACATACAAATAAACATACCAACTAAGCAATTCTCTGTCGGCCAAGCAGCTATTCATTCCACTCTACAACCGTGCACGCAAACAAGCACACGGACATCCCCAATCCCTCCGCTCCGTGCAGCCCTAACCTCCGAATCTACTCCCCTCGCAATCCGCTTTCGCGCTCTTTTCTCGCTTAAGCATCATGCCTCTCTCTCGCCATCCGACAGCACCACCATCCCCGCCATCGAAGCTATTGCCGCCGCTTTCCCTTCGCCCTCTGCACTGCTAAAACATGAGTTGGCATACTGCCTGGGCCAATCAGGGAATCTGGCTGCAGTACCATATTTGGAGGGTGTGCTGAAGGATAAAGGGCAGGATGACATGTGCAGGCACGAGGCAGGCGAGGCGCTTGGGGCATTAGGCGGAAGTAAGTCCTTGCCACTACTGAAAGAGTATGCAAGCAAGAAGGCGGGTGGGGAGAGTGTGCCACTAGTGGTGAAAGAGACATGTGAAATCGCAATCGCGAGAATCGAGTGGATGATGTCAAAGGAACGGGAAAAGGAGAGATTAAGAATAAGCGATTTCGCGAGCGTAGATCCTGCGCCGCCTACACCACAGGATCTCCAAAGGGAAGGAGAGACGGGGATCGAAGAATTGAAAGGACAGTTGATGGATACGAGATCGAGTTTGTTTGAGAGATATAGAGCTATGTTCGCCTTGAGGGATCTGGCTTCTCCACCTAATTTACCGACTGCGGTAACGGCGGTAAATGCCCTGGCGAAGGGATTTGAGGATAAGAGTGCTTTGTTCAGACATGAGGTTGCATTTGTATTCGGGCAGTTGAGCCATCCGGCGAGTGTGCCAGCGTTGGAGAAGGTGTTGGGCGATCTAGAGGAGGAGAGTATGGTGAGGCATGAGGCGGCAGAGGCGTTGGGGAGTCTGGGAGAGGAAGAAGGGGTCGAGGATTTTCTGAAGAAGCATTTGAATGACAAGGCTGAGGTGGTGAGGGATTCAGTCATTGTTGCGCTTGATATGGCTGAGTACGAGAGGAGTGGCCAAGTTGAGTACGCTGCGCTGCCCGAATAGTTGCAGTCAGATATTCATATGAGATAACATGAAAATGTCAATTGTTCTGAGTGTGACTGTATCAACAATTAGGACTGAAAGTGAAGTCTCGACTGAAAGGCGCGTACGTGTGTCCGCATCCATCGCATTCATAGAAGACCGTCTCCCCTTCATCCGCGCCCCGCAGCTGCCGGGTGTAGTATCTCATTCTCTTTTTCGCACAATCCGGACACGGAACGTCTATCAATGCACCCTTACTTACGTCATCCTCGGTGAGCACCTGCACCGAAGAAAGCTTCTGGCGCAGTATTGAAGGAAAAGCAGAGGGTTTTGATTTGGTGGTGATGGAGGTTGATGCAGTATCTTTGTTCTTCGTGCCACATACGTCGCACGTCAAGACTACGTTCTGGTTTCCAATTGCACCATCGAGAAGGTTTCCACAGTCTGTACAAAACACAAGTGAGCCGATTGCTGCCATTTGTGAAGTGCAAGTGAGGATTTGATTCATCGAGCTAAAAGACGTGGTTGACAGCTTTAGCATCACCTTAGGGCTGCATGTGCGGGCCGACCCCCCTATCTAATCTTACGTTGGGGCATTCTCGCATGGCTGGAGACAGACGTGTGAGGGCTGGTCATCTCTCTTTCTTTGTCAGGAGTCCAACACCACCTCAGCAGGAAAGCCTGTTGCTTCGACTTCAGTGGCGGAAGCTGTCCTCTCTTTGTACTTGTGCATGTATAAGTGACCTTGTGATTGTACAAGTCAATCGGATGGCAGTCGAGCATTCAACCTCACAAAGATGTCCCAGTCTCAAGGGGGGCAGATGCATCGAGAACATCGGCCGCGAAATGTCCATGACGGCCGCCTTCCCCACAGGAGCAGATTGCCCAATGTTGAGCAAGCCCTACGCTTCTCTCCATTTTCCTCCGTTGTCCCATTCAACGTCGATGTCGTTCCGATGCCCGACGCCCGCACGCCTGGCTTCCCCTCGTTGTTTGCCAATGTCTCGGAGCAAGAAAAGGCTGAACAACAGCTGCGACAGCTGAATGAGCAGTCGACTAGCACTTTGAATCGTTCTAGCTCCGCAGAACGAATCAAGAAAGACTTACAACGGCTCATTGACCCGGACGACATCACCGATTTGTACAACGCCCGGTGACTACTCCTATGTTGTTGCTAATGACGATTTTAGCAATTTCAAGGCACCTGTCAAACTTTACCGGAACGAGAAAAATCGTAAATCGCAGACCAATGGATATACAAATCCTACTACCCCAAAAGGACTCGGTCCACTGGCCTCAAGCGTCTTCCACCATACCAGCTCAAGCCACCGTTACCCTACCCCTACAAGCTTCAAAAAACAATCTTCAGCTGCCGCAAGTGTAACGGCACCCCATTCGTCGAAGACAAATTCACTTCAACCCGCGACTGGGCTGCCGACACCTCAAGTCGTCATCCCTGCAAAAAGTCCAAATGCTCACTTTCAACCCGCACGTCAAGATGGATTCAACCAGATTCAGAGTCATAATCAAGCTGTTTTCAATCAGCAAGCCAGTTCAGAGGCGACCTCACACACATCTCCAACCCTTGGGTCGTCATTGTCCCCTCATCCGGCCCCCAGTCAGGTTTCTTATAAAACTCCCTCTAAACCAGCGATGATTGCAAAAGCCGTCCATTTACCATACACTGGTACAACTTCCGCTGTGAACGGTCACTACTTCGCCTCACCTGCTTTCCCTGTTGAATCGAATACATCTGACCACCACTCTGTGGCTTCGAACCTACCCAATGCTCAACAGCCGGCCAATGGCAATCTCACTCCAAATCCACAGACCCCAACATACCGAAGTACCAACTCTTCAGTCTCTTCCTTACCAAAGTCTAGCGCTAAACCAATGGTAGTGATACCTGCATCAACTACCCATATCACCAGTAGCGACTACGTCACACTTGATTTGCCATCTCCAGAAAAGGTATCTCGCAAACGGAAACGTGGCTTTGGAGTTGATGCAGCCGGTCATGCTCCTGAGATGAAGGACCAAAAGGCTGCTGCAGACGCGACGCTCCAGCAGTTTACTGAGCTCACAGAAGAAATTTTTGAAGCGGAGGATCAATCCCAGCAAAATTTACAAGTGTTCATCCAAGTCCGTCTCGAAGATCGTGATTTGACTACGCTTACACCTGCTTTGCATGGTAAAATCGATGCATATTTACAGAAGATTATATCTTATGGCCGGTTCTCAGAAATCGCTGTTGACGACTTGCTCCGACTGCACACCCTTAGCGAAGGAGCCATATACTCAGTCGAGAATCAAGACCTGGATTTCAATTCCGAATGGACTGCAGACGGTTTTGAGAGCTGGGTGGAGCGCCTTGAAACCGCCAACCTTAGCCTTCGCTCGGCGAGGACCATTCTCCGTACCATGACTGGTGCTCGCGAGGAGAAACAGGTGTATTCAGAGGATCTCCTCTTAGCAATCGTGAAGATGATCCAGAAAATTACCGATGGGTGTGTTATTCCTGTTGTCGAGACGAGAAACTCGTCGGATGGAAACCTATTCGAGCATTTGTCGACCCACAAGAAACCCCTATCACACATCCTGCATGAGGCCAACAAAGTCTTAATCCTAATAGCAAGAATTCTATCTAAGCAAGAAATGGCTGAAATGATTATGACAGCTGTCGAATTTTTCGCTATCCGTCTCATGTTCGTAGAGAATGCTTCAAGCGAGAAAGAGTCTGCCTTAGGCATTCAAAAATATGAGACTTTACGGCGGACAGCGATGGACATGATCGCGATTATCTTCTCACGCTATCCAAGCCAGCGCACTTTCCTGTTCGACGAAATTTTAACTTCACTTCAGAGGTTACCCACAGGTCGTCAAGCAGCTCGACAGTTCCGGCTCAAAGATGGTCGACCTATCCAGTTAGTCACTGCTTTGATAATACAGCTCGTTCAGACAAGCTCCACGGTGGCGAAATCTCCAAGGCCCGTCCAGACGAAGACCACAGCCACCATGAAGAACGGCACTTCAGGCGAAGCTTCTGAGAAAGAGAGTGAATCCACGTCGGAAAGTGACAGTTCTGATACATCCGAAGGTTCCTCCAAAGCGACCAGTGAATCCTTAAGGAAATTAAGACATAAAGCAATGCCTCTTTGTGCAGCAGCAGCGAAGAGTGCACAGCACGTGGTTGGGTACCTCATGCAGCGTGCGCAGACCTCCTCAAAGAGTGGGGATGAACCTCATCGTCAATTGCTTGACATCTTTGTCGAGGACCTTTTACTAGTTTTAGGCTTGTCAGACTGGCCAGGCGCGGAATTACTTCTTCGTGCAGTATGTGCTCGCGCAATCCATATCCTTGATACCCCAAAATCCTTAGCTCCTGCCAAAAACATGGCCTTGGAGCTGCTTGGCACAATGGGCTCTGCAATTTCTGACTTGGTCGCTCATACGCGAACCGCAGTGCAGAGTCTGGAGAATCATGACTCGAAATTTAGTGGATATCTAACGCAGATGTTCGAAGACTACACGGAAGGATCACTGGAACCTAGCGAACTACTCTTGTGGAATGGCCCTTACCACGCCGTGGTCGAGCAATATGAACAAGCTCCCTCTGATGATCTTCAAGCCATGAGTGCCCAATCCTACTATTTAGCCCAGTGGGCGAAAGCTGTATGTACTGTTTCACCTCAAGCGAGTCCTGCAGTCGACAAATTAGCAACACGTCATTATGCGATGCTCTCAGGAGAAGAGTGGGTAACATCTGAAGACGTTCAAAGCGTTTCTGCAGGGCAGAGTCAAGTTGCGTATGCCCTGACGATCCTCAACATGGACTTCTGTCGACATTTTGATTATATGCTGAAACTTCTGATTGATTCGGTTACGAGTGAACAAACCACGGTTCGGAGTCGAGGTCTGCGAAGTGTCACGCAGATGTTAGAAAAGGACCCTTCGATTCTTGACCGGGCAAGAAACGTCAAGAACGTCATCCTGAAGTGTGCCACTGACACGTCACCAATGGTGCGAGATGCAGCACTGGCACTGATCAGTAAATGCATCGCATTGAAGCCAGCATTAGAGGTCGAATTCTTGAACCACGTCCTTCGCCTAAGCAATGATTCAGCCGTTGGCGTACGCAAGCGGTCCATGAAGCTACTTAGAGATATCTACCTTCGCAATGCCAGCAGTGATATCAAGGCCGCCATCAGCGACAGTCTATTGCAGCGAGCACAAGACAATGACCCTGGTGTTGTGGATCTTGCACGACAGACGTTTGAGGAGGTCTGGATTGCGCCGTTCTGGTCAGTCAGTGACAGTGTCAAACCTGATGCAGAAACCGAAATCGCTCTACGGCGTCAAATTCTTCTCATCATCAAAACAGCATCACGAAATCCAAATGTGCCACCAGTTCTAGTCTTGATCTTGAAGCAGCTATTATCAAGTGACTCTAAGAATGCGACAGCAAATGCTAAAGTTTGCACGATCCTCGTTCGATCTGCATTTGACCTCATGATTGATTCCGCTCAATCAGCAGATACTCCAGAGCAAAGACACATTCTGGAAACGATTACCATCTTCGCAAAAGCTAACCCGCGTCTCTTCGACTCTGACCAGCTGCAAATTCTTCAGCCCTACATCGGCAATCTCAACAGTCTGAATGACCTCAATATCTTCCGTCCAGTGGTAGTGATCTTCAGATTCGTATTGCCGGTATTGTCCAGTGTGGAGCAGGGTATGCTCGAGAGTATCCAGACATCATTGCTCAAGGGTGTGTCTCGCCTTTCGAAAGCTGAGCTTAGCGAAGTCGCGGAATGTTTGTGGGCCATCAACGGTAGCCTGAAGAGGCCTGATCCTCTGATCAAGTTGATCGCCTCTGTTATCAAAAACCTCCGTCAATTCGCAACCATCAATTTCAGCGACAACACTCAGAAGGACAACATGCTCCGTGTCAAAAAATACATCCAAATTGCAGGATTCTTCGGCAAGCATTGCGACTTCGAGGCTTATAGAGGGGCATTCCAGACCTTGCTGCCGGGATTCAAAGAAGACTCGGTAGCCAGTCTGATAGTGCAATCTCTAAGTCCTTTCACCACCGCGTCACAACCTCTAAACCTTCAAGCACTGGCTTATGACAGCGTCGGACTCATTTGCCAATCCTGGCCTTATCAATTCACAAAGCCAAGCGTCAGCAAAGCTTTTGCCTCCGTCCTTCAACGTGGTCAGCCTGAATTGCAAGAAATTGTTCTTTCAAACTTTCGAGATTTCTTTACTGGGGTCGAGCATCAGTCAGTGTCGAAACCTGAAGACGATGCCACCTCGGAAGACGCAAGTGCACCGAAGCTTGGATCTTCCATGACAGCCAATGAGCGGGATAGTGCTTCGGCTTTGATATCGCAGCATTTTCTGAAAGACATACTTGGGATTGCACTTGCTAGCCAGGACCTGTCGGCCTTGACTGCTTCCGAAGTAATTGCAAGCATCAATCGGCAAGGTCTCGCCCACCCCAAAGAGTCCGGACCAGCTTTGGTGGCACTGGGAACGTCCTCTAACGCTGCTATCGCCCAGGTCGCGTTTGAGGAACATCGCATTCTTCACACACAGCACGAAAGCATGTTTGAGCGTGAGTATATGAGAGCGATCTACGAGGCATTCAGGTATCAAAAGGACGTCGTCAAGGACCCGCTGGGCTTCAGCACGCAACCATTGACTGCAAAGCTGGCGGGAATGTGGGACATTATCAAGACGAGCAAGGCGAAGTATCAAAAGAAATTCTTATCGAACTATTGCGCCAAGATCGACTTTGACCTTGAGAGACTGGATATGTCTGAAGACATCTCCCCTACACTCCAGTTCGCCCGCTTTCTGCTAGAAAATCTGGCCTTCTTTGACTATAGTCGCTTAGACGAGCTGCTTCACGCATTGGCTTGCATGGAAAGGATAGTAGGTGGCACGGGCTCGGCTGTTGCCCATCATATCTCTACAGAAGTCTTTCACATCGTCGTAGAGTCAGCTCAAGATACCGACGCACGGTCCCAAAACCAAGCAGGGCTAGCAAATGGGGAAATCTCGGAATATCAGGCCAATTCGCAGCCTCAACTCTCATCTCAGGGGACTAAGGAGCCTGTCGACCCCGCAAGACTCAAGAAGCTGACGAGTGCGGCAGTCATCCTAGCTTCCTTGTGGGAAGCTAGAACGTACCTTCGACGGTTATATGGGCAAAGTGCTAACCAACAACGACGCGAGAATGGCAAAAGCAAGGGTACAACGAAGGACTTGAGCAAAGCCCCAACCCGCATTCAAGGTGTCTCAGGCGAAAAGCTCGTATCAACAATTGCCGAGAAGGTCGCGTCTCTCAATTCTGAAGAAGCCATGATTCGAGCGTGCGAGGAATTTGTTGAGCTCATGTCGGTAGACAACGAAGTCAAGGTCTCTGCTGAGAGTGAGGGAAGCCTCGGTGATCGTCCAGAAACACCAGGATTGGATGATGACGAGGATGACAAAGACACGCCGATGAGTGGTGCATCTAGAAGCCTCAAGAGAAAAGGCTCTGGTTCGGCTACAAATACCCCGTCAAAGCGCCGAGGTCGACCGCCACTGAATCGCAGAAAATCAAGCAGCCGGAAGAGTGTGGACGGTGATGATGCGGACGACGACTGGAAATGAACAGAAACGAGCGTGGCAGTGTGGCCTTACTTTCGATTACGATTTACTTGAGAGCCTGCTTAAGCAAAGCTTTGTCGGCTTGCGATCGCCTTTCAGGAAGAGACTTCAGGCGTTGGATCCCTTGGGAAGGGTTCCGATCCAGTAGGCTTGAGGATGAAAAGTCACTGTCTATGGCTGAGATTAACTAGCTAATAAAGGCCACAGGGGTATACAGCAGGGATATACAGCCAGATCCACAGGTGGAACAGTGTGGCGCCTCTGCTAGCAGAACATAGCTGTCTCAATGCCGGAACTCAATGGAGCTATTTTATCAATGCGATTTCATTCGATCATGCTAATTCTCTTCTTTTTGCACAGTCACTTTTGTCTAGGTAAGCATGCATTTGGTGGTACTCGCCCAATTGATTCTCCTTTGTGGATTGTCTTGAGATGGAATACCCTTGAGGATACCTGATCAACCAGTAAACTTCTGTTTTGGAATTTCTACGGGTGGTTCCATTCCAATGGTGGATATCTTACCTTTGTGGACATCGGATCGGGTCAGGGACACCCTGCTGTGGAACCATGGTCTCCCCGTCCCTTCCAATCGACTTGAATAAAAATATAAAAATTGCTCCACAACGAGCCTGAGCTCCAGTCGGCGAGCTTTGAGCTTCTTTCTCCCCCTTATCTAGCGTTTGCCACATCCTCCATGGTACAGCTGGTTGAAGCGCTCAGGCCTCTGCTCGTTGCCACACGGTGTTCGTGCCTGTCTTTACGCGTGGGATTGTTTACTTTATCCCAGTTTGAACGGCGTTCTCTCGGTCAAGTTTGCTGATCAGAAAGCTCCACGCTCAGATATTCAGATATAAAAACCCCCTTTTCCCCCCTCGTTTTATCTTTCTTCATCCTATTGATCGGTCTACTCTCGTTTCTTCTCCTCCGATCAAAAAGACGCTCGCTCTTCAAATCACTTCGTGCTTCTTCATTACGTCGAATCACTCCTCTTCTACTTTCTCCTTTACAAAAAACCTTCCTCTTGAAGCACATTTCTTTTCGCCTTTTTTCACTCCTCCCACGTCGGTAAATTCAAGACCAGAGTTTGCCACTATGCAGTTCTTACTCTTCCTGTCACTCCTTTCCGGAGTGATGTCTCTGTCAGCTTCTCTGTCCGCCGGGAGCTTCGCCCTATCATCCTCGGTCATCGCCCTGTCTCTCGTAAGTTCGACCCTGGCAGTCCCACTCGCTCGTTTTGGCCAGTCATCGTCTCCGTCCTCGCCTCTGGTTGTTCGACAGATGCCTGGTGATGTCGTCACAACCATCATCACCTATTTTCTGTCCCCGGAAAAACCAGCAAACGGCACCACTTCGGAACAGAACTCCTCAAGCAACGCCACTGCGATTCATCCTATAATCGCAGGTCCCTCAGCAAGCGTCGGGGTGCCGCAGTACGTTGCCGTCAATACGGCTGTGCCCTCCGTAACATCGACATCGGGGTCAAAAGCCTCTACCCCTACGCTATCGTCATCGTCTTCGCCCCCTGGCAGCAAGGGCCCCTCCGGCAAATGCGGATCCGGACAGCCCGTCATCATGGTCAAGAATGACTCCAAGGATCCCGTCTGCTACATGGTGGAGCTCAACCCTGAGACCAAATCTCAGGATCTCGATGTAGCATGCGGGCCCGGCAACGGCATCCGGATACTCGCAAACCAAGAGTCGGAGTTCTGCCCGGGGGACAACTTCGTCGGCGCCCTCACCGCATTTCATGACAACGGCAAGGAACGTGGATCCCGATTTGAGATGAACTTCGCCGATGCCGGCAAGACATTCTTTGACGTGGACTATGAGTTGGGCATGGACGCGTCGACGCTGGGACCCTTTGGCGACAAAAAGGTGCAGGGACATCGGGATTTGGCTGGGAAAGTCGACGAGGCTTACCAGCAGTCGGAAAAGAAGGCGGAGTTACAGGCGACGGGTCTGCTCAATGTGGATGGGTCTGGCAAGGTTGTGGAAGTTCGTGTACCCCTCTCAAGCCTTCAGCGATCTGTTGCTGACTAGTTGCTTCACAGGCGAAGATGGCCCCAGGTGCGCCAAGCTCGTATGTCCACTTCTTGCAGGTCGAGGCTGGGCTGCAAGGCTATGTGGTACCCGGAAGCGTCACTGGGGATCAGAACCAGCAAGGGGCAGCGGCTGGATTGGACGCCATGGGGATGGCGGATGATTTCAGCTGGAGCACGGAGAAACGGACGCTCATGATCACCACTTACTAGGTGGTCATGGCGCCCTCAGGGCTCCATTTCTTTTCTTGTCCTTCATTTGGGCGTTCTATCCTCGGGTATGTTGTTTGCAGGCATATCTTGAAATACCCCCTTCAGCGGCCAGAATGTTTTCTCATTATCTTAGTTATAAGACAGCTTGTAAATATGCCCATCACATTTTGTCACAGTATGGCTATTAAAGATGCCCACACTCTCAGAAATAGGGAACATCAAAATCATCTCTCATGTCCCTTTGCACTGCCTGTCTTTATCAGATCAATTGTCAGTTCACAGCGTCCATCGCCCTTTTGGACTGAATCCGAAGTCTTCGCTCACCACCATGTCCTTCCCTCAAATTGAAACATCCGTTTATCGTAATTTCCTGAGCTAGCTACACCCAGTCTTTCATGCTCAATGTCCGTCTCAGGAAAGCGGCCTATCAGTGCACAGCAGTGCACAATCTGCTTGCTATCCACAGCTTCCGATTCGCTAGAGGGCTTCATCCAATGGTGTCTCCGTGATGGTGCCACTTCCCCACAGCCTCGAGAAATGAAAAGTGGGTTAGTAGTTGTAGACACCGAGGTACTAGCACGAGAAGTCTGTGGCTTACCGTTCTCGATAGGAACAGGACAAGTCAAGCCCCCAAAGCCACGAGAATACCAAATGTGGAGATCCAACCAGCTCTTGAATGCAATTCACAAAACGTAATACCAATGCAAAGAATGACGAGCCGAGGGAAGGAAGTCGGAATTGGCATCATTCATGGCGATCAATACGCCTCTCCTAGAACGCCTCGCTCATTCCAACATGCTGTACGTAAAAACCCCTAGAATCACCAGTTCCACGTACGGCTTGCAGCGCCAAAGACCGGCGGTTTCCACTGCAGCCTCTCCGACTCAATGGTTCTCCTCTTCCCTCTCTTCTTCTCTCGCTCGCGCCCATCCTCCCATTCTTTGATGACTGCATCAGTGAGCACAATGACATGCTGCCCTTTATACACCCGTAGCATATTCTTATTCTGCAGTGTGTTGATAACGTCGGCCGTCGTCATGGCACTTAGAGCAGAGAGATCTTCGACGCTCAGTCCACTTTGCTTATGACCATTCGTGACATTGCTGTCGGGACCATGATTTTGATAGTGTTCCATAATTAGTGCCACGATTGTCCTGCCCCAGTACGTTCGATAGCCCAGCAGGCCAAGATCGCTGAGAGGTTTCTCGGGAGAGCCAAGCTTGCTTTCTCGTTTCGAGAGTTCGTAGGAGAAGGCCATGAGGAGGTATCCGTATCCGCTTCTTTGCACATGCGGCAGGGTGAGGATGCAAGCGACGTTGTAGCCTTCTGCGCTTTCTTTTTCTTTGCTGAAGTATCCGACGAGATGGCAGCCGTGCTCGTCTCGAGTGGTCATGCAGTAGAACAGGAATGGGTCTACGTCGTAGTACAGCGTTTTATGGTCGAGGAATAATTTAGAGAGTAGGCAAAGATTGCGACACCAGGTCCTCTGCCGCCGCCCATCGATTTCAAAAAAGGACGCAGTGTCATCTCGATAGATTTCATTGCCAGGCGGATGCACGAGCGTGCACTTGGCGCGATGACGGGTGAATGTCTGGAGAGTATCGAAATAGCTTAGGCAGAATTCGCAGACGTAGACAATGTCTGCATCTGCGTAGGAGGCTGGGTAAGGGGAAAAGTACCAGGTCTCCATTTCATGCTTGCCCATCTGTATTCGAGCTATGTTTCGGACTCGCGAGATTTCAGTGTGATTCTGGGTCATGGACCCCCCCGTGCGTAGCTTCTCGATCTCCTCTTCTCTGGAGTACTGTACTTGGTGTGCAGCATCGTTGCTTTTGGCTGCAGCAGCCGAAATCTGTAAGTCTTCAAGATCGATCTCGGAATCGTCATCGCCTTTCGGTGTGCCGGTGCTGATCTCTGGTGCAAGAACAGCAATATTGCCATCACTACCAGGCCGATTTTCCTTGCCTCCAACGAGCGGCGGACGAGTAGCTTTGGCTGCATTGCCAGAGGTAGTGGCGAGCTCCGGGGGATCAGAGGCTTTGCGGGAATCTGCTGCTGATGTCGATCCCCTTGGTCGTTTCTGTCCCGCTAATGATTTGGGCTGGCTGGGTGCTTTCGGGGCAGCTGCGGCACCTTGCTTTTGCCCCTTTTTAGGCGCTTCAGGCTGCGGCCACTCGACTTCCTGCGAGAGGTCCAGTCGAGAGGATGGTACCCATTCTGTAGTGGGTCAGGTAGAGTACAGTCATGAACGGAAATGATATACCATCAAGACGCTTGTTGAAGTCCTCGTAGTGCACACTTTCAATCTGTGAGCCTATCTTTCCCAACGTCTGTGGCAGAACCTACTAGTAATGGGGCTCTCCTTTTCTCGTCTGTATAGAGAGTATCTCTGCTTTTCGTTTCTCGCCATCCTATCAAAGACGTCAATTTAATGAGTCCTCTCGGCCGTATCATTCCTGATATCTCTTCTGCGATCGAAGAAAGAGATGTGTTTGACGAGCTACTCTTTCACAAGGAGATTCTGGACACAGCAAGCTTAGGCATAGACTCCGAGAGCGAACGGCAATCTTTCGAGTCTTTGACGAGGAAATTTCGGTCATGATGAGATCAAAAAGGGGCCAGCAGAACAGAGCGAACATAACAGGCGCAGGCAAGAAAAACAAAACTCAACAGGACAAACCTTCTGTACAAAAGCCTTTACACCGATTCTATGGTCGTCAGTTAATACTAAATACTCGAATGTTCTTGGAAAGCTGAAAGGGGGGCTCCAGCCGTACCTTAGAGACGAAATGGTCGCGATGCCGCTTTCCACCGCCGAGTGGGCGTCAGGCGTGCCCACCGGATCAGATGAGCCATCTCGTGGTGCCATATCTGTCGCGAGACTTGATACTGATGCAATTCAGCACCTCTTGGATGAATAGATCGGTGGGAGGGTAGATGGCCGATGAATCTGCTGCGGGCTATACCTAATGGTCTAGGTCGGAGGTTTAGGGGGAATGACTGCTGCCTGTCCAAGACTTTTGCGGGCCGTTTCCGGGAGGCATTAGGGACTCCCCTCGTCCCGTGCAGCTCCTCACGCTTCTTCTGTAAACCGAACAAGTCTCGTTGTGCTGCCACTATGTGAATGGAAGTCCATTATACTTGAGCGTCGTCTCTGGCTATACAATCTGTTCATAAGCATGATTTGAGCCCGTTCAGTATGAGGCGGTTGGCATAGTTCTACAATGCCCCGAACCCGCCAAAATCGTCCGCCTTCTTGTCCGCCACCACCTGCGTCTTTTCCCCCATTGTCGTCACCTCCCCCCCAACCTTGGAGGATCTACACTTACACCCCAACCGAGAAGAATATCTTCGCTCCGTCCCCCTACAAGTCCCTACTCCTGCCCCTCTGGCGCTTCTCCACGCCCTCAATCGCAAGAACATCCGCCCAACAGATCTGGGATTTGTTCGAAAGCTTTTGCAAGCGGGAAGATTTCGTAGGGGCAGATAATGCGCGGAAGTTCTTGCAGATGGGCATGACAAGAGCGGGACGGTATGCGAATCACAAGGGTGGGAGAAAATACGCTAAGGTGAATGGCAAAAAGGGTGAGGGAGGAAAGGAGAAGAAAGTGCTATTGGAGCAAGTAGAAGGCGACTGGGAGGGTAGACAGGAGAAGAGAGAGGCGAGTACGGTTTTCCGGGGGTATTGGGAGAGGGCAAAGGCGCACCCAGAGTACGTCAGGTTAAAAGAAGAATTCTTGAAGGGACAGAGGGAGCAAGAGGAGCCTAAACTGGCCGATGAAGGGAGGGATGGGAAGAGCACTGGGCATGGGGAGAGAGGGCGGAAGAGGAAGAGGTGAGTCGGTGTATAGAAAGTCGCCGTTTGAAGCTGGCACTTGTATTATGTGTCTCAAAGATCGGAGTCGACACCATATGGCCTCTTGGCCTAATGTGATCACGCTTGATCCAGAGATCCCCTGATGGTAACATTATTGATCAAATCTGTCTGCATGCAAGAGGCATAATTGCAGCTAAGAGACCCTTCCTGCAGCCCTTTAGCCTTAGTGAGCTTTGATCTTCAGGCACGAGCCCTGCAGCTGGGTCTGTCAGGAACCAGGCGGACCGCAGCGCAGGGCAGCAGGGGACTGGCTTCCAATGGCCCTGAAGGTTGGAAACGCTGCGCTCGTAGACTGTAAAGATTGCTGTATGTACTGTATACTGTATACTGTATACTGCAGACCGTCTCTACTTAGTCTGGACCCTGATGCTGGCTTGGGCGTTGTCCAATGTCGTCACCATCTTCCCTCTTTCCCCAACAAACAGATCGCCGCAATCTCCGGGCCCCACCAAAAATAATAATTAGTGCATCGCGACCGGCACAACAAATCGTCCAGTCGTCAAAGTACGAGTACGAAAGAGTGATTCGATCATAAGTTACTCAGCGGCGGGCATACTTAGCAGTCCGCTGGCATGAGCTGGCTGCGTCAGTGGGGTTGATGTCGGCTACATTCTCCCTGATAAATGTCTAGATACCCCAACCTTTCGTTCATTCTTGTGCCCGCGCAATGGCGTTGTCCCGCTCTTTTGATGCTGTGAAAGCGTATATCGGAAGCTTGACCTGGGCACCTTTGGTCCAGGTTTCCAAGAGCACTGTCTTAAATATCTTGCGGAGAATAGAATTTGGGCAATTAATTGTAATAGATACTAATGGCGCCGCTATTGTCTGTGGGGAAGGGGAGGTGGACGGGGCGAAGCCTCAAACGGAACTGAAGGTGGAGAGGGAGGCTTTCTGGGTGCGAGTATTGCTCTTCGCCGATATGGTGGGTCAATGCTCTGCTTGGTGGCACGTCTTGCATTCGCTGATGGTCATGGGCGCCAGGGTTTTGCGGAGAGCTTCATGTTGGGCGACTTTTCATGCTCTAATCTGACCGACTTCTTCCGGGTTCGTTCGTCCGTTTGAATCTCGAGGGCGATAGCTGACATTCCAAGCTCTTCATCCTCAACCGCAACAGGTTATCCAATGCCACCACAATTACCTCTTCCTTTGCTTCCAGCTTGACCAGCCTCGCACGAGGGACAAATACCATGGCCAATGCCCGCCTCAATATCTCTGCTCATTATGACATCAGCAACGCCATGTTCGCCGCGTTTCTCTCCGAAGACATGACATATTCTTGCCCGATATGGGCACCTGAATCAAGTCCAAAGTCACGAACAGAAAGCCTCGAAGATGCTCAGCATCGGAAACTGCAATATTTTATCACTGCTGCTAAAATAAAAAGCACGGATCATGTGCTAGAGATCGGTACGGGTTGGGGTAGCTTCGCCATCGAAGCAGTGAAAACGACTGGTTGTAGAGTAACAAGCTTGACACTGAGCCGAGAGCAGAAAGAGTTGGCCGATAACCGCATCGCCGCCGCAGGATGCACAGAAAACGTGGAGGTACTGCTGTGTGACTACCGAGCGTTGCCAATGCCGAAAGAAGGACCATATGACAAAGTAGTGAGCATTGAAATGCTAGAGGCTGTCGGACGAGAGTACCTTAAGACGTACTTCAATTGCATTCACAAACTGCTCAAGCCAGAAGGAGGTATAGGTGTCTTCCAGTGCATCACAATGCCTGAAGCCAGGTATGAAGCATACGCAAAAGGCGAAGATTTTATCCGGAAGTACATTTTCCCTGGTGGTCATTTACCGACTGTAAGTCAATTGATCGGAAACATTGAGCAAGGCTCAGAAGGGGCTTTGATTGTTGATTCAGTGTTCAACATCGGTGGACACTATGCGAAAACATTAAGGTTGTGGAAGGAAAAATTCGAGCGTAATTTCGACAGCAAAATTCGACCTGCACTCTTATCAGAGCACGAAGGGATGAAAAGCAATGATGTCGAGCTCTTCCGGCGCAAATGGCAGGCAAGTCTTCCTTGTCGTTTAACTGAAAGGAGGAACTAATGACATTAGTATTATTTTACATATTGCGAGGCAGGGTTCAATACCAAAACCTTGGGGGATGTAATCTTCACTATAGGGCGAGAAGGAGCCACGGAGATGCTTGAAGATATCCCGCTATAGATGCTAGCTCTCAGGTGCTAGCTCTTGTTTTCGAATATATTTCAGCGTTGTAGCGATTTCAGCTGATGAAGACCTGGCAAACTTTCCGTGTGAGATAGTAGGTAGTGCGCTAAATGAGTAGTACGCTTATATGAAGCCAGTAAAGGTTCCTCTTTCATGACCGCATCTTGTATTTACCAAAAGTCTCGGAGACCTTTGTGGAGTCTTAGAAGGTCCGATGAAGAAATCTGCATCATTTTTTGGCCTTCCTCTTTTTCGATTTCTGACTCTTTCGTTTAGTCGTAGTCCCATTCATTGCCTCGCTTCCTCCAACCGTCCAAGCAGAGCCCCACTTAGCCATGTGCTCCTTCTCAAAGCTTGCCTTCTCTCTTCTGAACAGTAGCATCGTCGCTCTTGCATCTTCAGTGCTGGAGTGTTCTCCTCCTTGAATATCCATATGTAGCAGCTCTTTAGCCAATCTTTTCAGGCTTGGAGTTCGTCCTCCAGACACTTGTCGAAACACCGAAAGTTTGCTAGTATCCCTGATGTCACGTTTTGGATGGCCTAGTAGGAGTGCATCGAGATCGTTGCGTAACGCATGGCCGACAAGTATCCTTCCATCGATCAAGCTGGCAACGTCTTGCTGTGCCTGTTCCAGTGTTCGCCCAGTTTGGAGCAATTTCGGTGTCACTCCGGATACATGCGTTCTGTAGTCTGTCACTGTCTCCTTAGTCTGGACGAAGGAGTCGTACAGCTGTTGACCATGGTAGTTGACGATCGAGACCCTTGCTAACGCTGATTCTTTGTCTGGATTCGGTCCCACTCCCACCATCTCACAATCAATGGCGAGATATCTACCCACTTCGATATCTCGTGCAAGACCCTCGTTGACCCTCACTTGCTCTCTGCTCAATTCAGGTAAGGCCGTCGTCTGCAGTGAGGTGCCGTAAGCGGCCGCAAGATCTCTCGGTGAAATCTGGTTGTCCTTGGCCCAAAGAGCGAGCGAAGCTGAAGCTGCGGGTAATGGCGATGCCCTCTTATCCATGTTCAAATTCTGGAAGTTTCTCTGGATTTGTTGAGATGCGCCTTTAGCTCTCGGTCCCTTGCTTTTCTGGCGCTTTGCACCATTTGCTATGGGGTGAGAAACTTCTTCAGGTGCATCCCTTTTTCGTTTACTACCATTTTTCGAAAGGGTGTCTTGTAACCTCCGCCAATTACTGGAGAGATTCTGTACGTCTGGCCCCTGCGCCCCCTCGGCCATCACATTCGCGGCTGTTTCCTGGTATAGTCTCGAACAGAATGCTAGAAATTGACAAGCATTTTGCCAAGACACTAATGCAGCTCTCCGAGCCTTGATGACTAATACGCCTATACCGAACGGCCGAGGCGGCCTCGGCCGAGAGCATCATATAGCAACGAGGGTCATGAAAATTAGTCTCGCGTCACTCCCGCACCCAACTACGCCAGATTGTGACGCGAGACTAATTTCAAGACAGTTGAGAATAAATTCAAATCACCTTCATCCTCAATGATCAAGTACTGGGGAAAAAATACATTGAGTTACTAAAAAGCGACCTCAAGCAGCATGGACTCAGACTGATGTGGGAATAGCTTGGCCCATAAATGTGTTTACATGAAGATGTGTGAGTCGACCTTTTAGTGTCTAGTAATATGCAAGCGCGCAAGCCCGTGACATGTAAAATCATTTTCACTCCCCGGGAAATCAATCAATCAAGAGTTTCGCTGATGTCTCCTGTCTGATATATCCTGTGCCTACGTCCCACGTGCTCGACCTGCCTCTTGCCCCTTGATCTTCTGTCCTAGGCTCGTCCATCATTAGAGAAGTGAAAACGAGCACCGAATAATGTTCGTACTATTCAATTGAAAGATATTCAGAGAGTCCAGCTCCTTCTACGCATTACGTGACTCGTATGTCGATGACGGAGACGCTTGTGGCTAGCATTGGTGGTGCAAGTGCCAAATTTTGATTGGCAGCCATCACCACAGTACTCCAGAGTCGTGCCACAATACCTGAAAAGGGTGTCAGCATAGATATATCTACCAGTGTCGAAAGGCAGACTGAGCTTACCCGTGCGAAGAGCAGCACATTCCAGCCTTGCAAGTCTGGCCGCCTCTACTACCACACTCGTCGATCGACCCACCGTCGGAGTTATTCCCACTAGCAGTGACAGCCCCAGCCCCTGACGCAACTGGCATGGCTACAGGTACCAATGGGGCACCAGAGTATCCTTTCGGAAGTGAGTCAGTTGTGCTGCTTGACTGGGGAGAGTATGATGATGTAGAACCATTGGTAGAGCCTACATCCGCAGACTGAGTGGTTGCTGATGTTGTTGCGTCGTGTGCAGAAACAGCTCCGCCGGTTAATGCGCCTGGCTTATTGGGCATGTGGGCACCACATGATGGTGGACCTTGATAGTTCTTTGCATTGCATTGACTCCGAATATCAGTGCAATAGGCATCCCAGTTCTTGCAGTTCTTGCTTCCCGTCGGTGGAGCGGACGTGTAGCATGTCTGAGTCTGTGCAGAGCAGTTTTTCGAAGCCTAGGTAGATCAGCAAATGTAACAATACTGAGAGCAAGATGACTTACCGCCCAACATCCATCCTGATCAGTATAGGTTGGAGGCGTGAAGCCACACCAATTCGCGTTCTGCATGACACAATTCGCTGGCTTAAGTCCATAATCTTGTTGCATAGCCCGTGTCCTGAGGCGTGAAGCACTCTCAGAGCCTGTGTACACGGCTGGGCCAGGTTCAGTAAATGGCTTCAGAGGCTCCTGCCAGACATTGTAGGTCATGGCAGGGGTTTTCAGGTCCACATAGCCTGGAATGAAGACATGATCCTTTGGCTGGCTGTTGCCGCTTGAAGACAAAAAGATTTGAGCACATCCAATGTAAAATTGAGGATCAGGGGGTTCTTGTCTGCTTGATGTAGTGCAAGTAGTTCCGGGCGCATCAAATAATAGCCCGGGGCCAAGTCCTTGGGTATAGTAGCTTCAAGATGTCCATCCGCAGCGTTCAGCATCTCGGTGCACCACTGCTTCTTGGTGCTATCATACCCGTACTCCATGATTTTGAACCAGCCGTCTCCGGCAGCATTGTTGTCAGCTGCAGCGTTTTCGACCTTCTTCATGTAGACCGCGCATGAACCTTTATGGCTCTTGTCTATAGCGCCTGGCTGGGACCCGTCCGGGTAGTCACGCCATTCGAAAGTAATTTTAGATCCTGCTTTAGTAGAAGCAACTCGTGCAACCCCCTTTTCACCGTTCACTCCTAGTTGTAATGTTAGCAAGCTGCACGAAGCCAGATTACTGTGCAGACGGTTTTAATTAGGGGAGCTTACCGCATGCCATCTCGGGGCTTGTAATTCCTTGAATAGGAAAAGTTGCATGTCCTGGGTTATTGCTCATGCGAACAGCGACACCATCGCCCTGATTCTGGCCGTCTACAAAGAAATTGGTGAAAGCTGTGTGACCAGCACAGAGCTGAGCAGAACCAGCTGCGAGAATAAGAAGATGCAGGGGTGGAAGCAACATGCCGTTGAAGTGGCAAAAGTATGCACTGGGAGTGCTAATTCAAGTCTTGGTCAACAAGACTGTATGAGACAATATTTTTAGAGAGAGAGAGAGAGACTGGAATCTTAAAAGGTGAAGAATGAGAGCTGTAAGCCTCGAGCACCCAGTCTCGAGAGATCCAAAGAATGTTCACGAAGCGGTGAAAACAATGAGATCGTGGGGGGTGTTATGGTTCAATTGTTCAACACTTGAGCTCGGCCCTCATCACTGTACGACGGTGAAAGGAGCCACAACTTGCTTCAAATTCTCCTGCGCCTAACACTACCTTACGACAAGATAGAACAAGACAAAGTACTTAATTTGAGTATTGATCAAGAGAAGTTTCACTATGCAGTCGGAGACTCAAGCTTCAAGAAGCGAGAAATCGGTGGCTGGTCTATCACGAAGCATTTTACGAGAGAACCCTTTCGCATGGGTGAATGTTGCCTCCCGGAGCGAGGTGTCCCTATCTGTGTTCCACGATCTGCAAAACAGAGGCAAGTATTGCTCTTGTCCAATACTGGGAGCCGACATGAATGTTTCGAAACGGGGGCGGGCGGCAAATGTTCCATTCCTCTCCAAGCAAGGTAGCACACTTTTCATAGCCACCATTGCGATTCAAGGTCGAAGGTTGAAGATATCGGTCGACTTCGCGACCTTCTTTGCCAAAGGCCAAAGGGGCCTGGATACACAGATCAACTTTTCGCTGGGTTTGTTGCTCAAAGTCCCCCAGGAAGGTGCTGGCGCTTACTAAGTCGATTGGTCTCCATTGTTTGACGACCACCCTCCAGTTTACTTTGTCAGAAAGGTAGTGCAGATGAATGTTAAGTCTTGAGGTTCGTGGAAGGGCATCTCAAGCCGGCCTGAAGCCATTGCTTTCAAAGAGTCGACCGTAGCCTTGGAAGGGCCACGCAAAGGTCAGGCCAGCGACTTATGACGAAAGCCACCTCGCATTCGGCGGTAACATGTGATAAGCCAGATGCACATTGCCTCACCTACTCCATCGAGATCGTGGGCAGTGATCCACTGTTGTTGAAAATGATATCAAAATTAAATCCAGGTACCAAATAGGGGGAACGTAGTTCTAGACTTTCTTGTGACGTAGTGAGGCCGGCGGGGGTTGCGGGGCACCAAAAAAAATAATTATTCTTAACGTTCCATTACGTCCACCACCCATTGAGATGGCTACCATCGTCTTGGGAAGCCAATTCGGCGACGAAGGTACAACCCTCAAGTAGAGAAAACCTTCACCAACTTTCATCGACTGACGCATCTACATGATTCAGGCAAAGGCAAACTTGTCGACATACTCTGCCGTGAAGCACACGTTTGCGCTCGTTGCGCAGGCGGCAACAACGCTGGTCACACAATCGTTGCCAATGGCGTTACCTATGACTTTCATATTCTGCCTTCTGGTCTAGTGAACCCATTATGCAAGAATCTGATCGGCACAGGTGCGCCAACAATGCCTGCAGGCAGACTTGGCTGACCATTCAGGATGCGTCGTACACATTCCCTCTTTCTTCAAGGAGCTCGAGACACTGAAGGCCAAGGGCTTGAACACCCAAGACCGTATATACATTTCAGATAGAGCTCATATCACTTTTGATCTACACACCGTAGTTGATGGCTTGGAGGAGCAAGAATTGGGAACCGCCGCAGTTGGCAGTAAGTCAACATGGGAGACATTCGGCACTGACACGGTAAAGCTGATTCTACAATCTATTTAGCCACCAAAAAGGGGATTGGGCCCACGTACAGCTGCAAAGCTGCTCGTTCGAATGCGAGAGTGACAGACATATTCCATAAAGACTTGTTGGACAAAAAATTGAGACACTTGGCCGAAAGCGCGCAGAAACGGTACGGCGATCTTTTCACGGCCCAGAACTACGATCTTGAGGGAGAAATTGCTCGATTCGATGAATACAGGGTTCAATTGCAAGATTTTGTTATCGATGCGGCTCCGTTCATATCCGAGATGTCCTCAGAGACCAATCTTCTGGTTGAAGGCGCAAATGCATTGATGGTGCGTCCTATGCAACTATCCCCCAACCCGTTGCAAGATAGACTGACTTTGCGGTTCAAGCTTGACATTGATTGGGGGTTCGTCTTGCGCCTGCAGCATCAAGATCTAGCTCACTGAACATAGAACTTATCCCATGGTAACCTCGTCTAGCACTGGTATCGCTGGTGCAATGGCAGGTTTGGCCCTCTCGCCTGATCAAATGCGGCAAAGACTAGGCGTGATGAAGAGTTATACCACACGTGTAGGAAATGGTCCACTCCCTACAGAACAGCTTAATGAAGATGGCGTGCGTCTGCAGAAGCTAGGCCGCGAATTTGGTGTTACGACTGGTAGACCTCGCAGATGCGGGTGGTTAGATCTGGTTATCGTCAAATATTCTAAATCTATCAACCACTATACAGCCCTAAATCTGACAAAGCTAGACGTTCTCGATACGTTTCCCGAGATCAAAGTCGCTACGAAGTACAAGGTCGACAGTCAAGAATTCGAATCCTTTCCAGCTGATTTGGAATTACTCGAGCGAGCAGAGGTCGTGTATGAGACATTACCAGGATGGATGTCAAGCACAACTGGAATTACTACCTGGGAGCAATTACCAGAGAACGCCAAAAAATACATCACATTCATAGAGGATTATCTGGGTGGGCTGAAGTGCAAGTACATCGGAACAGGTAAGCACACAAATAATTCGAATAACGTACCTTACTTAGACTCGCGGCAGGTCCTGACCGGGAGCATATGATATTTCGATAGAGGTTCTGAGCAGTTTTTATGATTTGCATGACATGGATGATACCCCTTTGAAATGGTTACAAGTGTTGCATTTAGCAAAAATCCTAGACGGGTCATTTCAATCAAGCCATTTGTGGCTATGGCGCACTGCGCAAGGGGCAGCTTCTTGTCTTCGGAATGAGGATGTCGTCCAGATAAATTGCAGGTAGTAGCAATAGAAGGGTGCAGCATTTCGAATCCTTGACTCTTGGATCATCCGAAACGCATTCCATTTGTTTATGTGGCGATAGCTCTACCTTTTCGATCTACCCTTTGATCTCTCGGATCAAAACCACCATTACCCCAATTCGCCCATTCTGGGGTTGGTGGGCCCATGTAGTCCTCTGGACTGAACTTGCGTCCCTTCTGCCAGAGCTCAAAGAACTTCTCATAGTCAATAAGAGTGTGCCACTTTCCCTCCACAAAGAACCGACGACTAGCGATGAGTGCACAGCAACTATGGGCATGCTCAGCCGCGATTCCATAATCCAGCCCTCTCCGTTCCAAAGCTACGTTCAGTGCTTCAACAAAAGCTACGATCTCTTCATAGAAAGGAACATTTTGCATCGTGAGACCCGCGGACGCTGAGGTCGAGGTACCACAATAGGTCACACCTTTGATTTCAACGAAACAGGGTAAGCCTTTTGCAACTAGATCGGCATAACCTTCGACTTCTTCCTCGATGTTGAAACCCTTCACAAGCGTAAGCCGGAACACCGTCCGCATCTGCATCCGCTTCTCTCTCAAGATGCCCAAACACCGTGTGAAACGCTGCCAATAGTCCCTATGCAGCGGCCTGTCGATCTTTTTCAAAGACTCAGCGTTGCTAGCGTCGATAGACACATAGAGCTGCGTCACTGGCTTCAGTGCAGCAAGTTGGTCAGGATGCTGTGCATTACAGACCAGAAAGCTCGATATCCTTTCTCTGTGCAACATGCTAACAAATTCGTTGATATGGGGATAAAAGATCGGCTCTCCCACCAAACTGAGAGCACAATGCCGTATTCTCATCGCTTCTTGGAAGCGCTCGGCTCTGACGCCGGGGACGCCACGCATCATCTTGATTTTCTTGTAATGACCCTCCTTTGCGCCCTCGAAGATCATTTCAGGCGGGTCGACCTGCCATCGCCAGCTTGTACCAACGGGGTTTGTGCCGTGCCGCCAGCAGAAAACGCATTTGTTGCTGCATGACAACGAAGGCGTGGTTTCCATGCAGAGATGGGATTGAATGCCATAGAAGGAGTATTTGTAGCAGGAACCACGACCACGAAGGGCGGATTTTGTCCATCGACATATTTTGACGCCAGAGTGTGTCCCGATTATCGTGTAGCCTTGCTTGGTGAGTGCAGTGTATGTTGGGGAGCTGATAGGGACCATAGGCTTGGGACCTTGGGGCTGCAATGAAGTGGTGAAGTCAATGGGTAGTGGTGAGGACCCTGGAGCTTTACCTCCGATATCTTCCAGGTCCCCTATACTTGAGGGTCTACCCTTTTGGGACCGCTCTGAATGATTAGAGTTTGGAGTTTTGATATCTTCTTCGTCGCTCTCAAAAGCTTCACCACTACCAACGACGCCTTCGCCTAGGCTTCCACTTGCCGCAACGTCGGTCAGTGTACTTAGAACTCCAGCAGTCCATTCGTCAAACCTGGCATCAGCATCCGATTTCACATCTCCCATGCCCACCGGAAAAGCTCTCTTCTGCCCTGTCAATTTTGCCATCCACCTATCGAAATCAAGTGCTTGAGAACAGAAACCATTGGCCACAGACGACC
Source organism: Bacidia gigantensis (assembly GCF_019456465.1). Classification (NCBI taxonomy): domain Eukaryota; kingdom Fungi; phylum Ascomycota; class Lecanoromycetes; order Lecanorales; family Ramalinaceae; genus Bacidia; species Bacidia gigantensis. The sequence continues at coordinate 670,969 of NW_025408606.1, forward strand.
AACCATCTTTGTCTCCCAATCCAAATACTGAATACCCCGCCAGGCAAGACAAAGGGGCTGTGTCGATACGGAAGTCATTGTGGATATCTTCAAACAGCTTCAAGACGCTATCTAATATTGTGTCTATGTCATAGGAAGGAATCAAAAGCAGATAGAAATATTTTATTATTTCTTGAGACTGGTGAAGCATAGGTGCATGCTCGAAAAAGTCCTCGTGATCAATTGCAGCAAGATCAACCAATTGTGGTTCCAAAATCGAGGAGTCCTGCCTCTTAAAATGTTCACTTGCTCTCTGCAAAGCTTTCTCCGCTCGTCTATTGGTCGAGCCTGTCAACGAAAAGAAGAAAAACAACGGTTGAATCCTCGTATGACCGCCTCCAACTTTCGCTGGTGTGGTACGAATTTTGTTACCATTGACACGTTTCGGTATTTGACGTCTATGTCGTTCAAAATCTTTGATCTGCAATTTACTGTCCCCTCGATAATCTGCTTCAGATTTGGTGTCTCCACCAAGCAAAGTAGCTGATAGGAACGAAGCATGGCTAGATTTACCCTGTTGTTTTTTCCACCAAAAAAGTACAATCACACCAACACATACAAAGGATATTGCAAGGCCATAGCCATTCCACGCAGCCAACAGCACGGAGGACAACATAAAGCTTGAGCAGACGGCCTTCGACGTCGTAGGCTAGTACGCGGGCTGGATTTCACGGGCCTTCACCTCATGCTTTCGACGTACCGTCAGACCAGACATTTTCATCTCACAAGTTCGTCCGCTGCTTCTGGGGCGGAAAGTTGCTCATCTGGGTGTGGTGTGGAGAGTTCTACGCAGTCATGATGCGAAGTACGAACCATCTTTTCGGCTAGCTTCTTATCGTCGTAGCCTTGATATTGTTTACTCTTTCGAGGCACCTGCACTTATTCCAGACTATGGCGACAGTCGACTCCTCGTCTCCGACTTATCATTCAGCTTCAACCATCTCAGTATGATGTTCCAGATACGCAGCGATATATGTGCGGACTTCAGATCGTTTGATTATTTCAACTTTGGCGTTTCCCTGTATGATATCTTGTCGTCTAAGAGGCACAATAAATATGTGCTGACAATCTTACCAGCTTTATCCTGGTTGGCATTCTCATATCGTACCTTCCACAGCACATACGTATCACTCTGCGTCGTTCCTCGCAGGGGCTCTCGCCATACTATGTCCTACTAGGAACTACTTCTGGCACATGTGCTTTCGCCAACATTATTACACTGCCGGCCAGTCAGCTAGCGCTTGGATGCTGCAAACATGTGAGCGGCCTAGATTGCACAGCAAGTCTGCTTGGTATAGCCCAGGTTGGGGTGCAGTGGGCATGCTTCACGATTATGTGTGTGCACCAAGGCGTCGCTCCTACCAAGAGAGACTGACATTTGAGGCATAGCTTGTTGCTCTACCTTCTCTTTTTCCCACGTGCTACGCCCCTCACCTCGCCTGCTAGGAAGAATGCCAACCCAACATACACAACCGCGATAGCGGTCTTCGGATTGTGCATGCTCCATCTTGCTATCGTTTTCTTACTCTCTTTAGTCTTCAAATATCTCTATCCTAGCTATTTGCGACCTTGGGCAGAGTTTCTGGGCGTGTTTGGTACAATACTGGCGGCTATACAGTTCTTGCCGCAGATCTGGACAACGTGGAAATTGCAGGAAGTTGGTAGTCTGAGCATTCCATCCATGTGCATCCAGACGCCTGGTAGTTTTGTCTGGGTAGGTAGTCTTGCAGCAAGACTAGGTTGGGACGGATGGAGTACATGGGGAATCTACCTTTGTACGGGAATCTTGCAAGGTATTCTCCTGTCCATGAGCATTTCCTTTGAAATCAGAGACTGGAAGCGGCAAAAGCAAAAGGTCAAAGATCCCAACGAAGATGCGGATGAGAACCCAGAGGCTGACGAGCGCACCGGATTAATCGGTAGTGAGCAGCGGTGACACTGGGGGTATGTGTCTAATAACTAAACTATGTCTATTTGCCATGTCACCATTTCCACAGATGACAGTTTCTTGGCGCTGTGCCAGCGCAGTTGCGAATGTCAAGAAACCCGACGCGTCTGCGTATTCCTCTCTGTCCTCATTGGGTACTTGGCTAGAGAAGCAATGTCTCTAGAAGAGGAGGCCAGTCTACGAGATTATGCTTGCTCTCGCGGCCTCACGAACAATCATCTAGCGCATAACCCGCTTTCCCGCCTTGACTTGCAACCCTACGACTGCCAGTCATCTGAGGGCTGCCCTGAGTTGTTCCAGATCGATGAGGGCAATGGCACGCTTCCTGCCGAACGCATAAATATAGATGCAGATGCACTGTCTCTGCTTGCTGCGGTGACTCGGTTCCCTCGAGAGCCGCCTGCACGTCTCAGCGAGAGCGTAGATGCTGATGTCTACCGCCACAAAGAGCTAAAGATCGAAGCTCCGCTGCTCCGTACTGACCACGATATGGACATGCAGCGTTTTGGAAAGGCGATCATTCCAGATTTTGAAAATGAGTATCTACCGCTTGAAGCAATCGATAATGAAGCTGGCGACGGCCCCGAATGGCCTTCCAAGTACGCAAGACTTCCTGACCAACTGTGGGACCAATTTCGTGCAGAAAAGATTTCAGTATCAAATACAGATCTCTGCTATCTAGTGCAGACTTTGAAATGGCACGAAGACAGTCCGCCGTTCGCAGGGCTTGAAGATGATGAAGCTCTACCTAAATACCACAGGGTAAGGCACCAGCCCCTCAATCACCTGTATTCCGCTAAGTAACGACCCAGAATGCTGTATCCAATCCTATCACGCCACCGTTGCTTCCAATGTCCCCAGAGACTTCACCATACGTTCCATCTTCGAAGACTTGGCATCTAGAGATGCTATCAGAAGCAACAAGCCCGATCAAGCAGGAGATCAGGCAGGCTGAAGCAACCGTATTCCGTCATGATGCTATTCAAATGATGCCTATTTCCTCAGCCCTTGGGTCGGTCAAACGTGGCATTTACACAGGTTTTAGACTGATGCCATTCTTTAGTCCTCGGCCAAAAATTTCAGATAGAACGATCGACTCCGATAGCACTGGTGAGATGTATTGTCCACTCCTGGAGATCAAGGAGTCGGTGTCTCCACCTCTGGTACCCAGAGTCCCCATAGCAGATCATAAAGTGGAAGTGCCATTACCTCTACGATCGCCTCAGCCCCCGCCACCTTGGGCCGACAATAGCGTGCCGTTCAGCAGTACGCTAGCCGAAATCATGCCCGAATTGCCTGGACTGGTATCAAGTCCAGAAAAGAACCCAGAAGAAGAGATTAACACGTTTTTCGAGCACTGCGTAGCACCTCGTGCTGTTCAAGCCGAGAGAAAGATAGAGCAAGAACAATTGCAGGAAGCTGATACGACGCAGAGGGTGCTGGTTCCAGTCATGGATTTCTCACTGCCTAAAGCTCCTTGGGATATCACCCTGAACGCGTTTGAACCTTCTGAGGCACTCGGATGTTGCATAAATGTATTAGTTGATCTGACTTCATCTGATTTGAAGGCACACATGTGGCAGCCCTGTGGCAAGAAAGATCGAGAATTGACCTGGGTCGCTATTCCATCTTCTCTAGCTAAAGTCGATACACGTGAAAGTATCGAAGATGATGGTTCCGCTGCAGCAATCCTCGGAGCACCGGAATGCGTGGATCCGAAGGTGCTGCTTTGGAAACGTGAAGGCCTCCGTATACTTGACGACTTGGAGGATTCAGATGGGGAGGAGCTTGAACTGGGCGTCTTCCCAAGTGGTAACGACCTGACATCGTTGGTGCAGAAACGAAATCTTGAGCTTGATCAAGCTGCGATAGCTTCAGGAGATCACCTTGCTGATCAATTAGTTGGTGCAAAAGCCTTTGCCAAGCGAAGGAAGACCTTGACCTATCAGGACCATAGCTTGGACAAGCAAGAGAAGCCAGCAGACACGTCTAGAAGTCATAATGCTTGTAATTTGCTTGACTTTCATGCCCCCGCGCTCACCGCATTAGGCGGCTATATGGGTGTCCGGAAGAATGCCTTGACATCGAGTCAGATGGACGTTGAATTTGACAAAACATCAGACCAATCGCAGCGTCCAGAGGAAATCTTCATTAGAGCCGATAATTCAAAAAACACTTGGGAAGCCAGAAGTCCGCTGCCAAAAGTTTTCATGATGCCAAAACCGGATGTCATACCTGAAGATATCAGACAGTTCATGTTCTCGGATTCGCTGTTAAGCAATCGCAACCTCTCGCGACGTGTTTTGGCTTTGTATCCTACAGCTCAGGTTATTGAGAGGACTTGGCTCCCGCGTGCTGACAAGCAAAAGCTTCGAACGGAGCCATCTGGAAGAGCTGATGCCACGATGACGGACCATGTCTGTAGTGACGAAGTCGACGTGATTCTCTCCCCGACTACTGGTCTGCTTCTCACAACCCTACAGAAACTCAAGCAGCGTTCCCTGCCTGGACAAGGCAAAACATCTTCTCATACCGAGCTGCAAGACCGTGTTGCTCATGCGGCTAAACGGTTTGAAAGCCTCATTTTAATTGTCCATCATTCAATGAGCTCAGCAACTTCAGCTGATGACTTGAGTAGTAGTGACTGCGATGCATTGAGTGAATTCACAGCGTTCTGCTCTGCACTCAATTCCGGTGTGTCCATCATTCAAACCTTAGGCGATGACGAGCACCTAGCAAGATGGATCGTGGCTAGCATGGTCAAGCACAGCCTCTGCGATAATAATTTCCAGCTCATGCAAGAGGAAGGGGCTGCCGAGATTTTCATTCGCAATGCAGGCTTGAATGCATATGCCGCTCAAGTTGTACTTGCTGGAAGTAAGAACATTTCAGCTAGAGGACCGTACACGCAAAATGCACCCAGTGCGTTCGTGCACTTGTCTCTAGATGAAAAGCTTAAGCATTTCGAATGTCTGGTGGGCCGTCGAAGTCTGGTCCGGGTACATGACATATGTTCAGTGCGTTGGTGACTAACTATTAAATCGTGCTTCAACATTTAACTCAGGCCTCCAAATCCCTCTTCGAAGTGTGCTTCATTCTTTCTTTGGGAATTATTCTACACGAAGGTGAGACTAAGGGCCCCGATTTTTTGAAGCTGCAGGATGTCGAATTTATATGCTTTTCGTTTGCGTGGTTGGCTTGGATGCTTTGCTTCGCCTAGTCTCTATGTTTACGTCTTGGATGTCTTGCAATGCTCGGATCATTCTGGGTGAGACAGCCAGCATGCGATAATGCTAGATGTGGGCTGTCTTTAATCTCACTTTCCTGACGCACTCGCCTATGAAGATCCAGATTCTTATGATTTGCAACAACCATCATGAACATCATCAATTACGCCTTCTGCCTTCCAGTGCTCACGATCATCCGCGTCCTGCCCCCGATCTCTGCCCAAGAATCAATCACACAGCTCACAAACACCACGATACCCGCTCCTCCAGCACAAGACGGTAATCTGCCATCCAACCTCCCACCACCCTGCGGTCTGCAGACGCAGGTTTGTATTGCACCGGATCAAGTCAGCTATGTGTCTGAGCCTTTGGGAATACTACCCAGGCCCTTTCGCAGTGCGATCTGCTCTGTCTCATACACAAATGATAATGATGCTCTTGTGTTCCCAAATATCACCACCATAACGGATCCGGCGATACCGTGTGCTGTAGGCGCGGCGATGGCCGGCTCAATCATTTATGGAAGCTTTTCGGTGTCATACCAAGGGGTTTATTCAACTCTGCCAGCAGATCCACTGATCGGGTAAGTGTTGGCAAACGGTGTGCTTTTGCTGCCTGCAATAACGAACTACGTCAAGCGAAATTAGGACAGACCGGCTTATTCTTTGATTTTACAGAATCGTAGACTCGCAGAGTCGTGCTCGGGAATTTCATGCTGAGGAATCTTCGGCTTGCTCCAAAGGCAATTACACTGACGCTGGTCAGAACTTTTGTTCCTACTGGTGGTAAGTTCACGCGTTAGACTTAAGTCTTTGATTTCGACGCTGACTCCGAAGGTGCAATCTGTTTTGCTCATCATGATCGTGGATAGACTGGCCCTTCGTTTCTTTGTTCTCTCCATAGAAGAAAAGTTGACGAGAAAAGAATCTTTCCATACTCTGCTTCTTCACATCTGTGTTCAGGCTACTCTGCGATCGCCATTGAAGTCAACCCAGGAGTGGGCTCCGAAATAGGGATCCACTTTGTGCGCGTGATTCATCACGAAAGAGCCTGTTGGTCACCAATTATGTATTTTGGGAAGCCTGAATAGGCGCTTGGTCGACCCACTTGTTGCGCTTGGCTTAGTGAGTAGGACTTGCGAACGTTCTGTCAAGGAGAGTCACTGTAAAGCTGAGCCATCGTGACGGAGACTATGAATGATTCTTGCACGTACAACAAGCAACAAGTTGCAAAACCGTACAACTACCCACTGCCTGAATTGCATATACAAAGCCTGCCATGTTGTTCTCCACTTCTTTGATATCTATTGCACTGCTACTGTTATCTTCAGCTAGAGACATCGTTGCAAGTTTGATCACGTACGTCAATCGAGACAATGAAAGCAGGTCTTGACGTAAGCAGAATCACTGATGAGGGTAGAGGCTATGAGTTTGACGCAAATGTTACCCTCCAGAAACGAGCCACGCCCCAAATCACCGGCTCTAGCGTAGACAACTACGACCAAAAAGTCATACTCCTCCAGAAGTCTTTCCGCCAAGTCATCCAGATTGCCCGCTACAGCCTCAAAGCTCCTGGAGTCACCCAAAAGCGCCGCTCCGAAATCTACAACAATTACTTCTTTGACAAAGACCTCACCCTGGTAGAGAAAGTCTTCCGGAATATCCTGGGCAATAAGGTCCGCGAGGGCTCGGCCTCCTTCACCAATATCACGATCAGCATAGATGTGCCTCAGACGGCGAGCGAGGAATGTCAGAGGGGCAGGACACTGGCTTATGTTGTCACGCCGGAACATAAGCGAATCCAACTCTGCCCGCTGTTTTGGACGCTGGCGGGGACTTACCTTGAGCATGCTGACAGATTAGATATTGGGCAGTTGAGGCCAAAGTGCTCTCAGATTGGGGACTTTGTGTCCGAGGCTATGACGTTTCCTGCCTTGCTGTTGCTGCATGAGATCTTGTGAGAAGACCCCGAACGAATGGCTTTGTTGAGAGCTGATCGAGGGAGTCCAGCCATCTCAGATTTGTATCGAGTTTCTTGTAGGCGACCCCTGCTTGAACTGTTTTACGTTCAGAGGTTCTAACGCCGTGAGCCTGCAGACCCGATGGAATTATTAATGATTACAGTAACGGAGCCAACAACGGCGAGCTGCATTTGGGCCCGAGGAATCCCACGTTCGTTAAAGAATTGGAACATCTGGGACAAGTCATGGGTGTCAAAAGCGCGAGCACTCTTAGAGCTGCCCGGAACTTTGAGTTCTATGCTACAGTAAGTCACTTGAATCAGGAATTGCGTATATCTCTGGTTGATCTGCCCAGGAGATGTACTGGACCTCAATCTGTCGCAAGAATTACCGACAGCCAAGGAATAATGTAGAGGCTCAGAAAGGTACCTGCTTCGACAATGACTGCGCTGAGCTTTGAAAAGAGTGTGATGTAACATTTTAAGAAATGAGATGAAGCGCAAATTTGAAGGCGAGCATTACTTTGAGACGCTGGCACCGAGATCATATTGCGTTCTGTTTTGTCTGCCTTCACCGTGCGAAGGCCCGGCCGGACACGCAATCCACATGAGTTGGTCACATATTTGTCAGAGAGTCCAGTTCATTGAAGTCATCGAACAAAGACCGTTCTTGTGAAGACAACTCTGCGGGAATATGGGCAGCGCTCAGATCGGCGTCGTCTCCAGGCAAAACAACACACATGACAGGCGCAATACACGGTCATGAACATGATGTCTGCTCACCTTTCTGGGACTGCGCAGATCCTGAGAAGTCTTTACTTATGTGTTGGCTTTCAAGAACACAGCGGGTTGGGATTGCCCCTATGATGCACCCATTGAATAAGTTAATGACTGCAGAAAGGGTGCTCGTTGAAAGGGCGTAGCCAGGTGGCAGTCATCTTAGCAAGTCCACACTTTCAAAGAGCCGGCTTCCTCTTTCTCTCGTCGTGATACATCACTATCTTCGTATATCCTCGATCCTGCGCAAGTAGCAGCGATGGTCATCTCGCTGTCAGGATACAAGCCAAGGCCTCCAACAGCATCCTGGTGCAACTGCCACTCACGACTGCACTCCACTTCTCCTTCCTGCATCCCAATACCGTCCCACGCCCTCACGACTCCATCTGTACCCCCAGCCATCACCTCTCCGTCTGCAGAAATCTCAATTCCAAGCCTTTGCTGAGTCATTGCTTTTCTCCCCCTCAAGGTGGCCATCACCGCCCCGGCATTCCTCAGATCGAATACGTGCACGGCATTCGAACATCTCGAAGCAACAACAAGATAGTCTCCTCTTGCCGGTTGCGGCTGGAACTTGAGCGCCGTAACGCCTCTCATAGTGTCTGCGGGCAGAGGAAGGGTTCCAACTGATCCTTCCTCCCGAAACGGATCTAGCAAAGCAATACCGCCATTGAATGAGCCAGCAGCAAGTATCTTCTCATTGTTCATCGCCAATGCGCTGACGATACCTATTACGCCACGGCTACCTACCCCTTCATCACTGAAAAATTGTGCGGAATTCACTTTCCCCGCCCTTCGCCTTCGTCTACCGGTCTGTATGCTTGCGAATGGTTCCTCTCCGTCCCTCCACATGTCAAACAAAGATACCCTGCCATCACTGCCAGCAAAGAAAGTGCCGGAGTCTTGAGAAGCACAGAGCAAGCTGTGGGGAGCTATCCACGCCTCGGTATTCCTACTGACGAGTGGGTAGCTGGCGACGAGACCAGGAGCGAAAGGGCTGAGGAGCCGGATTGGTAAAGCGCGAAGAGAGGCGAGGTAGTAAGATTCCGGGTTGGAAAGAGAGAAGGCCGGATGAATGGCAGTAGCGTAAATGGGTTCAGGGAGGCTGTGGATGCAGTAAGGGTTTAAGTCGTGGTAACCTTGAGGATCTGGAGGTGTCAAGAGACCAGGCGGGAGGATGTAGCTTGCTAGCCTGTGCGATACAGCGCTGGAAAGTAGTAGAGTGGTGCCATCTGCAGACCTGCACTTTTTCAGTCACAATGTGCGGATCCAGTGCGAGGAACGTACCATTGTAACCCATCAAAGTAGTCGTGATGAGATTTTGGCTCGGGCCTTGCGTTACTAGTTCCATCGAGTACTGTAGGTGTATCATCATCATCATCATCATCAAATCTATCATCTGACTGGAGTCGTTTCGTAGCCGCTAAGAGTTCTGGTGTGAGAGTTTCCGCTTCACGTTTAGACGATTCTTCACGGGTTATAGTTGCTCGATCTTCCACAGCCTCTACGACTTCCATGTTTTTCTGCTTGAGCCATGTCTGATCGCAGACTCCCAGAGGCGCTTGGGAGCGTTAGAGCATTGGATTTGCTCGCAATGTCTGCCCGTCACGATTGTACCGAACTTATTGCGCGCTGAATGGAGTCGCCAACCGTACAAGCCTTGGCGTCGAAGTGAGCTTCCTCAAGAACTGAGAAGACAAGATCTACGGACGCAGAAGCGCGGACTTGCTCTATATCTGTTGCGCTGAGCCATTGCTTACAGCTACATTTAGTCTGAGCTGTAGTCCACCGTCCACGGCAAAGGTGGGAAGAATCTTCATAGCTTGGGCTACGTGTCAAAACAGTTACAGAACATTCAATTTGGTATATGTACTCTTACGCAGTACGCTGACAATGTCTTCAAGCAGACACTGCACAAAACTCAGCAAGACAGCAAGGGGTATATTCTCCGCCAGATCCCAAAGACAAACGCCGTGGACCATGTAGAGACCTCCCTTCATCTCATGCTATGCTTGCACAAAGTAACGCCAGCCATGCTCGCCAAGTCGCTTCAAAATCAATCCGTTTCACGAAGACACCAAAGAAAGCTCTCACTCATGCTTCATCTTGAGGAACTTCAGCCTCCGCATTGAGCTGCTCATTTTCCTCAAGCAATTCCGTCATCTTCACCAAGTTTTGTATGGTTTGCTTCCCATGTCCAATTAGTAGCAGCTTTTCCGCATTTGCCGGTAAGCCAAGGTACGTTGGCGGCTCCCGCTCTGGTAGTCTGTCAACCCACGTCGTGAAGTCCTTCATATCATTGCTTTCAGGCACGGTCAAGCTACCGTCTCCTTCGCTGTATACCTTCGCTTCTTCCAGGGGCGCACGTCTAACGAGTTGATGGTCCAATTCGAACGCCTCAGGCGTCATGAAAGAGCGTATGAGGTCCGCAAGCTGTTGAAAGTCACTATCGTCGTCAATCTTGCCACCGTAAATTTCGCCGATCAGGACTCGAATGAGATCCCAAGGAATTTTACCAGGCGCAATATTAGTACGACCTTGTGCGACTGCGTCGACCCAATAGTCAATTATGAATGCTGAACATTCGTACTACATAGCCTGTTAGTTCCGGCATAGAGATTTGATACTGAGAGCAAACTTACGTCACTATCGTTAAATTCCCAAAAACCCTTCCATCCAAGTGTGGGCGCATAACGAAGACGTTCTTGAATGACGGCATGGGCGAACGACAGAAGAAGATATAATCTTGCCTTCTCCCTTGGACCTTGCATACCACGAACGGACAAGGTCGACAAAGAGTCTCTCATATTGGCTCTGATCCCTACCGGTTGTTCGTACATCAAGACGCGCGAGGATCGAAGCAGGCTGACGGGAATCTTGGGGCTTGTCTCCATCGAAAGAAATACCCGAAAGTCAGGATTAGATTTTAACGAGCCCAACCTTTTCTCCAAGCTCTGCACCCACTGAGGAGCCAGGTGAACATTCTTGATAAGGACCCAGGAACCGGTCGCAGCTGCATTACTGATAGCTTTCTCAGCGCTGGCGACTCCCTCAATAGAGCCCATTGCGATATACGCACAACGAGCCTTCTGTTTCTCCGCTAGATTCTCAACCTTGTAGCTTGCATCAAATCCGGGGCTTGAGCTAAGTGCTATTGGCGTGGTAGAAAGCACTTGAGTGACAATTTCTTGAAGGCTATCAGTGCCTTCAAACATGCTTTTGCCGAACAAGGATGTCACAAAATTCTCTGCAGCTGGGACAAATCGATCGAGTCGAAACAATTTGACGAAGAGAAGTGATCGCAGTTGTTGATCCACCTTGGCTGTTGCTGAATCCCAGACTTTAGGCACAAAAATCTCACCAAGCTCTTCTGCAAAAAATCGACTCCACTCTTGCGGCGTTATGATCGACAGATGCGGTTTGAACGTAGGCACGCGTGCAGCTAGTGATTTTGCTTCATCTTGTTGCTTGGAATCTGAAGCAACGTCACTTCCCTGCATCGACGGACTCAATATCCTATCTATCAACGTTCTGTCCATCGCGTACGGTGAGGCATGGGCAAGCAGAATCGCCAAGGTAATGCGGTCCTTTTGCAATAAGCTTAGAGACGTTCTCTGGTAGGTAATGATGAATAGATCGCGTAATATGGTATCGCCGCGTTGCTCGTAGTCATTGTTGTTTTTCAGCCTCGGATTCCGGTGTAGGACTGTGTTGAAGATGTCAAGGAAGAACTGAAGGGAGAATTGGTAAAAATGATGCAGGTAGCGCAACTGTTCGAGAACAGCGAAAACGTTACTGCAAGCTTGAGCGATCGTACTGTATTGCTTGGTGATACTCTCAACCTCGTTCATAACGCCATCCGTCTCGGAGACTTTCCTGGAAATTTCGGCGGCTTCACGTTTAAGAGTTTCAAGCGTCTCGATTACAACATCGTCATCAAGGATATTGCCCCGGGACTGGTTGAGCGCCTGAAGTAGCCGTTTTTCAAGACCACGGAGGTGGGTACTGAATTCGCCTTGCATCTTGATCAGGTTTCTGCGCCTCTGATCAACGTCAGGTCTCTCCGACTTCAGAACGTCGTTGAGAGACTGGGTCTGTAGACTACTTTGTGTCACCGTGAAGTTGACGAAAGTTGTCCGACTGCATATATCTGGGGCAAAAGTGGCTGAGGGGTCTCGAGTGGACAAGTAAACCTTGAACGCGGGCGAAAAATCGATTTCTTGCTTCCCTAGCTGTATAAGAACGCGGCCTCCAGTCTTCTGATATTCCTTGTTCAGCACATGATTCAGAATGGGATCCATGTGCTCCGCATCTTGAATCAATATGGGGTTTCCAAATCGGAGGGAGCTTTCAAGTTGTTTGACGAAAGAAGCGTCCAAGAAGCTTGTGATGGTGAGCCTGCGCTCTTGGTTCTCCTCTCGCAGGAATTCGATTGCTCGACCTGAAGGATCTATGATGAGAGGATAACGATTGAAACGCTTCAGAATGATGGCGTTCTCCGTGCAGAGGTCGTCCACGGGTAAGCCATGCTCTTGCCAATGTAAACGCTCGTCGGCACTTGAGAGATACTCCGTGATGGGATTGTGCATCTTGTAGGAGATACCTGACAAGGCTAATTGACCGAGCCAATCGTCGACCATTGCCTTGCGAAACTGTTGATCATACAAACCGCTGTAAGCTAAGAAGGCAGCGGCGATCAAGACATCGCCAATGATGGTACTGATCTGAGTTTCGAAAGATTTGCTCCCATCTTCCCATCTCAATCTCTCAGCCGATAAGGAATCGAGTAGCTTCACACTTCGATTGACCTTACTCTCAACACGGGACATCTCAGCTTTAATTGCTTGGGTTTCACTGATCAAAGCCGCATATTCTGACTTATACTGCCCAATGCTATCTTCCAGATGTGCGATATTGTTCTCTATAGCTTTGGCTTCCGCTCTAGTTTGGAGAGCGTCCTCTTCGAGCTTTTCTGCCTCATCCCGAAGTGGTCCAATCCGGTCAAGGATTGCTGAAAAATTGACCTGAGCTTGAACCCATTGCACCAGTGGGCCACAAGCCTTACTAGCGCGGTTGACTCTTTCATAAGTGAAGTCTTCCTTGGTGAGGAATTCCTGTTGCATTTTAGTTCGGAGACCTCTTGTCATCTGCCGTTCGTTGTCGTATCCAACAATGCTTGCGATGAAATCGTCACGGCGAACGATTGCCTGTATGTTTTTCCAGCCATCGATCTTGTGACCGAGAAGAGTACAGACTGCGTCCAAGGCAAGCCTTACTCCCGCGGGCGGATTTCCCATGGACCGAACTTCCGTCAGATGTTGTCGTTTGATATTGCCAACAGCTTCCTTCGCATCCAAGACAGCAGGCTCCGCTTTGGATAGATCATCATTGACAACCTCTTTTCGTCTAGCCACTTCTTGTTCCTGTTTATCTAGAGCAGTCTGTATCTCCAATGAAGCGGATTTGCGCTGTTCTGCTTCTCGTTGGTCGGCGACCATCTTCTGAAGCTTCTCGTTTGCTTCAGCATCTTTCTTTTCAAGCTGTTTCTTTTTCTGAGCCAGACTTGCTCGGAGGTCGCGAACTTTGTCAACGGTATCTCTCAGTTTCTCCAAACCAACGTTCAGATGGCGCTGCTGTTCTTCCAGATCCTCTCGCTTTTCATTGAAAAGACTTACGCATTGAGCTACAAAGTCTAAGAAGTGCCGCGGTGTGAGGTAGGTGATTCTGCCCTGCTGCTTTCGCAGCCTTTGATTGAGTTTCTGCAGGGAATGATGAACATAGACCATCGAGTTGACGACAGCATTCCGATGGGACGCAGGAAGTAAAAGTTCACGGTAGGCTACGGGTATAGTGTCTGGAGCGCTGAAGCCAGAGCGATCAAGGTCGACGGATTGCGTGAGTTCTGAGCCAACCTGAAAAAGAGCTTGGTCCGACCAATCGCCAAACCAGTTGAGAACACAGCGGTTGAATAGGGCAGGACTCGTCGCAGCCTTAGAAGAAAGACCGCCTTCTGGAGGGTTCATGGTGAAGACAATATGTAGGTTTTTAACGATCTGTTGTGTAAACCATTTGTACAGCTCTTCCTGAGAATCAAGCAGAAGACCTTGACGTTGTGCCCCTTCTTTACAAGCTGTCATCAGAGCTGCAAATTCATCACCCTCGAAGAGACCTGGAACTTCTGCGTTTGCAAGCAAAGTATTCATCCGTTCAAGGAAACCAGAGTCTAATACATTTGATTCATCCATGATGAAACATATCTTTTCGCCCTTACACCCCGTTCTCCGAAGAACGTCCCTCAGGTCCTCGTCAAAGTCTTCAGCGGAGTATCTGCCATGGACCTTGATTTGAAAGACTTTGAGGCCATTCATCCAAGCAACAAAGCGCGACAAAGTCGTTTTACCGCTTCCACTGACACCAATAAGTATCAGGTGACCTTGTGGCTGTCGGAAGACTCTGTCAATACGAAGAACATGCTCGAGGACGTCGTTAAAGAGTACGATAGGCGTATCAACCTCTTCTTCGCAGAAAGTCTTGAGCCTCGCTTTGACGAAATCCCTCAATTGCTCGCGGTCAACAGGGATGTAATTCTTTGAGAGCCAATTTGAGTACAAGATCGGTCCTTTCAACGCTGCACTGTCATCAATGTTGGGGAAATGGTGGACTGCAATGCGTTTCACAGCATCCTCGGTCCACTGGCGTTCATCCTCTGATACCAGTCTATCTTGGAACAATCGCAAGGCTTCATGAGCCCAGATCCTCACAAGGCCCTCCACGGAGAGGCTTTCCAAAGGCTTTATCGATTCATACAGACCCCGGACCCAGCGAGTTAATTCACGTGGTGAGTAAATGTAGTGTGGTTGGATTGTAGGCGTGAAGCGAGCTTGGGATTGTAAGTAGAACTGTACCATAGCCTTTGTGAGAGCGTCGGCGTATCCGCGCAGGTTAGGAATAATCTTGAGTACAGCATTATTGAAGGTGCTATAGATTTGGTGAAGAGACAATTCTCCAGGGTAGTCCACCATTACAACAGGAGCATGTCGTAGGAAACGTGGCCCTAGAGGAGTTCGCCCTGGGTCTGTCGGGGGATTGCAAGCTCCCACAAATTGAATTCGTTCCAAGGTCACCCAAGTCTTATCCACAGTTCGCCAGAATCCGTTTTGCTCGATTAACTGTCGAAGGAAACTGATGGCTCGCTGCGTGCCATAATTATCCTGCTCTGGGAGATTAATTTCGTCACAGAAGAACACAATCCATTTGCCAATCTGAGCAGGAGACATTATAACGCCATTGAGCGTCTTCCGGTACTCGCAGTATTGATCGAACGTCTTGATTAGGAGGTCAGGGGTCGTCGCGCTCGAGAAGTTAAGACCAACAACCTCCATGTATGGCAGCTTACGCAACGAACTGAAGAGAGTCATAGTCTTACCGGATCCTGGTGGCCCGCACAGGATCAGGGGCTTATGTTCTGCAAGCCAAGAATTCAAAACAGCCTCATGCCGAATCGTGTCCAGCGTTGGGATGACCATATCGGTCTCTGTTACCGAGTGCGTATTCACTTCTAACGATGGTACTTGCGACTGCCACGACATCCATTCCGCTTTAGGGAGAAAAACGTCATAGTCAATGAGAGAGGTAGCTTCGCTAAGAAGTGGAGTTCCAAAAGTCGTGAGGCCACCAACGTAAAGGCCAAACTCTCTTCGGTCGCGCAGTGGGCAGTCTCCAACGAAAGCCCAAACTAAAGCTAACATCATCTTTTTGGACAGAAATGATTCGATTTGTTCAGGCCCGAGAGGGAAGTCATCATGTTGGTAATTGTACTCGATGATGGATCTGCATGCTCTGTTAAGAAGAGAACAGAGTGTATTGATCACTCGTATCTCCGTGTAATGCATGATGTGATTGTATTTGCGGGCCTCCCGAAGCACATTAAGTAGAAGATTCTCGGTCCCTAGGTATTGCTGTAATAGATCAGCTACCTGTTGTTGCATTCCCAAGGCCTTCGTCGGCGTTTGGCTAGTTCCTTCTTCGTCAAGCTCTTCGAACGCGACATTTCGTAGGCTGTCAAGGTAGTTGTCGAGAAGCATTGAGGATGTAACAGTGTCATCGCTGAACCAGACCATACCGCAACGACTGACAGTGGCAAGGGTTGCGTACTTCAGATTCTCCACTTCGAAGACAACACGAACGTTGGGTGGTAAATTGAGCCGTTCTCCATTGGGTAGAGTCAGAAGCTTGTTATCGTCGAGGACGCTGTTGAGGTTTTCCACCCACTCTGGGTCAACATCTCCATCGAAGACGATCCAATGTCGTTTAGAACTTTCTCCTCTCAGGTTGTCCACGATCTTGCGTAAGATACTCGTAAATAATCCGTCTGTCCATTCGCGCGTGGTACTGTCCAGACTGCCGTACAAGGCTTCTTTCGACATCACTTTGGAATCAATGATGTGGCTTACACCCTCGATGCCTTCGGTTCGCTGCAATGCCTGGAGTAAGACTTTCCAGATTGACGACTTGCCAGACCCAGAGTCCCCGACCATCATGACACCGTGATGGATTCTTTGAATCTGATAAAGCTGTAAGATTTTTGTCATCCAGGTGTCGTTGATGACTAGATGTCGGGAAGCAGCCTCAATCTTGATGGCAGCCTCTAGATTGTCAAGGTTTGCTGAGACGTAGTGAATGCCCGGGAATGCTTCTTGCTCAATATCTTTGAGTGTTCCAACATCTTCACGAATTAATTTGGGAGCAATCGTCTCGCGTATACTTTGAACGATGATCTGAGGCTCTAGATCAGTCTCGGGACCAGAATTCGCTAGACTGCCTATCAGTCTTGATCGCTTTAGACCCCCAGAACTGACAAGAACGCTCTTCAATGCCCTGAGTCCGAAGTCGTAGTGAGCTTGCTTAGTGAGATGGGTTGCGCAATTATCGAAAAAGGGCACCGTTTGTTTCGAGAGCTGTTTCGCGTTTTTAAAGCCTTGAGAATACATCATTACCTCTGCAATAAGCTCTTTATCCGGCTTCGACATAGCCACACTTCTGAATAATTTCTTGAGATTGTCTGGAAGATTGGATCGACCTGCGTAACCAGGATTCATGGTAATGAAAATTCCGGTATTCCCATGAACGTCAAATTGTCGTCCAGCCAATTCGATTTGTGCATCCCCAGATTCCATGCCCCTTTTAAGGCCGAGCTGGATGTTTTGGATCTGCTGGGACACTGCAGACAGAATACGCTCTTCAAGCCGGTTGAATTCGTCGAAGCAGCCCCAAGCCCCAACTTGACAAATCCCGAGAAATATACGCCCCATTGCTTGGAAGTCAAACGTGTCATCGCAATTGAAGACCAATGTAAACCTCCCTAATTGGACGCCAAGAGCTTTGACGGATTCTGTTTTCCCAGTACCAGCGGGACCATATGGCGACCCTCCGAGCCTTTGTGCCATGGCTTGCGTACATGTTAGAAAACATCGATCGGTCAGAGGGGTTCGAACAAGCCGCTCGGGTACACCGAGATACTCAAAACCATATGCAAGATCTGCATTTGCCATGCGAACCCGCAAGCGATCAAGAGGCGCACCGTCGGATCTGTACGCATATCGCATTTGTAGGAGCCACAGATAGTGCGTAGGACTTGAAGCGTTCGCACCAATCAATTTACTAATGAGGTCCCTTTGATGTACAAATTCGGTGATTAGATGCTCGCATTTCCTTCTAGTGAGCATGTCTAATTCTTCAAGAACTGTAGCGGCTAAAAGCTCCAGGAGTCTGACCAGAGTTTCATGCAGCGACTGTAATCCTTGGCCTCCAGAAGACAGCACAGATTCTACCGATGAAGTCCATACTACTTGTGTTGCGAGCACCACGACTTGGGCGGGGAATGTAGTAATATATCCTTTGAAGGTTCCTGGCTCAATAATGGGCAGGCCAACGATATCTCCAAAGCAAGTCTCTGCCTCACTAAGAAGCTCGGCTAAGGTCGTCCTCATATTTCGCTCCAAGGCTGCAAGCCAGTCGTTGATCTTAGGCGTCTTGATTAGGGAGATAGAGCTCCTGAGTTTCACTTCCTCGCCCTCTTTGGAAGTGAAGCCGGTAATAATTGCCTCTTCATCCATGAGCAGGCCTGCCAGGCCAGCAAACATCTTTCGAAAATGCTTGGCGATTCTCAGCGTGTCACTGCTATTTCCGATGATCTCCAGTAAGTCCTCATCGCCGACAAAGTAGAATCGAGGGAAAGATAGTCGTTCCCGTTCCAAGTATTCACCCAAAGCCTTTTGGATCTTGTTCAACAGGTCTGCAAGACGTTCTAGAGATTTCTGTACACCCGAGATGTTGAGCACGTCAAGCACAAACGGAGATTTATAGACCTTCTTCAGGACGGCAAGGAACTCGGAGTTGATGTTTTGAAACCGTGATGACTCCACTGGGAGGAGGTGTTTTATGTCTGCGTTGCCGGTAAAGACGCCCTCCAAGTAAACCCATTGGCGCTGGACATCAATCCAGACATCGAAGAGTACGTGCACTCGATTGAGCCTGTCTTCCCAAGAAGATGCATCTTCCTCAAATTCTTTGTAGTACGGTGAATGTCTCATAGCTTGCAAAGAATTAAGGTTCTCGCTACATCTAGCAAAGAGCTCATCCCATCCTCGTATTAGCCGGCATTTATTCTGATAAGTAATCAAGTCGAGGGAGTAGTTTTGCCAAGTGTCGCGCACCTGCCTCAAAAACTCTTCCAGAGCCATTTCGCCTTGAGCCTGTGCGATAACATCACGAATGGTTGCCTCGCTTGCCGCGAGCTGAAGATCCCATACATCACCCAGGCTGATGGAAATCGGAGAGTACCGTTTGCCCGGCTTCAAAACTTTGTAGATTTTGACCCAGTGTCTTTCGCGAACAGCCTCGGATTTCATCTCGGAGAGGATCGGGTTGACTTTGAGTAGACTTTTGAGCACTACCTGAATATGTTCAAATGCAGCGTACTGCCGCATGCGGCTGGGCATCTCTTTCGTCATAGTTACAAGCCCGTCGAGGGATTGGCGAAGCTTTCTTGGCTGTACGATTGTCCAAAGATTATCACGAAGCTCATTTAAGCTCTTCCAAATCGTTGACAAAGCCGTCCACACTGACGTGAAATCCTGTACCTCTTCCACGATTGAGGGTAGTAACGTCGTTGCGGCAGCGGGCAAGTCTAGTGCCTCCTTAGCTTTTGAAACCATATCGACCTCCGTTCTCATGGTAGCCAGGCGACTTTGAAAAGATTGTAAGGACGATATTGCTTCATTTGGTGGGATTGTTCCCGAGACTGGTTTTTGTTCGTTCCAGTCCGCGATCAGATCTGTCATTCTACCACTTACGACCTTGTCCTCGGCAATTATGTTCGCACGCAGAGCATCGGTCTGGTCACTGACGACCTTCAATTTCCGTTCCAAAATTTCGCAGAGCGCAGTCCATTCATGATCCAATTGATCCACAAACAGCCAGTCTGAAGGGAACTGGTATCTTTGTCGGGTTAGTAGAGTTTGTCCTTGCCGAAATACCTCTATTTCGGGCTCCCACTGCTCGGCTTTCCTTCTGCATTGCTGTACTACAGTAATGAAGGACACCGCTTGAGATGTTGACGAAGCTTCGAGAGACTGCCCCTCAAGATCTCGTCGAGCTTTCTCAATCTCGGCGTAGATTTCGCGCATCCTATTGCTCAACCGGCCAGCAAACTTTATCCGGACTTCATGCTGCCATTGGTCGTATCTTGCGGTGACTTTGGTTTGAACTTGCTCGTAATCAATTGTGACGGTTCCAAATTTCCGATTGGATTCCGAAGTGTCGAAGGTTTCTCGAGTTTTGCGGATCTCTTGTAGAAGTTGCAACCACTTTGCGAGATTTTCGCCCAGGGTATTGAACACATGTTCGGATTCGAGGTCCCACAGAGACTGGAATTGGAACCATTTGTCTACATACAACGTTATATCCGCGACCTTGGTCTCGATCAATTCATAGGTAGCACGAATCTCCGTAATGCATAAGGAAGGAAGATGAGAAAATTGGTTGCTCAAGGGCTTTGTTCCGTCTTCTAACTTCATTTGGTACCGGGAGGCTTTAATTACGAAAAGATTGCATGCTATGCTTAGGTACTCGTATAGCTGTGCAAGCCAGTATGAGCGAGCGTGCTCGGGCGGAGGGTCAAGAAACACGACTTGATTGCGAATGAGTATCTCAAGAGTGAAACGTCGGAGATCAGGAGCGTCAGGCGTGAGTCTCTCACCATCATTTTCCGGGTCTATGAAAGATTCAGACCAGACTGCGATAGCCTTTTTCAGACGCTCGAGCAGGATACCCTCGATTATGTCGTTCAATCCTGAAACCCAGAAATTGAGATTGGCATAGTTCTCTAGATTCAGCGAGTCCACAGCGTGTTGAATAGTGTCCAGTTGAGAAGAAAGAGCCGGTGAAGAATATCTACACGACTGAAGTTCTTGCAGAGCGTTCCGTACGGTTCCATTGACGCTTTCAAGGGCAGAAGTCTTGTCCTGCAAAATTGAGGCTGCGGAAGAAAATTGACGCACAAACTGAATGTGATTGCTCTCGCCACGAGGGGTAGCGCTGCGTGCGCTTTTATTGGCGGCTGGAGTGGCTTGCTTGACATTGAGATCGTAGGAATGCACAAAGGATTCCCACTTGAGATTGACGCCCGTTTCGATTAGGCTTTGCACGTTCTGCTGATGTCGGCTTAAAAGAATTACCATGTTAGGCATCTGGTCAATTACCCTCGTCGTCTGCGAGAGGGATCGTGCACTTTCCATAAGGCTGACAGCAAACGGATAGATCCTCTTAGCCTCTTTGGATACACTGCCCACGGCGTGAGGTATCTGGTAATTGAGCCATATCAAATTCCTAACTTCCTTGAAGAGGACTATGACCTGCGAGTCAAAGTTGATACTGAGCTCTAGGGCATTGCCTTTCGCTCTGTTCTTGCTCAGCCCGAACAAACGACCGCGGATCTGAATCTTTCGTTTTTGCACATCTTGTAGCCAAGAGTCGAAAATTGGTCGTGTGTCGAGTTTTTTCCGGAATAAAACACCGTCAGCCTCCAGCTTTTGACCTTCTGAATGCAAAGTCCACTCTTGACCTAGGACATCCTCAATTTTACTCATGTAGCCACGAAGCTGCCTCTCGATTTGACGAGCCCAGACTATGGCACCAGCCACAGGGGGAAGATCGCGGAGCTGTGCCATTGCATGAGCTTCTGAGTGGCCATACTGTTGCTTAAAACGGTCGTGGAGTGCAGTGATATCACGCTTTACATTGTCGATGAGCTGACTTTGATATTCACTGATTGCGCCTCGGATCTTTGGCCGGACTAAGAGAGCGTTGAATTTTGAGAATATTCGAAACATTTCGTTAGCATTTTTGGCGGTGGCAAGTCGATCCCTGAGCCGAGCGATGATAGAGTTCTCAACACGAGAAGTGCGTTCGTTGTATGTAGATTCAGCTTGTGCCCAGATGTCTGTTCCTTTCGGAGAGACGTCAAGAACATCCACATCTTTCAGAGCAGCAAAAGCTTGCGCTACCTCTTGTACAGCATCCACGTCCCCTATTTCTTCGATGATTACAACCTGAGCTACACTAGAATCTTCTGCTGCAGCATCAGACGATGCTTTACTGCCCAACACTTTCACTATCGTCTTCTCCAGCTGCTCATGGTTTCTCCGAAAAGTCTTGATGTAGGTCATTCGGTCTTGTGTTCCCGCATGTCTGCCATTGACTTTGATCGGCATGAATCTTTCCCCGCGTTTCCTCATCTGTTCACGTGCCACTTGAGTGAAGTCTTTGACGTGCTCATCCCAAGTATGCCAAATAGCTTCTGCCTGGTCCATTACTGCTTCGAACTCTACGAAGTCCAAATGCATCAGCGTCCTCCCGCGCAGAAGAGCATGGATCCGAGCATCAAGGTCTACCGAGATTGCATGGACAAGTGGCAAGGCTCGCGCGATAGGATAAGCAGAGTTTCTTAAACGCTTGTTGAAATGGTTAAAGTTCGAGTGCAACGCCTCGTCGACCTTCTGTAAATTTGTTGCAGATAAGAGCTCGTCAATGGGAAATTTGTCCAGTACCTGGTTGAATTTCTGAACGGTGTCTTGGGCTTCTTTTAAACCAGTGTCTGAGTAGAAGCTCACTCGCACTTGGTATCGCTTGGCATGCTGTAGAATATCCAGCGTTAGCTGCACACCCTCCTTCCTCATCTGTGACTCAACATCCTTGAGCTTCTCTTCTAATGCGGACCAGTAATTGATTTCCTGGGTAGCGGATCCGATATTGGGGTCTTGCGAAAGCTTCGTGATTGCCTGTATTGATTTAATCCAGTGATTGACCTCAGTCTGTAGGTCATTTAAGAAACGGCTGTCCGCAAGAATCTCTGCAGGAATTTGCTCCACGGACGGTTTCAAATTCTTAGTTGCAGCCGTGTCGAGAGTATCTTGCACAAGATCGGGAATAGGGAGTATTAAATCTGGTATTTCATAATCTTGCTGAAGGCTGCGAAGATTTGTTTCTAACTCGGCAAGTTTCTTCTTGGCTGCCGAAATGCCCATCTTGTCGTCCATATCCGAACGAGCATTCCCAGCAACCGTTTGTTTCTTGCCATTAGAATAGGCATTAAAATATGGTGACAGTGCAAAGTGTATGATAGAGTAAAGTACTTCGTAAGGCGAGGCCGAGCTACCCTCCACTGTGCTTCCTTCACTCAGCGTGGCTGCGCCTGGTAAATTGATCGCTTGTACCTGCGTTGCAAGTGGTCGATGAGGGTCGATAGGCTGGGGACGCTTGAGAAGGGCTATGGAAGATACTGTTGTTGGTGCAAATGAGATATCAGTTGAGAGGGTGTAATTGAAGGCCGGGATGGTCTCTATGCAATGCTCTCAGTCAGGGTCCAAATCCGCATGCCTCCAGAGCGCTTACCAGGGATAGGATGACCATTCGGCAGTCCATTTGGTATATTGGTGGGCACAATATCTTTTTGAACATAGAGTGCGATTTGCGACTCCCTCGCAAAACGCGTACATCTCTGAACAGTGTCTGGCCTTTGGGATTCTGACAAGAGACTGCCCTTTGCTTGCAGATCTTCGGTCGCAGCGCCCAGCGTGATTTCAAGAAGATCTGCAAGGTGCTGCACCACCAAATCTGGGTCTATAGCGGAGTGCTCAGCAATTGGTGGGGGGTGGCCATTTGCCCCTTGGCCTGGGGATGCTACCTCCATGTTGGAAGAGCATATATCAGCTGCTTTGATACATTGATATGTGGGTCAGCAACAGGGCCAGAGCTTGCTGCATGCCGGAACTCGCTACCAAGGTCAATGCATTTGCTGTTTGCAATCCTCTTTGATCAATAACCAACAACGCGGAAACCTGGCCGCAGATTTTATTTCACGCGCGCTGAAGTCGTCTTGGCGCTTTATGCAGGCCAGTGGAACGGAAAGTACATGAGTCAACGCATTCAAGATATCATTAACGGCAAAATATGTAACAAAACAGTCGTTCGGATGGTCATTCCTGTTAACTTTACAATCACGCTCCGTCTGAGCAAGAGATCAGTAAAACCTCTTCCGATACAGCCTCATCGCAGGTCAGATGAGGAAAAGGGGCTAATTGTCTGAGCATCACCAGCGTAGCAATGAGCCAACACTCAAACGCCCCCGAGAACTGATGTCTGGTTCATAAAAAGCTACGTTTTACATTTTCTTTTCAAACGAGTCTGTCGTCCTTTGTTGTCTCTACGTATTCAATAGTTTCAAGTTGGTTGTCTCTGCATTATATATTTGACTCTGCATATCGTCTGTACATACTCTCGTGCTTGTAAAAGCCTAGCGGACGTTTCACAGCTCAGTCCTTGCTCATTAATATATATTCTCAAATATGTTGCAAGTCACCGGCATATTTGTCATTAAACATAAGCTGCTGACTCGTCAGCTGCACTCAACAAAGTCCTAATCTCATGTAATGAACGTTGCCTCAGAGAAAAGAGTTCCCTCTTCAACCCTCTCCTTGCCATTAACGTCCAATTTGATTGATAATCTCTGTTGCGGTGAATATTGGTAGATATATGGTTTTGTACCCACGGTTCCACCAACGATTGTCTTGATGAATCCAGGTACCTTCGCCATAACATCTACTCGGTCCAACCGATTCCCCAAGCTTCCTTCTATCGTGGCTTTCATGTCCTCACCGCCTTTTGTGACACCTTTCCATTCAAATTTGACTTCCTCTGGCTCAGGCCACTCGTTTTCTAAGTCTGGCTTTGCTTTTGTGTGGTTTGCAGTGTTACTTGCTCCTGCAAACAGTATCTTTCCATCTGTGGCGATACCTCCAACATTGACTGTGGTTGAGCCATATGACGGAGGCGTTGTGTACTGCATCATGACAGCAGAGAATGAAGAGGTCTGAAAGTCTATGAAGTCCCATTTTGCAGCTAGGGAATATCATCAACATGAAAAGCTTCAGAGGCGGGAAGAAACAAAAGCATGATACTCACCGGCATGGTGCGGCTTCATCCCTTGAAGCGCATGGACGAAGAGACCACGTCCTCCGAAATCGATTTCCCCACCTTTTGTGATGAATGTACCTCCGACTCTACATCTAGGCCAGAATACATGTCTCATACTTCCCCATGGCTCGTTGGGATCAGGCCCAAAGAAACTTGTGCCGTTATTGCCAACTTGAAAGCCTGGCGCAGATCTCGTCACCGTTACATTGACTATGCATTCTTCATTGACAACGGACTTGATTGTATACGAGTCACCGGCGTCGTTCAGAGTTATAGCGCAGCCGTCGGCGTGAAAGCAAAGTTTTTCGGCGTCGAAGTCAGCCTGATCCAGCGCATCGGAACACCAAAGTGGCGATTTTTGCTGGTCAGGGTAAAATATTTTGGTATTGAATTGGCAGGTGGTATGTAGACCACTGTGCATAGAATGAGTAACCAAAGTTTATCGTCGTTGCTCAGCAGCCTACATGACATTACTGTAGATGACCTGTGCCATGCCAATATATCCACTCTCTGAATTGAAATAGAACGTCTGTGTTTCGACACAAGTTGAGGTCATGGCCCGCCACTTGAGATCTTTCTTTTCGAGTTCCGTCCATGGTACCTTTTCTGCTTGTTTGGCGACAGATTGAATAGCAGAGGGGCCATATATAGGCTCTTGCGTCCCTGCGACATTTGCTACCCTGATTTGTCAATGGTGATCCTCGAGCCTGTTACTAACGTACTGTTGCTTGATCCAGTTCATGGTGCTCGATTTGCCAATGTGTATTTCTATGGCTAGGCGGAGCACGAGATGTAGGTGCATGGCAGGGATGCGCATGCGGAGCGGGAGCGGGCCGGATGAACGTGCATCCATCTGCATTTCCTCACGCCAAGATTGAAGAGTCTATACCGTCTTTAATCCCGATGCCAATGTTCTATATTCGCAGGCTTGATGTTCCGGACAAATGAGTTGTCTCTCCCGACCTGCCATTTGAGACCTACGGGGTTGCAACATTCCATCGAATCCGAGCATGGCTCGCAGGGCAATTCAAAAAGATGTAATCGTAAAGCTGATCGTGGGTGCGGGCCAAGCATCGCCTTCTCCCCCAGTGGGACCAGCGCTCGGCAGCAAGGGTGTCAAGAGCATCGATTTCTGTAAAGTACGTTTCTTGAGACATCATTCTCATTGCTCGTAACTATGAGCTTTCTGCAATGCTGACAAATATGTAAAGGAGTTCAACGCTCGCACTGCCCATATGGAACCTGGCACGCCAGTACCTGCTCGGGTGACAGTACGTCCCGACCGCTCATTCACATTCGAACTTCGTACTCCAACAACATCCTACCTGCTGCTTCAAGCGGCTGGCGTCAAAGAGAGTAAAGGGAAAGTTCGCGGAGCTAGGTCGCCAGGGAAGGAGGCTGTGGGGAGCATTAGCTTAAAGCACGTATACGACATTGCAAGGATAAAGCAAAGCGAATTGAGGTTAAGCGGCCTAACCTTGGAGGGTTTATGCAGGAGCGTGATCGCCCAAGCCAAAACTGTTGGAATAGCTGTCCAGCCCTAAGCCGATAGCGGGCTGCAGGAAGTGAGCTCCCTTTTCTACGTGCATCTCATAGGCTATGTTGTCAACTTCAAACACTTTCGCAGTTGAAGCGTGTCATTCTACATCTGAAAGTTATTGCATTGCCTTCGCTTTCAATTATGCTTGACATGTTGCATTGACGATGCTGCTGGCAATGACTTTGCACTCATGCGATCATTGATTATTGACGGTTAAACACCCTCCTTCCATCAAGAAACCAGACCTGAATTGCTCGATCGTTGGAGCGTGCTTGACATTTTTAAGAACAAGCTCATGAAGTCCATTTTCAGGCCTAAGCTTTTTGACGAACGGTTTGACCTAAGAGTATCAGCTCGCTCCTCTGGTGTCAGAGAAATCTGAAGGCTTACTAGGAGTCCGTCTTCTTCGGTGAGTCTCCACTCACTAAAATCCAATACAAGCTTTTCGAGACTCGGAAAATGAGTGGCTTTCTCACCACATCGAGGGCTATATGTATTCGGAGTCAGCATTGCTCTTCAGGGCGGGAAGAAAGACTCGTGATGTCTTGAAAGACATCACGCTTGCGACTGTGTCCTTCAAGCCGACCCTGTTTGAATATGTAGCCCAGACTAACCTCGAGAATGAATCATCATTGAAGAGGTATATTGACCAGTCTCGAAAAATGCTATCGCGAATCGCACTGATGTTGCCGTTATAATGGAATGAAACGTAATCTGACTTCAGCTGGAGAACTAGGGATCTGAGAAGTTGCAAGCGGCCTTGAGGTAACACTGTGAAATTGAACACTGCGAGCAATGGTTAACAGAGTTGTTCTGCAAGACTTGTCCATTATTACCCCAAGGCTGATCCGACAGGTGATTGCCACGCCAAACCAGTACATGCTTAATCAGGGACGCTGGAAGAGCATTTGTCACGGAAGGAAAGCGCCTAAAGCTGCCTGATTTGACAAAGGATGAGCAGTCCTTAATCCATTTCTCTGATCTGACGTGGCAATAGACCATCTAAATAGTCCTTTATTGGTAGAAAAGAGAGGCAGGCTTACCCTGTGGGTATCCACTTAGTCCCTGGTTCTGGAAATGGCGAAGAGAGCTACCCGACGAGAAGCTGAAGGAGTTGAGTCCGTACAGTATAGGAAGTGCTTCAGAGTAGATCGACCAACATGTTCGAAGGATCGCCGCGTCAATATTTGGTATGGGCTTGTAGTTCTCGAGCATTGCTGTCTCCTTGTTCCCAAGCTGCTTGTGCGCCTGGTCAATGACTCCAGGAGTTGTCAACAGCAAGCGATATATCATATGCCTAATTTCAATCGGGATACTCGCAAATAGCGGGGAAGCTTGTTGCTTTGCATGCTTGGGGGATGACTTCTTATTATGTATGATGATTCCATTCCCCTGTAGTTTGGGTTAGTCCCAATCTCGGTCGCGTCTCCTAACTACTGCGCATACCCTCGTCATCCCAGTACTATCACCACAGCTCAAGTCATAGTTTTTAGATCCAAATCCGAACCTGAACCCAAAGAAACTTCCCAGATCAACAGACAAATGAAAATGACCGTGCATATTACGCCTCGCCACTAAAGTTGGAAAACGTGAGATGTTAGTGGCCTTGAGATGAATCGAAGTGCAAGATCAAAGAGGGTGACGATAACAGATTAATAAGAGAGATGCAGGCTGTAGCACTCCCTCTCCACAAGGCTGACAGTTACCTTAGTTGGCCAAGCCGTCCTAAGTCGAAATAAGGGTCCGCTGGGTGCCCTAGAGATTTACTTATGGGGCCCGCTTCAGCTTGAAGCCCCCTAAGGAGCCCTTGGGCGCGCCACCAATCAGACAAATAAGGGAGCTTACCCTCAAATTACGCAGTTGGGATGCAAATTTCATCGAACTCCCCCCAAAATTTACCCGAGTGCTGTGCGGCATGTCTATCTAGAATAGCACCCGTCATATCCTCAAAACCCTCACGGGCCTGCAATGCTCCATCACGCTGTTGGAAAGGAGATGAAGATTTTCAGTGTAAGAAGTGTTCATTCTGCCTTTCCGAGTAAGTTTCACAGGAGTGTGCCTGCAGTGAGCTTCGGAAACTGTGTTATAGACCTTTGAGATCCACGGCTGCCTCGTGTGGTGCGGGACAGGACTTGCGATAACGGTCAACGTTTGCATCACGCAACAGACTTTCTCACTAACTCAACGATTCGAGACTTCTGTAACATCTCCATCATGCATGTTCTGAATTTGCCATCTCACTTAACATAGCTTCGCCCATCTCATCATCATTGCACACCCATCCTCGGCTTCCCGACATGGAAGCCGCAGATCATCAAGGTTTGCATGGCATGTGAGATGTTTGATGAAGAATAGTCAGCTTACGTATTTGCTCCCAGCGACTCAAGAGGCGCACTCTTCCGATATGGCACCCTCTGAAGGTGTTCCCTTACAAGGTGTACGGTTCGCTTCCAAGAATGAAGAGATAGAACCTTCACTTAGCCTCCCATCCGCGTCACAAATTCCGGACAAAGCAAGCTCTGATCAGCAAATTGATCCGAAAACAGAAGATGAAATTCGCAAACTTGCGTCAGGCTTGCATAGCTCACATATACAACAGAGAAGGATGAGCAATTTTCGTTTCGAACCTTGCTCTCTACCAGCATCTCGTGTTCCATCCAATGAGTCTACACCCTACCAAACATCAAGAGAGCCGACGACATCCGGCGGCCCCTCACCGAAGACGACGCCTCCTGCCTCCGCAATGACAACGCCTTTCCTCTCTCCACAAGAAACGCATTCGGCCCACGACAAAGAAGCATCCGAGAAAGCCGAGTCCACCAGAGAACACCCCGAAATTCCGCCTCCTGGTCCCAAAACACAGATCAGCAAAGGTCTACCACAAGCTACTGGAGAACCTCCATCTTCGAGTGTATCTGCTTCTCAGCCATCTACAGGAGATTACGACTCCACTAGACCCACATCATTGTCGCAAGAATCCAACAGTAACGATGTGCATGCCAAAGAGGACGGACAATTCTCCAGAGGCCCGAGTGGGAGTTCATCATCACAATCTCGTTCAAGAGGAACAAGTCCAGCGGAGAGAGGTCGTGGATCAGCTGCATCGCAAGCAGGACTTCCTAGACCGTTGACTCCTATGGGTGACAAAGATGATCCTTATGCCAGAAATAAGAGGCCCGCGCAAACCAAAAACTTGGAAACGATTGACGCGAGATTCAAATTTGGGTCTAGCGATTCTCGCCGAAGATCGGGCATAAACTTCAGCTCGGCCGAAGTTTCTTCATCCCAGCCTTCCACGAGTGGTGGGAAAGACACGAAAAGTGAACATCGAAAGTCGGCATTCTCACTTCTAGGCGGAAAAGATAATCATACAGGAGAAGACAAACATGACAGGCATGAGAAACATCATGGATCGATGTCAGATCTCAAGCGGTTCTTCGGAATTGGCTCGCATCATCACAAAACCAAGCGGAGTGCGTCGCCTGCAGCCTCCCTTCGAGGGTCTGTCGATAAGAAGTCCGGGATAAAAACACCTCCCCGCCATGGATCGTCCATTGCTGTGCCGTTTGCGGACGACCATGGCTTGGAAAAGAAATATGGCAAATTTAACAAGATACTGGGCTCGGGCGCTGGTGGGTCCGTCAAGCTTTTGAAGCGCTCTAGTGATGGTAGAACTTTTGCAGTCAAACAATTTCGAGATCGGCACAATTATGAGTCGCAACGGGATTACAATAAGAAGGTCACAGCAGAATTCTGCATTGGCTCAACCCTCCACCACGGGAACATAATAGAAACGCTAGATATCATACAAGAAGCAGGGCATTGGTTTGAAGTGATGGAATACGCACCATTTGATTTATTTGCTATTGTCATGACTGGTAAGATGACTCGAGAAGAAGTCACTTGTTGCTTTCTCCAGATTGTGAACGGAGTCGCTTTCTTGCATGGCTCGGGACTTGCTCACCGAGATCTCAAATTGGACAACGTTGTGGTAAACGAGAATGGTATAATGAAAATAATCGACTTCGGCAGCGCCAGTGTTTTCAAGTATCCTTTTGAGACTGATATAATTCTGGCTTCTGGTAAGTGTCTGCTTCTCAAGGCTACAATGATCGCACGCTAACATGAAGTCAGGCGTGGTAGGCTCAGACCCTTATCTCGCGCCGGAGGTTTATGATGAACGTAAGTATGACCCGCAACCAGCGGACGTCTGGTCGCTGGCGATCATTTTTGCATGCATGACTCTTCGGCGGTTTCCGTGGAAAGCACCCCGCCTTAGCGACAATTCCTTCAAGATGTTTGTAGCAGAGCCACACACAAACCCTGAGGACATCCTCCAAAAGGAACTTGCAGGAAAAGAGAGAGCCAAATCAACCGCGACCTCACCTCAAATAGCTGCAGAGAGAAAGAGCAGCGCCGAGCATGGCAGTGACCAAAGTCATCATCACCATCATCATCACCACCATCCTGAGAAGCGTGAAGATGACAGTTCGGCCAAGGTTGGAGATACAGCCCGAAATAGTGTAGCAGCACCAGCCAACCGAGCCGACGGATCAAAGGGAGAAGTAATTAGGGGCCCTTGGAGGTTACTGCGCCTGTTACCAAGAGAAACCAGGTCCATCATGGGAGCAATGCTGAAAACAGACCCAAAACAGCGCGCCACTCTTGATGAGATAATGGCAGACCCGTGGATAAGCAATGCCGCAGTGTGCCAGCAACTTGAACACGGGGACGTACTCAGAGCTGGTACTCACCCTCATGTTTTGGAACCGGGTTCAAGCACACCTGCGCCAAGTGCTAAGCAGTGAGCTTTGGTGTCTCAATGAGGAGCTCTTTCTCTGTGTCGTTGAATCGGTCGTGCTTTTAGCGTGATTTGTGGGCCTGGATTAGTTTTATTACAGAGCTTCAGTGATCCATTGACGACTACGAAAGGAGTGGCCTGTATATATTCTGCGCATTATCACGAAGTAACGTGCTGTGTATAAGTGGAAAAATTGTTCGAACAATGCAACTCTGAGCGTCGTCAAAGCAACTCAAAGACCAAGACATGTATTTTGCTGACTGCTATTGTCGATTTGAAGCCTGTTAGCTGAAGTCGCGCGGCTACAAAGCCGGACATGTGTAGACTCAAAGCCACGACGTTCACCACGAAGGTTGTAGAGCATGGAAATACGAGCAACTCCTTCCCTTGCAGCAAAGTTGATGCTTCAATGCGCTTCCGTAACTCAGGTCTTCTTGCCCCGAGATGGCGCGTCAGGCCCGCCGGCGGATTTGCTACGGTGAGTCTTCATCTGGTCTCTACCTGACTGGCAATAAGCGTAGCTCATTCATACTCGCAAGTGCTTCCGCTGGCCAATTCTCCTGGGGGACATCGCCTAGGCGTCAACGGACTTGCAGTCGATGCTGAGAATTCTATATTGTATGCTTAAAAGTCCCTTAACCCTGCAAATATAAATACTGACGGTGTCGTAGATACTCGGGTGGACGAGACGGCCTCATATGCGCCTGGGACCTCGATGTCTCCATCACTCATCATGAAGGCCTCGTCACGCCTCTCTCCCAGCCATCGACCTTTCGTGACCAAGTACAGGCCCACACACATTGGGTGAATGATATACTACTTGCTCGGTCCAACTCCGCTCTTGTTTCAGCTTCCTCAGATATATCCGTTAAGGTATGGCGACCACATGCGGAGGAAATACAAATGCCGACGACAATTGGTCTGCATAGCGATTATGTCAAGTGCCTGGCTTCAGCAGGCTCTCACACTGATTGGGTAGCCAGTGGTGGCTTAGATCACAAGATACGATTGTGGGATTTAAATGGCCATGGGGAGAAATTACAAATTGATACTGGAGAGAGCGAGAGCAGCTCAAAGGGCTCTGTTTATGCATTGAGTGTACGAGGAAGTGTAATGGCTAGCGGAGGACCGGAGAGCATTGTTCGTTTATGGGATCCGAGGACTGGCAAGCGGATCACTAAATTTGTTGGGCATACAGACAACATCCGTGATATACTCATTAACCAAGATGGTGATAGGGTCATGACCGCATCTTCGGATCAGTCCATCAAAGTATGGTCGGTTACAGCAGGCAGGTGCATGTATACTTTGACAATGCATAATGATAGCGTATGGTCCCTACATTCTGACCATCCAAACTTATCGGTCTTCTACTCCAGTGACAGATCAGGTCTGGTTGCCAAAACGGATGTCCGCCATTGCGACGACATGGACGAGGGGCTTTCGATCGCCATAGCACAGGAGCAGGAGGGCGTCAACAAGATTGCTGTGGCAGGCGATTGCCTTTGGACGGCAACTTCGAGCTCAAGCATAAATCGATGGGACGATGTCGATACAACAGGTCAGGTACAGCCCAATGAACTTCCACGGCATCAGCGCGTGTCTAGTATTGCTTCCCGCACAAAGGTGCCTTCACCACCATCAAACCCTGGTGCCGTGCCAGTCTATGGTCAGGTCAAGGCGAAGATTCCCATAAGCTGTGTCCTGCGGGTATCCAATAATGCTCCTATTCCGGGGGAGACAACACGGGATATGGATGTGGCTACCATCTATTCCAGTATCAGTGCACGGAAAGCGTCCGAAGCCTTTATAGATCATGAGCTGGGTAACTTGGTCCCGTATCACGAACTTCCAGCGGAAACTATCGAGGGACAGCATGGTCTTATCAAGCATGTCCTCCTTAATGATCGGAGACGCGTTTTGACGCTAGATACCGCAGGTGAAGTCACGCTGTGGGATCTTATAAGTGTAAAGTCTTACATCAGGTCATCGCAGTTACAGACTGATTTCAGACGCAGTGCAAATCGATCAAATCATTTGGCAAAAGACACCTCGATGAAGTTCGACCCGAGGTAGATACTGTAGAAAGCATAGTCAACTGGTGCGCAGTGGATACTCGAACAGGTAGACTGGCCGTTGTTCTTGATAAGAACGATTGTTTTGACGCCGAGGCGTATGCTGACGAGCTGGGACTTGAAAATTCGGAATACTTCAGGGAAGACCAGCGTAGTAAGCAGCTGTTTGCTTCACATTCCAAATGAAATCCAGATGAAAGTCTAGGCCACTAATTGAAACGTAGTAAATCTGGGCAAATGGGTGCTTAGATACCTGTTTGCGAAGCTTATCGAAGAGGAGACCGAAAAAGACCTGGAATACCGTATGCAACTTGTTCCTAACGCGTCAAGCTTCAATACGGATAACCTCATAAGCACACGGCCCCCCATACGACTACCTGGCTCACCACCAACTTTGACAAGTGGCATGAATCAAGATGATGCAGTGACTCCCAAAGCTATCAATGGCATCTCCAGTACATCCGCCACGTCCATCGGAACATCAGCGCCCCAATCCAATGGCATGGTTGTGAATAGTACTTCTCAAATGGTCGCCAACGGCACTTCAACAATTGAAGAGGCCTCGAAATTAGAGAAGCAGCCTTCGCAAGCTTCCGCAATCAGGGGATCAATGGATAGACCTGCAGATCTCCTGCCGAATGATTTGCAAGCAAATGTAAAGGTCGAGGATCAAGCCAAAGCACTGACATCACCAGCCGAGGCGAATGAGAGCTCTGCTACCGTCTCGTCAAACGATAATAAAGATGAAAGGCCAGGGAGTACACTTTTCGGCAAGAAATTTCGTATGAATTTTCCAAGAAAACTTGCGAGATCGTCAGTAGAGGTCAAACCGGCAGTTGTTGATGAGAAGTCTGAGGAATCCGATAGATTCGAAGATAAAGACGAGAAATCATCTGATAGCTATTTCCTCGGGACAATCCTGGGCATCAAAAAGGATTACGAGGTGCAGCTTCATGATTTTCCAAATCAAGAGGTAATATCAGGCATAAGCCCAAGCACAGAGCACGATACTCCGCGGCTGAAGCATCCACCCTATACAACAGTCATCATTCAAGAAGAGACCCCTGAAGCCGGAGGAGTAGCAGACATCTATCGAGGTACCGTCAGCTCGGTCGGGAGTGACGCCCATATGATAGAAAGAAGAGCTCCAAGTTGGCTTGGTGATGTCTTACTGAAGGTTGGTTCTTGGTGTACGATTTTCCCACAATATACTGATAAATTTAGAATCAATTGCCCGACAAGGAGCCTACCAAAGTGTCTTTCGTATTGTTGCCACACGAGGATCTACTGCCCAGCATTGCCAGCGCAGATGGGTGAGTCACGGCATCCAGAGCATGGTCAGGTACGCTGACTGTAGTTTCAAGCAATACAAGACTAACGGCAAACCGTATGCTGCGGGCAAAGAAGGTTCTCGCCTATGTTTCTGAGAAAATAGAAACCACATCCATGAGGGCAGATGCATCAGCTTTGAAACCGGAGGAATACCTTGATTTATATTGTCAAAATCAGGTGAGAATTCAACGCTTGACATTTGGCCATACCCAACTGACTGTACTCTAGCTCGTCGAGCACAACATGACTCTGGCAACGCTACGGACCCACATATGGAAGACCGGAGGTGATGTCGTAATGTACTATAGATCAAATGGAATGAAACCAGAGTTAGAGCAGATGATCTCCGAGAAGGCAGCCGCGGCTTCTGCAGCTGAGACTTCTGGAAAGGTTGGACCTATAATTCCCGGATGACATTGATAGGGAGCGGCATCTTCTTCCACAATTTTCAGGATTAGCTTCATACCTTGACCCTGGACATAGAGATACGAAGTGACAGCAATGTTATGTACATTGTAAGATCTGACATCACGGAATTATTGATAGCATGATGGAAGCCGTAAGGGCTTCAAACATTGGTTTTCTCTTGAAGCTGGTTGTAAGCCCACTGATAGCTACCCAAGAAAACAGCACCACCAGCACTGATCCACATGATTCTCGGTCCCAATCCGCTGATAAGGGCTCTTGGGCCATCGTCGCGTAAGATTTGCCTCACCATACTCACCATGCTTTGCTTTTCCCTTGCCAGCATCATTCTGGTCTTCAGTACATCCAACGGGGTCGTCAGCCCTGCCGCAATAGCACCAGCAATACTCCCAAACAACCCGCTTTCAATCGCTGAAATTGTATCCGAGGCCTTAGATTTCTTCCGATAGCCCTTCAACGCTTCCCAAATCGGAAATTGTATGATTGTGAAGGGAACCTCACGCATGATGGTAATGGACCATCCTCTATACATTTCTCTCCGCACCCCAGCGACACCAATCTGATTTCTCTGCTCCAGAATCTTCCTCAGCACCTCAAGCGAGCCATGACCCTGCAGTGCTTGTGCCCTTTGCTTCACAACCTCAGTCGGCACTCTGACGGCGCATGCAGCGATTTCTCCAATGCTTGCGGCTATCATATGCTCAACTGGTTCACTTCGTGCAATGGCTTGCCCCCCATCCCTTTTGATACTCCTTTCATCCAATGGCGACCCATTCGTGCCATTTCTCAATTTCCGCAAACCATCCTTCACGCCCTCATAGCTCACAAAGAATAGCGCTGCTCCGGGTGCGGAGCCGACGATTGCGGAGCCGACGCCAGCATAAACACCGCGAAAGCCACCTGCGCGCAGGAAACCTTGAGAGGATTGAAGGCGAGTCTTGATTGTGTCGAGAGGGTAAAGGGAGAGGTCGACGGTAGTGCCTGCTAGAGCGCCTGCCTGGATGGTATTAGAGGTGTTGGGAGTCGAGAAAAAGGATTATTTACAAGGAGGGCACGTCTAAATGGAGAGGACACTTGGGCAGAGGAAGTAGAAGAGGAAGAAGAGGTCATCGACAAATCATTGTGTTGCTAGATCTCGAGATCGTAAGGGTTCTGGTACGCTTGTGAGGGCCAGTACCCTCCGAACATCAGAAAGATATAATGGTACGCTTCTGCGAACAAGGCGTTTGAAAACTCATACAATGGGACGCTTTTGGATGTACTAGGTGAACATGTCCTGGCGAAGACCAGCGAGCGTCTGCGCTTGTCGCGGCTCGTCGGGTGTGCAAACCGCATTGGAATTGTACCCTCAACCTAGAGTCTGCACTTCTTGCATCCATAATCTTGGCCATACGTGTGTTCATTGCATATACGTCTAAATGATGGGCAATGTTTCGGAACCCAAATCGGCTGCTGGTGAATGGGGGCTTTTGCCCGATGCTCGTGCAGTTTCCGAAACAAGGCTCGATGAAGAGAGTCATGGCAATTTCAAGCTCGGTTCGACGAAAAGCCACACAGCTCTCCAAGTTCCGAAATCGGCTGTTCGAGACATTTCCAGGGGATGCACAGGGCAATGTAGTGAAGAAGACTCGTAACGTCGGTAAGACTTTACAACATTGCGCGAGGATGACCAATGACTAACGCGGTGTAGCTGTAGCTGTAGCTGTAGCCGTCAGCGGCGGCGTAGACTCGATAGCACTTGCGCTACTTTGCGCCAGATTAGATCGTAGTTTCATTTATCCAGTAGCACTCATAGTCGACCACAAAGCACGGGAAGGGAGCACTCAGGAAGCGATGAAGACGAAGAGTCGTGTGGAGAAACTTGGTAGACAGTCAAACACTGATCAAAGTCGATGA
Source organism: Bacidia gigantensis (assembly GCF_019456465.1). Lineage (NCBI taxonomy): Eukaryota > Fungi > Ascomycota > Lecanoromycetes > Lecanorales > Ramalinaceae > Bacidia > Bacidia gigantensis. Next base: position 707,522 of record NW_025408606.1, read on the forward strand.
TCACTGACCGAAATTAGGGCTTCGTGCGTATGTGTTGACCCTCGATTGGGCGGCTGGTGTGATTCCGGACCAGCTTCCAGATTTTGAGACGCAGGCTCGAAAAATGCGTTATCAAATTCTTGGTGGTGCTTGCCGAGAGCTCGGTATTAATATCCTGTTAACTGCCCATCATCGAGACGACCAAGCAGAATCGACTATAATGAGTGTTGCGGCGGGCCGGTCTGGTCCATCACTCAGAACAATTAAGGCCAAGGGGTCCATTCCAGAGTGCTGGGGTATGCATGGGGTCTACGAGAGTGGAGTCTACGACGGGGCTTTTAGAAGAATGATCCTGAAATCCGCTACGAAATCCAGCTTCGTGAGGCCGAATCTAAAGGAGCGAGTCATCTTTGAAGCAGGAAGTGTCAGAGTTGCCAGGCCGTTTTTGAATTTTGAGAAGGACCAGCTGATTCGTATTGTCAAGAAGGCAAAAGTAGGCTGGGAAGAGGACGAGACTAATAAGCAAGCATGGCGTACTGAACGAAATGCTGCCAGAAACTTACTTCGACACTTCAGCTTGCCAATAGCACTTAGGGAAACATCACTTGCAGAGCTGCGCTCTCGCCGTAGGCTCGTCCAAATCAGCTTCAATAATCTATTTCATGCAATAAAACATCGTTGCGAGGTCATCTCCCTCGATGTACGGTCTGGGATTCTCAAGATTCGCATGATAAGGGCCATATCTCCTTATATAGATCGTCCCCTGCAGGAGCTCTTCAGCCTTCGTCGTTTTGCAGCTCACATCATCGAATCTTTTGTTCGCGTTGTAACATCTTTCGAGACTGTCAATCTAGAAAGTTTGCAAATTGCAGCGGAGACTATCTTCTCTGACTTTCGATCTACTCCTCAAAAAGACTCAAATCAATCTATAAGTTTTACCGCAGGTGGCGTCCAATTCCACCGCATATATTCTTCTCTCGAGAACCCTGAGCAGATGCTTGGAGAGATCCCTCAATCGCCTCGTAGCGCTCTCGATCCTGACTTTGTATGGATTCTGAGTCGACAATCACCGAACGATCCGCCTCCCTGCTTATCTGTATCGCCGACATCACCAGCAAAGCTCAGAGATATCCAGATCGTGACTTACACGAAAACGCAGGACTTTTTTGAACTTGACAACTGGGGCTGGTCAGCATGGCAGCTTTGGGATGGCCGATATTGGATTCGCATAAAGAATGGGACTTGTCACTCGCTCCTTGTACGACCGTTCAAGCCGTCCGACATGGTCAGGCTTAGGAGCACGAGCACAAGAAAAGATCTGCAGCAATTCGAAGCATATCTGAGAGAAGTCGCCCCCGGAAAGGTACGCTGGACGTTGCCTGCGATTTCACGAAATTCTGACAACAATATCGACCCAGACTTAGTCGTCGCCTTGCCTTCACTTGGGAGAAGAATTCAGTCCGAGGTTTTCTCCAGAGAGATGACACGAGATATAGAATTCCAAATTAGATACAAAAGTGTAGCCTTGAAATCGTCTACAACAATCCTAGCCGATGATGGATTCACCAATATCCGTTGGGGAAAGGACAAGACTGTTCAATCCTGGCTAGATGAATGAGACCGTCAAATTATTTTACCTCTAACGCACTTCCTAGAAGGTTGCAGTCCATGTTAGGAGAGGATCGATACTGGAGCCCGAACCTGCTCACTAGTACACATACTTTCATGACTATGTTCACTACCCAAGCCCAGAGGAGTTGGGATACACTTTCAACCTTCATGAAGTGAACCCAAACATCTCCTAGTGGCTGACGATTAATTCCCTCAGTCTGAAATAGTGCTTGGGGACATCATTCATGTCTACGTAGTAACAGAGGGAACTAGACATACGCAGGTACTAGATCGCTCTCGAAGTGAGACGTTCAGAGATCAATGTTAAAGAGCTCCTTAGAGTCACACCCGACTAGACAGGCTATCAAAATCAAAAAGGTCTGCAAATCGCCGAAAGACCTCATATTAAACTAAAATCTAACATTTCCTGAGTATTTGAGTCATAGGAGGGCTTTGAAGATAAAGCTGGTCATCCTCTATACTTGAATTCTTTACCTAATTACCATCTTCCTTACTGGGGATATCATTAGGATGACTTCATTTCGATTTTTCGGCAAATGTGAGCTTCGTTATGAAGCTCTCGTCAGAGCGAACACCTGCGCTTCAGATCACAACGAGGCAGGGCACTTCGAACCAGGAAGTCATTATTGACCTGAGAGTCCTACTCAAACAGAACCCCGGTTGGTTTCTCTCAAGGAGCAAAATCTTGGAAAAGGAGAAGCTAGATCGTAGACGAAAAGGGTTGTGGTGGTAGCTCCGTACAATAAACGCAATAGATTCTGAGCGCAAACACCCAAATAGTGCGATTGAAATTGTCTTCCGTCCAGTAAAGGGAAAATGCAAATCGAATAGAGAAAGTATAGAATATATCGTGGCAGCAGATCCAGAGTACTACATACGATTTGGCGTGCTTATAATAGTTCCCCAACCGACTTCCCACACCAAGAGATATTTCAAACAAGCCCGCCTTGCTCGAGCACAACTCCTAGTCGGGAGATTTGAACGCCGTCTATTTCTGTAATTTTGCATCAGATTCCCTTCACGAGATAGCGCTTTTCTTCTAATGTCCAACAAACTCCTTCACAGTTTCCTTGCTTTTCCTGCCAGGTACGAGAGCGAGCGGCACGATACCCGAGACGTGCATATCTGGGCCGTATGTGTGCATGTCCAGCTTGAGCTCCTCGCCGACGGCTTTCATGTTTTTGAGGCCTTCTTGATAATTGGGACCTGCGCGGCGGATGTATATTTGCACTTTGTGCTCATTGAGCTTTGCTGCCACCTCTCGGAGGGCTCGAATGACACCTTTAAATGTAGAAGCAACCTGAAATGTCTCAGTTAGATCATTCCCGCACTGCCAATGGGGTGAATGAGGAACGTACATTCGTGAAGTTAGCAATACCACCCCCAATGAACAGGATCTTGCCTTCTGGGCGTTGGGGAGCGCGCAGCATCAGGTCGAGAACAGTGCGAGCATAGTAGTACGTCTGGGTCTCGGTGGGAGCCCCGGAGTATTCGCCGTAGTTGGCAAGCTCATCGGCGAAACCCGCGGAAGCAATGGCATCTGCGTACACTACCGAAGCACCACCTCCAGCAACCAGAGTCCAGATCCGGCCTTTTGAGTTGAGTACGGTCAGCTTCAATGACGCACCAGTCTTTGCATCAAGTTCTTGAATGTAGGCTTCCTCCTTGCTCAATTCGCGACCGAAAGGCGCCGGAAACTCGATTGGTGGCCCGGCGTCGATGCTCACTTTGTCAGTTGCTGAGACTGGCTGGCCTAGAGCAGCAGGACCTCGAGCGACAGCCCATTTGACGCCGCACTCGAACTCGGCTGTCTGGTCAAGCTTCGCAGCCAAGTCGAGAAAGTGCACTTCAGCAGACGTAGCGTCGGCGTTGGGGATGACGACGAGCGGGTTGATTTCGAGGTAGGTGAATTGGCAATCAACGTAGACAGCGTAGAGGCGTGAGATGAAGTCGATCAAAACGTTATGAATGCCTTTCGGTACATCTTTCAGCAAAGTCTTTGCCAGCTCGTCATTGGAGGGATATTTTTCAGGATCCACGGGAATGAGAATCTTTTGGGCTTTGGCGTCAACATCGCCGACCTCAACACCACCCTCGTGAGTGAAAAGTATCCAATCACCCTGTAATCCTCGTCTCAGCACTCAATGTTACTTGGATCCTTGGCGAAGGGACTTACGTCTCGAACGGAGTTCATGTTTATGTAATATTCGGTATTTGATGGATGGGGCACAAAGGGCTCTACCAAGAACGTTCTTAGGGCACCCTTCACATTCCCTACTGGCTGGTCCTTGCCGGCGCGGGCCTCGATCCATTGTCTTGCCTCTGACCATGGCTTATTTATCGCGAGTAGTCCCATCTTGCCTCGCCTTTTTATCAGTTGATCTGGTTTGGCGACGAATCGGGCTTCTTGCTGGAGGAGAAAGGGGTACTTCGTTTCGGCAGCGTCGAGTACGCCCTTGATGTCGGCATCCTCAGGGAAGTGTATCGAAGCAAGCTTTGGAGGAGGGTTGTGTGTGGTCGAGGGGGGAGGGGAGTTGGTTTGAGGACAGGAGCACGTGTGAGATGGTAGCTGACGATTGCCTTGCCGTCGGCTTCGGAGACGGCTTTGGCAGACATGGCGAAAGGTCGTGCTTAGGATCTGCTCTTCGTTAGGAAGAATGTTCCTGATGATAGAGACGTATTCGTGAGCGACTGGCTGCTTGCTCACCACTGGGACTCGTCTGCAACGGCTTGTGGGAGAAGGGGTGAGGGGTGAGGGAGTTGGGACAGCACAGTCAAGAATTGCAATGTCAATTGGCGGTGGTGTAAGTTTTCCAGGCTTGAGGTATTCTTGTTGAGGGCTCGGGACCCGAAAAGACGAAAGTTGCACAGGAAAAGTCTCCGGCTTTTAGCGTCTGAACTCCGGACTCGTGAGACGGCGGCGGAGGAGACGGTCACCGAAAATTGATCTTATTGCACCGTCGACCTGTTGTTGTTCTGTTGTTCTGTTGTTCTGTTGTTTTGTTATCTGCTTGTCTACCAAGCTGCAGTCAATTCTCCAGCACGCTCAAAGGCCAAGAACTCCCAGTCAAATTCCTGCGCAATTGCTCATTTGCTTTGTTGAGAGGGCTAGAGTACACAACTGTTGAGAGCTCCCCCGGGCACCCTTGAAGAATTCCTCTCTACTCTATTAGGGCTAGTCTCCCCCAAGCCTTTTCTCCTCCCGGCGGTGACGGGGACGGGCGAAAAAAGTAAGAGCGGAAACAGAGAAAAAGGTGAACGCCAGCCCACACATTCTGTAGTAGAACTCCACCAGGCCCCAATTGCTTTTTCACATCCGCAAGCCCAACAGCCTCCTTCTGGACGAGCGAGAATTCTCTTTTCTCCCACAGGCTCACAACATCTACCGCCTCGGAGCTCACTCGTCAGTCCCGTCCACGAGCTTCGCTCTCGAACGCTCTGTGCAGCAAGCGCTGTGGTCTTTCGGGATCGACGACTAATTGAGATACTCCAGACTACGATCTATTGAAAATGCCTGCTCCCATTGCCAATGGTCCTCCCTCAGGCTCGACATCTACCCCTCAAGTCAATGGGGAGGTCAACGGCACTGGGCCGAATGGACCCCCTTCCAATCAAAACCCGTCTGCAAATGACAAGATCCGCCGATTTGATGCTCCGAGCAGACCCTTGAGCCCTCATGCTCAGCACATGCTGTTCCATAATAGGACGCGATGTTTCGTTTAGTAAGGCCTCACCCTCGAGTCCGGAAGTGACACAGATTAACAGGAAACACAGCGGCCTGCAACCACGAGCCGTCCAGGGCATGTTGGATTTCGACTTCATCTGTGGCAGGAAGAATCCCTCCGTAGCCGGCATCATTTACACCTTTGGTGGCCAATTCGTTAGCAAAATGTAGGTCCCGGAGAACCAATGCGCATGGATCAAGGCCGATGTGCTAACGATGCTTTCTGAAAGGTACTGGGGCACCAGTGAGACGCTTCTACCCGTATATCAGACAGTCGATGGAGCCATTGCAAAGCACAATGATGTCGATACTGTCGTGAACTTTGCCTCCTCCCGTTCCGTGTACAGCTCGACTATGGACCTGATGAACTTTCCTCAGATAAAATCGATAGCGATCATCGCTGAGGGTGTTCCGGAGCGACGAGCAAGAGAAATCCTTCACACCGCAAACAAGAAAGGCATCACAATCATTGGCCCTGCTACGGTTGGCGGCATCAAGCCGGGTGCGTACAAGATCGGTAACACCGGAGGAATGATGGACAACATAGTAGCCTCGAAACTCTACCGAAAGGGCTCAGTGGCATACGTCTCCAAATCTGGGGGTATGTCAAACGAGCTCAACAACATTATCTGTCAAAATACCAACGGGGTGTACGAGGGCGTCGCTATCGGCGGAGACCGATACCCCGGCACCACTTTCATCGACCATATGCTTCGCTATGAGGCAGATCCGGAATGCAAATTGCTCCTTCTCCTAGGTGAAGTTGGTGGCGTCGAGGAATATAAAGTCATTGAGGCCGTCAAGAGCGGCAAAATCACCAAACCGATTGTGGCCTGGGCTATCGGAACCTGCGCCAGTATGTTCAAGACGGAGGTGCAATTCGGCCATGCTGGTTCAATGGCAAATTCCCAGCTTGAAACTGCAACGGTCAAGAACTCCACCATGAGAGAAGCCGGTTTCTACGTCCCTGAAACCTTTGAAGATATGCCGAGCCTGCTCCGCAAAGTCTACGACGATCTCGTTCAAAAGGGCTCTATCAAAGTAGAAGCAGAGCCTGTTCCACCCAAGATTCCTATCGACTACTCATGGGCACAAGAACTCGGACTCATCCGAAAACCAGCCGCCTTCATCTCCACTATATCTGACGACCGTGGCCAGGAACTTCTTTACGCGGGCATGCCCATCTCCGATGTCTTCAAAGAGGAGATCGGTATTGGCGGTGTCATGTCACTACTCTGGTTCCGTCGCCGTCTCCCAGACTATGCCAGCCGCTTCCTCGAGATGGTTCTCATGCTGACAGCTGATCACGGTCCGGCTGTGTCCGGTGCTATGAACACCATCATCACAACACGTGCCGGCAAGGATCTCATCAGTTCCCTAGTGTCTGGACTACTGACTATTGGATCTCGATTCGGCGGTGCTCTTGATGGTGCCGCTGAGGAATTCACCAAGGCCTTCGATAAGGGTCTAAGCCCGCGAGACTTCGTCGACGGTATGAGGAAGGCGAACAAATTAAGTGAGTGACATGTGCTTCTCTAAATGCACGTGTACTAATCTTGCATAGTTCCTGGCATTGGTCACCGAGTTAAATCGCGAAACAACCCCGATCTGCGCGTAGAGCTCGTAAAAGAATTTGTCAAGAAGAGGTTCCCTGCTTGCAAATTGCTTGACTATGCTATCGCTGTTGAAACTGTCACGACCTCAAAGAAAGACAACTTAATCCTCAATGTGGACGGGTGTGTCGCTGTCTGCTTCGTTGACTTGTTGCGCAACTGTGGAGCTTTCTCCCCAGAGGAAGCAGAGGACTACCTAAGCATGGGAGTGCTCAATGGGTTATTTGTGCTAGGCAGGAGTATTGGTTTGATTGCTCACTACCTGGATCAAAAGAGACTGCGAACCGGACTGTATAGGCATCCCTGGGACGATATCACCTACTTGCTGCCCAACCTGGCGCAAGGTGCGCCTGGAAACGAGGGTCGTGTGGAAGTAAGGTTGTAAGAGAAAAGCGTGACGGATCTTTTTAGGCAGGTTTTCCTTGTGGTTCTTTGCAGGAGTCCCAAGTGTCGCATACCTGTATGCTCATAGATAGAGGCTAGAGCGGGAGTATCAGTTGTCGCAATACCTGTCGGTATCTTGGGCTATCGTGTCGGTGCATGTCTTTGCAATTTATGGTCAGATCCCGCAAAGGTTTTCACGAAAATCATTCAAGTTCTGCTGCATGAAAGGTCGCTGTTCAGCTGACGAAGCCCCGTGTCCACAATCCACGCTTAACGACCTATCCAACGCTCCAATCGCTATGCATCATTTCAAAATGCCTGTAAACTCCTCCCTGTATCTTCTTTTGGGGTCAGGACTCCCATTGCCCTTCATGCCTGGCCAGATGAGTCAAGCCTCGATTTCGGTCAATCTCCCGCCCATAAGTGAATCCACATACGCTCTCTCTACCTCCGCATTTCTCCGCCCCTTGTCCTTCTCCTCCTCTTTCAACAACACTGCCAGCACTTCCAGTGGCGGTTTCAACCCAAGCCCGTCGGCGCGCTTCCACCGTTTCGTTCTAGCTATGCCTATACAAGGCTAGGAGATCTCAATGTCAGCAAAAACCAACACGCCACAAATTTCTTATCTCAACCACGAGATGCGATGAAAGAAGTGGAAGACAACATACCCCAAAGTGACTACTCAAATCGAACTCCCTCAAAACTTTCTCATACACACTTAACCCCTGCTGATGCACCCTCGGCGCTATCCTCGCCTGCTCTTTGAGGATCCAGTACTTCTTGATCTGCGCCTCAGAGACCTTGAGCGCTTCCACTTCTTTCACATCTCTTTCAGTTTTCTTGACACTACTCTTCTTGGCGCTACTACTACTCTGCTCGGCTTTCCTCTCCTGTTGCCGGATTGGCAGTGCTTTCGCTTTGTCGTCCTCTTCCTCTACTTCCTCTGCTGATGTTTCCTCCCTCGGCGTCTCGGGAGCAGTAATTTCTTTCTCTATCGCTGTCTTCGCACTTGGCGACAGCTTCTTTTCTCCCCTCCCCAGTGGTGAAGGTTTTGTGATCTTGTTTGTAGCATTGGGGCCAAAAGTGAGTCGTTGCTGGGGTTGGGTCTTTGGGGTAGAGGTAGAGCCGGCGGGACGACCGCGGCGACCAGGTGGCATGATAGGTCTTAGGTGCTAGGATTTGCTATATGTGAGTTCCAAGGTGGTGGATGGCGAAGATGTTGATTGGAAGCGGGCGAAAATTGATTTGACGTATTCTGATGCGGCTAGGCGCGTTGGTTGATCGGGCGACGTGGAGTACTCTAGTGTAGGGCTTTTTGAGTTTGAAGCCCTATGATATTACTACTTCTGTCTAGCGCGAGTCTGCCCCCTATGTCCAGCCAGTACGGAGTAAAGTGGTAATCTGTCCATTGGGTTGTATTTACTGCATTTCGCATTTTCGTAAGTCAATAGCGCATGAGAAGCTTAGAAGTTGTGTAAATCTACTCGGATCGATCCCCTTCATGATGCATCTTCTTTGCCTTTCGTCTCCCATTCTCGACCTCTTCAATCTCTAACGGCATTTCTCATTCTCGCAACAGCAAAGATTAATCCAAATACGGAGGTAGCTTTAGCACAATTGTCGATTGTCATATTATCTGCGTCATGCCATTGGAATTTGATCCTCCCATTCTCAATTCTGCCAACCCGTGGGCAACGACTTTCGAAGACCTCTTGGGCCTTTTTCGCTGTCCTTCAATTGGGGCAGTGACGACACGCACGAGTCTGCTTCGTGCTTTTGGGCTTGATGCGTCTATTCATCAGCACTGCTTCGTCGAGAGTGTCAAGCAGTCGGAAGTCTTAAAACCGCCAATCTCCAAACCGCAAGCAATAACAAGCCTTAACACGTACGGCTACAGCCCATACTCGTTATCGCAATACCTGCAATGGATCACCCAAATCTACGAGTCTGAACTTCTTAGCTACAGAAGCAGCCAAAAGCCCGTCATATTTTCCGTCACCGGCACAGCAGAAGAAATCCAACAATGCCACACTCAAATCGCAGAAAACCTCACTGATGTTCTAGATAAGGGCTACTTCACTCGCTTCTTCATGGAGATCAACCTTTCATGTCCAAACATCGATGGTAAACCGCCCCCTGCCTACTCCAGAGAGAGTCTAGAGACATATCTTGCACCACTCAATTCACCAGACCGCAATCATGCTCGAGACCTCGTTCCAATTGGTATCAAGACGCCACCGTATACATATCACACTCAATTTGCGGAGCTGATAGCTGCCCTACTGAACTCGTGTCACCATACTAACCAAAGCCCAATTGGATCATGTCCCATATCCTTCATCACAGCAACAAACACCCTCGGCTCTTCCCTCTTGTTAGCCCCCATGACTGACTCGGCCGTCCCAACCAATGGCAACGCCAACAATATCCCAGCTTTCAAACCCGCTCTCTCGTCCGTGGCAGGCACGGGAATAGGAGGCTTAGCAGGCGCCGCGTTGCATCCTCTAGCATTGGGCAACGTCTGCACGCTCCGTTGGATGCTAGACGAGCATGACGAGTTGCGAGGTATTGAGATCATTGGCGTAGGCGGCGTTAGCGATAGTGATGGGTATGAGAGAATGCGGAGTGTAGGTGCTGCGGCCGTCGGGGTTGGGACTGCGTTGGGGTTTGAGGGGGTTGGCATTTTTGCAAGGATATTGGATGGCAAGGAAAAGGAGCTTAAGTAGCTTGGGCAGCCGAAATTGTAAGATATCGTGGGTGGGAATCAGTGGGTAACAATGTGTGATGAGTGATGATCACGGCGCATTGGAGAAGACAGCGATCATGAAGGTTCAGCTCCTCGAGTTGGATCGAGTATTCTAGGAACGCTATGCTATGGTCTAGGGTCATCGAATGCAAATGCAACGCTTAGAGCAACGCTTCTAGGGGTATATAAAGATAATGCAAGAGCATGCAACCCATCAGTCCCGACATCAGTCAACCCAAGCCAAATCCATGCATAATTCACATTGGTCGTCATTGACGTTCTTCGTAACATCACTTCTTGGCCCAAGCCTTCTTTACCGCCCTAAAGCTCGTTACAGTCTCATTTTTGCCCGGCTTTCGTCCAATTTCAACCACGAGAAATCTGACGAAGTCTTGCATAATCCAATAACTGCTATGGGCACTCAACATATTCAGATATTGGATCTCGAGGGGCCCACCACCAGACTTCAATGTATAATCAATCTGCCCGTTGTCGTTCAGGAGCAACATTCTCTTCTCGGCAATCTCCTCGCGCGTGAAATTGTGTGTCTCTAACTCGACTGTAGAGGGCAGCTTCGCGATAGGGGGGCGAGAAGGAGCAGCTCCAAAAGCTTTAGTAGGGATAGCCGCTTTGCCTCTGAACATTGCACCGAAGTATTGGGTCCATGAAGCTGTTGCGCTGGGAACAAACGCTTGCTGCAAAGCGTTGGAGTAGTCGACGTCCACACAAGCATTGACGCGATAAGCAACAGGATCGTTCTGATGCATGATATTGTAGAGATTGTCCACCGCTAAGCAACCGTATTTGCCTGTTTCGCCACTCACCCCACCACTTCCAATATCCTCGACATCAGCTCCGGCCTTTTCCCTGCCACGTCTTGGTACTAGGGGAGCATGATTAAGCAAAAGGAAGAAGCCCGCGGGGCTACCGCAGAAGAAAAGGCTCTTGGTATCGAACTCGAAAAAGTCATTACGTGGCGAAGTCGCACCAAAATCTAGTTCTTGCGGAAGTTTGGTGGGCTGATTGCTAAGAATGTCCAACGCCATTACACTACCCAGAGAGTGCGCGATCAAATGTACCTTGCCATGTTCATGGAAGCCTGGATTGTTGGTACACCAAAGGCGATATATGCGATTAGCCTCTTTTATGACGGCTTCGATCATCTTCGGCTTATGATGAGAAAGATAGTATGGTATGTCGAGCATCACGTCACTGATTAGGTTACGTACAGCAGGAAGCGTCTCTGCAGTGATATCTTTCAAGCTGTAATTTGGGTTGGAGGGACCACCACTCGCCTGTGACCTTTCTGCAACTGGCGAGTCACCATCTATTTTCATTTTTGATCGCCAATTGACAGGCAAGGTCATGATGGTCCCAAGGTCAGGCCGTAACCAAGGCTTGACGAGGTCAGACTGGATTTCTGTGTTGACTGAGCGACGGAATGCATTTATTGCATGAGTGAAGTGAAAGCTTTCCACCCGCTCGGAAAGCTTTTGACCAATGCCATGTATGACAAGAACCAAATCAGTGACCTTAGGGGTCTCCTCTGCTGAGAGACATGCGACACAGGACTTTCTTCGATCGGTGGAAGCATGAGTGGGGACGCGCATGCCTTGAAGACTATCTCGAGTTGCCTTGGCAGATCCTTTCTTGGAAGAGTACTTCTTCTCCCATGCTTTGAAGTCAAAGCCTCGCGTTACAGTCACACCCACAGACTGGCCTTTTCGAATCTTTGCCAAAGGTTTTCTGCCTCTGGCAACGGAAGGCAATTGACCAGCGTTGAGAATTTGTCCTTCATACGCATTTACATAAATGATGCTCGACTTAGCAAACGGCCTGACCGGGTCGTCAAAACCGTCAAGTATACCAGCAGCGCGATTTTCAGGCTTTCCCGCCGCTTTGAGAGCATTGCGCTGCCTTGCTGTTTCTGGTCCCAATTGTACCTCTAGCGGCTTGTCTCGAGAAGTCGAAGGCCTTGAGTCTGCTGTCGCTTGTTCGGCCGGCCAGATTTTATGTGCAACTTTGAGTTCAGCTTCTGGACCTATCTCAATGCAGCTATTAAGCTCGTCGTTGTAAGTGGGAGTCCAAGGCTTGATGTACTCGAATCCTTCCTCAAGCTGGTTAGCAAGGTCTGTTTCAACAGGCCACATTGTCTCTTTGTAGAACCATGTACCACGGACTACAGAGCACACGTCGTGAACAGGGTCCCAGTAGATCGGGCCCATCTAGATGTTGTCAGTCCGCGAAGAGAAATCTATGAATCTATAGACTGACTTTCAGAGTAGGCAATTCGACTACATGAAGACGGGAAACTCCAACGGGTACCTTCGCTTGCTGTATATCTCTGGGCGTAGAAGGCGGCGAATGCTTGGCATTCTTCTGGAGGTGACCAGATCTAGGACGGCGTTGCAGAGTTGCGCGTGAAGAAGTAGGGGAAAGCGTATCCCCGGAGCCATCCATGTTGGCGTTACTATCTGCAGGTATCGGTTGTCCACTGGGCTCCGGAGAGCGCGATCTTGACCGGTTGCGTCGTAAGCTTGACGGTATGCGTAAGAAAGGGGTGCCTGTAGTGCTGCGTTCAGTGGGGCTCGACCCAAGATCTGTGAGATCTTGTCTCTTCGATGCAGCGAGAGATGCATTGCGACTCGGACGTGGCGTATCTTCTGAGCCCAATGCTGTGGCTGCTTTAATGTGGTTTCCTGTTCTTTCCTTGCGACTAAACGGACTCCTACTTCGCTTGCGATCAGCGGGCACGCCAGCGTTTGCTTCGTTCTCTTTGATCTCTTTTTGTGTTACTGGCGAAGCCTGTGCTAGTGATGTATACTCGGGATCATCGCTCAGAGTGACATGGGAACTAGTGACTAGAGAGGCTTGAGGCGGCGAGAAAGGCAGTGGTGTAGCAGGGTCTATATCGTCAATCGAGTCCAACTCTGGAGATGGAATGACAATATCCGTCGTGGTGGCCTGACCATCTGGGGAGCTGATACCTCCTTTGTTACTGGAGATTTGATTGGAGTGGGCGAAATCGTTCTTCTTACTGCCGTTCCGGTCAAGGGAACCTTTGAAGATTTTAGAGAGACTCTCGCCTCTCCTTCTTGAGACTTGACCATCGTGTGGATATTTCTCTAAAGCGGCATCTGATAGTTTTCTGGAGCTCTCTTGCGACAGGTATGGTCTGTGGATTTTAAGCCACGCTTCTTCAAGAGCTCTATTATCATGTACCGAGAAAGGTCGTGGGGGAACTATTGCAGCCCGAGGACCACCGGTATTTGGTGGAGGAACGGGCAGCAGAGGATCATCGATAGGGAGAGAAGAGCAGTAGAAATAATGTGCCTTGATTGGCGGGGGTTCGATTGAGATCTGACTGGCTCGCCGTGTGAATAGATTGGATTCGGTATGAAGCATGCAGGAGGGGTCATAGGTATGGCCAACATTCGCCATAGCGAGCTTTCTGAGCGAACAGTCTTGGTCAACGTAAATGCTTGCCGAATATCAGGACATAACGCGGATAGGAAATGCTGGTCGATCTATAACTTATTGGTGGATGCCTGCCAGTAGGATTCTTAGGTCAGTGTCGAATGCGGGGAGACTTGCGGGGCGAGACACCGGAAATGTCACGCATAGAGATATACGGTATTCGATATATGCAGCTCTGATAGTCAAGCGTTGTGGAGACCGTTGTCTGGCGCGACATCTTTGCTCCTTCCATGGGGGTTAGAGAGTGAAGGAGCTAAGCAGGTATGGGTCACGGGTAGGCACGTAGGGCTGCCTATTCATAATGGAGTTCGATGCAAGTCAATGGCCCATACAATACATCTCAGTAATGTCTAACGATGCTTTGCCATGAGGTTGAGGAAGGAGCAAAAATCTGAGGGGGAGATATTATTGGTATGCACAATGATCTTCAGACCCGTCATCCCCGCCGCCGTCATTACAACCTTGGTCAACACCGTATGATCTGCTAAAGTGCATCGCGAACAAGACCCCGAGATAGGGAATTCTCGACCACATGTAATCAATCCTCCAGATTCAAGCAAACGGGTTCTCTCTTTCCAATCTCTCTACCTCTTCAGCACTTCTTCGAGGCACCTGCCATTGCCTCTCCACTCCGAAAGTCACCGTCTTGAGGCCATCCTTCCTTTTTTGCTCCTCTGTGATGATCTTCATTGCTTTGATTGAGATCTCCTGAAAAGCCAGAAACGTCACGAGAGGTGCGCCGAGGAACTCAAGAATCTTATAAGTATCCTGCAAATGCTTTCTCACTGCCGAGTCAGGGGTACAGAATGTTCGGACTGACATTTCTTTTGCGAGCGTCTTCCATGACCGCATCATGCTGTTCATGGCTACAACGTTAGCGGCAGTTGGTCCATAGAAGCGGAAGGTTTCGAGGTTGGCCTGGATGAGCTCTCGCTGAGTTCCCTGATTAAACATGAATTCAATCACTTGCGGTCGGTTTTTGGCTTCCCAATACGAAATCACCTTCTGCAATGACTCAATTGACATCCGATCTTTCGTTACTTGGTCATTCAGATACTGATTTGCGGTCGCACAAATCATAAGCTCAATTTCTGAATATAGTTTCGCCTGCATTGGAGGGCTCAAAGACACATGGAAAGTGGACGGTCCACGAGACTTTGAGCGTGAAGGCGACGTCCCACTCGGAATTGACTTAGAAACGTTGTCAGTCTGTCAACAGTCAGCAAAACGTACCTGGCCAGAAAGCTCAGTTGATTCACTATATTTCCGACTCCCTTCTTTATCTTGCTACCGAGACTCCTAAAAGGGCTCTTGCGGTTCTCTCCACTAGGCATCTCGTTCATACTCATGCTTTTCCCGAGCCATCCCTTCTCCCCCAAAAATCGTTTCAATGGTGACCGAGACCGCTTCGAAGGGCTAAATGGTGGGCTTTGGGGTGGCTGAACCTCCTGTATACGTTCGAGCTCCTTGTTTGGTGACGGCGTTCTCAGCCGAGGACGTCCTCGCGAGAACGATGACGACGAAGCCGTATCTTCGCTTATTCGAGTACGGTCCTCTTCACTGCTAGAAACCATGTGACTTGATTGACTTCCAGCCGATGAGCTGGGTGGCTCATGACGGAAGACGACGTTCCCTTCGGATTGCGAGTGCATCATTCGAGGTGACTTGTATGCCTTGGGAGGCAATTTTGGGGGTACCTGAGGAGGAATTGCCTTTGGCGTCTTTTCTGCATCAGTGTGAAGAAAGTCTTCGACTTTTGCGTAGCGCTCTTCTCCAGCAAAAGGATTCAGCTTTGTGACGCTGCTGTAAGTTAGATGGCTATTCCATGTCATCGTTTGTGATGCTATTGTTGAGGTATATGATGACGAACCCTGTATACATAGCGGAATATTGAGTCTCTTTTGCCTCAGCTGGCGGACTGAATTTGACTGGATCAAGACTGTTCACTATATCAAAGCGGTTTGTAGTCTTTCTGGATGGTGCCCGAGAAATCAGTTTTTCAGGGGTTAGCTGCGTAACGCGTTGCAAATGAAGTCTGTGAGTGGGCTCACGCATCAGTCAGTGGCTTTATTGTTGAATAGAAGCCGTATGACAGATACGTGAATAAGAAGTGATAGTTAGAGTGAAGGCGGCTCAAATAAATCAGTAAACAATAATGCACCAGACGCGACAACACTCCATCAACAAATGATGATGGGGCCTTAGTAGCGCAACCTAATCTCAAATCATTGCCAAAAGTTGATGCAAGCTAGCGTACTTCATCTGATAGACAGTTTGATTCGACATTTGTGAAGTGCTGTCTCAAATGTGGGCTCAAGCTCATGTCTGTAGGACTTTTGACATAGCTGAGCCATGGCCGCCGTGGGCACGGAGAGACGGAAATTGAATCACTGCACAGTCGATCTTAACCGCAGTAGAAATATCTGAGAAGCTAGCAATACGAAATTCCTGAAGTCATGTAAGACTCTGGCTCGGGCCAAAAGAATTCTGTTCTAATATCAGATCGTAAATTGGGGAACGCCTCGGATGTACTGTGCTAATACAGGGGCTAAGAACCCTCTGAAGCTCGGTTCTTCGCCCTGTGGTGCTTGAGAGTCCGGTATCTCCTTGCCTGTGTAGATCACTACCTTGGACTCTTTCGAAATCCGGACGAAACTCTCACCGGCTAGCGGCAGTATGTGCTTTCCTTTGCTAAGAGAAGACCCTTTCAAGCACGGCGAGCGATTTGTGACTGTAGAAGAAGACGTGACAATCTCGCCCACACAAGCCTGTTGTGACGGTAGACCAGCTGACCTAGAAAGCTCGCGTTGGGGGTATTTGTGCGTCGGGAATTTTTCGAGAGGTAAAGGATATCGTACCTGCTCAGGGTCCATCGTCCTGTATTTTCGTCTCTTCAGGGGCTTAAGACCGCTACGCAGGACGTATCCGTCAAATCCACTCCCCGGTCGCCAAACCGCTGGTCCTGCTCGCCCCTTGGGCGTTTGAAGTGAAAGTTGGTAATCGCTCTGGTTGATGCGGACTCCTAAGCTTCTCGTATCGTTCACTGACCCTTTAGAGGCCTTGGTTGGCCTTCTACTTGTTCGTTCCTTTGTCTCACGGGGTTTTGGAGTGCGTTCTTCTGGAATTAAGCCGGTCGAACAGTCGCCTGCTGCGTTCAATGGATCGTCCAGCGAAATACCTTGGGTCTGCATCTTCTTCGGCTCGTTAAAGCCTTGATACGCAAGCTGCACCAAGGAAGCAGGCTCTGCTGAAGTGACAATAGGTGATACCTCCCTATTTGGAGGACCTTTAAATGATAGTTCAATTGCTTGCGAGTGAGTGGTTTGCTGAGATAGCTCTTGCGCTCTGTCACAGAATTCTTTTGCTTGAGATGGTTGATTGATAAGGGCTTGCTCATGTTCCTCTCCATCAGCAGCGTAGGGATCAGCTAGTTGACGATTGTAATCGTTTAATACTCTCGAATCATGTGTTTCACGAGGCAACACTTGGTCAATGGCTTCAGCCGTCGAGTTCCTGTTCGATTTCGCCTGCCTCCGCCGTTCTCCGAGTTTGTATAGGAATTCTTGTATATCCATGACATACCTGAGTGGGAGAGTTGTGCTAAGGTGAGGCAGACTGCACAATCACAATGTAGAATTGTGTTCTGATGGGCAAAGCAAATGAGCTTATCACATGTGGCAACTTGGATCCAAACCCTATGATTAATTATGTGGTAGGATCTTGAAGGTCCTCGGATGTGCAAAATGGCTCTTTATGAAACCAGATGAGCGAACAGAGCTTGGCCCAGCTACCGTGTATTGAACAATGATTTTGTAGCATTAGTCATGTACGATCGTAAGCTTGTGTTGATTAGTACACGTTTGCGATATTCTATTGATGCGATTTCTGCACGGCTGCGAATGGGAGCTTGCTGCCAAATCCCCTGCCCCTGGCTCACGCTATCATAGAACAGTGGGATTATGTTTAGAAACGCAATATGGAAATGCTCATTACCTTTCGAGTAATCATTACGGCGTACTCTAGACTACAGGAAATAATCCGGTGTTCTTCTTGAGACCATTGGCTCACCTTCCCTCGGACAAGGGTCAAATTGCAAGCTGGACTTGTCAGTCTGGAGATGCATAAATCACATGACAGAACTCACAAAGTATACTTCAAGTGCTCGTCTATCTCCATTATGGCAGCTTGATTCCCACATCTATAGCAGTAATTCGGGGCTAGCCTATGTCAGTGGTGTCGATTCCCATTAGGGATCAGGAAATCTTTACCCGAGAAAATGGTAACAACATTGCGTTCCTGACTCCAATTGTATCCTTCCATCACGAGCTGATGTGCTCTTGCGACCAATGTAAGTCCATTGTTATGGTTGAAAGCTTCCGAGATGTCTTGACCGAATGTGTAGCCGGCTCCTCTTGGGCTTATCCCCCACCCACATCTGTCGTCGGGATCACTCCACAAGAGATCGCACATCGGCCCCTCGTGTGGCACTTCTTGAATTCTATCCAGCGCTCGAATGTTGTCTAAAGTATCGATACTTGGCGATAAGCCTCCATGCAGGCAGAAGATCTGATTGTCGATTAAGGCAGTCAGAGGCAGGTAGTCAAAAAGATCGGTGAAATATTTCCAGACATTGGCATTGCCGTATTTCCGTAGACATTCGTCATAAAAGCCATAGACCTGGGTGATTTGTCGGGATTCATGATTGCCTCGGAGGATGGTGATACGTTGAGGGTAGCGAATCTTGAGGGAGACTAAGAGGGTGACTGTTTCGACTGAGTAGTAACCCCTGTCGACATAGTCGCCTGCGTACATAGCTTATTAGACATAGAAACCAGTAAGAGGAACAGTGTGACTTATGAATAGGTAATTTGTGTCTGGGTTGGGTCCGCCAATCTTGAAAAGCTCCATCAGATCATGGAATTGGCCATGGATATCCCCGCAAACAGTGACAGGGCATTTCTGCAAAGAGAATTTAGCATAGCGTTTCTCCGGGCTTGGTGACTAAATTCATACAACTGGCTGCACGTTCGACTCCTCCTGCAAGACCTCACGTGCCTATCGCGGAGCAATTAGCTCATGTCCAGTACGTCAGGCACAAGCGCGTTGGTGTGCATACTCGATCGCACAGTCGCTGGACATCATTCTCACTCAACTGTTTACAGCTCATCAAGCTTTCTATCCACCCGTCGAGGGTAGAGATTGACCCAGGATCCTCTGTTGGTGAGAGCCGGTGAGGCTCAGGCTCTTTGCCCACATCCACGTCCATTTTGGTATCCATATTTGATAGCTAAAGCTTCTTCTTGTCCGCTGGAAGCTGACCAGAATAGTCTACCCTTGATTAAGAACCTCAGTCTTCTGAATTAAAACGCGATTTCGCGGAGTGCAATCTTAAGCTTCGTCCCGGATAAAGATGAGGAGTCTGTGAGGAGATTTGCGATGGAAAAGGCTGCTGATGTATTCTCGAGTCCTTTTAATTGGCTGTAAGTCTTGTGCACGTTTATTCTGGCGACTTCGCAGTCGTTTGTATTTGGGGTGGACGAGGGGGAGCAACTAATTTTCTACCAGAGGTACTAGCGCAGCGTTATAAGGTTTTACTAGCGTAAGGTTCCCGCATTTGTGCATCCAATGTTTCCTTGTCTTGCTTGTGTCTCCCAAAGCTTTCATCAATCACACCTATAAGCGACTCTGGACACCGCCTAGTCGCTTGGTTGAGAATGCATTGAAGTATTGGTTCAGTGCGTCCACTGTCCCGGATCCTTCTACAAGGCCGACTACGCAGGAAACGTGCCCGTCAGGTCTCACAACGATCACACCTCCCCTATCTTCAGAGAAGCCCATTTTGAAATGTGCCCTTGGTCCAGTGTCCTGCATTGCGGGACACATCACATCGTCTGTATATACATGCTCTCTGTATCTCGAGAGCAGTGGTGGTAGCGATTCGATGACGATTTGAGATCGCGGTGCTGTAAATATGATGCAGATTGAGAAGAAAGGAGAATGCGGGTTGTGTCGCTCGTGGTAAGAAACACTTCTAGCATCCTGGTGCGGATAGACGGCTAGGAAGCTTTGCTGCTTCTGGAGATTTGAAGCGAAGTCAGTCAGAGCTTGCTTCGAATAATCTGGCTTGCCGGCAAAGACAAAGAGCCTGAAGGAGCCATTCAGCGGGATCTCATGCTCCAACTTTACAACATTGGCGTCAGCAACACGAGTCACGTCCGTATGTGGCATCACTCGGCCGGCGGTCAACTTGTGTCCACTTGGATCGAACACAAGTGATTGGGCTGGATGCAACAGAGACCAATTGAACACATTCCCGTGATAAGCGATACCGTAACCCGAGGTGAACTCTTGGCTTTCTTTAAAGGCATTCAAGAACTCCTCCGAGGCGTTGGTCTCATGTCCATCAGCTATATCAGCCTTCTCTGAGGCCCTTTTCGAAATAGGCGGCAGTCGTCGGGAGAAAAGGGCTGCATATCTGGCATCAAAATCCAGCAGCTCCTCTGCAATCATTTTGCGCTCTGACTCGTAGGTATCTAAAACCGATTCATTCGCAAAACCACTTTCAACTAGATGCAGCTTCCAAGCCAGATTTAGGGCGTCGTGGAACGCTGTATTCATGCCTTGTCCAGCCTTTGGCTAAAGTTGTGTCAGCTAGTTTCGGAGGGGTGCAATCCAACCGACTTACGCTGTGTGTATGACAACAGTCTCCGCCCATGAACACACGATTATCAAGCGTATACCTTTCGGCAATCCCTTGATCGATAGGATATGTTGAGTACCACTCTATCCTTTCCCATTCAATATGATAAGGCTTTAGTATTTGCTTGGCTGCATTTTGGACCTCTACCACTGTGGCCTGTCTATGAGGGTCGAAGTCTTCGTCTGATGATGTAGCAAGCTGGATGTATAGTCTGACTAAGTTGTTTTCTCGCGGTATGATCATAATTGAGCCTTGCTGGCTATGTATCGTGCATTTCATCTATTCAGCGTTTCAGTGTTGGCAAAGGCTATTTGGGGCGGCAATTCTACCTTGATATCTGGGAAATCTGTCTCCACCACACCATCCATCACTCCCCAAACATTCATGACGCGGTCTTTGTGGTGGATCTGTATGCCAAGTCTCTCTCGTATGAAGCTTTTTGCGCCTTCTCCGCTAAATAAATACTTGGTTTTGACTGTTTGCTGCTCACCACTTTCAGTGTGCTCCAAGATCACTTCAACAGGATGAGGTTCGTCATTTCTGTCATTACTAAAGTTTACAATAGCCAAAGGTCTCTCAACTTCTACCCCATTCTTTCTTAGATCAGCTATGAACACTCCCTCTATCAATCCTTGGTGAAGGCACGTGGCAAAAGGATATCGAGCCTCGACGAAAGGTGGGCAGGCTCTCGAAATACTAGTTCGATGGATTCCCTCTCCCTCACGCATTGGATCCCAGAAAGCCACTTCATAGACCTTGGCCGGCTCATGAGCCATGATCGCACGCTTGAGGCCCAAATTGCGAAGGATATCAAGAGACCTTGGCTGGATGCCATCAGCTCGTCCAGTCAAGGTTGGTGTGTGGCGCTTGTCAACGACCTTGGTGCGAAAGCCGAAGCGTGCTAGGCATGTCGCAAGGAGTAGACCGACGGGTCCGGCCCCGACGACGACAATGTCATAAACCTCAATTGTGTTGGTAACCATGATGTGAGGATGAATGCGTACTGCGTGAAGAAGACTTCGATCATGCCGATCAGCAGCTATTTACAAGTCATCCTCAAAATATGACTATACATGATGCAATCTGCTGACAAAAGCAACACATTTCTGATGCAAAAGACCAATTTGTTCCACTGCATGACTAATGTTGAAATGCAAGATCGAGAGGTTATACTGATCATGGGAGCTATTGAGGAGTTGAGCGGGGATGACGACTCGATAGAGCCAGTCGGTAAAATTGTCCGGCTGGTACATTCCTTTGTACCTGAATGCTTGGCAGGCAGGCGTTAAGTACCGCTTCTACCCATATTATGTTGGATGCAATCATTTTCTCTAGCTACAGGTCGAGCTATGAAAATCTGACGGCAGAAGGATGATGTCTTTGTTGATCTGATGTTATTTCATCAGCTTCTCTACCCCAGCTCCAAGCCCACATGACTTCTTAAATGGGGTTTTCTTCGGTGTGAGCGAAAATGAAAAGCATTTTGCGAGAAAATTTAATTTCTCAACGCAAACCGACTCAGATCATTCTTATCCTTTTTTGGAAACTTTACCGCACCGAGTACTCCCCTACGGTACGTCTGAGGTGAGTAATAATGTTCTTGTTGAGCGTCCACCAAGCAGCGCGTGATGAATCTTCGAAGGATATTAAGGTACAGCAGGAGAGGATGGGCGTTGAGGCGGCGAAGACACTCCGTTCGAGAATTGAGAATGTTCGTGTACATGAGTAGGTATTAAGGACGTTCTGAGTAAGAGTACGATAATCCCCAAAGTAAGATAAGAACAAAAAAATTCGTCCAAGGCATCGGAAGCATGCACGAAGTCAATGAGCAAGTAAGGCTCAGAAAATATTACAGAAGAACTTGCTCCTGACTTTAGTTCCAGTGCTTTGGTTCTGGAAGTCTGCAATTATTTTTGTTTTATTTCTCTGATAAATCTAAAGCAAATGACGAGGCATATTTGTTATTTGTGTCGTGAATCTTTTCCGCTCATCTCTTCTCAATATATCTCATCATTGTCATCATCATCATCATCATCATCGTTTTCGTCGTCATAAATTCCCTATTTATTCTCAACGGACGTCGAGACATCGCACTTGATCATTACGGCTCTTCTTCCTTTCCGGATAGATTGTCTGCGCTGACACCTAGGATTAGAAAGCTGTTGAGCTAGCCTGTCTAAAGCACTTTTCCCTTCTTTTTCAATCTCGCATTTAATCTTGTCATGATACTCCCGCCTGACTTGGTATTTCTCAAACTCTGACGGCAAGGTGCGCTGGAGGCTCCGGCACCATAGATTCAGTTGATGTTCGCTCGCCCTAAATGTTTCGTTCAAGACTCGATAACCTTCTCCATCCTTACGAATCATCCATCTATTTACATCAATTGTGGTGGAGCTGTAAGAGGCCATGAAACGCTTTGTAACAACAAGTGATTCCAAACGATCCGTCCAGACCGCGCTTGCAACCTTGAGGAGGATGCCAGAATCAAAGTTTGTATCCACGCTCATATAATCAACTTGAGTTGTGATGAGAATCTCACGAAGATGTTGCATTTGCGACACAAGCTGTAGCATTTCTGACTATTTGATGATGTCAGTCTATTATCCTCTACTGTTTCACGTATTCACCAACCCAATTATGACTGTTCAAATCCAAGTCGAAATGTAAGGTCCCAAGATTCGGACAGTAAAGCCTAATTGCTAACAGAAGGCTTTGAGCCAGGGACATAAACCCTGTACCTGAGCCAATGATCTGGTCTAAATGCCGAGTATGTCGACGCCGGCACCCCAAATTGTGAAGTGAGAACTCTTTGAGATTCGTCAACTTATGAGATGCAAGCGGAATGATAATTACCGAAAATGCAGAACCGATAGAGTCGAGTTCAAATATCTCGAGTGAAGATTGTGAGCAAAGGAAGTCTTGCAGGGAATTTTGTTGCATCTGCATGTCTTCAATCTCGCTTTTCCAGATTGGGTGACGTATACGAAGCTCTGTAAGGCTTGTGCCTTGTGAGATCAGACGTTCAAATAGGAAGTCAATATGCTTGCAACTTTCCAGCGTCAGGCTTTGGAGCACACAAGTCTCTACGTTCATGTGAAGACCCCATCTAGAAGCTTCGAATTCGTACGACTTTAATTCAAGTTTGCTTACTGGCGGCAGCTTCTTCATTGATTTCGTGTGGAATGGGTCTCTGTTGTCGTGAGGAGCCAGAGTAAC
Source organism: Bacidia gigantensis (assembly GCF_019456465.1). Taxonomy (NCBI): domain Eukaryota; kingdom Fungi; phylum Ascomycota; class Lecanoromycetes; order Lecanorales; family Ramalinaceae; genus Bacidia; species Bacidia gigantensis. Next base: position 730,993 of record NW_025408606.1, read on the forward strand.
CATGTTGATAGAAAGAGAGTCTAGCTTGGTTTGCGATGCTATAAATTCTTTGTGGCATCGAATAGAATCCTCGATACGATTGAGGATAATTGGTGAATTATGTGGACGATACTCCAGAACAAGCTCAGCCAGCTGTGTTCCTGCAAAGTGTTGGAGAGATATCGTCTCCTCGGGCAAGCCCCAAAGCGCGACAAGCGCATTGCGTCTCAAGATCTGGGCATTCGGATGGGACTCTAGTTGGGCGAGGAGCTTCGGAGGGATGGGCTGTGGTACATACCAGCTACGTAAGCATTAGTTGAACAATTCACGAGCCACAAAAGGACTCCAACATTGAAGGACGGACCTGAAGCTTTTGAGACTGGGTAGCTTCGGTATCAACTCGACGATTGCGTGGTCGAGAAGCCGTCCGTCAAGGCGCCGGCGCGAGAAACCTCCAGCAGTTGCTGGCTTCGAGACGGAAAGCGTATGCACGAATCTTCTGATTGAAGAAAAACCATCGTGGTGAGTATGTAAGATTCGCAGAAGGCGGGCGGTGAAGAGAGCCTTCGCAGGCGCGAAGTCCAGAGTGATGTCTCTGTACAGGAAGACGCTTGCCGCGCTGTGGAAGATTTTGCTCACTCTCAATAGCGACACGAGGGTTTCCGCATTTCCTAGTTGGTAAATCTACCCATTGGCATGAGACATGCTTTGGAGTTATCACGCCGCAGGAAAGCCTCACCTCTTCGGCGATCAACAGTACAATGTCCAAACTGAAGCTCCATTGCCGCAACGGTCCCGGACAGTTGGTTTGTCTGTGAATGAGGACACCTCTGCCCCCTTCTAGTGACGAACTTGCAGAGACGTGTGAATTGGAACATTTCACTTGCGTTTCGTATGTATGGCCTGGCATTTTGTATAAAGACTATTGGTCAGCGTGCAAAAATTGCGACAAGTCATGCAGTGACTCCTTGATTGCAAAGTGGAACGCTTCACTCCTGGATCCGCCCTTCTTCCATTCCACCTCCAACAGATCACACCAGGATCCTGCTGCGATAGGACAGTATCATGGCAAAGGAAAGCAATCAATTGTTCGATTGAAGTGCAGTGCACAGTAAAGAAGATGAAAGGAAGAACAGACAGCTGAGAGGAGAGAGGGTGTTCTAGGAACCATGGTGATTGTGAATCCGATCGGGCAGAGAGTGAATCAGCATGACACTTTTTGTACGAAACAAAACACAAACACATGGTTACGCTTCATTCACTCTTTTTTGTGCAACACAGGATGAGGTCATCCAGACTTTCACGGTACGTCGAAGCCTCCTGATATTCCCATCGAGCGCGCCCGAAATCAAGCCGTAGGAAAGAGAAGAAATGAGGGTCGCTTCTCGCGTCAAACGCGACAGACAGGCAGCTCCTTGCGTCATCCCTCGTCCATTAAATAGATGGTTGAGTATAATGTAGATGGCAACTCTACCCACCAACGACACCTGCTCCAAGATGTCTGTCAACCAAGGGAATGTCTTCAGTGCTCTGGCGCTGTCAGGCTACATGATCGAAAGTCTTCCCAGCAGCCCCACACCACAATTAAAAACTCCCTGCGATGCTATTGCACTTCTTACTCACGCCTCCATGATGGCAGTCGGTTTCAGATTGATTGGTCTAGGAGAAGATCACAAGATTCCTGCAGCTTCAGATACGACTAGTACACAGTCTCTACCTCAGGAATGGAATTCATCGCCTTCGAACTACGCTTTCCGCTACAGCCATAGTCAATCTTCCCTCGAATATCTTATCCGAATCAGTCGCCTTGGGTCGAAAGCAGTCATCAATGGCCTTGGGATCGGTGATGAGAAGGTGCACACCTTGGATATACCAATAAAAGACTTCGTCTCGGAATCTTCATTTCCTTACACTGTAGCCTCCGAAGGCGGCGAGAACGAAAACGCACAATCGTTACGACAACTTTTCATTTCTGCAGGACGCATGACAGACGCAGGATCTCTTCTCAAGTTGCAGATCATCCAGAAGCTGGCACCTGGGTTGCAGAAGGAGGGATACGAAGACTCAGCCCATGCCGCAAGCACACAGGCTCGAGAACCAGGAGATCCCAGAATTCCTGGGCCTGACAATCCACGAGGTGATCCACCGGCTTACGATCCTCTTCGGGATGACCGCCTCCCTGCTCCCGCTCGACCACAGCCCTTCAACGACCCTCTTGCGGCCGAGCCTCGGCGGCCATTCCCTGCCGGCGACTTCCCTCCACCCGGCTTTGATGATGAGTACGATATGACTAGGCCGCCAGGAAGAGGCGGTATCGGTGGAGAGCGACGGCCTTTGAATATTGGAGAAAGAGATTTGTACCCGCAAGGTCTAGGGCCTCATGACCCATTTCGAGGTGGGGGTGGCATGCATCCGACATTTGATGATCCGCTCTTTGTAGGCGGAAGGGGTGGAGGTGGCCTGGATCCAAGGTACGTCAGCATAGTCAGATTTTGACGACTAAGCAATAACATGTATTTAGGGCGCCCCCAGGAGCAAGGTACGATCCGGTTCATCCTGGCGATGAACCACCAAATCTTGGTGGAGGACGCTTTCAGGGTGGCGGTGGAGGATCTCAAGGTGGTCCTCCGAATCCTTTCAGTGGTTTCGGCAGTGGTGACTTTATCTAAAATTGTGAGAGAAATAATGATCATCATGTAAAGGTATAACGAAGATGAACTCTAAAAGGGGGCATGAGAGACTGGGGCTTTTCAAACATGAATGAGTGTATGATCATTAATTTATTGTATGCCTTTAATTTAAAATGCGATATGGGTATCTTCAGTTCAATTTTTCTTTGCGCCTGTGCTTTTTCTCATGCTCATGAATGTCCACCCAGGCGCCAAGTGTCCGCCGTAAATCGCCAAAGTGCCTCTCTAGACCATTGTATGAACGAAGTTGTCTTAGGGAGATCGTAATAAAGGTCGTGTTGCAATCTCTTATTGTGGATCACCAGGCTTCTTAGCATTGCAGCTAACGATCTTGATCTTATCCGCCGAGACGTTGAGCTGGTTCTCCATTTTGAAGTTCACATCGCTGACCAAGAATGTCCACACATCGTCGCAGAAGCGATAGGTATCAAGATGTCCCTTCAGACCCTCATGATCAGCCAAAGCTGCTCCAACATGAGGCATTTGACTACTACCTTGAAATTCAGTCTCGTCTTGACACGATCTGCTAGAACTTCTGTGATGGATTTATCAAAGGTAGAAATGACTTTCATGGCAGTCTGAGGCTCGAGCCGACCTGAGTGAACGAGTTCATCGAGAGTATCGATGAGGGACATCCCGATACTACGCATGCGGTGTGATTAGTCATACTGCGCCTGCGGCTGTAGTGGTAGTGTCTACCTGCTACCCCGGTAAAGCTCATAATATGAGGCGTTGTTATTCATTTTGACGGGGAACGTGAGGTACCACCTGTAAATGATTGAAGAAAGAAATGCAGGTGGGAGTCAGCACTCTGATATGCTAAGCTGACTCATTAGCGTGCCAAGACTTCATGATCCCTTAGCGCATTTGGATAACGTATGGTTCACTGGATTCTATCGCCTACAGCATCGACCGCGTGAAGAAGAGGTGCAAGATGAGCAGCTACTATGTCGCTGGCTCTACTACCGCAGCCCTCGTAGTCATCGGACTCTGTACGTCTCAAAGGCCGTGGAATCATACTTTATGCTGATAGGCAACTAGATCTCCTATTTACAGGGGATGGCGAAGCTTTCAACGTAAGATCTGCCTTGCCTATGCATTCTTCAGCTTTCTGATCGCATAACAGGTTGGGCTATTCCTCGAGACTGTCTCGCCGTACGCTTGGGCGGATCTAGGCATTAGTCTTTGCATCGGATTGTCGGTCGTTGGCGCAGCATGGTATACCAAAATCGAGTATCAGCTACAGTTGCCAGGTTCTGACCATGCTCTACAGGGGCATATTTATCACAGGGTCTTCCATCTTGGGTGGTGGTGTCAAGGCCCCGCGCATTAGAACAAAAAATCTCATATCGATCATCTTCTGTGAAGTAGTTGCTATCTACGGCGTCATCATGGCCATCGTTTTCTCTGCAAAGTTGAACCTGGTAGAAGGAGATGACATTTACTCCGGGTCGAATCAGTACACCGGCTACGCGCTTTTCTGGGGTGGCTTGACTGTGGGCATGTGCAACTTGATCTGTGGCGTGTCAGTCGGTATCAATGGCAGCAGTGCCGCCCTTGCAGATGCTGCGGATCCTAGCTTGTAAGATACTGCCTTTGGAAGAGACGCTTCTAGTTGCACGCTGGCTAATGACTAGCAGATTCGTCAAGGTACTTGTGGTGGAGATCTTCAGTTCCGTGCTTGGGCTTTTTGGCTTGATAATCGGGCTGCTTATATCACAGAAGGCAGTGGACTTTAGTGCATCATGAAAAACAATGAAATGATTTCAGCTACAATCCAGGTCATGTAACGCGTAGAATTGAATAGACTCAGGCATAGCAGTGGCGTTATCGGCATATGTTTTCCTATCACTAATGCCTCAGAGAAATTATCGACGCATCGAACAACGAGATCCCTTCCAGAAAATTGCACATTTGGATTTTTGTCTGTTGGATGGGAACTGTGAATGCAACTCGCCGAGCTTGACTTTTTGATGCTTGGCGTTCACACCGCTAGCACATAGACTCCGTAGAGGCCGCCCGTGACAGACTCTCCTACGACTCTCTCTCTCCACTCGAACCTTTGAAGTGTCTGATGTATGTGCGAAAATCCTGAGGGTATCGATTTATTGAGAACATGGAGAAATTAGCGCTCAAGGCCGCAATCTTGATCATTTCTGATACTGCTTTTCAAGATCCTTCAACGGATAAATCTGCACAAATACTTACAGACGCATTTTCCAAGGAGGGTGGAGATCAATGGAGTATTTCTGACAGAACGATAGTTCCAGACGACGTCATTGCTGTTCAGCGCGAGATCTGTCGCTTAAGCGATGGCGATGACGCTGTCAATTTATTGATTACGACAGGGGGCACTGGCTTTGCAGTGAAAGACAATACGCCTGAAGCTGTACATCCTTTGCTGCACAGACATGCCCCTGGGCTTGTGTAAGTCGATAGAGAGTCTGTGAGATCTTGACTCGAACAATATCTTGACTGGGTCAGACATGGAATGTTGGCTGCATCTCTTGAAGTTACATCTTGTAAGTCACAGCTGTGTGTGAAAAGCAGAATCTATGGTCTATGGCACCCAAATTTCCTCTTAGATACTCCCGTAATTAAAGAAAAATCCAGCCCGCGCTTGAGAGTTTTGCTTTAGTAGAAGACACTCAGACACATAAGATCTGACCGCTCTCGGCAGTTGCCATGATGTCCAGACCTGTGGCCGGAGTACGAAACAAAACCCTTATTGTCACCTTGCCAGGCTCGCCGAAAGGTGCCAAAGAGAATTTGCTTGCGATCCTAAAGCTTCTCCCTCATGCGTGCCAGCAAGCAGCAGGAGGTGACTCTCGAGCGCTTCATGCTGGCGGAATTAGGAAGCTGGAACGAGATGCTGGCGTTACAAACAAGCAGCCGAGCCAGCATGCTCATCACCACCATCAACATGACCACGTCCACAGTCACGGTGGCCATGTGATACCAAAAGCTCATACGCGCCCTGAAGATCGCCCCGTGTCCAACGACCCTCAGGCAGGGCCAAGTAATCGTCACAGAAAGTCACCATATCCGATCCACTCTGTCAATTCTGCCCTGAACCTCATATATAAGAATACCCCGCCGCCTGAAGCTTCAGTTGTAGCCGTCAACACAGATCTCGTAGGCCATACACTTGCAGAAGATGTGACTGCAGGCGAAGCCGTGCCTGCCTTTCGTGCAAGTATCGTCGATGGCTATGCCGTCATTGTCTCTGCTGATGCTCCTTCAACGCCTGGTGTATTCTCGGTGGCGTCTGTGTCTCATGCAGCAGCTGGTGAGATACCAGAGTTGCAGCGAGGAGAAGTCGCGCGCATTACGACTGGTGCACCATTGCCTCCTGGAGCCAATGCAGTGATCATGGTCGAGGATACGCTAGTGAAAAGTACGACCGCTGACGGAAAAGACGAGACGATGGTTGAGATCTTGACCGGAGCTGTCAAGCCGAATGAAAATCTGCGAGAAGTGGGCAGTGACGTTAACAAAGGAGACGTTGTCTTGAGACGAGGAGAGGAAATCACTTCTGTGGGCGGTGAACTGGGACTACTGGCTTCTGTGGGCGTTTCACGGGTTTCTGCCTACCGTAAGCCAATTGTTGGTGTGCTCAGCACAGGCGATGAGATCGTTTCCCACGACCGCGAAGAACCTCTGCGCCTCGGCGAAGTGCGAGACAGCAATCGGCTCACTCTGATGGCTGCAGTACGTGGATGGGGCTACACAGCAGTGGACTTAGGTATAGCAAAAGACAGGTATTGATTCAGCATGCCATGAATCTTCAGCTCTATGCTAACATAAAATCAGGTCTGGGTCTCTGGAGGAACATCTCCGTTCAGCCCTCCGAAGCATCGATGTTATCATAACTTCCGGAGGCGTTTCAATGGGCGAGCTGGACCTACTAAAACCTACCATCGAGCGTGCAATAGGAGGCACAATCCACTTTGGACGTGTCGCAATGAAGCCCGGTAAACCGACAACATTTGCGACGGTCGCTCATAAACCGCTTTCGGGTGACCGCAACTCGGCAAGAGATAGACTCATCTTCAGTCTCCCTGGCAATCCTGCCAGCGCGCTCGTTACAGCCAATCTGTTTGTGCTCCCCACGCTGCAGAAGATGAGTGGGAAACCCGCGCCTTGGGGATTACCTCGCATGAAAGTGGTGCTGAGGGAAGACGTCAGGTGCGACAAGGATAGGGCCGAGTATCATCGCGTTGGCCTCAAGGCCGGAGATGACGGGAGAGTCTGGGCTTCTACAACAGGAGGCCAAAGGAGCAGTAAGGTGAGTAGTCTAAAAGGAGCTCAAGGGCTTCTTTGTCTGCCTGCGAAGGACGGCATGATTGCACGTGGCGAGACGATCGATGCCCTGCTCATGGGTAGTCTGCAGGGACTTTAATGATTCTGAGCCATCTTTCGTGTCTCAACGCGCCCTCAGCTTTCTGCCATGAGATGACTCAGGATTTTCAGAAAAGAAATTGCAAGAGCACGCGACGTGAAGGCCAAGGTCGCACATTCTCGATCGCCTTTCCAGCATGCCTCCGCTCTGGCACCTTTTGGCGCACTCTCACTGCCGTTTCAATTCGACGCGCTACTTCTTGTCATTGACGACATAATCAGGATCTTCAGAGTTGTCATTCGCATCACTCATCGCAAACCTCATCCCGCGCGATTCTGCAGCGTGCAGCCATACCTGCACGACTATCTCCTACACGTGTTCGCTAGCTCCATACCAATCTCTCGTTTCATTTCTTTCACGATTTTCGAATGTTACCGCAGTATTCGTCGCGCGATGGAAAGCGACGACGCAAACCCAATGCAGACCTTATCAAGACTAGGGGGTGTATGGCGGGCATCCGGTCGGTCTCGACACAGAGACCATTATCGCACCACCATCCTAAGCAGAGCAACAGATAGATAGCATCATGACAGCGGTGACCATAGTCCCACGCCGCGCATCCCCAGACCAAAGCTATCCAAGAGGGGAAAAAACCCAGTCTGAAGCCAGGTCCCCAATTCTTACCCTGATTGGTATAACGTTGCGACCAGACCTGCCTTAAGCCCACTAGCCGACTTACTATACCTCCGTTAGCTCAGACTTGCCTGAATCGCGGCCCCCCACCACCGTCACTACGACCACCTTCTCTTCATCCCATCAGCTTCTGAAACACCGACTCCGTTGGCTGCAGGAGGATCCTTCTTCACCCTCCTCCTTTGGTCGAGAAGCTTGGACCAGGGTAAATGGCCGCCTGGCTTACCGTATGCAGGTCATAGGCCAATTGCGCAATAATGAACGATACGACATCAATCCCCCGAACGCCCGTCGGGAGCAATCTCTGCTCGGCCCTTTCCATGTCCTTGCTCCCGGCCTATCGATAGGTGACTCCCATGTCAATTGCGCAATAACGACAAGGATGATTGCCCACCCTGAAGAATAGCGTTCACACCATGTCAGACCTGTTGATACGCAGTAATGCGCACTGCTTTGGGGGAAGACGCTCGTCGCGCTGAGTTTCAGACTTAGGCCATTGAAGTTGGCCAGCAAGAGTATAACATTATTGCATACTTATGCAGGGTCACAGCACTACGGCGCTGCTGTGTGGGCTTTGCCACTTGCACTACTTGCACAAGCTCAAGCTTCTGTAGAGGATGTACACCGTCGGACTTGGCGTGGAGAGAGTCATGAGAACTCGCAAAATTACCCCAATTGGTAATTCTTGAGACCGCCCCTCCTTCACGCGATGGCGATGGCGATGACGATAATGCCGAAGCTTCCTTATCGTCGCTGTCTCGGTCTCCCTATCTCGAGCCTCGTCTTCGAGAGTTCGCAGTAGCGTGAGCTGCTTCTTATTGCTCTCGCAAAGAGGCAGCTTCCGTTGTTGTCCAGGGACGATGTCAGGTGGTGCTCCACTCTCTGCCGGTTGGTTCCGCCCCCACATCCGTTCAAATTGCTGGCTCGGTGCGCTCTGTACTGGTGGGTGCATTATGCAGGAACCTTTCCACGGCTGTCTACCGACCCGAACTGAAGTCAACTGCAGCTATCTTCCTCTCCATCTTTGCGCTTGGTAATGTTCCTGTGCGATTTAACTTTCGCAAAAGTGTCTGCTTTGAAGAGGGCAATCCCTAAGGTATCGTCTGATCGGCTCTTCGCACAAACTTGCCTCGTTCGCAACACCCAGCTCGTATGGGCATGTGTGCGATGGAGGTGAATTTGGGGTCTGTATCGTTTCTTACCCTGTGCCTGTATTGGTGAATACCACCGGATATAACGATTTCGAAGCGCGTGTTGAAATCGTTTGCACTGAAAGGATCTGAAAAGTGCTGTAAGGCATCTTGGTGGCAATTGCAATAGAAATAGGAGTCATCGTTGAGACTGTAGGGCTATAGGACAATACACACATAGGAACATGCACAGAACGTGATGATTGAGCGTGATTCAAATTACCCGATACATTAAAAAAGGACTCACGAGTATTGCAACTGAGCATTCAATTCCCCATGTACGAACCATCTGAACCCTTGAGACGATAGAACATGATGCTTCTAGTCGCAAACGATGGCTGGCTTGGAGTGGTCACGAGCCTTTGTGGAAATTTTACCGTGTACCTCTGTAATCAGCTTGAAATCTCGATGATTAGATGAATCAGGAGTGCAGCTGGTGAACTGAGCACAGGGAGCGGACCGTAGCGACGGTGGCAACGGGTAGGAAGGCAGGCATAGGTCTTCGGAGGAGCTCATGGCTCAGCAAGCGCAGTCGCTGCACACACATCCAACACTCTTGGTGGCTGCAACAGGTAAGGCCTGGCAACTCCACCAGACCCTAACGGCGATATAGGCCCGACTCAAAGGTATCATGGCCTGAAACACACTGACTTAATACCTTGCAATGATGGTCTAGATCAGCACTTGGATTGGCCAGAGAATTGTAACCATAGGAGATGGTGGGTTCGGCTCTTGTCGGTGACGTGAGAGTTGATCACGTTTCCGATGTTGGTATTACTCAGTCCTTTATTCCATGGTTGGGGTGCTCAGTCGCTGCGCAAAACCATGTTCGTATTGCTTTGTAAATAGCTTGCGAGATGTTCCAAAGATCGCACCTTAGTGGAGAGCCTACGACGATCCCGGGAAGCTGTCGAGGGCGTAGCAGGAACAAACGATCTCGATATACCTGAAGCGGTCAGTAAAGGGTACTGCAGTCTCCCCTAGGTCTGTGCGATGATTTGGCTCGGCTCCTCTACCCTGGTGTGATAGACTTCATGATTATGCGGAGATGAAAAAGCTACCACGAAGCCAGAAGCTGTCGAACTCAATAGCATGCGGAGAGCCGCACCGCTGGGTCACTAGAACCTGCATCACAAAGACTGAGCAATTGAAGTTCCGCACTACTGAAATTCTCCACGGTAGCGTTCACTTCTATTCTGCAAAGTCAAGAGCTCCGTCAGTCCAGCTTCAATAACGTAACTTCGACAAAGCTATTTGCCATCCTTGGTCTGGGCTCTCGGCCATTTTTGCATTTATCTGGTCAGTGCGGTCCTCACGGTAGGGAATTTCCGAGCCCGCAACTGGTTCAAATTAGCTGCACTTACTAGACCCTCTTGGCGAACTCAAAGGTGGTGTTCGGTGACATTATAGCCATATCTTGAGGGGATGTTTCAACAGTTGGTGAGGGGCAGACTGCATCCAATCTGTCCCATGGCGAGTCATTTATTAAGGCATATGATAGACTGACTGCGAATAATGGAATCGGTAATAACGATAGTTCTGGCTTTGGAGGATGCAAGATAGCTGCGTCTCATTCGATATCGTGCAATTTGAGATGGATTGTGATTATCAGTGTCAACAGGTTCTGGTAATCATCGATCTTGGAGGATGCGCTCCTGCTCTCTGCGCACGCGAAGTGTCGTACAATTATCGATAGGACAAGAATCGCCTGTATCAGGGTAGCAAGGTTCGGGAAGTAGCAAGTCATCCACCAATAATCGCACGAAGCGGTGGCGTTGCGTTGTTGGTTTTGGCCGAGACAAGTTCATCACGTCCTGAACAAGCTCCGCGATAGTCACTTATCATCGCAGAGCCTCGACGCTTTAGTCTCAAGCATAGTTCTTCGGTCTTAGTTAGCAGATCAAGTTGTTGGGGAGGAGAATCACATGCTCTGGACGATAAGCGTAGGAGGGTCCGACGATTATATTTACCTTTTCAGAGTTGGGCAGCCTCACGAATGGTACATTACTAGCCACATCGAGTCTGAGTCCGATTCTCAACGGGAGAAAATGCCTGTCGTGCTTGATGATGAGCACCATTCTTTTGACCAGACTTCTTTCAAGAGACGAGGGAGAGTGATCTGGGTAGCGGATCGCACAGACCAAAGGGAGGACTGTGGGAGCCATGACGGGTGCGGGCACCAGAGCATCAGCCAGAGTCGGCAGCACTCGGCAGCGGTATGGGATGTGCAAGAACCCTCATGCCCGACTTTGTACCCAAGTACCTGTTGCTGAAACACGTCCCAGGCATTCAGAATTTAGATCGCCGTCAGCAAGCAGATGGTAGCTCCCAGAGACTTTTGGCGCGCTAAGAAGGAAGAAAGACCGCTATGGATCTGGTACGGTATTGAATTAGCCTTGGCTCTGGCACTAATCCCTTGCATTATATTTATGAACCGGGTCTAATTCTTGTCCCCGGTCCTCCCTTTCACTCCTGTTTCCCCTAATTCTCTATGCCTTGCTATCGAGTCACCAAAGCCGTGGCTAGGTACTGCGTATGAATAACCTTACAGACCACAACAGTAGTATTGGAAGTAAGAAGGAGACTGTGTAGCGCCTCATCTGTCACCTAGCGTCAATGGACTGGACCTAAGCTGGAATCCAACAGCGAGCAAGCCCAGGCCAACGCAGTACAAGCAATCGAGAGACGGCGTCCAGCCAGGCGAGTGACTAATTGTTCTGTTTGCCTGGAGGCTATCGAGAATGGGTATGTATGACAGAATGAACACGTGAAGTACTTTGTGATCTGCAGCGCATTTCCTTTGTTGACTGGAGGCCGTTAGACGAAGACGCTTGGCACGCTGGACAATGTCCGTACGACGATATGTTTCGCAATCTTGATTACTCTGCAATGAGTCACGATAGCTAACCTATATGCCTTGCGCAATCTCCAAGTCACTGAAGCTACGAGGACAGGAGGAGAGTCAGCTGTGGATCGGCGATGAGCATTGAAGTCGGAAACGCTGCGCAATTCCATACGTCCGCCAGCTTCACATCCACCGCGTCTTTACATGTGGAGCATCCGAAGGTGCGAAGGATTCCAACTTCCATATGATGTCTGTGTGGTGGCCGAGTCATGATTCTGCGCTTCGTTGAACAACCTCCTGAAGATTTCATATCGATCTACAAATGCGCAGGCAGCTCATGTCCATTCATGCAGGCACGAAAAGCTAACGCAGGAGCTCTAGCTGTCGCTGCGGGGGAAATGTTCAGCTCCAGCAACGCTCTCGCAGCTCGGTTGCCGGCCCTCTGCGCTGAAGAATATGCTCGTACTCGTCTGACTGAGGGTCTGTATGGACGATATACGGCGGAGAGTGACGCGATCGAGTCTGACAAAGAGTCTCGCGTAAACGACCGATCTCTATCTTCGGGGCTCTCCTGCATGACTGGTTTAGGGAAATCTCTGCGATCTTCTCTCTCTCTCTCTCTCTTTGCTGAAAATCAAGTCATTAGGCAGGCGAGAGTAAGATGACAAAGTACCTTAGTGTCTGCCCTGAAGCCAAGCGCGGAGTAGACTCCGTTTCCGGGTGTCTCTTGTCTCTCAATGGTGTTCAATTCACTCTTTCCCTATCTATCCACACTGCCGTAAAAGCCTATGCCCCTACAAGGCGTCCCTTGGCCGAATAATGCCAAATTGTCTGTGCCATGTTTCTAAGCGCCTTGTCCGCCTGGGTACCTGCGCGATGTTGCGGTTGGTTCCAGCGGCACCTGGTGCTTGGCTGCTTTAGGCTCATTTGTCGCAATATCTTAGTCGCTCTATTTCCTCCCCCACGAAGGATGCCGCCGTGGTAGGCTGGCAGTAGCGCTGACACAGCCACGCCAAAATAAAACAAAAGGGATTTTTATAGATCTCACTTGCGTTTCTCGCTCATGCACAATCCTGACGGCACCCTTTCTAGAACACGCACAGTTCATTGGAAGGCTCATACGCTGGCACGCTGGCTCGGCTTCCTTCTGGCTTAGTGCTGACCTTCGTAGGATCGTCTTCCACTCATTTTCATCTGCTGCGATGTTTCACGTTTCACTTTGCGAAATCCTTCCAGCATCCTCCCAATGGCGGCCCTCGGATCATCCGCAGCACGACACGCCTTGCGTCTTTAGTCAGGAACGAAACAATACCGTCCAAACATACAGGTCGATACACCTCCATGACGCCCAGATGACACTGCCGAATCAGGACGGTACCGGCTGTAATGCGTAATGCCCACCGAGCGAGGCTGAGTGTCTAAGGTACGTACTACTCATGAGAGCCGTGTACCCGTCGGTGTTTCGCATATCCTTAGAGGCGATCGATACCTGCCCTGAATCTCGCACTATCTGCCTACCGCCAGATCCGGACGGATGATTACAACTGTCTCCTCTGCATCCGAAAGTCTTGGTTTCCCATTGTTATTCCCATGCCCTCGCCCAGGTACCGAAAGGACTGTACCCTCTCTTGCTAATAGGGTTACATGCATGCATGCAAGCCATGTGCCTCGCTCTCTTTCCCCGGAGCCATCCCTGCCCTCCACGCACACCAGGCACAAGACTGAGTCGTCGGAGGAAGATCATGCTTATTGTGGAGACTGCTCTTGCCTAGCGACCTGCTTACCTGACCGTCCTCTTCTTTCTCACTCAGCAAACACCATTTCTCCCCTCGCTTTATTCCCAGCGCTTTCTCGTCTGACAGAGGTACCACCAGTAGTCAGGCCTCCCATTCGGGTGATTGAGATCAAGCCCTCGAGAGCCTCGAGAGGCAGTGAGCCTCTGAAACACGCTGCGTACCTGCATCGACTCAGCCTCAGGCACACCCACAAGCGGGCATAACTTAGCATTTCGGCATGACATCAAAGACATGCCTTAATGCCTAGACATCTGCATCTGCATGTACGATCCATCTGCTAGCTAGCTGTAGGTGCGTACCCTTAGTGTGCGTGTGAGCAGCGGCGGGGGGAAGACAAAAAGCGGAATTATCTGCACGTGGAAACAACCAAGCCCAGGCCAAAGCAATCCACTCGAGTGCATTCGCATGCACGCACACGCAAGGGCCTAGAAACCCCGCTGCGAACTCTACAGGTCAATGCAAAGCGAAACGTCAGCTTCGCCACGTTCGTCGAATCCTTCCAGTCCAGCTGCAATGCTTAAGAGAATCCTTCGAGAATCCTATTCCCCACCATCCATCCTACCAACGATCCCAGAATACAAGCGCTTGAAAATCTATGGCTCCACTTGTATCTGACACTCGGCTGTCGGTCCGATGCCCCTACCTTTCTCCTCCCACGAAATGGCCATCCGAGCTATGATTCGAGAGAACAGTGTCAGGCGTGCTGTGGGGAAAGACTCTTTAAGGTGATGATGTGTCCTTCCTACAAAGGGTCTCCCGGGGGAAGCTACCTGCAGGCTGGAGGACTGCCGCGTATACCTAGGGACGCAGGGTATGTTTCACAGCAATTGCGAGCTGCGTAGAATCGGGGAATATGGCATGCAAAGCCGTTGAGATCGATGATAGATTGTTATGAACTGTGCACATGATGCATAAGCCCAACAATGAAAGTGATTTTAGCCTTGTTGGACATTTCAAATCACCCAGACATTATCCCAAACAGGGAAAATGGTAGAGCGCTTGCAGCAGCCTGGATCGTGAGGTCACAGGAGCATTTGAATATTGAATGCGTAGTCAGACGATCGAATCCTATCGACGGAGAGTGCCTAACGCCCTAAAGAGGTATGAGGAGGCGTCCCGATATCTCTACCACCCTTCATCGTGTTTCAATGTTTCGACCACGTCCAGAAAGGTACAAGTAAATCAGATAAAATCACCATGTATTTCGCTCCAAGGGGCATAGCTCGTGCCCTGCGCCTTCGTGGGGACCTGAGAACTGCCGGCACGAGTCCCTGACATGAAATTACAGCGTTGCATTTCCCCACTCCACTCAGCCTTCCAGCTCAGGTAGGAGAGGAGGCAAAGATGCTTATCAAGAGGAGAGAGATAGGGATAGCATAATCATGGGCGAGCCAGGCAGACTTCCCAAAGGCATGCATACTGGTGAAATGATAGGTAGCAATATGGATAGATAGACATCAATTGATTGGTATACATTCAATATACATACTCATACAGTGGTAATTTCCCCCAAAGCCCTTATTCATGTGTGTGCGTGCAATGCGACCGGCCAAATGCTGTCGTGCAGTCATTTCCAACCGTTGAAATCGTTTCCCTCCCATCTGCCATAGTCTCATTACCATGTCCCATCCATGATCATCGTATTCCACCACCAAAACATAGCCACCCAAAAAAGCAAATGATACCGAACTCCCCGTCCAATGACGCGAAACATTGCAACGCCGTGATTTTTGCGAGTATGTAAAATTCAAAAAAAGTCGCGAAATTTCATCTGGTCCGTGGGTAGAAGCTCAGACCAGGCGCTGCAGCGGGCGGGATGAAGAAGAGGCTTTCGCCCCGCGTTTTCTTCCCCTCTCACTAGCACCAAGCTGGGCTGGCCCAAACGCAAATAGAATTGCGTTTCAGGAAAATTCTCTCGCATCCGGTGACCGATGGCTGTGTGTGTGTATATATACAGGGTATTCCGAAAATGGGTTAGAACAGGCGACCTTAATGCGATAAGAGATTGCGGATGACGCAATGAGGTGTGTATGTTCATTGCGCAAAGATTGAGTGGGTTGTAGTCGTCTGCAGTGGACTGCTGACGAAGTCGGGCTGGCGATGGAAAAATGATGGTTGAGGGGCATGCGCTGATGCTGGATGGGGCATGGGTGGCAGCATGCCGTTGCCGTTGAGACTGTAGGTACGCTCTCGTGGGTAATTTGGCACTGGCCAGCGTGTCACGGGTGGGGCGGACTCGCGAAGCCCAACCTCAAATCTTTTGGGGCAACCGTCTTCGGTGTGTCTAAAAGTTTGATCAGTCATGACCTGAAAGAATGTAGATCGACAATCTTACCTTCGAAGTGTGTCTCTTCGGGCAAAGCGGTTGCCACAGAGATTGCAGCAGTGATTCTTGGCTTTGAGGTGTACGCTGTCGTAGTGCCTGTCGAGATCGGTTTTCCTTTGAAATTTCTTCGAGCAACGTTGACCGTTCACGTCCGCTGTGCACGGGTGTGGGTACTTGCGATCTGGGTTGTGGGTTTCCATGTGCGACTTCCAGTTGTAACTCCGCTTGAAGAGCTTTCCGCAGACTCGGCACTCATGGGTGGCTTCTTCGGGTGTGGTCCTTTGGCGCTTCTTCTTGATGCGGTTTACGCTTGGCAGAACCGGAGCGCTGTCGAAGCGTGGACGGATCTCATCGCTCATCAGGTTCTCGGTATGAAGTTCCATAGGGTACGGCGCAGAAGCGACTTTAGCCCAGTCGCCGGTGGGACTCTTATAGAGATCCTCCGTGGAGCCGTGGATGGCGGTGACGCCATTGGAATACGGCGAGAAGCTCTGTGTGGGCAAGGAGCGCTGCAAGACTTGATCGTTGTCGGGCGATGGGTACCAGGCTGATTCTTCGGCCTTGACCCGGGAACCGTAGTACTCGGCATGTTGGTGTGGTGGTGAACAGGACGATGACACCGAAGAACGATGCGAAGGCATGTTCGTGCTTGGTGGAGTTGGGCAGTAGACTAGGCCTGGTGCTTCCTCTGAGGCTGCCGAGATCATGTGGCTGTTGCTAGGATACTCAGAGAAAGGATCATAAGCGGCGGTCAAGATGTTGGGAGGTTGCGTTGTCTGGAGATAAGGATCTTGTTCGACCATTGATGAGTGTGACCAGCTTTCAGATTGCTGGGGAGAGGGTGGAAGTGCTTGAACAGAGCTCTGCTGATGTGGCATTGAGCAGTCGTATATACCTAAGCCGCGCGCAGACTCTGCCATAGACGAAGGCTCAGGGTGCGGCGTAGGGTAAGCACAGTTTCTCCGAGATTCGAACGAGTGCTTCGCCGGGTCGTCAAAAGGCGACACTGGCGAACGCATCGACTGCGGTGTAAGATTCATGGTCGCAGCGGGAGCTCACGGTGGATCAGGCGGGGAAGATCAATATAAAGTTGCCGGCGCGATAGTGCCTTTTAGTGCACCGACGCGGGATGGATCCTTATTGAAGGATACCGACAACAGGGTGCGAGAGTTGACTTGAGTGATGGTGAATGATGATGATGAGAGTAGGTGGTCGGTGGGTGCCAGTGGGGTAGATATATGACCGGCGTTGAACAGAGTATGCCTGTCCGACTGAGGGAGCAGTGAGCAAGCAAGCAATGAGCAATATGACTTGCAGACGGGGCAGTAGATGCAAGTTAATGCAGGGACAGAAGGAGGAGGAAGAATGTGCAAAGAAGAGGTGATTCGAAGGGTAGATATGATGAGTGGTGAATCAGTGTGGCACTGCCATGCTTTATCTGTTTTGTGACGATGGGGGGGGAGGTAAGAGAGGTAGCATTTGAATTTAGCATGGGGTTTGTCTAGAGGCATGCAAGTCAAGAATAATAATAATAATAAGAATGCGAAGCAGACCAGACCAGAGTGCTAAGAGCTTGCTTGCTCGTGGAGGAGGGGATTTGGGGAGCTAGGAGTTGCTAGAGCTGACATCCCTGCAGTGTCCTGCATCCACCGCCTCGAGATGCATCCGCGCTAATTCCAGCCTAAAATGCCAAAGTTAGCGCTATCCTTCCACCAGGTACCAAAATAACCCCCCGTCAACTTTTCCCGACCGTTCCGTATTTTTCACAAGGAAATAGATGACCGTATCTTACCTTAGCCGGGGGCATCCGAACTCTAATGCCCGGGAATGTCATCAGTCATCTTCCAACACCGCCCTCGCTCGTCGAATCATGTCTGTCGAATGATAATGCCCGCTGCTTCTGCTTTCCTGGCTGTTGCTGTTTCTGTTGCTTGCGTGCTCACAGCCTACCTCGCACGATAATTATCATCATCATCATCGACGCTCAATAACCTTTCGCGCGCAATCGACATGTCATCTTATCAAAGCACCGCCGCAGCAATGTTTCATCTGACTTCAATCGATCGCTCGCTCACTTGCTCGTTCGCGTGCTTTGTCGTTCTTCGCCAAGTCTGACTCATCCAAAAGCTCCGAAGCATCCATAACAGGCAAAACCCCCAGGGTCGGGGCATGACCTGTGTAGCAGCAGACGATTGCAGGTCGGACTCGGTACCCCCCCCCGGCGAGCGTTGTGCCTGGAAATAACATGCGTGAGCCTAGTTCCTGCACTCGGCTGAACGGCCACACCCAAGTAAGGATAAAGGATAAGGGAGAAAGGAAAAATAAGAAATCCTCCTAAAAACACCGACGACCTTTTTTGCCGATCGGAATTGTGCATTATTACGCACATGGCCAATGCATGGCGCTGAGCCTTTCCGCTTCCGGCCTGGCCTCGAATTATGCAAGACAAGCCAAAGGAATCTGAAACACGCACCAAAATGGGCCATCGCGAGGCTTCGTCGCCCTCCAAGTCAATCAGGTAGAGCCATCTGCCCACTCTCCAACAGGTAATTGCTAGAGCCAACGTGCAAAATTGCCTCTTAACGTAATTCTGACCTTCAGTCTAGCCTCTTGACCCTTGCGAGCCGATCATCCAATCTCTCCGTGCTGTCCTTGGCCATCGCCAGTAGCGTCTCAACCACATCGGTAGTAGCTGGTGTTCGTGCCTCTCTGCCAGCTTGGGATCCACCAACATGTGTCTATCTGTCCACGAGCTGGTCGACCTGCTGTCTGATAGTGTCTAGTGCGTCCGCGAAACCGCCGGAAGCATCTGGCCTCTTCGTCGCACCAGCTTCACTAGGTCTTTTCGTCGTTTGGGATAACATGGCAGTCGATCTGGTGTGGCAACCGAGGAGCCGAGGATGTTTGGATGGTCCAGTGATATGGCGAGCTGCTGGTATCTTCCTTTGCGTCCGTGAAAGACTTGAGCAGCTGAGCCATCGGACATACGTACTATCGTGACCTTTTCGTAGATTCTTTGCAGGCCACACACGGAGCATGCATCTTCTTGAGCGAAGTGATTCGCGCGGAACACACTTGCTTAGACGATAGGACAGCCCTCATTGGCCTGAAACACGCAGCTGTATCACCTACTCCACTGCTGCACTCCTCATGATCTCTGTAGACTCCTTGCTAGACGTGCTTGGTAATGGGTCAGTCGAGACGCAGATGTCTGCCATGGACCATTTGATGTAGACCCACCTCCAGAATGAACACTGCATAGTTGCATGTTCATGAGTCAAGCGTATTTTGCCACGAAGGATTTCACCTACCGGAAAAGGTACCCCTCCCTGGCATGCCTCACGGCCTATCAAATGCTGGGGTACGAATCCTTGAACTTGCATGGACGTTGGGTTTTCCATCCCTGAAATTCGTATCGCTACGTAGATGTGACACTCGTATGCGATAGCTAGGAGAGAGGACACATCTCAAGTAGGCTCTAGTCCTTGAATGGGAGAGGTTAGCAGATTGAATGTCATCAAGGTCGTCAAGCTGATTAGCCGGCGCTGGGACTCAGCTTCGGCCAGTCAATTCTGGAATTACCACATGCGATGCAGTGGAACGTACCCCGAGCGTGACATCCGGAAGACTTAGATGTACCTTGAATATGCAGCCGGGAGGCTATGTTTTCTCAGGAAGCTCAGATGACTTGATCTGCATGCCTGTGTTTGCCTCAATCCCACAGGCGCGAGCAATGACTCGATCAAAGAAAGCTGCCTCGCATGAGCAACGTAAACGCTGAGTTCGTTTCTTTACCATCAGTCAAAGGGGTTCAAAGCCGTAAAGTCACTTCGAGCAAGCATAGTGAGTCTGGTAAAGGAGCCAATTATACGACGCCTCAAAATCTTGTGCAGACTGGGGTTCACCCTGCCAAAAACACGCTTTCAACTCCAGGATCGAGCAGAGGCTGAACACTAAAAACAGCGCTTCAATTAACAACATGTCGAATGACATGTCTGTAATATCCTTTCCATACTGCTCTCAAAGTCCATTCATGTTCGCAATAAAATTCGAGTCCAATGGCGAAGATAGCAACATCCCAATGTTCCAGAAACCAACTACGTAGAAGTAATGCTCCAGCGTCTTGTAGCTAATAAGTTGTATGATATGCGAAGCCGATGCTCTAAACAAAGAGTGAGATTTTGATGCTTGTGGTTAGCATGAAGACCTTCTCTGCTAATACAACGCAATGTATGAAGAGGAACGGAACCAAGAAGGTGGCTTGAGACGCTTGTTGGTGTTTGGGCGTGCGAAAGCTGCAAGCGGGATCTGCTCCTCTACTTGATCATAACTGAGCTTGTACCTTTCTCATGAACTTGCATCTCTGAATCTGAAGGGCGCGAACATGTAATGATGGACCGCATTCGTTCCTGCTTTGCACGTTGTGAGACTTATATAACTCGACCCTGTCAGTCCTGATGTCACGGATGACTTTACGGATGTAGCGTGAGCTCGGGACTCTTTGGCTGTTCAGACTTCTGCAAACCCCAGAACGTTCAAGACTAAGACAGCGGTGAAAGAATCGGCCTCAGAACAATTCTTAGGCTCGACATAAGGAGCAAGCAAGGCTGCTTTGATGTAGCAATGTCGTTGATGAGTTCTGCGAAAGACCTTGAACTCGAGGGGCCGCCTGGAGACCTGAAAACGACTGGGTTTATTGCGTTTTTTAATGGCGAAAAGTATGAGACACTTCAGAAAGGCTCTAATGGAGCCTCATGCGGTCGACCTTTGATAGGTATCGCTATTAAGCTCACGCTTCTGAAGATTCGAGTAATTTTCAGGAGGTTTCAGCAGGTCTTGGCAGGCTCTGGAGAGGGACCATGCTGAGAACTACACAGCTCGTGACGATAACGACTGAGCCCGGAAAAGTCACATGCCAGCTCTCCTATTGGTCGGGAAAAGCTGTCAGTCAGCGTTCTAACTCGCCTTGTCCACATCATGGCGACTCGCCGACGCAACGTAGAGTCAAGCATGTCAAGCCAGGCTGCTACCCAAGCAGAGCCCCTGATCCCTCAGGCCATCCCTCCTTACCTCGACATCAACGACTCTCCGCCCCCATCTCCGCCTCCACCCTCTGCCCAAAGACCCACCTGGGCCAACACAACCCCATCCTGGATACCCATTGCAGCAGCCAGTGGAGCCTGCGCAGCTTTCAATGGCGTCTTCGCAAAGCTGTTTGTTCCCACCTACTTCCCAACCCTCTCAATCGCCACCACTGATGCTCTTGAACTAGAACAACAACCTCCCTGACCACAAGCTGGGCTTCCCACATCTCCACCGCCCTCTCGCTATCGGCCGATAATAAACCCATCGCCTTCGCTCTGCGCGCGTTTTTCTTTCTCTTGAATCTAGTCTTCAATGCCCTCATGTGGACGCTTTTCACCATGGCCTTAACCCGTGGATCGTCCACCACTCGTGTGTCGCTCGTCAATACGAGCTCGAATTTCTTGCTCACGGCGCTGAGTGGGTTGGCGGTTTTCGGGGAGCGTTTGCCGCCGCTATGGTGGGTTGGCGCAATGGGGCTGGTGGTGGGGAACGTGGTTATTGGGCGAAGGGATGGTGGGGCAGAGGGAAAGGGGAAAGAGGAGGGAATTGGGTTGAGAGAAGACGCAGGGCTTGGGCCTGAAGGTACGAGGGAGGATTATAGGGATCAAGATGAAGGGGATGTGGAAGAGGAGGCAGTGGGTAGAGGACGGCCAGAAATTTAGGGTTTGAAGATTATGGATCGTCTCGTCGTTTTTGCGCAGCTCATCATGACGGCATCTACGACTATGTACAATAGTGCACTCATCACGTCTCACATACAGCATATATCATCAGGACCAGTCTGCCGGAGTATTTGTAACGCTAAGCGATGCGTGCTCAATACTTGGGCGGATCGTCGTAATAGCCGTACTGTGGCCCCCCTTGGTTGTAGGATGGCTGTGGAGGGGGATAGCCCTGCTGATACTGCTGGCTAGGACTGGGTGCCTGTTGGTAAGGTTCTGATTGTTCTGGCTGCAAACCATAGCCTACAGCAGGATTAGGATGCGGCCTCGTTGAATCGTACTGCGTCTGAGTTCCTGGGTACAAATTTTGAACATTAGTAGCATCAGCATCAGAAATCTCGCGAGAAGGACCCATGCCCGCACCAGGAAAGCCATGGGGCATGTGTGGGAGGTGAGGAAAACCTTGACCATGGCCACCTCCCATGAACTGTCCAACACCTGGGATTTGCCCAACGCCTGGAATGTGGGGAAAGCCATGTGAGCCCTGGCCTTGACCACCGGCAGAATGGCCGCCCTTTCCCATTATGCCGCTCATTCCAGGAAGACCCGCGAACCCTTGCGACTCCGAGTCTGCAGATTTGGTATGATTCTTACCGTCCCTGACACTTTGAGCCCCCAGTAGGACGTTCAGATTCTGACCACCATCCGGTCTCGATCGCGCCCAATTCTCGACCGTACTAAACATATTTCTATGGAGCTCGCACCCATGATCACGCATAGCCGGATGATGGAACACGCGGGTAACGTCATTCAAGACTTGCTCTACAGGGACGTTGGGATTTTCCCAAGCATATATGACTCGGGGTGCGACATATGTAACGATAGCAGAAGCAACTTGGCCAGCCGGTGCGTTAAGAATATTTGAGAAATGATCTTTGGATAGGAGAGAGTGCGTTGGATCCGTGCAATGAGGATCGGTCCAAGGCTCGTATTGATGACGACCACTTGCTTGTACGACCCCTGAGCTACCGTTCTTGAGCTGATCCGATACAGCATTGATGATAGGGCGAATGAAGGGTGCCAACAACCCCAGGACGAACAAGGTCAAGGTTTCCGTGATCTTCTCTACCAGAGCCTGTAGACCAGGAATTTTCTCAATGGTAGCCGAGATTGCTTTGGCAACCTTGTCCCGGAATTCTAGGATCGGATAAATCGAGGCCAAAGTCTTCACCGGATCGATGCTTGTGCCCGGAATATTGGGACCGGGTGGGCCACTCGTCGAACCAGGCGGTCCTTCGAATGTCGCTGGATTATTGGCAGCAGGGGCTGAGGCGCGGGCCTGAGCATCTGAATTGGCTTGCAGGTCTTCTGCTTGTTTTACGAGATCTCCAGCCCCTGGGACTTGAGAAAGAAGGCCCGTCATGCTGGAAAGCTGTGAACCCCCCACGCCATCAGGGCCACTTCGGCTGCTGGTTTGGGCTTCCTTATTCTGTATCTGAGCGTTACCAAGGGCAGTGTCCATCTGCTCAACCTCGCTCTGAGCGAAATGGTCTGTGGCCTCACCAATGACACTGTGCAGGAAGTCTACCATACCAAAGGTGCCTGTCACGAGTGGGAATACTCGATGTCCACGAAGGTTGATCTCTGACGCTGTACCGGTATGGGGGAATACGTCTCGATGTCCAATCTCACGCAGAACAAGCTCAGTGTAATTGGTATGTGCGCCGAAGTCCTCCATGCAGTGGAGAGCTTGACCCAGACACCTCAAAGCCTCAGCAATGTCCTCATCCCGGCCTCTGTTATTGCCAGAAGTGAACAGCCTTCCGAAGTGTATGCTTCTAGTCAATGAAAATTTAACGTAGCCTGCAGATGTTGCAATACCGAGACGCTCGTTAGCAATATAATTCTTCATTCCAGTCTCGGGGTCGATTTGTAGTTCACTCGGCTGAATGGGACCTCTCAAGCGCGGATCAAATTTGCGTGCGTCTTGGTTGTCGGCGTAGTCTCGAGGATTGTCGATATGTTCCTCAGGCCGATAGACTCCCAGACGCTCTGCTGTTACTTCAAACTCGCCTGTAGCATAACCAAAGCTCAGAAAAGACAATATCCAAACAAGAATCCGCAGTGTGTCGGACTGGCATTTAGTCAAAGTGCCGACGTCCAAAGCTTGCGAGTAGTCGCGGAGCCAATTTCCAAAGTAGACCCGTTTGATCATGAGGCTCGTCCATTTCTTCCCTTTTATGAAAGCGATGGTTTTGAGCATGTCCTCAATATCGCCATGACGCCAGTTCTGCCCTTCGATGGCGGAGATTGAGGCTACCCATTAATGAATACTCATGTCCAACGTGATCGAGGTTTCAAAGATGGCCTACCTATGTTACCAGCGCCAAATGCAGCAGTGGGAGAGGCAAAGAAAAGCAGCGCAGCAAGCAACAGGCAGAGATGTAGAGTAGTGCAACCCATCTTCTCTGACCTGGAAAGCAAAAGACTCGACGCTGAAGGTACAGCAGGACTTGAGTTGGATATTGGATACTGGTATAAAGATTAGGGGAACGGAATGCTTGTAGTACATGCGTGAGGTGGTTCTAGATTCCGCCGAAGTGGCTGGTGGTGGGGCAAATCTTTCGCGAAAATATCCCCAACTTCGCATTTAAATGCAATTTGTGCCACGAAAAGTCAGGCTGAAGATCTTATCAATGTTGGTTTTCAGGACTCTAGCTTTGAGCAAACGTGTCCTCGCTTTGCTTTCCTATCTCGATGGTATCTCTCCTGCCGCTAAATAGGCGTATTCAACTGTTCTCACCATCAGATGATGAATAAAGTGCCCCTCGCTTTGCAATGCGTACGCGCTGATAATCAAGTTCTACGGGGAAACATCTCCCGAACCAATGCTCCCAGATCTTACACTCACATACATAGATCTTGAAGCGTCTGATCCCCCATCACCGGTCCACCCGATGCTTCGATGCCCATAATTACACTTACACGTTGGTCTTCGTAATACGCCCGGCTTGCCTCAGACCGAGGCCACCGATGGTCGTCTTCCATTATTCATATGTTGTAACTTTTCTTTCTCGCTTTCGTTCATCGCATGGTAAAGGTCTTGAAAATATGGCTCTTGGCCCACCTCATTGAAGAATTGAATAAGATACTGTTGCGTTTCGTCGTCACTCTGGTGGAGGTTCCACTGATTCATCTCATCCATGAACCCCATGAGGTCAGCTCGAGTACCCGCGCTGGCCAAGTCAAGGACAGCGGGCTCGTCTTCCCACTCATCGTCGTCACTGCCGTGAGTTTGTGCTATACTCGCTTTTCGAAGACCTAGTCCTGCGCTGTTGGGAGTTGTAATCAGCTCTTGCACGAGGACCTTGCCAAGTTTCAGAGGTACTGGAACGATGGAATACTGATCAGGCTGCTTTTTGGCCTGCGACCGAGTTTTTATGCGAGTGCTGTTATCAATCAAGAGATCTCCCTTAGTCTGAATACCGGAAAGCCGCTCGTCATGTAATTTGTAGATGTTCGTGAGCGCCATGACGTTCTGGCGGATCGCGTCGTAGCCGGAAAAGTTCACTGAATTGTCAAGCCATTTCCTCATCACCACCTCTAACCCTGTTCCACCTTCAGCACCTGGTACTTGAACTTGCGAAAGAAAATCCAGGACGTCTTTCGGGTTGGTGAGAGCAAGTCGCGCAAATACAAGCACGAGATTCTGAATGAAGTCTGCGCGCTCGGCAGTGCTCAAACGGATTGCCACAACTTGCAACAGCTGCATTAGATATGGTCCAAGCCGTTCCGCACCCGCCTTCTCGACTAATACCATCGCGAGACCGCCGACCTCGGCAGCAGAAGAGTCCTGCACGTGTGGGCCTAAAAGCCGATCAATGACAAGCAGCATGATCTCCAAGCCTCCCTTAGTGGTCTCGGGATCTGTCCATGCAAAGAGCTGGTCGGCGTCATGGCTCAATATGTGCTTCATTGTGACGGTTGCAGACTGGTGAACATTGAAGTCGACATCCATAAAAAGCAATCGATAGAGCTTCGGTACGACTGTGGCTATGAAACCTTGGGGCAAGGGCTCCGAACCGTGTTCAGCAAGGGTCGATATGAGATTGACAGCCATGTCACTCAACGAGCTCTCCTGTGTCATATCACTCACGTCGAGAGCACCCATGAGACTTGGCAAAACTTTGGTGCACAGTCGAGCGTATTCCTCGGGGCCTAAGGACGACATTGTCGTCACCGCTGATTCGAATGCTTCATTGACAATGTCCGTAACATGCCAGCTCTTGGCGCCGTATGAAGCTAGAGTAAATAATACATCAATGGCCGGATGCTCCAAACAAAGACTAGGGTCGGTGTAAATGGCGTCTCGGAGAGTCTCAACAAGGGTGGCAAGTAGATCTTCACCCTCAGATATCTCATTCAGATCACGCGATGACACAAATCCGGCAATCGCAGCTACAGCTTGAGCTTGAAATTCCTGCGCCAAGGGTTTGGGTATGTCCTTCAGATACTGTTGTAGTGCTTTCATGCCCGCCACTTGCACAATCTCGGACTCGTCACTCTCGATGACTTGGATTGCCTGGCGGCCGAAATCTGGAACGAGCTCACCCAGTTCTTTACCTGGTGCTGTGATAAGAAATCCTGCAGTGATGAAGCCGCGACTTTGCAGCATACAGTTGTCTTTGTCTTTGTCTTGCATTGCAGTCTTTGCGTAGACAAGATGGCCATTGAGAAGATCTGCGCCGATCACTCTGTCATATCCGTTGACCTCTTCCATGGCCTGCTTGACGACATAGAGCACTGCTTCCTTAGCTTTAGAGTCGGCTGGGATGCTTTCAAATGTTGTTTTAGCAAGAGGAAGTAAATCTTCGAGTACGGGCCAATTGTAGCTGCACAACTTTGTGACGACCCCGGCGCATGCGTTTCTCGCTGAATATTGTGCCGTTTCCGCGGCTTCTTCGGCAAGGAATGTGTTGACGTCAAATTCCCACATATTTGCATCCTCTGCTGAAATGTAGGCATAGCCTACGATTAGAGTCAGGATCTGTGAGAGCCAGCGAACACTCTCGACTCCATTAGTAGCATTATTTGACTTTTCTAGCTGGTTGTCCATCTCATGTTTGATTGTGGAAGTGTTTAGCAGTGTCTGGGTGTAGTCTAATTCCTCCATCACCAATAGATCTAGAGAGATCGGTAGCCGATCAGCGTCCTCCAATTGAC
The DNA here is from genome assembly GCF_019456465.1 of Bacidia gigantensis. NCBI lineage: Eukaryota > Fungi > Ascomycota > Lecanoromycetes > Lecanorales > Ramalinaceae > Bacidia > Bacidia gigantensis. Next base: position 757,824 of record NW_025408606.1, read on the forward strand.
CTTCCTTTTGTTCTTCTCCAGTATAGAGAATGTGGTACGGCGTCAAATGAGCTTGCAATGCCTCCCAGAGTGCATTGAATAGTTCCATTGTGCGTGGTGTAAGTGAGTGTGGAAATATATTGTGGATCTTGTCCAATGCTTTCACAGCTTGGGTCTTGATCGCAACGACTCCTCGCCATCCTCCAATTCCGGGTGATTCAGGCGGTTCATCGGTATCTGGTATTGATGGTAAAGGTGCTTTGATGGTCTCAACAAAAAAAGGTACCCAAGACTCCGATGCGCCCTGCACAAACTGTTGTACAGCCTCTGAATTTGTCTGCATCACAACTTCCATTGAGTCCAGACAAGATCGAAAGATCGATATGGCGAGTGATCTTGTCATCAGCTTCTTCTGACCATCGACCGCCACATCATAAATGCTTTTGATCAACTCCGCGGCGCTACCCGCAAATTGGTCATCGTCGAAACCTGTATCAACGAGTTCCCCGAGCACGACCAGCACACCATGTAATTGAGTATCGTCAGCTTGGGGTATCAGCGCGAGGAGGGTAGGAAGTAGGGTGGGCCATTGCTCCGGAAAGTCGGCATTGGCAATCTTGCTAACTACATAACTGGCGGCTCCGACAATCTTCTTCTGCTCATGGGTTGCTGTAGCAATCGCTAAAAGTGAATGGCGTATTTGACTTTTGACATTGTCGTTCAGTTGCTCAGGACCTTCATATTCCTCTAAGCTTGGCGACCAAGTCCTCAGAACCAATTTCTTGAGTGATAACAAGGCGGCTTGACGATGTCCGAGTGGCACAGACACGTGAGATGCGACAGATAGGAGAGACAATGGGAAAGCATCATTTGTATATAGCTGTTCGAGGCGTCGCTCTGCATCGCTTCGGATCGGTCCTGAGGGATCGAGAGTCGAAGCTAAAAGATCGAGAACCTGCTGCTCCATGACTGGTCACTTTTGGCTAACATGCAGCGCAACAATGCGACGCGCAATTGAAGAGACAGTGAGGGTTGCGCGCTGAAGGAATGAGGTAAGTAGCACTACCTTACTCAGATGGAGCTAGAGCTGCAAGAGCGAGACGGGGATACGCGTAAAGCTGGAAGGGAGAAAGTTTCGGGCCATCAACAAATCGCTTAGCTCCCGTGTGGGAATAAGCTCGGGTATCGGACGTAATCGGCTTAGGCTTGCATAACATGCCAAGTCTGCATAAAGATATCAGATTCACAAGATTCCTAAGATTGACAGGCGGGCAATCGGTCGTCTGTCCCTCTCGTGAATCTACAACTCTAACGTCACTTCACCCCCCCACGATGACTTCCCTCGGGAGCGAACTTCCATTGCTTGATACGTACCAAGCAGTCGTGTCGGCATACAGCGACTTTCTCACCGTTGCAATACATACAATCCTGTTTGAACGAGACATCTATCCCCAGAATGCCTTCATCAAGGCGCGAAAGTACAATTACCCAGTCAGACAATGTCGTCATCCAAAGGTCTGCAAGTGGATCCAGGATGCTGTTGCTGCCGTTGAGCTCGAGATGCTAAAGGTGGGTGACGAGACATGATCGTTACTCGAGCGCTTCCTTCACTTTCGTTAGCGCTATTTCATTGGGATCTTGCATGTGTTGCCATCCGAATAATCTCTGAAATACTTGCTTTCACGTAGTGCTTCACCAGCTATGTCATCCAACGTCGTCCCTCACGTAGAAAGAATTTGAACTGCTTTGCCGTGGCTTGTTTGCTCGAGGGTAATATTGTGGTAAAGATGAATGATGAACTCACCCTCATGCGGAGCCTTTCGCTTGCTGTGTCCAAGATCTAAAAGTATGTCTTGTGGCCCTACGATAATCCATTCACTGACTCGTTTCCCCCCTCAGTGTAGCGTATCCCGCACCTCACTGATAATCTACACACCACCCCCAACATGCCGCCCCCTTGAGCGCTACGTTTTCAGCTCCGACTCGTTTCCCCGCGTCCCTCCAGGAGAGGTCCAAACACCTTTTGCCCGCCCAAATACGATCAGCAGCGACACCAACGACGCCGATACCAGCAACCCACAACCACATCCACCCCCCGAGCCCCCCACGGTCGTCCCCCACTACACCCCACCAGCTCCATCCAATCTTCCCGAACAATTTCGCGCCACCCTCGCACGTTTGATACCCTCAATTTCCTGGCTCAAGGCCCTGGGTCACGACGACTGCACTTTCACCCTCGCGATTGAGCTTCGCGATGATGATACGGCAGAAGCACCGCTTCACAGGGGTGAGGGAGAGGGAAAGTGGATTGCTGCTGAGCCAAACTTACAGAAGGAGAGAATGCGTGGTGGCGAGAGTGGCGAAGCGGGTAGTAATGAGGGTTTCGAGGGAAGAAGGAAGATGGGGAGGGATCTAGGGGGGGTGAGGACGACGCCGGTGAGAAATCTCGAAGCGGGCGCCTTTGCCATGGAGGTCTGGGTTGAAGAGGCAAGGGGGAAGTTTGAGGCGAGCGTTGAAGAAGAGGAAGAAGATAGGGAGGGGGAAAAGAAAGATGGAGTTGACGAGTGAGTTTATTGAGAATAGTAAGGACTTCATGCTTTAGAAAGTCGTCGGACGCTATCGTTAGGACCAGAATACATTTTTTCACTTTCCTCGTCGGTCGTGATACACATTCATGAATCATCAAGTTAGAAGTCTCCCATGCTCTTTAGGTCGTCAAGTCATCTCACAGCATATATTTCATAGCCATCGCTGACATCCAACCTATAGATTCAACCCAAAACCACGCAACACCATGCTTTCCCAAGATTGGATCAAGTAACCGATTCAATATATCTTCAACGATCCCCTCACACCATGTCCGATGAAGTGGCTGTACAACCGGACAAATGTCGTCACCAATTCATTAATAGTCCCCCTCATTTGCAGCAATACGGCCTATTCATCCCTGCAATCTCCCTGCAAAGCGTAGCCCATTCGACCTCCCTCCGAACAGACTCACCACGCTGTTGCTGACAAATCTCGTTCCACTTCATCAACTCGTAGGCGAATCGTAGATGCGGCTGAATGATCACGTTGAGCCTCCTGGCACGCACGAAGCAGTATGCACGCGGAAACGACATGCCTAAAGAAGCCATCACCTCGGCGATGCAGATTGTAGCAGAGCGAGAAACGCCGACGCGACAGTGGACGAGTGTTGCGCTGTGGTTGGCCCGGCCTTTAGCTACATATTGTTAGCTTGTATCGAAGCCGAGGGGGTAGTGCGGTCAAGAGGTTTAGAGTTACAACGTACCGATAAACTTGAGACATCTCTGGAAATCGGGCATCAGAGGATCAACGCCGTTGTCCTGCACGCGGTCGACATACATCACATTCTCCAGATTCTTGGTACCCCAGCACTCTATCTGAGATGTGGTCCAATTGATAGGCTCACCTATGCTTAAAATTTGGGTGATACCGATAGCTTTCAAGAGCTCAGGATTGTTTGCGTGCCCTAGATTTCCCAGATACAGGTACGGGAGGATACGGCTTGGTAAGCTGCCGTCCATGCGAGAAAGCCAAGCAGGCGATTCAGGAGCCGGTGCCATGCGTGCCCGTCTGCTGTTAGGACGACCCTGGTGTATGAGGTTAGGTTCAAGGGAAGTGAGGAGCGTAACGTCCGACGCATAGGCGAAGAAATTACGCTCCTTTTCGCAGTGAAGGCGGAGCCACGCCTCATGTACCGGTAGCTGCTCAGCATACATGAAATATGCGAGACTGAGCAGTGTGGTCTCTGTGTAGCCATCCGTGCAATGAATGAGGATCTTACGTTCAGTGGGTAGAAGATTCCGCATTTGAATATCACCGTTGCTATCAGCAGCTAAAGCATCCTCACTGTCCTGAGCATATTCAGTTCGATTGGCTAGCTTATGTATCCACTGGCACATTCTCGTGAGTGGATCTAATCCGGTCTTCGGGCATGTCTGGGGAATAATGCTGCCGGACGACGGAAAGTCAATGTTCTGCTGTGTTAGGTAGCTCTCTTCGCCTATGCGCCTCAAATTCTGGGCATCATGAGGACTAGCAAGGTCGCTTGCTTCGATTAGAATATCGAATGCACTAGATTCGTCGCCATTCAATTGACAAACAGTTGTGTCCGGTGTAGGACCAAGCCATACATTGTGCGATATCTCTGTCGCTTTGGACATTGTGCACATCTCTTGCCTCTCTAGCGAGACTAGATCGGGTTAAGGTCGCCCTAGGAGAGGGTTCACGGGGCATCACGTACAAAAATCTAGTGTATGCTCGGCAATCTGCCCGTCAGCACCAATAGCGACTAGCTCTGGATGTGACTTCTCGATCTCTTCAAAAGTGTCTGGGAAGCATGAGCCGATGGGCAGAACAAAACGAAGTGCTCGTGACCAACCTGAAAGAATAAAAGTATTAAATTCTGGGGCATCGTCGTCATCGACGAAACGATCCTTTACCCGCCACGTGCTTTGCGCAAAGGCAACTTTCTTTGCAAGGTCTTGAATCTGCTCTGGCTGTGTTGAACAATCTCCGTACACAACGATATCCGATACAACAGCCGTCTTGGCGACTTGGATGTGAAAGTTGCGGACCGAAAACCCCTCCCTAGGGTCTACCTCTAGAAAGGTTGCTTCTTGACCTTGCCCTCTTCTCTCATCCAAGACTTCCTCTGGACCAACAGCTCCTTGCAATCGACTTTTTGATAGGTCTCCCCCCACTTTGATGATAGTCAAGCCCCTGAAACACTTCGGAGGGCCTTTCAAAGGGCTGTGGCGTGCGTCGAAGAAGGCTAACTGCATCTGGTTTTGGTGATGTAGACCATGCAGCCAAGGAAACACCTGTCTTGCATCTGGCGAACCTTTGGTCGATACCTCTTCCAATGCATCCTTAAGGGTGGAGCCGCAAATGGAATAGACAACAGGACTTTCAACAACTTTCGAAAAGGAACTAGCGGGATGAAGAGTCGTGAACTTGCTCAAAGATGTTACACTCGACGGAGGCGTGTCCGGAGGCGTTGAAGGATCATTGCGAGTAGTAGCAGGCGGACCTGGCGGACAGTATGGTATGTGCTTGTTCGGTATGGGTGCCGAATTCGGTCGGCAAGTATCAAGACTCAAGTGCGGTGTTTCCAACGGCGGGGTTGGCGCATGCCGGGGTATCGCAGGATGTACAATTGCAGTAGCCATGAATGATCCTCATTGGGAGCCAGTAGATACAGCAAATGCGAACTTCCGAAATCCTGCTGAGAGATAGGATATCTTTCGTGGCCCAGCTCCCAGCGAAGTGCAGGAAAGTTGAAACGGATTGAATAGTTGACAAACAGGAATGAATTGCTGTGTCAAGTCTGTTCCAAGAATTCAAATGATCGAACGAAGCCAAATTCCTATCACTCCGCGACGGTCACGTGTCTAAGATCAAGCATTGTGTTGCTATCAAGACATAGACATGGAGAAAGAGGCGGTGGGTCATCCGTTTGATTGCAGTATTTCAGTCAATTGGATGAAGGGTCAAATAGTATTTTATAACGAAGACAGATAATTTCTCCGGGGAAGTAAGATCAAAAGGAGGGACGATCGAGGATTATGAAGAACATAGATAACTGGCAGAGGTCGAGAAAGGGACTGTGAGATAGGTCAATCGCTGTTGAAGCGTTATCGAAGGGAACATAAAGATGGAAGGAGGAGGTTATGATAGGAGGGGAAAGGAAGGAAGGAAAAGGATGGGCAGAGGTTGAAAAATGGCTGGTTTGGCTTGCAATCACGATGGGGTATGCAGTTGCCCCACCTTTCACACCCTCCACCATCGATCTATGCGGACGGGGACGCTAACCACTAGCGCCGACGTTCGCTGCCCCGCCAAACCCTATTTATACACGCTGCATAGATGCATAGATGCATAGATGCATACCATATCTGCATACAATCAGCTCCCATCAATGGACTCCGGTCGTTCACTCATCTTGGCTCCGAGCCGGCACTTCGCATTGCTGCGGGGGATGCGCATCTTTTCAATGCCTGTTGCTTCAGCTCCTCTGCGAGCCGTAGCAAGTAGAATTGAGCCATGTCATCAGGTAGCCCCTCAAACGAATGGCCGATTTTCCGGATGTCGTTTCTTCCCTTCTCATATGCCTGCACATCACGGTTACCGTAAACATCCCTTCCGGGGGCATACCCCGTCTCCAGGTCACGGAAGAAGACATTAACGGAAACGCTGACCGTTTCAAGAGGTTGTGCGGCATGCATCCACAGAGGCGGAATGTACAGTACATCACCGGGGTGAAGGATAGACTCATGCGGATGCATAGCTGCTAGAGTAGGGTGCTCTGCAGTTTCTCGCGGATCGAAGACGGCTATGGGAGAGCTAGACGCACCGGGAGCGATACCTGCGTGTATGACGTCCGACGGTGGGTAGAGCAGGAGTCGCTTGGACCCTTGGATTTGACATAACACATTGGCCATAACCTGTAGACGTCAGGGCTAAATAGCCAAATCCTCGCCCGAAAGCCTTACGTCATAGTGCAGCCTTCATAAAACCGGAGTCAGCAAGGCTTCATTAGACTTTGACAAGGAGTCGAGAGACATTACCACATGTTGACCGGTCCAGATACCCTGAGGACCGAGCTGTGAGCATGCTGGCTTACATATTCAAGTTGTGGGGGAAGAACGAAGTCTGCTGCCAATTCTGGATAATCAAGAGCTATGTTTGCTGGCTGGCCCGAAGGCTTCTCGGTTGAGAGCGATCGCAAATATTGTCTAGATCCGTGGACAATTTCGTCAATGAACTTGCCAAAGGCTACCTTCTTGTATGAAAAGTTTTTTGATATAAAGTCCATCTGAGTCTCCCGACTGTGGTGGACTATCACCTCTCGCTGTCGTCCGATTGTCCTCTCTAGATCTTGCAGAGTCCATGTCTTGCAGCAAGGACCTATGTCCAGAGAGTGCATCACTGTGGGACGTCTTACTTGCAGCACCTGCATGAATGACGCGCTCGATGACAACAGAAGACGTCTGACCAGGCTCCCATGTTTTCTCGGGGTTTCCCAAGCTTGATATGAAGGCTGTTCGGCGAGCCTTGTGGTTCGTGTGAAGGGCGATTGAGTCGAAAAGTTGAGCATTTGAACATCAGACTCCACGCTGAAGCCGCCTTCACCATGACTATCCTTGCCACTTAGATGTACTAGAGAAGTCTTTGCCCGAGAGCCTTGGCTTAGACATAGATTTCCATTCCAGACTGCTCCAAACGAAAAACACACTGCGCCTCCGCCAAAGATATACAATGACGTATTGAAAGAGGCGACGCAATGTCCGACGAGCAATGGACGTAAAAGATCACAGTAGTATTTAAGAGGCGTAACAGAACAGGCATTGTCCGAAGGCATCGAACATCTCAGCTTCACGATCTCTTGATCTTCTGCGAACACTGTATTCCCTATGCCACCAACGAGTACTAGCTCGGAACCGAGCGGTACAAGTTGAGCACCAAACCTCGCAAGCCTCAAGTCCCCCCCAGAATTAGAAAGTCTCGACTTAGCAGACTTGAGGTGCAGCTGGCCATGTTCGGAAAGTATGGTCCATTCTAAGATTTCTGCTGATATTGAGCAGTTCTCGGTCATACCGCCCACGAGAATACCTGAGCTTCCACCTGTAGAAGCAATACTTGCTCCAAAGACGAGCTTCGAATTTTCTCCACGGCAGGGAATTGCCTGCCATCCAATTGACTTCTGCCAAAGTAGCCACTGATCTGAGAATACATTTCTAGAAGTTTTGCCCCCATAAACTACGACTCCTGATTCGCACGAGCTCCCCTTCTTGAAGTCAACCCAGGTGGCACAATGTCTGTAAAGAGAAAATGGTAAGTCGTGCACGCGCCGCCAGATATTGTCGAAGAACCAGCAGTCACGCATGGGGCTACCTGGAGACGCTCTACCACCGGTGAGCAAGCACATTCCGCTTCTAGATACCGCGATTGCATGGCACATTCTGCTTGATAACTCGCTTGGCAACGCCCATCTCGCAGCTCCCGCTGCCATATTCGTGTCATTATTGGTCGAATCTTTCTCAGGCGAAATCAGGCGATATATCTCTGTCGTGTTACTCCTGTTCTGCCCTTTGATACCTCCATGAATGCCAATGACATCCTCACATTTGAACAAAGCGGCAAATTTTCTTGGAGGTAAAGCTTTTTTGACAACGCATGGCTGGAGTGTAAACGAACTCAACTCAGTTGTACCTTCACCACTGTGCTGGGGATCTCTTTCAACATCATCAACATGTGCAGCATGTTCTGCAATAGATCCTGCGTGCGGGGCAGAATTTTCGGCGAATAAAATAAAATAGTGGGAAGCGAAGAGGACGAATTCCTCCCATTCATCGAACATTTCCACCGCTTCAAAGGCTTGCATCTCTTCTGGACTATGAAGCGCGAAGTTAGACCATACGTTCCACAGGGTTTGCGTGCGGACTGTAGGCCAACCCAGCGCCCTAAATCGGCTTTCTTGGTCACGTAAAAGAGGATACTTAGAGATACTTCGTAGTGGGGTACGAAGGTTGTTGAAATGTTCCAACATCTTGCGAGCAAATGGATGTTCTGGTCCTGCTGGAAGGAATTGCTCAAGAAGACAGAAGCGCACTGGTAGAGAGAGTCAGGGCTGACATGGGAAAGACTCGTTGACGTTGCAGCATACTATTCTCGTAGCGCGCGCACCATCTGATCAAACTGTCTGCAGCTTCCACGTTCATATATGTCATTGAGACTTCCGCGGTGCAGAGCACCATGCAGTGTGAGATTTCAAGTTGGTCCTTAAGCAGGCTTTGGAGCCGATCGACATCTGCGAGATCACAACTAATGGCATGATAGCGGTCACTTCTCAGACAAGGATTGTTGAGATCATTTCCTCGTATTGTATTGGTCAATAATTGGCAGAGCTGCGGAGTTTCTTGAATGATATCGGCCTTTTTGGAGACGAGTTGAGCATGGTCAATATCTACGAAGATAGTGTTCCTACAAAGGTCTGGAGCCTTAGTAAATAGCTGGAATGGTAGAGGGTCGCTTAACAAATCAGTAGATGGGCTTCCTAGACCTGGAGAGAGGGGCATCTTACTCACTATCCGCATCCAAGATTCATCACAATTTTTCGTTTCGGAGATTCCAGCTGCAAGAATTTTCGCACAATATTTTCCACGGCATACATGCGCAGCCAGTATCCTCTGTTGATAAGCGGAGATCTCCTCTGAGGTTTTTCTACAAAGTAACGGAAAAAATGAGGCTCAGGATAGTAGAGCCGTTCAACGCTTCTCTTTGATACGATGGAGCTACTGTTAGTGCCCACGACGGAATTCTCGTCCGGAGTCCTTCGTTGGCTAGGTGTAGAACGCATGATGCCTCTACCTCGCCGTAGGTGATTCTTTGAAGGCCAACCCAGGAAAGGAGGATGGGACTGGGGCGAGGTTATCAGAGTGCGTTTTAGGGTTCTCTGGCCGCGGCCCGAGTCGTGTCCCGCTGACAGGCTTCCAAACCCGGGGCAGGCCTCGAGCGTCATATGGGAGTGCAACATTCCCTCTCAAGGCAGCCAGTATACTTAGGCACAGCTAGGCATTCGAAGGGGCGGCGTTTTCTAAGCTCATCTTGGTGGCCGACTGTATCGTTCTCGGGGTTGTTACCCCTGTGCCTTCATTCAAAAATGCCCATGAATTTTGTCACTTTCAATCAGGACTACAGCCATTTGGCTGTTGGTCAGTACAATTGATTCGTCCCTGTTGAGCAACTACTAATCGATGTTTACAAAGGTACTTCTCGAGGTTATCGCATTTACACCACCGACCCTTTTTCCACATGCTATGAATCGAAGGAGGGTGACATCAACCTGGTCGAGATGCTCTTCTCCACCTCGTTAGTTGCCCTCATACTCACACCACGAAGGCTACAAATAACGAATACCAAAGTACGTCTGTCGAGTATCGCATAGTCATGGTGTCTATGTAGTAATTCAGAGCACTACGATTGTTCAGCTAGCTAACTCTAGTCATCTTAATCGGAACAAACTCCTGCTGACTAGCATTGTCTTACAGCGGAACTCTACAATATGCGAGCTCACGTTTCCTACTACGGTACTCGCAGTACGAATGAATAGGAAACGATTAGTAGTCGTACTTGAAGATCAGATATATCTCTATGACATAAGCAACATGAAGCTCCTATACACAATTGAAACATCTCCAAATCCTTACGGTATTATGAAGCCCCTCCCGCGCAAACGAAGAATCATACACTGACTCCTCCAGCAATCTGTGCACTCTCTCCATCCTCCGAAAATTGCTTCCTCGCCTATCCACTCCCTCAGAAAGCCGCTCCTTCCTCCTTCGCCCCTCCTTCCCACGCCCCACCATCCAGCACACATATTCCACCTACAAGCGGGGATGTTCTAATCTTTGATGCTCTAAAACTCGAAGCCATAAATGTCGTCGAAGCACACCGGTCTCCGCTCTCCAACATAGCCGTCAACGACAGCGGCACTCTCCTCGCAACCGCCAGCGACAAAGGCACCATCATCCGCGTCTTTTCGATCCCAGCGGCCCAAAAAGTCTATCAATTCCGACGCGGCTCGATGCCAAGCCGAATATTCAGCATGGCCTTCAATTCAACCTCGACCCTCCTCTGCGTCTCATCCGCAACAGACACTGTACATGTCTTCAAACTCGACAGCGAGGGAGGAGGGGGCGGCGGCGTGGCTCTTCACGCACCAATGGCTCACGGGAAAAGGAATCTGCATCTACGATGGCAGAGGGTAAGGAGGCCCGCGATCGCAGTCTCAGCCCAGCTCTGGGCGACGGGGAAAGCGAATCTCAGCTTGGCCTAAGCAAGACCAACAGTAATGGCACAGATAGCAACATCGCAGGGCGAAAACACAACGGCACATTCATGGGCATGATACGACGGACGTCACAGAATGTGGGCACATCAGTCGCCGCATCCGTAGGTGCTTACCTGCCGACCGCTGTATCTGAACTGTGGGAGCCGGCGCGGGATTTTGCGTGGTTGAAAATTCCGAAAGCGGCGCATTCGCCAGGCGGTAGTGGAGGGCAGTCCTTGAGAAGTGTGGTCGCCGTGAGCAGCAATAGCCCGCAGGTCATGGTTGTGACAAACGAAGGGAGGTTTTACGTGTTTGGGATCGACCTAGAGAAAGGTGGGGAGGGGACGCTCATGAAGGTTTATGAGATTGGGACGGAGGGGGAGAGATTAGGTGCCAGTGTAATTGGAGACTAAGGCGATGTATCCATCTATTGTATGATATTGGTCAGCTCTCAGCTCTTTGGGAGGCTAGGAAGGCGCTCTAAGGAGGTCATCTGAGCGCTTGCGTCTGTACAACGATGTAGGATTATGCAACGAGTCACTTTCCCATTGGTTTTGATAAGGCAGCTTTGCTAGGCATCACAGCCTCTACTATCTTTTGGTGGTGAGCTGCTCTTTGACAGCTGATCTGACTTTAAGATCGATCGTGGGCAAATGGACCATTCTGGAAAGGAGCAAAAGTAGTAGCAAGAAGATCGTGAGCTTTACTCTGGTTCAGCTTGTCTGAGTCAGTCGAATTGTAGGCCGGAAGGGACTAGTTTAAAACATCATGTCATTATTGCTGGTAATGCTCAGCTAATTCATGCTTTGGGGACATTTGTCAACCCGGGGTATACGCTTCCCTTTCCTTCAGCGCCATGACAACATGCAAAAAAAGCAAACACGACCACTCTTGAATCAGTAAAATTCCACAATCGGGGCAAAATCGCCATCAAAACTCCCGTTGATAACTTCGGCAACAATCCTCCGCCTCTGCAGAGGCATATCATCCGCGGAAACGGCCATTGGATCCACCCCCAGAGTCACCATCTTCGCAGTCGTGACTGCGAAGACCCCGCAATCACTGCCGTTATTCTGGGCCGGGCCTCCGCCGCGGCCCTTCAAGCCTTGTTGCTCAACGACGGTCCATTCGCTCTCCTCATACGACTTCCCAAGCTCTCCTTTGAGCCAGCTTTTAATGATCCGTATATGTGGACCTGAAGTCCCGTGAAAGCTATCAAAATATTCGATAGTCCGTCGCCTCGGAGACACAATTGCCATCGTCCAATGGTTTCCGGTTGCGTTGACCGGGATGAAGATATAGTCCATCTGTAATAGTGCCTGCCCTCCGAAATTCCTTTTCTGAGCGAATCTGGCGACAGATCCGTAACCATTATCTCTCAGCGATTTGTAGAAATAAGAGTTCCATGCATAAACTTTCGGTCGCTCGTTACGTTTGTGTCCCTGTCTTTTATTCTCATAACCAACAATCAGCTGCATGTATGCGTCTATCATGGTATCGTTAAGCCATCCGGCTGCGCTATCCTCAGTGCCGGGCTGTGGGAGTACCATCCCAATGTCTCGCCGTGATATATCTGTCTTCGTGATCCTTGGCCCCCATTCGGTACTCATTACCGCAACACAATGTTTCATTGGTTTACTTAAAGCATCCTGAATTAATTTCCCGGCCCCTTCAGGAAGAGGTTGAATGACCTTCTGACTCGGTACTCGACGCACCCCGTCACGAAGAGCTTGCTCGTTAGTGTCTCTCCTTACTCGTTCTCGAGCCTCCCTCTCTTCCTTCGCAATACGGGCTGCTTCCTCAGCTTTCTTAGCTGCTTTCTCGGTAACGCGGCGACTTGACCGGCGGTCCGAGCTTGTTGTAGGAGGAGCAGCTGTAATAGAAAGGCCCAGCTTTTCTACGCCTGCCGTCAAGTCTTGCGATGACGAATGTGCTGAGGAAATTGATGGAGCTGTGGAAACGGCCTCTGAAACGTCTCCGGCGGGGTCAAGACATAATCCCTCCTCCCTTTCATGCAAAACACCTGCGTCGCTTCGCGCTGACGTACTGACGAACTTTGACCTCGTATTTGGATATCTGTCGAAAACTTCCGGAAACGAGTTGACTGTTAGTTGATCACTCGGAGAGTGTCCCACAACCGCCTTCTGAGCAAGCATCGCGTCTCTTTTCTTCACATCCTCGGGGCAGTCTAGTTTGACTGACATATCGTCGGTCTCCTGAGACACTGCCGCTTGGGATTGCGATAGAGGTGCAAGGGTGCTTTCTTCGAGTGCGCCTTCTACTTTGCTGCTTACTGAAGATCCTACGTCGCACATTGGCATAGACTTCCCCTTTCCTTTCTTCACATCCTCGGCATAGTCTAGTATGACTGACGTGTCGTCCGTCTCCTGAAAATATGTCGCACGGCTCGGTGATAGAAGTGCAAGACTTTCTTGACTTGGGCTTTCTGCTTTGCTGTTTGCTGGAGGCCCTACATCGAACTCCGGCATAGATTTCCCTTTGCCTTTCTCCACGCCCTCAAAGCAGTCTAGTCTGACTGACATATTGTCAGTCTCCTGAAAAACCGCTTCTTGGGGGTTCGATTGTGGTGGAAGTAATTTTGGTTGGGGTGCGCTTTCGTATCTGCTGCTTGCTGAAAACAGGTTTCGGTTCTGTGGTCCTTGTGCGACGATTTCGCATGCGGCGCTGCCCATGATGCCCTGATCCAGCTTCTCATGGCAGTGTAGTATGGCTGACTTCTTATCAGCCTCCTGAAACATTGTCGCTTGGGTTGCTGCCTCCGTCGGGATATAGGTCGAGTCACAAGCTTCTGCGATCGTTGTCCAGCTCTTCTTCGGAATCTTTTGGGTAGTATCTCCTCTATTTTTCAACCCCTCAGGGCAGTCTAGTGTGACCGATTTGCCGTCAGTCTCCTGAAATACTGCCGCCTGAGAAGGCTGAATTGTCGGAAGGGGTGGCCCGTTTGTGTCAAAAATAGAAGCTCGATCTGTAGCGTGCATAGGCGCGGGTGACCATTGCGATGATTTCTTTCCTTTAGCCATCTCCTCGCGGCAGTTTAGTGTGACTGATTTGTCGTCAGTCTCCTGAAACATTGCCCTGTAAGAAGGCTGATTTGTTGGAACGGATAGCTCGTTCGTATCGATGATTGGAGCTCGGTCTATATCATGCTCAGATAGTTGCGATGAATTCTTGTCTGGTGTGTTGTGCACTATCTGTTGGGGTACCTCGCTTCCCGTGGCGGAGTCTTGCTTTGTGCTCGCTGCTGAGACGGGCACTGACTGTAGTGCGATCGGGGCTGACTGGTGAGAAGGTCCGCCACTAGATTCCTGAGATACCACAGTTTGAGGTGCAGGGTTCGCTTGATTGGAGACTAGGTTTCCGGCTTCATTCGAGGCAAGCTTTGCTCCTCGCAGCGGTTGGGATGGCTTTTCGAGTTGCTCCTTGTTATCGTTACGACGGTTTGCCATCTCTAAGAATGCGTTTCCGGTGCCTGAAACTTCGACTGCGCCTGTGGGAGACCCTTCGGTCGGCGGCGACGGCTGTTGCAGGATTTGCGTGCCCTTAGTCGCGCTAACAATACTAGACTCGCCATCAAAGTCGGGTTTGAAATCCTGTTGGGAAGGAATGCCGCCTCCGCGAAGTTTCGCTGTCTGGAATGGGAATTCGGTATATTTTATCGGTCTGTTGAATAAAGTAGAAGCGGTCGAGTTAGGGCGTGACTTTGGCGATGTATGTCCCATCGCCAAATATGTTGGTAGCTCTTCATCGTAGCGCTTTCTCTTCGTGACAGGTGCACCAGTACTTGGGCTTTCATGGAAAGTAATGCCTGTACGCATGCTTGGCGGTATCGGATGTCCCCGTAAGCACGATTTTCTTGGCAAGGGCCTCCTCACTGGAAGCGGCTGCATCTGTGAGAATTTACCATATTGGGCTTCCCATGCTTCTTGCAAGGCCAGCCTCTTATTCGCAGATAACATCTTTCTTTTTCGACTCATATGCTGTATGGACAAAATTGAAGGATCTGAAGCTGCTACATGCATGGCTCCATCTGCGCTGACCACATTTTCACGGTCTAGAATCATTGAATGGTCGCTCGTGTTATTTTCCGGTACAATAATTGAACTTGCGTCAATCAGCGGACGCTCAAATACCTGCTCGTGCAACGAGCGGACAGGAGAGTCTGGGTAAGTTCCTGGCATCCGTCTGAGTTTGCGCGCAAGAGGGCTGGAGTCTGAATATGCGTCGATCAAATTCGTATCGGCTTCAGCATCATCGTTCCGCAGAGTCTCCACCGGTGCGACTATCTGCATGGTAAAAGCATATTGTGGGCTGTTTGAAGACGCAGGACCTTGTAAGCTCGGTAGGCTATTCGAGACAGTCGCGATATTTGGTGAACGCAATGTGCGTCTTGTGAGCGGTGTTGTTGATGCGTGGCCCGTAGGCGAAGGGGGATTCTGGCGGAATAGTCGATGTCCCTCAGGACGGCAGCGTGTGAGACGGCTGGGGAGCGTAATAGAACCTGCAAGCACACCCCTAATACGACGCTTGACGCTCTGGTACACGGATGCACTTCTGTCAACAAAGTATTGAGTCGGTCGTACGACATAGCCAGTAAGCCGGCGGAGGCTGAGTAAATGTCGATTGTGACTTTGATGTCGTCTACTGAGATGTAGGATGAATGGTGGAGGGTCTTCCCCCCAATCCATCTCCATGGCGGCGTGAGTGACACGCGATGGTGTGATTAAGGTGGTCACGATTATTCAACGTTCAAAAACTGTGCTTTGTTGCAATATGAAGACTGGTCGTCAGAACGGTGGCTGGGTGTTGAAAGTTGGTGGATGGTGGAAAGCGGAAGAGATGTGCGGAAGAACATGATAATTTTGGAGGGAGTGTTGTGGGTTTTGTTTTGATGTGACGTACGCGTAGAGGGGTGTCAAGATTCCAGATTCGATCATCATCACGGGGCATTGATGGCGGATGGGGAGGCGCATTGATGCATAGATGAGTGTCAAACCCCCAACCGCGGAACCTCCAAAAAACAGCTGCCGGCTGCCAAGCCAAGCTAAGCTTTTCCACGCTAAGGGACCGTACCTGGTAGCTCCTGTCTGGCCGAACTCGTGCTTAGGTATGTCGTGCATATGTAAGGTCCACAGACCGTTCCTACACAGCCTACTCTACTCAGGCTATTCCACGCCCGTTACCGATTAAGACTTTGTTCAATATCAATACACCTTTGGATTCGCTACTAATCGTGATGACCTCCATAAGCATGCACCGCATCCCACCACTTCCGTTCTTGTCATAGTATGCAACCACCCCTTGTGCTTAGCGAACATTGAGCCATTCACGCTATCAGAGAATGTAGCACAGCTAGGACCACCAAGAGCCCAGTGGTCGCGTAGGACCTGACTTGAACCGCCCCGCTCTTCTTGCTTGACGACGGTTGCGCTCCACTTGAGGTCCCGGTCCCAGGGACATTGGATTGATCTTGGGCTAATGGTTTGATGGCTAATCCCTGAAGCTGCTTGCCGTTGCTTCCATACACCGGCAGTGCTACCTGAGTCTGTGTCACATCTACCAGCTTGCCGCGATTCGGATTTTTGACCCCGTTGTTGAGTAGATCTTGGCCTCCGGAAGGAAGTGACGGGAGCGTGAAATCCTTACTGAAGGAATCGGAGGAGATCAGATCGCTGCTGCATTTTGGTGCTTTGATATTGGTAGCTGATGAATTGCCACTTTGAAGAGCTTTGACGTCAAGCTTGGCGTAAGCATTTTGAAGGTTGTCGTAGTCCACCCTGACTTCTGCCGTTCCATTCTCATATAGCCAGACCAGCCCGTAATTATTCGACTCCTCTTGGTAGTATTCATACACTAAACCTCCACTCATAACCGAAGTCATGTTACCATAAAGAACCGAAACCTCGTCCCAGACCCGTGGTTCCACTAAGGGAGGTCAGTTTCAGAGAATGGATGAGGCGCTTGGTCACCTTGCCTTTATTACAGCCATATTCACTGAAGAAGATCGGAATAGTGGTGCTACCGAATTCCGTGATGAGATCATCATAGCTACTCGCAACGTAATTCGCCGTAGAGCTTGTCGGCCCGCACCATGAGTAAGAATTGAGGCCGAAGAACTCGATACGCGAAGGGTCTTCTTGGTCTCCGTCAATAGCACAGGAAAGGTAAGCCCAGGAGTCGGTGAGGATTTCTTTCACGTCGGCAGCAGAATAGCCAACTGGTATCGTTCTCGGCGAATGCTTCGAGATGTAGTTGTTCAAATCACGCGTGACAGCCCGAACGTAGGGTGGGACATCCTTACCATCGCCCACTAATTCCCCATTAGCGACTCAACATCCTACTGCACGTTTTGCCATACCGTCGTTCATGACCTCATTGCCAGAAAAGAAGCCAAGAATATTTGGATAACTATGAAACGCTTCGACGACGGAGAATATACGGTTGAGGTAAGTTGAGCTGTAGCTGCTGTCTAAATCATCCGGGTTTAGACTTTCATTTGGTAGAGGTGAGTTGACGTCTAGCAACATGTATATTCCTACGGCGTTAAATATTGAGACGCATTCATCGTGATTGAGCGTACTACTCTGGTTAGTGCATGCCGTACTTCCTCGTGAGAAACCATCAACAAACTCACGCATCTAGATTGTAGACTCGGATCGTATTCAAGCCCAAGCCTTGCATAAGGGCAGCATCTCGTAGACAGAGAGTGCTATTACTCAACGGGTCAGACCCTTGGCCAAATGCTTCTTGGCCACCTGGTTGGTATGCAACGCCCAGGATCTGGAAACGGTTGCTTGTGACATTATTAACGAAATCCGCGCCTTGGACTCTGACGTTCTGTACAGCTGAGACGGCGGGAAACAACAGCAGAAACAGTGCTGCAGCCAGTGATCGCTGAATCTGCATCTGTCAGCTGGTTTCGTCTTCGAGACTCTGCGGGGGCATTGTACCCTTAACATTGGCATTTGTACGACTACTCAAAATGTTAGTGAAGAATTGAATACGAACCTGTCCCTAACGAGCGTGGAGAATGTGAGAGAAGCGAACGGAAGACCCTTCAAGGGCAATTGATCGGGCGCAATACGAAGAAAGGAAGAAAGGAAGGAAGGAAGGAAGAAATGGGGTAGCTCCTTCCTTAAACACACCTTGAGGGACGCGGCCTGTCAACTGAGGTGAAGAACTAACGTAACGCCCCGCCGCTTGGCATTTCTGGTTGACACGCGCCTCTGAAACTCTGGTGCAACAGTGATGTCGAGCATTGATCAATGCACTATGCGAACGCAGTCCGGATTATGCAACATGTATTTGTATAAAACAGGTGAAAGATCCATCGACGAGGACCTAAAATACAGAATGAAAAGAACATGCCTCTCCACTTTGCGCCTTCCGATGCATTATCTATGTGATCTTCGTCGCTCGCAAGCTTTCCTGAGCCGTGACTATTCTGTACATGAAGCCCTCACAGGCTCTTGAAAGACGACCGAGCGCCCGGTAGAACGTGAGTAGAGAAGGTGCGGAAGGGTACGAAGATTGGATGGAACAGTCGGCGTGTGGAAGCTTGTTCAATCATCAATTCCACGATCAGAACCAGGCCCTGAGCCCGAGAGACTTCCACTGAGCGACGAGTCGAGAGCTATCATCTCTGCTAAGACATCAATCACAGGCTTTGGTACTGTTTTGTCGTATATTCCGATGAGATCCTTTGGATTAGGATAGACCTTGAGTGCTTTGTAGAAGAATGTTGCAGCTTCGAGTCTGCGCGAATCTGTAGACGAATGTCAGCCTCTTGCAAAGCAAATCTTTCGCAAAACAGACTCACCGTCACCTACGAGACCTTCGCCTTGCGAAACCTGCTCCATGAAATAGGCCTCTCTCTCTTCAATGCTTGTTGGGCTGTCATCCCGTCTCGCCTGATCAACTACATCCTGTATTGCTTGTTTCTGCTGTGCGTTCTGATTCTCTGCTTCTTCTTTTACAGCCCTAGCTTCTCGCCTTGACTCTTTTTTCAGAGCTCTGCGAAAAGCTGGATCTGACCGTCGTTTGTAATCGAAGTACACAGCGTAGCCTAGAATTGACATAATCAATACGCATGAAGTCACATCTCACTCTTCGGACTAGATAGAACAGTACCCAAGAAGCCGGTGGCTACTACACCGATTGAGGCAGCTAGTATTGTAGAGGCTTTTACCGACGATGAGACGGTCATAGCTGCGATACTGATGATGTTATGTAAGAGACAACATAGATAACTCTCTTATGACGCCGAAAATACGATCTTAATAGTTTGTTGTAAAAGACGTTGCGCTGGATTGAAGTTCCGTAATTATTTTCTTCATTGCAAGCCTTGAATGCCAAGGAAGGCCAGGCTTTAATAGGTTGGCTCTCAGGGTGCCTTCTCTTGCACAAGCAAGGTATTCATCACACTGAGTGGAGGGTGTCATCATCATGGAACCAGTCGAGGTATAGATATTGCTCAGATGCCCTGCAAACTGCAATGGACGACAAGAACAAGGGTTTCTCGCTCCGTCAGAAGAAATCAAAGCGCATTCCCATCAGCGGTCCCAAACCAATATCAGGACCGATCTCTCAAACGAAGCCCCCGACTCTCAATGGCTCCACACGTACGAATACCACTGGGAGGACAGATACAGCCAATACCGCTGACATAGTCAAAAGAAGATACTCTACAAGATTTAATCAGCTCCCAGACTTTAACACAGCCAATGCACCGCCCGTTCCATCGCTCTCTCAAGGCTATTCCAAGCCCAGCAGTCACGGGCAGCAGCAAGCCGGCCAAGGTCTGAAAATACCACTGGACGTGAATGCTCTCAAAGACCCTGCCTTTCAAACCGAGAAATACTCGACCAATCTGCTTGCTGATGCCTCTGACCAAGACCTTCAAGATTACCAGGGAACTCTACGCAAGCTGAAGAACCGTGCCTCGAGCGACATTCAGCAGAATGTCTATCAAAATCGATCTCAATTCATTAAGGTTAGCAAAGAAGCCGAGAAATTAAAGGGCGAAATGCGAACATTGCGAGGTCTGATTTCCGAGCTCACTTCGGCGGTAAGCCAGGCTTCTATCAGTGCTGGCGCTCTAGAACCTACAGTCACAATAGACGATGATGCTCGATCAAGGGCACGAAAGCAGGCAAATAGAAGTTCGGTGGCCAATCTAGAAGCCATGTGGAGCGCACAGCTGCACACATTGTGGAAAAAAATCGAGGGATCGCAGAAATTCCTCCCCGCGATCCCAGGTCGGCATGTCGTTACGGAGCAACAGCATTGGCTAGAGCTTGATGCGGCGACCTGGAAAACAAAAAGACACGCGCACATTTTTCTCTTAAACGACCATCTGATGATAGCCGGTCGGCGAAAAAAGCGCGTCGATGCCAGTACGGCCGCTGACGCAAAACAAAGTCAAAGCACGAGAGCGGTTGCAGACAGATGTTGGCCTCTACAAGACATAGATATGGTCGATCTTGCCTCGAATGCCTCGGGTGCAGGCGATAAGCGCGGCATGTCCAATGCAATTAGCATTCGATGTGGTCAAGAATCATTCACGTACCGCAGCGACAAAACGACAACTGCAGACAAGATGAAGTTGCTTCAAGATTTTCGACGAACAGCAGACGAACTACGCAGAACGCTCAGAGCCGATATGGAGGAGCAAAGTAACAAGACAAGAGAGAACATGGATTATCTTACCACTAGGGATCCCGCTCTTTCTAACAAAACCGAACTTCTGAGAAAAATTAGCAATGCCAAAGATAGGCCAGAAATCATGATCGAGGTCGATGGCAAACATCAGAACCTCCGATGGGTGGAAGGCCAAATTGATGAGCTTGATAGCGAAGTCGCCCTCCAGCGCTTCGAGGAGGCTGTGCGAAGGATCGAGAAGCTGCGGAAGCTCGCCAAAGGGCTCAAGGGGAACATGATCGCTCAAGACCTCATCAGCACCAAGGTCGACGAGCGAGCCCGCAAACTCGCTGGTAAGTCGAGAGACATGATCATGATTCTTGCCATAACTTGGCTGACGTATAGAATTGACAGACATCCTTAATCTCCGTCTTTCAGCCACTCACGCCCACCTCGCTCCGACCCAAAAGCACATAGCTTACCTAGTCCGTCTTTCATTCGACGCCTTGGCGCGGGAAACCTACCTTTCCGCGCGCAAAGCCCTCATCAATACTCGCGCCCGAAGTATCATCTTCGAAGGCGACCTGCGTCATCACGTCTTCCAGCTCAGCTTCGTCTACTTTTCCCTCATGCGAAACACCGTAAAGGTATACCAGCAGTGCTTTCCGCCACTTATGTCGAGTGCCTGCGTGAAGTGGTGCCATGAGCGATTACAAGAATTCAATGACAGTCTCGGGCGGCAATTGAGCAGTGTAACTACAGGAAGTCCAACGTATGCAGATAGTGTAGCGAGAGCGAAGGAGCATGCCGGGATGATGGGGGAGGTGGGCTTGGACTTCAAAAGTTTGGTACAGCCAGCCGGGGTACAGAGAATGGAAGGGTGAAGAAGGAGCTGTCTCTTAAAGGCGAAATTTATGGCTTATTTCCTGTATGATTGGTTGTGGGGCTCATAGTAAATGTGATGGTCTTTGCATGCCTCATATGTCGACATTTCATCATGCTTAAGACCTCGAGCATTGGTGATCAACTGCTAGAGGTGGACGTCCTCATCAAAGTCTTACAAGGGTACCATATCTGTACAACAATCGTCTGGTAACGTCATTCTGGCATAGAGAGTATCGGTCCTCAGCTACAGTGATTTACTCGGTGTTTCAATAGCTTTTCCTGTTTAGCTTATCCTCAGGTAACAAGGGGAAGCTTAACAGTCCCCAACGCCTTCTCGGATATACGTAAGCTGCGATCATTCCCAAAATTTTCAGACGAAGCGCCGCCAGATTTGCACCAAGACATTGAATCTAAATCCCTCGTATCTGCCCCGACAAGCTCGCAACTACCATCATGTCTAAATTGCCCTACCTCTAGCCCTTGAGGACGATTGTCGCAGGAGGATTAGGGGAGGTATACGCACATTAATGACAAAAGTCCAAGTGTTAGTCATATTGCAAGGAGGGCTACCTCTTATGAGTCCCAGCAGATTGCCAGTCCAGCATCTTTACTGTTGAGCCACAATCTTTCCGCCCAACGCTGTGATTGCCAAGGCAATGGATAAGTTCTGCTGAATCGAACTTGTCACTTGACTTCACGGAGGACTTGGCAATTCACTCCTTTGGCTATATTGCGCCAAACACAGATCGCAGTCCGAGGCGTCGATCGGAGCCGCTTACACTGAAGGGTGGTCCCAAGGCGTTTTCTGCGAGCGACTTTGGGTCACCGCAATCCTAGCAAAGACTTCGAATTGTCGTACACTACGTAAGTGATGCTTACGGCAGGTACGACTTTCAACAAATTCGGAGTGATGCCTTTGAACAAGCCTCGCATACCCTCCCCTTGGACAGTCTTCACAGTGACATCCCAGATCCCGGTATAAGTGGGGGGATGTATCGCGGTACCCTGGCTCTGCAGCCTCGTCCTCAATAGGTTCAATGGATAGACCGCACTTGCCCCAAAGGCACCTGATGAGGCACCCATAGCTGCTGTGGTAAAGTTTCCAGGTTGAGCCGATTCGTCTTCCTGAGACACACCCAGCCGCCGTGCATTTCGCGCTGTGACAAATTGCTTCAAGTACTCGAATGTAGTGAGGTCAATGGCGCTATATGGGAACATACCGACCAGTCCCATTGTGATGCCACGGTAGAAAGAACGAGGACCCTGAGCCCACATCTTCTTAGCAGTCTTCGAAATCAATGCGTTACCCGTTGGTCCGCCTTTAACAGTCTCGTTTTGCATCCGGAACTTGAGCGTATCAAGAGGATATATGGCAAATCTAGAGTAAATGAGCGCCCACATACGTCGGATGAGACTAGCTTCTTACTGGGAAATCATTCCAGCCATTCCCGCAGCAAAGAACTGAGACCACGGCGCTAAGTTTTTAGGGTCGTCATGACCTTCAAGCCTTGCAAAAGCACGTTTTGAACCCTTTTACAAACATTAGTCATGGAAAAGTAGTCTCTGTGCACAATGGACACACCTCGTATGACCCAAATTTGATAGCGGACTCGGGCATAACTTTCAAGACGTTCAATCCATTGCCTGCATAATCAGCGAGAACTGAAAGATGTCACAGAATGGGACTTGACTACCAGCAAAGAGGCTTTGAACGCCGCCTAGACGCCACAGAGTTCTTGTCGCCTCAAGTAATGATCCTGCTGCATTCCTTGCAGCTTTCACAGGTGCACCTGCTTTCGCTGCTTGCACCGCTTCTTCCTTCACGCCAGTTTGGGCAATCAGGTATACTTTCAGTCGATCGAGTGGAGCTGTCGCTGTCCGAGAAACTACGCCTGCGATCCCTCCGGCGAGAAAGTAGCCTGGATGAGGAGCGAAATCGGTCAGCAATGCGGCCTTTTCGGGGGTCGATGCAATGACTATAGCTTCAGAAGAGGCTTTATTTTCTATGATGTACTCGCCAGGGTCCCAGGGAAACGAAGCCTCTTTTGATTCGTTCGGCACCTGCAAAGGTTGGAAGAGCGAAGAGGGCCTTGTAGGGGGGAGGACGGAGTGGTTGACGGTCGTGGTGGATTAAACATGCGCATCATTCTGCCAAATAATTTCGTAGAAAATCGATGATTACCTGTCGACTCAACAGTCTCATTGGAGACATGTACATCTCCTTCCGGATTCACTGTCACGGTCGAAGAATAGTAAGACAAAACGGCGCGTAAGCTAGGAATGTCGGCAGGGATAAAGAGGAGAAAATTGCTAGAACGATTCAGTCTTGTTGATTCTAGTGGACTTAGAGACGTAGTGAAATACCGCCATTCATCCCATGTGATAACTCCATCGTGATTACTGTCCACCTCGGCGAAAAATTGATCCAGTTTCGACGGGGGCAGATAGATACCAGCTGCAACGAAAGCTGATCTGAGTTCAGTCTTATCCAATTGCCCGTTATGATCACGGTCTATTTTCTGAAAAAGCTGCCATAATTCCTTCTCCGTGTGTTGAACGAACTGCCGGAATTCTGCCTTGACTTAGTCGGATTCATAGATCAGAGAGCAGCGTATGGGTACCTTCATATTCGATGTGGCCGTCGCCATTGACATCGACGGCTTTCAAGATATCTTGGAGCAAGGAGTCGGCACATTTCAGTGCTTTCCTCATTTAGCTGAAGCCATGGTTCACTAGGGGTGACAAACGGTGGTCTAGTCTGTTTAGACCGCTCTTAAGTCCATTCAAGTTCAATTGCCCTTCTTGTCTGGTATCCAAAACCTGCCAAAGTCTTCTCACCCGAGCATCCTGCGCCTTCTGGTCTTCTTTGTCCATTATCCAGATAGGTACAATCGCTAGGAGTAAGTCATGGCGGTTTGCTTGTTTGAGCAGGCATTGCTAGACGGCAAAGTCGGTGAATCTCGAATGCATCTGCTTTTGTGCACAACAGAGGCCTAGAGGTTAGGTGTAGTGGGAGCTCGGTGTCTACGAGAGGGATCTCTGCCCTTGATGAAGTGGGGCTATTCCGTAGTGACAGCGCCTCCGCGGCAACAGCCGCCGGCTCATTAAATATTTAAATGATAAACCCCGATGGCCTCCTTCCCTGCTTTCATTCTTGGAACGCACGTGTCTTGCTGTGGTAGGCTACAGAGTCACATGGATGCCTCTGAAGAATGTCGCTCGATGAATCTTTAGACGGTATTGGTATCCGTTCAATCATCATCCTATGCTACTTTGGCCATCTACAGTATGGCTGCAAATTACTGGGCGTCGACACAGTGTCGGAACTGGCAGTTTACTCGAGGATCATTGGCTGCCGCCAGGCAATCTCTGGAGGATAAGGAAGCCCACCTAATTCAACAGTATCCGTTGCCCGATCGTCGTCTTTTGAGCCAATTTTTCAATCAACGTAGGGTCATCTCATCTCATAAAACGGATTACCAGCCCTCGGCTTATCATCCTTGCAGAGCTGGCTAAGCTAGGCAAGCGCATGTCCGTCCGACAGCAAGCTCTAGCGACAGCACAGGTCTATCTACGGAGGTTCTATAACAAAGTCGAGATTCGCCGCACGAATCCATATCTGATCATTGCTACAGCACTGTATCTAGCGTGCAAAATGGAAGAGTGCCCACAGCATATTCGTGTAGTCATAAGCGAGTCACGTCAGCTATGGCCAAGTGAGATTGTCCTATCTACATAGAAAGCATCGGCTGAAAGGCAGTAGACCACTCTGTTATCACTGATGTATCCAAACTCGGCGAGTGTGAATTCTGGCTTATATCAGAGATCAACTCGCAAATGATCGTCCATCATCCATACCGTACCCTCAATGAACTGCAACCCATCCTTGAATTGAGTCAAGACGACAGTTCATCAGCCTGGTCTGTGATCAACGACCACTACCTGACAGATTTACCACTCTTGTTTCCTCCCCACATAATCGCTGTGACAGCGATTCTTTTTGCTATGACCATGAAGCCGACGCCGATAGGTTTCCAAGCTGCAGCTAATGCAGCTAATGCT
This sequence comes from Bacidia gigantensis, assembly GCF_019456465.1. Lineage (NCBI taxonomy): Eukaryota > Fungi > Ascomycota > Lecanoromycetes > Lecanorales > Ramalinaceae > Bacidia > Bacidia gigantensis. Next base: position 783,265 of record NW_025408606.1, read on the forward strand.
CTAGCTCATTCTGCGCCAGAAGAAAAGAATGCGCGCCTTGCTGCCTCACCCGCCGAGACTGACCAGCAATGGAAGATTCAGCAATTCATGACTTGGTTGGCGCAAGGCGACCTTGATCTTAAGGCGATCATCGATTGCACGCAGGAGATCATATCTTTGTACGATATCCTGGAGCACTACAGTGAAGCAACGTGCAAAGATCAAATTGCGCGCTGCGTGAGGGCTAGGGGCCTTGAAAAGTGAAATGCCAAGGCTGAAGTGGATCTCAATGTCTCAATATGAACCACGCTTCAATGAAATTATTGGTAGCACGAGAGGGTCGATTTTCGTGAATGGGCATGACAGTTTCCGATCCCTGCTGAAAATCATGCGTACCTTGCATCGGTTCCGTCCGAGCCCTGCATAGAAGCATTGGCAAGGCTCCGGGGGACTCAGACTTTTAATTGCGCAAAGGAAGACGATCACGCACTTTGCTAGCAACGGCAGCCCATGAGACAGATGTTCCTACCATAGGTTGGGCCCGCATGCAACGTCGATCCTAAGTGCTGGAAAAGGGAGAAGGTTTGCTAACTCTGTCGCAGAAAAGCAGAAATTTTCAAACGAACATGGGGCCCTGTGAGATTTATATTGAGTAGACCCTCAGATATGGGCGACTTGCCATTTGAAGTTGGGGGCTAATGCCCCTATGCGCCTCCACAACCCCATTCTCTTAGTACTTCTCTGGCTTCTTTCCTCCATTGCAGTTCCAATACTACCAAACTATACCGATCTTTTTGCCTCTCTGGGCGAATCTCCTTCACGAATACTCAACATACTGAAGAGCCTGTCAACCTTCCCCGAGCATGTCCACCACACCGAAGATTTGACATTTTACATCAACAAAGGATCACCCTACCCTGCTGGTCTGATCGCTCGATCGCTGTGGCATGTGCTTTCATCGGCTCGCCATCATCTCCAACATGCAAGTACCGCGACGGCAGCCAGTTCCAAGATGGCCAAAGTCATGCTACACTATAATCAGCTTCCTGCTTTTCACATAGATATATTGTACGGTCAAATCGAGTACGGCGACGTGATCGATCTTTGCGAGATACTAAGATCTCTAACCAGGGATAAGAATAATGATAGGCTTCCAGCATATGGTGGAATCGGATATAAATGGCATGGCTTCATCTACCGCAGAAACCATTATCTAACGCCAATTGGGTCCTTTTATTTTGACTAAAAGGGTGTTTAATAGTGTTTGCGAGGTTACGACTTCTTTCACGAATGCACGAACGAACCTCCTAATGTTGTACGAAGAATGACGTGTCTAATGTGTGGTGATGAAGATAATGGATTGGGCTCACACGTGCTCTTAGGCTTTGCAGAATCTCCGAGAATGTACTTGTGAACGTGATTCTTTCCAAAGAGATTATCCTATCAGTTGCAAATGCAAGACTACGATGTAGTCAAGGTTGGATGGCTGACCGGCACTTTCAAGCTAGCTGGACATTACCACATTATTCCTCAGATTTGGCATGGATCCTATGTACAGTGTATGTACTCTCATTGTCCAAAAATTCACAGTATGCTAGTCCCACTGGTCAAAACCTTGCCTTGTAACTTTTTTGTTGGGATATGAAAGCTATGTCTTCTGTGCAGTCTAACTTTCATCGGGTCCTAATCGGCAGTCAACCGGAATTGTCTTGTGATTTTGAGCGCGGTCTGTCGTACCGCAGAGTCTCTGGATTAACCGGACTTTTTACTATGGTTGGCAAGAAACCTAAAATATGAGTTGGAAAATTTCCTGATCAAGGATTAGCAAGCATCAAAAATCTCGGAGAAAGCTAGGCTTGCCTGAGCGCTGACTCGTTCTCCCGTGCAATGGCTGAGACTTGTCTTCATTGGCAGGTTGCCTGGCCCAAATGTCTTTCCCAGCCTCCCCAAAGGTCTCAACACCAAGATGAGCGCCGCATCCCAGCATCAGATAGGATGCTAACCAGGTTGGGCGATCAGGAAACGATAAGCTTGAACTTTCAGTACGCGGCTCAGAATCTTTATCGAAGTCTGCTTCCATAGAGCCTGCCTGACCCAGCAGCAGTTGCAGCCATTCCTCTGGGGGAAGACTTGTTAGATTTGTTGAGCAGTAGGTCTCCTGGCTTCCCATCAACAGATTAGGTGCTTGCGATTGTGATGACGCGACGGAAAGTACAACTTGCCCCCAAGGTAAGGTGTTGGAGGTAAGGCCTTTCTCACTTGATAGTAGCTTGCGGGCCCTGTGGATACACTGACTCTGAAGTTCCTCAAGCTTGGCCACAGTGAGCCGTGGAGGAGAAGACTCATATTCTGAAGACATGGCGTAGACTTCCTACCTTGTGCTCTCGAGATGAATGGCTGTACGCAAGGAGTCAACATGATTGGTATTCGAACGAAAGGAGAAGAAATAAAGAGAGAAGAAAAAGGTTAGTGCGGGCAGAAATATATGCAAGACAACATAATATCGGGCTCCTATGAATGCACCGTTCTATGTGGAGACGGGACGGGACATGATATGGCATACATTCCACAGATCGGGATAGCGGCGGTGTTGACAATGCAATTGGGGTATTGCAACTGATCAAGCGCAATGCACGCAGCCGATTTTCAGCCTTAGAGCATGGCTTCAATATGTCTGGTTGGATTTTCTCACAATCCGCCTTGGGTGCCGCTCTGTACAATAAACATTCGCCCTGAAGTGACTGCCCTTGGGTGCGGATGGCGACATGACAACAGCGAATGCCTGCAGAAGTGACAGTTCCTCGCCAGGCGGCCCGTCTTTTGACATACAGCTTTCATCCTACTACTGCAGCAGCTCAATCAGGCCAATCCAGGCATGCTACTGAAGTGCAGCAAGTCTGCAATTAGCTGACGCCTTCATGAGGCATTTACAGATACGCATGTGCATATGAGGACAAGGTGAAGGCTACGATGTTGAAGCATGTTAAATCTTCATCAGCGTTTTGTCACCTATCGCTGGGTCATCACTAGATGCCGAATAAAAAACGGAGACATTTGCACACTGGAAAGAGAGGCAACTTCTGATAAAGCCTGGGACATCAACTGGACTGAGAGAATGATTTAATCAGCGAGCCACCTCTTGCTCTACAACATGACGCAGGGCAAGAGGCAATCCAGCTTGAATTTCATTGCCTACTTGTTAGGGCAGAGGATTCCTAGACTTTGTGATAACACAGCTACCCCTGACGTATCTGACGTGTATACTATGCACGAGGTCGTGATCAGATTCCATATTGAGAATGATTCTCACTCCTGAAAGCCTTTCACCTGGCATCCAAAATATTCCATGAGCTTCTCTCCGGCACTTACGAGAACACCATAGTCCTGAATGCTGAGCTTCCCCAACATCCCACTTTCTGTTTCAATGAAGCACCGATATTCTTGTCGAGCATGGTAAACCGGATTTGGGCTCAAGATCCTACTACCTGGATGATCTGGTGGAAAATGGGCGAGCCGATGCTCTACGTTCTTTTCATGTCTATTCAGCCAACGAAGGGCGTGTGTTAATGCTCAGATGACCGGTAATGGTGTCCAGGCAACTCCTTTAGAGAGTCGAGATCAAAAACATATTGCACCTCCACAGCCGCCTTTCTGGCTTTCTTCAGCTCCTTAGCCCTGTCGTCACCGATAATCGACCTAAATGATATGAAGTGTTCTGGTGGCCTTTACACCCCTGTCCGCCCGTGTGGTCGAAATTCTACAACTTCATCACGCGATCGAATGTTCCGATCAGATTTCGGCGTAGGTTCTAGAGTGTGCCGAAGTCATGTCATCATTATACCACGAGAATGGGGAATCGTTCGGCAATAAAATACCTTGACGATACCACTTGATTTATTGACTCTTGTCACCATGAGCTGCTTGTTTTCAAATTTCGCACATTGGCCTCAAGTATTCCTCTCTTCGAAAGCCTTCTTGCAAGAGATGCATTGATACTCTGAGTAAGAACACAAGTTTTATATGATGATTGTTCCATTCGTAATGTAATACCCATGAAGTTTTTAAAATAATAGCAAATATAGGCTACTTCGTGATCGAATTTGAACGTGAAGGAATTTCTCTCAATTTTGTAGCAGCTTGAGATGACATCAATGCAGATGCTAGGCTAAAGGTACTGTCTCTAGAATGTGTGAGTTGCACTTGCTGCATCTTGGTAGCGGTGAATTTTGAAGCGCTTAGGCTTTCAAAACAATTGCTCGTCGTCCTACTTCGCGCCTTTGCCCTTAGCTTCTCCGTCTGCCAAACCTCTAATGTGTATTTTAATTTCGCCCTCGCCAACCGCTTCTTTCCCATCTTCAAAGCCTGGACATGTCGCTATGGCAAGGTACTTCCCATCACCGCTAAAGCCAAGCGCTGCGACACTGCTAGAGTATCGCTGATACTGCCGTATCCTTCTCTTCGCGAGTCCATCCCACAATGCCACAATGCCGTCCCCACCGCCTGAAGCAAAGGTGCCGTGAGTAGGATGAAAAGCCAGAGCATTGACGGGATACACAATATCACCCCCTTCATCTCCCTCTGGTGGATTTAATCGATGACACTTGAATGCGTATTTCCTTGCCTGCGATTCCGTAGATGGATCGAACCACTCTACTGCGACCCTGCCTTCAATTGACCCTGATGCGTAGCCGAGATCCGTGGGCATGCAAGACACTGCTCTCGTCATGAACTTCAAAGAAGATTCACGACGCTGCCATGGTTCCGGCTTGTCATTTGCTGCTAGTGAAGAGAGCTCGTAGATGTGCACAGTGCGTGCAGACATAGCAACAACCAACTTCGTGGCCGTGGTGGATAAGGAGAAAGGTTTATTCGGAAGCATGATCTTAAGTGGTTCTTGTGAAGTGTCGGTAAGACGGTGAACATGCAAAGTGCAGTCCCATGACGCGGAAATGAGAATGTTGTGTGAAGGAGAATACGCTACTGATCTTACGCCGGCGGCATGAGTAGACAGAAGCTTTTGGTCGGACGTCGTGAGGTCGATCCTGCGCGTGGTCAGCAAAGAGTCTCAGCAGCCTGATCATTGTTTGCGAACCTCCGACAGGCGTGGTCTACACCAGCTGTGTACGCAACATTCTCGTTCTCTCCAAAGCAAACGTCTAGCACTGGTGCGCGATGTTCGAATTTGCTCAGGAGCTGCCCACTGGGTGGAGCTGTATCATAGAGATACACGAACTTGTCCCAGGAAGAGACAAGCATGCGACTAGATTTTGGGGCGAATTTGACTGCCGATATGGCGTCTGTCGGAGGATCTGGAAGGTCATATTCTGTAGAGGATTGTTAGACTACTAGGCTTGAATCATTGGAGTCGCACTGCTCACGGACACTCATATTCGAGAAGAAAGTCTTGCTGGCCTTGGGTATTTGGAGGAGCAAAGATCAACATGCTACGCGCAACGGAGGGGGACTGACGGGCCTGAATGTGAACCATTGGAAGCAAATAGCAAACAATGACCGGATCAAAGTTTTGACGAAGTCCGGATCTCAACCCTTCCCTCACCTGGATTGGCAGCGAATTCTGAGCATTTACTGCTTGAGGAAGCACTCTTTCCAGTTGTGCAGAGGATCACTATGCCTTTTGCGCAATTAGTCATTGGTCCACCTGGTTCTGGAAAATCTACATATTGCGATGGAATGCACCAATTCTTGTCCACCATTGGTCGAAAATGCTCTGTGGTCAATCTGGACCCTGCAAATGACCACACGTCCTACGAAAGCGCCCTTGATATTAGGTCTCTGGTGACCTTAGACGAAGTGATGAACGACGAGAATCTGGGCCCTAACGGTGGCACGCTTTACGCACTGGAAGAGCTTGAGCACAACGTTGAATGGCTTGAGGAGGGACTGAAGGCGCTGGGGGAAGACTATGTACTTTTCGACTGTCCGGGGCAGGTGGAACTGTTCACGCATCATGACAGTCTGCGAAAGGTCTTCTATAGGCTACAGAAGCTTGGGTACAGAGTCCGCAGCTTTCCTCTCTCATGCTATTCAGGCACAACGGACTTTCTTCACTAACTTGTGGTTGGTCGAATAGCTAGTTGCATTACACCTGACAGACTCATTTTGTTTGACTCAGCCATCATTGTATCTTTCGACTCTTCTGCTGTCACTAAGAGCAATGCTCCAGATGGACCTTTCACATCTCAACATTTTGACTAAAATCGACAAGATCTCTAGCTACGGACCGCTGCCGTTCAATCTTGACTTCTACACCGAAGTTCAAGACCTATCATACATCTTACCCCATCTTGCTGCCGAGAACCCCATGCTGCGACATCCTAAGTTCGAGGGTCTCAACAATGCGGTCGTTGACCTGGTTGAAGATTTTGGGCTCGTTGGGTTCGAGACGCTGGCTGTGGAAGATAAGAAGAGTATGATGACACTTCTTCAAGCTATTGATCGAGCCAGTGGATACGCCTTCGGAGGTGCTGAGGGCGCGAATGACACGATCTGGCAAGTCGCGATGAGGGAAGGTCTGCCAGGAATGACCGTCTTCGATGTGCAAGAGAGGTGGATCGACAGGAAGGATGAGTTCGATGAGATCGAGAGGCAAGAGGCAGATAAAGCCCTGCAGGTCCAGCGTATGGCTCATCCTCTTGGCGGGGATGGTGGCATAGACTTTGATGATGGGCAGACGCCCGGTAGTGGGATAAAGGTCATAAGACGGAGCCCAAAATGATGACTTATTGGCCACATGCTTTTCTATGCCTCATCCTATCGGCACTCCAAGATCCTCGCTTTCGTCCGTGACTCCACCGTCATCTTCATCTTCCAAAGCCACATCTTCATCCACATCCTCACCTCGATCCTTTGCGATCCGTCTCCGCTTCCTCGGTCCATCGTCCGCCCGCACATGCACCTGAACAACTCCCACCGCTTCCTCTCCGCCCTCTTCATCTTGGTCATTACCAATCCTAGCCCTCCTGATCTCCTCCTTCGCTCTTCTCACAACCTCTTCCTCCGCCTTCCTGATGGTCCCACTACACCTAATAACCCTCATTACGCAAGGTTCTTCCTGTCCCTTGCCAGGCCTTCCCAGAGTAGTAATCCAAGTCAAAGCCGCCCACAATATTCGACAATGCGCTCTAGCGACCCTTATGATAGCTGTTGAGGTGGCCTGGGAAAAATAAACGATTTTCAAAGATGAAGCTATCAGACCGAGGCCGTAATCGCCATACATGTATTCCACAGAGGATTTCATGAGTCGGATGAGCTGGCCGCTGTCAACTGCTGATGGGGTTGGGCGATGATATTGGAGGACATTGGGAACAGAAGGTCGTGGGTCAGCGTAGTCCTTTGGTAACGAGGGGTAGAGAAAGTGGACGACGAGGTATCGATGCTTTATGCGGACCATTGTAGGACTACTAGGAATTCTAGGTCATGTTCTCATCCTAGCTCGGACACACTCGCAGACCTGTCACTTTCAGCCCTGGGGTAGGATTGAATGTGCGCAAATGTTGTACTGTAAGCGTCATTGTCAGAGCGTCCGATCTGATAGTGTTGGGGGTTGAAAATGTCTACGAGTACGCAAAGAAACGGTATTGACTCCATCTGCTTTCAGGCACGGGCCGGGAGGGAAGGGGCACCAAGGGGGCCCATCCCTAAGGGCCCGAGTTGTTCAACTTTTCTACCACTCACCGCCTTTCATATGAGAATAATTCCAATGTAAGAGTATCTAGACTATTAAACTTTGTTTTTGCAAGACTGAAAGACACACATTTAGTGGGAGTATTTTGATGTTAAAAACATACAGATTCGACAGATTCAGGCTTTGTAGGGGGATGCTTCAGCGTGAGCCTTTAGTGACCGCTTGGTCTTCTCCGCCTCCCAAGTTCGTCGTTGTAATTGGGAGGCGCAGGCTCGCCAGCAGCATCTTGAGGTGTGTTCCTTACCGCCATCTGCAACGGGTGGGTCCCTTGCGCATCACGTTCCCCGAGCACACTTGGAGGCTGTCCATCGCCGAATCTGGTATTCCCCAGAGCTGGAAATAACCGGTTTCGCCGCTCTCCTGCTTGTAGACGCACTTGATCAATAGGAGTATCAACGCCTCCAGCACGATTAATTGGTGGTCGCGGGCCCGGAACTCCAGCATGGTCATTATAGTCTCGCAGATTTATCGCATCTCGAGCCCGCATTCGTTGCTCTCGTAGCGCTCGCGCTTGTTCATGGTAGTCCCAATGCCCATCTTCTGGGCGGAAGCGTCCCCAATCAATACGTTCTTCGAGCCCCTCTTGAATCGGTAGGTTTTCTCTGAATCGATCTACTCTGCGACCAATTTGCTGTTGGAGAAAGGGGTTGGCCGGCAATGGTCCACCGTGTTGTCGGAGTCGAGCTGCTGTCCGGTCGAATTGCCGTTGAAGCTCCTCGCGAGCAGGAGCATGTTCCTCGAATCGAGCCTTCGTCTGCTTAAGCTGCTCCTGAAGACCATGAATATCTGGGATCAGAGTTCTGTCACGTGCCCTGTGTATGTCCAATTGCGGCTGGATGTCGTTCCCGTACGGTCTTTCTCCTACATTGTGGACTGGCATAGGGTTGAATCGGGCCTGGGGGAAATATTGCAGAGGCCGCAAATTTGGAGGGTTTGCCGGCTGAAAAGCCCTAACGTGTTGGGTCCAATAGTCAACTTCATTCAAGCCTGCATTGTAAAAAGGATTTCCACCCACTGGGTCCGCTACATTTCTCTGCTGCATGTCTCTTTCTGGCAGGACTTCATAACGAGGAACGGGGGGAGGAGGCTGGACGCGGGCATGAAGATAGTGGTGATGATGGTGATGATGTGGTTGACCAACGTTGTCTTGAGTCTCAACTTCCTTGGAGAATTTTATTCGTAGATCCTCTTCAGACAAGTCGGGATTTTCTTTCTGAATCTTCTCTATGGCAGCCTTGCCCGCTTCTGCGATTTGCTCGTCCTTACGAGTCTTGGTTTTATCATATAGCGGGCACTTTTTTCCTCCCACCTCGCCATCTGGAAACGGCACTTGGCCTTCGAAATGATTGTATCTATCCACCATGAGTACGCCATACTCCCAGCTAATAGAGCAACTCACTTCATTTGAGTTATATCTTGGCCACAGTAATCGCATATCACTAGAATAGTGAGCGGGATCAATTACATCAAAAAGTGTCATCGTATCCTACCGTTTGAACAGGTTGTGCAAGTCACCTTGTTACAGCCGTCTTCTTTGATAATTCGGACCTTACATTTAGGGCATGTTCGAATAAGAGCTTCGGTCCTGGCTTCTTCGATGAGATGACGTTCGTTGATGCCATTCTCTTTCCTATGCTCATCGCATGATAATGGGACGTGGGATCTGATGATTTTAGCTTTGTCTCAGCTGAAACATACATAGTTCATTGTCTACCGTTCTTTGCACATACGACATGTGACCTGCAAAGTGAGTCAAAACACCCTTCACAATCTCGTCAAGGAAAGGACTTACTTCTTTACAGTCTACGAAACCGCACCGAAACTCCTTGTCCTCTTCTATAGGAGGACAGATATGCCCATAATGACAGAAAGGACATGTGACAAAATCGGGCAAGTCTTCCATGGCGGCTCGAATAGCTGCCTGTTGCTCGAGGTCCTCAAGTTTCTCTACAATCTTGACGTCGAGAAATTTCGCCCGCTCTGCCCGGCTGAAGGTAGACTTGCAAACACTTCCATCCATACATTGCAGGCCATATTTGTTCACGCCGATGTCATTGTCTGCATTCATTCGAGCGCAATCGAAGCAAAAGAAATGCGGGATCTCTCCATTGCAATGAGTGATTGTCGAAATAGTTGCGTCATCAAAGCAGCAGGCACATTCCATCACATCTCCATTTCGTCTCTCGGCTTGTTCTTTGGCTACAATCTCTGCTGCTGCTCGGTTTTGCTCTACGCGCTTGTCTGAAGCTTGTCAGTTGTGGACAGAATAGAAAAGAGTAGCTAAGAAGCACAATTCCAAAGAACAATAATAATAGAGAGTGGCAACCCTTTCGAAGTACCACCATTGGAGTCATATGAAGTAGCCTTGAGACACTCGAGCTTATGAAGATATATCAAGGGGCAATTTCTCGGATAGGATACTTTAGAACTTGCATTTCTGAAGTAAAACTTACTGTTGTCCCTCTTCCGTCTCTGCCGGCTAGCTTCGATTTCTTCTTTCAACATGTCGTACTTATGACCTTCCCTTGTCATGTGTACCATCGAATCTTCAGAGCAGAGTCCCGCACAGTATCGACGAGACTTCAGCTTTACGTACGGTTTCTGTGCAATATCGTCGTATTCTCGTTCTGCCTTTGCGATTGCCACATGGGCACCGTAGAAATAGCCTTGTTCTTTGAATTGTGAGTCGATATACTTGGCTGGAACTAAGGGAAAGTCTTCCTGCAATGCCTTCTGACTAGGGGAGAAGGTTAGTTTCAGTGGACAACATTTGTGTCGCCCACCAAATTACTCGGAGATGGAGGGATCACATACGAAATTTTGGTATAGTCCCAGGTCTTGCTGATCAGGTCCTCACTTTTCCACCTTTTTGCCTCTTCAGCGTCGCCGCCTTGAGATTCTCTCTTCCGCTTCAATTGATTAGCTTCCTTTCTTCGATGTCGTTCTTTGGGGTAATTGCTGGAGTCTAGAATTTTTTCTATCAGCGTTTGCGAGGTCCCCGTGTCATGTGTAGCGTTGAATTCGTCTGAGTTGATGTGGCTCTCGTAGATTTCCCTCAGATAGTCGAGCGAGATGTCGGGGAAAACCTCTGTCACCTCCTGGAAGCAAAGCTCGGAAGCGACTGCTCGATCAATCTTCGTCTGCGATGCATCGTTTTCTCTATCTCTCACAGCGTGACACCTGTCTTCCGCATGTCGAGGACTACGAAGCCCTTCACCCGACAGTGAATCTTCATCGCTTGAAGTGTCAAGTTCAACAATGTCTGGTCCTTGCACCATGACAACAACTAGGTAATCAAGCAAAGTATTTACTCTGAAAATAAGAAATGGTGGCGCTCCGGGTAAGTAACGACTTGTGCAAGAGGAAGGAGGGAAAGAAGGTGTACAAGGGACAAATGATGTGACATTCTGAATACGCAGCCGTATTTTTACACATCACAGACAACAGGCGCGAATGTGACAAACAGAGTGAACCAAGAACGCATGAATGAAGTAGAGCAAAGATTGAATGTTTTATGTGTTGGACGTCGGACAAGGCTGTTTCGGCCGCTTCCAGTACCAGTCGTTTGTGAGAGGTAGCAGCCGGACAACGCCCCGGTAGTACGCAAGGGCTCCTGACACCGCTCTTGGACCCTGCGATTGTTATGATGCCGCCAAGCTGCAGCCATCCAGCCAGCCCATAGATCAAGCAAGCCCGTCTATCGTGAGGACTGAGTGAATGAGGGACATGACACAAGCGGCGAGGGCTCTGGTGGGTGGAATGGCGGCTAATCTCGGCATGATATGACGGTCACATTCTTCACCTCTTGTACACACAACTTATATGGACTAATCAATGTGTTCCACTACGGAGGATCAACCTCCCTTTGATCGCTGGGACTTCGATTTTCTCACATTCACGGTCTATCATCCGCCATGACGTCGAGCGAAGGCAGTCCACCCTCCTCGAAATCTCCTGACCTTGCGCTGGTGGAGCAGACTCCAGAAGAAAGAGAAAGGATTTGGAGACTCAACGGCGAATCCTGGAGCGGTCCTCTTTCGCCAGATCAATATGTCGGACGTGAGAAGCATTTGAGCAGACAACTACTCACGAAGAATGGTGGAGTCAATTATTGGATCCTTACCGATACTACCAAGCTACCAAATGAGCGCCCCATCTTCTCCAGCTGCGAGTCTTATAAAAAGAGGGCGCTGGTGAAGAGGCCAGATCGAGACGTCATGGATAGCATCAGCTATAGCATAGGAAGCGTTTTCTGCGACCCTAAATATAGGGGAAGGGGATACGCTAGAAGAATGATGGGTGAGCTGGGCAAAAAGCTCGACCATTGGAACCAATTGGGAGGACAAGAAACTAGCTTCACTGTTTTATACTCAGACATTGGGAAGGTAAGCAGAATACTTTCATCCAAGAGGCGATGAGATACTGATATGAGGAAGATCTTCTACACTAAGACTGGTTGGGAGCCCTTCGAATCAAGCCACATTACCCTACCTCCTAACCAAGAGTTCAATCTCAACCCCATGACGGATTTTGAGCTCTTATACGCCAGCGATCTTGAACTCTTATGTCAGACAGACGAGAGAAAGCTTCGCAAAGCTATGAGTACGCGCGAACCAGAGTCTGATACTGTTGTTGTCGCTCTCATACCCGATCTGGCAACGATCTCGTGGCTGCATGCTCGGGAAGAATATGTGGGCCTGGAGACGCGAGGGCGAGCACCGAAAGTCAAAGGCGCCTTAGTCCATAGTGACGGCGGACGTTTTTGGTGTATTTGGTCTCACTTCTTCAGCAAAACGGCAGAGGAAGGTAATGTTTTGAGCATTTTACGAATAGTGGCCGAAGACGAAGGCGGAGAGGTTCTAGCCGTGACAGATGGAAACTCGGCGGCTATGCCAGCTACGAACACAGATCCCGCGAATGTTTCTGGATTGAAGAAACTGCTGCAAGCTGCTCAATCTGAAGCTGCTAAATTGGCAATGAATGAAGTACAAATTTGGAACCCTAGCCATTGCGTGTTGGCAGCGGCAACAATCATCAATCCGCACATCCATGTCATTCAACGCGATCAAGACAGCATCGCTAGCCTTAGATGGCATGGCTCGAAATCGAAACCAGACACTATTAGCTGGATTGCCAACGAAAAATATAGCTGGTGCTGAAGCTTTGTCTTCATGCTTTTCGAAGGCAATAAGACGCTATTTAGTGGCTCACTGTCATGCTTTATTTCCTTGCAGCCTTGAATTTGTCGTGCCATCTTCGCGAACCTATGGCTCCCTTTGTGCTAATCGGGTCCTGTGAATTGTTAGACTCACCGCTAGCTTGCTTATCCCCAGAAACTATGGTTGATTTGGTTGGTCGAGAAAACTTGCCCTAACGCGAATTATGAGTCGAGATAGAAACGCAATTTTCGTTGAGCAGTACCTTAAGCAACTCCAGTTGGGCTTCGTTTCTCCACATCTCGGGAAGGAGATCTCGCCATTGTTGCATAAATTTTTCCAGTGGAACACTTGACGCCGCTTTTGATTGAACTTGGAGTGCAACATCGCCTATCCAGCGGATGGTGAGCAACTTGTCAAATACAACGGTTCCTGCAAAGCCTGATTAGCACAAGACGCTCACATATGCATTAAGCAACGTGCCACTATTATGAGTGTCCGGTCCGTTGCTCGTAAGTCGAGCTATGACAGCGTTGAGCAACGAATGAGGATGGCCGTCCTCCTCAGAAGACTCTTCTAAAGGAGCAGTAGGGATACATTCTCCTAGATCAAAGCCTCGCAGCGCCAGAGCAGTCAGTATCGATCTCCATAGATTGAGAAGTAAGTGAGCCCCAGGGCGCCAGAGTCCGCCATTTGCCTCGAAGACACAGAGTTCTTTCCATCCTGTTTCGAGCTCTCCATTTGAAAGCGGTAGACTCTCAAATAAGTCGCGCTTGTGAACATCAGTCGCGTGCTTTCCCCTGTTGACCTCATCCGCTTCCGAACCAGAGGTGCCATACAGTGGTAATCTCTCCTCCAGCAGCATTGTAGCGGAACCTGAGCATGGCAAGAGCTCCAAGGTGGTTGCACACGTTGCAATTGAGGTCACGCCCGGCAATGAAATAGCCTCAATATCTTCATTGTTGTGTGTCTCCGACGGCTGGATTAGGAAAACTGAGTTGGAAGATTGGACTTGGCGGATTTGGAATGTTCGACGAGAAGTACAAAGAACTGCGGTGGCCGCAATTTGGTCTTTCTCATTCGCTGAGCCAGCTGACTTAAGCCAAAAACTCTCCAGCATGTCAGCATAATTTAGATTGTCAGCTATTTGATTCCTACAACTCTGAATCGTTTGATGAGATGCCCTCTACTACATCTGTCGGCAGCTCTAAAAAGCGGACGGCCTCCTGAGTATTGCTCGTACTGAATGGTACATCATAGTCATGATAGGACGACATCTTTCGAGATTTATAAAATCAAAGGACGGTACCCTCGTTGGCTGAGTGGCTCAAATCAAAAGATGCTTTACTTTATGCATCCAGGGTCGGCTCGAGAAAATCACGCTGACCCGGGCTCTAGTATGGCCCGCCTCCCGTCACTAGCTTACCTAAGCCGATTTAGTTCTGGAGCGCGTCGGCGCGTTGCCCGAATAGTACATCCTGTTATCAAAACAACAAGCGAGGCATTGATTTGAGAAGGTGAGGAGAGGTAGGCACTGTTCCGTGAGCATGTGTGACTCGAGACTATCCGTGTACCTTGTAGATTAGCTTGCCTGCTCTCATTGCCTTACGAAGGAGTTCTCAACGTCACTTGCAGTCTCAGATCCGATCACACGCTTGACACCCGATGTCCGAACTTAGACACCATCCGCCTACATAGACCGTACGATCATACGAAATGGTTGTAGCAGCCGAAGACTACAGTTGGGTATTGTAACAAGCTCAAACGTCGGGCTCGACATCATGATTTACGTCAGTCCGCCACTGCCCGAGCTGGATCTCGAGCGATTGTCGTTATTCCACGTGAATGAACCAATACTTGGGGACTTTCCTTTCTTGACTTTCTATGGATCATCAACAACCGCCAACCTGACTCATAACAGCTCTCGAATTCAGGCTTACGTTTATTCCCTAGCGGGCTTTTACTCGTTTCCACGCTTGACTGTAGCTCCAACCTCCCCGCTTTACGCTGCAGTCAATCATCTTCCTAGCGAAATCCAGGGTGATGAGGTCGCCCGTGGTCTAGCTATTGCTTTACTCGCCTCTTTTGCAGCTATTCCGTGGACTACAAGGGCAGCTCTGAAAGAATTCGCTAACAGTCGTTATCCGCATGGCGTAGCACCAGCCATCTTCGATGAAATGCATGCTGCGCATCTTGCAACCGGCATGGTTCAAATTGGCAATGCTCGAGAAGTATGGGACTACTTCACTTCTGCTTTGAAGGCTCGAACAATATCATGGACTGATGTCGACGTTATATTGCCCGTAGGATCTATTCATCACGTCCCAAAATCTGACGAAGGCGAATCAATTTTGGATGAGAATGGCTTGCCATGTCTTGATTATGAGAGTTTTGCTCCGTTCATTGAGACCCTCGGCAGTTCAGCTTTCCTCCCAACAACAAAGCTACAACGAGCACCCTCCAGGCATAATGTCCATAGTAGGTCGAGAAACATGTCCAAAGAAGATAAAGTGGCCCTCCGTCGTGAGATGTGCGAGCTCTCTGATACAGAAAGCAATTATCTCGCTAGAATTCGCGAGCTGCTTGGAAGGATCGCGTGTGATTCGTATAGTACGGGTGGATCGTGGCCGTCCTCCGTCGCCCGGAACCTCCAATCTATGTACGAGGTTAATGAATCTTTCTATCAAGATATCCAAACAGTTCTGGATACTACCGAGTGCGACGCTATAAAAGACATCGAAGGTGAAATGGTGGGATCCCCTGGAATTCCCATTACAGTCACTCAGAATCGAAAGCGCGACTACACAGGTGCCCTGTTGTTAGCAAAGTCGATTTTAAAATGGTTTCCACATTTCATTCGGCCATACCATGATTACCTCAATGCTAGCGCGGATCTGTCGGCTGCTCTCTCCAGGTTGTCAAGCCGGGTGCCTCCAGGCTCCCAGGAAAAGCAATCCGAACTTGGTGAGCAGTATTTGCGGTCACTTCTCATTGAGCCAGTTCAGCGCCTACCACGGTACACTCTCTTCATAGACAAAATGCTCTCACTGCTGCCAGCCTCACACACCGC
Source organism: Bacidia gigantensis (assembly GCF_019456465.1). NCBI lineage: Eukaryota > Fungi > Ascomycota > Lecanoromycetes > Lecanorales > Ramalinaceae > Bacidia > Bacidia gigantensis. The sequence continues at coordinate 799,175 of NW_025408606.1, forward strand.
TCGACCTAATTTGCTAAAAGCCAAAGACACGATTGCTGATATCTGCGCTCTGGATCATGGCGGAAAGGGAGGCAACAACCATCTTTTGGCAAATTTGCAGAAGTCTGTCAATGGGTGGCCTCGCTCACTCAAGCCATTAGGCCGTTTGATAACGGCAGTAGACGCTGTAGAGTTGAGACTCCCATTTAACCACGCCGTTGATGGTCTGTCCTGCATAATGATACTCTTTGCGGGCAAGCTAGTTCTCATACGCCAATTAAAAGACGATTCAATGTCAGCACGCGCCTTCCTCGCCCGCTTAGAGCAATCTCATAATGTCGTGAGCAACATTCGGCAAGACCCAGAGCCAGCAAACGATCTAGAATTTGGGGCGGTGTATGATTTGGACTGTCTTCAAATCACCGAGTCTGCCGACAGTCATTTGATATATCTCGCAGACATTCCTTTAACGCCATTGTTGCCGCATGAAACATTGACGATCACCACACAGGTATTCTCACTCAAAGCACCATACCATGGGAAGACAGCACGATTTGCGGAGGAGATAGTGAAAGCAAGAATTGAAGACAGAATTCCCTTGAGTGTCAGAGATAGTGAACATTGGTCCCTCAGACGCATTGAGGCAAACAAAACCAATCTCGGAATACTAGCCATTATAACAGAGAACAATATCGACCGGAGTCTACACCGCCAACACACTTTGGGCAAGGTACGATTGAACGTTGTCGATGAGATGGCTCAGAAAATGACCCCGATTCCTGTTGGTGGAGCGAGTGTATCCGGCCAGTTAAGCGTCCGCAACAATCATGAGGCCATCCTAGAAGTCGAAAGCTCTGACGGATCTCGCTATAAAGATTCTTGTATGGCTGAAGGTTTCGGGGGTCTTCTAAGAAATCGTCGTAGGTTGCCATCTCGAAAGTTGTACCGTGCTGATCTAGTCAGTGGAGCAACTACTATCGTCACCAAGCAGTCAATCTGTACTGCAACAAATCTCATTTAATGCTCAGATCTTGGGTGGCCTCCCACTAGGCTCGCTCAAAAGAACCAAACATAAAGCTTTTCGACCAAAGTCTCCGGTTAAAATGCTCTCAAGCATTCTTGGAGGCGTTTCAAGCCAGTCCAGCGCGCCGCAAGGACCTCGGTCAAGAGGCCCTACTATCGAAGATGCTCCACGTCTGTCGCCACCTGAAATGGTCGATGAGGGGCTTTCCACCAAAGTACAGACGGTAGTGTCGCCTGTGAAGCAGCTAAAATCGATCTCTAAAAACCAGGAAAACGTCAAGACTTCTTTACAGCTTCTAGAAGACACTTTCTCGGCCTACATCCTTGCCCTTCGCTCTCGGTGTGGCAATGTAGTCGGCAAAATTCTCCAAACTCGTGCTTCAGCCGACGAACTCCGTGTCAACGAGCTATACAATTCTCTTATCGAGGAGCCAAGTAGCCTTGAAATCACGGCTGTAATGTCAGTCGACGTCCTCTTCGCCGCTTTTGAGAAATTCTTGCGGTATGCCTGGAAGGAGCGCATGGGGCCCCTCTTGGCCCCGAGTACACTTAAAGAATTACAAGCCTCTTTTGACTCGGAGAACCCTGTCACTTTTGCGCAGAACTTCAAGCATTCCCTAGATGAGATGTCACCCCAAAATCAACGAGCCTTTGCGGCTGTGGTGAGACTTCTCTCAGACTTGCTCGATGCTTCGGGCAACGATGGTGATCGTGGTATCTTGATTGCGAGCTTCGCCGAAGCTTTGGTCCTTGTCGGCAATTCTCATGATTACATCATGCTCCTAGATCGCTTAGTTGAGGACTACGATATACTGTTTGAGCACATTCTTGAGCCTGGAGCAAGCAGCACTTCTGCTACTAGTTCTTTGAATCGCACGACGTCCTTCAACACGAGCTCTTTGACTTCGAATGCCTCATCGCTGCGTAGAAGATTGGGGTTGGGAGCAAACCTGACGCGTGAAAACAGTAAGAGTGAAACCGAATCGAAGGTTGCATCTATCTGGCGAACATTGAGCAAGAATTCGAAGAGCGCCGGTGACTTGGCTCCCTTTACAAGCTTGTCCAAACAATCACTGGTCAGGTCTAGATCAACTGATAGAGACTCACGAATGGGCCCTCCCTCTCGTCCTGTGTCGCGTGACCGACCAACGACCTCAGGCTCCATTGGATCTGAAGGTCAACGCTCTCGGCCTATCAGCTCTCATACGAATGCTAGCGGTCTCAGTAACATTTCAGAAGATGTGGTTCACAAAGCAGCCTCAGTGCTGAAAAAGAAAAGGCGCAGTTCTTTTTCGGATTTACATACTTTGAGAGAAACAGAGCTAAGATCGATTGCGCCCTTGCAGCTACAATACCCAGAAGCAACACGATCTGTGATTGAGAACTCGGACGCACCGATCATGATTGGATCTCAAGCACATAAGGAAGCTCAGGACAAGCCAAGAAACAGACGCTCACCTCAAAGATCTAGTATTCCTCGTCCCATTTCCCCCAATCAGAAGGAAAACTCGCCACTGCAGGGCCGAAAGGTCGGAAAAACTACGGACACTGACCTGGGTGCCATCACTATAACAAGCCATAGTCCCAATAAAGCCAATAACTCACAAGTCTGTAGCCCACCTCCAAGAGCAGGCTTGAGCGAGCGTTCCTGGCCGCCCAACGCTAATATCCCTCCCTCAGTCCCCCAAAAGTCACCACCAAAAATGCGTCTTCAGAGCCCTCGAAAAATCCGGCAACGGCTGAGCCAGGAACAAGGGGTGACCATTACCACAGCGCCTAGTCTTCAAGCTGAAATGGACAAGATTGGTCAGGAGCTCTCGGCCATGAGCCGACCAGGCTCCTCGGGTCAAAATCCAGTTGCGAGGTCAGGCCAGAAGGATATTCAAGATATGTCAGCTCGGATAAATGCACTGGATAAGCAATTGAAGGTGTTTGTTGCAAAAAGCATCAAGGCATCACCACCTGCAGCGCCTGACCAACTTCTAGTCAGCGAGACGAAGATCAAAAGGTTGGACGCGCTGTATAAAGAAGCGAATGCAGAGAACGAAGCCCTCTATGATCGTTTTAATGACGAGCTAGGAAGAGTCCTTGCTCGAGTGAAGAAAGGGGAGGGCGTCGCAGAGCTGAAAGCCAAGCTGACAGAAACCCAAGATGAGGTCAATAAATTAAGAGCGGAGAATGCAAAACTCAAGAGGGATTCTGTGAATGTGAATGGTCGATAGCGATATACGACCAACAGCATTCAAAGTCGTTGAGGATTTTTGTGTATGATATTTGCCTCTTGCTTAGCCTCTGCCGGCTGCAATCCAGTAAGTTTTCATGAATGGGACGATCAGCGTCGCAGGAACGCACGCTATACATTGATACGAGAGCGTAGAATTATCGATAGTTACAGCAGTGCTTATGTATACGATTAGAAGGATAGCGCTAAAAGTACATATCAATACAGAAGAACAGGCCAAAATGCTTCCAGGTAATGAAACGTCCACCAACCAATACCGCGCTCAAATATCGCGCTGCTCAGGGATAAAACCTACTCCTCGTTGTGTTCCATCTGAAATGCCAGTCCCTCCGAATCTTCTGCTAAAATAGTCTGTGCCATGTTCCTGGCTATGTGTAGTCTCGCCTCTTTCTTGCTCCCCTGCCGGCTAAGATTTTTCCCACCAGGATTTCCTTAGAACCTCCCTTGTTCTCCGCTCCTAAGACCTTGAACTTCCTTGATGATCTCCCGGAACCCTTCTTCAAGTGAGTTCATCCGCGCTAGCACAAGTTTGCTGATACGATCTTGATCTTCCTGTTCTTCTTGCTTTTGAGCGGCCCGTCGCGCCTTCATACCTGCTTTCGCATATTCCAATTGAGTGGCGAAACTAGCAGGAACGACCCCTGTATTCATGAAGCCGCCCTCGATAGCCTTGTTATCGCCAATGTCGGAACCGAGTTCGAAAGCTGTAAGCGATGAACGACGGTGACCTCGACCGTGCTTAGGTAATGACAACATCCCCGCTAGGTCAGGGACAGAATGAAAAGCGGTACGAGGAGGCATGATCGGTCGCGGTATGGCCTTTCCGATATGCTTTGGGGTATGTCGCCCGCTCGAGGTGGAAAGCCTGTTCGGGGTTGCTACACCAGTAGCTCTACCAGATTTGAAGGGCATTTTCCGCCGTGTAGAAGAGCTACTAGAAGAAGTTCGTTGCGCGGGAGGGTCATACACAACAGTGGTTGTGGAAGGCATGCGACTGTGGTGCCGGATCTGTCTTGGTGGCGTTCCTTTCTTACTGTTGAGTGCTGAAGTTTGAGGGGATGAAGATTGTACATAATTAGATGGAGTGACGGGTGAGAAGAATCGAGTGACTCGAGTGGGCGTCGCTGGGCGTTCCGGTAAATCGCTTCCGCCATCTTGTCGCAAAGTGGCTCTCCTATCTATTCCAGGGCGGCTACTGCTTCTGGGGTCAAGCGTGATGAGATCCTCTTCCTCATTCGTAACCAACTCGTCATCACCATCTGCTTCTGTCTCCATCACGTCAGCTACGGGAGCTCTCGGAACGCCAGAAGTCTGCCTGCCAGGAAGGAGAAATGATCGACTTGAGCCTCGTGCTAGGAATTCTTCAGGATCCGAGACAACGGATATTGTTGCTGCTTCTGTGAGATCTCTCGTGCTCTCACCCTGCCTTCTCCGCATAGCCAACTGTGAGCGACGATGCACGACATCACGTGCTTCTAGCCTATCTAGAATGCGTTGATCTTGTTCCATAGGAGGATGGACAGTGCCGTTAGGATCCATGCTCGACATCCAGTGGCTTACTACATTACTGTTATTGCGCGGCTTTTGGCTCCTCTGGGTCTCTCGTATTGTTTCATCTTTGAATGGCCTCCGAAAGACCTCCTCGAGAGCTTTATCTTTGTGAAAGGTGGCCACTGATGCTTCACGAACTCGACCTTGTCTTGGACTAAAAATATGCAAACCTCCTGTTGCGCTGTCAAAAGTCTTGTTGCTCGGCTTTGAGCGACCTCGATCCTGGACTAGATCCATGCCTTCAAACAGCGTTCCCCGTAATATTGTACGTTCATAGGCATATATGACGAACAGAATGGGGAAATGTGTAGCCTTTATGACTGTCCGATTGATCCGAACATATTGCCGAAAGGGAAGTAGGTATCTCAAAGGGGTGAGTAACCACGCTATCACGTTAGTTGGCGCAACGTATGAAAATAACGCGTCAGACTTGACCATTGAAATGGTGTTGACGGCTAGTAGAAATTGATGCCTAGATTGGAGAGGACAAATGTTAAGGTGGATCCTTTCAACGACGTGCAAGAGGTATGATACGTAACTTACTCTTCATTGGCGTTCTGAACAATTGCCATGAACGAGTTGGTAAGTACCGTGATTAGAATTGTAATAATCAAGAAATGACACAATATCAAGAATCTGAAGATGTTGTCAGTGCTGATCCTTCACACCGCGGAAAATGAGTTGTTATGTTGAGGCGACGTAGACTGACATGGTCATGATGGTCTTGCCTAACATATTGTACGTTGGCCATATTTCCCATGCAGCTGTAAGTACCCATTAGTCATGCAACTGACGAGGCTGCGAACGTAGTCTCACCTGGCGTGAACCCCATCAAAATCTGAAACAAGATATACGCAACAGACGGTGCGTCGTAACCGTCTCCCGTGCCAAAGGATAGTGTAAAAGCAACGAAGAAACCGCTACAGCTTATAATGATCAAAATGAAAACTGCTACTAGGTTCATAGCCATCATTCGAAAGGCGATCAGTAGCTGCGAGAAATAACGGTAGTGATCGAGGACAGAAAAAAGTCGAGGGAACAGCAGCACCCCGTTAGCAGCAAGAAAGTCGTACCCTAGATCGGCGATCTCGTTCTTTCGACCATCAGGCATGATAATACCGTACAGTCGCAAGCAGTAATAGCAGACTAACAAGAACAGGATACCTAAGTCAAAGGTGTTCCAGAAGCTCATGATGTATAGGCTAAAGCCTTGCTCATTGAAGCCGACAACCTCGTCAAGTAGGAAACCCGCACTCCAGATCCAAAATAGAACCTCAAGAGCCGATATTGAAAGAGAGCGCTCGATGAGTACAGCCAAGTAAAGACCTAAAAGAATCGCGAATGAGCAGGTAGACAAAAATTGCCGGTACCTTGGGACTCGTAGGCGAGACAGTTTAAATAATGACGCTTGCCGAGGATCGTAAAGTGTCACGGATCGTCGCACTGCAAATGCTGTGGGTGGACGGTGTTCTCTTTGCTTAGCGGGCTGCAAGTGATCCTCAGATGCTTGAAGAGTCGGGGCGCCTGACCTGAACTTTCCATAGCCTCTGTTCTGATTAGGAGTCACCTTGACTGGTGCTCTATGAAGAGTGTCCGCAGAATGGTGGAAGACAATATTGCCTGCCCAGATTGCCTCAAGTTGTTGGACTACGAGTGGATGGGCAAGGAAACGTTTAGCTTGTGCACGGATAGCAACTTCCAGCGTAGAAATTCGAGCAGCTCGCGGATGAGTCTTAGCCTTTTGCGATTGATCCCAGTTTGGGCCGGGCGTCATGGGGCCATCATCTGAAGCCATTCCTTGCAAAGGGTAGAAATCGTATGATAGAGCATCTATCAAGATATCTTCAGCATTGCAGAAGGGGCCGTCAAGCTTTCTGAGCCTGCTTACCAATCTGTTGCTGTTAGCTTGAATCAGAAAACGTTGAACCGCAACTTACGAGCTCTCGATCCGTGAACTCTCGAAGCAACCTGATAGCAAGAAGCTCGGTGACCAAAGCTCTGGTTTTACTGACTCCACTATTGCCAGGATTGGTTTGTACTTCCTTCGAGAATTGCAGACAATTTGACATCAGGGCATACAAAGTAGCTTTGGAAAAATGCGAAGTCCGGACCTGTTGCTGAATTGGTTTGATAAGGAATTGGGAAATCTGCGGCGATCGAAGCTGGTCCCAGGAGAGTGTAGTCTCACAACGGATAACGATCAAAAGACGAAGCGTGTGCGTAACATTATAGACTGGCAAGGCATCTATGCGGTAGAAATTAGGTACAGCTCGAGACGGACGTCAACCATGGCTTGCAGACCCAAATGTTCGGCAGAGAAGATAGGGAGCAAAGGTGATTGTTCTCCTGGGCTATCCACATCGTCACTTTCATCGCTATCTTGGCCGTCCTCTTCGTCATCGCTCGGCTCTTTTGTTCGTCTTGTGGAGCCGGGTGAAAAGCCTTCCATGAAGCGGGCAGCAGGACGCCGTCGTTGCTCCAAAGTGGCTCGACGAGCGGCGATTGGGGAGGCCCCAAAAGGATAGCTAGGTGAAGAGGACGATGGCTCACGTTGAGGCTCCTTTACTCCTGTCGGAAACATTATACTCTTCATGATTGCAGAGACGCCTCTCGATGCTGGTCGGGCTAGTCGAATCCACAAAGTAGTGGGAGAGTCATAGCATCTCAATCTCAGGCTACGTCGCTATTGCGAGTTGTATTCTCATCGCGGCTTTGCATTAAGATCCGAATGCGGAGCTCCCTGCCAGCGGCCTCAGCGCATTCCTCATGTAATCGTCATTGTTCGTAGCTTCCGTCACGTGGCAGTCAACAAACGCGTGCGGACTGGACCCCTAGAAGACTCGCTCCGCTAAGCGGCGAACGGCTCAACTCAATCCCAGAGCTGCGGAGCCGACATACGTATTTCTGATCATGTACGCGCAGCTTGTAGACTGAACCATTGGGAGATCCCATTTCTTCACCTGTGGACCTCGGCTTTCCTTTCTCATGACGACTGGATTGCAGCATAGGATCGACTCTACAGAAAATGCTGCTTATCCTCCCCCAAATATATCATCTCACTGCCTCTTAGACCACGGTAAACACTGTCTTTGCTAAATCAAGCGTATGGTGCAGTGCAAGATGAGTCTAACAATGTCTCACACTCTCCCTCTTCTTCCTTTACCTCAAGGATCCGTCCTGCTACCTGGCATCACCCTTCGTATACCTGTATCTGGTCGCTCGGATATACCTGCACTCCTATCCGCCATATCTTCGAAAGACAAGCGCCCCAAACAGGATGCTCGGAACAGAACAGTTGGCTGCGTGCCCATCACTTCTCCGCTCTTGCGGGCTGATGGCTTCCCTTTGCCTGAGAATGATCTCGACGAGACTCGGGCTTCACAGATAGGAGACGTTGCAAATCCCAGTCAAATCGATCATCGGAGGTTGTTCATGTATGGAACAGTTGCTAAGATAATGGGGGTTCAAGGGAAAGGAGCCGACGATTTGGCATTGATTGTGGAGGGCGCCAGACGTTTTAGGATTGACAGATTTGTTCAAATGAGGCCATACTTTGCGGCTGAAATTGCATACATCGACGAGGAGCATGGTAAGCATAGGTTTCAGCGATTTTGGGGATCATATCTAATGGAGCTGGCGTACAAGAAACGAAGGAAATCGAGGGAGACGGCCAACAGACAAACGCCATGGCCTTTGATAAGCTGAAAGATTTATCTCTAGAGCTGCTTGGTCTTATTAGAATGACAACCTTGTTTCCCGGATCTCCAACAGCGTTGTCGCCTTTCCTGACGCGCAGGCTAGAGCTCTTCGTGATAAGGAAAGAAATACATGATGCAGGAGTCCTCGCGGATTTCATGGCAAACGTTGTTGATGCATCTCTCGAGGACAGGTTACGTGTGCTGGCTTCGATAGTTGTGCGCGAAAGAATGGAATTGATGATAGAGCTACTGACAAGTCAAGTTGAGAGCATGAAGGCAAACAACAAGATCATAATCACAACTACCAAGCTGTCGCCGAGAAATAGTGAACCCAATGATACCAACCAGAGAGACAAGGAGGCTCTTTTACGGAAGTTCTTCAGTGGTCTTGGTGGCTTCAATCCAGCCAGTCTGGCATCGCCAGGACCCGGGGATGCAGGAGCCGGAGACGAACCCAACGAAGTGGAAGAGTTGAAGACAAAGATTGAGAAGGCCAAATTGAGCCCGGAAGCTCTCAAAGTCGCAGAGCGAGAGCTCAAACGGCTCAAGAAAATGAATCCTGCACAAGCAGAATACGGAGTCTGCCGAACGTACATAGAGACGCTGTCTGAGATACCGTGGACACTTGGCACACGTGATAAGCTAGGTCCCGATACGTTGGCGATAGCACGCAAGCAGCTTGATGACGATCATTACGGGTTGCAGAAGATCAAAAAGCGGTTGCTAGAATACTTGGCCGTGCTTCGGCTCAAACAAGCTGTCAATGACGAAATTGATGCTCAACTGGGGAAAGCAAAAGCCGAAAGCTTGCCGACTGAAAGCAATGGTGATATCTCAAGCGTTCAGGTTGACCAGTATCCAGCTGATGTTCAAATTCTCCTCTCGAGGCGTCGTGTGGACAAATCTCCCATTCTTCTTCTTGTTGGTCCACCCGGCACTGGTAAAACAAGTCTCGCAAAGTCAATTGCTACTGCTTTGGGCCGGAAATTTCACCGCATATCTCTTGGAGGTGTCCGCGATGAGGCAGAGATTCGGGGACACAGAAGGACTTATGTCGCTGCAATGCCAGGTATGATTGTAAGTGGGTTGAGGAAGGTTGGAGTCAACAACCCAGTATTTCTACTTGACGAGATCGACAAAATCGGTGGTGGTAGCTTTCACGGCGACCCATCAGCGGCAATGCTTGAGGTACTCGATCCGGAGCAAAACCATACTTTCAATGATCATTATGTCAACGTCCCTCTTGACCTTAGTAAAGTCCTCTTCATCGCCACCGCAAACACTCTCGACACGATCCCTGCACCTCTGCTCGATCGAATGGAGACTATATCTTTGAGTGGCTACACTACCATAGAGAAACGTCACATTGCCAAACAACATCTCATTCCAAGGCAGATCATTTTGAACGGCCTTAATTCTGAACAGGTCCACCTTCCCGATGATGTTGTCGATGCGATCATAACCCAATACACGAGAGAATCAGGTGTCCGAAATCTTGAAAGGGAATTAGGATCTGTGTGTCGCTACAAAGCAGTCGAATTCTCTGATGCTAAAGATACATCTTCATTTCAAAACTACGATCCAACCGTTTCAACTCTCGACCTAGAGGAAATTCTTGGCATAGAGCGCTTCGACGATGAGATAGCGGAGAAAAGATCTGTGCCAGGGATTGTAACAGGTCTTGTCGCATACAGCACCGGCGGCCAAGGTAGTATCCTCTTTATTGAGGTTGCTGACATGCCAGGTTCAGGGCGTGTGCAATTGACTGGGAAGCTTGGGGAGGTGCTCAAAGAGAGCGTTGAGGTTGCGTTGACGTGGGTGAAGGCACATGCACTTCAGCTTGGTCTGACGGATGACGCATCTGAGGATATCATGCACAATCGTAGCATACACGTGCACTGTCCAAGTGGTGGTATCCCTAAGGATGGACCGTCGGCTGGACTGAGCCACGCAATCGCTCTGATATCTCTGTTTAGCGGCAGGAGCGTCCCTCCTGAGATCGCTATGACTGGGGAGATTAGCCTTCGAGGGAGAGTCATGCCAGTGGGGGGTATCAAGGAAAAGCTCATTGGGGCAATGCGCGCTGGGGTCAAGACGGTGCTCCTTCCCAACCTTAATCGGAAGGATTTGAAGGACATACCGCAGGAAGTCAAGGATGGCTTGGAGATCATACATGTGGAACGTATATGGGAGGCCATGAGGCTTATCTGGCCAGACGCGCACTGGCCTGGAGAGCAGCCTATTCCAGCAATTGAGAGCAGGCTTTGAAGAGACAGATCATTGGTGAGAGCAAGCTCATATAGAGTGGGTTTTATAATATTGATTTGTTGATTAGTTGTGCAGCAAGCTATCCAAGAACACGAGGTAGGAACAGAGGCATATGCCAAGCCGTGTAAGGCTGAGCTAGGCCTAATTGGGCGATCCGAGCTCTTGGAGGCCGTGCTAACAATTGACCAATTATTATTCTAGGCTATCATTTGTGCGAGTTTATGAGCGACTGAGCCCTGGCTATCTCATCAAATCGTGCCTCAGGACATTCCTGTACCACCAGCACCTCACCGATAGGCCCTTGCTGGATACCTTCAGATGACGGCTAATAAATGATCTTGAACCTGTTCACTAGTCCCCGGATCCGGTACCTTTTTAGGCAAGATTAGAGAATCTTGAGGAGTGGGGGCGGGGTGAATGTTTCCGCCTAACAGTCATCGTAGGCTCTCATTAGTTCCGACAAGCGTTGGGAATATGATTGATCAGTCTCTAAGCGAAGCTTTGTGGGACTGGTCTTCAACATTGGGACCCTCTTACTCTTTCCTTACCTTACGCACTTGGGAATCGCCATGAGTCACATTGGAAAATGACGTGCTTCCCTATGAATGGACGACCGACTTATCAGCCTGACAGTCTCTTCTAAGCATACGAATGGCGTCAATCAGTGCAAATGATGGACGAAGGTTTACTTTTCAAAGAAAGTCTTCCTCTTACCTGCAAGCCGTATCTTGAAGACCTTCCGAGCCAAATCTGTTATGGCTGCGGGGGACAATCAAGACTTACGTGGACCATCTGCAGTGGATCACGTTGCAGAAGAAATATCGAAGTTAGGGCCGGAGCATCCTCCAACAGCGGAGGCCAGTACCAATGTCTCAATGGTGAGATCCTACAGGAAACCGGTCGTCTCAGCGGTAGCTCCGTTAGGCCCTGGAATGCCAGAAACCACGCGACCATCCACCGAGCTGGACAGAAAAGAAGCAATGCACGAGGAAAGAGCGCTTCTACTGGACAACAACATTACACCCCCAAATGTCGGGAACGCCTATCAACAAGTTTGGGCATTTTGAAAAGCATCAAGAACGTCGTCGGCTTCAAGGGAGACATAGATTCACTGCCAGACGAAGAGGCGCCTGTCCAAAGTCACGACTTGCCAACTGAGGGGGCCCCGTTGCTAACTCCGTCATCCGGAGGGAAGTCTTCGCAGCAGGAACTTCATCAGAAGTGGGAAGACGCTGTCCTAGAAGGCAGGATCCTGACGACATGGCAGCTGGAAACCAAAACATTGAGCAAATCCTCAGCCCCTTTAGTCCTGGCCTTCTTTCTTGAATACTCCTTGACTGTGGCAAGCATATTCACCGTGGGCCATATCGGAAAGGTTGAGCTTGGAGCCGTCGCTTTGGCAAGTATGACTGCCAATATCACTGGTTTTGGTATTTACAACGGCCTTGCTACTGCGCTGGATACACTCTGCCCGCAGGCCTGGGGATCTGGAAGGAAAAAGCTTGTGGGCTTACAGACTCAAAGGATGGTATTCTTCCTTTGGACCATTACCATTCCTATTGGTGTCGTATGGATGTGCGCCGATTTGATTCTCATGAGGATAGTGCCGGATAGAGATGTTGCAGTATTGGCAGGTAGATATCTGAAGATCCTGATTCTCGGCGCTCCAGGTTACAGCTTTTTTGAGAGCACCAAACGATATTTACAAGCTCAAGGACTCTTCTCTGCACCTTTCTATATCCTGCTTGTCTGTGCACCTCTGAACGCTTTCATGCACTGGCTATTTGTATGGGTACGCTATTGACATCCTATATGCATTCTTATCTGCCATTTTGCCATTCTGGAAATGGTCAAACCCTCCGAACGTATTTAGGATGCATCTAATACGGCTTTGCAGAAATTCAATTGGGGCTTCAATGGAGCTCCGATCGCAGTGGTGATCACGGACATCCTACTAGCTACAAGTACCCTTGCCTACATTGTATTTCGTGTGGGGCTTGAGTGCTGGCCCGGATTTTCAAAGCGAGGTACTTCAATCCACGTCCATGATCGCTTCGAAATTGCACTTTGGCTCACCTTGTATAGCGTTCCAAAATTGGAGGCCCATGATTCAGCTCGCCATCCCTGGATTTCTCATGGTGGAAGCAGAAATTGCTGCCTTCGAATTACTAAGTCTATTCTCGTCGTTCCTGGGGACTAGCTATTTGGCTGCAGAAAGCGTGCTCTTTACTCTCGGAGCATTGACATTTCAGACTCCGTTCTCGGTATCAGTTTCCGCGTCCAATCGAATCGCCAGCTTGATCGGTGCCAGCCTTCCTGACGCTGCGAAGACCTCAGCGAGAGTGACAGGCGTCATGGCAGTCATAGTTGGCGTTACCAATGCAATGTTGATGATAAGCCTGCGTGATATTCTTCCTAGCCTCTTCACCAATGATGCTGAGGTCATAACATTGATCGCCCAGCTGATACCCGTGATGGCAGCTTTTCAGCTGTTCGATGCAGTGGCATGTTGTTGTAACGGCATATTACGTGGTCTGGGGAGACAAAAGGTTGGAGGCTACGTACAAGTCACCGCGTACTATGCTGTGGCTATACCCATCAGTCTGAGCACAGCTTTCGGTCTGGATTGGCGATTGTACGGACTCTGGGCGGGTGTCTCCGTTGCCCTCTTCTTGGTTAGCTGTGTGGAAATCATTTTCCTCTACAGAACAGACTGGGAGAAAAGCGTGGAGGATGCAAAGTCTAGGAATGAAAACGGTTGAATTGTATGAGCCACAAGAAGTGTATGAACCTCAAAGTATAGCGACATAGACCACAGACGTCCTAGTACCGGATCTGATATCTTTCGTTAATTTCGCATGTCTTCTTCGCCATTTGATCGTGCCATCGTAAGATCATATCAATACTGCATTACGTAGTAGCGTCACACTCGAGACACATCAAATTTCTATTCCTTTCGGTACTTGAGAGCTTGATATCAAGTCTTAGAGGCCTTGGTCTCACAACCTGCGCTCTTGCATTAGCCCATCAAGTAGCAAGACCCGTACCATCTTCTCATGGACATCTCATCTCACTTTTCTCGGCATCTTTTGTGCGAAAGATTGCCGTAGAAATTCCTAGATTCCTCCACCACTTCGGCCTGGGGAAACGCTAAAGCCTTTTCCGAGGGTCCCATCACTCTTGTCGCCATTTCCTTCGCCTTCTTGTGACCCAGATCCAGAAGCTTTCTGCGCCCGCTTAGCGAAGGCGGTCCTCGATTTCAGACCTAGATAGAAAGCGCCACTGCCACAGATTGCCAGGACCGAGAGGCTTGAGGGCCGGGTAAGAGCTGATGTGAGGTGTGACGACATGAAGCCGATTGCTGGAAGAGAATGAGTAGTCAATTGCTCAATTGCGGGGCCATTGCAACAGCAAGGGCCTTGTATTAGAAGACTCTTGTTGAGGCTAAGACTCGAATCAAAGACTCGAGGCGGTCGGTATGTAAAGTGTTCCTCAATATGCTCAATATGGAGGCTCGAGGCTCCCAGCACAGACCACGCTTTTCCTATTAGAGCTAAAGATCACGTGTCTCAATGCACCCTTTTAAAGTCGACGCAATTTAGAACGCTCGACATTGTTCGTCTATGATCGTAAGAGCTACTTGATGGTAGTTCTGAGAATCCCGTTTATCATTTGTCTTGTCTGACACGTCCCATTTTTCTCGGGTCAGGCGCGCCGCGTCATTTCTCCAGATCATCACCTTCTTCTTTTCCTTTTCCTCTTCCTTTTCTTTTTTCCGACACGTCAGCCTTTCATTGACAATCTGTTTAATCTCGATTCGGTGTGAAAATACACGGTGTCTCTTTCAGGACTCGCCCCGCTCGTCAATCGTGAAGCTAAAGTAGCAAACAGCTGTTGCATTTGCGACTCACCGCATTGCGCACCAGGCAGCCATCCCAGCCGGCTATACGTAAGGCTGAGCTGAAGGCCATCACTCCCACCACTCCACTCCCCATGTTATCTTTCCCTCAGGTCCCTCTTTAGTCTCTCGTAGTGACTTGTCGCTTTTTGCCTCTCCATATGACCGTCCACGGTTCCTGAGGCCAGGACCTAGTGCCCCGACACGCAAATATTCCATTGGGAGGCTTGACACTTGGCAATTGACTCATCTTCAACGTTCCTCACCTTTTATCCTTCCTTCACCCTTCACAACGTAAATTCTTTCATATCTTGTTCATCTCATAATCAGAATACGCCACTCGGTCTTCTCATTTTGTCAATGGCTATTAGCACACACTGGTAAGGACTACCCGTAGTAGACTTCAAACCAGAGCACATGCTCAACAAAGCCTCGTACCAACGACATCCCCGCTTCACACGACCTAGGCGCATTTCCGATAGTCGTCTACTTCAAAGCGCATAAGTCACATGAGTCTCACATTGTGGAGGACGTTATGGCATCCTTCGACGATCTACCACTACAGAGAGCGCTGCAGCATTCCTTTGCCGATAAGCCAATACATACAACAGTTCAGCAAACTACGGATGAATCCGTCGTGATGGGGGGCAAAGAAACGACTACCTCAGACACACTCATACCACCAGTAAGTTCGGGAGCGCAAGGAAACCAGCCGTCAAGTCCACCTCAGCGCTATACGATTGACGATTGCATAAACGACATGAAACACCGCCACACGTTGACTTTGCCTGATATCAATGACGCCGAAGGTGATACCTGGGTGTTCATCGACCCTCCCTCAAGGCAGCCCGAACAAACTGAAGCAGACCTCGAGCGCTACGCGATCCATCTTGCTAAACCTTTTCTGATGAAGAGCGAGAAACTCATCCACGCATCGCCAATGTTCAAGGAAATGCTAGGATCTACCAGGCAGTTTCGTACTATCCGGCGGCGTGGGCTCGTCAACAAGCTGCCCAATTTTGTGAAGTTCGTCTTAGATCTCACCCCACCAGCTGAAGGTGAAGACGCCGTTTATCTCACGGCTAGCTTATGTTGTTCTGAAGGCATCAGGTTCTGGTACCAAGCTTCAGAGATTTGGAATGTCTCAGATTCAATGGTAGGCGGTAAAGACGAATATTCTGCTACTCGAGCCATCGAATCTCCCTCTAGTGGTTCTCCACTTGAGTACTCACCCATTCGGCATCGATCCGCAATAGAACGTGTGCTGGCAGCTATTCAAGGGGTAAATTACCATTTAGACTCTGCCGTCAAAGTCTGGACGACCATCATTGTTGCCGACTACTTTGGAATCACAAGTCGTACGTGCACGGACCTCACAGACTCGATTGTAACTTGGTTGCGTGCTGAACCGAATTCACATTTCATTGAAGTAAATCCTGAGGCAACTTTGCGCATCGCCACCGCGATACAAAACGAAGATCTTGCGCGCGATGCTTTCGCCATTCTAGTAGGGGAAGAGGCCCTAGATTCTATAGCTAGACGGCATGAAAGACAACACACTACATTTGGCCGCAGGAAAGATGAGTTGCCAGAGATGTGGCTTCAACCTATTGAATATGCTAGCAAGTCTTTGGTTGAACGGACTGCACACGACTTTGAAAAATTACGACTGCAAGAAAATTCGGTTTGGTTCGATGACCTCCCTTCAATCAAACGTCTCAATAACTTTGCCGATCCTGAGCTTCAGAGACTTGCGATTGAACTCAAAGATAGGCTCAAGGAACGAGTGACAATGCAAATTGATGACGGCCTGACTGCGCCACTTACAGCTGCAGAGACAGGATTTGTGCCCAGGAAGGGCGTGCACATACTACCTCGCCAGACATCATTGAAAGTTGTGAGCGGCCTTAGACATCAGGAACGTATCCTTTCTCGTGACTTCTGGAACAGGCTACGGGATGAGACAAGAATAACGTCAACGGGCTATGTTACTCCCTACAGGCCTTACCTTCAAGGGGCAGGTGCTAATGAAAGAGCGGCGAGCGATGCCGAATCTCGGAGGATGTTGATGAGCATGGTGAAGGTAATCGTGAGAAATGGGCAAGACCATCTTGAATATCTGCACAGGCTTCATTCTTTTGTGCAAGGCGATGGAGCAACGACCACGAGTGGCAGCGATGAGAGAAATGCGGACGATGACAAAGACATGATGGATGAAATGGTCGAATTATACCCATTGCTTGGAAACGACCTTCCAAACAGAGACACAAAGCCAAACTTCAGGGGAATTGAAGAAGCGGAAAGGCCATCACATCTCGAGGTCCCTTGGATCAAGACACTCGAATATGGATCTCATCCACTAGAGTCGCCTGTTGCAATTTCGAACCTCAAAATACAAACCCCAGCATGGGACATTGACGAACGCAAAGACCTGAAAGACTTGAACGGAGAATTCCGAAGTCCAACATTTTTCGACCTCGAAACCTTTGCATTCGAGGTTTCATTGCACTTGATTTCTGTCGCTGAAGGAAAATTAGCCCTGGCTGATATTACGACTCGTCGTTTCCCGTACCTCCCTGAATTAATCGGCACGCTCACAAGCCTGAGTGATAGTGAATGGAGATACTTGCCCATGTGGGCTGGTGGCTTTGACGATGGCACTGGTGCGGTCTTCTCAGACGATCCCACGGAAGCAATTCCCGATGCGGCATTCTCTACTCCCGGACCATCTGTGCATACAGGAGATAGTACTTACTCAGCAAGTAGCTTTGGTGACTTCGACATATTGAGTGAGGCAGGCTCTAGCAAGTCATTCAACACTTCTACGGCTGTAGGTGACGGACACACAGATCAACTATTCAGACACAAGACGTATGCTGTCAGCAGTATGTCATCTGGTACTGACAACAATTCAATTGTCGACATAGCAGAAGAAGATGAGGAGACGAAGGCCATACGTGAGGTCAAGGCGATGGAAGCAATGGAGGCCCTCGAAGCAGAATCAAGAGAAACGGAACATCGGCAGCATGCAGAAACGACAAGGGAAATAAGCTACGACGATATGTTTTTCTGCGAAGGGGATGATCAGGAGCTGGAGGACGATTCTGATAGCGATACTACTGAGCGAGGGGATGATTTCGACGACCTGGGTGACTATTCCAATACTTTCGATCTAGCGCTTCGGACGATGAAAACCTAAGTGGGCAACCCGGATGAAGGCAGGAAGGGTAGTGGAGCGGAAGGATATCAGCGATGAAATGGTGACGAGGGCCAAACTTTTCATTTTGCTTCTTAATGCTTCATCATACGTTCAAGTACGGCTTTCAACCTCGTCCTCGACCTTTTTTATGCCGGCCCGCCGTTTTCTCCCTTCTCTTTTCCTTATCCTTCCTCAGCTTCCGCACCGCGTCGGTACCCCTTGTCTCCCCTTCATCACCACCTTTTCGACCTCCTATATTAATTGCTGTCCCTGCCCTACCAGCTTCCTTCGCTTTCTCCACTTTCTTCCGCTTCTTGTAAAAGTCATCACGATATTTGTCCGCCTCCATAGGCGCCCTCTCACTCCTATGCCTGAAGCTCTTTCCGGACCCAAAATTCCCCCTACGCACGCCAGCTAGACGCTTTGGAAACGCAGTTTCTGCCTCCCCAACTCTTGGCATCTTAGCGACTTTATTCGCCTTCTTCCATGCCTCAAACCTCCCACTGCGGAAACTGGCGGCAATCTTCTGCCCAGACTCTGACCGAATAAACCTCTTACTTTCCCGATCCCCTTTCCTATCATTACCGACGTCCACGTATTTTTTAGCTTTCTTGTCCCAGCGTTTCTGACGGCTCGGCTCGCCAATGCCGCGGCCTTCGTCTGTTACAAGATCCATTGTTGCGCCTTGGGCGGCGATGAGGAAATTGTTAACGTCACCGGTGGAAGTCGGTTGTTGGACAGCATAGGCGCGGTCTTCGGCCAGATTCGTGCTTGTGGGGGTATAGGCCATGAAGAAATCAGATTGGGGATCGGAATTTGTGGACTTGGAGTGTCGGCTGGTGTATGTATTCGAGATGGTGACTTGGAGGTCGTCCTCAGACGCGGAGCCGGTATCTACATCGATGACTGAATCTGGAGACTGCTCTGCTGCATCAATGTCTCTAGACAGCTGTACAGAAGATGAGCGCTTCTCATTGTCTGACAGTGCTTCAGGATCCACTGAGGGTATGGAGTCTTGCTTCCTACTTTGGTGCGTACCAACTGTCGCACGTCTTCTGCGCATGATCTGCGCAGCTGCGTCCTTTTGGCCTTTTCTCCCAATTTCGAACACTGTTTCCGTCGGCCGGAACCCACTCACACGAGCAATCATTTCTGCCCGTTCCGCTTCTCCGTCGTCAGTATGGTCAAAGAACAGAGGATGTAACGCGCTCCAAGGTTTGGACGACGCCATCGTCTTCGCCCTGCGAGCACTTTCGGCTGATGCGGCAGGTCTCGACCGAAGATAAAGCTTTTCACCCCTAAGGGCAACAGACCTCAAAGCCCGTAAATCAGACTGTTCATCGAGCAATTTCGTCACCCATTCGCAATTGCTTTCAAGCTTGTGTTTCGCAAGACTTCCAATGACCACATCATCTGAATAGCTTGGCACCGTCCTGTTCTCCGTCCCCAGGACAAGGCGTTTTCCGAGAAAGAGCTGTAGATCCAACAAGTATGGAGCCTCGGACGTCTGGATGAGACTGAAGCTCCAGCCTTTTTGTCCTGCGCGAGCAGTGCGGCCAACTCGGTGCACGAAAATCTTCGATTGGGCAGGAAAGTCGTAATTCACTACATTAGCAAGGACTGGTATGTCTATGCCCCGGGCTGCTACGTCCGTTACGACTAGGATGTCTGTCGTGCCTGTGCGAAAGTCTTGAACCTGCATCTTTCGTGCAGTCTGATCTAATGATCCGTAGGCAATGGAGACAGCGAAGCCGGACTCGCGTAAAAGCGCTGCTACATACTCAACGTGATGCTTTGTTGCGGTAAAGATGATCGTTGAATGCTCACTAGGAGCTTCGTGCTGATCCGTAGCTTCTGATTTGCCTCGTTTCCTCTTCTTAGTATTCTTGGACGGTTTAATGTCCTCAATGCGGACATCGTTTGGAGCTCCAGTAGGCATTTTGATGACATCGTGCAAGATATGAAGCAATGCGCCCTCCTTATCAGCACTTTTCATGGTGAAAAACGCACTCTGCAAATCCGATGATATCTTACTTTCTGCGTCCAAGCGGATCAGAGTCGGCTCTTGCAGTCCAGCCCTAGCAAATTCCACGAGCGACTTAGGTAGCGTTGCGGAGAACAATAATGTTTGTCTTGACTGTGGTAAAGCATGCAAAATCTCGATCAATTGTGTAGCAAAGCCCATTTCGAAAAGCCGATCGGCTTCGTCGAAAACCACATATCGTACAGACGAAAGATCAAGACCCATCTCTACCTTCAGGTGTAAGAATCTACCGGGTGTGGCGATGACAACATCAGGATTTGACGACATGGACCCAAATTGCTCTTCTAACGAGTCTCCCCCGACAAGTAGAATGCTTTTCAGATCGGTACCTCCGCCAAGCGCTTTTACCACTTTCAGTGTCTGAAG
Source organism: Bacidia gigantensis (assembly GCF_019456465.1). Classification (NCBI taxonomy): domain Eukaryota; kingdom Fungi; phylum Ascomycota; class Lecanoromycetes; order Lecanorales; family Ramalinaceae; genus Bacidia; species Bacidia gigantensis. Next base: position 819,443 of record NW_025408606.1, read on the forward strand.
AGCCAGCTCTCTTGAAGGTGACAGCACCAAAGCCCGAGCACCTACCTTTGCACTATGACTTTTCAGCTTTTCGATCATAGGAACCACAAAAGCGGCTGTCTTGCCGGACCCTGTCCGTGCCATACCAACGACATCTCTCCCATCAAGTATAATTGGAATAGTCTTGCGCTGAATGGGAGTTGGCACGGAAAATCCTTTCTTAGAAATGGCTTTGAGGAGATTCGCACTCAGGCCCATTGCTTGAAAACCTCCTCCTTTCTTGACGGTCTTCCCTTTCAAATGTGAACTCTTTCGATTTGCAGCTGCAAGAGACCCAGCAATGAAGTCAGCGTCATCTGACTCGCTTCCTTCAAGGTCAAATGTGCCATTTTCGACCTGTTGTTTCCCACTGGATTTCAAGTCTACTGCATTTTTCGAGTCTTTCGGGACGTCATAATGGGACAGAGAGGCCGTGATATCTAATCCATTCTCCGAACCCACTGGCGAGAGGGGCCGCCGACCCATGTTGTTGCCGCCTGTCAATCACGAAATGATTGCGTTCTAAATTCAAAGCCTCAAGATTTTGCCGATTCGGACTTCAACCGGAATTAAGGCTAATTTTAGCGTGCATCATCTACACGACTACCGACGCGTAGTAAATATTAGCATTAAATCACTGCAGCCTGAGAGATGAAGTTTTCAGCCTCTTTGATCTCTCGATGTACATGACGGGGCAAGAAATTCAATGCGACAAAACTGTACGGAATTTACGCCAGCTAGAGAGAAGGAGTTCACTACTTCGCATCAAGGCCCAACAGACTTGTAACTCGCAACGATGAGTAAGTCTTTCTTCCATCTTTGACAACCTGAAACATTGAAGTCGTCAGATGTCGGGTATGGTGGAGGGTACTCCACCACATCATATGGTGCTCAGGGCGCGGCAGATGGTGGGGGATTTGTAGGGGGTTCCCAAGGCGGGAGTCAAGGGGCAGGCAGGGTCACTTCTAGCATTGCACCATCGAGCTCATATGTTGATGGCAAGATAGGGCACTCATGGAAAGGACACCCTTCGCCCAGTGACTATAAAACAAATTATAGATGCCGATCAACCACACACAGACGCAGAGTTCAAGATTGATGACGTCGAAATTGCACAGGCAGGAGCACATCTTCACCCTCACCCCAAAATTGAAGGCTGATGAGCGGCTATGCAGATCGCCTTTGTTGGTCAGATTCGTAACATCTCTACGCAAACCACCAATATTACATACAAGCTTGATGATGGCACAGGGACGATCGAAGTTAAACAGTGGGTGGACGCTGACACACAAAATAATATGGACATCGATGGGGGAAAAGTGCAATCGGACTCATCAAAACCGAAGCTTACAGAGAACGAGTGGGCCAAGGTATGGGGAAAGCTGAAGCAGTTCAACAACAGGCGACATGTGGGAGCTCATGTCATCCGGCCGGTCACTGACAAAATGGATTTAACGTATCATTTGCTTGAGGCAACCTATGTACATCTCTATTTCTCTCGTGGGCCATTGGATCAAGTCAAGCAAGAGCCAGGCAGTGGCGTCAACGGGGCCAGCAATTACGGAGCGGGAGGCGACATGGGTGGCCAACAGCTCCCAAGTATGACACCAAATGCGCGGAGAGTCTTCCAAGCTCTGAAGACGAGCCCACAGAATAACGAGGGGTTACATGTACAAAATGTGGCCGCTATCTGTTCCATGAATGTCGCAGACGTAATGAAGGCTGGAGAGGAATTGCTAAGCAACAGTCTGATCTTCACGACAGTAGACGACAGTACATGGGCTATACTTGAGTTTTGAGGTAAGAGCATGAATAATGTTCCGAATCAGTGACATGAACATCTGAAGCTTATCGCATGAGCGGTTCAGAAAGCCTGTAACTTCCGTCTTGCTGTGACCGTTAAGCTCCCGCTTTGATCTGCCCCATCCCCTCCTGTTCTTCAAACCCGTCCTCCACTTCCGTCGTTCTCCCTGCATTTTCCCTTAACAGCTTCTGCGCTTTCCTCCTCAAGCTCCCAAAATCCTTCGGCCACTTTTTGCTCCTCCCTTCCCTGTCCCTCCACGCGTCCTCTACCTTCATCAGCTTAGCCTCCAGGCCATCCTTTCCCCAGGGACTCTTATCCATGGGTATCTTGGGCCATAGGAAGGGTCCCTGGCCCAGACCGCTCTCGGTACTGTTTCCTTCCTTCCTCGCCAATTCTACCGTCATCTTCTTACGTGATTGCGGGCGATACCATCGTCGCTGGCCTCGAACCCCCTTTTCGCTGATCTTGCTCTGAATGACGTAAGAGCGAACGCTGAGGACGCGGAGGTTGTAGAGATTGTAGAGATAGTCTTTCAAATCGAGCTTGTTGAGCCAGAGTGGCACCATGAAGGAAGCATAATTGGCTGGGAGGAAAGGGGAGGGGCGGATTAGGGCGAGGACGAAGTTGGGCCTGCGGTGCAGAAAACGGTCAGCTTCGTGATTTCAGGGAAGTACTCATCGCCAGTGTATCATATATGCAGCGCAAGAGCTGAAGCAAACAGCACATTTACAATTGAGAAGTGGATGCGTACGTACAGAAAGACTTGCTTCTCGCCCTTTGGGAGAGTAAATCGGTTGGGCGAAAGCGGTCGCTGCGGGAATGGGGACGGTGTTTTTAGACGCGCCGGATTGAACTTGGGCAGAGCAGGTTTTAAAGAAGGCTTGACGGCATGTATGGCGTTAGGAAAGGACATAATATGGTTGTATTCGCAAACGAGAACAGTTTCGCAGGAAAATGCAAATAGAGGCCAATATTTTGGAGCGTTCTGATTGGCGGTGGGGAGGTCTGCACCGGGCATCGAGAGGGGAAATGGAACCATGGCCACGATTTAAAGTATTGAGCTCCACCCAAGCTCGTTGTCTGCCACAGCTCTCGATCATATTGTGCAACTGTGAGAAGGCAATTCGTTGAATAAGAAGTGTATACGAGTGCCTTCTTAGAAATCGGAACCTGGAGGTCAGCTTTTGATGAGCAGCTTCAATCTTGGCTCCTGAGCTTGCCTCATTCGCGACGACATGTCAATATCCCGGTGAAGAAAGGCATGATCTACCTCAAACTGGTGCAGATTCCAATCAAAAGCTTTCATTCACAAGCTTGATATAGCCTGAGGTCCATACTCCCGCTATGATCTGGCGGGAATAGAAGGTTCGGGTTCAATCTACCTCACTGCCGAGCCTGTCTGGGCGGAATGAGAAGTGCGGAGTAGCGTTCTAGGCCTCCTTCCCTACAACTCCGACTGCTACGAGCAGGTGCCAACTGCCAAACTGCTAGTTTGAATTTCAATAATCTTTGAATAATCAAACTAATCGATCCCTATTCACACCATGGCCCGTCAGAGCTTAGCATGCACCATATTCAGTCTAACTTAAGCCAACCTTTTCCCTTCTGGCTCCGCATCTCAGCTGAGTCAGCTCTCACGGATTCAGAAACGCCCATGGCAAGCCACATGCAAAATCTGCCAGCTGAACATCCCGAAGCTAGAATATAGCGAGTTAGCAACAGCCTCGGATCATCTCTTAGAGTCTCATGATTCTTATCGCTAAGATTGTTGTCTGAGTGGACACGGTCTTGCCACCGCTGCTAGCCTCTTCTCAGCATCATGATTGACCAAATCGAGAGCTTCTGCCAGCCCTGGTACACTGGGCCCTGGGCCAAAACGCGCGACCATCAAATCAGTCGGGACTCTGTCTCAGCGTAGCCTCACATGATTGGCCTCGAGCGTTTATGCTCAATGGTCTAAAAGCAAAATCATGGGTGGATCTCTTGAAATGGGGGTCGGCATACTGGTCACGAATCAGCTTCCCTTTGCTTTGGACACTTCTCAGCTTCTGGTGTTCCTATACCTGTTCCTACAGCCTTTCAACTATCCCCATCAAATTTCTTCGCAGGCCGATTTCCCGTCTGGAAAGAAGCACCTTTCAGAAATAGACTGTGGGCTTTCGCCATCCATTAACATTGCTAGCATACATCATGGGTCCGAAAGTCCCAGACAGTGTTCCCGACGAGCATGGACGAAATCTCAAAATCGACAAAGATACGCCGACTCCAAATCGTCTCGTACTGTGCTTGGATGGCACTGGAAATTCTTTCCAGGGTAATCCTTCGGACACCAACATAGTGAAGCTGATGGACATGTTCGATCGTTCCGCCCCTCATCAAATGCACTACTATCAGCGTAAGCCCGAGAATTCTTACAGCTCAGATCCAACTCATGTTTCACCCGTTTGCTGATGGTTATAATGCCTTCAGCCGGCATAGGCACATACACGACAACCGGCTCGGTCAACCAGGGCGTCTTTGGGCGAATGAAAAACTCCATATCCCAGACAATTGATTCTGGATTAGCCACCTCCTTCGATGCTCACGTCATAGCTGGGTACCGATTTCTCATGCGATATTACAGAACAGGTGATCGGATTTACATCTTTGGCTTTTCCAGAGGTGCTTTCACCGCACGCTTCCTCTCACGCATGATCTCCCACGTCGGCCTACTTTCGATGGGCAATGAAGAGATGGTACCTTTTGCATATAAGGTCTATCAAGATTACGAAATGGGCCTTGATAATCCGGAGCCGACGGCGGAGCAGCTGAAACAAAATTACGAGAGAGGCACAAATGGCAGAGCTTACATGGAGAGATTCAGAGACTCATTCTGTCGCCATGGTACAGATGACGGCGTAAAGGTTCACTTTCTTGGACTCTTCGATACCGTGAGCTCGGTAGGTACGTTTGATGTACCTTTCACGGCTGTGCCCCACTTGCCCGAGGTGGAAGGCACCGCTGAGCATGTCCGCCACGCTGTGGCAATCGATGAACGTCGTGTCAAGTTCAAGGCAGCCCTTCTCGCGCAAGATAAAGAGAGTCTCAAAAGCAAGGGAGAGGATATCAAGGAGGTATGGTTCCCTGGTAATCATGGCGATATTGGTGGTGGTTGGCCAGCTGAAGAAGTGGAACCTCAAAAATCGCCGGGCTTCTGGGAGCGACTTAAGAAAGCCTTTTCCAAAGCCTCTAAATCCCCAGCACGGCCTCCAACGGATCCAGAACAGGACAAATTTCAGCTTAGCGACATTGCGTTGAAGTGGATGATTGATGAGCTTGATGGTTTACCCGAGAACATTGACCACCTGCAATGGAATATTGAGAACAAGAGAAGTTTCCTTAACCGCTACAATGCACCAGAGCACCGCTCTCAATCCATCAGGGCGCTTATGCACGACACCATGAAAATTGGTGGAGGATCGTCATTTGGCAACACTTTGATGTGGAAGATCATGGGTATGTCGCCTCACATTTGCATCGCTTCCTATTTCCACAGTGTTGCTCTATCATGATGATTCCGAAGCGACCCCTCTATCCTCGATTTTCCTTGCTTGGTTCAACGATCACGCGCTGACCGCACAATAGAATATCTTCCGTTTATCAAGCGTTGGGAGCTTGATAGTGGTACGTGGCAGTATACGGCTTCGCCGCTTAATAAGGGCGGCAGGCGTGATGTCCCCATAGGTGCCGTCTTCCACCATTCTCTGATAGAGCGGTTGGCACTGTTCGAGAAGACTTACAGACCGTTAAATTTTATCGGCAAAGGCAAAAGTGCACACCATCACTGGCATCTGGAGGACGTCAAGAGAGAGCCTGTGGAGAATGGCGATCCGAGGCCAAAAGAAGGGCCGTTTCTTGTAGCTCTGGGTAATCAAAAGAGGAAGGTCAGAGACGCCAATACCCTGGAGGTGGTCAAGGGTGACGACGATGAGGTGACCATGGAGCCGGTAGAAGAAGCGGATAAGCTTTATGAGTTGATCATCCCTTAGAGTGTCGAGTCTGAAGCTTTCACGGTAAGTTCGGAATCACACGTTCATGGTATGGTATCGTGCTAGTGATGTTTGTTCTTAGCCTTTGGATATATTTCAAGTTAGGCACAGACTGGTGTGGTTCGGTATGGGAATATTCAGAAGGAAAAACACAATCGCACATTTCTTCTGTTCAGGACCGTTTGATGTTGAGGATGAGCCAACTAGCACTTGGCGGGATGTGATTCCTTGGACTCCTTTTTACGGCTCTCCGCGCTACAACTCTTTCACGTGTATTTTTCGACCAGCGAGTGCTAATTCTCGCGAATGACATACCTCGATCCCAATCGCACCATTTCTGTATGACATGTTGACATGAGATTGAAGCCTAAAACAAGGGTATATACTTGTATCATGGTACCACCAGCAAAGTCTAACGATTCGAGGAGCCTGTCTATACTGATTTCATTTCTGAACCTGCATCCGTGAGAAGAAACTCCTCTCCTAGATCAAGAACTTGTCTCCGCCTTGTCTTTTCGCCCTCAAAGCTATCTTCGTTTTCTCGAAGTCTCTACCCTTGATTGCAGTCTAAGAGTCCTTCGGTAGTTGTGACGAGGACGCATTCGTGGAACCACGAGGAGTGAATCTGTCCAGGCACGCAGAAGACAGCCGACCTTGCGCACCAGCCGAGACTCGGTATAATGGGGTTTCTGTCAAATTTCCCAGTCCTGAGTAAAAAATTTATAGACATTTTGCCTCTAATCCCGTCCATTTGATTTCTGCAACGCAAGGCTTAGGATCCCCCTTCTTGGTTTAATTATTTTCTGCCTCCCTACACTCAAAAAGCGCCGGAAGTATAGCCTTTCTTCTTTTCTCCACCAAGCTGCTGAAAATCACGCCTATGAATATCTCTGCGAAGAATATTTACATCTCTCTAAATATCGGTCATGGTTTCCGCCAGGCAGAGTTATCATCCCCTAACCTCACGGTTCACTATAGACGCGTTGGCTGCATTGATTAGGACGAAAAATGCCTTTAGCAATAATACTTGTCACAAAGTAAGGCTTACAATTTGGTAGAACAAGGATGGCGTGGGCGGAGGGTCCGACAAGACGGAGACTAGGTGTATTAAATACGAGACTTCGAAGCAGGATTTTATGAACTGACTTGCCTACTGTTGCTTGTGTCTGTAAGACTTGTGCGGTTGGGTTGGGTGGCTAGTGGGAAAGAAGGGAAGGAAAGTTGCAAGATGCTGTGGCGGTCTTGGCTGACGGAAGAGAAAGGAACGATATTTTCTCCACCATATAGTGAGTCCTTAGTTGTCCGACGGCTCACGCCTGGTGACACTCAATTGGATCTTCATTGATAGTATACTGAAGTTTGCTTGGGCTCTAACCGAAGCTTTTATTCATCTTGATTTTTAGTATACTTGTGGATATGACCAGATATCCAATCCTCATCAGCCTATCACAAGATAGCTTCTATGTGCATTCACAACATTGTATTCATGATCGAAAGAAAGAGAAAAACTTAGCCTCCTTGATGGGCTGGGATATCTTTCCTGTATACCAAAGAACCTTTGCAATCTCCCGCTCTTTCCAGTGGAAATATTTGATTTACAGCACTCAACTGTCTCTCCATCAAAGACGACTACTCGTCATCGCTTTGGCGTGTGATGTACTTCGGCGAACATCGGCATACTGTTGCTGCCGTCACTGCCGAGTCGTTGTCTTCCCTCCTGCGGCCGTTGAAGACTTGCTTTCCGACCAACGAACTTTCCCAACTTTCCTCCAGCACTTGAGCCATGATTGGTCAGGCCAGCTGCCAAGTGGCCCATCTTCACGGGCAAATTTTTTGCGTCTTTGTCTCCGGATGCAGCGTTCAGGCCATTGGCGCTGACATAATCACTCCTCCTTGGTATCTCAGGCTTGCCAATCATCGACCGGAAGAGGTTCATGACAGCAGTTTGCGAAGTGATGATGTACACACAGCAATTCAAGAAACCTTGTAAAGGAAGAACGAGAGACTGTGCATAATTCAAGCCAAAGATTATGCGGTTGGGATGAACGAGAGAGTATAGCCGATTTATTGAGGCGGGTATCCAGGGGATCAGCATAGCGCAAAAGAAGAGGAATGCTGCACGAGCATATAACCAGGCGTCGGGATTGAGTTCTCGCAGAGCCGCCTCCCGGGTGTACGAGCGAGCACCATGCAGCTTGGGCCGGGAAGGGCGGCGACTTCGATCGTTTTCAAGCCTTCCTGCTTCGATGTTGGCTCTGTAAAGATCTGGGGCTTCTTCTCTGTGATCATCTTCTGTGCCCGGCATCGGCGGCAGTTGTGACTCCATGCGTCTTTTAAAGTCGGAATGATGGGAGCTTGTGTGAGAAATCGATGGACGTGCGGGTTCATAGGTTACCTCGATCTCTGTGGTAATAGTTGTCGAAAATGGATCTTCGTTAAATGGGTTCAGAAGTCCTGAAAGCTTCTCGCGGTTATGCCACACCTTCTTCGCAGCCTTGCAATAGATGGCAAAAGCAGAGACAAGCGCTATCCATACAATGGCGTATAATGTAAGGACACGAAGAAAGTCCCATTCAGGAGTAATCCAACACCAGAGCTGTTGGAAATTTCACTGTAAGCATTTCGAGTTGAAGGCAGCTTCGGAGAGCAGGACGTACGGTAGCAGGCCCATATATCTTACCACGGCCCTCAGTCTCCACAAAGATGTATATAAGCGAGGGCACAAACGCAGCGCCGTAGCAACCCAAGAAGTACTTCCACTCTTGCGCGCGCAATCGTTGCGCTGTCCAAGCACAGAAAAGAGCGAGGTAAACGTTCAAAGCCATGCACAGGGCCCAGAAGACATCCACGCCAAGGAACCTGGAATATGTTTAGTATGACGGGCAGATCTGAGCCCGATGCGGAGCATCTTACATCTGAATGGCCCAGGCTTGGAATTGGCACAGGGCAGACTTTGGGCCTGCGGCTGGTCCATCCTCGGCGATAAAAGTGGCGATGTTCACGCCCACGTTACTAAAGGAGGCGAAAAAGACGAGGCGGTTGATTGGCTTGTCGAAACCGCGAGCCAGGAGGAAGGTAAAGACGATGAAGAGGACGCTCAGCATGGAGAGGAGTGAGGTCACCCGCTCCGTGATTTTCATGGCATCAAGCTGATCGGGCGTCAATTTTGAAGGCATATCGGGCAAGGTGGAATTGATTTGGGTCGATTAGATGGTCAACCGCTTCGCAGACGGGTGATCTTTGAGGTGGTGAGGAATGGTAAGAAATGCAAGGCAATTGATGAGGCATACGGTCTGCTCAGCTATTCATCGTGACTCTACCATTGAGCCACACCAGAGAGGTAATGTGAGCTTCTGGTGAAAAGAGCGTCTTCGTCAGCCATTAAAGAAATATGACTGGGCAAGTGAAACAAGCCACGGTAGAAGAGTGGGCTCGCATAAGGAGGAGCAAGTGCAGGTGGGTGATTCAGCGCTGCTTATAAAAGTAGGATGCACGAGCTGGACGGTTTGAGGGACGAAGGCGACTAAAAGAAATCTGGGCAGTTGGCAGCGCTGAGCCTTCCTTATCATTCGGGATCGTCCTTGACAGGCAAGACAGATGGGAGGTGAGCCTGTGGGTGGGTTGGCATAGCGTCGAGACGGTGCACGTTTCTTCACTCTCTGAACGGGCTAGTGAGAAAGCGAGCAGGGAAGGACGTCGATGCTTGCTACTTGGTGGCAGAAGTGGCAGAAGTGGCAGAAGTGTGACCACATGGCTGCATCTTCACCCAATCACAGAGACTGAGTCCTATCATCATCATCACGTTCATCGCGATGGCAATTGGGGAAGTTGGGGGGAAGTTGGCTTTAGCTTTAGCTTTGGCTTTCAGGGGGTAAAGCATTTATCATTGATTTACTTTAGCGTTCACGTGGCTCTCACACCTCTCACACCTCTCACTACTACTGCTGCTCTCTCCCAACCTTCTTCAGTCCTTACGCAGGAACAGCGCACTAAGAACGCTTATTATCTTGCTAGAAGCCCTAAAGCTTCGATGCAGTTTGGCGCATTATTTAATATTGGCTTTCAAGGTCCCACCCGATCAAAACCCCTGAAGAGTCTTCCGTAGTCTGCCACAGGGACACCAATCATGCAGCATATTATTATTATTACTATCATTGAGCATACACCATGAATAATGAGAGGGGTAGTGAGAACCTTAAGGCTGAGCCGGTGCGAGAAGCAGACGTATCGGGTGGCCGACCGTTGGGCTGGTGCTTCACCAATGTTACTAATAAACATTAACATTTCCTCATAGTATCTCGAGCCTGCACTGGCCAACGGATCGAAAAGACAGTCCTATGGGCAGTATTATTGCGACCTTGGATATTTGGTACGTCGGATCACCTCAAGAGCCTTCTGAAACGATCATCGACAGTAGGCCAAGAGGGGGGCAGAATCGATCATACTGATGACCATCATGGCCGTGGGCTTGGTCTATTACTGCTTCCTACTGGGCCATCAATGCCCGTGATTGGGACGTCCTGGTTTTGACCCAAATTCTGCCTCGCTCTCAAAGCCGAGAGCACTCAGCTTGTATCTTGCTTCAAATTCAACAGCAATAATACGTGTCATGCAGGTCCTGAGAGATTCCTGCAGTATGTGAGATAGGCCTTGTATCTACAGTCGTGCTTCCCATCCTCTATTCCCTGAGCCGTCTAGAATACCTTATTTGTGATTGACCATAGATATTTTCATGAAAGAGCATTGGCCATTGGGAAGGTACCTTGGCTCGACATGAGCGTACCATAGGTCTGAAGATGGAGGACAGGTGTCTACACACTCCTTTGCCTTATCTCACCATCAAGTACCAAAAACGATATTCTCCCAATTCCTGCGTCATCCTTCCTCCCACGTCGGATTCTACGTGTCACGCATTAGCATCTGTCCGGGAAGAGCGGGTTCGTATTAGTCTGACAAACCTTCTTTAAGATCACCAACCCTTCGAGGTTGCTCGCCAGACTTATATATTGCTCGTCTTCCAGCTCTGCTCGCTCGCCGTAAGCGAGCAGCACTGGCGTTTGTTGGGTCTGCCATCCAGTAATCGTTTTCGGTCGGCCAGCCTGGCCAACGACGTCGACCGCTTGACCTACCCTGACGTTCACTTGCAGGGGCTTCAGATCTTCGTCCAAAGTAACCAGAAACCGAGGATGCATGGCAGTGATTAAGAAGTAGAGGAGATAGTGGTGTTCGCCAAGTATGAACTGCTTCGCATCGATCATGGAAACGAGCACAGTCAGCAAGCCAGCTGCGGCAACTCGGGAGAGGATTTGGCGGTCGGTGTGGAAGGGGTTGATAGACATCGTTCCCTTGCCCATATGCAGTAGACCCTGGGCTATTCGCACCATGAAAAGCGAATTCTGGTCGCGGTGGTAGTAGCTTGCGAGCTGTCTTAAAAGCTGTGCTAATCTTGCATTGTTGGTACCCGCCCCAAGCAGGCCCATGGCGAATATGGCATTGATTGCCACGTCGTTGTCGTTGTCGTGACTGTATCTTGAGAGCGTGTCGTAGACCTTCATCTGAGGGTTACTTGGACTGATGAGACCCAGCGCAAGAGGTACAGCTTTTCGGATATTTCCTTCGCTGTAATGCATGAGATGGCCGAACTGACGGAGAACCATTTCCTGGCCAACATCCTCGCCCATTGCGATGAGAGACAGTCCAATGACAGCGTATGTCTGGATGAGCTCGTCTCCTTTCTTCTCGTCTGAGTCGCCTTCGAAATGATCGTTGCAAAGATGCAGCAATTCCTGTAACTTGAGGACAGTCCCTGTGCCCGCATACGCACACACCTCAGCCAGCACACCAGCTGGTTTGGCCATGGGATGATCGATAACTTTCAAAGTTTCTTGAATGACCTCAACTTCTTCTTGTCGACCGAAAAACAGAAGCGCTAAGCCTAGAAACATAAAGCGAGTCCACTTATCTTTAAGCTGCTTTTGTCGTTCTTCATCCAACAGGGTCGTGACTATGGCCTCACTCACTCGATGGTCTGAAGAGCCTACAAAGATGAAACCAAGAGATAGAGCTGCCATAGCCGAGAGCTGCATCTCGAGAGATGTATCTTCTACAATAGGCAGTAGTAGGTCCAACAGATCATCTTTGTCCGTCCCGGCACATGCTAAGCCCAAGCCCATAATTGAAGCTACCCGTACTTGTTTGTCCTTATGATTGAGATTCTCCTCGGTCGCAAGTAAAGCCATGGCAGGTTCCGTGTCCATGCGAACCGCCGAGTTGAGCATTCCTGTTGCAAGAAGAGCGCCAGCTTTGATCTGGTTGTCCTCTGCATATGTATATTTGTCCACCTGTTCCAGCCCATTTTCGATGTCCCACCGCAAAAGCATGCCTAGCGACGCCGTTGTTGAAAATTGCCCATCGTCTTTGGTCTTGAAAATCCAGCTCGTTTTGTCACCTTCACCAACGTCAAGCAATAGCTTATCATGGCCGAAACCAGCATTGGTAAATGCATTTACGAAGGCACTGGCAAGATTGTGCCGCGCGGAGTCCACATTAGTCAAACCCGCAGTCCTTGTGCTTTCAAGATGACTCTTATATATGTCTTCCGGTGTCTTAGGATCTAGTATATTGAGTTCTTTGGCCAAATACTTGAAACGCTCTGGCATCTTCTCATTGCTTAGACATTCGGTGAGTTCTTGATCTTCTATGTCATCAGACGGCAACCAGATCTGCTGCCGTGCAACTAAAAGAGCCATCTGGCGCCTCATAGAAGCATCTTCGGTGGACTCGAAATCTTTCTTGATTAGCTCGACATCATTGAGACGGATTGCTAGCACCATCGCTTGAGGAAGTTTGTTGTACCGTTTATAGATATCATGGGCTGTTTGCAGAAATTGCTGATCATCAGGATAAGTGAGGAGGTTGACCATGCTGACCATATAAAGGCAGACTCTGGTATACGTGTTTTCATCGAGATATTTTGGGATCTCCTGTATTATCTCAAGTTCGCTCATCATGTCAACTGCGTCAGCTTCGGCATTGTGACTGAGGAAGTATGGCACAAGAGTCCGCGTTAACTCTACTAGCTCTTGGGCATCCAAATCATCTGATATACGTCTCTGGTAGTCCTGGCCAATCTCCAACGCCAGGTGCCGTACATACTCATGACCCCATGAGCCAAGATCTTCCGATGGCGCCGCTAGTCGGTATTTCAAGGTATCTAATTTATCTTCGTCCCCTTGTGTCATACCAAGCACCGACAACACGTCGGCGAAGGAGTCTTTTGCTTTTCCGCTCGGCCAATTTTCGTATGTCTTGCCCAGATCTTCGTAGTGAGGTCGAAGGAACTTGAGAGGTTTCGGTACTGCAGTCATGGATGAAGTGGAAGTTTTGATAAAGTCTTTGATGGCATCGAGGGCAGGGATATAGAGGCTTGTATCAGATTCGCTCAGTCTTGATACTAGCATCTCTAATTCATTTTTTAGATTTTGATCTTCGTCGCTGAGTTCTTCCTCGTCAGGCTCTTCATCCTTGCTACCGTTTGCGATCGTCTTGCCGTTTTCATCCTTCTTCATTTCAGTAGGTTTGTTTGGATTATCCTTAGGTTTTAGCTCTTCTGCTTTCCCCTTGCCCTTCTCAGCGGCCGACGGAGCTCCATTCCCTTTTGCCATGCTTCTTGTTGAGCCTAATCGAGGTGGCTATTTCCAGACCGTGAAGTTGAGGAGACAAAGCTTCTCGTCTAAGAAACAAGTGTGCTGGTCACTACTCGGGCACAATCAGAGCAGAAGATCGATGGGCAAATTCATCTTTGCTCTACGTAAGGCCGCTATTGAGACCGCGTCGAAATGTCCGGAAGGCGGCAAAACTGAAAGCCGAGGACTTTGCCCGCACTCACTCCGCAATTTCAATATCAACAATCTCTCCACGCATTCATCATGAAGCTGAACACAAAGTATCTGCGCTACCTCGCCTCTGAGGATTGGCGTGTTCTCACTGCGGTAAGCTCACCTGAAATGAACGTTCCCGCCGAAATGTTGCAGACTAACTGCTGACCAGCCACGCCTAGGTGGAAATGGGTAGCAAGAATCATGAAGTTGTGCCGACATCCCTGATAATACAGTTGTCAAATCTTCGAGGTAGTAGTGGTGTTCATAAGAGCATATCCACTCTAGCAAAAGCAAACCTCATTGCTCGTACCAAAAATGCAAAATGTGTGTGTCTCACGCCGGTTTACCTCCCCCATCGCAGTCACCTCTCTAACCCTAGCCTTTCATGGTAGACGACGGATACCGCCTCACGTATGGCGGCCTCGACTACCTTGCCCTACATACACACCTCAAGCGCGACGCAATCTACAGCCTGGGTCCTTGCATTGGCACAGGCAAAGAAAGCGACATCTATGTATGCGCTCCGCCTCCATCCAACACCTCAAATTCGCAAAAGTTCCATAAAAACAACCAACTTGTTCTCAAGATCCATCGTCTCGGGCGCATCTCTTTCCGCACAGTCAAGAATAACCGCGACTACCTTCGGCGCCGACAGAGCGCGAGCTGGATGTACATGTCGCGCCTGGCGGCACAAAGAGAGTTTGCGATCATGAGCATTCTCGGAGAAAATGGCTTTAGAGTGCCGGAGGCAGTGGCATGGACAAGGCATATGGTAGTCATGAGCTTGGTAGATGGAGTACCATTAAGAGCGGTGAAGGAAGTGGGCAATCCTGCTGGACTGTATGCAGATTTGATACAGATAATTCTTCAACTTGCCAGCTTTGGCATCATACATGGGGACTTCAATGAGTTCAACATCATCCTCCAAGAGGAGCAGCTGGCCAGTCAGACTAAGAAGACACCCGAACTAGAGGTGAGAGCAGTACCCTGGATCATCGACTTCCCCCAGGCCATTTCAATCGACCACGCAAACGCGGAATTCTATTTCAACAGAGATGTTCAATGTATCAAGACCTATTTCGAGCGGAGGTTTAATTTCCTGAGTTCGGAAGCCGGACCATTCTTTGCAGATGCGAGGAAAGCCGCTGCAAAGCAAGCGACTGCAAAGGGGAAAAGACTGGATTTGGAAGTGGAAGCTTCGGGCTTTTCGAAGAAGAAGGTACAAGAGTTAGTGCAATATATGGAAGACGTAGGTGCAAACCAGGACCAAGGGTCATACGCCGATGACGTGCAGGACGAGAGCGACGACAATAGCGAAGATGGGACCGGAGAGGGTGATCAGGATCTCATTCAAGATGACCCTGTTATCATTGGGGATCCTCCAAACATAGCGAGTAACGGGCTAGAAGATGACGCTATCTACTCGATCACGCCACTGAAAGCCAGCATTGCCAAAGATTGAGGACGAACATCAAGGCAGCCTCTCGACACAAGACCTTTGTGGCTTTACGCAGCTCTTGATGATCTTGTCTACTCCTAGCATGCACATCTAAGTCTATCGCGCAAGCTTTGCTTCAGACTGCTACCAAAACCACAAAGTGCTCCAAAATTGCCGCCAAAATGCAATCAGCATGCAAATGTTCATCTAACCCATATTTTGGAGTCTATGTTCATAATTCCGTGAAGCAAACGAGCCACGCTAAGCATTATCTTGCAATCCGATGCTACCTCCAAGACTCCTTCGCCGTATTGTCACCAGAAACGCAAGCTATCGAGAGACATTGTAAGAGTGCGTCTAATGAAATGCCTGTAGGAATACTCTGCCGAATTCTGGTCTTTTGCTTGACTTAATGTGATGGGACATAGCTTTTGCTCAGCTTCGGGGTCAGGGCCAATAGCATTGAGTCCGTCTGCAATTCAGTACAGACCGTTAAAGTCTGGATTTGGTGGGTGAAGCTGTGGCGCCGTTGGATGCATACGACTTGCTTGGCATCACATTCTCTTTCATTGGAGACGAGGCCGCATCTTCGTCGACAGAGCCTTCCTCGATCTTGTCGAAACTGAATTTTTTGGCTGCAGCTGTCAGACTGGGGCTCTGGTTCACGTCCTGGATTGCGTCCACGTCTATAGCCAGTGACGTTGCACCGGTGGAGGTTTTTGTGGCCGAGAGCCGATTTGTGAGGTTCGACGGCTGACGCGAGCGGAGCGCTGAGTGTTGATAACTACCGAGGCTACTAAGCAAGGGTGAGTGACTGTGTGAAAGGGGAAAGATGCGTGCTTGCGGTAGAGTCACGGACGGTGCAGGTGAGTGATTGATCCACGGCGCATTCACTCCAGTAGCCCGACTCTGTAAAGGACTCTGGTATGACGCTGCGCTTGGAGAGTAGCTACTGCCGAGAACGCCATATGCGGCCTCATTATATTCGTCTGCTTTGAACTGTCTCTTGACAGCTGTGAATGCTTTGAGTTGTTTCTGCTCCTCCGTATCTGCGAAGCGAATTTGAAGCATTGTAGTGTCGTGATCTTCTCCGATAGTCCTATTGTTGAAGGCCTGAACGATCTCATCGCAGATGGTGGGCGTTTCGAAGCTAGAATTCCGTTAGCCGTAAAGATGAATCTTGAGTATAGGCTGACGTGCCGAGCAAAACCAACGCCGCGGCTGCGGCCACACGAATCCTTCAAGATTTTGCAAGATCCTGCTTGGTGATGAGGATAGAGGTCTTCGGGGAAAACAGCTTGAAACATCTTTTTTAAGCCCTATAAAGATATTAGGCAAGCGTTGTTGGAAGTCGTAGAGTGCCGACCTACCTCTTCGTTGATTAACTTGGGAAGATTCGATACATAGAGGTTGGTGTTGTCCGGACGGGATAGGTCTTTGAGGCGAGAATTGTGTGATTTCTTGGTTGCATGTAGTCAGTCTCTGCGAGAGCTTCTTGTCTTGTTTCAACGTACCCGGGCAAACTTCGCCTCATAGCCTCGGAGCCAAAATCCGCGGATGCAGTTCTCGGCATCAATATAATTGTGATACTTGATAAAGCCGAAACTATATAGCTATCAGTATCTTGCTATTCAATGGGCCTTATAACATCACCCTTTACATGTGCCGGTCGTAGGGTCAATAATCGATTTGCAGCTGACGACAGCCCCGAATCTCTCGCCGTAGGCATGTAACATATCGTCCGATGTGTTTGGCTGCAAACCACGAACGTATACGTTTGTCGTACCATCTCTATTGTCCAAGATCTTGTCTAGCGTTCCACGACCTCCATCAGGTCCGCTATGGATTGCTGGCACGGGATCCGGCACGGACGGACTCTCCATCATCTTCTTCCAGTAGTCGACGAAGACGAAGTCCCCATCTTCTTGCTTCCAAAGGTGCTGATGTGAAAGAGGGTTGTTGGCTGACATGGGCGAAGGAGTGCTGTACACGGGCGACTGCCAAGTCTGGTATCCGTAGCCTGGACCAGGACCAAAATTCGTTGGGGTCTGAGGGCTTGCTTCCTCGCGAGACGACCAAGATGTTCGACGAAGCTCTGGTGGCGGTGGAATGTTGTGAGTCGAAAGCCATTGGTGGTTATTAGCAGCATTTGATGTGGGTATGCTGTTTGGTAGATAATTGTGTAGTGGAGCGGCCTCAAACTGCGAACCTTGGGCGTTGGGCCAGTTGAAATGCTGAGGAAAATGACGGTAGCTGGCCTGTGTTGGGTTGGGACCACTGTGCGTAAAGACAGCGTCGGGAAGCTGATACATGAAAGTGCTGCCGGCTTTTGAGTTCATTGAGGTATATGGGGCATTCCCATTAAGGTGTAGGCCGCCGTTGCTCGAGTTGTCTTGTCCAGAATAAGAGCCATTGCGTAAACTCACGTTACCGAAAGTGTCTGTGAGACTGTCGACCGAATTCCCATGATCTGGCTGGAAAGCAGAATTTGCGTAGGAAGAATACATGTGGTTGGGACCCATTGTCGGACCAGACATAGGGGTATGCATGTTGGCGTAAAGGTTCTCTGAAAATCAAGGATTAGCCGTCAAACATAAGAGCTCTCGTGAGGTAATGAATTCATTGCGACTCTCAATCGTGAAGATCAAGCGTACTGATCGCGAAGGCTCTCAGTGTGCAATCGAACAGTCGTCAGTGGGCATGAAGCACGACTCCTAGGTTAGGACTGAAGAATGTTCGGCTCGCTAGAACACATTGTACAGCCGCAAGATGGAGGAAACTTACGAGCCATTGTATAGCGTAATAACAGTGATACTAGTTTGAGTCGCCTCTAGGTACTAGCCTGAAAGCTGTTTAGATCGAGCTTAGTATTCACACGGTAGTGGAGGTCATAAGTGCAATCTCACAGTGAATATCCTTCAGGTGACTGAGTTAAAGGTCTTGGAGATGGGAGCACACTGAGAGGTAAGTGTGAGTAAGAACCTTCGAAAGTGAGACAGCTTGGGCGTTTACAGAGAAACTTTGGCGTGGTGTTAGAGATGGTGCAAGTTGTCGACAATGGCGATGATGAGAGCAATTGTTCCGATGGATGCAGAGAGTATGCTCAAGCAAGTTGCCAACAATGTATGTGAAGGTGCAGCGAATGAAGAATGAGAAGGGAGATGTTTGGAGGAGAAGACTGGATGTAGAGATGAGAAGTAGGTCATGTAAACAAACCGTTTTCGACAGATTGGGAAGTCGTGATCTTCATGTCATCGTCATTGAGGAAGGCGCAACGCGTCCCAACCTTGACTTCAAAACACGCTGACATGGCTTCACGAACACTATGCGATTAGAAAGGAACTGAAATCATGTTTGCTTCACGTCAAGGGAAGCCAAATGTTTGTTTGGCGGAGCGACAGAATATTGACCCGTTTGCTGTTCCAAAAGAAAGGCTCCTGGTAACCGACATGAGGTTCAGGACATTTCGAGGTGTGTTTGACTGAAACGTCGGCTTGCTCAAGGAGATAGTAGACGAACAAATCTTTGCTGTAACGATTCGCCGTTGCGAGATACATGGACGATTTGCGGGATCTAGTGTATGTGGTACGAAGGTACATGCGCAATTACCTGGGCCAGCAAGGCCCGTAACCAAGGCCGACCTGGCAATCAGTTCTGTGATAGAGCGATATGAACGTCCACATCTCTACCACTTGCTGGATCTTGCACGAGGCTTTACGGGCAAGAGAGCAGATAGCATGCGCAATCAGGAATCAGCATGCGCGACCAGCAGAGATGTCGCCCGCACATTACCCATCAGCTCGACAATCAGCAGCTATGCCGTAGCGGGTTCCGTATCTGACTGAGGCTGGCTTTTCGGAGCTCTACAACCCTCTAATTTGATCGTGGTGTGGCATGGTCGGGCGCGGGTTAAGTTGCAGTATGCCAGCAGGAGATATGCAAAGGCGTCGTCGAATCCATGCGAACCGAGCATTGACGATGTGTGAGAAAGGACGGAGGATTCTGAAGCTTCCAAGCAAAATCTAGTTCTATGAGCATGCGCTAAGAACGCCGTCACAGATGATTGGTGAAAACACTGGCGCTACATGTCTACTGAAGCCCAGCACATCAATGATTATAATATACGGTAAACAAAGCGACGTGCCTTCTGATTTCTCTACGTCTTCAGCTTCCCATGGCTGTAGCTTCTGATTCACCGACTATTGCGTACCTTGCGTTAGTATTTCAAATGCTCAACACAACGCATGTCTCAAAAGTTGGGCGCTTCCCACAATTTGGAATCTAGAAGCACATACATCGATCGCTCTTCTCACCGCACCGCACCCTGATCCAGTCACCAGAATGTGCTATGCTCGAAGCGACTCATTTCGACTCTTGACTAGGAAAATCGTCAAACATCGACCTCGTCATGATCATCAATTCTAATGTCGCTCTGATAGGCCATTCTGCTCATGACCATACATCTTCTTGATATTGATTACTACTCCGCATTCCCCTGACTATATCCTCCCCTTTCTCCAGACTGATACCCCGATGCTCACTTATGATCTTCGCCAGCTTTGCATTGACCTCGCGCGCCATGTTTGCGGCGTCACCGCAAACGTAGAAATTTGCTTTCTGTTTCTGCAACAATTCGTTGACTAATGCGGCGTTCTCCTCGAGGCGCTGTTGGACATAGATTTTCTTTCCTGGCGTCTCGCGGGAAAAGGCGGTGAATAACGTAAAGGAGGAGCCAAGGGTTTTTTTGACGCTCTGTGCCGCAAGAAACTTTAGCAAGCAATGATGGTGAGGTTTTCATATGTAGGGGATCTTACCTCCCACTCGTCCTTGTAGACAAAGTCCTCTGCTGATTTTCTGCAGCCGTAGAATAATACTGTCTGCCCAACCTTCTCCCCAGCTTTCGATTGTGCGGCTCTTTCTTGAACGAATCCTCGAAAAGGTGCAACACCTGATCCTGGTCCGACCATGATGATGGGTTTCGAAGGATCCGAAGGGAGCTTGAAATTAGAATGGCGGACATGGACCGGCACGTGAATACCGTCGTACTTATTTCGAGGCCCATTTATTGCATAGGTCAAGCCATGTGGATCTGGACTCGGATCTCCATGCTGTCTTTGTTTGAGAGCGAGCAGGTAGTTGGTTGTGACACCCTTGACAACATTTTCAGAACCAGGTACACGTATCTCATCAACCACGGCAGTAATGGAGATCTTGTCTTTCTGTACGAGAGAAGATGAGGAGATGGAATAGTAGCGCGGCTGAATCTTCTTAATCTGCTCAATAATGATGGAAAACGGTATTTGTGTCCATCTATTAGTGCTCTCAACGCGCTCGAGGACTTGTGCAATATTCAGATACTGCTGAGATACTTTTTCCGAAAAGTAGTCTTTATCACTCCCAAGTTTTACCATTTCGGTTTTTGCTGAGTCATTGGGAGCAAAAGCAGCCAAGGAGGCTAAAAATTGACGGGACACAGGGCCACCAATCTCAAGGTGATAACGGACAGCTGCATCGTAGGTTGTAGGCGTCGGGAACGGGACCCGAGCTGTAGGATCAAGTCCTCTGACGCTAACAACAGTGTGCCGCTTGTCAACTAGACCCAGAACATCGACGAAGCGATCAACTTCTCGCCCAGCATTTGTAGGCCAAATGGCAATGTGGTCGCCGCTTTCGTAGCTCAGATTCGAGCCTTTGATGTCAATCTCCATGTGTAGACAGTTTCGGTCCTTGATGGTGAACAGCTCTCTTGACTCGGCAATTGGTGCAATGTATGGGTTGTGAGAGTTGTAAGGTCCTTTCTGCTTGCCTTCGAGGTGATTTTTATTGGGCTCACCAAGATATACCTCCTCTGCATCAGCGTCGAGGTCGTCTCGCTCGGTAATGCTAAAGATCGGTTCATAGACCGCCTCGCGCTCTTCAAGGCCCATCTTCTCTGTCAGTGCAGCCCACATTGGTTCTTTCCACGCCAAAAAGTCTTCCTCCATCGTTCCAGCACCATCATCTCCTTCGCCAGCATCGCCGACTCTGTCGGCACCTAGTTTCGTCAGAGCGATATCGACATTGCGGACCATGGAGTTGTAGTGTTCATATGTGTTGTTGCCTAGCCCAAAGGCAACAAACTTGAGATTCTCCAACGGTTTATCATCTGCAGTGCCGCCGTTGCTAAATGTAGTATCTTCGCCTCTAACAAACTCGTAAAAGTCCACCGCGTTGTCCGTTGGTTCCCCCTCCCCGTAAGTAGCCAATACGAAGAACGCAAGTTTGTCAGCTGGGAAAGTATCAAGGTTTTCGTAGTCGTAATCTTCCAGGTCAGCTATCATAGTCTTGAGGCCAAAGCGCGAGGAGCCTTCCTTTGCCAATCTCGAGGCGTAGTCCTCCGCTGTGCCAGTCTGTGAACCATAGAACACAACGGTATTTTTGTCGGATTCTTCCATCGCCTCCAGTATATTGCGCGTCTTTCCTGCTTTATGTCCATTTGCGAAGGCATAAGAGTTTGCGTAAGGATCCTTAGGCACCCCCCAATAGGTTCCTTTAGTGAAATATGCGACGGTGCCTATCAATAATATGACGAGGACAATAATGTCCAATGTGTCGAACTGCGCCATGTTGGTGAGCTGGTCGTAGCACAAAGTCGCAGAAGGCACGAGATTCCAACGAATTTTTGGTCACTCGCTACTTGCTTTCGGGAATATCTAGTGAGTTCCTGAAGTAGCGATCCCTCTGTGGATCGATGTCTGACCCGAGTCGGACCCAACAGAGAGTGTTATCGAGGTACTCGATCTGATGAAGACTGGTCTACCCTTGTACTCTTCGTTCGAGGTGTCATCGAACCTGCACGTCGGTGGCGCTTTCTTCGGCGGACGGGTTACCCGGTTTTTGCGACCGTAAGCATCACAGTAGTAAAATGAACTCCCAGGTAGAGATAAAGCCCGGCTTTGAAGATCGCGGCACTGCAGTCGGTGCCCCCTACGATGGCAATGAAGAGAGCCCTTGTTCGAATAGATATTCAGAAAAGAGTCTAGATTCCTGGCTAAACAAATTTTAGGTCTGGAAGTCTGGGCACTAAGCTAGTTCTAGTGGTAGAGGAAGTCTCAGGGGTCCAATGCAGTGAGTGCCCTGGTTTGACTGCCATGACCTCACACGTGCAGATGTTCCGTGTCCCTCGCTTTAGTCGAATGAAATTTATGATCGTGTGTCTTCTCTAGGTTCTTGATAAGTTTAGAATCGTGACGCCGCAGGTTTTGGTGAGCCTGCGGGGCACAGAAGCGACCCACCCCATTAACCAATACCAGGGCGCTTCATGTCTCCCTGCTACGTAGCTGTCAGCATTTTTGCTGTGGATTTGCTGGGAGGGAAAGAGGGAGAGCGTCAGAGTGTGATAGCGGAGGATTTCCAAACGGTCCAGGTGGTTTGATCTCAGAAGCCGCAATGGGTGAGTGTCGGCGCGGATGATTGCCTACCACCCACTGACAATGCACAGCTTCCGCCTCTGGAAGGCATGTTCCCCCTCCACCAAGCCCCAGCGATCCGAGCGACTATGACCCTCCTCGTTTACACGGACGAGATGCCGCAGGCTCGCGAGGCCGCATCCTAGCACCAGGGAAAATGCCGCTCTCAAATCCCGGGTCTACTTGCGTCAATTCTCCAAGATCTCAATCTTCAGCTACATCCAACAGATCACCAATAATGGGAGGCTATTCCGATCGACAGCAGTCTTCAAGCTATGCGCATACAAGACAACCATCTAAAGCTCCTTCGCAAGGCCGTAACGGCGCTCACGCTCCGTCACAGACTACAAGCCCTGCGAGTCCTGAGCTTGCTGGCGCGTCCTCTGAAGGCCCCAGACACCTCAATGACTACCCGACGGGTGTACGTCGAGGAATGTCACAAAGGCAGCCAAGTAAATCTTCCTCGAGCGCCATGCATGGATCCTCGCAGCACGCATCATCCACCAGCACAATCCACGTTTCTTCGCAGCACACATCATCGACTTCGACTCTTGTGTCGGATAAGGAGATCGAGGTGCCGTCCGCTGTCTCGAATCCCAAGCGTCTTGACCGAACACAGAGTTCAAGAAATCGTAAGGAACGAATTCATCACAATGTGAATTCAAATACCGGCCAAGAACTAAAGCCGGTTGCTGAATATTGCTTGTATCCCTTGTTCAACAAGTTTGTTGCAATAGCAGACTTCAAGATTGCCAGTTGTATAATAGATCAGACGCATCGAGTGACAGGTCAGATTCAGGTTGTCTGTGGGTCTGGGGTTGACGCGGATTTTGATCAACTCATTGGTGCAATGGCATTCATTACTAGACGGGAACCTCGAGCGCTGGTTGACTCCATTATGTTGTGGCGGCAAGACAAGGCACGTGGGGGGGAGACGCTGGTCAAGAGACCGCACCCTCAAACGCGCTTTACAGACGACTAAATCGAAGTGCTTCGGAATATTCACAATCGACTTCTGTTCAAATCAATCGCAATAGGGCCGGATATGATGAATCGCCGTACAATCTAGAATATCGCTCTGCCGTGGCTATCTATCTTACCTGCCGAGTCCTAATCGAAGTCTTCTATCAGGCGGATCTAACTGCATTCACTGCTATTAGGTGCTCCCAATTGGAGGACATCATTTTTGACCGGCTTCAACGACTGGACTCTAATACTTTTGCTGAATTTCCATTCTACACAGCAGATCGGGAAATCTATACGCAGCTTCTAGGCGTAATGAGTAGCAGAAATCTCGGTAGGGTTGCGAGTTTATTCACAAACGACCTCCAAAAGTCGCAATGGGAGCTCTTCAGCAATAAAGGCGTCCCACCCAGGGAACTGGAGTCTAAGATTGATATGATGATACGGTCAATGAAGCATATACACCTCAAGACCCGGCCAGACGGCTTGTGGCGCGATTCATGCACCATCCTTGTTGCGCTTGCAGAACTCTTAGTCAGTTCTCATGGACCATCACTCAAGTACGCATACTGTAATCTCTTTGTTGACCTCTTGCTCCCCGTTGCCTCAAATTGGACCTCTCAGCTTCAAACGCCACGATATCAGAATTTTCTTCACCTCGTAACTCCTCGAGTCGGAAGCATAGTCGTCAAGCCTCGTCATTGGCCGGAGGCAATCTCTTGCTCTTCAATCTTGCTCTGTGTCTCTCCAAATGAACTATTTGCTTCGTCTTGGCTGTCGCATATTAATAGCCTGCAGCCAAAGCTCAAAGATCGAAGCACTAGGACTCTCGCACTACAGTCTGTAACAAGAGTGGTGTGGACATACCTCGATCGCATCAAAGAAGCAAGCACTACTATTCGGCGCTTAGAAGACATCATGAAAGTAGTCCTTCCATCCAACAAAAAGACTTCTCACACGCCAGACACTATGGCCTGCGAACCTTTGGCTGAGCTCATTCGTATCATCGGCTATCATCATCAAGAGTATTGTTTCAGTAAGATCATATTTCCTCTTCTGAGCTTCGATCTCTTTGCAACAGGCAAGGACATCAAAGTTGATCAGTTAGATCCAGAACGCATGGTGATCGGAATCAAAGCGTATTTACTGATTATGAATGACCTTGGGAGCGATGAAGGTGGCAAGCCACCGTTTCCTCGTTTTGGACAAGGCGGTCTCGCCATTGCAGATGGGAACATATCTGCATTTTCCATCAAACCCTCTACTGGAGCTGCAGCCTCAGTCGGTGATTCACGCTCTTCGTTCGGGGCTTCTCCTGTGGCCACCACCAAGCTAAGCTCATCTGCGCGCGAATACCACTCTCGATTTTGTGAGATCTTGGGGAAGATCGTGATCATCTGTGACAATGCTTTTGGTGGTCAAGCTGTGCTGGATGAAAAGTTTGGTGGCGGACTCACCCCAAAACCCCTCTCGCAGACACATTCAACTTCGGTCGTCGAGTAGACGACCATCAAGGGCCTACTGATCAAAGACTTGGTTTCTACGAACTGCTTCATGTTGCCGTGCAGGCGCTTCCTCGGTGCCTCCCAGCGCATATCTCACTAAAGTCATTGATCAATCTCCTTTGCACATGTACCGCGCACTTTCAATGGAATATTGCAGCATCCTCGATACAAACTTTGAAAGCAATCGCAAAGCAATCACATGCTCAGACTGTGACCATTGGCTTCGCGCGCTTCATTTTCAATTTTGACGCTCGGTACGCTACTATGCTAGAAGAGGGTCTTTTGGGTCCTGACCACATCGAAAGCACACTAAGCCTGTATGTTCAATTGTTACAGATATGGATAGAGGAGATCAGGCAGAAATCCAAAGAAGCAGCAAGCGGCTCAATGGCCAATGGCTTGTCTAGCAGTCGAGGTCGTCATCTGGACCTCACCAGCGTCACCAACCACGTGGACGAGGTCGAATCCCATGGCGTTTTCTTTTTGTGCTCACAGTCCAGGCGCGTCAGAGCTTTCGCGATTAAAGTGCTCAGGATCATTACTGAGTTTGATGCGGCTCTTGGGAGAAAGAACTCTCGCATTATTCACATTCTTGAAGGCGATTCCCAGCATGTCATGAGTGCCAACGATGGTTCTCTGTCAGTTGCCGAGCGGAGTAGGTTGCAAAAAGGTAGAATCGAAAACACAGACCAGGCAGAGCCCACTCTGGTCGAGCTCTGTAGTAGCGACGTATCTTACGACTCAACCCTCTGGCTTAAGATGTTCCCGAACATTATTCGTCTCAGCTTTGATCTCTGTCCTTCAGCTGTAATGTTGGGTCGGGAGATTGTCTGCGCACGGTTGTTGCAGATGCAGGACACTATCACATTCCTTGATACAGACCTACCCAATATACCCCTCCCTCCGCCTGATTCTGTGAATATCCGAACGACTCACCGACTCCAGTCCACGTCGTCTCAAGTAGTCGTCGAACAGTGGAAGCTGTATTTGATAATGGCATGTACGACCGTTACAAATGCTGGAGCTCAAACACAGAGTCAGCTTGACAAGACTCAACACTCCCGTAAGATCTCGAAGCCAGCCCCTCAAGGGCAAGACAAGCTCAGCTCGGCAAGAGCTTTGTTTGCGTATGTCATCCCTCTACTGTCCAATGGTAACGGTATTATTCGCGAGGCTATTGTCATCGCCCTGAGCTCAATCAACACGAGTCTGTTCCGGACGCTGCTAGAGTCCCTGCAGTATGCCGTGACCACGTGCAAAGAAGCAGCGAAGCAAAGGATTGGTTCCCATCAACGAACCGGCAGCAATCCGCACAGGACTCCCAGCACGGACAGATTACGCACAGAGGTCACTCAGGTCTACCGACTGACGGCGCGCTTTCTTATGGAACCAAGTGTCATGCAGGACGAATGGATTCTCTCTAATCTATGCGCTTATGCTAGAGACCTCATGATATTTCTTGGTGATGGTGAGGTACAAAGTGATTGGGAGAGTCAGAAGCTCCGCCAACAATTCTGCGGATTGGTGGAAGAATTGGCACGGGCTGTAAGTGAGGTAGAAGACACTCTGCAGTACATGCCCTTTGAATTTCGAAGATCCGCGTTCACTCTCATGGAAGAATGGTGCGGTTATTCTCCACATCAAGCAAAGATTGCGCACCGCGAGGACGCCATGAAACAGACCGTCATCGAACGCTATGCAAATACTAGAGAGAGGGATCATTACATGGCATTAATGGACGGTGATAAGCGAGATCTTGGTGCGGCGGCGCTGGGCGCCATGGCCGCCTTATGTGTAAGTGCAGAGGCCTACTCTTGGAAGTATTCGTTGAACTCATGAATCTAGGCCGGACCCATTAGAGTCAAAACTGATAGGGGAGAATCATTGTCTTTCGACAGTCGACGAATGCTATCCTGGGTTGATCAAGTATTCGGGAGTTCGCTTGATAAGTGGCATGCAATAGGGCGCAAGGCACTGTATAATCTCATCGCAAGCAACAAAAACCTTACTTCCTTACTCAAGATTTCAATCGAGCAGTGCTACACCCCGGATCGTCCTCGAGCAGTGGACAGCTACTTTGAAGTTGTCTCAAAGGTTCTCCGTGAGCACGTGGACTATGACATCGATTTCTGGAGGGTCTTAGCTGCCCTGCTCTTCCTACTCGGAAATGAGAAAAGCGAGATCCGCGTCCAGTCTGCAAAGTTACTTCAGCTTCTGGAACAACGGTCGGAACGCAATTCTCGGATTCAAGACTTCGACATTAGCATCTCTGACCGGACCACGGCGGTCTACAAATCAGCCTCTTTTGAAATCTCGCGTAGACTATCGAAAACGCACAGTCAATATGCCTTCTACATCTTTTCGCAGTTCTCGAGCCATTTCAGGGATATTCACCCGGACAATCAAAGGCAGATGGTTTACGCAGTCCTCCCTGGATTCAAGAAATTATTCTCCAAGTGGAACCGGATGGGAGACCCACGTCTCCCTCATACATGGTACTTGCGAATCTTCTTGAAATTACAACCACTTCGAGTAGTGTCTTGAACAACGAAGTCCAAGCACTTTGGAAAGCTCTCGCGACTGGTCACCCCGGAAATGTCCAGCTTGTGCTCGATTTTGTAATCTCTCTGTGTCTAGATCGGCGTGACCAAGCGCTTGTGTACTACTCAAAGCAAATCATAGTTTATGTCGCTAGCGATGTTGCAGGCCCGAAGGTTGTTGAGTTTCTACTATTAAAAGTCACGCCTAAGAATCTCGTTGCCACGGCCCACGAGCCTACACCTCCACCTGCCGATAGCTATGGATTCCCATATATAGCCGATCTATCGGAAGCATTACCCATTGCAAACAAGCAGGTTCGTTATGCCCTTTATCATGGGTGTCAAGGCTAATCAATCGTAGGACATGTTTGCTTTGAGTCATCTTGCTGTAGTCTTCCTCGTCGACCTTATCGTCGCTCCCATGACAATCAAAGCGGAAAACGTACCATTGCTTTTACATGTCATTTTCGTTCTCTGGGATAACCAAATATCACTAGTGCAGGAACAGGCTCGAGAACTGCTAGTCCACTTGATTCACGAGCTTGTCATAACGAAGATTCCAAAAGAGTTGCAGGAACATTACAAGTCAAGGAGAAGTGAAGTGGAGGGCTTCGTCGATGCCATTAGACATCACGAAGCTAGCTTGGTGTGGCAATATCGGGAAAGGGTTGCCAAGTACGAAGACTGGGACGTCCCAAACCCTTCCGGAGACGATAAACGGCTCCCGTCGTCAATGCCGAAGGTCACTAGCCAAGTCGTCGATATTTTTGCCCTCGTTTATTCAGACATTAAGGATCGACTTGCGAGAATTTCATTGAGCTGGGGGACATCATGTCCGGTCCGACATGCTGCCTGTCGGTCGCTTCAAATATTTCGATGTGTGCTAGTCCCAATAGACCAACCAATGTTGAGTGATATACTTGCACGTATATCCAATACTGTGGTTGCCGACTCGCAAGACGTGCAGACATTCTCGATGGAGATGCTGGCGACCGTCAAAAGCATCATCATCGAGCTTGAGCCTGCCGACCTCCTATTGTATCCACATATATTTTGGACGACGTGTGCGTGTTTAGATACGAATCTGGAGCGAGAATTCATAGCGGCAGTTGGTATGCTAGACAAGCTTCTGCCTAAGGTGAACCTAGAGGACCCTGCTGTTCTGAGGATATTGGAAAAGGCGAAACCTGCAAGGTGGCAAGGAACGTTCGAAGGTCTGACGCCCTTATTGTATAAGGGTGTGAAGTCTGAGATCTCGTTGTCTACATCGCTAGGTGTCCTTGACAAGCTACTAGCACTACCTAACAACGAACTTGTCGGAAATCAGTCACGTTTGTTATTTACGATATTGGCAAATCTACCCCGGTTTTTGCAATCATTCGAAGATGACAATACATTTGGAGAGTGCGGTCAGACAGCGCATATTCTTTCCTCCATTGCCGAAATTGGTGATCAAACGCAAATTTCTACAGTCCTTGACAAATATATCGGTCGATCCTATGCGGATAGCAATGAATTGCTTTCAGAGATCCTAGCTGCTCTTCAGAAGGGATACTTTCCGACTTGGGAGCTCAAGGCCTTAATCTTTGCAATCGGCCTATTGAGCAATTCGCTGCGTTGGTATAAATTACAGGCTCTGAGAGTCGTTCGAAGCCTTATTACCGACGTTGACACTCGCCGTCCAGAAATTTCAGATTACGGACCAGACCTGATTTCCCCTCTGCTTACTCTTCTTCAGACTGAGTTCTGTTCCCAAGCGATTGAAGTCGTTGATCAATTTTACTCCATGACCGAAACCCCGCTAACTCAAGATCATATGCGGATGAGCATATTCGGGCAAGGATTGCGCCCCGTTCCCGTACAGAAAGAATACGAAAAGACTCAAAGCCTGTATGGCATGCCAGAGGAGACGGGCTGGTCAATTCCCATGCCTGCAAAGCTTCACAATACGACACGAGCCAACATGCAACTTATCTATCAGGATTGCGCGAATCTTAATGTGCCGGCTGCTGAAGCTGTAGTGACCCCCGATGTAGAATTCCAAGTTGAAGACGATCAGGCCGCATCTTACTTCTGTCTCGAACGGTCTGAAACACTTGATCCCCACGATCTAGTTGAAGGTGGACGTGATGAGGGCGAACCAGGCGATCTTCTGACGAAGCTCAACAGCCTAGATGACTTTTTCAATGACTCCCTGGATACAGAAGACCAAGCAGATAGCCGTTACTCATCACTGACCACCACGCCTTATCAACTTGACCCTGTTACAGGCGCAGAGATATATGATCAAGAGACAGCTCCAATCCTGCAGCGAACGCTTGCTGGTGCGGGCTCCGCCCACTTGTTGCATAGTAGTAATTTTGAGCGGTCGAATTTATCAATTATGACCCCGGCTGCTTTCACACCAGCCACAGCTTCTGTTGGCACCGGCCCAGCTCGGCCATCGTTGCACGCACGTTCAGTGACTTCCCCGGCTAATAATATTTCGAGGAAAGCCCACAATATCCCAGAGTCGTTTTCGGATGATGAACAGGATGATGGAATCTTGTCCGAGGATGAGCGTTCGACCGGCCACATTGTCGCGAATGGCTCGAGGCTACTTGGAAATCCATCCAAAAGGTCTGACCTGGCATTTCGAAAAGTCGGCCCAGGGCTAGAAGGCAAAGAATACAAGCAGCGGGGGGCCTTCTTCGAGCTCAGAGTCGATCGCACGGTCATAACCCCGGAAGTCCTAGTGTGCCTAAGGTTCCGGAAGCTTTCTCTTCGTTGACGAGAATCCAGTGAGCATTAATGGGATCTACTGAGCTTTACGACACTTTAATTCCGTCCCCGGGACCAGAACTATGTATTTCAACAATTCCTTACGTTGCTCGCTTTGACGTACTAGCCTGGCGCTAGGATAGCGACGATGAGTGTAACGACGGCATGTCTATGATACCCTATTATGTAGTAAAAGTTCAATAGATATCGATGGCTCTTGCCTTGACGACCACTTCATATCTCCGAGTCTGCACAATACCACAATTAAAAAGCAGTGGTGTTCATGCCCATGATAGCAGCTTTCTGAATCCGTCTAATCGTACGAGCATAGTCAAATCAGTAGCCGGAACCCAAAACGGGCTAGCGCACATTGCGCTCTGATGCAAGGGGTTTTGCAAGATAGTTGGCGTCCTTCCTCAGAGAACTAGTACCTACGTAATGGCTACCACAACTCAAGTAGTCACGGCAGACAATGTCTTTCGCCTATTTCCCGACGTCAATACTAATCTTAGCTCCTCCCATCGTGTCGCAACAAACGACTTAGATCTACATGGATACGACGAGGAGCAAGTAAAGCTTATGGAGGAAGTGTGTATTGTCCTTGACAGGGATGATAATCCTATTGGAAGCGCAAGCAAAAATTCTGTAAGACGCCTCCGTTTTTCTGTCTTCTCTTATCCAAAACAAAGAATCCTGCTAAGTATCTCCAACAGGCCACATGATGTCCAACGTCAACAACGGACTCCTTCACCGCGCCTTTTCCGTCTTCCTCTTCAATTCTCAAAATCAACTACTTCTTCAGCAGCGAGCTTCGGAGAAGATCACGTTTCCAAATATGTGGACGAATACATGCTGCTCCCATCCTCTGGGGATACCTGGCGAGACCGGCGATACATTGGAGGCCGCTGTCCAGGGCGTGCGAACGGCTGCGCAACGGAAGCTAGATCACGAGCTCAGTATCAAGAAGGAGCAGGTGCCGCTGGGAAACTTCAAATTCCTGACAAGAGTACATTACCTCGCCCCGAGCGACGGCAAATGGGGAGAGCATGAGAGTATGATCCCAAAACTCAGCAGGCGATGCATCTACACCGAAAGCTGACTTATTGGCCTAGTCGATTATATATTGTTCATCAAGGCCGACGTCGACCATGTTGCTAACGCTAACGAAGTCAAAGAGACTTGCTATGTCTCACAGGAGCAACTTCGAGAGATGTTTAAAGACAATGCTTTGAGTTTTACTCCATGGTTCAAGCTCATTTGCCAGTCAATGCTATTTGAATGGTGGGACCATATCGATCAAGGTCTCGACCAGTATCTGAATGAAGAAGAAATTCGGCGAATGTAATGAGTGGACGGATACAGCATTATAGGCGGCCGACAAGAGGACTTTGATCAGCAACGAGGCCCTAGACGACTTTTGCTTTATTGCTTGATACCCCAAGCCTATGGCTTATGATGTCCTTTCGGGGACATGCCTCAGACAAAATTGAAGGAAATGTTCATCGCACAGGATGCATCAACATGGAGCCATGTACTCCTACAGCTCCCCGGGGGTTTCTACCACGTGCATGTCAACTTCCGTCCTTCTACTTCATTCGCCTCGCTTGCACGACTTTTGCGACTAATGATCGGAAAGTTTGGTGCCAGCTCATGTTATCTTTGCAGTAGCGCTAGCCCGAGAGGCTGCCACGTCATAGCTCCTTGCATTATCCTCTCGTGCAAGGACCTTCAGACTATCGGTGTGACTGAAGTGACTCGTCAAGATACCCTATCTGGGATGCCTGCTCGCCAGAACAGCATTTCGACGCGAGATCGGAAACTGCGATCCAAGTTCTTCATGCGTCTGAGGCGTTGTTTCCGCCGCTGACCAATGTTACTGATGAAACACAGTGCCATCGCTTCTAATCAAGGTCTGCATTTAGTGGCCGCAGCTGACGGTGTGAAGCTGCATGTCATTTGTCCCTGGACGCTCAAGCTCAAAATAAAGCAGTTGTCAGGCTGGCGCCGTCAGTCAGCCTTCGATTTTAGCAGGCGTCGTCGCATGGCATGGCATAGCATGGCATAGCATGGCATGGCATGGCAGTGTCCGCTTCATCAGCGACTGGTCAGTGGTCACCGCTGCTAGCTCAGGGACTATCGCGATGCCAGAGCGCTGTCATAAGTCATTAGGCCTGGAAATACTCTCGGTCATAGTCATCTGATTTCTATCGGTTCCTTTAAAGTCTCCCCTCGCACACCGTGAGCTGCATCGTCTACGTGATACTCTCTAAGAAAACGTCATCTGCTTCTCGCCAGACCCTTCCTTCGGCACTCGCTTGCCTCTCCAAGTCTCCAACGTCTCCCCGCTGTTCGGGAAAGTGCATATACCTTCCTGCAGCACTGCCTGAATACGCCTGCTTGCAGTTGCCTGCTTTCGAATTTTCGCACCAAGATCTGCTGAATGTCGGTCGATATAAGACCGTATCTCCCTTGTCTGAGGCTCCCCTATCGTCTGGAGACCATCTCAAGATCACAACTCTCAAGAGAACATAGTGGTGACTGCACAAGATCAATTGGTACGCCCAATTAACGAGACAGTGACTTCTGGTGAGCCGCGTCATCAATGTGTGATGAAGGCTACGTGCTTAACACTTGTGACAGGGCAAACACTCCTCTGTCTACCATCCCATCTACTGGACATCCGCCATGGCTATACGCATTGTGCATAGTGACATGCACCTACGTAAAGCTCTTAGTAAAACCGAAACCGACATCACGATCAACTCTTGCTCCTCAACGTCTACCGCGTCCAGCTATGAAGTCACCCAAGGCGTCATCACGTGCAGCGAGTCCTCCAAAGACATAGAGTTTCTCCACAGTCGCAAAGGGCTTTCTCGAAGAATCCCCAGGCGCTCAATTGATCCAACTTCGACGGTTCGAAAGCTCAAACCATCCGAGACCCGACACGCATCGCTGTGCTTGGCAGAAGCTTTCATTGACGACGATACTGCCCGCTACTTCACGCACACTCCGGACCGCGCGTCTTGCTCTGATCAAGACCAATGGAATTTGCATGTCTTTATTATGGAGCAGTTAGTTAGAGCGCATATTGTGTGCGGACTCGCCACCGTCATTGGCGACAATTATGACTCTGTCGCGCTTTGGTACGTTCTCAATGCTCCCACCAGACTACCCTGATTACGGGACTGTGCCCTGATGCCCAACAGGATGCCCCCTGGTAAAACGATGGACGGCCTCAAATCCAGAATGCATAAAGTGCTGCGCAAATGCGACTTCGAAGGCAAGCTTTCCGAAGAAGGCATGACTCGCTTTTTCGACGACTTTTTCCCCAAGCTTCACGAAACCAAGCACGAGATCCTCGGCAGCAAGTGTGATGCCAATTCGTGGTACTTGGTATATGTGGGCACGAAGATTGGTAGTAGGAAGAGGGGGTATGCAAGAAAGCTTATACAGCATACACTAGACAAGGTACGTGAACATGCATTGGTTCTACAATTTCGGGCGACACAGAAGCTGATTTGAGAGCAGGCAGATAAGCAAAAGGTCCCATGCTATCTTGAGAGTAGTAATGAAGCGAACACGAAACTGTATAATAGCCTTGGCTTTGTCCATATGAGAGACATCGAACTCACGAGGGCTGAAGAGCCGGTCAAATTGGATATCATGACGCGCCAACCAGTCAAAACAAAATCTAATCGATCCAAGGCCGCGAGGGGGTGAAATGGATAATGAAATTGGGGATCTGACATTGTAAGAGGAGGGATACTTCATCATTTTTCGGTACAGTCTACCTGTTGCGAATAGTGATTGCGCACAGGTGCGTGTTTTCAACCTGCAGTAATTAGGCATCATCGGATTTGGCGCGTGAAGCATATGATACCCTTGGAGCGAACATGATGAAACGCCTATTTCAATATAATGACTTTGGTACAGATACTATCTCCACTCGAAACCTTCGGTAGTGCTAAGCAATACAAGAGCATTGTTCTGATAGGCAACCCAAACATCTGAGAGCTTTTTTGCCGCGTTGATTCTCAGAGTTGCCAGAGTTCAGCAACGTTCAAATACCCGATATAACCCCTTAAGATCTGCCACCTCAACAACGCCTTTTAGGAGGCCTCGAGTCGCGACCAATCGTGCCCTCAAGGCCGGGAAAAAAACGTGCTCCAGAGTCCGCTCCATCTCTGTCCGTTTGACTGCCATCGCTTGCTCCTGCACCATCTCCTCTTCATTTCCAACAGCTTGACCACCGTCGTGATCCGCCATTACTGTGTCTAGGCTTTCACTTTCTTTCCCGACTTTCATCGTCGAGTATGGCGGTAATTGCTCCATAGCGTAAAACCTCGCCAATTCCCTTAAAAATGTCTGAAAACAACCTGTTTCATCATCCCATTCAACGCATGGCCCCAAACGCATCAAGAATCGTGGGAGCCTTGCCAAAGAAGGCGTGTAAGCCTTCAGCAGTAGAGGCAGACTCAAGAGCTCGCCTTCCAGACTTATTTCAAGATTGAAATATTCCGCTAACATTTTCTTGCGTGACAATAGTTGGCGAGTCACAGTATCGGGCACCCTGTCCCATTCCACTTCTACATTACCCTTTGAATTTCCCTGCTCATGTTCAACCCCGGCACGTATCAGAGCCCGGATGTCTAGAGGCTTCTCAAAAACGATGGTCCCAAAATTCCCAAAATCAGCCAAGCCAAGTTGATAGAAGTATTCTGTGCTCACGAGCCCATAGTCTACCAGAAAGAGCTTGACGCCGCTTTGGATGGCGGCAAGTCGGCGGTATGGATCTACCAAGCCAACGTATGTAAGACACGCAAAAGTCTCGGTCAGCGAAGCGTGCATGTCGTTACGAACAGCCGCTCGCAGAGTTTTGATTGAGGAAAGGCGGCATTCAGTGCGCATTCGAGGCGAGTGAAAATAGTCAGGTCCGGTCGTCGTCCGAAGCGGACTTGAAGAAACTAAGCTCTTATTTGAAGGAGGAAGCATAGAAGTAATCTTTCGCGTATTGGGGTCTGTCCGAACGAGATTATTCTCGTGCGGTTTTACAGGTGTAGCAGGTGGTTGCCGAGATTGCGTAGCATTCGCAGTCGGATGTGACGTTCTGGTATGTGCCGGGAGGGAAGGCCGGTTGCCATGAGGCAAAAGAGATTGCGTTGTGAACGTCCTACTTGTATCTACTTGAGCCAATTTTTCGCGGATCGAGGCACAAATGCTCTCCGTAATCTCGTCCTCATTCAGGAAGTTCACTTCGCGTTTTGTTGGGTGTACATTCACATCTACGCGTTGCGGGTCGACGTTGACGCTCAAGTATATAAATGGGTGACCGCCCTTCGGTAGGTAGGCCGAGTAAGTCTGCTCAAGAGCCTTCTTCATCGTCGAAGATTCCACGGAACGATGATTAATGAACAATATAAGCGTAGTCTTCTTGATATGGTAATTGGCATTGCTTGACCATCCACTTGCCTCGAAGCCCCACCTTTCGTCACTACAGTCAAACTTGAGGAGTTCATTAGCTATGGTGCTCCCGTGGATTTGCCGGATGCTCTCAATTGTGCTGGCACTAGATGGCGTGGAAATGCTCATGGCGGCATCGCCATGCTTCTTGCACGACAATGCCACGCCAGAGCAATGGATTGCGTAGCGACCTACCACATCCAGAATTTTGGCATATTCTTCGCTGGGTGAGCGGAATGCTCGCTGCCTCGATGGGACATTGTAGAACAGGTCTTCGACCTGAGAGAATATCAGTGAGGACTGGTTCATAGTCATGTTAGCGCACAGTTATCTGAGTGCCACCACGTCCAGCCGTAGGCTTCGGATCTGAGCTTTGACCAGGCTTCGCTGGTACCAGTTTACCGTCTCCATAGTGGGCTCGCCATGCACAACTGGAGTCTGCAGTCTTCGTCGTGATCGTCAGGTGTGCGATGTGACTGATGCTAGCCAGCGCTTCGCCCCGAAAGCCGTACGTGCCAACAGTCGTCAAGTCTTCAAAAGTCTTCAACTTGGACGTGGTAAATCGCTCGCAAAGAATGGATAAGTCTTCTCGCTACCAAAGTCAGTCAAGCGTTCTGGGGCTACACGCCATCCGTTGCTCACATGAATGCCGTGGCCGTTATCTGTGATCTGTAATAGCTTCAAGCCACCATCTTTTACAGCTATCTCCACAGCCGTAGATCCAGCATCCACTGCGTTTTCGATCAGTTCTTTGAGGGCATGTACAGGTGCAACGATGATCTCCCCGGCGGCAATCTTGTTGACCACATCTTGATCGAGAGCCTAGATAAAGGACCATCAGTGAGGTCATAGTCCACAATACTCATGCCGTCGCTGTACTTTGATCCGCTTCGGAGATTGGGAAATTGCATCTTCGGCTTTTCTCTTGCTGCCTCTCGAGAAATCTTCAGAGGACTGCATCATGTTGTAGAATTGAAAGTGATCAAGCGTCGGCTCCTAGAGGCGTGGCTTGCCAGTCTTGCCTGTTCCAAGCTGCTGTAGGTCTAATTCCTCCAGCCGCGCGTGTAGTTCTCTCCACGACTTGAGGCATCATCTGATCATCAGAATGAAGGAATAA
Source organism: Bacidia gigantensis (assembly GCF_019456465.1). Taxonomy (NCBI): domain Eukaryota; kingdom Fungi; phylum Ascomycota; class Lecanoromycetes; order Lecanorales; family Ramalinaceae; genus Bacidia; species Bacidia gigantensis. Next base: position 856,404 of record NW_025408606.1, read on the forward strand.
TGATGGAAGAGAAACCAACCACAATGCAATCAAGCATAACTCATGACCTTTCCAGGGCCTTTCCAGGCGTCGGTCCAGAAACTACGCTGTCATACTTGTCCTGTACCGTAGCGCTTGCGGGTAACTTCAATCACAAATGCGTAATTGTGCTCATTAGCCTTCTGCAGGTGATGGTCACCCAGACGCTTGCTAGACGGTCCAGGCCGCCATGTCACAGGAGACAGTCTGCACATCGATCTTCATTGTCATGTATGCCCTTTGCAGAAAGCTATGACATTCTTTGACAAGGAGACGAAGCGATCATTTCTGACCGCCGACTTTCCAAGCGCTATCATGGGCCAAAGGTGATGCGACAGGATGTCTCGACAGAGGCTCTTCGCCAGTGATGAGGAGCTGGGCAAGAAGAATGACGACCGCAGGCCTGACGGCCATGCAGCGACTGCAGCATGGACAGTGCGACGGCCTTCGCACAACATAAGGAAGAGAAAGGTCTTGTACTGGCTCTGTGGTGCACTTTTTGTATTCCTCTTCATCAAGAACATCCCTACCGACGTTGGGCCACATCCACGATGGGCTGATACAAGGACCTATCAAGCTCCTGTTGCTGAGGGCAAGCTTACATCCCCGACCAGTACACCACCGAATTCTAAAAAGCCACCGCGCCCTACAGAACCCTCAAGCGCACAGGAACACTACCACGATGGCCCTATCAAGTTCTGGCAATTGGCGGCATCCCTCCACGCAGTCGCAAAATTGGGTGGACAGAAAGAGCTAAACAAGAATGTCTTGTTTGCAGCAGCAAGTCTGAAAAGTGTAGCTGAGCTTTTACCCCTTGCATGTGAAATGAGTCAATGGGAAAGAAACGATGTCCACTTAGCCATCATGGGAAGGGACGACATGGAGATGCGCGACATACTGACTATAAATGGAGTCTCGGAGGAGGACTGCAATGTCCATTGGCATGATGCACGTCCTGATTTTTCAAGATGGAGCTCAGATTTCAGGATGGAAAGCAGCGTCGCCGCGAGTCTAGAGCACATCCAGACTTTCGTTCACCCTCAAGTCATTCTAACCGATGCTCCAAGCAGGGAAGAACAATATTTCGTCAATGGTATCAGAGGAAAAGCGCTAGACCTGTGGAAGCCCTTGATTGAATTGCCGCTGGACGCCATGAAAACGTTGACGTGGATCACCCGTCTCGATAGCTCGTCTCTTGCGGCCTGGCCGCGGGTATATATTGACATCTTTATACAGGCGCCTTCGGAGTCCTCAGGCTCTGTAGTACGGCTCCTCCGTTCAGTCGAGAGCGCCGATTACTTTGGTACCAGACGTCCCCATTTGACAATCGATTTGCCCGCGGAAATCGATCCCCCTACCTGGTCGTATATAGAAAACCTTGTATGGCCGCCGACTGATTGGTCCGGTGCGCCTCATACTTCTCAGGTCACGTTGAGACATCGCATATCTCGGAAGACGACAACGGCTGAGGAAGCCTCTGCGCGGTTTTTGGAGGCCTTCTACCCAAAAAGGACCATGGATTCTCACGTCGTTCTACTTTCTCCTCAAACAGAATTATCGCCCTTGTATTACCACTATCTTCTTTACACCGTCCTCGAATACAGATATTCCCGCCACTCTAAATCAAATGAAGCTACGAAAAATATTATGGGTATCAGCCTTGACCTGCCCGCCTCCTACCTGGACGATGAAACTCCTTTTGTAGCTCCCATCCGCAGGGAGGGCAAGAATAGCAGCGACGACGAACGGACACAGGAGCAGTTGCCGTTCATGTGGCAATCTCCTAACAGTAACGCAGCGCTGTATTTTGGCGACAAATGGATGGAATTCCACTCCTTCTTAGCCTTACGACTCACAAAAGGCCCATCAGATCCCTCGAAAGACTTCAGTAAAAAGCATCCCGCCTGGCTTCAATATCTGTCAGAACTCATGCGTGCCCGCGGTTATTCCCTCCTGTATCCGGGTGTTTTCGCCGGTGAATTTGAACTCGCTACGGTTCATGATGAACTCTACAAGGTACCCGAGGAGCTCGGAAGGCAAATTACGCCGGCAGAGTCATATGGGGAGCTTCCAGCACCAGAATTGCCTCTGGATGGAAATGCCACGTATTCTCGTTCTGCACCGCCCAACGTTGAGCGCCCCCTTATTGAGTCGTCATTAGTTTCGCTGCTTCCGAACAAAGGTGATCTGTTAGAGACGAGCCGCATACCACTACTTTCCTTTCAAGGTAAGTTCCTTACCTCACAATCTTCTGGTCAGGCCGCGATATCACATTCGGATCAATTTCGGCAATCAACAGGCGGCTGTGACAAGACTCATTCTGCTCCCGGACATCAAGTTTTCAAAGCTGTAGACCTCTTTTGCGATCCCAACCAGCCTTTTGACTATTTCAAAACGTCAAGTCCGCCTACATCAGAGGAATCTCGGGCTTCCACAGAACCCCCACCGGTACAGAATAAGCCCTGGGATGCGGATCAGATTACGAAGGAGGATGCCGAGAATGCTAGGAAAGAAGCATCTCACCATCTTGATAGGCAAGCGACGACTGAAGTGAGAGAACCTGACACGCCAGATAAAGTCAGTGAAGCCCCGCCAAGATCTAGTAATAAGGGTCAGAGCAATAAGGATGTGGCTGGGGCAGAGAGCACGGAAAAGCTTCTGGCTACGGGCAAGGACGAAAAAATCAGTAGTAGCAAGGGAGACGGCGAGGTTGGAGTGAGTGAGGACCAATTCAAGAGGGGAGAAGCAAAAGTCGTTTCAAGTACTCAACCCCCAGCGCGTGATCGAGATATCACAGTGGCAGATTTGAAGCCACCAGCAAAGCCAGCTAGCGCTTTTGAGAAACAGAAGCCACAAGCGCCTAATGAGAATGAGGTCGAGGGTGAAGACAGGAATCCTGGTTGGTAGTACTCAAGGTCAGGATGATACCCCGTTGAGCGAAAGTGAGTACGCTCAATATCTCTTTATTCACGTTACGATACAGATCAAGGCACGTAGTAAGCGCGCCGTTTAATGTGCATATGAGCGTCAGTGTATAGAATAGAATAGTATTCCTACCCATTGAATTGATATAAATTTTGTCTACCACGTACGATTCCGCACTTCCCTTTTGTTAATCTTCATTGAAGCTGTTAGCATCTGGGATCGAAGGCTAGGCGAACTCTGAAGGGTTTCCTCCTCGGGTATGATTTTTTCCTCCGTCTCGACGTCTCAAGCTACTGATAAATTTACAGTCGAAATAAAAAAATGAAGTTAGTGAACATCGACTGCTCAGAACCGAGCCTTCATCTTTGACCGTGATGAGTCTCTCCTGCTCTTCTTCCTTTTGACAAAGCTACCGGGTCCTTCCTGGCCTATCACACCGTCGACCTTCGCATTCTCGAACAACTGCTGCCCCAGACTATCCGTAAGCCTCAGTACTCTCGAACTGACAGTTGCTCCATCCCTCCGATTCTTGCCTTCTCGTCTCGACTTGGCTATCATCTCGATATAGTCCCACAACCTTCCTTGCGAGATAATTTGGCCTGTTTCAGGGTCTCGCTGAGGCGCCCACTCCTCCGCCAAGCAGATTAAAGAGCGAGATTTCTTGTCCTTGCCGTTCTTCTCGATGAAAACAATCCCTTCTTCCTCGAAAATCTGAAACGCATTCTTCAGCGTTTCCTTGTTGACGGCTTCGAAATAAGATAAGTCGCCTTGATGGTACAACGTCTTGCCGAGGAGCTGAGCAGTATCCTGTGCCTTGGTAAAATCAACCCACGTTTCTCCAGCTTCTCCTTGCGGGGTCAGTGGTTGAGTCAAGCCCATCAGTGAGACACTACCAAGCCACGTAGATTCGATGAAGGGCCAGATCAGGAAGCAATAGAAGTCAAAATTTTCACGACCACTGGCTCTCTCTTGAGCTGAGACTTGCGCCGAGAGGAGTTTACCTGTAGCGTCTTTTGTCAAGGAGAGCACACCATCGCTCTCCAAACCGCTCAAAGTGGCGTTCAGATTTGCCAGCAAGCCAGCAGTTGGATAGATGAACTCGCCCCTGAAGAGTTGGGAGAGGAATGCAACCTGCTCATATAGGGCATTGAACGACATCATTTGATTGTCGGGACCACCGCCTTGCTTCACTTTAGAGTACATTGCGGCCGAAACCAAAGCCTCAGAGATGAAAAGATGGATAGTCCTTCAGCAAACCGGCGTCAGCAATGCTTCTTTAGACTGCGAGAAGGAGTCACGGGACATGTCTCTCAAGTCATGACTCCGAAAACATCACTTACATATTCCTGTAGAAAGAAAGCTGGAAGCGGTCAACAGCGTAATACGTGGTCTCCGGTAAACCAGGCACAATGCCAACGAGCCCTGATCCCAGCACCTCAAGTCCACGATCCACGACAGCCTCAGTCGGTGCGCCCGCAAAATGAGCGACTCGTCCCCCTTTGTTCCTGACTCGATCACTCAGCCAATCAACTCGCCGTATAAGCTCGCCTTTGCCAACGCCACGACCACGTAGAGTGAGGAGAACTGTCCCGATCAACGCAGTCGGCATGACCACGGACACAGCATTGATCTCGGAAAGAACTCTGAAGCCCAACGTCCGAAGCAACCGGACCCGATTATCCTTGCGGGAAGTGCCCTTTGGCGAGCTCGGAGACCTGGGTTGAAATGCGTCGATCCTCGCTATTTGGTCATTGAGAAACTCACGCAGGGACCACGGTTCATGGAATCGAACATCTACCCTGCCGAGTCGTAGGGAGAGCACTGAAGAAGCAGACAAAAAGTCTTGCAAATTCTCTTTTGGCTTTGGCTGACCAAGAAGCTCGCTGATGTACGATTCTGTCTCGACAACTTTATCGTATTGTGTACTGACTGGGCAGATTATAGCGTCATTCACCCTCCCAGACAGTACGCTATCTAGAAGAAAGCTCAAGATGCCAAATTTGGGTGACAGCAGCTTCCCTGTCCTCGAACGCCCTCCCTCGATGAAACACTCGAAATTGTACCCATTTTGCAAGAGTGTGTCAATGTAAGCTTGCACGAGAGTAGTGTACAGCGCGTCCTCGCCAAAGCTTCTCCGAATCCACATTGCACCAGCATGTTGCAGAAAAGCTCCAACGACTGGGAAATTGAGGTTGTCCCCAGCGACGACCGTAGGCAAAGCAATCCCAAGCCGATAGCAAATGATCTGTAAACTGACATAATCGACGTGGCTCCGGTGACAGGGTAGGAAGATGATTGACTGCTTCTTCCCTGCCGCGTCTTCCGCAACGGACCTCAACCTCAGCACTTCCTCGCTTGAAACATGAATACCCTGATGATAGGCTCGAGTCAAGAGTTGCGTGCATACATAGTATGCTCCCCTGATGAACCTCTTGCTCTCCATCTTGCAGATCATTGCGTCTGTCATCTCAAGCGCTACCTCCTTGAGACTCTCCTCAATCGCCTCCTGCCTCCTCTTCTTCTTCTTCTTCTTCTTCTTCTTCTCTTCCAAATCTGTCTCTGAGCCAAGCAGACCCTCACGCTCCTCGATCAACACTCTGCTTCCTGCCAACTCCTCGAGCTTCTGCCTCAACATCGGCGTCTGCATAATCATCCGCTTCATATCCTCCGAAAATCCACTATAGAATATTGGTTGTCCTAGGACATCATCGTACGCCCGCCAGCCCTGACCGGACACGTGTAGCGAGACTTCACGTAGGAAGTCAAGTGGTGATTCGCGGAAACGAGCCATGTGCTCGACAAGGTTCTGCTCGCCATCTCCACCAGGCTTGGTAGACGGTGCGACATAGCCGCCTGGATGGAGGGTGACTTGATCACCGAGAATGTCGAGATCGGGAGGTGAAGGTGGGGAAATTATTTGTTTGGGCCAGGGCATGGCTGCTTAAACCGTAAAGTAGGAGAGCCATCAATACCACAAGGACCACGAGGCAGTAATGCGAATCGCTGTAGCCATGCCTCAATCAGTAGCCTCTACAGCCTGCGCCTTAACATTGGGACTCATGTAATAGCGATCATTAGCATCTCCTGAGGACAAATGAGTCGAGAAGCGAGGCTTGAGGCTCCTCCGCTCCGCTCCGCTCCACAGCCCCACCTCCTTCAATCCTCCCCCACCACCATCCTGTCCCCTTGCAATGGCATCGATACTCGATCCATGGGGCACTCGAGCTGTCACAATTGATCAGTAAGATGCTCAGGGACATGTTGTTCCTGTATCTCTAACGGCAGAATTCCAGCGACTCAGACAACAACCCTCTCCTCCTCCAACCCATTCTCGCTCCGCTGCTCTTCCCGAACGACTCCTCCGATGCGCGCGACCACTGCGCGAATGAGCGCACCTTTCTTTCCTGGCTCCGTCTCAGTATATACATGTCTGTTGTAAGCGCCGCGATCATCCTCTCCTTTCATCTGAAATCCGAGCCTACAAGCTTGGAAAGGAGATTCGCCCTACCAGTGGGGTTGACGTTCTGGGTCTTAAGTCTTGGATGCTTGGTCAGTGGGCTGGGAAATTATTTGAAGACGGTGAGAAAGTATGCTTTAAGGAGGGCCCTGGTGCAGAGTGGGTGGAAAACGCAGGTTGTATGTTGCAAGGCATTAGATGGACAGGAGAGCAACAGATACTGATGAGGATTTAGGTCTTTACGATTATAGCTTGCGCCATTGTGGCAGCTTGTGTGCTGTTCTTATCTACTGGCGCCGTATCCAGTCGATGAATACTTGCCAAATTGTCTTGACGAAATAACCTGTATGATTGGGTTGACGGCCTCAGGATGTTAGCCAAGTCGAGATGCCAGCGGGAAACGCCACTCAATATTCTTCTAACTGAGAAGCTTTTATACTCATCTACCTCTGACAACCGGTTCAGGTATCGGTCCTCCACTAGGTCAAGAGCCCCCGACAATGGAGGCGAGAAGCCCGTATTCAGATCTTTAGAGTGACCAACCCGCCGTCTCAGCAACTTATAGGAGCTGAGAACTGCCCTTGAGAGTGAACGATGCTGGTTTGCAGAGCCTCCTGCAACCTTCCATCCACAATCACACAGATTCACCTGTGCTTTGGAGAGTATACAACAGTCAGGCGATCGTTGTTACACTGACATTGGAGCCCGTTCGACGCCTCAAGGGCTCTATCTTTCATCTTCATATTTCCGCAATCCCATCTGTGTCGGACTCCGGTTCCCCAACAGATGGCGTAATTGCCTTCGCTGGTTGATCTTTATCCGAGAACATCACGCAACCTTCAGCCCAAGGATCTTCATCACATCCGAACAGCCCACTCCACAACCTCTCAAGCGTGTACAGAAAGAGTGGATGCTCAGGACTACTGCCATCCATCCACCCTAATACTTGCCAGGGCTCTTTCTCTCCATGGATCCAGTGGTGCTTGGGGGCAACGACGAGTTCGAGCAAGTATTCGTAGATCCTTTTCGGTCTTGCTTGTATTCGATCTCGCGACACGACGAACTGGTTGTACATGGCGACGCGTTGCTTGCCTTGGCACACCTTATCCGTGTAGAGAGCCATAATTTGTGGCACCAAGGGGAATTGATGGGTTTCCGGGCCTTCGCAGTCGCCGCAATTGCACCATCCAATTCCTGGCTCATTCAATCCGTGGTTGATGAAACCAGTGCTGTTCTTCAATTGGTAGCGAAGAGCATCATAGTGCGCTTCGTCGAACAGGCCTGTCGCTTCGTTGAGTCCGACGGGGTGCTCGTGGATGAACATGGTAAACCGGGCGAGGTTGTCATAATTTTTTACAATGTGGTGCAAAAAGGTGCCGCCCTCTCTGCCACGGTTACGCAAGTGATGAAGCTCGTCGCACTTGGATATGCTCATGAATTTGTTCGTTTCGTCGAGCTTACTCTTGGTGTATACTGTTGTTTTCGTGCCCAGCTTCCAGATGTTGGGCATCGTTCTCAGTTGACTTAGCCATGTGTTCATGGTACGTGGCCCTTCTCTGCTGTGCGCGATGACAATATGCAGCTGTGGTGTGTTGTCTGAAGGCGTATGCATGTTCTGTAGAGCCGGAATGCGATATTCTGGCAATGAGAAAGCCGGGCCATGGATACAGAGCCTCCATATCAACGAGAGGACAGCAAAAGTTGCAAGGCAGATAGTTGTTCGGGGGTAAGGAGGGTCTTTTCTAGGTACAGATCTTGGAGAGCGAGAATGTAATGGCAAGATGGTCATCGTAGGCTGTGAGGTATCAGTCAGGGGTGAAGCGTCGATTTAACACAGCAGGTCAATAACTTCATTTTTCGGGCCTATACATTTGAGCGCAGTATTGATATAGATTGTTGTAAGATCAGGATTGAAGCAAAGGGTCGCTATCCACTTTGAAAAGAGCAAATTTGTCTCATTGCACTCCCGCGACCGTGCCATAACGACTTACCGGCCATCGTCACATGTGGCGGTGGCACGAAAAGCTGGCTCGCAAGTTTAGCCAATCTAGCACGCTTCATAGAAACAGACGAACGAAGTGCAACACTAAAGACAGCACCATGCAAGCAATGACTGAAATATATCACACTTATCTTGAATCGCAATTTTTGCCAACGTCGATGATTTTTTAACACCCAGGTGTTCATTAACATGTGAGATCTCGAACTAAAACCCTCGATGCAAGATGTGAAATGCAGTTGCGACTCAATCTCGGTGAGGCTAAGTAATGCAACGTTCTGAAGAACACCCAGAATGAGGACTTGATCCCCCAATAGCCGAATCTAGAAAAATCATATAGGTCAAAAAGACATAAATCGTCAAGATCTAAAGATCCACTGAGCTGGTACAGAAGGCGTATCTCAAAATCACAAGCTGAATTCACCATCAATGGGCGCCTCCGACATCTCTGTTCAAATTCGTTCTGCTGCTCCGGTCTATTGACTATTTGCAGTCAGAGTTTCTTCAGCTCGGGATCTAGAACCCATAAGCTGACAAAAGCTGTGATCCCTTCACTTCAAGCATCTGGATCATTGTCTTCTTGGACCTTGTCAGCAAAGCACCCTGATTCTTCCAGCCCCATCAAGTAATTCCTTGCTCGAACGCACACAATGCTAATGGCGTATGCATGCCAAACGTCACGTCCGTCTAGGGTATGGTTCAGGTTGGCGATTATCTTGATCGGTCTTGCAGGCTGGCTCGGATCAAACGTAACAATTGATACGACGCTAAATTTAATGATCATGGCGTACAGCGTTGGAGTTGAATTTGAAGAAACCTGCAATGTGCGATTACTCTCGTTCTTGCCGTTGCTGAACGCATCTTGCCATTGATCATGCAGTATTTTCAGCTTATTAGTGGTTCTTCTGACAGTACTTGCGATGGCTTCGCCAGCCTTAGCAGCTACGATGACAATTAGATTGGGATAGATTTTGTGCTTCAGCTTTGCATCGCGTATAGACCATCTTTGGTACCTTTCGATACCTCTATTTAGCGATGATTCGGGCCGTTGTCTTTGATTGAGCGCGTCTCGACAGCGTGGTCCGTTATCCACAAGGGTCTGGAATTCCGTGGTGGCTACACTCAAAAAGTGATCAGCTTCTACATGTGGTATCACGAATATCTAAAGCTTTACCTTCTGCTAAGGTGGTATGGTGATTGTCAATTAGCCAGCGCTGCGTATTCTTTGTGAAAAGAATATCTGGAATGTTTGGAAACTAGATGAAGTCTACGTTAGCACTGGCTCCTTAGTAGGCTTGCAAGGGTACATTGCGTAAAAATAAACAGCGGTCTAGAACGACATCTTTGGGATCACTTACATCCCAATGCCACCGTTCAGGCATAAGCGGCTCACATCCACGACTGTCGAGCTTTGTGTAAAGCCAGATTTCTTCACTTGACCAATCTTTAAAGTCATGTTTTCTGGACTCAAGTTTGTGACCCCTTTGCTTTGACTTTTTGTGAGGGTGCGAGTTAGTCCGTATGTTCTCCTCAAAGTCTAGAGAGGCGTCTGATATTTGGTCGGTAGGATTAGTGTCACTATCAACATGTACTTTATCTGTGCTGCGTTGACTTCGAGTGAAGAGGTTGCCGAGGAATGGGATGCTCCATCGGCTGGTCTTCTGGCCTCCAGGTCGCCGACGCTTTATGATCCTTCCTCTTTTGACTTTGTGCAAATCAGAACTTTCTCCACTTAGGCCTATTGCTCCGCGACTTGAGGTTCCTGAACCATTCGCGCCATTTTGGTCTGTTACAGCTGTGGAAAAGGCTAACTTAGCGAAGGGAGAGAGAACTCTCGCAAAACCACAAATGAGCACCATAACGAAAGTGGACTATGTTTAGCAAAGGAAAATGAATTTGCAAGGAAGGATGTCGCAACGGATTGAGCGGCCTATCCCAATCCCGAATGAAGCGCAATGTGACTTTGAGGAAACCTTAGATCGCCATTGGGAATGCGGAGTGGAGGCAGCATCATACATGTCAGAACGACAGAAGCGATTTCAACGCCTTGAAGATTGTACACTGGCATCTAGAAGCGGGCATGTAGTGTCGAAGAACAAAGCAGTGAATGAAGAGCACTAGGCTTGGCGGCCGAGGGGGCTCTAGCTTGCGGTCCCCGGGTAAACGAAATGCCGGGGCTGCGGACAGGAAGTGTGAAGAGCATTCGGCTTGTCTCATTATGTGGAAACAGCTGCAGACCGCAATAGCCTTCGCTCAACAGGCCACGCGATCCGTTGGTCGTCTAGAATCCGTGAGCTCATCGTTCGGCCTATCAAAGAGGCAAGGTGTATGTCGAAGATGCTTCCAAACCAAGGGCCTTTACCGGACTGTACGAAACACTCCGGAACTATGGTGGAAACGGCAACGACATGGACGGACCTCTTTTGTTGTGTATCGTATATGGGAATACTCTACTAGAAATGGAAGTCGACTCGGAGAACAGCGCGAGGACCTCCCATCGACGCAAGAGGGGCGCCGCTCGCGACTGTCGAAGAGAGTTTCTCACCTGATGGACAACGTCCAAGCCAATGTATTCATAGCTGGACAGCGGCTCAATGATCTGACTGGATACTCCGGAATCGAAGCCCTCAAGCGAGAGATCGAATGTCAAGGTACATCCCAAGAGACTTTTGATGCATCTAGTCCTGATAAGGGTACCAGAGCAGACAGTTGAGTTGATGCGCAGCTCCCTTCAGGAAGCTCGAGACGCATATTCCGCAGCAATATCGACTCGCGCATCCTCTCAACGCGAAGTGAACGAGCTGCTTCAACGAAAAAACACCTGGTCACCTCAGGATGTCGAGCGATTTACGGCCTTATATCGCTCTGATCACGCAAGTGAACAAGCTGAAGCATCGGCTCGAGCCCACCTCGACGAGATCGAAACACGGTCAGAGGAAGCTGGTGCAAGGTTGAGCACGATCATACTTACACGATACCATGAGGAGCAGATTTGGAGCGATAAAATTAGGCGCATGAGTACGTGGGGTACGTGGGGCTTGATGGGAGTAAATGTGTTCCTCTTTCTCATCTTCCAGATTGGAGTTGAGCCATGGAGAAGGAAAAGGTTAGTCAAAGGGTTTGAAGACAAGGTTGCTGAGGCTTTAGAAAAAGAGGCGAGGCTGACCGGAGCAAAAGCCTCAGAGCGAACACCAGCAGACGAGAATCCGAGCGAAGTAGTCTTGATTGAACCCAGTCTTACCGAAGGACTTGATGCGAACGTATCGTTGGCTTCGAGTGGAACTGTTCTACCATCTGAGGCGCCTCATGCTACAGAAGTCAGCACTGTCGTAGCAGTTCCTGAAAACGCATATCCAGCTTCGACCATTGAGAGCGTCAGACAGTCTCTCAAGGACATATTCAGCGAACGAGAAGTTGTTATCAAGCGTGTTGATTTAACGACAGCAATGCTTGAAGGTTTCGGAGCTGGCATTGCTCTCATCGGAGTCCTCGTCATATTCCTACGCCCCCATTAGTGTGAAATTCTCGGATTCTGACACTATATCTTTGGCAACCCGCTATCTGATATATCAATTCAAATCCAAAAGACATGTTGCACCTAAGTCTCAATTTCTCTCCGTTAGAATCATCATCTTTGTACGCTAAAATATTAAGCCTCCTCATTCCATTAAGAATCTCAAGAATCCCTGTGCTACAAGCACTCCGTCTTGCGGCTTAGCAACCCTTCTCATACCGTCTGTGAATAGCTGTTTATTAAACACTCCTTGATAGTGCCTCTTCTCCAGCAATTCTCTCTCTATCTCTTCATCAAATTCAGGGTGGCCTTGTACAGAAATCAACCGCCGCGAGATATACATTCCCTGCACTTGACACACATCCGTCGATCCCAATGCCTCTACACCCGAGACGTATTCGCAGACAATATCCTTGTGCATCTGACAGATACTCTGTCCTCATCAGCCAAAATGATTCCTTATCTGACTACCGCATTAAGCATGGAGCACGTACCAGCACATCCTTGCCACCAAACAGTTCCTTGCCCTTCTCCGTCTGCTGTACTTCGCAAACACTGACCTCCCAAGTTCCCCTCTCATGCTTCGCCACCCTAGACCCCAAAGCTCTCCCGAGAATCTGATGTCCAAAGCATACTCCAATGACCTTCACGTGCGGATGTTCGAGCGCTTTCTGGGTATATTCCACGAGCCGCAGAATCCATGGTTCATCATCAAATGAATTAAACTCTACCATCATTGGCGTCTTAGTAAGATGCTCTTGTATGACACACAGTCTAAACGGGATGTGGGGAAGGTGACCCACATACTGCTCCCCGTAATCAAGACGGCGTCTACCTCCCCCAAATCAGGATACCCTCTCCGTCTCCTCCACCCATATATTCCTCCACAATCCACATCTTCCCCGTCAGGATCGGGGTGAAAGACATCCCACCCAGTCAAAGCGAGTTGAGATCTTGGGACTGAAGAGGCGTCGGCAGCTTTATGTAAGAGAGAGGTAAACACGCCTCCGTAGCTGCCGTATTTGGCGCTGGTTTTTTCCGGCGGATCGTCAGCTTCAAGGATCGCTACATGGTAAATGCGAGTTCCTGAAGGGAGAGACCCCATCTTTGTTCCTCCCTGCGATGGTCTTGGATCTTATCATGTGAATAACAAGTGAAGGTGAAGTGCGAGGGTCGTTCGAAAACGATGGAGGACTATCGATAAGCTGGCCTGGCTTGGCATTGATAACTCAGCTTTCTATAATTCGGTATGGTGCTTGTAAGATATACCTCTTGTAGATTAGAACGACTCCTGAGTTGCTCTATATAGCAAAAAAACTCTGCAGTACCAGTGATGCCCCCTAGTGGAATCGAACCACTGATCTTCTCATGGGCGTAAGACTCATATGCATACGAGTGAGACGCATTACCACTGTGCCAAGACTAATTGACAGAAATCAGGAATTGAAGGAATGAATGCATTTTTGTAGGCGAACTTACGGGCTTTCCAATCCGAAGATCAAATATCCATATATATACCTGACAACTTTTGCTTCTCTTTCCTAGCTCGTAGCCTCGTTTTCTCTGGCCGAGGATGTGACAAAACGCTGCCATGAATGGGCGAGTTCTCTTAAGGGAGCAATTTTTCAAATAAAAGGCTCTCCTTCAACGACCCGCATTACATTTAAAGCCTACTGTAGATATCTTTCCCTCTTTTGGTGGTAACAAGGACCAATAAAGCCAGTACCTTTTATTTTCCCTAGTTCAGAGCCCTAACGCCATGCTAATATGTAATCTCATCAGTCATGATCAAGCATCCGGCTTCCCAGTTTATAGAAATCGCCACCAACGTAAGTAGATCAACAAAACCCTGACAATAACCGTCTCTCTAAAAGTTCACTCTGTGCTGTAAAGTCTTTAGAAGTGATTGTAAGATTGATGCACCGGTGGCTGAATCGGAGGAACGTAATGTCCTGGATACGGATGGTCCGCAAGGGCGAAATCAGCCTTCGCAAATTGCGGATTGACGATGCCCATGGGCGGCAATCTTGGGGGCGGGGGAAGTGAAGTGCTGGACGAGTATCCGTGGTTGGTTTGTTGGGTGGAATCATTGTTGTGGCCCCATTTCCTTCGAAGAGCATCGTACATGAATTGGAGACGCCAGCCAGTCTCCTTTTGAACTCTTTGGAGGATCTGAATGACTTCGTCTTGTTCTGCACGATCTGTGAGGCATTCCGCACATGTAGCAAGACAGCGAGTGGCTACACTCGCCACACCCCTAGATATATTGTAAGATGAAGCACAAAGCCGTGGATGGAACACACTGACCTGTCCTTGACATGGGCGACAATTCCGGCAAGCATGTGAGCGTGGTGCAGTTCCAGATCATGCATCTGCTGCGCAACCTGCGTGTTTGTATGTGATACAGGGTTGGTTTGCGACAGCAGACATATTCCGGTATGATAGAACATGCGAGCAACTACTGCCGTCCGCTTGACGAGCCTGCTCCTGTCAGAAAATGGCCATTCGGAACGGGCCACAACTCACCAGACTTCTGGGAAGAGGGATTTGGAGGTCGTCCTAAAATTTTGAAGATGACCTAGCGGCTTCATGGTTCTTGGTGCACGCAACTCCCAGCCATCAATCCAAGTCTTCCACCTGTTCCACTCGTCACATTTATTCTGCATCCGCATATGATCTAACGGAACATCTCCCGGACGAGGCACCATCGAGGCACGGAAATTTGCGATCTTCGCTAGAATCCAGATCATTCGATGCGTCCAGATCTCCTCTCTTCCTGGTTCGCCGCCGTTGTCAAAGTTCATGTCTAGTCCCCAATCATCCGGGTTCCACGCGACTTGCCAATTAAAATGTAAACAACTCAGCAATTCCATGCCTACATTCAACCAAAAGCAGGCTGCGCCAACACCAACAGAGTTTGCATTCCAATTACATTCTTTGATCATCGCACGAGCACCTGCGATATGATTCATCCTCTGTAAAGCTTTTTCCGTCATAGTCTCATATACATTAAGAATAACCGCAGTCGTTGCACACACGTAGATGTCTCGGTAGGGATTCTGCAATTGGCGCAGGAGAAGAGTACTGGAGAGCTGATAATAATCTGCTGCAGTTTTGTCATCGTATGCTGAGTTGACAAGATTCATATGCCGGGCACCACATGCCAAGAATGCATTCAGCAGCATCCGGTCATGCAGTGATTCATATGGGAGTATCCTAGAGAACTTTGCTATCGTCAGAACATGGAAGCTTGAAGAGCAGACGAAAGACGTACGTATTTATCACTATCCAGACTATCCATCCAAATGCCTACTTCCTCCACAAAGACTTGCATGAAAAGGAGCTCCGTTGGATCAGTAAGCATTTCCCTGGTCTCGTTCGCTTGTTCACCGTTCGAATAGGTAGAGACAGCACCTAAAGTATGGCTAGAAAAGGTTGAGTCGGAAATGGTGGAAGCATGGCGCTGGTGCTGGACCTGGGTGTCATTCGACATGCCGGACATTGTGGCCTGGTACTGGTCCATTGGGTTCGGAGCAAATGATTGCGAAGGTAATTGTTGATGTTGGAGTACGGGCGCATTGAGAATTGAATCGCTCATGTTGTTGCTAAAGTCATAGGTCGGCTCGTCCTTCAGGGAGACGTGGTCCATTTCGGTTGTAATGTTGGAGTAACGATCTATTCCTCCCTTGTATTCGGAGGCGATTTCTCTTGATTCATCCTGGAACATGAGGGTCCACTCGTCCGACGCGGGGGTGAATGGTGGTGTCTTGACTTGGGTGTCGATAAAATTCAATCGCACTCCTCTTTTACATTCCCTATTCGACTTCTTGCAGTTTTGGCAATCCGGTGAACCTTCGTCGCATTTCAGGTGCCTCTCACGACATGTCAGACACCCAGTCCGCACCCTTTTGGGTCTTGCGGCTGCGACGGCTGCTGCTGCCACCTCTGCAGGAACACTCGAAAGGAGCTGCTCACTTGTCGCCATCGAAAGGGGCCCCAGGGGAAGGGAGCTGACCCGACTGGGAGCAGGAAGGTTGACCACGTCCTGGCGCAGCAGGATCAAGACCAGCAGCGACCACGCTGGCGAGGTCTGAAATCGGACACGAAAGGTGCGCGACAAGTTCGATGTAGAATTAGGGAGTCGTAACGAAGGGGGTACCCGATACGAGATGCATTATTGCGGAGCTGAACGTTCGACCAGGGGGTGGGGGGTGACGCGAGGGGGCTAACTAGAGAGGTCTTAGCGTCATCTCCCTCGTGCCTTTCTTCGAATGTCAATCGATCAATCAATCAATCAATCAGTCAAGCACCTTTTCAGTATTCACCTTACGCTTATCATTGTGTTCCACTCACCACTGCACCAGGCCACGATTGTGTCAGCACTGATCGTAGCGAAGCCTCCATCCCGTACGTCATCTGCGGTAGTCCAGCCGGAGATGCACGGTCAGTGAAAAGTGAAAACAAAGTCAAGCCCAGACCACGTTTCCGGCATTCGTCTGCAACGCGATCGAGCTCTGCAGCGTTGCCGCATCTTGGGCTAGAACTAGAAGCCGGCCAGGCGTTGCCAATTTTATGTCATCCCGTCGAGGTCCAAGGCTTCCCAACCCGACAAGTCAGGAAGCTCTTACTTAGCTCACAGCTTTGGCTTTCTTATCACGTTAATGTTTGCCCGCTGGAGGAAGTGCCCTTCCGAATCCAACGTCCCGCCAACGTCCCGCACTAGTTCTGCCTTCAAGCGGGAGACCGAGGCTGAACATGACTGAGCAGAAAGTGCCTGCCGAGGTCTTGATTTCTCACCTTCGCCTGTTCCTTCGACAAATGCGTTGTACGGACGTCTACCAGTCTTTCTCACCTGTTGATCGGGTCCCCAGACCCTGCTGGACCTTCAAAATGCCGAGTCTCACGTTCCTTGTCCCTATTCCAAGCCGACAATCGCTACCGTACAGGTAATAAGGCTACGGCTACTGCATCCAAGCACAGTGGTACACACATGTAGTTCCCTCCATGTTACTCTAATTTTAAATAATCCCCCATCTCTCTCATGCATCAGCGTTGGCGAAAGAGTTGAGTGGTAAATTCCTGGAAAAGCGACAGTGCTGGCAGGCTTGATGGCCGCACAGAATTTACCACCTGCCCAACCAGCCTTCATTCTCAGAGGCCATACTGCTCAGATACACGCTCTCCATTTCACACCGGGCAATGACAGGCTGCTTACGGCCGACGCCGATGGCTGGCTGGTTTCCTGGAATCTTGCGTTCAAACGGCCTGCTGCGGTATGGAAGGCTCATTCAAACGCCATCCTAGCTGTCGGGTCTTGGGGTCCAGAGATAATCATAACGTATGGCTTTTCAACGGATGGAACGACGTTCAATGGAGCTGATCTGATGCAACAGACATGGTCGGGACAACCAGCTACTGGTTTGGCGACTGAGCGAGCAGGACGAGGCCCACATGGACAAGACATTGCCGGTGGAGGCCGATGCCTTCAACTCTCAGCAACCTTGGCTGCTGCATGCGATGCCAGTCAACGCGCTGAATTTTTGCCCCTTTGCAATGTGTTATGATGGCATGCCCCACGCTATCTCAGCGCGTAACGCTGTCACCGACACTACAGTCATCTGCCCAATTTTGTTCGCAGTGCCAAATGCTATCGATTCTGGAGGAGTAAGTCAACGTCCATAGCAACACCTTCATCGTTCTCATGTCACTTAGATCGACATATTCGAGCTTCCCTCACGGAAGAGAGCCGCTACGGTCAACTCTGATCGTTCAATCACCACAGGTACGAATGGTCTAGACGCTCTGCGAATCTCTCTATGTGGGATCTGATGTAGTCTAGGTATGGTGATGGCACTCGGAATCATGGCAGACACCACGAAGATACAACTTGCAGCTGGCTTCGAAAGTGGCCACACTATGGTGTTTGTGCAAACTGATCCTGCTGCTCCTTTCGAAAGGCTGTATTGTGCGAAACCTCACTCTCAACCAGGTTTGTACTTTGCCATCAGATCATGTCAGAATATTCTTGACTGACATCTACAGTACTCTCCATGGTCATATCTCCATGCAAAGACCACTATATAACCTCATCCGCTGACGCTAACATCGTCAAACATCCCTTTCCCTCCGCCAAGAGCATTTTCAAAACCGAGTTCAAACCAATCCGAGTTTCTGCCACTAGGCATTCTGGCCAGCAGGGCTTATCCTATCGGTCGGACGGCAAACTTTTCGCCACGGCGGGCTGGGATTCAGCAGTCCGTGTGTATTCCGCCAAGACGATGAAGGAACTGGCCGTGCTCAAATGGCATAAGGAGGGCTGCTACGCCACTGCATTTGCTACCGTCAAATCTTTAA
This sequence comes from Bacidia gigantensis, assembly GCF_019456465.1. Lineage (NCBI taxonomy): Eukaryota > Fungi > Ascomycota > Lecanoromycetes > Lecanorales > Ramalinaceae > Bacidia > Bacidia gigantensis. The sequence continues at coordinate 874,671 of NW_025408606.1, forward strand.
CAGACCGAAGTTATGACTCTAATTCATGCTCAACCGTTGCTCACGAAGATCCCGAGAGCAAGAGCTCACTGGGGATAGCGTTTCGTGTCTCACAAAACCTGAGCATTCAGGAGAAACGGAACAGGGTAGCTCAATCAACGCACTGGGTCGCGGTCGGGTCGAAAGATGGCAAGATTTCTCTTTGGGATATATACTGAATCCGCTAAATGGGGTATCACTAATCAACCAATGTTAAATTCTTCAGCACCAGCCAAGTGCTCCTTCAATTTCGCCCGCATCTTCCTGGCCGCCTCAGCGCTTGGCTCTGACGGATCAATCTTGCCTCTCCAGTCTGGCCTTGCCTTCTGATAGACCTCGTCCGAAGGGTTTGCATTCTGCTCCTTGCCTTTATTTCTACCATTCAGTCGCCTCTTCTCGCCCCTTCGATCTTTCGAGCCATCCTTATCTGCTTCGCCCTTAAAGCGGCCCAAGCTTCCAGGTTTTTCTCTCAGCGCAAATGCCTTCGCCAAGTGCCCTAAATGCAAATCCTTGACATCAAACATACCCCTTTCCTTGACAACGTGGGTCGCGTAAGCCCTCACATGGCTCACATAAGCCTTCTTCGCCATCTCCCCCATCTGTTCATGGTCAACAACCCATCTCTCGACCTCAAGCTGCCACTCTGTTGCCTGCTCGTCCCATTTTCCGCCAAAATGCCCCCCGGCTCCAACGTCACCTGTTGCAACCCTCGCCTCGAACCCCTTCCTCAACACCTCCTCTGCCGTCTCACCTTTCAGGTTTCCTTTACCTGTTCCAGACGCACTCTTCAGTACTTCCACGTAACCCTCCTCCGCTCCCGGCATCAGAAAACACACAGCTCTCCCCTCACGCCCAGCTCTAGCCGTTCGTCCTACACGATGAAGATGTTCATCAGATGAGAATGGGGGATCATACTCGATCACAAAATCAATGTTCGGTAGATCTAGGCCTCGCGAGGCTACGTCTGTGCAAAGGAGGACGGATGGGGTTGTTGTACGGGAGAAGCAGGACAGGGTAGCGGTTCGGAGGGCCTGAGGAAGGGAGCCGTGGAGTTTGAAGAGCTGAAGCGTGGGGTTGGCCGGGGAAGAGAGAGTGTTTGAGGTGGAGATAGTGGGAAGAGACATGTGCTTGGCCGACCCTCTTGAGGACTGGGGTGGTCGGTCGTGCTCTAAATTTTGATTGTCGGGCCCGGTCCCGATGGCACTCTGCTCCTTAGGAGACTTTTGGGCGATCTGCTTGAGGGCTTTCTTATTATTGGCGGCAAAGTCCGAGAATACTTTTTCCGGGCTCAAAAAGGAGTTTTCACCTCTGCGGAGGACTTCGAAATGAAAGTCTACACTGTCTGCGCACGAAAGAAACACAATGACTTTGGTTACCGAGCCCTTTCTGGCGAAAGATCTCTTTAATAGTGCATAAAGTGTGACCAAGCGTTGTTTTGCTGGTGCAATGATATAGGCTTGCCTCAGCTGCGACGGTGCGAGGAATGGGCGCTGGATCTCTTCACTGAATAAGAGTGCGGGTTTTGAGTTTTCCTTTTGTGTCTGCTCGCTACTGTCGTTGTGATCTCCACTTATCTCTGGTAACTTGGTCGCATCTTCAGGCTTGATCATTTTAGCATCTTTGAGGCTAAGATCTCCTAATCGTTGTACCCCTATTTTCATTGTGGCACTGCATAGTATGTTTCTCCGATGCTGTGGGAGTCCTTGGAGACTTCCTGTAGTCCTCGCTTGAGGCTCAACTCTAGATTCAGGATTTGTTGCATCTTTGCCAGGTTTTTGATTCTTAAGAGCAGCAATGATAGTCTTGATATCAGCTTCAAATCCTAGCTCGACAAGTCTATCACCTTCATCAAGCACAAGCCATCGCACGCTGAATAGATCAAGTGCCTCAGTGTTCTCGATGTGATCGACGAGTCGTCCGGGTGTAGCAACGAGGATGTTGACGCCCTTTCGGATACGTGCTTTTTCGTGATTCTTTGTCGATCCGCCGGTGACTGTACCATGTACGAGCCAAGGCAGTCTCGTCAACAGCTCAGAGAGCGACACATCAACCTGCTTAGCAAGCTCTCTAGTCGGGACTAAGATTAATGCGAATAAGCCAGATTTCCGACTGATCTTTTCATTGGTGCATAAAGCCCGGAGAGACATGAGGTGTTGAATGATGGGAATGAGGTACGCCAGCGTTTTACCAGATCCTGTCTCAGCTTGTATGAATGCATCGCTGTCTCCCTTGAGCAATTGAGCGATGGCAGCTTTCTGTATCGCAGTGGGAGTCTTGAGTTTCAGCGAGGTGAGAAGGTGGGAAGCGAGCGCCGGATTGACACCAAGGGAAGTGAAGTGGATGGCACCGTCAGGAAGCGGAGCATTCGAAGGCTGAGAGACAGCCTCTTGATCTATTGTGGATATATGGGGCGTGGTCTTTGCAGACGGATTGGACGTGAAGAGAGAGGAAATGACTGCAGACTTCGTGGAGGACGATTGACTAACACGACTGGAAGAGGAGTTTTCCGTTCTTTTCTGCCTTTTGCTGGGCGGAGATGTGTCACCATTCAGTAAAGCGTTCTCGGGCTTTGAAGATGCAACATTCTCTTCTGTGCCCACGGCAGCATTTACGTTGTGATGCTTTTGACTCCGCCTGACAAGAGACTTTTTCGCCCGCACTCGATCTTTCCAATGTCCACCTCTGAAAACAGTTTTGATTTCTGCAGGTGTATCATCGACCGCAAAGTTCATCAAAAGGCCATCGTCGGCCATGACTACATGGGTGCGCACGCAAGATGGAAATCATGTGGAAGAAAATGGCATGAAGCTTCGGCGTTTGCGGAGATAATGTCAATCACCACGAATTCGCCGAAGCTGCTCACATCTACACCGTAGAACTGCCGCTCTTCACGTTAAGAGCACGCGATCATTGACAGAGTGCCCTTGACAATTGGATTATCATGTCTGTACTATGGGAGGAGAGACATTCAACGGCTAAAGGGGATCTTCAATCCAGCTTCGCTGCTCGGCATATCAACCATCTCAGACGGTTCCACATGTGACGAACGCCTCGTTGAGGTTACCGGCATGCCTCGCTTCATATCAAGGACTAAACCTGGTCCATTGCAATTCAAACCATTCGAAATCCTAAGGCAGAGCTTCGAACTCCGCCGCCGTCGTCATAATGCGTTGATGAACCGACATTCCGTCGGCTTTGTTCCTACTATGGGTGCCCTTCATGAAGGCCACTTAGCGCTGATACGACAAGCCGCTCGCGACAATCATTGGGTGTACGTTTCGATTTATGTCAACCCCACTCAATTTGGTGTAAACGAGGATCTGGGCTCTTATCCGCGGAATTGGAAACAGGATTTTTCCATACTCCAAAGCCTGCAACAAGAGTTTCGCCGGCCGAGATATCAGGGGCGGATTGGAGTAGTCTTCATGCCAAATTCGACAGAAATGTATCCTGGGTTACCACCGAGTTCCGAGCCTAATGGTGATGGGTCCTTTGTCACCATCACTCCGCTTGCGAGAAGACTAGAGGGTGCGTCAAGGCCGGTGTTTTTCCGGGGTGTTGCTACAGTTGTCATGAAACTTTTGAATATTGTCCGGCCTACAAGTGTATATTTTGGACAGAAGGACATCCAACAAACATTCGTCATCAAGCGAATGGTCAAAGACTTCCACATGGACACTGAGGTCGTTGTGGGCCCCACAGTACGCGAGCCTGACGGTCTTGCTTTGAGCTCTAGAAACGTGTACCTTGGAGAGCGGAGACGAAAGGTAGCGCTAGTACTTTCCAAGGCGCTGAGAGCTGCGGAGACTGCCTTTGCCCAAGGCGCGAGAAAACGGCGATACCTCTACGCTGCTGCTAAGGACGTCTTGGAATCAGCCAAAAAACAGCAAGATGCTCTGCCATCTGATCAGCGAGCAAGATTTGAAATCGATTATATCTCTATAGCTGATACTGAGACACTGGACGAGCTAGAGGAGCTTGACTCTCGAAAAGGGGCGATCGTCAGTGGAGCGATCAAAATGCTCCCAATCCAGGAAGCGAGGCAAGGGGAGCATCTCGGCCAAAATGAGGACGCCACGACAGTACGCTTGATTGATAACATCAGATTAGACTTGCTGTCCGCGAAGCTTGGCTTCCTCAAACGATGAATTGATAGACATTACGAAAGTGGTGCTTATCATATCAGAGGTCTCTTAGATATTTCTGCTTGAACTTTTTGGTCCCTCGGTCTGTCGCCCTTGTCAAAAATTGGGATCCATGGAGCTCAAATACTAGATTTGGCGATATACTCTCATGGTGGATCGCATTGCCCTCACAACCTGATCCCTTCGACTCTTTTCCTGCCTCTTGGGGTATCTGCGGGAGCTCGAAGTGAAACACAGTATGCTGTTTGGGAATAACTAGCGCCTATCAGCTTCGTCTAACTTCGCCCTGCAGAGAATTTAGGGCGCGCACCCTTGAGCTCATTCTTCCTGGTAATGATCTGAAAGGTAAATTTGGTGTCTCTCACTGCTATACCTTCCAAGCCAACATGACCAACACACCGGCTTCGGACGACCTTCAAGAGTGCGCCATGATAGTCGGCACTTGTAAGGATGCCTCCTTTACTGTCAGCTGTAATGAACGGCGTCCGACCTTCTCCTATCCCCAAGATCTCCCACATATAGCCAAGCCACAGTTTGTGGAGGGGAACGTATAGCTCATATTTTCTCGCATCATCAGGGATCTCATAGATGCGCAACTTTCGCATCTCCTTTGCCGAAACTGGTTTGACTCTTCGCTTTCGTGCGGTCTTTCCCTGCTTTTGCAAGCGTTGTAGACGACGACCTGCTCTAGCATCTTGAGACGTCGGATTTGGAGCTGTTGGTCGGAGGTGCAGCGGTTTCTGAAGGACTTTTTCTGACAGAATTGCGGATGCTGCATCTGGAGAATGTGCTCTTTCAAGCAACTGCTGTGCAATGTGCTTTGTGGGCGCCATTGACAGCGCTCTAACGTTCGGTCGTTGGTGCCAAATACCCAATTTAGAGTTTGCGCTTTCCGTCACCGGACGCGCTGAAATTAGCGTGACGCACTAGACGCGTCTGAAATTTACTGGAATTGGACAGACTGCATTCGACGTCTTTAAGGAGCGAAAGACAGAACACTTGCCGGCATGCAGAATAGATGAAGATTAGCCCTGAATTTCATGCCTCCATAGTTTCTGACTAATACGACATGACGGACCAGATAGAATTATTACGCTTTGCCAAGATTAACAGTGAATGGGAAAGTGAATTAAAAGCCGCGGTTTAAGGCACTATATCGGTCAGCATGGGTTCATCAACACATTCGACACCCCAAGGCAGACGCCACTCTAGTCGCCTTCACTCTACCAACGCTGGACCGACAGTCTCCAGCTCCCCATGTACTACACCCAAAGTAGTGGTCACGAAGTCGCCGCCGAATTGGAATTTTGCCGTACCTGTTTCCAAGGACATGGTCATGGAGGACATGCGCCAGACCCGTTCAAAGCCACGAGTGACCTACGAGATATCGTCTGATTCGGAAGGCTCTGGAGAATCTCTGGGGGATGGATCTTCTTTTTCTAGTCCTGAGAAACCGCCTTTGGTCATCATCGACGAGCAAGATGACAGTGAGCATTCTGAGAGTCCACCTCCTCCGGCTATGAAATTACGAGAATCGGCCGCTGGACATAACTTGCGCCAGCCAGGCGTGCTTCAGCAACCCCGCCATGTCTTGGAGAATGGCGATCGGCGCCCTCGCAGAAAGGCCAAGAGATCAAAGACGACAGGACAGAGCAATAAACTAACAACTAAGAATTATGATGTGACTGCGCAAACGGAACGGTCCCATATCAGGCAGCATATTTCTTCCGTGACTACCCGTGACCGAGCCAATTTCTTCATGTCAAAGGCAAACGTATTTCTTCCTCTGCTCCCTCAGGACAATTTCATCAAGCGTCTTCTTGAAAAAGCACCAAAGACAAGTGAACCAAGCAGTCATATTTCTGTACCATATCAAGTGATCAACAAGCAGCCGACTGGGTAAGTCGTCTTGTACCTATGTCTCCTCCCACTCTAATATATGTAACTTAGAGTGAAAGCGACTATGAAACCCTACCAGCTTCTAGGGCTATCTTTCCTAGTCTATCTCTATCGTAATGGTGTTGGAGGAGTGTTAGGTGATGAAATGGGTCTGGGGAAGACCCTGCAGACGCTAGCTCTCTTTTCGTACTTGAAAGAGCATACACAGCAGTCTCAATCAGGCCAATCTAGGCCATCTCTTGTCGTTTGCCCCTTAAGCGTTTTGAATTCGTGGATCTCTGAAGCAAGAAAATGGACACCTGATATGAAGGTATTAAGGTTTCACGGCCCTCGCCATGAACGAGATCGTCTCAAGAAGGTAGCCACTGGAGGATTCTATTCTCAGGGCAAGCCCCGCACGCAAACAGCATTCGACCGGACTGCGAAACGTCGACCGATCATTGACCTCGAATCTGAGGATGAGCTTGCATCTTCTACGAACGGTGGGCCTGATTTGATCGTTACAACCTACGAAGGCTTTCTTGCCGAGGAAGGCTGGTTCAAGAGAGCGTTCGTATGGAAATATGTCGTTCTAGACGAGGGCCACAAAATCAAAAATGATGTCAGTCTGATCTCGAAAGCACTGCAAGGTCTGGGAGCAGAATACCGATTGATTTTGACCGGAACACCCTTGCAAAACAATCTTCTGGAATTGTGGGCATTGCTTCATTGGCTTTATCCTGAAGTCTTCACCGAGAAAACTCAGGAATTGTTCAAGAAGTCATTCAATCTTTCTCAGGGTCGAGTATCCACCAAAGCGATGGATGATTCAAGACGGCTATTAGAAGAAGTCATGTTGAGACGTATGAAGGATAGCCCTGGTGTGGATCTCAATCTTCCAAAGAAAACTTCCGTTCTACTTTACTGTCCACTGACCCCGCTCCAAGAGTTTTGGTATATGAGACTCTTGACTCGAACAGACAAGGGGCTTCTTGACGAGCTTTTCAAAGGGGGTCAAAACATAGAAAGCAAAGACGAGCCTGTCACTTCTACTCTAGAAGTAGAAAAATCGTTTCTAGAACCCATCTCCGGAGATCAGACAGCTGCCCCTTGGGATGAGTCCAAAGAAATGATGAAGCAGGCTGTTGTACGAGAGCAGCAGGAAGAATCCAAAAGTCCAGCTTGGCGAAAATTGATGAACCTGCTCATGCAGCTCAGAAAGGTGTGTTTAGCGTCTATGGCGTTGGTCCACCACTAATATTACATTACGTGAAGTGTTGCAATCATCCGTACGTCCTTCCCAACGCCGAGCCTGACCCATATACGCCAGGCGAGCATGTGATCCATGCGTCGGGAAAATTTGTAGTCCTTGAGAAAATGCTTGACCAGCTTGTCATCAAGCAAAAGCGAAAGATCATCATCTTTTCTGGCTTTACAGCCATGCTTAATTGCGTAGAAGATCTACTTGCTCTTCGGGGCGGTACCGGCGAGATTTTCAGATACGCCAGACTGGATGGGGGTACTTCGCGAGCCAGGAGGAATCTCAGTATCCGGATGTTCAACTCTGATGAGACCAATTATCGTGTGTTCCTCATCTCTACCCGGGCCGGTGGACTTGGAATCAATCTGGCTGCGGCGTCTGATGTGATTATGCTCGATCAAGACTTCAACCCTCAGATAACACTTCAAGCCGAAGCAAGAGCTCACCGTATTGGACAAACCAAGCCTGTTACAGTCTACAAACTATGTACTCAAGGCACAGTAGAAGAACAAATGCTGGGCAGGATACAGAAAAAACTTTATCTATCTACGAAAGTAATGGAGTCAATGCGGAACATTCATACGACTTGGAAGACTGACGGAGGCTTTGATGAACTCTCGGCCGAGCCAGACACTAGCATGCCACACTTGCAAACAGAACAATTGATGTCATTGGTGAGACGTGGTGCTCAGGCTCTGGCACGTCCACAATTAAAGGTGGACGAAATGTTGAGCTGGGACTTTGAAACAATGCTCGAAAATTGTAAGGATAAGCCAGCTGACTATTTAGTTGCCCAGCAAACCAACGTCGAGTACAAGAAGGAAGACGAAGAGAAGTGGCTATCGCAGATCGAGCATGTGCAGTCACGCGTGTTCAATGGCAGAAAGCATAAATCCAACCAAAGCACAGCGGAGATTGCCCAGGAATGGAAGAGAGAGGAACGAAGAAAGGGTAAACATACTACGGTTATGGTTGGTGGGTACGCAATATCTAAGGAGAGCATGAGCTGCGGGGATTGGGAGGCTGTTCCTACTTTGGCAGGCAAAGATCCTCGACTTGCAGAGCCAAAGCGTGCGAAGAAAGCCGAAGTCGTCAATCAAATTGTAAGTGGACGTCATGGTCATACAAGAGCTTCTACTGACCACTTCAGCACTGTCAAGTCTGCTGGGACGGCGGCAGCATTTTGTGCTGTTCGTTGTGTCCTCGGAGCTATCACTATGAGTGCCTAGATCCTGACGCAAAAAGACGCTCAAAGGCAAAGATCAATTTTGCTTGCCCCCAGCATCAGTGCGCAGACTGTGAGCAAAAAACAGGAGATGCAGGGGGAATGCTATATCGCTGTCGCTGGTGTGAAAAAGGGTATTGCGAGGACTGTCTGGACTGGGAGAAGACTGACCTCCTCGGAGAAAGCCTCAAGGAATACGAGATACTCGGGTTCCCAAGCATCGTACAGGCTTACTACGTCAAGTGTCCTGACTGCACGGAACACCATAGTGAAAGCAGCGAAGCTCGTACCTTTTGTGCGGATAGATCCCAAGAGATTGATGATGAATATGAGGAGCTTCTCAACCACCAGGAACTCCTAGCAGCTGCAACAGAAGTGGCCGGACCCCAGATTGCAGGCTCAGATGGACCAGACAGCCCGGGATCGTTGACGGAAGGACCGACCCTAGACAGCTCGGGCATCAGCACTCCAGGTCTCGCCCCAAAGGTGTCTGCTGAATCAACAAGCAAGAAGCGGAAAATGCACATTGGGCTCACACGTGGCGACCGAAATCCAAAGAAGCGCCTGTCAAATCCTGCCTCTCGACTTAAGATAGCCAACGTTGAGCCCTGAGATGAAAATGAGCCGTCGTGACTCGTTTATGCCGCTAAACGAGCGGTATAGCGCGGAGATACTGAGTTGAAGGTGGAAGAGTTGGGCATGGGTATCCCCCGAGCTAGGCGCGGTGCACTGACGAACGGACTTGAAACCCTTCTGTGAAGGGAAGAGCCGGAAACTGAAGGATGAAGAGGTTAAGTGGCGACCGCACATCTAGATCACACCAATCAGAAATGGTTGAGGCGAATGAAGCGGTGCCCAGTGTTGAAGCCAAGGAGATCTGTCAAATCTGTTTTGATAGACGACTGATCTGCGTAGCAACATATGACTGAGATCTCGGCTTGCAATTTATAGATGGAGTCTATTGAAAGAGATTCACGTATTTTGTATTCTTCTACCAGGTCCCCTTCCAAGCCTTCCTTGATCAGGGTTGCCCCCTGAAAAACCTTCCGAACTTGACCCGAGATTTAAATGAGACAGCTGTGCGGAACTCCTCCGCACCTCAAACCTCGCACCGCCCTGCCTAACAAGTTTGATGCTCAGCAAAGCAGCAGGAATCTTTTGACCGAATCTTTATTAACATGTCTTCGTAGGGGGAATCGGTCAAGATCACACTTGTTACCCTGTGCAGACGTAGTTATTGTACTTTCTGAATTCTGCATTCTATCATCCCGTTCCTATCATTTTCAACTTCTCACACGATATTTGTAGGATCGGGCGGCAATCTCCGAGGTAGACATAGAGGTTGGATGTGGGGGTTCTTTCATGAAAGAAGGAAGGTCGATTTAACAGTACGGCTATCTCTGTGCTCAGGTTGATGCATGGGACCTTCTGAGTGCTCAGACTAGGAGGCAACAAAAGCTGAGAAGAGATACCCTTGGGCATTTCCTTCCTGCCTGTAGCATGAAATGGCCCTCTCGCAATTCACACCTATATATTGTGGTCGGTCAGATGCCGAAGTTGAAATTAGATCCAAAAAGTACGGCAAGGAATTCAACGGCCCCAGTAACAATCAACTAGATCGAGTTGCCAATCCAGACGATTACTATGAGCCCCTTGATCATAATCATGCAATCACTATCGAATGGAAGCGCCAACTAGGAGGCATGCTCCAGCGGGAAATGAGACCGCAGCAAGCGCAACATCCATGGTTTCTCATGTTTTTCCCCGAGAACTATCGGTTGTATAAACACAATAAAGAGACCCGCGATCACACTGGTAAGTATGATTAGACCTTGGACGAAGGGAAAAGTGATTGCTAAGTGGCCATCAGACGCATATCTGTACGGGTACCCTCAGGGGCGAAAGAAGCGTTTCCGAAGCGCACAAGAATTCTTTCCACATTTCCTATGGCTCATGGAAGGTAAAAGCGAGGACTATGGTGATTGTGCGTGCAAGAATTGTGCGGGTGACTGGGTCCACAAGATTGAGCCATTGCCTGGTAGACTCGGATTTGTGCCTGCCGCAAAGGAAGTTCAACCAGTGAAAAAGGAACAAACTCCAATTAAAAAGGAGCCAATCCTCCCCAAGAAGGAGTCGATTACTTTGTCACCAAAAGTCGTGATACCTCAGAAATTCCCCCAACAAGCAACCACCCTTCCAAGACCACCCACCAAAACACCGGCGCCGAACAATTCGGCTTCCGCTGTCCCAAGGACGCCGGCTCAACCAACGCCAACGCCCCTACCACCGCTGAAATCAAAGGAGCAAGAAATCGACTCTCAATATCGCCGATACATATATCGTATTGGCGAATTAGTATGGTTCAACAGGGGAACTGCCTGGGGTCTAGCTTTAATCACGAAACGGGACACCATTATCCAACAAGGAAATCGATCTGCTGCACGTTATCTTGTACAACCGCTTTCTCATCCGCTGAGGCATCCGGAATCCAAGATACTCACGTCAGACGATGTTTTGCGTCCATGGCTTGCTTGGTCAGCGCCAGGGCCTACCCACAGAGCTTTGACCGGCAAAAACTATTCTTCTATTGATTGGAAAGCTGTTATCGCAGGGCATTTCGGGACAGGAGACGCTGAGGTTGATGGCAGTATATTAGCTGCGAAGCAGATAGACGACAGCTTCTCCCTGGTGTCGCCCTTGACAAACAACACGCTCACCACAGGCGAGCGTACCTATCTAGCCTTATTCCTTGGCGGGGAGAAGATCTATGTCAGAGAACCGGTGAGACTTCGGATCAACCAGGGCCAAGACGTCCTGGTGATATACGAAATCGTTGAGAAATTAAAACCAAACAGCACCAACATAACTTCAGCATCAGTCCACGTCATTGGCGATATTTATCGATTCGTCACTCTACCTTACGACCCATCTAATGCAAAGCTGTTCGCCAACGCCCATCTCCCAGAACGAATGAAAGCAGACCTCGAATTTCGAAACAGCGTCACAGTTCCTATCAAAAAGGTGCACTCTTTTTGGAAATTGATGCAAAATGGTTCACGAGTGTCAATACAGGACCTCAAGGGTCGCTGGTACGAATCGAGCATACTCTTACCAATACTTCGCAGCAACGCCGTCTTTGCGAGCGAAGTACAGAGGGGCGAAGTCTCTGACGTGGGTGAGTGGATTAACGGACGAGGTGATGCTAATGGTGCCGCTGGGAAGACTGGCTCGAGGTTTAGAGAGCGTCTAGAGGCAGTAGGGAGAGCCGTACCGATTGGGGTAAGATTGGGTGGACCAGAGGAGAGCGGTGAGGGTGGAGTTGAGACGGAAAGGGCGTCGAGCAATCCCCAAGTTCAGCAAGCTTCGAATACTCCGAGACCCGCTGTCTCACAAAGTGTTAATCAAGGTCCGAGGCGTGAGTCACTGCACGCTCAGGGAACGGAACAAAGTATACGACCAGGACAAGGCGATCTTCCTCAACACATGGATGTTGATAGGTAGCATACTCACGGCATGTCAAGAATGCGTAATCATCAGATTGATTGTAAAATAGTCACGGGCTAGAACGTCCTTGGGAAAACGACCAAGTGTCTCGCCCAAAACACATCCAGCATCTAAGATACCGATATAGTCTTCGAGCTAGAGGTCTTCGTCCATGATCCACTGGCAAATGTCACATTTTCGTTATTTCGTTCGCGCAATTGACTTGATCCTTACTTCTAAGAAGTCAAGCACCCTATTTATGGGGTGTATTTGGCGCATTGCTACTACTCGTGGCCGGCAATACCAACTGTCCTATAGCGGTTCGAGAGGGATGAGCACCAAACATTGATGGGAAGGTTCTCTCAACTTACTCCATTTAGAATAACCAATTTGTCTATGTCATCAATTTTTCCGTGGCTTGATATTAAGTTGTTTTACTTCAAAAGAGCTCGCGAAGTCTCTCTCAACACGAACATCAAGTAACACACTGCTATCTCTTTGATAATTGAACATTACCCATGGCGCCCCCTCGAGACTTTATTTCATCAATTGGACGTGGAACGCTCCGTTGGCCAGTGTTGAGGAAAGAGCTCCAACAATTCAGAGGCTTCTTTGGACGGTTCGTGTCAATGAATGCATGTATGGCTTTAGACAGAAGGGAACTCTGAACAAGAAAACATGATGCAGTCTTCAGGAGCACGCAGAAGGAGCTTATTCTCTAGCCCGAAAAGGTTGATAACCTGATCAAATAGGCCTGGGGCAACGAGTGTTTCTTGAACATGGTTCAAAGTCTATAGAGGCTGCGTTACCTACCTGAAGGCCTTTAAATATATTGTTTTATAAAGTAACTTCTGCGGTCTTGTACTCCATCGACCCTGTACTTACGATAAAATGTCGCACAATCATTTCTATTCAAGCAGTGGGTTTTTGCTGTCCGTCGAGCCAAGTTCTTTTAGCGGTGGGATAGGCTTAGTATTCTCAACGTAATCGTACTGCCCGGAAGCGTTCATCAACCATGAGTCTTGCGGTTTTCCAGTACCTCCAAGAAAGTTCACTGGAATATGTCAATCTCTCTAGGTAATGAAAGCGGAGTAAGAGACTTACTTGGGAACCCAATATCAAAGTCGGTAGCTCCATCTATGGCGTTTATATCGTCTCCCGAAAGCTCCAAAGCCAGGGCTTCAATATTCCCTTTGAGGTGATCTACTTTTCTTCCCCCAAGAATTGGAAAAACATAAGTGTTGAATGTGAGAGGTTTTGGTTTATTAGAGACCTGAACCTCAGCTATATAGACGCCTACGTACAAAGACTTAATACTAACCCTATAGCGGAGCTCCAGATCCGGTGAGGTGTAAAGAGCCTTTATCCAACACCATAGCGCTATACCTATGTTTTCAGAAGCGTACATGGGGATGATCTCGCCCTCGAAATCGCGTTCGGCTGCGGACCAGCGGCCTTGATAGACAACGAATTGAGAAAGACAATGGTCACGAGCGTATTAGTTAGCTTTAGAGACGACCCAGGCTAGTGTGTCGGAAATACCGAGATAGAGGACCTTGCCTTGTTAGACGATGGTATTGAGTGGCATTGATTCGGGAATGCTGGTCGTGAAGTCCCACCTACCCCTGGTTTAGCAAATATTGAGTGTGATGACATGAACAGCAGACCAATGTACATAGAGAATGTCAATATAGTCAGTTTGCAGCTTTTTCAGACTGTTTCTTAACGATACGTGCAGGCTTTTGGCACCGTTACCGGCACTATTAGAGTGAAGGATGTCGTTGAAACCCTTGTAGTTTGTGTAGCAAGTCGTATACGTAGTCGCCACGACCATCTGGTCTCGAAGCCCTTCCGACGAAGCCAGCCATTCCCCGATCCATTGCTCCGATTGCTCACTCTACATTCACAAGATGAGTCAATTACTGATTCACGAAGTGTCTTAGGCGGCGATTGTTATCACTCACCTGATAGTTGTTTGCCGTATCAACGAAATTGCCACCTTGAGAATGGTCGAAGTCGAGGAGCTCAAAGACTTCCTCTTTCTTCATTCCGCCCATAAAATCAGCCCTGACCCAAATTAGACCCCATTTTATATATAGATGGGGCAGCTTCACCAAGCGTCTCCAAAATTCATGCCTCCAATGCATAGTGGAGACACCTTCACAGCGGCACCGGGCGAAAGGACACGATGGCGACCCAAAAGCGACTTTGGTGGTGGAGCTGGATTCATCGTGGCTTCAAAGACCTTGATAAAAGATAAATATGGGCTGGGATGACGGGCACGAAAGTGGTGCGATGTTGCAAAGGATGAAATGGGAAAGAACTTGATGTCTGGGGAGAACCCAGGGACCTTTTATAGTAGACAAGAGACGACGCTCTCGTCCGACTATGGGTAGCTGTTCCGTCGATCATTGTCGACGATTGTTTAACGCCTTGGCCACTTGAGAAGATAAAGCACGAAACTCATCCGACAAGTCCGTGCAAGAAATCTGATATGCGCAGATGTGCCTCCTTGACGGGAAGCAACTTGTCTGGAGTGCCTTAGATTGGACTCAGAGGAACGACAAACTGACCCTATTATCTATCCTGAGATGAAGACCATGAATTTGTCAGAAGCAGAATCATTGGCTGGAGTCCAAGATTTTCTGGGGGTATCACTAGTAAAGGCGCCTCAGGCAATCCTACTTGTGAAATGAGCGGTGCAATCACGGACGAAATCGAGACGTCCATACCGGAGAGAATCCGGAGTCATCATCGCCAACATTGTAAATCAGATTGGGAAACCCTTTGTCACGACATCTCAATATCTCTACCACTAGAGCTTTGATTGCTGGTATTCCTGTTTTCGCTATTTACATGTATTGTCATATCCAGCCACAAAGCCCGGCAGGTAGATAATGCTCGCTCACGTACGATGTTGGGTATAGTTGCTCGCAAATAACAATGTCGACTTCCGCCGCAATATGAAGCGAAGAAGATCCGCGCCACGCCATAAATCTTCTCCAAGAACGCCAATGCCCCAAAAAAGTCAAGCTGCGTTAGCACGTTGGTGATTCTATCGTGAGTCTGAAGGAAGATTAATGGTTCAAGGTCTTGGGATCGTCGGCCGTGCGCCGTCGTTGTCCGAGTCGTTCTCTTCCTCAATCGTCTGTTTCCAATGCTCCGGAAGACAAACACATACAAGGGGAAGGCTTTGAGTTCGCCTTGCGGCGAGGCGTCCATCCGTCGGGACGAATCAGACACCCCGCTATCCCTGTGTTCTTTCCTCTTCGGATCGTACTCTTCAGCTCTTTCATCTATTCGCACCCCAGTAGCCCAGCCATCGTCCCATATACCCACGACCTTAAGCATCTCCCCCCGTTCCAGTTCGAATTCGTCACCTGCACGGGGCTGGTATGCCCATAGCACTGAAACTTTGTCATTAGGGTGAATTTCATCTGAAGAATAATAATCTTTGAAGAATGGCAGTTGCTCGGACTGTCCGCTCGTCACGTCATTCGGGGAAGATAACTGGCCGTCAGTGTTGGGGGAGCTGTAATCATCAAGCGCCCCAAGCGCCGACTGACTCGAAAGCGAGCCTCCTCTTTTGCCTGCCAACGGAGGACCAGTCTTCTCAGGAGTATCGTTATATGCCTCGGATTCAGAGGTATCCCCAAACTTCTTGCCAGCGACGCCTGCTGCAGCCCCGTTCGCGTACGAGCGGGAACTGCTCGAATTGTTCTCCAATGCAGACATCCTGGCGACCCTTCCTCCGGGTTGTGGACCATAATCAGGTGGGAGTGTTTGAGCTCCTGGTTGCGGATTGTATGTCATGCTTGGTGCGCCCCTTCGATGTGGCGTGGGTTGGTTGAAGACGCTGGCCTGGCTTCCTCTTCGTCTCTTGCGAAGGCGAAGACATAGCAGTATCAAGAGACCTAGTATTAAAGCTGCACCAAACACAGAGCCTAATACGATGCCAGCTATTGCACCATTGGAGAGACCTCTGTTTTGATCTGATCCTCCACTGGGCGAAGGACTGGCGCTAGCTGTTTGGGATGGGAAGAGCGGTGGCATTGAGGACGTTGGTGGCAACTTGATTCCAGCGCATCGATCTGTAACGTTCGAAGCTACACAGCATGAGTCGGTAGCATTGGGAGAGCTGGCAGCGCACAGCGTGCAGAGTCCTTGCAAATTAGTCGCAAAACCACAGTCATTAGGCTCATTTTGCTCCGCCGTGACACATCCAGTGCTCAGTGAGTCAGAGGGTAAAGCGCAATTGGTAAAGTCTGCGCGTATTTGATCCATAAAATTGGCTTTCGGCGTTCCGCAAAGCTGTTGATTCACTGCAATGCCTTCTTCGCTCGTAGCTTGTTGTGCCTAGGACATGTGAGCGCAGGGTGACATCGATGGCAGCGCAACTTACGCAAGACTCTGCACACAACGGTCGGGAGGCGGTGGCTGTTAAGGAGCAGGGACGAATCGAATTCTGCACCATCGCATTACAAATTACACTTGTACTATATCGTGCGTAGAATGAAGTTGTATTAGTGAGGTTGACGTTACTACAGCCCAGCAATTGCTGGTATCTGAAGAAAAAGCTTTAGCATGGAGCTCAAGTGGAGGCCAGCATGCGACGTACCGCTGCTGCACATAAGTCCTGTTGACATATTGACTCAGCTGTGAGTCGAATTGCTCAACATCTGAAACGAAAGCAAGGAAAGGGCTTCCCCGGTGTTAGCCAGTGCTAATGCCCCCATGATATATGGAGATCTCACTAAGTGGAGGACAATTCGGGACCCGTGGAGATGGATGACTCATTAAAAGCTGGACACTGCGTCGACCCCTGGAGTGCTAAACAGCTTTGAGCCCTGGCGGTGGGGAGGCTGTAGGCGATCAAGGTCAAGAGGATAGTCCGCCCGTCTGCAAAAGCGCTCTTTCGCTTTGCCATTATGCCCGACTACGAATCGACTCAGGCGAGCGTGAACGAATGTTGGTATAGCAGCTGTCAAAGCATGACTGCGGTTGAGTTGCTCTTGGGTGAAGGCGTTCCGGCAAAATCTCCAAGAGCGGTGTGTAGAGTCCTAGCTTCGAGTACGCCGTCAAGTCGCGTCATTCCACCTGTTTCATTAAACTGTAGTACGCTGTAAAGGAGACAATTAAGAAGAGAAAAGAAGAACGAAGGTGCAGAAGACAGACACGCAAAAACAAGTAAAGAGTGACCAGATGAGAAGAAAGAAGGAAGGAACGACTCGGCTGGGCAGGAGGGGGAGCACTGCTAAGTTGCTGACGAACTGACGGCCAAAACAAATCGATTGGATTTCATGGAGCAATTGACGAAAGGGGAAATTAGCTCTCTAAGCCCTTTTGGGCTAGGCGGATCTTGCCCCTGTCCGGCGTGTCCGACTGCCGAAACCTTCTGTCTCTAGGCTAATGCCCTCGGCCTGCTAAATTACTCACAACGGTCAAGCTAACCGTCACACCAGCAAGGCGAGTCACCAGGCCTGAGTAACACTGCGGCCATGTCCTCGGAAGCCCATGACTCAGTCGGTGCGGCAGCCGAGAAAACAGGCGCAATCAATATCAATGGCGAGGAAAGCTCAGAACCTTCCAAAAGCGCACTGAAGAAAGCCCAGAAGCAGCAAAAAATGGCAGAAGAAAAGGCCGCCAAAGCTGCCAAACTCAAAGAAGCCCAGGTCAAGCCAGCAGCGAAAAAGTCATCTGGAAAGGAAATCGAGGGAGCAGAGCTGAAGGCAATCAACATAAAGAAAGAAGCCGACTTCGCTGGATGGTATGCGCAAGTTCTGACCAAAGGCGGATTCATATCCTACACCGACATCTCGGGCTGCTATGTCTATCGTCCAGCAAGCTACGTGATATGGGAACAGATCACCGCCTGGTTCGATAAGCGCATCAAATCTATAGGTGTAAAAAACTGCTATTTCCCTATGTTTGCAACGAAGGAGCAGTTGGAGATTGAGAAAGACCATGTGGAAGGATTTGCCGCCGAGGTTGCTTGGGTCACTAAGTATGGCAATTCGCAGCTTGAGAAAGAAATCGCTATTCGTCCTACCTCGGAAACAGTCATGTATGGCCATTATGCCAACTGGATAAGAAGCCATAGAGACCTTCCCCTCAGACTCAATCAGTAAGTACCTTGAGGTCCTCAGATCCATCGCAACTAACTCATGCACCTAGATGGAACTCAGTTGTCCGGTGGGAGTTCAAGCACCCTCAACCTTTCCTCCGAACACGAGAATTTCTTTGGCAAGAAGGTCACACGGCGCACTTGACCAAGCAAGGATCAGAAGAGGAAGTTCTACAAATCCTTGAATGGTACGCTGGTGTATACGAGGAGCTTCTCGCAGTCCCCGTGATAAGAGGCCGGAAGACAGATAAGGAGAAATTTGCAGGCGGAGACTACACGACGACTGTCGAAGGTTATATTCCCGAGACTGGAAGAGGTATACAAGGCGGGACTAGTCATTGCTTAGGTCAGAACTTCAGTAAAATGTTCAACATCGTCGTTGAGGACCCAGCGAACAAAGAGGGCGCAAAGCTTCACGTGTGGCAGAATTCTTGGGGATTGAGCACAAGAACGATTGGGGTAATGGTCATGATACATAGCGATAACAGGGGTCTCGTGCTACCTCCACGCGTTGCGGAAACACAAGTCGTCATTGTCCCAGTTGGAATTACTGCCAAGACATCGGAAGACCAAAAGACAGCGCTTCATAAAGAAGTTGACGCACTAGAAGCAATACTGAAAGCAGTGGATCTCCGAGTCATCTCCGACAAGAGTGAGGGCTACTCACCAGGCTGGAAATTCAACGAATGGGAGCAGAAAGGTGTGCCGCTCCGCCTTGAATTTGGCCCTGGCGAATCGAAAGGACACTACGTGACAACCTCACGTCGCGACATTCCTGGGAAAGAGGGCAAGGGCCAAATTGCCATCACGGAGCTTGGCGCTGAGGTCCCAAAATTACTTTCCACAATACAGAGCGACCTCTATGACCGCGCAGACCAGACATATAAGCAACACACAAAGCAGATCACGGCATGGGACGAGTTCGTCCCCTCTCTCAACGCAAAGAACGTGAACTTAATTCCCCACTGCTTGACCGAGAAGTGTGAGGACAAGGTGAAAGAATTGAGCGCCAAGAGAGATACGGATGACAATGTCCCTCAAGACGAGAAGGCGCCAAGTATGGGAGCTAAAAGCTTGTGCATTCCTTTCAAGCAGCCTTCGGGGGGTCTCAGAGAGGGCACGCAATGCCTGAATCCCGAGTGCGATAACAAGGCAGTGAAGTGGTGTTTGTTCGGGCGAAGCTACTAATGCTAAGTGCTACGGGAGACCATAATTGATCGAGAAAGAAGCATGACGATGTCTGAGGAAAGAAGAATGAAGTTCTTGAGGCGTGGAGCATCTCGCTTGCTAAGGGGATGATCCCATGAGTTAGTGAGGCACGAGGGACCACGTTGGAAGCATTTTGCGGAAGAGCATGATCACAGCAAGCGAGAGCAGTTAAAGGACGAAACAGGGCTCGGGGCGCATTGGCCATAGTCTGACAGCAGATTTGCGAAACGTCACAGCTTCGTGTAGATGACAAGTTCAAATTTGAGATCTACATATGCCCATGTGGGTCTTCCTCTCCCTTCTTTTCAGGATCCAACTTTATCATCGTATCAATCCTCATGATCGCGATACACGCCTCCACCGCGCTCTTCAATTGTCTTACTTTACTCATACTTGGCTCTAATACCCCTGCCTTGATCTCATCTACACATTTGCCTCTCCGTAAATCCAGGCCGAAGTTCTTGAACGCTTTCCTTTTCGCTGCAAGCCTTGCCTGCTCCTCCTGTGCCGCGGAAGCCTGCTTCCCGCCTTTCGAAGGTGACGACTGCGGCTGTGGCTCGTCCTGCTGTTTCTGCGACGTCGCATGCAGTGATCTCAGTTGCGCGACAAGATCCGAGGCATCCTTGGCCGCATTGACAGTGAGGGTGCGGGGGATGACAAGAAGCGATTGTGCAAATTCCCCAATCGCAAGCTGTTCCCTGCTGCCAACAGTAAAGGCGAATTCTTCTAAGTAAATATGTAGAGCGGTTTCAACAGCGCCCCCACCAGGCACGATGGAGCCGCTCTCGAGTGTTCGTTTGATGGCGGAGAGCGAGTCGTGCATTGAGCGCTCCATTTCGTCGAGGTGGTAGTCATTGGAACCGCGGAGGATAATGGAGGCCGAGCTATGGATCCTGGTGCCCTTGACGAGAATGCACTCGTCATCGGAGATGCGTTCCTGGGACACTTCTTTTGCTTGACCGAGGCTTGAGACTTCAAATTTCTCATTGCCGTCGAGGTCAGAGAGCGTGGATACTAGTGTTGCTCCTGTTGCTTTTGCTATGCGTCGGAGGTCTTCCTTTTTGCAGCGTCGAACGGCAATCGCGCCCTTCTCGATGAATTGTTTAAGGCAGAGGTCGTCGATGCCTTTGGTTGTGAGAACGACGTTGGCCCCTGCTCTCAGAATCATATCTACCCGTTCCATGACCATGCCTGATTCTCGCTGCCGTATCTGTTCGAGCTGATTTGGGTCGTCTATTGTGATATTCACGCCGAGCTTCATCCGTTCCTTCTGCAGATTCATATCCAGACAAGCAATCTTTGCATCTGTGACCCGCGTCTTCATTGCCTGTGAGGCCACCGTGCAATTTAGCGCATATCCTTTGACGAGCATCGACTCCGTTGCACTTTTGCCGTGTGCTTTTAGTATATTGACAGCTTTCACAGGATATTTGACTTCATTCTTATTGTTCGTCGATTTGACGGATTGCATGGCATCAACAGCCATGTTCGCGAAGAAGTCGCTGTCTGACCCTATGACTTTGCTTGCCATCGATGTTTTGGCTATGTTCACCAAAGACTCGCGACCAAGGTTCTCGATCCGCGTGCTTATGTTCTCGTTCATATACTTCACAGCTTCTCTGAGTGCGAGTCGGTAGCCTGTGATTATTGTAGTGGGATGGATTCGATTCTTCATAAGTTCATTCGCTCTTCGCAGCAGCTCAGATGCTATTAGCACTACTGAAGTGGTGCCATCTCCAACCTGTGTAGTGTCAGTTGGATGCGTAGCCTCATTGCCATTGCCGATCAAACCTCCTTGTCCTGTTGTTGCGCTAAATCGACTAGTATCTTTCCTGCAGGATGTTCGACATCTAGCAAACTTAATATTGTGGCTCCATCATTCGTCACTGTGACATCCTGCAATCTTCAGTGGCCATGCTCAAGAAGTCGAGACGAATTCATACGCCTATATCGTCCACCATCATTTTGTCGAGCCCGGATGGCCCGAACGAGCTTTTCACTACATTTGAAATTGCCTGTGTCGCAAGAACTGCATGAAGATCAGTCGAGGTTCTTGCGCTGGCCACGTTGACAAGGCTACCATTTTGGTCTCGAATGTCTGCTCCGCTGAGCTTTTGACCACCAAGGACTGGATCAGGGTCAG
This sequence comes from Bacidia gigantensis, assembly GCF_019456465.1. Taxonomy (NCBI): domain Eukaryota; kingdom Fungi; phylum Ascomycota; class Lecanoromycetes; order Lecanorales; family Ramalinaceae; genus Bacidia; species Bacidia gigantensis. Next base: position 896,157 of record NW_025408606.1, read on the forward strand.
CCTTCGCAACAAGATACAAAATATGGGGGACGGACAAAGGGTGCCAGCATTTCTGGGCTGCTCAAATAAACCCGACATTTCTCAAGACTTCAAACCTTGACCGACCAAATCATGATCGGGTGTGGACGCAAAAGTTGTAGACTCCACAGCTATTTTCTCTTAGCTCGACGCGAGCGTGTTTAGGGCTATGACGCCTATTTTCGGCTTAGCTGCCTGCAGAAATTTGCTCTTCGCTTGGGTCGTTCTCGTTCCTCACAACCATCGGAGACTGTTCACTGCGACAGGCCATGAGTTCATTCTCGCTGCGGGCAGGTAAGTCAACTTCGTTATGTTCTCTTCCAAGAGCAGATGATTACTTTTTTAACAATCTGTCAATCCACTGAATCTACTACCTCCTGCAGTCGGGAAGCTAGTTTGATGTGAATCATATGTATTTCTTTATGATGCTTTGGAGACCCGTCTTGCCCGCCAGAACAAGCTCAGACAGTTTTTGCTGACGTGTCGATTGCATAGCCTGCGATCTGCGAGTTTCCTTGTTGTATACGAACGATGGTTTCCCCACCTTCGCACGAAGAAGTCGATCTTCCTCTTCCAATTTATCGAATCTCGAGCCGCACGGAACGTTACATGCTCTATGATTCCAAGACTTTTATGTGGTTGCGAAGAAAGCATAACATCCTGGGTGTCCTCATCGGTACCCTACCTCAGGTGCCACAGCAAAACATTTTCTTGGGTCTACCTGTCGAATTACAACCAGAAGAAGCCCGCCTGCTTGTTGAGGGCGGCTTGGCATTTGTGGTGGATGACCTCCGATCTCATACAGCTAATCTTGCGGCTAGAAGCGCCAAAGACAATCAAAGGCTAAGATTAAATCTTCGTCAGGAGGGGCTCAAGTTGGCTGGCGACTGGGAGGAGGAACGACAGCTGAGAAGCCAGCAAGTTCGGAAGAAGAAGGGAATTGCAGAACTCGATGAGTCCGTGGAAGAACATGAATTGACTGTGGAAGATGGTGGACAGCGTGAAGAAGCGTCGGAGAGTCTGTTTGTCGAACAGCCAGTCTCGAACGCAACAAGTCACCCACAACTTGAACCTAAACAGAATCGACAGCCATGGTCAGTCACTCAATCAATATCTTCGTTCTCGGTGCAGCACTTGAACAAGACAGCCTCATCAACCCTACCGGCGGTTAATCCATCTTCTTATGCTCTCTTCAAACGTCTGCACCAGAGGGGCTATTTCATGACCCCTGGGCTGCGATTCGGTTGCCAATTCTCAGTCTATCCAGGAGACCCGCTGCGCTTTCACAGCCATTTCCTGGCTGTTGGTGCCAAATGGGACGAAGAATTCGAACTTTTGCAGCTCATCGGAGGAGGAAGGTTAGGCACAGGCGTGAAGAAAGGCTTCATGGTTGGAGGACTGGAGGAGCAGCAGCCGAACGAGGACACAGGCAAAAGGTCGCAAGAACCTGACAACGCTGCGAATGCTCACGTTCGCACATTCTGCATTGAATGGGTTGCAATGTAGCGAGAACATACTTGGCTTGACCCATAGTTCGGCTTTTAGCCGCCTTGTGCATTGCCTCTTTGTCGTTCAGTGTAAGTCATACACTCTCCTAAGATGTCTCACCAGGTCTAGTCATCTGCTATGTCCAGTGACAGAGTTCAGTCTCATCTTCCGCCAGACCGACCTACTATACCAAGCCAATACCACGATCTGGGCAGCATCCGGACCGTCGTGCTTGCCACTGTGATTATATCGTTTGCCTCAGCAGACCTCAAAGTCGGCGATGATCAGTGTGCGGCACTTGCGTTCGATTCAGCGCAAGGAAGATTTCAGCCGGCATTAGTGTGCTGCTCTAATCTAGCGGGCAGAGGCTTCAGACCCACCCGAGCCACCATGAACGACGTGCATGAAGCCGTCCTTTCTAGCTCCAAAATAACGCCCCCGGGATGCAAGTCCATCTTAAGTTCCTGCGAGTCGTTACTGCATAGTCTCTACTCACTAAGTCTCCCAGAGTCAGCCATCGACATTGTCTCTTTTCCACCTTCCTGTCTCACCAAATTTCTTTACACGAAAACCGCCGCGCTGTTTGTTCAACAGACCCTCGAACTTCTATATTTGCATGTTGCTTAGTTCAGGCGATTGAATATGACTTTTGAAAATCTCGAAGCGTTCTTAAACAAGAAGTTCACACACATAGTCGTTGGTGGAGGGACAGCTGGTCTTGTCGTCGCTAGTCGTCTTTCTGAGCGCTCTGATATCTGTGTCGGCGTGCTTGAGGCAGGCTTGCCTGCCTTTGACGATCCCCGTATCAATGTTCCCGGTCGTTTTGGGGAGACGCTAGGATCAGAACACGACTGGCAATTCGAGACTACGAAGCAATCTGGCCTCAAAGGAAGAAGTCTACCTTTTCCAAGAGGCAAGGTTCTCGGTGGGACCAGTGCCCTCAATTTTATGACCTGGAACAGAGGATGTGCTGATGACTATGACGCCTGGGAGAGGCTTGGTAATGAAGGATGGGGATGGGATGGCATTATGTAAGTATTGGTAAAATGACTGAGGGATGCACTCCAGTACGCTGTCCACCATCGCGATTTGTCCATATATGAGTTCTTCCTACTTACCAGGGTCCTAGACCATATTTCAAGAAAGCCGAGAACTTTCACGAGCCAACACCGGAGCACCAAGAAGAGAATACATCCCTGTACGAAATTACGAACCACGGTAAAGGAGGTCCAATGCATAATACATACTCCTCAAGCTACAGAGCGTCGCATAAGCACTGGCATGCTACGCTGAATGCTCTTGGTGTCAATACGAACCCAAGCCATTTCTCAGGCTCAAATGTAGGTTGCTGGACTACCATCGCAGGGGTCACTCCGGATAAGGGCGAAAGATGCTATTCTGCTACTGCCTATTATCAGCCTGTTGCTAAGAGGGAGAATCTGGTTGTATTGACAGAAGCCATTGCTCAGGAAGTCTTGATGAGCCGAGATGACAACCAATGGGTTGTAAACGGTGTCAGGTTCAGTCGTGGGGGAAAAGATTATTCCGTCAAGACCCAAGGAGAGGTCATCGTCTGTGGTGGTGCTGTATCATCTCCTCAGTTACTTGAGCTATCGGGCATTGGCAACCCAGAAATCTTGAAGCCTGCCAATATTGGATGTAAGATCGAAAATGCAAATGTGGGAGAGAATTTTCAGGAACATATGAGTGAGTCTTAAAGCAAGCATTATAGACCTCCTCTGACAATTCGGCTAGTGACAGCCATGATATTCGAAATCGACCCTTCGATCACTACGCCAGACGATCTACGCTCAAATCCTATCCTCGCTGCCGCAGCTGACAAGCAATACATCCTCGAGCGAGCCGGTCCACGAACCATGATACCTAGCTCCGTCTGCTACTTACCTTTCACTCGTGTCATTCCCACCGAGATCCTCCGGAAATGGGGCCAGAGCCTCCTCTCTACTCCATCGAATCATCAACTCCGCGACCGCATACTAGCCGAGCGCCTTACTACGGAGAAGAACCTCGGACAGATCGAATACTACTTTGACATCTCAAACTACAACCCCTACTACGCCTCTGAAGCCGGCAAGAAATATGCCACCATGTTAATGATGCTGCAATACCCCTTTAGCACCGGCTGCATGCACATTCCGCCCTCTCCCGCCGGAAAACCAAAAGCGACAGCCGAAGACAAACCTTTGATAGATCCGAAATACTATCTCGGCTCCGGCGGTGACGTGGACTTCCAGTGCATGTCCCTGTGTCAGCGCTTTGCGGACAAAATCTGCCGCACTGCACCGCTTTCATCCATAATCAAGCGCCGCGTGTTCCCGCCAGAGAAAGGCAGTACCGGCGCCCCTCCACCGGTCGCAGAAGGAGAAGAAGACTTCTCCAACTGGGTCCGAGACACCATGATAACGGACTGGCATCCGATGGGGACGTGTGCGATGGGCGGGCGCGAGGGAATCAAGGAAGGTGTAGTAGATGCGAGACTGAGAGTTTACGGAGTCAAAGGATTGAGAGTCTGTGATGCGAGCATCATGCCCTTGCAGATCGCAGCGCATTTGCAGGGGACGGTCTATGCAATTGGGGAGAAAGGGGCGGACATGTTCAAGGAGGATTGGGATGCGAGAGGCAAGGCAAGTGGAGTGTGTGGGATCCAAGCGAACGGAACCAATGGTCTGAACGGACATGTGAACGGGGATGTATAGTAGATGCAAACGAAGATGACGATTTGCACTATGTAAACGGTCGACAAGAGAAAGGACGCAGACTGGAGTGTCCGAGATAGGTTGTGAGTGACTAAATCAATTCTTTATACACGTTGAGTGGCCGTAAAACGCTACCCAATGTCATGTTGTCACGCAAGCCGCCCGTCTAGTTCTACCTGATCATACAGACGCTTTTGAACCATATCGAACAAGGAACCCTATCCAGCAGAACAAACATCGCCTCCCACGCGGTAATGCAGACAGCCAACCAAGTGCAGCATCAAAATATCTTCTCTTAACAGTGAAGTCTTGTATTCATCTTACGCCTCCTTCATAATCAAACACATCAAAATCGAGACCCCGTGGGATGGCTCGCAAAGTTGTAGCATCCTTTGGAGATTTGAAACAGTGCCTTCAGTGATGATCAGAGACTGTCTGGTTCATAGACACGGTCTTGACGATGGTCCCAGCCTCCTTTTCATAGGGGCTCCGCTCTTGATTTCCTGCAGTAATTGCAGTGCCAATGTAAGGCTCCTGATTCATATATGCCTCTTCAGCCTTCATCCGACCCATCTCAAGTTCCTCTGGATGGACGGAGGGCGCTCGTGGAGTAGCGTCTCCGGGAGCACTGCTGAGGAACCCAGGCGTGGTACCGGCATTCGCGATTCTCTCTTCGCTTTCACTGCGCATATACCCATGTTCATCGTATTGGCGACGGTTGCGGCTGCTATTCATGCCTGTTTGGGAGGAGAACTTGTACCGATCTCCAGAGGCCCCACCACCCTGGCTCGTGGCCTTGAAGCTGCCGAGACGGAAGACGCGACTCAGGATCGGCCAGCAATGGGGAATATTGGCTACCATAACCGCGGTGGCTGCTTCTCCAGCATACCAGTTCAAGTATATCAGAGATCCATATCCGGCCGTGAAATTGTAGTATCGGTTGAGGATGGCGGCGAGAATGACAAAGATACCGAGAGAGAAAACGCCACACAGGACAAGCTTTCGTTTGAAAGGAAGACGTGCTTTGATAAGCATGGGCAGAGGAATAAGCAGCATAATTAAATCCGAGCTAATATTGAAAACTGACGCAGTTACAAGGTGATGGTAGTAAGAGGCACATTGTGAGTTGTCGACGGGGACTTGCCAATACTGCTGGATTGGCCTACACCAGACGCCCAAGAACAGGATTTGGGTCACGACGTAGCCAAGAACGCAATAGCCTCCGACCCATTTGACAAGTCGATGCTGTTTTGGAAGGCCCTTACTGCACAGTTCATTAGCGTGTCGTTGTCGAGATGAAACAAGCAACACTCGGTGCGACGCATAAAGCTTGTGCTCAAGAGTGACTTCAAGGGGAGTTACGTACGTCATGGATGAGTACAGAATCAATAAGCAGGCTTTGCAAAGCCATAACGTTGCTAGCTGGAACTGCTCCGTGACAAAGACGAACTTGCTGCCGTAAATGGCATTCCGTACTTCTTCGGGCGTGAGTGTTTCGAACATGCCAGGAGGTAGATAGTTGCTGAGATTTTGGCCGGTCATGTTGACAGATACCATCACGACCGAGAAGGTCATCTGGAGTGATTATGAGCTCATTTGGTTTTCATCTGACGCCCATGTGACGCTCTGAAGAGGCGAGCCACAAAGATCTGACAACTCACCACAATGAAGAGCATGATATAGTCGTCGACTTGAAGTTTTCTCCAATCGCCGAGTAACAATCTCCGGGAAATCCTGTAAACGGAGATCCATTAACGTCTTTGAGCAAACGCATCAACATTTGGCGTTGCCCTACATTCTTGCCACAACGAAGACCATCCCAGCAGCAAAAAGTGTCCATGACTCGATCAGTAGGGCCTCGGCATCGGGATTGGTGGCACCCATGGTGAAGTGAAGGCTGAGAGATGTGTATCCAAAGAGCCTCCCAAAGGATAAAATGAAAAGGGAAGGAAAGGACCGGGGTGAAGGAGCAAGGCAAAGCTATAGAGACATGGACGGTGGTATGTTCGGCATATGAGACTGAAAGAGAGTGGACGAGGAGGAGTGGCCGTCAACCTCCTATCTCCCCCGTCACAGGTGTGAAATACTACTGCAGGACAGAAAAGAGATGGATGTCAAATCTGTGCAGAAGCGAACGCCATCGACCCCAACTAAACACGGGTCCGGCAAGGTCAAAGCCTTGGTGGGAAACGGCGATGGTTGCAAGCATGCAAGGTACCTCCACAACGAGAGTACTGGCCAGAAATCTCCGATGGTTGGCAGTTGGAGAAGATGGGTGATGGCGCTAGTTGTTAATCAAATGAGAGTGCCAGATTAAGCGTCATCCGAGTGAGCCTAGTCCAGATCTGAGAATCTTCCTCTTGGGTCTTGAGTCTTGAGACTTAACTTGCCCAAGCGAAAGAAGCAGAATTTGGAGAGATGGACCAAAATGGAAGGCCAATGTCATCACCACCTTGATATATTGCTGAGCCAACATCCCAACCATCACGTCAAGAGGCAACCGACCCGGCCAAGCGCCCCATGAGACTCCAACTTTTTGGCGAAGACATTCAAACGTTCAGGAACGCGTTTGCTGAGTGAGGGTTTTTTTCCCTTCTGGGTACTGCGGTCAGGGGCTGCACACTAATAATGACCAATGTCAATCTTGTACGAAGGATCGCTATCGGGGCGGCCCTTCCATGGGGCCTTTTTGGCCGCCGTTCCATATTTGTGAGGCTGTAGGATTACGCAAGCCTACTCGTACAGTCGTACTACGGAGGTACCGCCGGCATGTTGAAATGGTGGCGTATCACCGTGGGGGACCTCAGACAGTGGTGGCTCGTGAGTGGTCAGGGGTCATAGCAGTGAAAATAATAATACCGTGCTGTCAAAACCCTCTTTCGCTCTTAGTGCTTGGGGATCACGGCTCAAGAAACTTTAGTCTCTTGAGCCAAGCTTAGACTTTTGACGGTTCCGACGCGGCTCCTCGACGGCGCGGACAAACTCTCTATCTAGGCCGAGAAGACCCTATCAAGCTTCCCATCCTTCCACTCCCCGCTGTCGGCCACGGCTCCCCCTTGAACTACGCAATAATTGATTTGACCTGCTACTGCATATCGATCTCTGAGTCTGAGCTAAGAATGCTGCAGCGGAAAAGACAAACAGTGGCCACAAACCACAGTCCTACCACAGATCCTTGCATTCCACCCCTACACCGACCCAACAGCCTCTTTTATACTCTACAGGTTAAGCCTTCCGTGGCGTTGATCCACCTAAAATACGTCGTGTTTTCTCCATGAGCACTGGCACTGGCGGGCGGCGCCATCGGAGAAGAGGGCGTCCCGATGCCGTCCAAGGCTCTAAGTAGGGAGAAATCGAGAAACGCTCGACCTTGGCCTTGCATTCGAGACTAATAATCTGACTGGATTCCATGGCTGCCAGCGCTATCTCAGCCGGAACTCTGTCGGGATCAGAACCCGGCCATCGTCGCCCGCCTAGCGCGCTTGAGCACGACTGAATGCTCAATTTGTTGCTATATTATTCCTTCGCGTAGATTAATAATTGCTTATGGCCAAAACCAATCAAGCTTCGGGTCTCCACTTCGTTCGACTGCGCTCCACGAACGCAACTGCCGTGCCTTTCGTGATCACTGTGTATGGGGAACAGGGATGGCGCGAGAGAGACTGACGCGAGAGATTATGCAATGATGTCGAAACAGCCGATGCATGGCAAGCAGGTCTGCTACCGAACTCAATTCATCAACATTAGCCAACGCCTTCCCTCTCCATGAGCGACTCTCAATTTACGCTCTAGAAGTCCACCTTGCATGGTCTAGAGTCTCTAGACGGCATGCTACCACGCCTAGAGTCCTCCAACCGAAAATCTCACCATGTCTGGGACACGTCCCAGCCATCGAGCCTTGTTTGACTGCACTACTCGTGGTCCTGGAAGTCCCAAGAACCGAAGTTGGGATTTTGACCGTGCGGCTGGAACCCAGTCCAGTGCAAGCTCGTCCTGCCATCTTATCTTTCGCATGCTGCGTGCTATCGCTCTTTGCAACAACCCGAGCCTCAGTTGACCTTTGCTTGTTGGACGTGGTTTCGCTTCAATCGCTCTCCCAAGTGGCCTATCCAGCCGGACCTCAGCTCAGTCACTATGACTCTTGATCTGGAGAAGCAAGCTGCCCAAGTCGAGGAAAGCACCGCCAGCAGCACCTCTGATAAGGAAGGCGTGATCGTTGCCCGCGAGACCGCCACACCATCTGCCCCGCATGTCCCAGTCCCCAGCAAACTGCGAGCGTTGAATAACAGAATCGAAAATCTTGCCGGTCTCGAAGCTCGTGGGATCACGCGCGTACTGCCAGAAGAGCGACATGGAATCTCCCCAATGCGATACGCCCAGATGGCTATCATCTGGTACAGTGCAAACATCAGCGCCAACAACCTCGCGGTTGGACTGCTAGGACCTCTGCTGTTCAATCTGGGTTTCGTGGACAGCGCCATGATGGCAGTTTGGGGGTGCCTTCTTGGGTCTGCCGTCACCGCTTATATGAGCACTTGGGGCGCGCAAAGTGGCAACAGAACCATGGTGAGCTCAGGGAATTCTCGCTGACCATGGAAAGGGGGTTAATGAAGCTTACGAGTAGATTGTCGTCAGATATTTCATGGGTTACTGGCCTGCGAAGCTCACCACTGTGCTGAACATGATATTGATGGTTGGATACGCCGTCATCTCCACCATCATCTCCGGCCAGATTCTGTCCGCAGTCAGTGATGGTAGTATGAGCATCGTCGTTGGGATTGTCATCACAGCCCTCATCAGTTGGCTTGTCGCAGTCTTTGGAATGTCAATTTTCCATACATACGAGAGGTAAGTCGATCTCGTCCTCTCGAAATGACGAGCAGTCCTAACAGTTGGCCTGCGAATAGATATGCATGGATTCCTCAAACCATCGTCCTCCTGATTCTCTGTGGTGTCGCAGGGAAGAATTTCAATACCGGCAGCGTCTCCATCATACCCGATGGTGCTCCCTCAGCCGCTATAACAGCCGACCGCCTCTCCTTCTTCTCCCTGCAATTGTCGGTCCCCCTCTCCTGGGCGGGCGCAGGCTCAGATTTCTATGTCTACTATCCTGAATCCACCTCCAAGCGCTTGACCTTTCTCATGACTCTCACCGGTCTCTGGATCTCCTTCATCTTCGTCAATCTTATCGGCATCGGCCTCGGCGCTGGGACCTTCACCAATACTAAGTGGAACGATGCCTATGGTATCTCCTCTGGCGCGTTGATCCTAGAGGGTTTCGCACCTCTTCACGGTTTCGGTAAATTCTGCGGCGTGGTCGTCGCTCTCGGCGTCATTAGCAACAATGTTCCTGGCACTTATGCTGCAGCATTGAATTGCCAGGTACTTGGCCGCTTCGGCAAAATGGTTCCCCGTTGGCTTTGGGTGTGCGTTATCGTGCTCATCTACTTCGTCTGCGCCATTGCCGGGCGAGATCATTTGTTCGCCATCTTCCAGAATTTCCTTGCCCTAATGGGATACTGGCTTGTCATTCTTGTGACGATTGTCGTTGAGGAAACACTCATCTTCCGTCGTAGCAGAGGGTTTGACTGGACGAAATGGGAAGATCAGAAATACCTTCCTGTCGGTGCTGCTGCATTGCTCTCATTCCTCATCGGTTGGGCGGGTGCCATCATTGGGATGTACCAGGTCTGGTATGTCGGGCCTGTAGCTCAGCAGGCTGGAGACGGGTATGGAGCGGATATTGGCATTTGGTTGGCCCTCGGATTCACGCTTGTTGTGTTTCCTCCGTTGAGGTTTCTTGAATTGAAGACTATTGGGAGGTAATGCAGAGAATGTGATCTTGGTTGTGGGACTCGGGAAACCTAAAGTTGGGTCGCCAAGTACATTGCATTCAAGCTTGTATGTAGGGCGAGGTTATCTGTCATGGGCATATAGCGACGGCGGTGCGCTTTTGGACACTTGAAAAGAATTGATTCGCTTTCATTCTCTCCCACTTCGTTATCTCGGCTGTTGTCGAACAGATTGCGACTTTTCGGCGGGTGTCACAGCCATTCTTAAAATTCAATGGCCTTTGCTGCCAGCCCCGTATCTTCCTTAGCTTGACCCTGCTGACCTTCGCTGTCTCCTTCTACAGGCGGTAAATGATATGGCACGACCACAAATCGCTTCCTACCGAGCGAAAAAGCGAGATCTCGCCCAGCCCCACCACTTCCACCACCCTTTTCCGTGACAACTGGTAACCTATGGATCCTCAGCATCCCTTGTGGCTTCTCCTCAGTCTTCTGCGTTGTAGGGTTGGACGGTGAAGATTTCGTCAGAGGAGGCAGGGCAAGGTCAACGCTGTAGGGAAAGGGCGCAAGCTCCAACACACCGTCCATCATATGCTCCACCCAACGCATCAAGCCAGTGCTACGTGGGTAGAGAGATAGAGGGAGAGTAAGCATGACTGTGAGATTCTGGGATGGTTGCTTGAGGAGCGAGCGAAGGCTGCGTAAAAAGGGAAGAAGGTGCGTCGGTTGACATGCATGAACTGGGTAAATGGCTGGTGAGAGAAGGGAAGGGACAATGACACGATGAACAGTATCTGGTGGAGAGGATTCCAGGACCCTAGAGAGATTGACGAGGATTGAATCGAAGGGATTTCTGGAAAATTCGGTTGCGGGCAGCACAGGAATGAAGCTGATGGGCGGAATAGGTGTAAACGTGAGTCGCTTTGTCAGATCGAAGGTGTGGCAGAACAATGGGGGTGCAGCCATTGATTTCTGGTTTGATGCAGACGTCACGGGAGTTCGAGTGGGTGTTGGAGGGGCTGGAAGCCGTTAGCGATGTAAATGACCAAGGGCTGCGGTCGACAAAGGGAATGTACGTTGTGCGTTATGGGAGTGTTCCCACCTCTTGACCCAACGCCGAAATCTCCCAACCTCTCGTATCGCCACGCAATCTTCATTTTCTCGCCTTGTGTATCGCTAGTTCTATGCTTGCGTTGTGATGCCTCGATGGAGTCTCCATCCTCCGCTAAGCCAGGCAGATCCCTTGCCCACTGCTCAGGCACACCGATAATAAGGACCTGATGACCCTGCAAGATACCTTCTGCAGCATAGTAGCGAAGCAAAGCTCCCGCAAAATCCGTTGTTCCAGTCTCTTCAAGAAGTAAACTATTGCCCAAGGGCAAACCTGCATGACCAGCTAGAAGGTCGTCAAGCGTCTGGGTCCCACTTGATGTGGTTGATCGGCCGTCCAATGGAGACGGTCGTACGCCTCCAAGCTGTCTTGTATGACTTACGATAGCCGCCTTCTCAGCCGATGATCCAGAAGATCCTGATAGTCCAACATTCCGCCGGCGGAAAGACATTGAGAGTGTTTTACCTCGCTTTCTTCGGGACGATTTGTAGGTGTGACAAATGAAGGAAGATCGATACTCTATTCTTATATGAACGAGCGTCCCCAATTGATCTCAGCCTACATGATCAAAGCATTCACGGGTGTGGTGGTCGAAGGATGTTGAGACCAGCCACACTAGCATCAATGCGGAAAACAATCTTGGGGTTCCACTCGCAGAGACTCGAGACGGCACGCAGTGAAACGTGCTCCTTGCTAAAATATACCAGTATTGGGTCAGTCCACAGTCGTCTCTTGTCAATCTCTGTTCGAGAAAAGCCTGTTCAGAAAGATGTGGATTGAGGAAGGGGGGTCGAGGGGGTGCAAAGTGCGGAGCGGCATGCGGAGCGGAAAGGAAAAATGATATTCCGTGGGAGACTGGCTTCAAGGCAAATCAGGGTGACTTCCACCTCAATTACATCTCTGTCACTTTGCTCTGTAATTTGTTCAAGATGAGTGACGCAAATCTGTACTCTGAAACCTTCAAAGTGACAGAGACTGACGCCGCAGATACAAAGTATGACCGAGTGCTTCGCCTGACTCTTCTAAATGATTCCGGCGACACTGAGATGAAACTCGACGTAAACAGCGAATTACTTCAGTGCAATATTGGCGAGCGAGTACAAGTCTTACTCAGCTCAACATTATCACTGGATGGCAGTAAAGACGATGGAAAAGGATGGAGGGACGTTGGCAGAGGAGAACCTAGCGTTGCCGACGACTACGACTACGTTTGCCATGGGAAAGTTTATCGCTTCGATGAGGGCAAGGGTGACAAATTGTATGTCAAAATAAACGCAAAGGACTTTGTTCCCTAGTTATTGACACATTGATTGAACAGGCAGGTGTTCGTCAGCTTTGGAGGATTGCTGCTCTTTCTCGAGGGACCTTTCAAAAACCTGTCCGCGTTGAAACAGGACTACGTATACCTCTGCTTGAAGAAATAAGGATTAAAGAAGCAAGCATTGACCGATCTGATTGATGCAATACTGGGTTCAGGCGATGGCGTTAGGGAATTATGATCATGTCTTTGTGGTTTTGAATCGGCAGTGGCATTCAGCACGACAATGTCGTGGGAAATGGAAGTCTTCGGTGGAGTCTGGATACAATCTCAGCATAGTGCGGCTCGTCTCCTGCAGTCATTATGCTATGACGCACGAAGAAGTCTAATAGCACCAACGCACAATTGGGCTTGAATTGCCCTGTCGCTAACCCTTGTTTCACCTCATCAACGGTCCAAAGGTAGAATTCCTCAACCTCCTCATCGTTCGGTCTGGGTTGAACACCAGGACCTACTTCCATATCGTACACGTATTGGCACTCTGGCTGAAGCAAACCAGTTTCTCCTCCAGCTCGCTCGTCTCGAACATGCACATAGCTGACGATTCCACACGCCTTGGCATTCGATCGAACAAGCTGCTCAGATAGCGATGCCTCTTCGTCAGCCTCGCGCACCAGACACTCGAAGGGTTCCTCTCCCGCTGCAAGACCGCCTGCCACTGTATTATCGAGCATACCACCGTAGGTTTGCTTAGAACGGGCTCTTCTCGGCACCCATATCCGCATGCCCTCCGTAGTATGAGTGTACACCGTCAGGTGGACGCCGTAAGTGTTAATGCCAAACAGAGCAGTTCCTGCCCGTTCCATCACGATCGGCTCCTCTCCTTCGGTCCTTTTTCCGTGGACCGGATAGAGCTCACTCCGCCAGCCGGCCAGGACTTTGAAAATCTTGAGTTGTCGAGCTTGCAGCAAAGTGTCACGAATAATTTGGTTCTGGGACGCCCAATTATCTGCGCTCGTCTTAGGCGTGACTATTTTCCTCTCATGATCAATGTCCCAGCGATCCTCCCAGGGCATCTTATCAACGACCCATGTAGGTAGATAGCCATATGGTTCAGTGAGAGAATTTCCATTGGTGAGACATAATGCAAAGTATTTAGACTTTAGTTTGGCCTTGTCTTCAACAGTTTCCTGGTAGTACGGAAAGCTGCACTTTTTGAGCAATAGATTGTGCCCGAACGGATCAGCTTACTTGTCACATTCCTCTACCAGATCCATGTAGCTTTTCGTCATATTCTTTGAAGCCGATTCGCGGTGTGGAACACTTTCCCCTCCTCCACACAGCTGAAGTCTATGTGGGACTAACCGAGTCTGCAGGGCGCTAACAATCAGCAAATGACTCTGACTTCCTGGCCATTTCTTTACAATGTCCTTCACTTTTATGATAACTATAGAATGCTCCGGCCTGCGCAAACATGGCTAGCTCCCCCCTTTTGGTCTCGTTCTACCTTCTCGTCCGGTCCTGACCGAACCTCAAGTAATCTCACCAACCCAATATGCTTTCTCCTTCCCTTCTGCACCGCGTTTCTCGCATATTGTCGTCTTTCTGTTGCCCGGGTTGGCAATGCCAGACGGGACGTTAGCTGGAGTCTACGTTCAGTTGCCAGAGGCTGACCCATCCTTTCGTTTTCTTGGGGCTATTGGCACAGAAAAGCAGAGCGCCATCTTCAGAGTCAAGGAAACTGGACCAGCTTTAGAAGACGCCACAACTGGGATGGCTGGCAATTCAGATATGCTTGGGCATCAAGCAGCGAGCAGCACAGTCACTGTTGGTATATCCATTGAACCAGCCACAAGTCTGAATCAGCAGCTACAAGAGCTCAAGGCTTCCCAAGCTTCTAAGACGCCTGGCAACCCGGCAAGGCTTTTCAATCCGCCAATTGTTCCGCCATTATCAACGAAAGTTCTTGCTCAGCGAATTATCAAGAACGCCTTTAATTTTTTAGCAAGTCTGGCAGGATCTGTTGGCCCCGGTGGTGTTGAAGTCGTCCCCTTGAAGAGCTTCCAAGACTGGTGGTCGAAGTTTGAGCGTAGGATCGAGCACGACCCTGGATTCTTGGAGAGGGAGGATGGCTGAGCGATTTGATCATTTGATCTCACATAGTCAATCATTGCCAGTCTTGCGAAGTTGAGCTCAAATATCACAAATCACCATCAATTGTTCGCCTAAGAACTGGTTAATTGGCTTCCGAAATCCCTCATCAAACGCCATGACCACTTGTACAGCAACCTTTACAGCAGGTAGAAACCTTGCTGCTGGCTTGACTCAGGCCATGAGGAGATCCTGGCTGGCGAGCTGTTGTCAAACATACATCACAACAGCTCACAGTGATGCTGACGAATAAGCTTGCCTTTTAGCCTGTCAAATGCTGTATGGGTGATTACTTTTCTTGAGAATGGGAACAACCTGAGCGGAGTTCCTATTCAAATTCATCGGCGCATACTGCGAAAAGCAATATTATGTCGTCGCTCAAGGTAGAGTAAACCTTAGCACCATGCGTGACTTCGAACAGGTAAGCTCGATGGCTAAGGCCGGACTTTGCATCGCTTGGGCCCTCCTGTAGCATTGGACAATCTGCCTTGATAGACTAGCAGCTCATGCGATGTGGAGCGGGAAAGATCTCGTGGCTTTCCAGGTCTTTTTCAACAGCGCCCTGGTGTAATAAGATAGTTGTGGAAGAAACATGTCTAGATACGGAGGGTCAGGGTTTGAATCAGATTGAAGCTCTGTCAAAGAGTTATCCAAACGCCTCTCACGAGCCTAGTATACATATACAAAGTGCAATGAGGCTCACAAAGAGTATGGCTCTGACCTTTCGAAGCGAAAGGGCAGGTCTCCCAGATGATGAATCAAGAAACAACCTGCAAAGGATTGTGATCATGGAAGTCTGTTTTCTAGCATGTTCTCCAGGCTATCGATTGACGTCTAGGGTGACTGGGAGACACTAGGATCTACAGCATTGGGTATGATTTTAGCAGCTCCAGATTCCAACCACGCCATCTTTCCTTCCCTCCACAAGGTATCCATCCCGCACCCGCACCCGCTCTACTATGCTTGCATTGGCTTCATTCTCAGCCGTGCTTTCACCGCAATCCCAGTGTCTACCATCAGTCTTGTCGTACACTTTTGCAACACTTTCGCCAGCTGCAGCAATAATGCGCCGGGCATCAAACATCATGCCAGTGACAGGGTTGTCGTAGGCGTAAGCATCACGAATAGAACCGGTTCGAAGGTCCCATATCTTCATGTGAGTCAGTAAATAGCGAGCTTTTGATACCAAGGGTAGCCATGAGAGTTTCAAGAGGAACTTGATAACATGCGAATGTGATGCTTACCCTTATACTTCGATCTGCACTTCCAGTAACTAACACCCGCTCGTCAAATTGTAAGCACGAAATAGCCCCCGTATGCCCAACCAGACTTCGATGCACCTGTCCGCTCCTGAGATCCCACAACCGGACCATCCCATCTGCTGTTCCACAAGCAAGCGCCGCATCAAAGCATTGCAGAGCACCAACAAAATCAGCCGATGAATCTGGGACGCGCGAGCCGGCGTTCTGCCATGAAGAAACAGGGCCCCCTCGCCCAGACGGGTCTGGGGATGATGAGGTGGTGTTGCCGATGGTGGCAGAGGCTTGAGCTGCTGCCCAGAGGACGTCGAGAGTTTGAACGCACCGCCCAGTCGCGAGATCCCACTGACGTAGCGTTTTATCCGCTGAGCCAGAGACGAGGGTGTCGCCTTTGAAGTGCAGAGCGGTAACTTCAGCAACGTGCGCGTTCAGGGTATGAACATGGCAATCTGCTGTGCTGCTGACCTGTGCAGCAGCGGGTACTTTTTCCTCAGTCCCATTATCTTCGTCATGGAATTTGGATTCGGATGCGCGGTTCTCTCTAGGCGCATATTCTGCCTGATCAAGATCCCATAACCTGATGGAGGCGTCCATGGAGCCTGTCGCGACAAAGTTTTCCTCTACTTGTAAGCAGCGCACTGACGCCTGATGGCCTTCAAGGAGGCCAATGCACCGACCCAGATTCAGGTCCCACACACGGACTGTATCGTCGAAGGCAGAGGAGACCATGGTACCAAACGGGGCGTCGAAGTCGAGCGAGGTGATCATGTCGTTGTGAGCTTGTATTTCTCTAATCGATGTGCCAGGATCAAAGTGCTCATGTCGTATCGCTGTGGATTTCCGTCGAGCAGGCTTGTGGCGCTTCGATTTTGGAGAGGGAAGCTTTTCGTAGATCGATTGGGACATGAACGAGGTTTCTTCCTCAGTGAGATCCGGCTCAACTTCAGCTTCTGTTGGTGGCGTAGCTGTAGGCGCCAAAGTAGCAACTTCTTCAGCCTCTTCAAGGAGATCTTCGAGTTTATCGTCAATGTCTCGGAGGTCTTGAGCCATTTGCACTTCTTCCTGCTCCAAGTCTTCGAGCCTGCCAAGTATGACCTTCCGCATGTTGTTGAGATTTGAGATCTTAGCATCGACTTCCCGAATTTCCGTTGAGCACATGTTCTTCCGCACTTCCATCATCTCCAAGTTGCGATGTACTCTGTGACGTTCTCTTTTAGTCAACGCGATAGGGGTGGCATCATCTTCACTATGCTCTAGAAGCAGTCGCCTTCTGGTGCCATGCCGTCGATGTTTCTTCCTGTGCTCACTCTCCTCTATTTCGGGTACCGTAGCCTGGAAGCCTTGGAAAAGAGAGTAGTCATTGTCGTCCTCAGGAATATCCTTGAGTACATCATCGGGCAAATACGATAAAGCCCGGTGCTTCATCTCATTGACGGAGAGCTTCGATCGCACAAGCTCTGTTGGCGAAGCTCGGGCTTGGGCAAATATGCTTGTTTGGAATGTAGGCCGCCGTAGCTCTCTTTGCAGTTGTGACATGGCATTCTGATAGTGCTCGCTATTTCTAGAGTCTGAGATGAGATGTGATGCTGTTGTTGTGACTTTACGCCCGAACGCCTCTATATGGCGCGTCTGTGATGATTCAGCCTCGCACGAGTGCATTCTAAAGGACATCTCACGCTCAACGCGTTTCCCAACATTGATGCTTCATCTGACGTATTTCTCGTTTGACGCGGCGAGCCATCCGCTTGGGCCATTGGCGGTGTTGATTGGGAAACTTGACACTAGGCTGGAAGATCCATGGCTGAGAAGCTATGAAAGTGCATATGCATCAACACAGTATCCTCCAGAGAGGCATGGTCAAACCGGTCTGGCATAGATTCGGGTCACGAGTGTTAGAGTCCCCTCTCCCTTCGTAGGGCTGAATGCACCTGGGCGAGCTTCGGAGCGCAATCGTAAAGTTCGGAGGCCAGGCGCCAGTCAGTAAACAGCATTTGCTGACTGACAATGTGGGATGTGGGATCAATGATCACGGATGAAAGTCTCTAAAGCAAGCCTGACTTCCTTTGCGTGACTCAATGAGCTACGGATATCACTATTCTGTCCATCGTCGTGGTGGTCAATCTATTGAGAAAGTATGGACTCGGCGATCGATTTGTCTGACGCATCGAAGGCCTTGGATCTATCTAACATTCGCTTTCAGCTAGTGTACGTTCTCGAGACAACGATGTAAAAGCTCAAGACTAAATCCTATTGTAGCCGGCTCGAAGACACTATTACATTCTTCCTCATAGAGCGAGTTCAATTTCCGCTGAACCAGACAATATACACTCCGGGGGGGTAAGACTCCCTGGAAGTGATTTGAGCCTCTTTGATTGGATCCTGCGAGAACAAGAGGCTTTACATTCGCTCGTGCGTCGCTATGAGTCGCCAGATGAATATCCTTTCTTCCCGGATGCATTGAACAAACCAATTCTTCAGCCACTGAATTATCCGAAGATCCTTCATCCCAACGATGTCAATGTTTCGGCTGCGATCAAGCGTAAGTACATTGAAGTCATCTTACCCCGTGCCTGTCCAGACTTTGGCCGCGAGGATCGAGGGGAGCAACAGGAGAATTATGGCTCGACGGCGACCATCGATGTGTCTTTGTTGCAAGCTTTGTCGAGACGAATCCATTTCGGGAAATTCGTTGCAGAATCGAAATTCCAAGCCGAGACTGAAAGGTTTGTGCAACTTGTCAAAGCAGAAGATCGGAAGGGTATTGATGAAGCCATCACGAATGCCAAAGTCGAGAAGAAGGTCCTAGAGCGCCTGCGGCTAAAAGCAAGAACGTATGGCAAGGACCCGAGTATTGAGGCAAATGATCATGGTAAGATAAATGTTGATGCCGTCGTGTCCATGTACGAGGTTGGTTTGCCAGGCGCTCACACATCGTTTGAAACTGAAAACTTTCAGGAAACTGTGATTCCGCTCACGAAGGAAGTCGAAGTCGAGTATCTTATGCAGCGCTTGATAGGCACAGAGTGGGAGTGAATGTCAAAATACGCAGTTTTGAAGCGCTTTTACTTTTGGTGGTCGTGGCGCAAATGTATAGTATTTCTGATTAAGTATGAGTATTTTTTGGCTTCAGCCAACGAAGTCCTGTACAGCTTGAAGAGCGGTCTCGAACTTTTCAGCCTCGATAAGAATCATATGGCCTTGAGGCTTGATACCAAGATCGTGGAAAGCGCGTTTAGAGTCTGATTGGCTCCCTTCGCTTTTGTAGTCAAAGCCACTGTAGGTAGCAGCATGCCTCTGGAAGGCCTCATCCTCGGGATGGAAAAAAAAAACCTCAGAGGAATGGGCTGAATCAACCCTTTTAAGCTTTTTGTTTTTGTGCTTGCCGTCAGTGTCATCTTCAAGTACAGATGTCATCTCACGATATGTTTTGGATAGGATGAGAAAATGAGTGAAATGATAAGGTTCCTTTTCCTCCAGTGCCCATGTGATCTCCTCAAGAAGCATCTTGTACATGGGTGGCACGACTTGTGCTGGTACGTTGATGAGCCTTTCTGTCAGTATCAGACCTACATGGGCATTCTCAGGAGCTTGCAGGAGCTCTCGTATCTTCAATGCTCTGTCGTCAAGAAGGCAGCGATCTTTTAAATAATTGATCAAGTTGGAGATGACGGGAAGTTTCTGCTTGAACATAAGCAGAGTATCCATTGAGGAGTCGACAGTACGTACCCTATGCTCGTGCAGATTAAGGACCGTCAATAATGCGTAGGGGTCAGACTCGTTGCCTTCCGTTTTTACTGTAGAGCCCAGGAGAGGTTGGCCTAAAATAAGATCCGCGAGTCCGCTCAGGTCAAATAGTTGTGAATCGACATCAAAAAGTTGCCTTAATAGCGTCTTGATACCCTGAAAGTCATGTTCGGGTTGCGGGTCAAACCATTCAAATTCAACATTGAGCAGATCAGTATCCTAACTACCGGTGAGTCTTAATAGTGGCCTTTTGAAATTGGGAGCAACTGACTTCGTCACTACTGCTCTCTTCAGAGTTGCTCTCCGAGTCTTGCGACTCAAAATCCAATTGCTCATCACTCCCTTGGCTAAGACTATGTTTCGCCATGATAAGTGCCAGAATGTGGTGGCTTAGGGGAAAAGGCAATAAAATTCCAATTTTATCTACGATGTGACAATCTTATCTATATCTTGATCAACACTCGCGTCGGACTACACTGAACAGCAACTTGTGAATTATTTCGATACTCTATTATTGTTTGAAATACCTACAGCTTGGTCCCTTGTCTTGAATTGACATTTCTGTGGCAATGTTGCTTAAAGCCAGTCGCATATACTTTTCTGCTATCCGAACCTGACTCTTCCAAATCTCTCAATCTCTTCTTTTACTCTGGCGAGGCAATGCCAGCCACATGAATAACATGGTCAAAAATAAACCAATGCAGATTGGATGTAGCACCCACGTCCCTGAAGACTGAGCCAGTAAACCTGTAAAAAATGGCGCCACCGCTCCACCACTGCTTCCCAGCGCCGACACAAAAGCAAGACTGCTCATTTGCAGTCTGCGCGGAATAAGTCTACTAAAAACAGCCGTGGCACATGGGTACACTGGTCCCAGCAACAAGCCAACAATTGACACTGCGACAGCTTCGCCGATCACGTTCGGAACAAGCCAGACAAGCAGCTGAAAGGCAGCAGCCCCCCCAATGAGAAAGAACGTCGAGGCTTTCTCCCCGATTTTGTGCGCCCAAGGTGAAAGAAGAAACCTTCCAAGGGTAATACCGCCCCAAAATCCAGATGTCACGTAACCGACCCGAGAAGGTGAAGAGTGACGATAGGAGATCAGGAATGAGATGACCCATCCAGAGATGCTGACCTCGGCCCCTTGATATGCAAAGATGAATAATGCACCTAAAATCGTGGTCCTATTGTGCACGGCTTGCCAGAGTAAGGCCGATTTGGACGTTGTACCTGTAGGGTTGCTTTGGGTAGGTTGTAGAGAATGGCTCACTGGTGAATCAATCTCGTATGTCCGAAATGAGAAGAAAGCTATAGCAAGGTTCATGAGGCCCACAGCAAGCATGATGTAGTAGAATGTGGACCACGACCTGCCGTGGGTCACTAGTCCTGTGGCCATGAGTGGACCTATGGTGCCGCCAATGCCGTATGAACCGTGCATGAACCCAAGGATGGTCGTTCCCTTGGCTAGGTTGGCACAAAAGACATTGCTCAAGGCCAAATTGATTGCCATACCTAGACCCAAGAAGAAGAAAGAGAGCACCACCACCGGAAATGGCGGATGGCAGACCAGCATGATGAAACCCGTAGAAAAGATGCTTAGAGAGATTGCATAGGTCTTTCCGCGCCCGATGCGGCTCTGCAGAGCGTGAGTCAATGGAGCAGCAGACAAAAAGCCGATCGCATTTGCAACGAAGATCAGCGAGACGATTGCGTAGCCGATATGGTAGTCCTTCTCCATGTAAGGAATCAGAGCTCCTGGTGCAGAGTCATTGAGACCGTTGCCAAAGTTCATGAGACAAGCAGCCAGTACACGATATTTATTTATGGGAGGCGAAGAAAGCGTCTGTAGTGCCTCAGTAGCTTCATCTTGGTCAGGCGAAAGAGGGCCGCTCTCCTCTAGTTCGCTCGGTGTTGAAGGCGTATATGCGCCGGTAGGCGTGGCTGGGATAGAAGTTCCATTGAGAAGCTGATGACTGTTGATCTCGTCGAGCTCGAATGCCGTTGGCAGGTCTGGAAGAGCGAAAGTATCTTTCGATAGTGCAACTGGTGGGTCAGTGATCGGTTTGCAGCGCTGGAAATCCACCAAGGCACCGATACTGGACGACATAATGGAAAGAATTCGATTGCACGAAGGAGGTCAATGAATAACGAAGCAACATGAAAGACAGTGGGACGAGCAAAGCCTTTCGGGAGCATAATTGCGGCTCTTATCAGAATGTGACAGGTCAGAAAGCAAAATTTAGCAGAGGATTTACCGATTTAGGGTCGTGCGCCAACATGCTAGAAGCACAGAGAAAGCGCCAATTCGAAGGGACGATCTCGATGCCTGACCAGACAGGGAGTAAATGGCATCACACACCATCACAATAGGCGTATATCATCATAATGAGTCGCAATCCAACTCCAAAGCACTAAGCCAAGTATAGTGTTAGGTCGTGATTTCCCGAAGATCAGCCGCGCACAAACTTTAGGATGACTTGGATCATTGATCATTAGCTCTAGCTTTTGCCACAGGCCGACGCCCAATCCGATTTCGGTCCTTTTTTTTTAATCTGTGGAGTACCATCCCACGCGCACGTGTGGAAAGTCCTGAGCATGGGCAAACCAAAGCGCACACTGCTTGCCACAGCGGAGGAAACACTGAAGCCTCCCGGAACGCTTGAGAAAGGGCACGTGATTGCCAAAATCGTCAATGGCGAGGGCAACAACCTTTGGTCGGTTCAATTGCCCAACCAATCAGAGCCATCACTTGTGGAGCTTCCCTCGCGTTTTCGGTCGACGATATGGCTGAAACGTGGTGGATACGTCGTTGTTGATACAACCGCATTCGGCGGACGCGAGAATAAGCTCGAGGGCGAGGTCGCCAACGTCGTAATGAATGAGAAAATCTGGAGGAAACAAGCGTACTGGTACGTCCTTGCTGTGGCTGATATAGCTCTGAGCTCAAGTGCACGTAGGCCAAAAGAGTTCCAGAAGACGACCGCATATCCCCGGGACTCCGACGAGATGGAGTCTAATGTGGGTCGTATGCCGTCTCCCGAGGATTCTGATCTTAGTAATTAAAGACCTGTCCCTTTTCAGTCGGTCAAAACTCAGTCACTACGATCATGCGCCGTCCCGCCGCGAGGAGCTGAAGCAGCTGTCGTGCGTTGATCTCTTGTTCCCCACCATGTTCCAAAGACCTGAAGAGCCAGACTTCCGACGACCGCCATCGAGCTGGCACTTGTACTTGGGAAAATGTTCCAAGCAACTTCTTGTACGGCCCAAGCGGCACATACTAGGTATGGAGGCATTCCTGATTTCCAAAGTAGGAATGGCGAAGACCAGGCTAGATAGGCGAAAAATTGGTAATGAAGCGTTCGACCGCAGAGTAGGCCAATCACCAAGGATGTAAGGATGGTCGTCATAAGGAAATTTGCACCCACACTGCGTGAGATTTGGTTTTGGGCCTTTGGCGGCAGAGGCTTGAATATGCTCCTGGTGAGTGCGCCTATGTCCTTTTCTGAGGGCTGTGTCCACCGAGTCAACACAAAAAGCGACAAGACCATCACGTTGGCTGTTAGCAATGTCAAAGCAAAAGCTCGGGAAAGAAACATTTCCTCGCCAATGAATCTCCAATTCACTGTCCATTTGTAACGAAATTGTCTCGAAAGTTCGAAGGCTCGACTAAGGTATGACGGAGCATTCACTGAAACAAATGGGATGGCTAAGAGCACTTGAACTTGCGCCATGAGCATTGCCATGTTGATTGCACGCTTAATTGGCAGTGCTTGTAAGAGCACCAAGCCAACGCCAGGTGCCGCCAAAAGAATACTCATCTTGATGCTGATAGCAGCTGAGAATGCGAGGCTGCCAAACATGAACATGCCTGTCTGATAGCAATATATAGCCGAAAAAAGGCCAAGCACTGCGAAACAGTCATTGAAGAGACGTAGAACGAAAATCGAATGAAGCCTTTTCGAAAGTACAAGGAGGACCAAAAGGTAAGGAGGAGCCTGAGCTTAGAAAATTAGCGTTTTCGTCCATCTTTACAATAGTACAGCGATGTTCGACGTGCATTGGCTTTCCTGTAGCAGGCAATGGCAACAACGAGAGCGGTCAAATACACAATCGCGAAGATACACTGAGCGCGGAAGATATTCGTTCCCTCGTTTGTCAGTTGATAAAGGGCATTGTATATCACGACATGTCCTGCTGGATATACAATGGGTCCGGTCTGCCCTTTAATATTGACATAATCTCTTTCTCCAGATCTGTAGATTGCAATTTGCTGCATGTATGCCACCCAATCAATCTCAGTATCTAGGTGGAGGATCAGCCAAGACGCCTGATCTAAGAAGCCCGCTCTATACTGACAAGGGATAAACTTGACTACTAAGCCGGTCAACAGGCCGTCGGCCGCTAGACAGACCGCAGAGATCCATCTCGAATGATTCGGATCAGTCGCAATGCGGTATGTGTGGAATACGAACTTCTTTATACGCTCCATGACAAGTGGCAGGCCTGAAGAGCGCGAGGATCTCCTTGACTGAGCGCGCCTGACTGCCGCAAGCGCCAAAGTATTGCCTTAATCAACCACCTCCTTCAGCGCCTTCAGTATACACGGGCGCAAAGCTCTACGACATGTCAAATTCCTCACAGCTTTACCTCCTAGCAGATCATATCAAGTTATCCCTCCTCGAAAGACAACGTGCGATCTCCCTGAACCTCGAGCCTAACTCTCAAGATGGCCACATATCGAGATCTTTGGATCAGATGCGAGAGGGGATTGAAGCCATAGAAAGAGAGCAGCAAGCCGCACAGGACAGTTCAAACGGGTATCTACGTCTCCATCGGTGCGATACACAGAAATAACACCTTCGCAGATCTAAAGCCGCTGACCTAGGAGATGCCTCAAAACGATTACGAACCCAGTACGACGACCTCACCTCCCAATTCCAAGGCTTCTCCACCCCATCGACGTCCATAATCAACCAGCCGAATATGACCTTACCCTTTCTTCTGACTTCGCGCACGCTAAAGACCCTCGCCCGCATCTCCCCACCGCATCCTCCTTCAGACGCACCCCCAATTCTAGCTCCCCCAACCCAAATAAGTCTGTCCGATTTCGAGATAACCCAGCGCCCGAAGATGATGCCAACCGCGCTGCCCTATTTCCATATCGTGACGACCCTGCTGAGGGTCAAAGAGAGGATGCTTCACAAATGGACAACAAGCAGATCCACCAGTACCATCAGACGGTGTTGAGGGAGCAGGATGATCAGCTAGATCGATTAGGAGAAAGCATCGGGAGGCAAAGAGACCTCAGTATACAGATCGGAGATGAGCTGGACGATCAGATACATATGCTGGATGATGTGGAGGGGCACGTGGATAGGCATCAGGGAAGACTGGATGGGGCGAGAACGCAGCTGGACAAGGTGTATAGGAAGGGAAGGGAGAATTGGGGATGTATGATTATATCGATATTGGTGATTATTCTAGTGATATTGATCATTGTACTGAAGAATTGAGAAGTGCTGAAAGAACAGAATGTGTTCACAAAATTGCATGAACAAAGTGCGAATAGCGAGATCGGTGCTAAGGCCATGCCTTTGCTTCGGGCTAGGTGGAGCATTCTGGGACGAACTTCGATTCGTCTGGAGGCCAACGTAATCGCAGATATGATGATATTGAGCCATCACTAATGAACCGCAACAGGCTCACTGCCCAAGAACTCGTCAGGTCGCGTTATTATGCATTATCTTTTTTATACCCCATTTTTAGTCCTCACTTCTTCCCGTGCTCGTGGTCTGCTTGGAGAGCCTCGCCTGTTTCCTTCTGCAATGCCGCAATATCGTCCTCAAGGTTCGTTGTTTCTGATTTGTCTGCAATGACCTACAGTCGAAGCTCCAGCAGTCAGCCTATTTAATTCAATTGGGCTATTCCTTCCGCGAATCTACGTATTACACACCGCGCTCTCCGAGCTAGTAGCCAGTTCGCGCTTCCAATGGCCTTTGCCTTCTTTCTGTTTTGCTAACTGGTCGTCTTTGTGTTCCTCTATTGTTTTTCGCTTGGCATCATCATCTGATACATGTCGTCAATGAGAATTCATTGAAGCATTGACAACTTGATCCCACGGAGCTTACCCATGCTATGGTCAGCCTCGCTCAGTGCAGAAAGGCGGAAGTTTTGTGAGAATTGCCGGACGGACGACGCATATCGGAGGGATACTGGTGAGAGACGTGTAGCTTTACTCCAGAGCACAGACATATTCAATACAATCTCTGATTCCTATCCTCGCACTTGATATTTCTCACTTTGAGAACATGATGGCACTACGTCATGCCGTGCAACGTAACCGGAAGGTTCCGCATTTGTTGCATCACACGACAGGCCTTTGGACGATGTAACTTCATTTTGCAGATTTGCTCAATATTGGGGACAGATACTTTGCCTCTTCGAAATCATAACCACATCTTAATCAACTCTTCACTAACAGCGCTGGGTGTCTGAACCCCAGTTTCCGTGATGATTGCCGTAATCAGCTCAGGGCTTGTGAAGTCGAAATTCGAGAGATCCTCTGCCGCTGCAGTGTGGTACGCAGCATGCTCGTCTGTCTGACTGTCTGATTTCTCAAAGTTGAGCACACTGCTTTTGAATTTGAGATCTTCTGGTCCCAAAGGAAATACGCGCACAAATTTATGGCTTTCTGCAACCACATACAGAGGTCTGCTAAAACAATTTGCCAGCAAACAAACCTGTTTTGTGCCCATTGAAGAGATCACTCCTCCGTTCTCCACCACGCTCTCTGCTCCAATCATTGCCAAATGAGCTTGAGAGATGCTACTGCCAAGTGCAGCAAAAGGAATGACAGCAACAGGTACCTGCTGCTTCCGCAGTTGTGTAAGTAATTGATGACCATCGCTTGTATTTGCTTGGACATAGATGACACGAAAAGCTATCTCATCATCTGCAGCTGCCATCAATACGTCTGCTACAACACGACTAGAACCACAAGTTAATATGGTGGTGTTGTCTTGTATGAAGCGCTTGGCAATGCGTGCGATACTTTTTCTTGCTCCTTTGGCACGTTGTACGAAAAGCTTGCTGTTAGCCAACAGATGTGCTCTGATTGCTCCGAAGTCTTTCGTCTCGCCAGATTGGAGAGTCGAGATTATGTAGCGCTGGAAAAGATCTGTTCCTGCTGACAATGCTGTAGGCTGAGGTATGGAGCTTTTGAGAGTAGAAGTGTACGATTGGATAAGTGCCAGCGTCTCGGATACAGTCGAAGGTGGGGAGGCATCAAGGAGTGCAATCAACGACTCTATTGCCGCGATGGGCTTAGTGATCTCCTGGTCATCTCGAAGTAGGCCGCGATAGTGCGAGGTGATACTGGAATCGTAATGAGCTGAGTCACACGGACTAGGAGTGGTTACAAACTCGAAATGTGGTGGTGCTATAATTGGAGCACTTTCTGGAGGCGGTGTTGGCATGTGTGGCGACGGAGTGCGCATGTTACCATGACACTATGTTGATCAGAGGATCCGTTCATAGAGACATGGAGGTTTTCAGATTGACTGAATTAAAGACTAGGTTTGCCGATTACATGCAGATGAGATTAGATTTCTATCCGCCCAGATTCACGTGGGAGCCACCCACGATCAAGACTCGACTCGTGCTGGTCGTGATGAGTCTACTATTGACACCGGACTCACAGCTGCAGTGCTCTCCAAAATTCATCATCAAGTGAGGATTCAGTAGATTCTCTGACGATCTGACATCGGTACAGATTTGAATCCACAAACAATGACAACACCAAACCATCTGCCTGCAGACGCAATCCAGCGAGTCCTTTTCGTCCATTCCAAAGTTCACGTCTATAATATTCCGCCATTGACCTCTAATAAAGGATACCTAGCCGCCAGCTGGACCGAGAATAATAACGCACGCCAGATCTTCACCGCCCGTGTTCGCATTCTCGAAACGGCTATCCCACCGTCCGCTACCAATCCTCACGCACCCGAGACGATCTCTGTTGATGTTTTGCTTGAGGATCCAAATACCGGTGACTTATTTGCTGGCGCCCCGTACGCAGACAAATTGGTCGTGGAAGCAGCGGTCGACAGCTCGCGATTCTTTGCGGTAAGGGTCGTAGGCGATGGCGGGCGGAAAGCGGTGCTGGGGCTTGGCTTTGAAGAAAGGAGTGAAGCGATAGATTTCGGGATCTGCTTGCAGGAGTGTAGAAAGACTTTAGGTTATGAAGGTGCCCCTCAAGTGGGCTCTAAAGCCCGTAAAACGCAGGATTCTGAATCAGCCAAGAAGGATTGGAGTTTGAAAGAGGGCGAAACCATCAAGATCGATATTGGGAATAGAGCAAAGCCAAACGATGGGCAAGTCGATAGCCTGAGGGGCAGTTCGGCCAAAGAAGAGGAGAAAGCATTGTTCTCGATAAAACCACCACCTTCCACGAGTAACAAGGGCATACCAGCATTGGCTCCACCTCAAGAAGCACAAGAAGGACTCTCGCGGAAGAGACGTAGCAGAGGTCCAGCCGCCGTCGGTGTAAAGGAGCTGGGCTTCGATGACGATTTTGGGGAATTCCAATGATTCAATACGATATCCCAAGATGTATTCGCTTTGGACAACTGCCATTCTAACCTAGATCTCATGAAGAATTGTCCATACCTAAGACGCCGGCTCGCGGGCCTTGATCTTCTTTGATTTGTAAACGCCGCGCTATGCGACAAAGGCCCTTTGCGATGCCCCTGAAAATTCGATTGGAGCATGGCGGCAGCGACCAATTTAGTCGGTCTGATCTTGCCAACCATCAGGCTTACCTAGGTCATTCATATCAAAAAATCTTTTGGTACCTGAAGAATTGCATTAGTCTGTATTCCGAAAGATTGGAATTGATAGAAATCTCACAAGAGTAACCCTTCCAATCAAAATTCTCCCCGGATTACAACTACATTTCAGGTCTAATCGCTTGCTCTCAGATGTCGGACAATGTGTGAAAGGAACATGCCAGTACCCGATATCGTCGAAGAATTGGATTTGATCACGATTCAGCATGAGACCTGCCGCAATGGAGTGAACGGGTGCATCGCCCCATCGCTCGTAGAAAAAACCACCGTCCTTGTCGAGAGTCTCAAAGAAGTCAAGGTAAGCTTGCGAACGAAGCCAGTTGAGGTTGCTGATTTCGAAGTTGGACCACTAAGTATCCTAGTCAGCAGCAAGCAAGCCCGTGTCGTCAAGCTCAAACTCACAAAATGACAATGGTTGTAACTCTCTCCTTCGTCGTCGCTCAACCACTTCATTGAGTTGTTGGGGGCGATATGCTCAGGAAACTTCTTCATGAATTTTTGTGTGCTTTCCCATATCGTCGGAATAGTTTCAACATATTCGTAGAGGCTTATCACGAAGCCATAGATTTTTTTGTTCTCGGCCATATATCGGAAAGGATCAAATCCGACGTCACAAAACACCTTGATACTCGGCTCAACCCTCCAATACCACTCATAGTCTGCTAATAAGGGGTGGCGAAAAAAGAAGCCAGATTCAAAGCGGCACATATGTCTGTAGCTCACGGAGTCCCCATAAATGATTTTCCTCTCGGCCATATCTTCTCGAACTTTCTTCGCTTTGTCTTGATCTATCCAATCCGGGAATGACCAATGCTCCTTGGGTATGATGCCATACTTCGTTGTTCCAGAGATCAAAGTAGTTGTGACCTTCTTGAACTCTTCGTTAAATTCTTTGTCATTCAGAAACACCCAATCATAATGATAGCGTCGGTTGAATCTATCCTCGATCTGTCGTATTGACTCCACGATGTCCCACAGGTCTGAATTTCGTGCTAACGTAACGAACGTAGCGTTCATCTTCCCCTCCTTTGGTACGGACGCTCCCACGGGACTGGTGGTGCTGTTCCCTGGCGGAGTCCGATTCGAGGAAGGGGCAACGATCAACTGCTCTTTACTGTCCTCTAGAGGGTCGTCCTCCACTTTTTTGAATACACCTTGATGTGCTTCTTTCCTTCCCTTCCATTTTGCCAGATCGCTACCACTGGGCAGGGGAGGTTTGGGTATTGACGATGAAGATATGAAATAAATTAGTACGATAGCCTGTCACTGAGAGTCAATCCGGAGTCTGGCGAAAGGAGCAGCGATACTTACGAACAATGTGAACAAGACGTAGCGTATTATCCGGACATTGCCTGCCGCCATCTCATCTGCTTTTCCGCCCGCAGGCGAAGGCTTCTGGACGTCAGCCTGCTGAAGCGGGCTTTTTTCGAAATTCTGCAATTGATTATGTCTTTGGCGAAGGGAAGGTGTGGGTGACGTTGCCTCGCTATTAAACAGCTTCAAGGACAAAGCAGAATTTTCGAGCCACGGAGACAGCTACGCCCGCGAGCGGCCAAGAACCAAGACTGTATTAAATAAGTATCGGCAAGGTCTTAAGATACGCGATCTTTTGAGGAAAAGTAGGAGGAGGAGATGCAAGGAATGTGTACATCAGGTCTGGGGGACACTTGAGGAGAGAATGCCTGCAAGGCCTGTTACCCCTGCGGCAACTCGAATCTCGAATCTCAAAAAGTCTCAGGGCAGCGGGCCGCGGGCATCTATCTAGGCCTAAGCGGCCCTAGGGCGGTGGCATCCAATTGCTTAGCCCATTAAGCCCCATGCTATCACACCTCAGTGCCAAACGTAATTCACTCCCACTCTCACTTCCTCTCTCACTCTCGTTCTCTCTGGATACAACTCATTACGAGCCTGATAGCGCACAATCGCATTTCATTCAGCTGTCTTGAATTCTTTCCTTCTCTTCCTTCCCGTCTCCTTGTCAATATCCAGCCCTGTAGGACTCGCACCTTCTCCAGCTTTCAGATTTGTCCCCAGGGCTCGAGTATATCTGGACTGCAGGACTTCAACTCCTTTGATCCGTCTGTCTATACTTTTGTCACCATTGGAATAAGTCATGTCTTTTATTAGCCCCCACACTGGTGGTCACCCTACCAAAGCTCCTGGGTTTGGGAATGCTCCAGACCCATTTGCCAGCATTTCTCAGAATCGAGGCATTGAGGATGAGGAAGACGCGTAGGGCATGACTAAGTTCTCTTGAGGCATTCACAGCTGACTGGAGTCGTCCTCTAGTATCGACTTTGAGGATACATACGATGGTCTGGGAGACCAGCTAGACGATGCTGACGATGATTTGAATGATGATACCTTTGGTGGTGGCAATTCTGGAAGCAAAGCTCCTGCAAGAGATTTCGATTTTTTTGGGAATACCAACAAAGTGAGCGATGCAATCAATGAGGAAGCGATCCGCTACCAGAGGCAATCCAAATACAGCGCGAGGCCCTTGGTTTCCGTCGAGCCTTCCAAACCAACCCCCAAGTCCTACAAGACGGGTTATGAAGCCTACAAGAAGCCTGGCTATGTCCCCGATCTTCAGGTTGATCCAAGTCTATGGGGGACGGCATCAATCTCAGCTGTTCCAAGTAATACAGGCCCAAATCTGTCCCAACAAGAACGGCCAAGTGTTCCACCTCAAAAGAAGATGATGAGTCTCGAGGAGGTTGAA
This sequence comes from Bacidia gigantensis, assembly GCF_019456465.1. Lineage (NCBI taxonomy): Eukaryota > Fungi > Ascomycota > Lecanoromycetes > Lecanorales > Ramalinaceae > Bacidia > Bacidia gigantensis. The sequence continues at coordinate 927,263 of NW_025408606.1, forward strand.
GCCGCGATGCGCGCTCAGCCCAAGAAGCCGTCCTTGAGTTTTCGATCACAGCAGCCTGCTCGATCCCCACCAAAGCAAGCCCAAGCAACATTTCCGGCACAGCAAGCTTCACGCGGTGTAGAGTTGTCGTCGTCTCAGCGCTCTCAGGGTCCTCCAGTACAAATATTACAACACTCACAGCAATCGCACGCGCAGTCGCGCGATCACTTACCTCCTCAATCTAGAGCGAATCGAAGCCTCGAGCAGATACATGCGACTAACCTCCCAGAGCAACCATCCCAAGTCCAGGCCACGCAAATTCTTCAACGTCCTCAACCTAGAATGCCGCTTCCGCAAAGTACTGATGTTTCAAATCAGCCTCGCCAGATTTTGCAGAATCCAAACAGAAACTCTCTGCCTCCTGACCAGAGAAACATGGAGCCTCCGGAACCAATACTGCACCTTGGAGATCTTACAGCTGCCCAAAGTGGTACTCAAGTAGCACTACCTATCATTACACATCCGGCTCAGCTCGCAACGCTATCGCCTGAGCAGCGTGAAGCGTATGCTACAGAAGAGGCACGAAGAGCAAAGCGAAATCATAAAATTTTTCTCATGTCGAAGGGCAACGGCTTGATGACTCCGCAGGATAAGAATTTTATCACGCGGATTCAGTTGCAACAATTGATGACAGCAACTGGGAACGTGAATGACTCAAATCCAGACGTGTCTCTTGCAGAGGACTTCTACTATCAGGTCTATAACCAAATAGAAAATCGCCCTAGGCAACACCCTCATCAGCCTCTCAGCAATTTTGCCCAAACGTATCTGTTCCAGACGGGCGGTCGCCAGGGTGTATTGAATCGGAGGAACAACCGAGGTGACAATCACATGCACCGAATGCAGCAGCAAGTCCAGCGAGCTATAGAAGCTGCTAAGGCGAAACCTAAGAATAAGCAGCTCGTAATCGAAGGCAGTCTCGGAAAAATCTCTTTCAGTAATTCGAAAACGCCTAGACCCATGCTGAACATTAAGCGCAATGATAATTTACCCCAGGTCTCGCTCAACGCGACAGACCGGAAATCAATCCTGAAAAATATTGAAGCAGTCTATGCATCCCTAATGGAAATAGAAGACAACGATCGCCGTGCCCCTCCACAGCCATTAAACGGCGAGGATGCAACAACATCGGATCACTATCATCTGTGGCAGCAAACTTATGAAGAGCTGAATGAAAAGCTCTGGTCAGAGCTCCGAGTTAAGGAACCCATCATGCAGAATTCGCAGGCAATGCATCCATTTATTGCCTTCCTGTCTTACCCAAAGGGCAAGAGAGCTATTCCTCGAATATTCTCGCATATGAACGATCAGCAACGACTCACCATCGTTACGATCATCATGATTCAGCTTGATACCTTGGACGTTGTAAGGTCCGCTCAGCCTCAAGTCGCTGCAACGCAATCACGATCCGTCGTTAGCGAGCAAGTCGACCTTTTCCTTCAGGCAGTCATGCCAAGCTTGCTTTCTTATGTGAACGAAGCTCCACTAGACGTAATCATTGGTCTCCTCGGCTTAGTCCTTGGACGTGTCAATGCTACTGCTGTTTCAAAGAGTCGCGTTGGTCTAGAAATCCTTACGATGCTCCTTAGCCAGGCGGAGATTATTCGCAAAGCCGAAGCCACTAACGACCTGGAATGGTCTCAATGGCTGGCCACTTACAATCAGCTATTCGATACTGTTGAACCACTTCTGTCGATTATCTTCCCTGAATCTGTTAGTGCAGGTGGAGACGTGTATGTTTGGCAATTCCTCGCCACCGTTGGCACAGGCGCGAGTCCCGAACAGCAACAGAGACTTGTCCTTGCGGTGAAAGATAGGGTTATGGACACTGTACAGCAGTGCAAGACATTACCACCTGAAATGGCTGCCCAAAGAAAAGGTGATGTCAACCTTTTCATGCAAGCTATTGGCCTCGATGTGGATCTACTTGAAGGATGAAAATATTGTGTTGCGCTCTTTTCCAAGCCCTACGATAGATACTTCATACGGGAAGTTCAATGATTCAGACGGTGACCCCTTGTGATGTGGGCTGTTGGGAGGCATCGGGAAGAGAGGACATCATCTAGGCTAAGTGGAGAAGAAAGCGAGGCATCCGCTGCCCAAGAGGTTGAGATCGTGGACGAACAGCGAATCATGCGTAGTGTGTGTGAATAAATGGGTACACCATATGTATGACTATGAAACGGCCAAGAGAAAACGTCCTTTGGGGACGCAGTCTTGGGACAGGTATGACCTCTGGTACGCCCCAATCTTTTGGAGCATACAATGTAATTATGCCAGCACTGAGGTATCTTACCAGCATACATATCGTACAAACTAGCATTGATTGTATCTCATGATATTTGTCCAGCTGCTCATCACTCTTCCATCTCGTCTCCGCCTCCTCCGGGGATTCTGCCTTCATTCAATTCCTTCTCCAATCTCGTGATTTCCTGTAAGCTCTTCGCATTTCTGATCAGTTGCTCCACTCGTTTCCTCTCCTTATCCGTCAACTTTACTCTCGAGACTTTATTCGTGCTAGACGAGATACCGTTTGGTGCACCGGACGAGGGGAGGTCGAAAGTCCGGGACTTGATGCCCATGATCTAATATAGTCAGACCCCGACTGTCCATTGAGGGTAATGTATGAGGAGTGCCTTACCTTTGAGGCTAGTGCCGACGGCTCTTTGACGGTACCAAATAGTTTTGCTGCCGTCTCCCGTTCACTATTCTTCACTTTTTGGTAATCTAGGAAGCGGACAGTGGGACACCGCCATATTATCCAATGTCGATAATGCTGCACACGAAACTTGTTAGCCGGCCAATTCCAATTGAGCAACAACAATTCCAGACCGACCGACCTCTTTCCTCGTAACAGGATTCTCCAAAAGACTTAAATGCGTTAGCCGTTGAAAATTCCGTAGTGGATCTAGGTCAGCTAGCTCAGCGAAGCTGTTTGCTGTGAGTATGAGAGTCTCTAGGTTCGGCAACGAGTTATGTAGGCCGGCTTGTATGCTATTGGCTCTGTTGCGGGCGAGAAGGAGGACTCGTAATCGAGGGGAAAGAGGGAGGTTGGCGAGAGCGGCAATGTCATTGTCTGTGAAGTCAATGGAGTCGGATTGATCCTATTCCTCTTCAGCAGGCATAATCTCAGTAAATGAGGTAAAACCAAGTCGGACTTTAAGAATACGCAAGAGAAAGGACGAGTTTGGAGGAGCGACTCACTTTTGCAACACCAAGATTTTCGATCGCAGGGATTTTGTGGCCTGTGATTCACCCAAAAGTTGATATCAATACTGCTCGATTTTCAAAGTGTAGTATCTGCTCTTTTCAACGCACCTCTAAGGTCTAATTCGCGGTCATTGAGAGGGTTGAGGTACGAGAGTGAACTTTGAATCAAGTCTGCTGTGAGGCGCATTGTTTCCGGCTAGGGAGGCGATGAGGGAGGAGAAACGAGGAGAATGAACTCAAGTCGCCTTGATTATACTGTTGCAGGTAAGAGCAGTCGGGCTTTCATTTCGTCTTGTGGTCGAGTGACTGAAGCTGTTGCGTTAACATCTTTCATGAAAAGGCTACGGGAGCTAGAATACTGCGGCTAGCCGCATCAAGAAATATTCAAATCTCCTTGGTGCTCCCACCTCCAGCTTTCCTCGATCGTCAAATCACTGCTTTCGAGTCCCAGATTCTCAACAATAATGCCGGATTGTTGAGCCAATGCTGAGGCAGCCGAGCTTACGATCACTGAAGCGAGATGTTGAGCGAATCATTGGCTGCAAAGTACACAATGGTCGACGATTATGGGAAGCTTTCCAGGCACCAGGCCTCGCTCCTACCGCTGGGTTCCCATACATGCCTGATGGAAACAGGAAGCTCGCTTTGATTGGTGATGCGGCCTTGAAACTTGTTGTGGTCGAAGAGATGTACCAGAAGCAGGTGCCCAGAGGTTCGCTACTTCTACTACATCGGTTTCCAGCAAGAATCCAAGGCTAAGCGTATCAGAGAGGCTGAACATCATTGCTAGCCGTCTTATTTCAAATGACAACCTTGTCAGGGTCGGAACCAGACACGGACTCGATGCATTCGTCAATCGCAATCGCTCTTCCCCCGAAGTCAGCCCAGTAACGATGGCAGCTACCGTGGAAGCAATCATCGGCGCCGTCTACCTCGATGGCGGCATGACTTTGGTTTCCAAAGCTTGCCGGACATTAGGCTTGATGCCACATTTGGAGCGGTCAAGCGGCATGCCTAAGCCCAGCGATTTTCCCACTAAATTGAAAACCAAAGAAGAAGTTGATGCTGAATGGGCAAGCTAGAATGTATCGATTTGACCCTTGCTCACCTGGACGCAGGAGGTCAATATTCTTGGTCGCCTGCCCTTAGGAAAGGGGCCGTCAAAGTCTCTGTGGGCGAGCACATGTAGGAGAGAGGCTTACTAGTACCGCGAAATACCTTCATGCAAGCAGATTCCTTACGCCCTTGCCGTTGTGAACTGCTCTGAATCTGAGGCGGTATAGTACCTAGAACTCTGTAGATTATAGTACGCTCGAGTGGTAGGTACGGATCGAACTTCGGCCTGTCTGGCCGCGACCGGCGCTTTCGCTATGCTCATAATGGCCTGATTCCTGACGGGAAGACTTGAAAACAGAAACCTGTAAGATATAGGTCTTAATGCATCGTGCGATCAGAGACACATTGGTTGTCCCAGACAAGAAGGGCAGAGGGCGATGTTTCTTTCAAGATTCGACGTTTAGATCTTTCTTCTAAGTAGTAATCCGAAAGTTAGCCATACATACTGTGAAGATGACTATCATGGTACTTCGTCTATGGCCAAGAAGAGACCCGGCATTGGCTATCAAGAACGCAATTCGAAAACCCAAGCAAGAAGAATCCAAGAGACTGCTTGCCGTCTCAAACTTGAAACCGTGTATCTTATTGCACGTCTCCCCAGCTATCTGGCATGCAACATCAATATCATTGAAATATATAGATACAGCCCATACGATCAACACTAACAGTCATCCCAACAGGCAACTCTAATAAGCATACATCCGTGATTTCATCTAGATGGCTCCGCAACAAAGCCTGTTGCTGTGTACTGATCACAGTACTCCTTGGATGCTTGCTGCTAGATCTCCGCGCCTTGCTACCAGTATCGTCAATTATACGCTCCGTGTGTAATGTGAGTCCAGTGGTAGGATGTGACGTGAAGTATTTCGGCTGAGGCTCTTCTGCTCCAAGGCCACTTATGATTTTCGAGCTGCCTACAGAAGAGCAGTCCCAGACACGGAGCTTCTTGTCTGCCCCGCCTGTAAAGAAAAAGCCACTGTTGCTATCATGCTTAGCGCCGTCAGAGGCGTCGAGACCGATGGATAGCGTCCGTATCCCAATACCGTAATTTTCACTCTCACCCTTCAGGGGATCGATAGCAGTAGCAAAACGGCCTAGCATACCCTCTAGCCTTTCGTCGTCCACTCCCCACGCCTCGTAGGGTTTCAAGCTGTCTTTACCGCCACCCTTTGACATCCCGATCCGAAAGACTTCACAGCACTCTCCCTTCTCAATATCCCAAATGGTAATATCCTTTTGGCCTGTACCACCAGTCACGCAAATCTTGCGTTCAGTCGAATCGAACGGGAAAATCATAACTCTGTTTATAGCTACACCACCAGTAAGGCTCCAAGCTTTCAGACGAACATGAAAGCGAAGATCCCACAGATCTAGCACTCCATGTGATGTACCGAGAACAAGCCATCCTTGTTTGTGGTTCGCACAAAAGCATGTAGGTGCACCATGATGGACAGGATTGAAGAGGGTATATAATTCGACCATGTTCCTGAGATCCAAGGCGATGATTTTTGACATATTGGTAGCAATCAATAACAGAGACGACGTTTCTGTTTTAGTATGTTCGAGCCAGATAGCATATTCACCCTTGGGTAATTTGTGACTGCGTACAACCCGAGGCTTGCCGTATCTTGGGTTGTCTCCAATAATGTTGAACTCGATTTTGACGACCTTAATGCTTCCGTCTGTCGCTGCACTTACAAAAGTGTGCGTATTCTCTATGAAACACATGGCCTTCACCTGTGTATGCTCCGCGTGAGTGAAAGTATGCCTAGATCGATGTGCGATATTCCGTTCAAGTCTTAGCGTGTCCCAGATCTTGACGGTGCCATCGTCTGAGCAGGTTATGAAGAAAGCATGATCGGGAGAGGGAAGTACTCTATTGATGGGAGCAGCGTGCTCTCCGAAAGTGGCAGTGAGGGTACCTTGGGGTCTCCAAAGACGCTCGCTTCCTTGAAGATCAATCTTCTTCAAGGAACGGCGCTTGCTGACTGGCGTAACGAGGGGGCCAAACTCGATCACGTCCCTGGGATAATTGTCCAGCGCCAATGAGTCAAGAAGTCTAAGGATAGTTGGGTCATTGCCGGTGTACGAGTGTCCGACGTCAGTCTTTGGGGTGTTGCTGGAGGTTTCTTGTGGTTGAGACGGGCCCTCCATCATACCAGCCACATTTGCTGAATTGGTAGCAGTCTCCGCATTTGCTTTGAATGTATCTCGGCGATTAAGTAATTTTAACGCACTAGATTTGTGACGCAAATCATTTTTACCCAGAATGCTCCTGGCCTTTACCGAGTCAGTGGGCGTAATAGTACCCTCACTCTGAACCGCGTCTGCATGATCTTGGAAAACCCTATGAGTTTCATTCGTTTTGGGAGGTAAAAATCCTTTCGGTCCTGTCGTTGAAGGACTTCGTGAGATGGACTGCGGTGAGTCAAATTTGGAAAGTTCCTTTGCAACCTGGTTTCCTTCTGTCCTCCCTTTCCTAGTGTCTGCAATTGATAGTTTCCTTCGAACTCGAGGATCATCGATGTTGGTCGAGGCATCAAGTAGCGCATCGGCAATGGTATGAGTTGGCCCTTCTGATCTCTTCCTTAGGATCATTGGCCGACGTCCAAGATCTGAATGGCGTCGTGGCTTGCTTTTGGATTCTGTCTCAAAGAATACTGTTTGAGGTGTAACATGTAGATCCTTGAGCAGGACGAGCTTTTCCAGAACCGAAGGTTTGATGCTCTTTCCTGGTTGAATACGTTTCGGAGCAAGGCGCCATAGATATTCTTTAAGCGCTTGAATCTTGAATTCATCATCCGCGGTCATCCCAGCTTCTTGAAGTCGCTTCATCCATTGTTCGTCCTCATCATTCCTTTGAGCAGCGTTCAATATACTCTTGCCTGAGTCTTTGGCTGACTGTGCCGTAATATCAAGCCCAGATGTAGCAAGAAACGACGTGCGTTGTTGCTGTACAGGTTTCCAAAAAAGACTGTTCTTGGTTTTAGTCGCCCATAGCAGCGCCATCTCGAACACTGAGAGCGAGATGGGCTTCTTGATTGCGTCCAGTATGTCAAGCTCCGTAAACCTCGTCAGAGAGATCTTCAAAAAGGGTCGGATCAGAGGAATTATAATACATTGCCGATCTGCGATGGAGATATACCGAGTTGACGCAGCTACAAAGTGCACTGCCGCTTCCCGAACCCAAATGTTTGGATGTACCATGAATCTAGCACATATCTCAACCATTTGCCAGGTCTTCGCTTTCTGGAAAAGTCCCAGCTCAGCCATAGCCGCGAAAGACGTCAGCACTGTTTGGACAACAAATTCCTCTGGATCCGTCAAAGCCTGAAACATGAGTGGCATTATGTATTCTTCGAGGCTAGGTCCTCCTACGAATGTTGCTACCCCCACGATTGTTTGGAAGAAGGCACATTTCAAGATCCAGTCTTTATCGTTCAGATAGGTATTCAGATGGCTCAAAATAACATCATTTGCTCTTGAGCTGCCGAAAAAGACGCAGAGTCTAGCAACAGAACGAAGGAGCGCTCGGCGTACAGAAGCATTTTTATCAGTCAACAGCGCCTTCGTATGTGTTTCGAAGTATTCCAAAAGATCAATTTTCGCACTGTCAAATGAATTTTGATATGCCAAATCTGTGGCCAGGCCATCCTCAGTATCAGAGTCAATGGTAGGAATTGAACCGTCCGCATGAAGAGCCTGGACCATGTCAAGAATTCTTACCGACGATTCAGCTAGCGATGCTAAACAAGATGCATAAGTGGCTCGTGCTAAGTTGCTCGCTTTGAGACCGGGACCACCAATGAACTGCTGTAAACGGGGCCTTATATACTCTGTGAACGCATGAGCGTTGACAGGAGAGACCGTCGTGATGATTGAAAGCATCTGGGTCATCGTTCGGAGTGCTGCGATCTTTACACTGTCCGATCGGTCACCTAGAAGAACAACGAGGTATGGTAGGATACGATCAAGCTTAGCTTCATCGGTGACATGCTCCGCAAACGCGAGCATGAGCTCGCATGCACGGACTTTAGCGGAGGATCTAGCTGTGTGTCTTAATGACGACACGATGAGAGTGAGAAAAATCAATGAGCCATTGTTCACAGAAGGTTGGGCACGCCCTCCGGCTCGATGCCTGTTGTTTGGTAAATCGATCATAATAGGTACTATGTCATCTCCTGAACAAGACCCAACTATGTCATCTAACTTAGCTTCCGATTCATCTTCATAGCCGAGAAAGTAAGCAATCTTGTCGAATTCGTAGTATATCTTGTCGATCCTATCATCTGCTTCTCCGAAATTGGAGGACTCGGGATGCACAGCTGATCGACCAGAGGAAGGATCTGTGATTAGGCCCATATATTGATGCAGAAAGCTGTAAAAATATTCGGGAAAAGCTTTATGGCGCCAAAAATTCAAATATTCATCTGCAGAATATCTTGATTCAGGCTGCACCTGAATCATATGGGCTACCATTTCGCGGACGTCTTGATCTTGGATTTTGTCCAAGTATCCATAAGTCGGATTATATTCCTTGTTGCGATATTTGAAGAGCTGGCTCAAGCTGAATATGGGTGATTCTGTGAAAAGCTCGGCAATGACACAACCAGCGCTGAAGACGTCCATTGCCCAAGTGATTTTCCCGCCTCCGTCTTGGTCTGGAGTACTCAAAAAGCGTTCAGGAGCAAGGTAGCAAGTTCTCCTTCCAGATGTATCGAAGTAGTAAGAAAAATTTGCTGGATTATCCTCCGGAAGTGATGGTGGCTTGTAGGACGCAGAATAGTCCGTCAGGTACAGCCAGTTCCAAGATGTGACCAGAACGTTCTCAGTCTTAATGTCACCATGGTATAAGTCCCGAGCATGCGACTCTTTAAGGGCACAGAGCAACTGAAATGCCAGCCACTTCTTTTCAATTTCTTCCAGGAACGGTCGAGTGCTGAGAACGTCAGTGGGGCCTTTCTATACTTGAGGCTGTTTTCCTACCTTAATCGGTCGTAGAGCGAGCTGTAGTGGTATTGCCTTACGAGGTACCCATTTGTGCTGGTCTCGAACACCCTTTGATAGCCAAGGGCATTTGATATGTCCGCGAGGGCATCCCGTTCAGCTATGCGGATAAGCCTTGAGATCCAGTAAGAAGTCTTTACAGTCACGTACTCACACCTTATCTTTTTGACATATTCCGTGAGTTCGAATGTTGCTAAAGGCTTCATTACCAGCTTCACCACCACGAGGCCGTCTTGATGTCGGGCTCGGACGCATTTCATGAGTCGTGCTGTGCCCAGGGATTTCTCATATAGGATGTCCGAAAGTTCCGGTACGTCTATACCAGCAGAGCCACCAGGCTGCGCGGCAAGGGACAGAGACTGCCCCATGGCAGGCCTGGGGGCTGTCACCCAATATGGTGAAGTTCGTATGAATTGTTGCACATACTGGCGCTCTCTTTTCCATCCTCAGCTCGATGTCAAACGTCTGTACATGTGAGAAGGGGCTTCCATTCTGTAGCAACATACTAAAAATCGCCTTACAATATAGTACAAGGGTAAGAAAGTCGCGTGCCTGCACCCTCTAATGAAGCTATGCACATACGGCGATAAGGATCGGCGATAAGAAATGTTTTCTTATTGGGCTAATATCCCGTCACGTAAGACGTTCATAGCATTAACCAGGCTCTGGCTAGGTCCGATCGTTGCCAGATCATGATTTTCAATTTAGTGGGAACTAGTCTATTTATCTCCAGAGATACCCTTCAGGATATTGGTGAGCTAGTGTATAGGCCAATTATTGCTGCTTCGAGCCCCATGCTCCCTTCTTCTTCAGGATTTCTTCTTCCTCTGCCTGAAGCTCAGCGTCAATCTTCGCTCCTTTGGAAGGTTCGTTGCCATGATTTTTTGCCTAGAAGAAAGCGGAAGTTAACTCCTCTGTGGCATTTTGTTACAAGAAGGATGTGCTAACTGGCAAGGTCGGGTCTTTCTTGGACAGCTTTGCTTCCTCAGATTGTGGCTCTGGTTCGTCTTGACGCTGCGAGATTGTAAGCATTGAGCTAACATTTTGGGTACAAGTATGTTTACCTTGCTCTCACGTGCTAGCCTGTTGGCAATGCTTCTCTCATCCTCTAGACGAAGTGGTCAGCGATGACGAGCGAGATAAGACTTCAACCAATTTTTGATGTACTAGAATCGTCAGCCTTATGACTGTGCGCTTTGCCTTCGTGATATCGATCTGGCTCTGGAATCTCTGAATTCTTCATCGTCCTCTGGTCACCCGCCTCATACACTCCAGCCCCGCCGACATTTGATGTACCGCTCATACTGAAATGTAGATATCAAAGAATTCTTTACAGGGCGAGGTAGGGAAGTGTGCTGTGAAATCTCTCGTCTGATCTAAAGTCGCTCACGGACTGTAGACACAGGTGAGGGTGCCTTAATGACGTAGCAGCGTAATCTACGCGAGCCATCACGGCTGTAGCCGGGTAGCGTGGATCAGTGCCGAAGCACTTACGTAATCGATATCAACCTGAGGATTGGGTAACTCGGAAGATGAGCATGCCAGATTTTACGACATTCAAGAGTCAGTGTTAGGAATCTCTAAGAGATACAAGAAATCCTTCTGTCCATTTGGAGCGGCTTCGAGTGGCTGTAGCCGGGTAGGGTGGAGTTGTTTTGACTCCTTCAATCGATTCACGTACTGAGAAACTCCCTTAATCTCACAATCTGCTTTTACATTGCACCATCATACCTGATCATACGATTGTGCTCACCCCTTGACTCTTTGCTTTCAGCTCATCATGGATCCGAATGATGAATACCAAACGCCTTTCAATTCGCGTTACTGCACAAGTGCAATGAAGCAACTTTGGTCTCCAAGAACGAGATTTTCGACTTGGCGCCAACTATGGGTTTGGCTTGCTGAGAGCGAGAAGGAACTTGGTTTGACTCAAGTGACGGATAAGGCAATCTCCCAAATGAAGGAGCATGTCACCGTTCAAGATGATGAGTTCGAGGTCGTTGCTCAAGAGGAAAAGCGACGACGTCATGATGTTATGGCTCACTGCCACGGGTTTGGGTTGAAGGCGCCTGCTGCTGAGGGTATCATTCACTTAGGGTCAGTTCATTCAACGGTCTCTTTTGCTATCTCTTATATGGGCATCTCCTAGTGCAACATCCTGTTATGTTACCGACAACGGTATGCTTACAGTGACTCGGTCAAACCTGTCTTTCCTGCTAAGAAAGTAAACCAGCGGACTTGATCTTTCTCAAGAGAGGTCTAGATCTACTCCTCGACCAGCTTGCGAATGTCATAAAAAAGCTTGCGAAATTTGCGTTGGAATATAGAGATCTACCTTGTCTCGGCTTCACTCACTTGCAGCCGGCAATGCCCACAACGGTAAGAACTCTTCACTCATTGAATACAGCTGCTAAACTAGAGTCGGCAAAAAGGTCGGAAAACGAGCTTGCCTATGGATACAAGATTTCCTCATGGACCTTCGCAACATCGAAAGAGCCAGATCAGATCTCCGCTTTCGGGGCGTCAAAGGAGCAACAGGGACACAAGCCACATTCCTGAAGCTCTTCAAAGGCGATCATGGTAAGGTCGAAGCTTTGGACGAGTTGGTGACTAAGAAAGCTGGTTTTTCTTTCGTGTTCACAATCACTTCGCAGACATACTCCCGAAAAATTGACCTCGAGACTTTGGCCGCTCTAGGGTCCTTGGGAGCGACCTGTCTCAAGATAGGAAAGGATGTTCGATTGTTAGCATCCTTCAAAGAAATGGAAGAACCGGTTCGTTCTCTATGCAAATCTCCACTTAGCAACTATGACTTCGATTAGCCAGCAAAGTCTCAGGAGCCTCTTCATCTATAAGACTTATTACTAACTCTAAATCATGATATAGTTTGAAGCGGATCAGATCGGGAGCTCCGCAATGCCATTCAAACGCAACCCCATGAGATTCGAACGCCTCTGCTCCGTAAGTGGATTAATTAATGTAGATAGCTGCTGACTCTGTCTAATCAGTTGGCACGAAAATTGAAGAACCTACCGAATGACGCCGCTGACACATATTCTGATCAATGGCTAGAAAGAACCCTGGACGATTCAGCGATACGCCGCATATCAATTCCTGAAGCCTTCTTGGCTGCCGATGCATGTCTACTTATCCTTAACAACGTTTGTTCTGGCTTGGTGATCTATCCTGCCGTGATCAGAAAACGTTTAAATCTCGAGCTTCCCTTCATGGCCACTGAGAATATCATCATGGCACTTTCAGAGCGAGGAATTTCGAGAAATGTAGCACATGAAGAGGTCCGTAAGCTTTCCCAAGAAGCAGGGAGACTTGTGAAAGAGGAAGGTAAAGAGAACAACTTGATCGAGGAGGTAAGGAAAAATGAATTTTTCAAGCCGATCTGGGAGCAATTAGATGATTTGACAACCCCAAGCACGTTCATTGGAAGAGCGCCGCAGCAGGTGGAGAAGTTTTGTAGAGAAGAAGTCAATTCAGCACTCAAATCGTACTCTGAGGTGCTGAGTGGGAATGAAAAGGCGGAGCTGCATGTTTAGGCAAGCAGTACTCAAGAACACCTTAGGTGTGAGGGTTCGAGAAGCTCAAGTTGTAGTATTTGATCAAGTTCTGTGCATGTCTCGGGATCAGTACGAGAACCCTGTCGAACATATTGTACGAGTCATCCTTTGCATCACTGCCGTTGACTACGTCCAAATCATCTATCCACTTGTCCAGTTCAAGATCCTTGTACCTCTTTCTATACAAAGACCTACTCTTCTCCGCTTATCATATGTCGCTTCGAAGCGGCCATCACTGCTCTTACGAACGCAGGCTCCCAAATCTGGGCGAGTCTCGCACCATTTAGCTTCACTCTAGCGGTTCACAGGTATGGTCAAAGCAACTTCAGCATACTTTCTGTACCCGACGTGGCATGACCGATCTATCCGGTAGCCACTCCTAAGCTACCGCGATTTTCACAGAGGCCTCTGAGCTGCTGCCCCGTAATCGACCCGGCGGGGCCTCTAGACGTAGGGTGGTAATGTGTCCGTATTCAGTATATCATGTACGTCCCAAGTATGTTTATCATTCAATCATCGACGAGTTTCGACAACCTGGACGAGCTTGATCTAGTGGGACTTGCTTTCCTACTCCTTCGCCCTTCGCCCAGTCGCTCCCTGCTTCCTTCTATACCAATACCTAGGCCATGGCCGTTCCCAAGGCTTTCAAGGCCGGCTGATCCTCCGGTACTGGAAGGAAGAGTAGTCCTATTTCTGGTGGGGCTGGCCCATCCACTTGATTTGGCCCCTTTTTGCGTACTTCGACTACTAGAGTCAGAAGAGCCTTCCTCATCGACATAGCCTCCGAGCTCAAAGTCCTCTGGTGCCGTAAGACCGCTGCCATCTTCTAGGTCGACCCGTTGGTAACTACCTTGGCTCGAAGAGGACCAGAAAAGACTTGGTAATTTTTTCGCCAGGAAAGCTCGACGCCGAAAGCCGCGCATATGAGGGCTTTTAGGCAAGGAGACAGCAGGATGGTGTCGACTTCGTCGGTAGCGGCCTAGTAGAAGGTATATAGCAAAACAAAGGATAAGTAGGAAAAGTAATATGCCAGGTATACGACGCGATCTGCCACTACGAAGTATAGCACTAGGTCGGTAGGAGTTATCTTCGGGCGCTGGCTGATCTGGCATGTGAGTAGAATTTGTGGCAGAGGTTGAAGTGGGAATGCCTTGCTGCATGCTGGGAAACATGAAATCTGGGGGCACGCCTGCCTTATTGCTACCAAAGCCAACGGGAAGCGCATCTTTGCCTGTGGGTGGTACCTGACTCGAGGCATAGAGAACTACTTTACCCAGAGTCCAGCTGACCTCCACGTCCTCGATTTTGTTGATAGGCCTAAACGGCGGCGTAAAGCCTTTATCTTTGGCACTATCAATCAGCTTGGATGTGCCGTTGCGCGAAGCGTCCGGCGTATCCTCTACGCCTACTCTTGGAATGCCGATGCCCTCATGTAGAACGTTGATAAGCCAGCTGGCTTTGAAGCAGACTTCTACCACTGTCTTTTCATCCACCTTCTCGCCCCATTCGTGTTGCTTTATGCCTTCTTCGATCTTCTCCCATTCTTGATTGCAAAAATTGCTCACACGCTGTTGGTAAGAGTTGAAGTCGTACGACTTGTCCTTTTCACCAACTTGAAAGATTTCGTGTGTAATGTGCCAATACTCGCTCACACCTACGAAATGATTGACGTCAAAATCGATGGCGGGTACATGAACACCAGAAACTAGACAAGGATCGTCTTCACAGATATGGTCCTTTTCTAACAAAGGTTGAGTACTCTTCAAGCACTCGTCGAATTTCCCAACGCCTAGGAGGATGGGCGTCTTTCCATCAACGGTCTTCTCGTCGGGTAGAAATACATCACCCTTGGGCGTAATCTTCAGTCCCCGTGGAAGGCAAGGATCGAGAAGCTCTTTGGAATGCCTGAACTCATCACCCTTCCTTAACCCATCCACATACCGCACTCTTGCTTCATTGACACCAAATCTCAGCCAGGTGGTGGAAAATACTCGATATTCTGCAGGTGTTCCGTCGACAGTCCTCAGGCGCAACAATTTGAGGTCGTCTGCGTGACGCTCAGACTCCGTGGCGTTCGGAGCAAATGCGATCTGAGCAGAAGCACCGCCCATATCGAGGAACCCGAAGGTAGGATGGTCGTGTTCCCCATCGTGCATCTTGGGGTGATCGAAGCCTCCCAATAAGTAATTAGCTGCTATCCATCCGTACAATCCTTCCACCTCGCCAGGTATGATTCTAATGTGGATATCACAGTCTGGAACCGAGAACTTAGTCTTTGATCTGGCGTAGGCACACACTTCTGTCAATAGAACATCTTGCTGGTGTTTGGGAAGTAGGCGCATGCCAGCTGTAGCAAGCAGAAACAAGGGGGTTCTTTCGGCCTCATGTTCCGGAACAACTTTCCGGGCCTTCTCGAACAGCTCTTCCAAATGATCCGGCCCAACACGCGTAGGCTTCTCGCCAAAGGTCGATATGCCCGGTTTTGTTTTCTTCGCCCATTTTTTCTTCGTCTCGATGACTGGCAGAGACTCCAACTGGTCTGCGTTTGATGTTTCGCGAGCGTGAAGGTTGTCCAGCCACCGGTATACATGGAGACGCGTTCCCTAAAAGCCGTTAATTTCAACTGGATATTCCAGCGGTCTGAATCTGACTTACAGACGACCCAGCATCAAGGACGATACCGTAGCGCCCTAACAGAAGCGCGTTAGCTTCCTAGCAGACGCACACGGGATGGAAGCCCAACATTGTTCCGCTCTGGCCACCAGATCGACAGACATTAGTTTGGAAGCCTTTCAAGATGCATTCACCAAAAGAAGGCATGGAAAGTCGCAGAAAAAGGCGCAGCTTGTGGGAATTGAAGGGGTGAAGACGATGCAGAACTCTGAATAATACGGAGTCGGGTTATGCACGCTAGAAGGTGACACGCAGCGCGCTAGAACAAAGCGGGCCGATCCCGACTCAAGCACGAGCAACTGGAATCATAAGGCTATCATTTCGCCTCACTCTGTCACCTTCCTCCCACATCTGCTCTGACAGTCTCAAGTCTGGAACAGTTTTGGTGATGCTGTCTGAAGCATCTGCATCACAATGACTTTGGTGCCCTCAATCGCTGAGCTGCCAACAGAATTAGCGTACGTAATATTCAGTACCGATCATCAATGTGTTCTAGTAAATGCTAAATTCTATCAAGGAATCAAATTTGTGGCTCTCTCTCACAGAAAGAAAGATCGTCGCTGGCATTGACCAATAAATCTGTCTACCGGCTAGTCAGACCAATTCTATATTATCGTCCACGGATTGTCTCATTCTCTTCTCTCACTCTCTTCAACCGCACTCTGACCAAGGCAACGTACTTTGGCAAATTAGATCTGAGATGGTCCACGCGAGAATCCTTAAATCAGACTAAGTATCTGGATGTCATCCTCGATCCAACCAAAGACAGCTCAAAGAACGGTGGGCAGCCACCGCCAGCTATCCTTATTTCCAGGATACTTCTATCAATTGAGCGGAGATGGTAGGTGTATTCATGCATTTCGTTCTCGTCGCTTTTCAACGCGGTTTAATTCCTATGTACTGCCTGATGACAAGGCATCAGTCACGAGGTCATGCTAAGTCAATCTCTATCACTAGCCCCGAAATCGATATAAGCTTGCGTTTTGAGCATTGCAAATGCGATGCGACCCCAGTGTGCAACCTCTGGCAAGAAACATTTCCGCGCGTCAAGAGTCTTGTAATCTGTGTCGGTTCACACGACCCTGACGAAACCCATCCACGAACTTCAAGCAGATGCATCCCCAGCACAAAGTTTTTCAGCCCTTTTGTCGACGGTGTCGCTTTTCCCGATTGTAAAAGGCTTGAGATTCGGCACCACTGGGCCATTGCACCTAAGGAGAATGTGAGTCTGTTTCCACACGAGCGATCCAGAGGCCCCAACGGCCATGATTATTACCTACCACAACACTATCGTCCAACGCAGCATTCCTTTACAGCTTTGGATGGTCTTGAGAAACTTCAAAGCATCAAGTTGGAGTGCGTACCCGAACTCGACGAGTCTGTGATGGCGCAGCTTCTTGGTAGTTCAAAAATAGGCTCAAACCTTTCGTCTCTAGAGCTCAGATTCTGCATGCTGGCCGATGAGGCTATCACCCAACTGCTCTATCATGCGCCACCCAATTTGAAGCACCTAGTCATCCTTACCAAAGCGCGCCATCATTCTCAACATCATGATGAGGAGGGAAGCACAAGGGTTCAAAAGGAGACTCCACATCTATGTCCGCTATTTCGGAAATTAGGAAAAGGCTTAGCTTATCTGGAATATGGCGCGAATCGGATATGTCGAGAGCTTTTCTTTGATGACCTTGAGATAGAGAGCATTGCAAAGGACGGGATTTTGACTAATCTGGGCATGAGGGGGGTGGGACAATGAATGACGAGCACTTAGATGCACTTGCTATACGAAGCGCCGTGGAAAGATGTCGGGCTATCAAGAAAGTTGCAGATCAGGGAAATCGGGTGCAGAAATCTTCAAAAGAGTATCCAAAGAACTTGAATGAAAGTCCGCCAGAGGAATCCTTATTCGGGGCGTTTAGGGACGTTCCGTCCAATATACTGTCGATCAAGGGTGACGCTGAAAGAACGACGGATTCAGAAGAAGAGCACCGAAGGCGACTGATCATGGGTTCAAAGACGCCTTGGCTTCGTCGATATATGACCTGGGAAGGGATGTGCAAGTCCAGCCACGCTTTCCAAGAACTTCAAATTGCTGCTGACATTGAGGAGGAAGGCATCACGTGGGTGCTGGCCAGTAGGTGAACGAAAAGGCCGATATCAAGTCTGTACTGACCCTACTCAGACCGGAAGCTGGACGTTGCGAGCCAACATAGAAGTGGTAGGCTACCAAAGGATGTGAGCTTTAGAAGGGCAATGGAAGAAAAGTACCGGATCAAGGACTGATGAAAATGAAGCGGCTTCCAATGGGCTACAATGGAATAGGTATGTGGATAGCTGGTGGCGGTACATGATAACCACCTAAATTCCTTAGTATATGCACTAAGCGAAAGCAGTGAGGCGGTGTGGGAATACTTTCCGATTTCCGACCCCAAAGAGAATTGGTTCGACGCTAATGCAGGACCACCATCTGGCTTCTAATTCGACTCCCGTCACTTGACTGGGCTGTCGAAAGCAGGTGGCAAGAGATCATGGCTGGTTGGCTGTGCGAAGAACATTTTATTATTGGTGAAAGGAAGTCAATTGACGGAACAATGATGTACGCCATGGTCTGTATGATCTTACTGCTTGCGGCGCATACCTACTCAAAGGCTGTCCCCCGCACCGATGCTGGACCATGGGGGTGTAGTCAATGACAGGTGGACGCATATGTAGACGTCTGCACGATGCAGAATATGAAGCATGTTAATTCATATTAATATCATTCCATGGGCATTTTTCGATGCAACGGCTGACGGGGAGTGTGCATGGTCTTCGTGAAACACTGCGCTTCCAGCAGGACATCTCGTAGTGGCGGGCGGTGGTTGGTGGTTGGATGGCAGACGGAGCCAGCGACGGAAGAGGTCAAGATCAGCTTGGGTGTAGTGTCTGTAGTGTCTCGCTGTGCCCGAGAGAGTGGGGCCTTTACAAGCGCCGCTTTCTCTCCCCCAAGTCCCGATTTTACCTTCGCCTTCTCAGCCATCTAACAACAACTATCAACCATCAACTTCTTCCTCCCATTACTCTTCTCATCCACATCCATCATCCTGATACTTCGCTTTCTTGCCTGAGTATACTTCTCTTCATTTGCGCAACGTAAATTGGTATTTTAATCGCTCTTGCGGGTGCTTCGCTCATCCCTCTGCCATTCCCGGGGAGCCTACGCACACCACAGTCTCACTTGCGTTGGGGCACGGACGTCAACCTTGATCATCCCCCATCTCACCGTCACCATCGACTGCCATCCAAAGGACAATGGCCTCGTTCCCTTACAACCCACAGCAGCATTATAATCCTTCATCCAACTCTTCGCACTCCTCATCATCTTCGCATAACCATCATGGCGGAAGATCCCGGCGAGCACCGCGCATGTCGGCCTCGCACAATCCGCACAAGCAATTCAGAGGTGTACGAAGTCCAAGAGATATGATAGAAAGTCCCATGATTGTCAACAACATCAGAGCGAAATTCGAAGCGGGGAGATCGTTTGATTTGGACGATGACATGGAGTTCTGTCCCGGCTTGCTGACCGAAGACGATGTAAGACAGCACTCTCAATATGACGTCGCATGCGACACTTCATTCTCTGAGCATGAAAGCTGACGGCTAGGATACTGATAGATGCAATCTATCCATTCATCATCAACAGACGGCTCGCTTGCGTCTAATTCACCACAGTCGTCTCCTCTTCAACCTCAGATCCAACCATCCCAACAAGTGACCCCCAGCTTTTCCTTGTCTTCTGCGTCAACGAGTAATTACAATCCCACTACGGGCTTTCAATCGAGCAACAATCACCCGCAGCACCAGATGAAGATTCACCAACCGGCGGCTCTAAGGGCACGCAATCCTATCCCAATAGTCAACCCGACCACTGGCATGCGGTTGCCTAGTCCACCCTCATCTGTCTCGCCCGCTATGGTGCAACAGCACCAGCAGGCTTACCATCATTGGTAGAGAAACTGCAGAGCCTGGGACTCTGCGTTTCACTGCCACTGGTCGTTATCTGCAGCTTTATTGCTCATGGCGGGCTTACACTCTTTCGTAATGCTAATTGGATTCATCGTTATCCTCGACTTAACAGAACTTTTCAACGGATACCCCGGAGTAACGATGGTCTTGATCTATATGACGAAGATACCCCGTCTTTGAGTGTGAATGGTGTTTGGCAATAGAAATGACTCTGCAGCTGGCGGTCAATGTATGTGATAACGCGGCGTTTCTGTTTCTGACGATATCTACATCAGCATGGTTTTGAGGATTCAGCGATTTGGGTTTAGTTGCAATTGAAAAATATGGGAAGTGGGAATCTGTGATTGGGAAGACACCGTTAGATACCTTGGGCAAGGAGTCTTGTTGCAGCGGATGACGCGAGATTTACGAGACGGCAAGTAATCATGATGATTTGCAAATAAGCTACTGGGACATCTGGTTGGCTTTTCGGCTCAATGGCTTTTGTGAATAAACAGGAACCGCTACGTTGTACATTACTCCACATAAACAAGCTACGATTTTGATCCTCTTGATTCCTGAGCAATAGCAGCTCTGGCAGCTCCGATATTGAAATACTCTTAATTCTGACGCCAAAATAGCAGTGCTACCTCCGCAAGCAGAAGCCTCCCGTCCAAGATCCATATCCGCCGAGAAAGCACTAGCGTTGAACTAGTGTAATACAACTTTCCCCGTTCCTCTCTCGCCGTCGTTTTGCGCTCTCTCGACCGTCATTATTCATCACAGCCCTCACCATGCCTCCACTTCCTCCGTCGTCCCGTGGCTTCTTAAAGCTTCGTTCTCCCCATCACACTTCACGCCTTCTCACTCCAGCACCACAATGTCTCGCTCAAGCGGCCGCCCAACAACAGCGGCGAACGCGAGCAACAGCAGCAGAGGAACACTCCGGCGAGTACGACCGCACGCCCAAATTCGACTCGCCTTTCAAAAGCAAGGAAGCGAACCCAACAACCAACATTCCCAGCTTCAAAAACTACATGAGTAAAAGGCCGGAGACGAGTAACAAATTGTTCCAGTATTTCATGGTCGGAGGCATGGGCTTGCTGAGTGCTGCGGGGGCCAAGGCGACGGTGCAAGGTATCATTTCCCTCTCTGTCCCAACTCTGGGATCATGAGAAGGTAGAGGACTGAATTCAATTGGTTCAGATTTCTTGGTCAACATGTCCGCCTCTGCCGACGTTTTGGCGCAGGCCAAGGTCGAGATCGATCTGGGACAAATCCCAGAGGGCAAGAATGTCATTATCAAGTGGCGCGGAAAGCCAGTGTTCATTCGGCATCGAACGGCGGATGAGATCAAAGAGGCGGAGGGGGAGAAGTGGGAGCAGCTCCGGGATCCTCAGCCGGATAGTGAGAGGGTCAAGAAGCCGGAGTGGTTGATAATGCTAGGTGAGTTTCTGAAGAACCCTTGCGTCCTCCGCATATCTTCTGCGCTACGTGGCATTATGGTGTACGGGGTCAGGGCTAATTGGGGGTCCTATAGGCGTGTGTACGCATCTGGGATGTGTGCCAATAGGGGAAGCGGGCGATTTCGGTGGTTGGTTCTGCCCTTGCCACGGGAGCCATTATGATGTTAGCGGGCGGGTGAGGAAAGGTCCTGCACCATTGAACTTGGAGATACCGATGTACGATTTCCCAGAGGAGGAAAAGGTGATCATTGGTTGAGCGGGTGGCGGAGCTGAAGCGTAGCATAGAGACATGGTCTTTCGATCCGCGTGTTTATTGTTCAATACTCGAAAAAACCTCTGACCACAGATTCGCAGAATCATGTCATATTCCTGCAAAGTGAGATGCTTGAGCGCAATCAATCGACTGTAGCTCGTGCTGACAAAGAGCCCGTGACAGATACGCTAACATATGTACACCATGCCATCGCTTCAACGCATTAGAATCATCAAGCATGAATTTGTCCACCGGCAGGCTCATGGAGTCTTTCCAAGTGTGTCTCTGTCAATAAGCTTCGTACTCCATCATTGCCCCATCTCAATGTCACCTGCCTCGTCCCTTCTCAACGGCACCGGTCGTGGATTGCCATTTGGCTCATAATGCTCAAAGACATACTGCTGCGGGTTGTACTGTATGGATTGACTCGGATCCATGGGCGGGGCAACATTCAATTGCTGTCCTTCCATTTGGCCGATCGCCATGGGAGGATGCGGGTGTAGAAAAGATTCTTCTGGGTGTTGTAGAGGAATGAAAGCTTGTTCTGGTGGGGGTGGTCGCTGCGCGATTCGTCTCGAAGATCCGTCGAGGGTGGTCTGTCCGTTCTGGAGAGGTGGAGCGTTGGCTGGGGCTTTGGGTTGAGCTGCTCGAGATCTGTATTCTCTGAGTGTTGTAGTTCTTGGGACGATGTCTTCAAGGAAAGAGAGGTTGTCTATGCGGCTGACGGCGTTGGCTGGAGTCGAAAATTAGCCGGTCTGGTTGAACTTATGTGAACGGCTCTTGTACCAAGATCTCGGTATTGGATATTTCTCCGAGGCTTCTTCTCCGATTTCACAACGTTCATGGCTTGATCTGCGAAGTAGCGGATAAACATTTCCTGTCAAGATATTGAGTAACGTTCGAGAGCTTCATACCCGTTTTCTTACGGTTGCGATTGTGATGGCAAAAGAGGCATTGGCAGATACTGCACCAATCTCTTCGTCTACCGCAAGAATTTTCTTTACTCGGGCCACTGAGAGAGATATAAGAAGACTATCTTGCTACCACGCTTTGAATCACTAACGAGGGAGAGTGGCTGCGCCAGTGATTTCTTCGTTCGGAGCAATCGCGGAATTGTTGTAAGGCATTGCACCTGACAGAGGGGTCTTCGAGGGCTCTAGATGTCAAGAGCTTGGCAATGAAATGCAGATTCGAAGCAATTGAATGCGTGAAGAAGTCCGCTCGCGTAAGCCCTGGAGGTAGGTCAATATCTCAGATAACGCGATCGAAAAGTCTTGGCGTTGGCCGCGGGACTCCCCGTGCTTTCCGTCGGCCGAGCTGGAGAGTCTCTCATTGGTGAAAGGCATCTTCTGCTCTGCTTGAAAAATCGCGATTTCGTCGGTGGCACTGAGACCCTCCTCAAGATGACCTGATGGGATGAGTGCGCGCACCTCCTCGTTCTCCTCCCAACATCGGAGCAGACCGTCCTTGCCCGAACGACGACTTTCCCGCCGTCTCTCATTACTATCTAGCTCCGAGCAAGGCAGGAGCGAGGCTCCAGCAGACAACACCGAACATGAACTCACAGAGGAGATCGAGGAGATTAAGAGATATGAGGACTTCACAACGATAGATTGGGTGCAAGATGCGGCACGGGAGCAGCTAAGAAGAAGAGCTCGAAGGAAAGAGAATGCAGGCTTCTTTGAGAGAGATGGCTCTTTGGGCTGGCGGCGCAAATTGCGGGACACTTACGAGGCAGGTCAGGCTTGGATCGTTGTGACCTTGGTCGGCGCTGCGATTGGACTCAATGCCGGGTTCTTGAATATCGTTACAGAATGGCTATCAGACGTCAAGCTGGGATACTGCTCGACTGCTTTCTATCTGAACGAGGACTTCTGCTGCTGGGGCGCTGACACCTGTGACGAATGGCATACCTGGACACCACTATGGCCAATCAATTACCTTCTCTATTTGATATTTTCCATCATCTTTGCTCTTACATCGGCTAGCCTGGTCAAAGCTTACGCACCTTATGCTGCTGGATCAGGTATTTCGGAGATCAAATGTATCATCGCAGGATTCGTAATGAAAGGCTTCCTTGGGTTTTGGACCCTTTTGCTGAAATCGATTTGTCTGCCAATAGCGATTGCATCAGGGCTGTCCGTTGGCAAAGAAGGTCCGAGTGTGCATTATGCTGTTTGTACCGGAAACGTCATATCAAGATTCTTCGATAAATACAAGCGGAATGCTTCCAAAACACGCGAAATATTCACTGCCTCTGCAGCAGCCGGTGTCGCAGTGGCATTTGGCAGTCCCATCGGCGGTGTACTATTTTCGCTCGAGGTAAGCAATCTTTGCATCTCACGATAACGAAAAGCTAATCGGCAAGGAAATGTCGTCTTATTTTCCTCTGAAGACAATGTGGCGAAGCTATTTTTGTGCACTTGTAGCTACAGCTGTCCTCGCCGTGAGTTCCTGAGATATAGAAAATATGAAGTTTGACAGCTGAAAAAGCTTTCTAGGCCATGAATCCTTTCAGAACAGGCCAGCTAGTCATGTTCGAAGTGAAATACGACAAATCGTGGCACTTCTTCGAAATTCTCTTCTTTATCATATTAGGTATATTTGGCGGCCTTTACGGTGCTTTTGTGATGAAATGGAACCTTCGAGCGCAGGCGTTTAGGAAGAAGTATCTGGTCAAATACGCAATCTTAGAGGCCACTTTGTTGGCCGCTGGAACTGCTCTTGTCTGTTTCCCTAATATGTTTCTCAGAATTGACATGACCGAGGAGATGGAAAAACTGTTTCAGGAATGTGAAGGAGGACATGACTATGACGGTCTTTGCGAGTGAGTAAATTCCATATGGATCATAAGCAACGCTAATGTCAACATCAAGACCCAAAAATCGTACAACGATGGTCCTTTCTCTCCTCTTCGCGACGATCATGAGGACTTTCCTTGTGATCATTTCGTATGGCTGTAAAGTGCCCGCAGGCATATTTGTACCGTCAATGGCTATTGGGGCATCATTTGGCCGAATGGTCGGCATACTAGTTCAAGCCCTACATGAGGCCTTCCCTAACGCCAAATTCTTCTCTGCCTGTGAGCCAGATGTGGCATGCATCACCCCTGGCACTTACGCTTTCCTGGGAGCTGGTGCAGCTCTAAGTGGTATCATGCACATAACGGTGTCTGTAGTTGTCATTATGTTCGAGCTGACCGGTGCATTGACCTATATTCTACCAACGATGGTAAGTCGATGAACATCCAGAGGGTCATTCCACAAGGCTTATGTCCGTATCAGATAGTGGTGGGGGTCACCAAAGCTGTAAGTGAGCGCTTTGGTAAGGGTGGCATCGCAGACCGCATGATTTGGTTCAACGGCTTCCCGTTCCTGGACAACAAAGAAGAGCACACTTTTGGCGTACCAGTGTCTCAGGTCATGACCAGCAGTGTCACTTCTCTGCCATCGACCGGTTTGAATCTGCGTTCTCTTGAGCATCTGCTCACGGAGAATAAGTACCAGGGGTTTCCGGTCGTCGAAGATGCGACCTCAAAAACCCTCATTGGCTATATTGGTCGGACAGAGCTTCGCTATGCCATCGATCGAGCTAAAAAGGAGGCTTTCATCTCACCGAATGCAAAGTGCTACTTTACACAGCCAGACTCAACAGCCACACAGACGCCATCCGCCGCCGCCCCACCAGTCACTTTTGAAGCCATCGAATCTTCCTCAGGTCGGCAGACCGTCGAATTTTCCCGTTTCATTGATCCCACGCCTCTGGCAGTCCATCCGAGACTGCCCCTAGAGACCGTCATGGAGCTTTTCAAAAAGATGGGGCCTCGTGTAATTGTCATCGAGTATCGTGGGCGTGTTGCAGGTCTCGTGACCGTGAAAGACTGCCTTAAATTTCAATTCAAGGTCGAAGCTCAAGATACTGCTCACGAGAGTATTGCTCATCAAGAACGACAGGAGAAGCTTTGGGCTGTCATTAACACGACAGCTGATTGGGTTGCCGAGAAAGTCGCTCACTACTCTGGCGGCCGCGTTGAGCTCAAGGGTTCAAATCGACAACCAAGTTTATTGACATCAGACAACATTGATCCACGTGATCAATTTTCACCCATCGGACCACCTTCTCCCCATGCCATTTTGGATGGTACTGAGGACATTGATATTGGTGTAGAATTGAGAGACCGGTGATGTAGTCGAATACTACGGATTGTTTTCATCCATTGAACAGAATCTCAACTGGCCCTAATCACCCATGGCTGGTCAGGATCACAAAGGAGAATGTATGAGTGTGACACAAAGCTCTGAGACTGTTAGTCACCGGGCTTTGAACATGATTCTGTAATCACAATCGCTAACTTTGCTACAGCTTTGCTGTCCAAGCATACGTCAAAGGTCGCAGGAGCAGAAATCCGAATGGTTCCCTAAGTCTTGCACAATAAGAAGAGATAACGGTGGCTGCAGTATCATGACATAGTAGGAAGTGTCTGCAAAATGGTGCAAGAAAGAAAAAGAACGAGTCATGTAGCGTTAGACAAGATATTCCAAAACAGTGATTTTGTTTCTAGCAAAGGTCGCTTGGGTAGGGTTGCGTATCGCTTCCTCGAGCCTCTTGTCTGGGCAAGAGCAAGTCAGTCTACCTAGCAACAGTAGTGGCGCACAACATTGACCTCCGCCTGACCATCCACCATATTCTACGTCAAATTTATGTAAACCGGTGTTGCTGTGCGTCGTAAAGATTTACGAGGTATGAAATATATCAATGTGAAATTCCTTGTTCTAGATGTAGGACTAGCCGATATCTGAGTTTCCCCACTTCGACCCTTTGTCAAGGTTTTGCACCGATAGACCCTGCTTCAGCCCTCCAAACGGTTGTATTTCAACGCTTCCCAGAGGACCAGCGAGCCTGTGGCTTTCCAGGCGTCAGTGACAGCTGCACATTACTGGAGATACCCGAATAATGTGGCAACCGGGCTGAGTAAAAGAGGTGGTGGCGCCGTCAAAGCGCATTTCAAAATCTTCAGATTGATAAGACTCGACGTAGGACCCTCTTCCCAAAGCTGCGAGGCACTGGCCACGCGGCCACGCCAGAGCTACGGTTTCGTTCCGTCAGCTCGATTCATATTTCTCCTGTAGAACCTTGAAGCTTTGTGAATCAACCTGGGAGCCTCTCACTCGAATCCTCACAGCGTTGACATACGAGATCTTGCTCCTAGAAGGGGCGAAGACACCTTCAAAATGAATGACGATGAGAAAATCAACCAGGTGTACCGCAAGATCGAGCGGGAGAAGGTCCTCATCAATGCCGCGAATGCTATGCGCCAGAACTCCAATCCACAGGTCCAGGCTTCCCTGGACTCGCAGATCAGAGAGTCCAGACGGGGTATAGAGTATCTGGAAGAATCGATGAGAGAACTTCAGATGCGGAGAATGGAGAACATGGACGGCGGACAAGCTGGAGGCCCACAACCCCCCACTCATGGATCGCCTCAGCAGAGAAACTTGAGAAATGCGCAGAAGTCTAATCCTCCTACTCCGCCACCGAAGGACGGAAGATCTGGATATGTGGAGGAAGGAGATTACGGCGATCCTGCGAATGGTGGGTATATGAATAACATGAGTGGAGGCTCAGGCATGATGCCTCCTCGTGCTCCATTTGGTCCACCAGGTCCCGATTCTTCGATGCCGCGATCCCGGCCAAACTACACGAAGTTGGGTATGCATTATGATTTGCCAAACGGCTATCGCTCACTAATGATACGCTGCAGATCTCATAAAATATGACACATCCTATTTAGGACCTCGAATACAACTCATGCTTTCCCAATTAGAGTTTAAGCTCAGCGTTGAGAAACAATACAAAGATGGTGTAGAGAAAATGGTTCGATTGTATCAAGATGAAGGAGACAAGAAGAGCAGGGCGGACGCCGAAGGACGACGCATAGAGAGCAACCAGAAGATACAGCTCTTGAGACAAGCTTTGAAAAGATACGAAGACCTTCACGTCGATATGGAGAGTACGAATGATGCTCCGGATGGTAGGAAGGGCTTTTCCCCTCAAGATGGTCGCATGACAGTGCTAACGCGTGCCCTCCTGCTCCAGATGACAGCCTTGATTCACCAAATTTGCGAAAACCGCTCACAGGCAGCCTTTCCATGACAGTACATGCTGTCAAAGATGTGGATCATGCAGCCACCGGAAGATTCGCTCGTGGTCCAGAGACTTTCGTCATCATGAAGGTCGAAGACTCCTTGCAACTTCGAACCAAAGCGACAAGGATAGATAGATGGCACGATGAGCATCATACGGTGGACATCGAAAAGGCTAACGAAATCGAATTAACAGTCTATGATAAGGCTGGTAATCATGCTACTCCAATTGGGATGCTCTGGATCCGAATAGCAGACATAGCAGAGGAGATGAGGAGGAAGAAGATTGAGGCTGATCTCAAGGGCTCTCAATGGGTGACTGCAGATAAGATGGGATCTGGTGGAGCAGCGCATAGTCGTCATGACTCTGCTTACTCCTCATTGAATCAGGGCGCATTTCAAGGTGCAGGTCAGCGAGACTCAGGGGCTTCAGGCCAACAATTTGGTGGTCCGCAACAGCCCTCTGCACCAGGTGCGATCGATGCTTGGTTTTCCCTCGAGCCTGTTGGGAGAATTCAGCTGTCGATGAGCTTCAGTAAGGCCTATAACCATGACTATAGAATCCTTTACTCACATTCTGCAGCCAAACAAGTCAAAGATCGTAGACCTTTCGATATTGGTCTAAATCGAAAGGGAGCTATTCGGCAACGTAAAGAGGAAGTACACGAGCTGTATGGCCACAGATTTGTCTTGCAACAGTTCTACACAATTATGCGCTGTGCTCTCTGCGGTGACTATCTCAAATACTCTGCCGGAATGCAGTGTGAGGACTGCAAGTTCACCTGTCACCAGAAATGTTATTCCAAAGTCGTTACCAAATGTATCAGCAAATCAAATGCGGAAACGGATCCTGACGAGGAGAAGGTCAATCATCGTATACCTCATCGCTTCGAAAACTTTTCCAATATGGGTGCAAATTGGTGTTGTCATTGTGGCTACATCCTTCCTCTGGGCCGGAAGAATAAGAAATGCTCTGGTACACCTTGTTAACACCTCGAACACTTCTTAGCTGACGTTTCATTGCAGAATGCGGCTTGAGCTGTCATGCTACCTGCGCCCATCTGGTTCCAGACTTTTGCGGCATGCCAATGGCCGTAGCAAACGAGATGCTAGCGGTCGCGCGTGAAACAAAGGATAGGCAAGGTGCGCGACTACCATCAAAACCAACCAATCTAGCGGACCGAACATTAAGACAAGGCACGACACGACCAAGTCCTGTGCCACAAATGTCATTTGCACCACCGCCGACCGAGGAAAGACCAGGAGCCCCAATTACTGATCCTCGAAGGTCGCATGGCCAGGAAGAGCTCTATCCAGCACCTACCCCTCAACAACCTCAGGGCGGTCAAGGGGCCTTGAATGCTGCGCAATCAGCTAATCAAAGCACACCTCAGCAGAGGCGACCTGATCCCCAACGCACGGCGTCATCCCAGGCTCTAGCTGCTGCAGGCAAAGCTATGGACAATAATGGAAAGCGACCATCCGCCCAACGACCATCTACAACGACCGATATGAGTTCGCTTGCTGGCATGCCATTCGATCCGAATGAAGCTCGTACCCCGGTGCAACCACAACCGCAATCATCGTACAATCCGCAGAATTATGCCCCCTTCGACCGCCCACCACAGGTGCAACCTCCTGCCATCACGAAACCTCCAGTACAACAGCCTCCGTATCCTGAGCATGGAGTCTCTCAGTATCCGTCCAAAGGGATGAAACAAGCGGTTCCCTCTCAGCAAGGTACCGGTCGAAGAATTGGTCTCGAGCATTTCAATTTCCTTGCGGTCCTTGGAAAGGGCAATTTCGGTAAGGTCATGCTAGCAGAGACTAAGGCGACCAAGAAGTTATACGCTATCAAAGTTCTCAAAAAAGAATTTATCATTGAGAATGATGAGGTTGAGAGTACGAAATCAGAAAAGAGGGTCTTCCTGATTGCAAATAAAGAGCGTCATCCGTTCTTGTTGAATCTTCACGCCTGTTTCCAAACCGAGACAAGAGTTTACTTCGTCATGGAATATATCAGCGGTGGAGACCTCATGCTTCACATTCAGCGAGGTCAATTTGGTAGCAAACGAGCGCAATTTTATGCCGCCGAGGTCTGCCTAGCTTTGAAGTATTTCCACGAAAATGGTGTCATATACCGGGATCTCAAGCTGGATAATATTCTGTTGACTCTTGACGGCCATATCAAGATAGCGGATTATGGACTTTGCAAGGAAGATATGTGGTATGGCTCGAACACAAGCACGTTTTGTGGGACGCCGGAATTCATGGCTCCAGAGATCCTTCTGGATAAGAAGTATGGGAGGGCAGTCGACTGGTGGGCGTTTGGGGTGCTGATTTATCAAATGCTCCTTCAGCAATCCCCATTCAGAGGGGAAGACGAAGACGAGATTTACGATGCGATTCTTGCAGACGAACCTCTGTACCCCATTCACATGCCTCGTGACTCGGTATCCATCCTTCAGAAACTGCTTACCAGAGAGCCAGAATTGCGACTAGGCTCTGGGCCTACTGATGCACAGGAGGTAATGAGCCAACCATTCTTCAAGACGATTAGCTGGGAGGACGTCCGGGATAAGAGGATGCCGCCGCCATTCAGGCCTGAGATTAAGAATGCTACCGATACCAGCAATTTCGATTCGGAATTTACTAGTGTGACGCCGGTCTTGACTCCGGTACAATCAGGTCTGTTGGAATGTCTTCCTTTTCAAGGCCGCTTGTACTTACAAATCTACAGTTTTGACACAAGCGATGCAAGAAGAGTTCCGCGGTTTCTCTTACTCGGCAGATTTTGTTTGAGATATCCATTCTGAGTATCTCCCTATGATCAGACGCTATTGATGGGTATGATGAACGATAAAATGCCTATCAGCGTAATTCGTCGTCGGTGGCAAGCTCATGCATTGGGCCTTAAAGCGGTAGGGCACGGTTTGGAGTATACGCGGATAGTCAGACATTAACATCTAGCTCGGTATGTGAGGCTTGAAAGAGGTCCACGGAGATCCGATGGTAACCATCTTATACTGCCATATCTGTTACCTACCACCTTGTATCTGTTTTCTTTCTTATCGTCTCAACCAAAGCACTTCCACATCGCAGCAGAGAAACTACAATTTTGACGCTACGGGGCACACCCAGAATCGTTCGAGTCCTTCGCCCCGTCATTTATCTCTTGGGAAAAGGTGCAGATCAGTGAAACCCAGTGTACGTGCCGGCAAAGCTGGGCAGTGGACGCCTCCCTAAAAACTGCCTGACACAGCAACCTGCAACGTGTAAACCCACATTTCAGGTACACGAATCATTCTCTTAGACATTGACACAAACAGAAAGGACACCCAAATTCAGCGGCGAAAGGCTTCTTGTCGATCGTCTTTGATTTTGTTTCATTCTTGAATATGCAGAAGACCGTAAGGATACACTTGCCAACAACAACGTTCCGCCAAACATAGCTCGCCAAAAATAGCAAAATTACGATGACAGCAAGATTTCGGTCGATAGAGACGTTTGAAATGAGCCTTCAGTGGGCTTTTTCTCGGCCCCATCCCAAGAATTTGGAGCTTGCTGTCGCTCTTTGCGAGCCGAAGATGCAGGAAGCTCTGAATTATAGCATTACGACGACCCATATGTCCTCCACTTGGTCCAACAACGATGTTCTCAAGTTATCATTTCTAACTCCTGCCGGACAAAGCAGCTTGATTGTCAAATTACCTTGTGTGAGTGATGTTTTCAGAATCATGACTCAAGAGACGTGTCCCGAGACTCCTTCTCGCAGTCTAAAGAAGCATTGCTGACTCCGATTTGATGAAGGTCCCTTTCTCGCCACTCCACATGACGCAATGCAAGGAAGAAAGTGTGCGAGCAAGCTGGGCATCTAATCATGGCGTCGGCCCCAACATGCTCTCCACTGACGCGGACACTGGAGGGTTTGCCGTGGAGTGTATTAAGGGCAACATGCTTTTGAGGGAAACAGCTCGAGAGTACCTACCACAGATCATTAAGCTACTTCGAAGCATTCATAGCGCTAAAGCAGAGAGATGGATGGGAAAATTTGAGCCGGTCAACGAGGTAAAGTGGCATTTGCCATACGCCGCAAAATGCATGCCTCCGGAGGAAGTGCGCCGCGTGAAAACCGCCTTGCGCAACGCGGAGGTCTCAATCAAGAATCCCCCACTAGTACCTTGTCATAATAAATTCCACTGCCGAAATATTATGCTCGAAGATTCGATGCCTGGCAGCCATGACGGTGCGAGACTCCTGGCCATCGATTTCGAGAATTGTGATCTTGGCGATCCGATGTGGGATGTTGCTTCTTTGGCGGCGGATCTTGAACATAAGACACAATTCGCTTTGCTCAAAGTGCACGGTGCCACCGAGGAAGAGAAGCGGCGTCTTCGAATATATTTGCCGTTAGTGAAGGCACATGGTATGATCCAATCAGGCACGATAGCCGTTCTTGGAAGAAGTTCCTGATTGCAGCATCAGCAGGAAATGGTGGAGGGAGCGGGCAACTTGATGAAGCAGATTACTTTGCATAGATGTTAGTGGATTGGGAAATGGTTGGACTGTTCGAGAAATACTCAAAGGTGCAAGTTAAGTCTCGATTCCATGATCCTAAGCCCCCATTACTTTTTCAACGAAGACCCTCCTTCATAAGCGATCTCGACTGTGTCTCAAAGCACAAGGACTGTAAAGGCACTTCGAAGACCCATTCTCTACCGGAAGCAGACACGTAGATTGGCTTGAAGGTCTCTGAGATCTAGGTAGACTATTCTGAAAAGCACTCCTTCCCATCAGGAAGTTGCTGGAGCGAACATGTCATGTCCACTAGACTGTTTCAACTCTTCATCTACTCACAAACATACATGCTACCTACCCAGTGCAGTGAGGCGAAGTGACCAACAGGCTCCAAGCTTAATGGAACAATAAGCAACTTCCGTGTGCTGCCGAAATGCTGTATGATTTACATATGAAAAGCAACAGGTAGTTGATGATCAATACGGACGGAGATATCGGCGCTCGGCCCCATAGAATAGCCCTAGTTCTAGAAGTATTCATATGCAGCACTGCAGCCGTAGTTCAACGAGAAACGCTTACAATTGAAGGGGCAGATTTTGCCGATTACACTGGCACCACGGCTCCACACGGAGCCGCTCTGCCGGTCGTGCTGGTCACATTGTTGAGCTTGCCATATTCATGATGACTTCATGATCCCACAGCCGTGTGGGCCCGTTCCGGGCGATACCATCTTGCCATGGCCGAAGTCGAACGGCCATGCCATTCTCGGTCGCCTGTATATTGCCCGTCTTCCTCTATCTCACACCCGGTTTTGAGTTGTGCGCCGCCTGGAATTTCTTCCTCAATTTGGCATTCGAGCTATCATCCCTTGCACCATGCCTTCTAGACGAAGAGGGAGCGAAAAGAGCGAAGAGAGCAATTTGGACCACTTGAACCCGTCACGCAAAAGATCTCAAGCATCAACAGACCGCAATCATGAAAGCAGCAGTAGTGAGAGTGACCAAGTCGAGAAAGGCGACCCGTCGAATCCGTCCAAGTCCGTCGGCTTCTTCCACCCAGATCTAAAGGCAGTGAGGAGGGAAGCCTTTTGGCAGTGGTCGAAAATGGGTTGGACCCTCGACCAGATACGCTGAAAGAGGTACTGACTGTCTTGACAGTCCTAATTCTCTGCGTCTTCATCCTTTGCGTACTATCATTGTACTGGGCCGTGCTCTTCCACGTCGAGAGGAACACTTCGTCCCTCACCGTATATGTCGTTGATTTTGATGCAACACAACCACCATACACCGATACACAGCCTCTGATAGGGCCCATGGTGACCCAGACGACCAAATCCATGCTCGGATCGCCCATGCCTCATTTGGGCTACATCACCAAGCAGCCGTCCGATTTCGCTAATGACCCGATGAAAGTTCGGCAGGCCGTCTACGACTTTCACGTGTGGGCAGCCATCATTGTGAATGCCAACGCTACAGCTCTATTACGAGCAGCTGTGTCGGAAGGCAATCCGTCGTACGATCCCCTGGGCGCTTGCCAGGTGATCTATGTGCAAGCTCGCGATCAAGAGACCTACGCCTCATACATCCTTCCTCAACTCAATATGCTGCAGACAGAGATCACCTCAAAATTTGGTCAGATGTGGACGAGGCAGACACTCCAGGACACCTCAATTCCACTCTCAAATTTACAAGCGGCACCCCAAGCCCTCTCTCCTGCAATCGGCTTCTCAACCTTTAATTTGAGGCCTTTTGCTCCGGCAGCGGCCACTCCTGCCGTGACTATTGGTCTCATCTATCTGATCATTATCGCCTTCTTCAGCTTCTCATTCTTCCTTCCCATATACATGAAGTTCGCTAGTACGCCGGGCCATCCCTCGGTCACCTTTCCACAGCTCGTTCTCATACGCTGGCTAGGAGCAAATTCAGCATACTTTTTGATGTCATTAGCTTACTCACTCATATCTCTTGCATTTCAAATACCATTCTCAAATGGTTCAGCCCCTGCCACAGCGGTGGCTAATAACCCTAATGCCTATGGCAAAGCCTCTTTTGTGGTGTATTGGATGGTCAATTTCTTGGGAATGTCGGCTCTCGGACTTGCGTGCGAGAATATGGCGATGCTCATCGGCTTCCCGTGGACTTCAATGTGGTTGATCTTCTGGGTCATTACCAATGTCTCAACTAGCTTCTACTCCCTTGACCTGGCCCCAAAGTTTTACTATTGGGGATATGCATGGCCGTTGCAGAACATTGTCGAAGCTTCAAGACGCATACTTTTCGATTTGCACTCAAGACTTGGATTGAATTTTGGGATATTATTTGCTTGGGTCGCGATCAATACCATCTTGTTCCCACTCTGCTGCTGGGTTATGCGGTGGAAAACAATCAGGCAGAAAAAGAAAGTGGCTCAACATTAAGTGCCGTAACGCCTCACAAGACACGAATATGTCGGCTGTCTGAATTTGAATTAGCGAGCTCGAATCTCGTTGACTTAGCATCTACATCTGGCTTATATCAAAGCATCATGATTTACGATAATGTTTAGAATCGAAGCGACTACAGAAGCTTTTAAACCTTCCTGGACTTCTCCAACCTTGCTTTTTTACGCTCAGTCTCGACCAAATCTCTTTTCCGCTTTCGCTCCCGTCTCAAAAGGTTGCCCAATGTCTGTATCTTTCAAATTGGATTTTTTTTTACTGTATAATGGCAGTTCCTTGAATCAATGATGCCTAGCCAGCCTCCGCATATACTTTTATTATTGACTTGGTTGGTCTGAACATAAACATGTCTCGTTCGCGCACCATCCAACGGCATCTAAATCTCACCTGACTGTCGACTGATATACTGGCAATCGCTCGCACGGTGTACGAGAAATCGTCATGCCTCTGACCTCGCTATCAATACATCGTTCTTGTTGAACCGCATCTAGCCGAATATCAGAATGGTTTCGCGGCTGTCCCAAAACGGCAATTCCGCCACCGTCACCACCCCTCGACGGCGAGACTCTAGGACGCTTTACTCTTTTGAGATGTATGTCTACCGTTACACCTGCTACCTCTTGGCATAGGTCCAGAATTTCCTGTTTGGGTTGGTGTAACCTTACCTTGAAGTCCGCACGTAACCGTATGTCAAAGTCGCTTTCCAGCATCCCAAACCGGCAATATCTCCAGCACCATTTTCACCAAGAATTATGTCTGTCGTCTAGAGGATAGTGCTGCTATCTTTCTTTACCAAGAAGAAAAGCAAGATCGCACAGCGATGACGTATTTTGGATGCTGTCGAAATTGGGAAAACCCTATGAGCACGTATCGAATCTGCTTTGACACG
The DNA here is from genome assembly GCF_019456465.1 of Bacidia gigantensis. Classification (NCBI taxonomy): domain Eukaryota; kingdom Fungi; phylum Ascomycota; class Lecanoromycetes; order Lecanorales; family Ramalinaceae; genus Bacidia; species Bacidia gigantensis. The sequence continues at coordinate 962,570 of NW_025408606.1, forward strand.
AGGTTCATGTAGGTAAAAGAATCAATTGCTCACTGGGAAACGACAGCAGTATATTGCTAGTTCAATGGAGACCCTAGATGGAGCGAGAGGCGTTAGACAGAGGGGGCTTTGATGTAGAATTCATTTAGTCTTTCCACAGGCTTAAGGACAGAGTCGTAGAGTGAATTGTGATCGCCTTTTTCGTCCAATTCTCGGCGATCTCTTTGCTACGCGTAGATAAGTTTGTCGACGCTGCCACTCCCCCCCTGTTTGAGGACTGCCTCCAAGAAGATAGCTCTACAAAACTCGCAGCTCAAGCAAGACGCAAGTTCTGCATAAGTTCGGTGATGCTAGTCCCTAGTACTACTCTTAATTGTGCCCCTTTGAAGCTCATCGAAATCGATATTCTCACAGACATCACGCAGCATCTTTTGAAAAGCTAGATCCCGCCATGAAAAGCACCGTGAGTCGATTATAGACCTATTAGAACCCATTTTCGCAGAGGAATGTTAAAGCATCTGCTTCCGCCCAACTACAAACTACAAGAAGCACATGTGCCAGGCATTGTCGGAATGTCGAAGCTTTCCGATGTCCGCGTTCGAAGCTTGTGGCACGGCACGGATCTAAGTCTCGTTCCGTTGGAGAGTTGATGCCGAAGCGCGCAATGGGTAAGATGTATACAAAGAAAGGATCCCCTCCAACATATCTCAAGCTTCCTTGAATGCATCGCATCCGACCAGCAACTACATACATCAGCGGAATTCGTCCCCTGCAATCGCACCTATCGGGGTCTTGGTTCGCCACCTCTCACACAATGGCAAAAGCCTCCAGTGCTGCTTCAATCCCTGAGACGTGTGCACCAGATGCCGCTCCTGCCTCCAATGCCTCGAGCATGACAGCAGCAGAGAGACGGGTCTACAGTCGCATGGCAGACACGATGTCTTACTACCACAACCACTTCAAATCAACATGGAAGACGCTCTACACTGCTTGTGAGAAGAATAAACGCCCCGCTGGTATGAGTATCAAGCAGTATCTGAACACTGCCTGCGAATTCGTCCACCATCTGGAGATGCACCATTCGATTGAGGAGAGGCACATCTTCCCGCTTCTTGCCCAGCGCATGCCGGTTTTCCAACGGGAGATGGAATTGTTGGAGCAGCACAAGCGAATACACAAGGGCATCGACGCTTTAGAAAAGTATGTCAATGCTTGTAAAGCTGGCGAAAGGGAGCTGAGGCTGGAGGAGATGAAGGACGTGCTTGACGGCTTTCGGGAAGTGCTCTGGCAGCATCTTGATGAGGAGGTCAGAAACCTGGGTGCGGACAACATGAAGAAGTACTGGACTATCCAAGAGATGGAGAGAATGCCTATGTGAGGATTTGCTGGCCTCCTCGCCCCATGAGTTTAGAGGCGGCCTTTACTATCTAGGTTCATTGCCCTGTCGAGGTCAGAAAGAAAAGCAACATGAGTCGACCGCCCTTTCATCAAATGACCGCCAGGCGCCAAAGCTCGCGAAACCGATTTGCCATAAGGAGATGAGCACAGATGACCAAACGAATGAGAGAAACTCGGTGTTCGAGGCACAGAATGCTGAGATTCTTGTTATCTTACAGTAGAGCCTGAATAACATATGTTACAGAATGAGGCGAGTATATTTTGGTGAAGGGCGTCAATTACTACCTCATCCAAATACCTAAATGCTGATCATCCGTCGGTTCGAGAGGAGAAATATCTAGCTGTAAAGAACTTATTGGGTTTCACACAGGCCGAGAGCGAAAGGCGGAGTAAACTGTCTTCCTTGGTCTCAAAGACTGTAGACTAAAGACCAGCTCCGGCACTATGATTGTCATGCTCACCTCAGATCACTCAAGGGCGGCAAATGAAGGCTGGATGTGGCGGTAACCTCATGCGCTGCCGTTTAGGATCAGGAATCCTTAGGTAAAGAAGGATGCCCAACTGAGGTAAGCGAAAGTCTGGTCACTAAGCCTCGTGGACGGACCAGTACGAAGTCTTGCGAGTCCGTGATTGCGACGGAGAAAAGTGGCATTATATGTTGAAGTGATCAATCTTTTTGCACTGTCTAGTTGATGATCATCTGTACCTCGCCATCCAGGTCGTCTGCTGCTTATGAAACTCCTTCTGAAATTTGAGTCGATCTTGTCCAATGTTCCTCTTACCCCAGGAGTCCTCTGCGAAAATGCTTTTCAGGTAAGGAAAGTAAAAGCTGGGTCTAAATAGATCTGCGAGGAACAGTTCCTGCATGTTCTTCGTCATGACGTTTCCAGCGATAGTACAGGTTTCGAGGCTGGCAGGCATCAAATCTACAAAACGTTGCATCTTTCCCTTGTTGATCAACATATCGGCGTCCACGGTAACATGCTTGAGAGCGCTGAACTGCCGCAATGATCCCATGTAACGGGAGCTGCCTGAACCGGTGGAGAGCTCCAGCGTCTCCAGCGTTGAATGGGCGTTCTTCAGAAGGGCGCCTACGGCATGCAGACCCCAGTTGGCGCGGTGAAAAACGTAACGAAAGTGCTTCAGATTGCGTAACGCTTTCATCAAGGATTCGAGACCCTCGACAGACATGCCACAGGACTCAAGCGAGATATAAGTGATGCTGTTACTCGCTCCAGGATATGAAAGCCATCCGTCACGATAGCATTCGCGGTACATACCGGTGAGACTCTTTCGTCCTTCTTAGCTGTTGTCTCTAGGTGAACCTAGGGCCCCAGGTCTAACGTACCTTGCCATGCATTTTCTCTATTCCAGGTATAGCAGCGAAGAGCGGAAACATCTCTAGGTCACTGTTATTTGGCTGCGCCCGTTCCTCAACGCGTACTGTTCTGAGATTCGGAAGAGTCTGCCTAGAAGGCCATTCTCTCCTAATAGCTCGAACCATATCCTTCACTTGCTCCATCTTTTCCCCATCCATCTCTATTGTAAACCGCTCTAAGCTGGGTAATGTGGCTAGCAACAGAGCGAAGAGGTAGTCCTCATCTCCATAGTCTATAGCTCTGACCCAGACATGCATCTCTTGAGAAGGAATCAAACCCGTAGACTGGATAGTACTTTCCAATTGCTCCGTCGTCACAGTGTCCCTTGCGGCCTTGAACTCCTGTATGAGGTTGACATGCTTCTTTGTCTTTGCTCTATCCAAAGTCCTCAGATGCTTGCTTGTGACCACCTCCAGGCTGCGGGGGTACAACGCCACCCAAGGTCTTCTGCATATCTCGAAGAACACTTTCCCTGCCCCGGCGTTGTTGACATGGAGCTTGGTGAACTCTCTGAGGTGCTTGCGGTGCTCTTTGATGAGAGGCGTCGCCACCAGTCGGACGCGACGACACGCGCGGCCTATGTCCTCGATATCGTCGGGGGCTGACTGACTAATGATTTCCAAAATCTGGAAGAGGAGTTCGCTGGGCAAAGCAGCAAGAGACATGCTTGCAGCAAGGCTTGGCGAAAGATGTCTTGGAGAGGAGGGAGAAAGCTTGGGGAGACATGAAGAAGGCTTTGTCTTGATGATTTATCAGAAGCTTCCCCTTGGACTTTGCCCCCTCCTCCAGTCATCGTCGGTCTTCTCCCGAGGCGTCATGCAATGGTTGCATGCTAGACATCCAAGTGCGGGGCTCCTGCTTGGCACTCCTTTTCGCCCGCCGTTCGGTCCATTCCCCGGGGATGCAAGCCTAAGGTCCGCCTAAGACGGGCCCGACTTAGGGGCTCGACCCTGCAGGAGAGCAGGCCCCACAGATTTAGCAAAGAAAATCGCCTTTTTCAAAAAACATGAAGATTTATTTGCCCAAAGAAAGTATCCTTCATGTTTCCACGTAAAGCACCGTGAAAGACTTTCAGAACCCTGTGCGTTCACCATGCCGTACCCTCAAACTCTTGAGGCCAAGCCGAAGATCATCTTCTTCACCGACTTCGATGGAACGATAACGCTCAAGGATAGTGAGTAGGGGCCAAGTCTGGTTGACCCACAATCGCCGCTGATCTCTGAGCAAAGGCAATGACTGGCTCGTATTTCTGCAACCTTCCCAAAACAGAAACATGCCGCTCACTCTTTCGACAGACAGACAATCTGGGCTATGGGGAGAAGAAAGTGAAACCGCCCATTGCTGTGAGCGGAGGAATGATTAGAGCTTATGCGTTGTTAGAGAAAACAAGGCAATCAGGACACCTTACATGGCAAGATAACCTTTCGGTACAAACCCTCAATGGAATGGCAACATGTGCTTCGATTGGACAACTGATCGAAACGTAGAGATTCCTTCCAGGGAATGATGGACTCTGTGACCACGCCATTTCCCGAATGCATTCGCCTCCTATGTGAAAACATAAAATTGGATCCGCACTTCAGCCATTTCTACAAATGGTCACGAGAGGCAGGTGTGCCAGTCATTGTACTTAGCAGTGGTATGACACCCATCATCCGTGCTCTGCTCGTGCACCTCGTAGGCCCAGAGGCACATGATATCGAGATTGTGAGCAACGAATGTATCGACAGGCCCCCAAAGAAGACATCAGAGGAAGGAGGATGGCAGATAAAGTTCCATGATGATAGCGATTTCGGACATGACAAAAGTTTGACTATCCGACCGTACGCGAAGCATTTCGATGAGCATTCCGAAGAGCACAGGCCGGTGATGTTGTACGCAGGCGATGGTGAGTCTGCAAAAACCATTCGGAATCATTGCTATGGACTCAATGGCTGATAACACTATTTCAGGCGTATCTGATCTGTCAGCTGCAAGGGAAACCGACCTACTGTTCGCCAAGAAAGGCTATGACCTGGTCACCTATTGCGTGAGGGAAGGCATACCATTCACTGAGTTTGAAGATTGGAAATCGATCTTAGCCACGACTCAAGCCATCTATGAGGGTCAGACCACTGTCAAGGATGTAGCAGCAGAAAGCGCGGACAAAGTCAGGCAAGGCAAGAACTGAACAATACAGCATCGTTGGATAATAGACTTGTAGAGCCAGCGCGCGCTAGAAATTGAGATTCAGAGTAACGCTGTCCCTTCAAGCTTGTGTGAGAAGTTTTAGTCAACATCATCCAATTCTATTGAAAAAGTAAACAAAGATGTTATGACACTTGAAGAAAAGGCCCCCTTTCACAAGCGCGCCAAGCGCCCTCGCAAACGTGACGACTTCAGGTCATTACTTCGCCCTCCACTGCTCGCGGGGCCATCATTGATTCTCCTCATGGCCGCTCCAAGGATACCACAGGCCTTCCTCCCCTTCCTCGCCCCATCACTCTTCTTCCCCCGCTTAGCAACCATCGCCGCTCGCCACCACGTTCTCCACCCCTCCACCCGCCAGTCTCACAATCCCTTCTCTACCACCCCCTGCCCCCGCACAACTCTAAACCAAGTCCTTCGCTCGCCTCGTAAACCTCAACGTGCTCGTCAAAAGACCTCACCAGCCCTCTACAAACGCCCGCACATGAAAGGTGTATGCCTCCGGGTAACCGTCGTCAAGCCCAAAAAGCCGAATTCCGCCGAAAGAAAGGTGGCAAAGGTCAGGCTGTCAAGTGGGCGGCAGGTACAGGCCTACATACCGGGAGAGGGCCATAATGCGCAGCAGCATAGTGTGGTACTGGTGAGGGGGGTAGGAGTCAGGATTGCCCGGGTGTGAGGTATCATTTGGTTAGGGGGGCCATGGATTTGGTAGGTCTACTTTCCCTTTGATCGAGTGTTGTCGGCTAGTTTGACAAACGATTTGGTGCCTTTCTTTGGGATCTCGAGCTAATACATGCATTCGCATAGGGAGGCGTCCCTAGCAGGATTACGTCGAGGTCAAAATACGGGACGAAGAAACCGAAGACCGGCCAGTGATGGAATCAGTGCGGTGAAGAGGGAATGGTCTGACAGTGATCAAGTGCAGGGGGATAGGCTTGAACAACTGAGGTCTCTGAGGAATGTCGCGTAACATATATTGTGAACATGGTTGGTATTGGCAATAAGCTCCTAATTTATGCGCCACCTAGCCTGGTACTACATTGCCACAGGTATCTTGTACTCCCAAGGCGTGTCATCAAAGGCATACCTTACCTTCAGAGGTCATCTGGCTCCTATGTATATACATATTCCCATCGCATGCTTTCGTTATGTGCAATGTAATAAGCAACGTAAAATTCTACAAGCTCAAGCGCTAAAGGGGTATCATCTCTCAACCTTGCAGCTCCCTCCCTCTTTCCAGCTCTTGTATTTCCTTTTCTTTACTAATCAGAAGTTCTCTCATCTGATCAGCTTCTCTTTTCAAACGTGCCATCTTATCTGCATAATCTGGCCCTCGCGTCGGACTACCGAAGCCTTGACTCGATGAATCGTGTCTTTGAAGCTGTGCCTGATTTTGAGAGCCATTCGCTGGTTGCTGTGACGGTGGTGGGATAAGTGTCGGATGTCTATGTTGTTGAAGATGTGGTGGTAAGTGTGAGAGGTGCGGATCTATCGCATAATCCTCAACAGCACTGACGTGCTGAGGCGTATTAAGGATTTGTGATATCGAGGAGAGGCGTGGCCTGTTGGGATCATCCATTGATCCTGCGAGAGTGGACCCAGCAAGCGTAGAAGGAGATGACTGCTCCGTATTCGAGTGCGACCGTTTGCGAGATATTGTCATGGGGGAGAGACGAGAACCTACCTCGCTTTCTGCAGTGCGTGTCCATGGCTCGGGGTCCAGACTTGATACTGGAGGTAATTGCTGTTGTGACTTTTGAGGGAGGCTTGGAGAGGCCTTTTCCACACCTTTCTGGAGTTGATAGCCGGTAAAATCGACCCCGAGGTCCCTGGACCTCTGTTGCTGAGGGTTAGGGGTAAGAGTAGGGGGTGGGTATGGCATACGTTGGTCACTTCGTGCACTCGTATTTTCATAAAGGTGTGGGTGCGATCGGGGATCAAGGGGACTACCGTCCATGACTGATCCCATCCGGGATCTTATCTGGCCTTGTGTATCAAGGGGATGAGGCTGGGGGAGGGAGAGATAGCAAAGGAGTTCTGATGCATATGACCTGCATCAATTTCGTTGGCAGCGGGAACAACCCTTTTTCTTCTTTTTATAACCGATTTCTTCATCGCGACGGGACGATGGACGCCATGAAGCTTGTGATACAATCCTGATTCTCCAGTCAGACATGCAAACCATGTAGAAACTGTCGAGTGGACTTACCACACGCATTGCAAATTGTTCGACCTCCTTCATCGCGCCGCCACAGTGGTGTGATTGTAGTCCCACAGTTTTGGCAAGATAAGACCATGCTTGTAGTTCCATGGCCAACGACCGCAGGTTCTGAAATTGATGGCCTTGGGCTATTTCCTTCCTGAGGCGTATGCCAGCTGTAGACATCCTCACTGCGAAGGCTCTCGTGCTGAGGTGTTCCTCCGTGTACGTGAGGCATATGCATCTGGGCCTGTTTTGCGACTCGGTTATTGTATGCTGGACAGCCGTGGCATCCATCGGCACCGCCTGTTCCATTGCAATGACCACCACCAGGACATGTGCCCCGAGGGGCATGACTCGCTGCCACATAAGTAGACTTGTTTTGTGCGTCCGATGAGCGCGGTGAGTGACTTCGCCGACTCTGATCCTGTGCGTCGGCTTCTGACACAGAAGAAGAATGGGGCCGCTTGAGATTCGTGGGTCGAGACGTGTTCCGTGCCTTTAGATAGAGCCCACAAGCATTGCAGATTGTAGACCCATTGGGAGCTCGACGCCAGAGAGGCGTTTGATCAGTCCCGCAATTACTGTTGCGAAGCGGGATTAGCCAAGCGTCCAGACAAATCGACCTGAGGCCACTTGAGTACACTCACCTGCAGTGTTGCCCATTCGCTGGGGAATAATTTAGAGGACTGTACTGCTTCTCGTTGGGACGATCTTGCGAGGGAGAGCTTCTTCCATCCCGCCGGTTCGTCTCTTCATCGCGCCGATTGCCGTCATTGTAATCATTCCCTATATTCACTTCTATTGAAACAGAGGCCGATGGCTGGACCTGACCTTCTCTGTCGCCTTTGCCGGAGGATACGCTGCCCTTGGGTTGCTCTTCGCCGTCTCTGGCGGATGAGCTCCGCTTTCGATTTTCCGACATTGCCTGATCGCGAAGGGGCGGCGCAACTGTGGCGGGAGAGAAAGAAGGCCGCGGAGTATTTGTACTTTGCGTCAGTGACATCTTGGTCGGTTAGACGAAGCGTTTCCGGTTACTTGCGCATGTTGGAACGCACTGCGATTAGCGGCCGGGATGGGTTCTCTGCTGTCGACCAGTGTTTAAACGGGCCAATGCAGGCGATGACATTCGACAACGATATCAATAGGTGACTTTCAAGGTTTCAACAGGCTCGCGGGTAATGTTGAAGGAGGAACACCGTCTGCTTAGAGTGGTAGATTGTGTGTGCGTTGTATATGAGCTTTCTCCTTCGATAATTCCGGCCACGGGATGTAGAGACGGTCTTATTGATCAACACTACTGTGTTCTGCACTGGATCAGATAGCTTCGTCGGTAAATTTGTATGGACGACTTTGCCATATGGGCAACGGTCACCTAATGCGGGCTGCGATTAAGTTATCAATCAGTGGTAGTTCTAGTAATTCTAGGCTTGGGTCAAAATCCGCGCTAGTCCTAACCCTCGGCTTTGCGGGGGAAGGCACAGACTAGAGGCGAAAGAATAATAATGGTCCCGACTTCGTCTTCGTTGCTTGGGAAGTTAAATGAGGCAAGGGCTATATAAGAACAGATTTGTCATTCTTTCATTTGTGAAGAAATTTTCAATCTCGCAAGAAAAAGAGGAGTGACTTTGCAGCGATCTGGCAGAAAATGGATTTGCACTAAGATACCCCAGGACGAAGAGCCCCCTGGAGCTCGACTTGGACTAAAAACCCATGTTGTTACGCCTGATGCTTGAAAAATTCACCTCCGCCCCACCTTTCGCGTTGGTGTTTGAGTGCTCATGGTCCAATGGCGAGGATCCGGGGTTATCGCGTCCCTTCATAACAAATCGTCAGTTCCAGAGTCAATTAGCCTTCGCAGCCGCAACCTTCGAGGACGGCGTAGCACCTCACTACCAAGCAACTATGAGCTCTTGGGACCGCTTGGTCTGCTCCCCACAAAATTCAACGCAGTCCGTACATAGAGCCTCACTTGTCGCACGGCTTTTTACCTAGAATGTTTCGTGCTTGAGATGATGTACCGCCGCTCGGGAGGTTTTTGTTGAAAAAGGAAATTGGAAGGGAAGAGTGGTGTAGTGATAGTGATAAAACCCATGTTGAAAATGCGTACGCCAACTTCGTGCTTCAGACATCTTCGTACAGGACGTAAGGCTTATCATGCAACAGACACTTCATTCCTACGTTGGACCGTGGGGAATGTTCAAAGCCTGAAAATCTCTGCACTTGATGCCAACAAATAACACTCTGTCCAGCCACCTCCCCTGGGTTGCGTCAGCTGTAACAGCTTCGATTGAATGATTAGTCTTTCTTCAACGTCCCAGTTGCGGTGGATCTGCAGGCCCGTCTCACGTCTGTGCGCAGCACTAGCAAATCTAGTAAAGACGGTTGACTGCTACATGATATCACATATGTGTCTTCTACACTTGCTGGTGCCCATGTAGAAGGCTGAGAAAGACAGTGGTGAAGCCGTGGCTTATGTACCCCGGATCTTAACATATTGCTAGAGCCTCACCGAGGGTTCCGGACTTTCGTCTCAGAAATTTTCTGCCAATCATTCCAACGCCATTATATTTGCTCTGCGCCCCATTCACCACCTGCATCCCGCATATTCTGAGGAGGCTCGATCGAAGGGACGTATTCTAGTACCGCATAGCCTATACCAACTGCAGCGACCGCTACTCCAGCGACTATCCCAATAACAGGCTACCAAGTGAAACAAGTCAGTCTTCATTTCATCCCATTCAAGAACCACAAGGTCCAGACATACTTGGTGAAGTGTTATGCTGCCGGCGAACGTGTAAACTAAGCATCACCAATTAGACTATTGAATGAATTCATCTGGATTCGTAGTGACCCACAGATGCCACGGCCAAGAAAGCTGAAGAGGAAGGGTGCCCATCGAGACATGTACGAAGGTATCTGGAACTCAAGCAATATCGTGGCTTTGCACGATAGAGTCAGCTTGCGTAAGTTGAATCGAATGAGGAGCTGTGCTTCCGTACCAGCACCGAATATGACCAGATAGATGCCCAGGATGATCAATTGACTGTGGCCACGGTAAGAATGATTCTCTCTTGAGTAGAATGTACACCGCATAGAATGGGCGCATCGGATCGTCATACAAGGTAGCATTGAAAAATTGAGCTATACCGCCCAATATCAATAGGCCACCCACAGCCAGATTGACTAGTCGACTATCCAAAGGTAGAAAATTAGCAAAAGGCGCTGCGAAAGAGGTCGCAATCACGAGCGCAAGCGTAAACAGGCTGGAGGCGTACAAAATGTTTGAGTAGTCCATCGCGCGTTGAGCTCAGATGTCCAGTAGGCAGAGCAAATGTAGCGTGGTATTGCGAACGCTTTCTGATAAAGAGGACTATTCGGGTCCCTTGTTCTGGGATTGAATTGGTCGTGAACGCGTCGAGGAAATCGATGGAGGTTGAAGCCTTGCGCCTGGGCGGTTTCACCAGCTAGAATAGAAGAGATGCCTTAGGGACCGGACAAAACTAGCTGAAAGTCACCCTGCATTAATGCCAAGCCGAAATTAGGGGGCTGACTTGGGAAGTTGGGAGGATTCGGTTCGGCAAGTAGCATTTCCAAGTCCATTTAATATCTCGTATCTTGTGTCTATCTTCTGTTCTACTTCTGAGGTGTGACTTGTCTGTCACAACTCACAACCTGGCTCTCGTAGCTAACGCCTCCTCAACCAGCTTGAGCGTATGCATCGCGCATCCGTAGCTTGCCTGATAGCCCCAACCTCCGTGGCCATAGTTGTGCACAATCCAATATCCGTTCATTCTCTCCTTCTCCAGTCGTGCGCCCAGAGTCCTCACGGGCCTCAAGCCAACGCCTTGCCGTACGATATCCAGGGCCTCAATGCCTTTACCTTTGGTAAGAGAAGGACACACCTCGATCGCACGCTTCATGATGCGAATCGCTAAATTGGGATCTAATTGTGACTCCCAATTGCCTTTTTGGTAGCTACCACCGAGCAGGGTGCCTCCACCTAGAATGATCAATTTTAAGCAAGTATTGATCAGTCTGTGTTCATGCACTTACCGGCTGCCCTTTGCATGACATAGATCACTTCCTCGTCCCCAGTCTCAATCCCAAGAACATCAGCCATGACGCCTGGTTCGTTGCGGACCAAGACTGTCTGTCCCCGAGCTGGAATCATGTTTTCATCCCTGACTCCACCAAGATTCCTTGCAGAGAGGCCGGTGCAATTGACCACAACATCTGCGAACCCGCCCAAATGGTGGGCTTGTCTGGCATCTGCAATATGATTGAAGACTGCTCTATTGAATATCACACCATTTTTGAGGCATTGCGATGTCAACCATGGTAGGTACAGAGAGGTATTGATGCACCTGACGATAATCTATTACTTGGGTATCATGCAGCCCTCAGACACAAAAATCAATGAGAAAGGAGACCTCATGGCCAATAAATCGGGTTGCATAAGTTTAGAAATGAACCAGGGCTAGAGCAAAATACTGGGTCGATGCTTACACTGAAGTAAAGGCATTTCCTCTATCAATTCCGGGTGGAAGCTCTTCTTTCGAAAGGGTGCGATACTTTACTCTTCTAATCAGCATATTTGGAGATAGGATAGGAGACACCCTCACATTTGGTACAATGCACTTATACCATGACTCTCCCTGGAATTTGGCATCCGTTCTACTGTTCTTGCCGGCGACGACGCCTTCGGAACGAATGTAGCGAGCAGTGTCTGGTTTCATTGAGTCAAAATACTTTGGCCAGAAGATGTGTTGTCCTGACTTTGGAAGTGAACTCCGGACTCTGGATGGTCTCTGGCCAGCCTCATGAGCTCTGGCCATGTGTCTCTCTCCCAAGCCGCTGCGTCGGTGCCGTCGGTTCCAACGCTACATAGCTTCAACAACATCTGTGTTGTGAATCAGGCATTTCTTACGGTAAGTAGTTCGCTCCAGCCCATGGCGAAGCGTATTCGATGTCGTAATCTCCAGGCATATGTTTCGCGGCTACAGTAATCTTGTGATTGGCATGCTTGGAAAGTAGAAGAGCAGTGGTCAACCCGGCGACGCCAGCTCTGTCAGGCGTATAATCGTTAGCTTTGATCGGTCGAGAACCGATCATTGGCATACCCAACCACTACTATGTGGGATTCAGACATCTTTCTGTATAGAGTATGACTCTACCTGGGTGCCAACAAGAAAATACGAAAGCTGCTTCAAGTGGAATTAAAAAAAAACCGTGATCGCGAACGGAATGAGAAAAGTATCTGTCTCTCTACATCAATTAAAGACTGCAAAAGTTCTAGACATTGACGATTTATGAAATGAACCCGCTTAAGACCGGACCCTTTACCCTGTGCACTAGCAACGGCGAGCAACAATACCTCTTGCCTCAATCAGCCTTTCACAGGTTGATACAAGAAGCGCATAACTTTCGAATACGCGACAATTTGTCAGCTAGCCCCCATAGAGCCTGGATTGTTTACTTCGGAGACGCAATACTGCCGTCGAGTAGCAGTAAACCGACCAACAACCCCAAGGCCTTGGTAGCGGCTCGGTTCCGCGGGCGATCTTGGCAGGGCCGGTCGTCTTCTCGGATCATCTAAGTCGAAGGTTCCTAGGTTCGATGTCCTTGCCAGGCCTCCATGTTCCTACTCCGATTCAAGTGGAGATAGCCTCATCCATCCAAGACCTCAAAGAACGTTGCGAGTGGCGCTTCGAGGTCGATTATAATAGAAGCGTCCGAGTCAAGGCACGTATGATGGACCTACGATTTGTGTAACAAATCAGCTGACTGCAATACTTCTTCAGCTACTCTCGGGCACTGCAGAGATCTTTGGCACCGAATTGGCTATCCAACAAGTCTATTCTTTCACTGGCACCAAAGCAGCGATCTATACATGGCATGGCTGTCGAATCGAGGTTACAGGTGAATGTTCAGTCGAGTACATCGCGGAGGAGACGCCTGTCACGAGTTATGCCAATCTCCACTTTGCTCTTGAGTGTCTCCGGGATGAAGCCATATCGTCAAGGAAGGAAGGACCGCGAGTGCTCATTGTGGGACCTGATAATGCTGGAAAGACAAGCTTAGTGAAGCTGTTGACATCTTACGCTACTAGATCTGGACGACAGCCATTGGTAGTGAATCTCGATCCTAAAGAGGGCTTATTAACCATTCCTGGGACACTGTCTGCTACCACCTTCACCTCTGTCTTGGATGTCGAAGAAGGCTGGGGAAGCAGTCCCACTAATGGCCCCACTCCTGTTCCGGTCAAGCTACCGCTGGTGTATCTTCCCGGAATGGAAAATTTGGAAGACAATGCAGCTGTGACAAAACCAATCATCTCAAGACTGGCTCTTACTGTGATGAATAGGCTACAGGATGACTTTGAAGCGAGACAAGCCGGATGTATTATCGATACCGCGGGGGCACTAGGTGCTGGAAAGGAAAATTACGATGTTCTGCAGCACGTTGTCTCAGAATTTCAAAGTGAGCTTCATGCACCTGAAACATTAGTGTCAAAGCTGAAAACAGTGCCAGCCAACATCATTGTCGTACTTGGGTCCGAGAGGCTTTACAGCGATCTCCTCCGCCGTAACAACGGACAAAACACCAGTGGCGGAGATCCGACAGTAGTAATCAAGCTCGACAAATCTGGTGGTGCTGTTGATCGAGACGAGAGCTTTCGTCAACATTGGAGGCAAGCGCAGATTCGAGAATACTATTTCGGCGATGCAAAGAATACACTCAGCCCGCATACACTGCAAGTCGATTTCTCTCAATTAAGTATCTACAGATTGAAAGCTTCGGCAAACGATAACAATGACTCATTCCTACCTGGAGACTATGAAGCAGACGGATTTGACTCGACATTAATATTTGATAAAGTCACATCCCCGACCGCACAGATGCAAAACGCCATACTCGCCATCACCTACGCCGAACCAAATGAGAACCATGATGCAATCCGTGACGCTAGTGTCATTGGCTTTGTGTATGTTGCGGAGGTCGACGATATAAAGAAAAAAGTCAAGTTACTTACCCCTTTGAGTGGTAGGTTGCCGAATAAAGCTATAATATGGGCAGGATGGCCAGAGGGCAATGAAAGTCTTGTAGGATAATAAGGCTATCGTCTTTGGACTTACAAAGATACTCCTGCTAGTCATTTGACTAACTCGCAATGCTTGGCTTCTGACCGTTCCAGGTTGCTCCGGAGAGCTACAATCGCTTAAGGACGTGGGTTCCTTTGTTAAGGATCGAGAGCCGCCTATTCAAGACATCGTCGTCGCGTGGGGTCTTGCTATGCTATGACTCCTCATATCGGCAACCAGGTTAATTCAATGCTTTCTCTCAGTGAGGAATGCGCTAGCACACTGCTAGGCGAAACCGAAAGTTGCTTGAGCGAAAGGCAACCTTATGCGATGAAGTTTCCGTTCTTCGAGAGCTTTGCTATCCTGATCACTTGCTCACAAGAAGTCTAGCTAAAGGTGCTTGTACCAATCTCTGGTGGCATCAGAAAACGTCGTATACTTGACACCAGCTGCTGACAAGTGGTTCCAATCCACCCGAACAAATTTGGTTTTCTTTCACGACATGCTTCTAGTAACGTCGCCGCCATGGAAAAATGGCCCTTGTCCTTGTTGGCTGTTTGCAAAACATCGCGAATGGTTGAACGCAGAGGCTTGTTCTATTTGCTTCATTGCCTACGATTTCTTTGCCAAAGATTGCAAAGTGAAGCAGATTCCTTTCAAAAGTGCTTGGTTTGCTTGATGTGCTTTCTGAAAGCGGCTGCAAACAAAGGAAACATGTTTTTTGCCCTGCGATAAACTTGGCTCTTTTTCAAATCTTTGTGAAGCTCAGATTGACGAAAACGGCAGAGAGAACAAACAACTTCTTCGCAGTCTTCATAAGACCTCGCATTCTGGATATGGCTTCTCAGTGCGACAGGTTTTCCTCCATCATCTTCTTAGACTATCTTGCAAAATGGGTGCTAAGGATCGTCCGCGGCGAGCTGAACATAAAAGAGATTTCTTCCATGATCACGAGGAGTTCCGCCCGAGACCCAGAACGCGACCAACCCCCCCCGCAGACCACCACCACCACCACCTAATCCCGCCCCGCCTCGACCGCCACCAAGAGGTAGTGGTAGTGGTAGAGGTGGACCCAGAAAACCAAATAACAAGACAGCTGGTGGCAAGGTGACTAAGCCTGAGCCGAAACCGAGGCGAGGCCAAGCCCCAAAGCCAACGACAAAGAAGCCAGCCACAGGCCCCAGCAAAGGCAAGGGAAAACAACCAACAAAGAAGAAGACTAAGGATACGCAACCGCAGGATGACGAGGAAACCAATGATGAAGAGGAAGAGGAGAGCGACGAGGATGAAGATGAAGACGTAGAAGGTGAAGGCGAAGGTGAAGACGGCCATCACGATGATGAACACGAAGATGACGAAGACGACGGACAAGGAGGCCAAGGAGGCCAGGGAGGTTCCTCAGGTGGAGACCGTCAACCACGGCGCAGTAGTAGCTGGGGGGCAGGGGGTGGGCGAGCGGCGGGTCCAAGTCCAGAATCATCGCTAGAGCGAAAGAATGAGGAGACGCGTAAGAAGAATGAATCGAAAGCCGTGGCAGCGTCAAATTGACAAGGTAGCTCGGAGAACAGGGAAGGGGGGTACGGGTGTCATAGACGGTGATCTCTTGTCTTTTCTCGGGTCGGTAGTTCTTGTTTGGGTTTTCTTTACTTGTTTAGCTTTATGAATTTCGAGAGATTTCTGTTTATTGTCTCAATGATGGGGAGGAGACCCTCCGTTTGCTCACGCATGCGCTCGTTCAATTCACCTTTGAACAAGCCTTTCTTCTTCACCCTCATCACCGCTCTCACTTTCCGTTTCGTATTCATCTGCGCTCTCTTCTTCCGTCTCGGTCTCACCCTCGCTGCTTCCATCTTCTGTTTCACTCTCCTCGTTCAACCATTCATCTAGTGATTTATCCTTCGCCGCCGCCGCGGCGAGCTTCCCCAACCCCTTCTCTTTCACAGCCCGATCTAGCTCTGTGGCAGCAGGTATATCTCGCTGGCTGCTGAAGGTCGTCTTGCCAGTCCCTGCGTCTCCAGCCGGCTCCTCACGCAGCTGGGGGTCAGGCTCTTCTCCTTCTTTGACCCATTCTGGAAGGTCTTCGTATCCATTCATGTCGGTATTGCCAATGACGAGACTGCTAGAGCCGATTTGTAGGCCTGCGCGATTCTCAGAGGGCGATGGCTCGTAGGGTACAGGTTTAGGAGCCAGCAGGAGCAGTGTGGCCAACTGAGTGGACTCAGTATTGGCAAGGAGGGCCATATACATGCGTGCTCGGTCTCGCAGATCATAGGAGGTATCGTAGCGGGTGAGACGAACTATATAATGCCACAATTTCGGTATCGGATGATCATCCTGCTCTGCGGTTGACTGTGCTTCGTTTATCCATGCATTGGCCATATCATCTTTCGGCACGGACTCTTTGATAGGCGAAGAGTCCTCTGTTGATTCTTGTGCTGAGTCATTGGTGCGGTCAAACGTAGATCTGATTAAGTAGTGAAGATAGACTTTCGCAGCTAGCAGCACAATTTGCATTTTCGCATCCTCAGCTTCGTTTGCAAAGTCTTTGGCCAAAATGCGTAGAACGTCTGGAGCAATGTTCTCTTTTTCGGGGAGTCCTGCATTTTCGCCGACAAGCCAGATAATCGTTGCGCGGGCTCGTGGGTTCGTAATTATATCAAGGTTTTTTGCTAGGCGGATCACAGTCTTGACGTGAGCCTGAGGTTCTTGCTGAATAAGGTGGCGTATGACGTTCAGAGACTCGGCGACAAGATTACCGTCTCGACTCGAAAGCTGAAGTAGAAGCAAGTGTAGACATCGCGTTGAAGCTGCTTTATCATTTCGAGCACATCGACCGATGGCCCTGACGCTTTCTTGAACAACTTCAGCGTCACTTGACCTTGTAAAATGCTCAAACTCGCTCAATATAAGTTCCCTTGTTTGTCTTTCACATAGAGGAAAGATGAGCGTCAGGACCTCGAACTTCAATCGTACCAAGTCGAGTACGTCCGTCGTGTGTATCAAAAAGTGAGAAGCATAGCGGACGAAAGACTGGGCTCGAACAAGGCAAAAGGCTACAATGTTATACATTGCAACTAGCTGTATATCACGCGGACTTCGGAGCAAAGCAATTAGTGGTCCGATAGTGGCATCAAGATCCTCTGGTGTGCCTAGATAGAGTAGACATCTAGCGGCTGCCACGATGACAGCCGAGTTGCGACTGGATAGAAGCGGCTTGCATGCTTTGATCAATAGCTCCAAATCAGGATCAAGTACCCTGTATTCCTCCCACAAAGAAGTATCCTCGGCTTCTCCCTCAGCCTCGGCGTTGCCCTCATCTTCATAGAAACCCTGAGACTCCTTTGTTTTTCGTCGTCTTGTCTTTTTCGGAAAGCATCGTCGCGCGTAGGAAGTCAGCAAGCGTAGTGTCGCCAATTGGCCCCATTCATCCATGTCCACAAGCTTGTGCACGAGCGGCCGATAGTGCTTGTGAATCAAATCTATTCTTTCAGGGCAAAGCTCCAGGAAGGCGGTGACAGCAGGACCTACAACATAATATTGTCGATCACCAAGCAAGACAGAAAGATAGTCCAGAAGCTGTGGTAGTGTGCTTGGGTCTAACTTGTAGCATTTTGGGATGGCTAAGGCGGCCGCTTTGCGAACGTACGGACTCATATCGGCTATTCCGCGTTTGATAGCTAGCGACACAATCTGACTGATGACCGGTACTCTGATGCCAGAGATAACACGTAGGGCTAAAGAGCGCAACTGAGGGTTTTGGTCGGACAGAGACTTGTGAATGGTGTTGATAGACAGCAGTGCTAGATCAGGTTCCGATTCGGCGTGATGCAACAAGTAGATGTATACGAGCTTTTTGATCTCTAAGTTTGGACTCGCAACATTTTTAACAACAGCAGAGAAGAAAGGCAAGCAGGATCTCGAGCGGTACATCATCTAGGCTGATCAGAAACAGGCTTAGGAGATGCTGCAATACATCTTCAACCTACACTTATGACTGTTCTCAGACCTTCTAGGACTTCTCTGTCACTCCGGCTGCCCAGCAACTTGCTGACTTGAGCGGATGATAAGTCTCTCTGAGAGGGTCGCGAATTGATCGTTCTACCAGAGCCTATCGATGATGCTGCATCAACGGTCAAATCGCGAGCTAGGCAGGAAACGTCAATCCTAGATCCCTCATTAGGATAGCTATCTGGCACCTACTTGACTCGAGTAGCGCTGAAATTCGCGAGACCGACTCCATGGTTGCGAGGGAGTCTGCTAGGCGATCACTGTCTGGCACTCCATTGATATTCATTGAAGGGACAATCGCTATGTTTGATTGGCTAATTTGTTCACGTAATCAGCCTTGGCAGAGAAGACTACCTCAACGTACTTCTGGCTCATCCTGGAAAAGGAAGATTCAGAAACAATGAACGATTCTTGAAATTGAAGATAGCTTCTTTCTACTTGTACGCGATACTTCAAATAGGAGAGGTGGATGCGACAGAGACAATGTCGTAAACAGGATGTCAACCCTCCAGTCCAGGACCGCACTCCCACGCTGTTGAAACAAGCATGCAGAATGATTTCCCCCAATTCTCGCGCCAGTTGCTTTAAATCCACTGTCTAGTGCAGATTTCACATCCTTCTTGCTCCAACATGGATGCCCTCCGACTACATTCATCATCTGTTCAACGCGCGCAGATTTTCTCTCAAATTTACAAGCCTTGGTGGTCCGAGATCCATCTGTTAGTCTTAGCAATGATGGACAGATTGATGGAGGTGGTCCTTGTGAAGAAGGTGAAGACTCAACGCATCCACTTCTCGCGCCGACTATCCGTTTGATAGCTGCTGCACGCGCCATCAAAGTCGCCTTCGCACCAAGTCTACCACATCTCCGTGCGTACCTATCAGTGTACAGTCGGGAAATGCAGCTTTCAAGCTAGAGGATCTTCCAGTAGAGGAAGCTGAGGGAAAAGTGCCCATGCTTGCGATCTGGGGCCTAGCGTTGCTCCATCAATCAACGACGGAAGACTCAGCTCAAGGTCTTTCACGCACACTGGCTTCAGCTGTCGAGGCAGCGCATTTCGCCCGTCAAAGGCTGACGCTTGCAGAAAACCCCGTAGAGCTGGGCGCACATGATAATGAGAATTATGCGGAGTCTGGCAATGATCATTGGAGGCGCCAATTGCCGTTATTGAGTGGTAGCGTGAGAGTCGAAGGAGGTCACAGACTCCTTTCAGAGCATAGTATCGAGATTGGTGCCGTGATCGGTAAATGGTGTAGATTTGTGGAATTCTGAAGAGTAAGTACGACAGAAGTATCAAAATGCAGGATATGCACTACTGGATGACCCAGAGCTTGCTGAAGACCTAGTTGAGCCTGGGAGCGCATAGACATTGCAATTTTGGCGAAGAGCAGGGTGTATCTCACCAGCATCTTTTCATGGCGACCAGCTCCCGATCCTTTCAGGTAACAAGATTTCCAAGATTGGATAAACGCCCGGTACGACCACTTGTTCTTGAGATGTGATACCCATTATTTTCATCTAACTTTATTAATCATTGCTTTTCAGCTCCTCCAGTTGACATCTTCATTCGATTCTTGCGAGATCGTCTGCTTTTGTAAAAGATCAGCCTCTGCGAGCTTGCCCATGTCGACCAAGTGGTTAGTCAAGAGTAGCAAGGTGTTTTGAGTTGCCGGGTCGTCTAAACCCAGGACTTTCTTCCTCCCTTCATACGCTATCCGAGCTATGATCTCAGCCTCTTCGGACGTGTTGTCCTGATATTTGAGCACAGAAGCAAGGTTGTGCGTCGCCAACAATGTTATACTGTCATCTGCGCCGTGCAATTGTCTGTACATTTCTACACTCTTGCGGTAGTTTTGTTCAGATTCCACATACCGCTGTAATTGCTGCTGTACCCAAGAAAGCTGGACGAGGCTTTCTAAGATATTCTGCTGATTGGCCGAATCTTTCTCATACCTGATATTTGTCAACGTCTGAAACCAATCAGCGGCAGCCTCGAGATTTCTTGCATCCCTGTGACAAAGCGCCATGTTCCAAAGTGCCGACAAGGTAGACTCATCTCCAATGCCGAGAGTCTTGCGTCTATAGTCATATATTTGATGCCACAAGAGGGCGCCCTCATCATTTTTGCTCTGACTGGAAATGGTGTAAGCTAGATAACCAAGACACTCCATTGTTGCCCGATTTTCTAGACCAAATTCTGCTTTCCGCACTTCGAACTCCTTCCTTCGCCAGCTCTCTGCCTCCGCCCACTGCTTTTGGTCCGCAAACCCATATGCAAGACTAGCGAAAACCGCAGCTTTCTCCTTACCCGCATCTTCTCCAAGTTCGGTCGCTATCATGAGAGTTTCCACGTCTAATTGGTACGCTTCATCGTATTTGTTCTGCTTTCGGAGGGTTGTAGCAATGTTCCGACGAGTTTGAAGAGTCGAGGGATGGGAAGACCCAATAATAGTATTTTGCAGTTTCAAGATCTCTCGGAAGTCGTCTTCAGCTTCTGGGTGTCTTTCATCCTCTGAAAGTGAGCAAGCAAGATTGTGCCTACTATTGATAGTAGAAGGATGTAGATCACCATGCACTCGTCTCTCTAGCTCATATGAACGCTTGTAAAGTCGAGTCGACTCTGCTCTATCGCCCCTGAGGTTAGATAGATGGCCAAGGTTACTTAGCGTGATGAGTGTGTCTGGATGATCCTCGCCTAAAAGCTCCATTCGATCATGCAACAACGCCTTGTACATTTCTTCCGCTTCTCGTAACTTGCCGGCATCCCGGACCGTTGCAGCTAGCTCACCCCTGGTAATAAAAGTATCAGGGTGGATAAGGCCTATAGTATCTATTGATCTTGCAAGGGATTCCCGATACATCGTCTCCGCCTTCTCTAATTGATCTAGAGAATGTAGCACGCGAGCAACATTGTTAATTGCTATAAGTACGTCTTTGATAAGATCGACATCTTCAGGATCCTGATCTAATAGCTTTTGTTTCTCCGAAAGCTCCCTATTGTGGAGAAACGCCGCCTCTGTGTGACGTCCTAGATTTTGTAGAGTTGAGCCTACGGCGTTCAAACTCTCCAGAGTTTCGCGGTCGCTATATCCCAGAACCTTGATTCGGCCATCCAGCGCTTGCCTTTCGAGAGTTAAGGCCTCCTCCCAGCGACCATTCTTCTGGATTGTTAAGGCAAAATTACCTATACTCGCCAGGGTATATCGGTCATTATCGCCCGAGATCATCTTGAACAGCTCCATGCACTCCTTGGCTTTGGGCTCTGACGCAAGGGGTTGGCCTTGCCTCCGCAAGTAAGCTGATACATTGAGTAGCAATTCTGCTCGTGCAAACCTCGTCTCATGGTCGTCGTGCTCCACCTTCAAATTGAGGACCTTCTCGACATGGGGAAGGTATGAGCCACATACACCCCATGTTTCAAAGTAGCCTTGTGGGAATCTTTGCTGCAGGGTGAAAAGAGCCTTTCGCACAAAGATCTCATGTTTATTCTCAAACTCAGAAAGCCATGCATTTACTGCAACACACACAAGACTGTGGACATTGCAGGACTGGAGATCTGAATTCAACGTTACGAGTGAATATGAGTCGAGTAGGGCAAGGGCTTCCTCGAAATCAAAGTTTTGCTCGTCATCAGACATTAAAAGAGAATACGGAATTTTCTGCCGATCTAGAAAGCCCATAAGCGAGAGTAGCTCAGCCGCTCTCGGATTTTCCGACTTGATATGATTGAACGAAATCCACCAGGTAGTCACGATAGATTCGAGCTGCCGTGCTTCTCTACCATGACTGAATCTTTGACCAAGAAGTTTGATCTTCATCGACTCACTAGCATCGTACAATGTCAAGTATTCGGAAATGCGTTTCCGTCTCCTGATCATGAACGCCGTGGCATGGACGATGGCGAGTGGTAAATAGGCTAGCCTTGAGATCATATGCAATTGTTCTTCTCGGGTGCTCGTTGACTTGATTTTCGGACTGATCATCGCAAGAGCCTCCTCGACGTCCATTGATGGAATCATGATAGGATCTTGATGCAAAGATATATCCAAGGCCACGTCTCTGCTTCTAGTCGTGACAAGGTAGGAGCCTTGGGAGGTCTGAGGGAGATATTCACGCAGACTCTTACCAGCAGAAGTCAAATGCTCAAAGAATGTCGACCGATTGTCAACGTTATCAACAACCATGAGCCATTGCCGTTCGTAGTCAAACTGTAACCAATCGCACACAAGCTGCAACAGATCTACACCAGGTTCATTCCTTCGTGGGATTTTACATTCAGAAGCAATGCGTTTGTAGGATTCTAGAAATCGAGATTCGGTGCCGGCATGAACCCAGAAGATCGAGACTTCGGTCTCTTTGTAGCCCCAGACGTATTGCAGAGCGATTTGCGTTTTACTGACCAAAGGCTTGTGTCAGCTCTGATGGTTTGTCGCGAATCATTTTGTTCGGCGCTTTTTGGGTTACAAGCTGTTGGACTCACCCGACTCCTCCTAGTCCACATAAGACCGCAGTACGGGATGTCTCACTGAGTGCCAATCTCCCCTCGAGCTCGGCAATGAACGTCTCCCTTCCGACAAAATCTGGGTTACGTGCAAGTGGTACGACCCAGAGCGGCTTTTGGAAGGCACTGTAGTCTTCACTTACCTGCATTTTCAGCCGTGTCATCGTGTGTAGGTCTTCCAGGAGAGCTGTTTGTTCGCTTTGATTGGTCAATATCGCTTGCGTGTTGTTGTTTGTATGTTGTGAAGCTGTTCTGGTTTTGGCTCAGTCCCAAGAATACGTAAATGAACAGGAATTTGGTTGCTTCGCACCGTGTTTCTGCTTGCAGCTGAAGATTTAACACGCCAATTAGGCTGTCGAGTGATGCCTGGAGCTCGCGAAGTTGCTCCTCGCGCCTGAGTGAACGCCATGCTTTTCTAACTGTCTCCAATTTACCTTGACCTACACCGCTGATGGAGTCTAGCAGAGCCTCTATTTCCTCGGCTTTGTCTTGACAGCGCCGAAGACATTGGCCGTCAAACAACCCTCCGTCCAATCCGTTGAGAACCTCAAGCAACGCTGAAAGGCGATCAGCCTGGTGTGTGAGCCTATCTAGACCGCGTGTAGCCTTAGAGTACTCCCGTATACGGGCGCAAAGCTTCGCCCCAAACTCAACGAGCTGCAAAACGTTGCTTGCCAGACTCAGGGCCACTATACCCTCCAGACCAGACATTACTCTTGACCCTATATAACAGGGCGCTCACCTCATCAATGGTCTCAAACACATGTTGCGCGTAGAATGCGGTCGGTCATGCCTATGCCAACGAGGCGACCGAGCAAAGGGGCACCTCAAGGTAGCTGCCTTGGTTCTTGGCATGCTTGTCACCTTGGCGGGAAATGCCAAGGGGCTGCATACCTTATTCACCGGCAAGACCCGACGGACCGGAGAATTAAAGCTAAGCTAAACCTTTTCTAGCAGCTAGACTTCTTGGCATTGTTTACTCCTCGCAACACCGGCCACAATACTGGCGTTCTCCAACTAGTCTGCAAGATACCAGTTCCGATCACCTTCTTTCTGTACACATGGATTACAACGGCAGAATGAGTCAACAGTTTCGTTCGCAAAATCACAATGCTGGAAGAGGCAGGCAGCAGCAGCAGCAGCAACATCAACAAAATGATAGCGATGCCTTCATGCAGCTTGTGAGACGTTTGCGATCGCATAGTCGTATAAGCTAACACACAATGTAGCCAGACGCTGAAATAGCAGGATGCATCAGTGACATTGGCGTTCCTTTCACTCCTCAAGATCTGAAGAATCCGAACCCCCAACAGGTCCAGAAAGTATTCGAATGGTTTGCGGAGCTACTCATGAATGTTACGCGAGAGACAGTAGAGCCAGCTATGCGCGCTGCTGCTGAAGATGTATGTGGTGAACACTCGGAAGTCATCCCGGCAGACACCCGGAATTTGATGGGCTTCTATGTCTCATTAAGGAAGTTGATGGTAGAAGTGAGTGGATCAACAAATTGAGCATGGCTCGAATACTGACCTGATCAGTGTGGTATCTCAGACTTCTCCTTCTCCGACCTCCTGAAACCGACCTATTCTCGCTTGGTAAAGATCTTCTCGTACATCATCAATTTTGTCCGATTCCGGGAATCGCAGACTGCAGTCATTGACGAGCACTTCAATAAAGCTGAGAACACCAAAGCTCGTATAGATACCCTGTATGGAGAAAATCACGATATGGATGCTCAGCTATCAGAAATGAGGCGAGAACGCAAGACCATGGATCAGCAGGTAAAAGAAAAGACCAAGAGAAACGACGAGCTGAAACAGCGGCTGCTAGAACTCAAGAGAGGTCAAGAACGAATCGCTGAGCGTCTCGAGGGCTGCAAGGCAGAGCGTGGCCGCCTCACATCGACATTTGAGGATAGAACGCGCCGTTGTGTTGAAGTAAAGCAAGACTGCGAGAAGCTACGGCCATACGTAACTCAATCACCCGCCGCGCTAGAATCTCAACTTACAGAACTGTCCACAAACTTGGGCAGGGATCGCTCGCACATCGACACACTTGAAAAAAGGGCACGAGCACTTCAAACAAGCAACGATTCGTTCAGCGTTGTTACTAATGATGTGCATTCCTGTATTAAGGTTCTTGGGGAGGTGCAGGAAGAGCTGAAGAGAGAAGATGAAGATGGGCAGAAAGCAGCTAAGCGTCGGGATGCGCTTGGCGAACGTAGTAATAATGTCAGGGAAGTAGAACACACGGAGGCGTTGCTCCAGAAACAATTGAAAAGATGGACAGATCGAACAGAGGGCGTCAGGCAGACGAGCAAACAGAAGGCCCAGGCGGCAAAGGAGAAGATGGAGGAGCTTAGAGGCGTACACAAAACACTTACCGAAGAACGGACTGACCGGCAGAAAGAGATGGAAAGGAAGAGGGTAAAGGTTGAGCAGACGGAAAAGAAGGTACGCAGCCATCTTTTGTCATTTTCTCTGTATTGCTCAAACCCATAATACGAAAAGGGCTAACGTCGTTCCTAGATGGCTGACCTCAAGGAAAACATTGAGAATGAGGTCCATTCGGCACAGACCGAGTTTGACAAGATTGACTCTCACATAAGGCTGTATGTCACGAAGATGGAGCAGTCGATTTCTTGAAGGCCGGTCTTGCTTTATCGTTGATGTGGAGGAGTTTTTGAGGCAGCATGTCTTCTCAATTAGGGTCTGCTCTTTTCTATGTGGTGTATTGATTCACGACATGCAATTAATTACCAATATAAGGTGGCACCGGAAACTTTTGATGATGAAACGGAATCAATTCGTTGATAGTGCTAATGTTGAGGGGCCCGAACCCTGCGATATGTACTTACATTTCAGGAAACCGGCACTTTATTGATTCGGATTTGTTGCGTTGCATCAACCCTTTGACGTAAGCTTATTGTTCGGAATGACAGGAGTAAGTAAGCTTGACGACTGGTCGTCCTGACAGAACGAAAGCTCAAGACTCTTACTTAATGCATCATGCTTTGTACCATGTTTTCAGATTGAGTTGACGATGCAGAACATCGCTTTTTCCGTGGCAGCACATCCTCCGAGCCCTGGCATAAAGCACGAGAGCCCAGTGGACGCTCAGCCTGTGTCTTGAACAAAGCAGTACAATACTGCGGCTTGTCAAGAGCTAGGAACATGGCTGTCGGTTGCGCCTAGCAAGAAGACAAGATTTTATAAGCGGATTGAGTCGTGTGACGACGTCTACTGACCAACCTTTTGAACCAAGGGCCATACTTTTGCATGATGAAGGGGCTAAGAGAGTGTTTAAGTCAACGTATTACTCGTGCACTTCAAACATTGAGCAACTTCCCGTAAAGTCTTTCGAGTTGGGTCCAAATTTCAGCCCTCTGCCTTATTTTGAACCATGTTTTGGCCAGAAATGTCTCCTTCAATGAGAAGTAGCCTACGTATGATTGGAAAGTAATTGCTTTTCTAGGATGCCTACGATTTACGAGGACTTACTTTGAAGTCTGAGCTTTTTGAATACTCAAATGATGACTATGGGCGTTACGCAGATCTTCTCTACTGTTTTATACATCGTGTCGACAGTGGAACGTAGCTCGAAAAAAGTCTCAATGCAAGAGCATGCAGCTATTTCTGCAAACATCACTGATAGAAAGTACGATGATTACAAATCACATAATCTTGAATGAATCGTATCACATGTCTTTTGTGGGACAATGCCCGATAGAAAATAAATTTATCCTTGCCTTTTTCCGAAATGCGTTTCTCGCACCACAAGAGAGGACTCTTTATGAAAGACGCGGTATTACAAAGAGACTACCTCTAAATCATTCGAGAGATTTTCAAAATGGAACCAGACACCACGCTTCATGCTGCAGCTTGGAATGTCATACTTCAACGAGAGTCTGATAAAGGCGAGCAATAGATCGAAGTGGCGCGACTTACAGCGCTTACCAACGGCGGCTATAGCAAAGAGCATTAGATTGAAAGAACAGGCACCCGACAGACAGGCTTACCTGTAAGCTTCAGCAACTTTAGGTTGGCGTCTTTTGTGTTTTGGCATTACGTCGTCCTCTTGGCGTCTAGGAGAGTCATCATCATCCTCAGAAGATGAAGACTCTGCAGCTTGATCGTAAGTTCGTTTATGGGCGGAGGCTCCGTCTGAGCGATACTGTGTAGGAGAGCCTGATTGTGGGTGATTGCCGTATTGACAGTAAGCACTACCGTTAGTCACAAATCCATGGTGCTCGCCGCCTGAAGAGTTCGGGCTCTGCATTGGCCCGTTTTGCGGTAAATCGAGTGGAGCAGGTGGGGGCGGTGGTGGCACACGAGGGGACTGGTGGAACTGAGGCGCACGCCAGCTGGGACCGTTCGCTTGTAGCGCTGATGAGTCTGGGTTATGGATTTTGGAGCCATTTTCGCTAGACGGGCGTCTACCAGGTCGAAGGGCCATACTGACTGGCGATGATTGAATGTTGCGTGGATTTCCAATGGGAGGACTGGGCCCGCTTGTAAACGTTTTAGGGGTTGCTTCGCTTGGCGACCGCTGATCAGAATATCCAGGCATGGCAAGGTTAGATGGTGACTGCTGTTCGACCTTTGTGTCGGAATCTCCTATTTGTTCATCTACGGGTTGTCGATTTTCGCTATGTCGTCTGAGCTTTGCTTTCTGTCGGTTTCGTATCATTTCAGCTTGCTTAGCCTTTGCTTCGGCCAAGGCACGTTCCAGAGTCTCCAAACTTTCAGCCATTTCTGCAGCCTCTGCGGATCTCGGAGCAACGCTCCGAGATTCACTCCTAGACTTTCTGTGCACATCATCGTCAGTAAGAATTTTCTGGCTGCCTCTCACTTTGTTGAGACAATCATCAAGCAGAGTGATGTTGTCGTTGCTAAGTATTTCTTGAAATATCGTATCTCCTTGGCGGTCTTTCCAACAAGCTAGATTTCTCATCTCCTCTAACGAACGTGCTTCATTGAGGTCTTCGGAATACTTTGAGAAGCATCTGCCGTCAGCTTCCGGGGGCGGAGGTGCCATTGGATATATGGCATCAGCGACAATGAAATTTGCAGGTAAAGGTCTGCTAACGGGCTTTAAAATGGCTTGACCTGCTTTCTTGTTTAGAAAAGGCCCTGTCACATCAATCGAGGCTTACCAAAGAGTCTGATAGCTTGAGGGAGATCTGGAACGTCCAGAGAATTCAGGTCCTCTTCCTCATCATCGTCTGGAATTTCGATGCTAAGTTGAGTTTCTTCATTATTGAAAGCGTGAGATTCGGAGAGAGCGCATTGATCGTCCTGTGACAATGATAACGGGGGTGCTGACGCTGATCCTGAAGCATGCATTATAGGACCATATTGTGATGTTGTTGGTGACGCTTGCTGTTGCGTCGTTGGTCCATTATGAGGTCCGGCCCAAGGGGTGGGTGGGGCACTTTGAAGCTGGGACTGATACGGTATGTTTCGTTGCTGATATAGACTTTGTTGAGTCGCTTGATAAGACGGAGCAGGCGGGTGGGGTTGCGCATGCCACTGGAGAGCGCCTGGTGATTGTGCAGAATGGGGTGTTTGTGGGCTGTATGAGTGCGGAAATTGAGTGTAAGCTTGCTGCACACCCATGGGACGCTGATGGGCTTGTAGTGCTTGCATATTAGTACTTCCCTGGCCATTATCCATGGATTGATACTGCTGGTTGTAGTTAGGCTTCCGTCGCTTCAATGAGCCACTACAGCTCAAGAAATTAATATTTCTTAGTAAAAGTGAATTGTTTTGTGAACCTACACTGGGACAGGGCGGCGAGGTTCAGGGCAGTTCTGCGCAATATGATCAGAAACCCCACAATTATAGCATGTTTCGGGCTCATGCTGTGCTGAGTTTCCAACTAGCTGCTGAAAATATTGGTGTGACTGCGGATGATATTGATGATGCTGCTGTTGGGGGTATTGCTGTACGTATTGGTGGCCATACTGCTGCCATGGTTGTTGAGAATGTTGATGGGGGTATTGTTGGCTGGCATTGTAATTTTGTTGAAGGTAATTTTGGTGATTTGAAGCTTGGCCATACATGTATGAATCTTGGTACTGTTGATACTGCTGTGGATACTGATGCTGTTGAGAATACTGGTGTTGATATTGTTGGCCTGGCTGAGCCATTTTGGGAAATTCCTTCGTCTGTGCAGGACTTTTACAAGGCTTTACAATCGTTTTCAAGGTCCAGTCTCATCATCATTAAGAATTTGACATAGGCTGGTGTGAAAACAGATCATTGACTTCACAAAAAGAAAGATATCATGTGCTAGGATACTATATTTCGCGGAACGATAACAAGACGCAATGTCTCATCAACAGATTTGCTTCGATTCTCTCTTGTCAGGGTGGAGAATGCACGTTAGCTGCGACTCCTGAAAGCATTATTACTTCGTGATACTTCGTGAAGGGGAGCATAAAGTGGTGTGGAAACGGCGGAAGCAAATTTGCTTGACACGATTGCGTCGCGATAGCATTGCACTAGCCAAAACGGGAAATAAATGTCTTCATTCTCACAAGTTCACCTCGCGTTATACCCAAATCCATGGGGCTTGTGCCAAGTACATGACTCTGCGATGGATCATGCTTCATGAAGTGCTTTCAAAATGTGCGCAAAACCTACGTGGGATTCTGCCGGCTTTAGAGCTCTGGTGATACGTCCGCCATCGACAAAATTTCCTAGTGGCAAGAAAGGCAAAAGATGCCGGGCTTACCTGGTATGGCAGTTTTCTTGAGGGATGAGACTCTGCTGATGTGCCTTCAAAGCTAGTGTCGACTTGGATGAGTGTATAGAGCGCCTCTATAAGAAGGAGCTGCTGGCAGACTCTGTCATTGAAGCAATCTGCGCGAAAACAAAAGAACTGCTCATGAAAGAAAGTAACGTCATACATATCTCGGCACCAGTCACAGTTGTTGGAGACATCCATGGACAATTTTTTGATCTGAAAGAGATTTTTAGGATTGGCGGCTTCTGTCCTGATACAAATTACCTATTTCTGGGAGACTATGTTGACAGAGGATTGTTTTCAATTGAAACAATCTCTCTGCTGGTGTGTTTGAAGCTTCGGCATCCTTCTCGGGTGCATCTCATACGAGGAAATCATGAATCAAGAGGTGTGACGCAATCGTATGGCTTTTATACAGAATGCAACAGAAAATACGGCAACGCAAACGTTTGGCACTACTTCACAGACATGTTCGACTTCCTCACCTTAAGCGTTGTCATCAACAACGACATCTTTTGTGTTCACGGAGGTCTGAGCCCAAGCATTCATAGCATAGATCAGATCAAGATCATTGATCGCTTTCGGGAGATTCCACACGAGGGACCAATGGCGGATTTGGTATGGAGTGACCCGGATCCAGAAAGAGACGAGTTCAGCCTCAGTCCTAGAGGGGCAGGTTACACCTTTGGTGCACAGGTGGTGAAGAAATTCCTAGATGTTAACTCCATGACACATATATTGAGAGCACATCAGCTCTGTCAAGAAGGGTATCAAATACTTTACGACGATAGGCTCAGCACTGTTTGGAGCGCACCTAATTACTGCTATCGCTGCGGCAATATGGCGAGTGTTCTAGAAGTCAGCGATTCGGGCGAGAGATTCTTCAATGTGTTTGAGGCATCACCTGAAAACGATGAGGCAAGAGGAGAACAGCAAAGTACCAACAACCAGGGCCAAAACGGACAAGGCGTCGTTGTAGAGTATTTCTTGTGACATAATTCGACGATACCAATGCATCAAGCACGGCGTTGGGGATCAAAGAGAGTCAATCTTCATATGCGGAGGTAAATGCATTTTGAGCAGAAATTGTCTTTGACTGGTATTTGTGCACTGCCTTTGCTAGTGATTTGCAAGGTGTAAGACAAAATCTGTTCGCCTACTAAATACCTACACATTGTAGAACCTTCTCATTTCCAGTCCTTAGAGATGTCAAAGGACCAGTCGAACTTTAGATATTCCTTATTGTCGTCATCAACAAACCTAGACGCAGCATCGTAATGACCTCTTGCTAACATCCCCGAGGGCGCCTCGTCCTCGGCAACTAGGCAGGCTCAGCGATACTTTCAATCCAGTTGGAAACAATAGAATTACTCACACTTCTTCTCGTAGATTTGCCTGTCCTCTGTGTTCGGTGCATAAGAGCCCTGAAATGAGTATCAGGTATCAGGATACACATTGAATTGCTATGACACCCACAAGCATCTCTTCAGACTTGTCCATTCTGATACCCTTTCTTTTGATGACTTGCACATACTTCAGCCCGCTCAACACATCATGTTGTACAACGAAGTTGGCTTTCATGCGAAATTTCGCTCCTTCCCTGATGCTAAACGGTTTACCCTTGAGAGATTCGAGGCTTCCTGGGGCGGTCAAATCTATGGTGATATCATGCCGACCTTCTACTTCTAGAGCAAGAGATTTAATGACACAGCGTCGTTGATCGTTCGGATCAACTGGGATTGGCTTTGCGTCCGAGATTCCTAGCGATGCTTTCCAACGATTGAGTGATTCATCATTCTGGTCTTCGGCATGTTAGATCGACGTCGAGAGAACTCTGCCGATATTGTGGAGGATGGAAAAGGAACCTCATCGACGCAGGCTTGAGTACTGGACGTGTAACTTACCAAGTTTTGCATATTCTGCTACGGTCTTTTTTTCACTGATTTTATAACCTTCAGTCTTCGAAGCTTGAAGATCATCATCCTGGCTCGCCATATCTTTGTATTTTAGAAGGCTGGCGCAGGCTGTTGGTGGGAAGAGCAGTTATTTGATGTGGGATTTGGTTTCGCTTACAAGCCCGCGATAATACATTACCATTGGGTAATCGATAGTGAAGCAATATCCTTACAATCCTTCACGATACAAAGTTCATTTCTTCCATGCACGGTATTTGATTCACGTTCGAGTAAGTCGGGCCAGGTCTTGAAATGACGTTGTGACAGAGAGCGGAACCACCAGCCCCCTGCCTTAATTATTGGTTCTAAAAATCGTTATAAGCCGCTTCGCTGGCATCATCCATTTGGGGCACATCTTTTCGAGGGCGTCGCATACTTCAACTCCACAGCCAAGCTTTGCACGCGCAAGCATATTGGAGTGACTGAAGTAAAGCGAGAAAGGACGCGACGAGTGCCTCTATTAAAAGTACAACAACGCGCCTCGCCGTCGCATTGCTCGCTGAAGCCGCCCACTGCCCCAGTCGTCGATTCTACCACTCTGCCGAAATTGTTTTTCTTACAGCATAGTTCAGGATGGTCTCTAAGCAAGTTGACGCGGATGTTACACGGCATTTACCGAAAAAACTGAATCCTCTGCTCGCGCCCGACAAGACGCCAGAGCGTACGTACTCAAATTTGCTGTCAAATGCGCGCACTACTGACGAGCTTCGTGATCAGATGCGGAGCTTACCAACATGCGACGACTAGGACAGACAGATCTATCTGTTCGACCTGGCCAGGTGGGTGGAAACAATGCCACCAAGCCGGAGTACTTAGGTCGGTTCGACTACGCCCACCTACGAGCTCCTCTACCAGAGGACCTAAAGGGATCTGGGATATTCGCGCCCCAACAGCATCAGCCCCCGCCTTCCTCGTACTTTCTTATGGTATGTATTGAGCGGATATAGAAAAGAGCTGCGCTTACGGTGACCCCAGAGGAGAAGTAGCGACGGGTTCATCAGCGCGACGGGCATGTTTAAAGCTGCATTTCCCTGGGCGAAGCATTCGGAAGAGCTTTCAGAAAAAGAATACGTAAAGGGTCTGTCGTCTACCGCGCAGGACGAAATCGCGGGTAATGTATGGATATCTGAGCATCTTGGTAAGTGCTGCTACAACGAAAGCGCGCATCATACGACAATACCACTGCTAACAAAGGACTTAGCGCTAAAAATTGCCGCTGATTACTCCATCGTAGGCTTGTTCAAGTGTCAATGCACTTTTGCTTTCTAGGCTAATGGTGTGAATCTAGGTGCCATGGGTAAGCGCTTTGTTAGACTCAACATCAATTCAACCCGCGTCGGATGACCCAATGGCAAAATCTATCTCTCCGCCGCCTCCATTCAAAGTTACCGCAGGAGACAAGGCGCATCTCCCTCCTCCGAACGGCACGCCAGCTCGAGGTGTTCGCGCCACAACCCCCAAGACTAGAGGGAGGCCAAGGGCAGGCTCGCCTGAAAAGAAGGCAGGCAGTCCACAAAAAAGTGCCAAGCGTTCAAGACCTACCAAGGCAATGAAAGAGGCGAACGCTGCGACAGCGCGGGAGGCCAGCGCATCATTGCAGTCGGCATTGAACGATGCAGCATCGGTTGCGGATGGCGAGTCTGTGACTGAGGATAAGGTGAAGGTAGACATTGATACCACGGTCGAAAAGAAAGGGGATATTGAAACGACGACTACTAACGTCAAGATTGAGATGCCTAAAGGCGAACCAGACCTACCTTTACCAGAAAGACCCGAGGAGATGATTGCGAAGGCAAAGGAGATGGTTATCGAGGCGCAAAAGATGAACAAGGAAGGAACAGCTTCAAGCTCAAAGCGGAAAGCAGAGGAACTCGAGGAGAGTTCAGATCTCGAGGGCGATGGCGAATCTCATCCCGCGAAGAGAGCCCGAGTGCTCGAGCAGCAGATACGGAAGGAAAAGATCCGCAACAGGTCTCTAATTGGGGTTGTAGCAGCGGCAGCTATTGGGTAAGTGTGCCCATTTGCCGAGTGCTGTACTGTTGCTGACAGGCTTCTAGAGTCAGTGTCCCGTACTTCTTTGGATAGGCTGGCATGTGTGTTTCGCTACCAAGTCCCGACGCACTATCTCCGGTCTATTGAAAGTTCAAGTCAGACGGGACCGATATTTCTTCACAACCAATATGCTCACCAGTCAATCGTTCCAAGCACGTGATTCCCCCTCGGTTTGGATGAAGGCGTTTTGGAGGGTTGCGAAAGGAGGGGTTGCAGCCTCATGTGGATGTACAGCATTACTAGACTA
Source organism: Bacidia gigantensis (assembly GCF_019456465.1). NCBI lineage: Eukaryota > Fungi > Ascomycota > Lecanoromycetes > Lecanorales > Ramalinaceae > Bacidia > Bacidia gigantensis. The sequence goes on from NW_025408606.1 coordinate 996,312, forward strand.
GGTAATTTCATCTGAACAATGGTAGCTATCATTCCGTTGTCTGTACTCATCCAAAAAGCCTGTACCGTAAGGTACAGATGATGGTCTTGGCAGGGCATAGTCTTCTGGCGGGCCGCGCCAAATTGGTAGGGGGCCTGGGGGGATTTGGGTACGACTGTTGTTATAAACATGCAAGGATGATATAGAAGTTGAAATCCCGCCCCTTTCTATCGCAGATGAACTCCTGCAATCCAATCCTGCCGGGTGTGACCGGCTCCTGCCCCAGGTTGGACTGAGCAAGATGGCAACGTCTCCTTCCTATAGGGCCTTGAACCCGCCGATATAACCGAGCGCGGGCAGACGACGGATCGTGGGGATAGAGTAAAAGCCAAAAATTACTCCACCTATTTGGAGAAATCTCCAACTTTCGTGCTCTGCATGCTACTGTCTCCTCCTCCAACCTTCCCCCTCCCATGTTGCAAGGACCATCGCCCTTCGCCATGAGGTCCTCAGTATCGTCCCGCTTGTCGAGCCTCGCAAAGACCCCTACCCTTCCGAACACCTTATCATCACCTCAAAAACGTTCCTTCGCTTCAACCTCCAAGCATCTTGCGACGTATGGCTTCATAGGGCTGGGAAGAATGGGTGAGCAGTCGCAAGCTTTCATCTTGCGCGTGCACGTTTCCCTCACTACTCATGTCTTCAAATATGTTCGGAAAACCAAACTCTCTGTCTTCGTGGCACCGTCGGCGTAGAAGCTCTTACTTGGACATAATGAGGCAATGCTTACAATTCGGGCCATGCCCTATTCAGGGTACCCAATGGCTCAGAACTTTCGTGCGAAAATGGCACCAAGCGACGTTCTCCTCGTGCATGATAGAAATACATCAGCAACGTCAAGCTTTATACAGCAAGAGGCTGCGGCGTCCAGTGGAGCAGCAGGGGGAGAAAAAGCAATGAATGTGGAAGTAGCGTCGTCAGCAAGGGAAGTGGCAGAAAAGTCGGTAAGTCTGAGCTACGTTCTTTGCCCAAAGTCTGGTGAATCCGCCTCCGACAAAATTTCTGAATGATGAAACCGATTTCCATTTCCTATGATCTAAGCTGGGAGCCAGCCTTTCAGCTGCTCTTCTGTGATTACAACAAATCAAAGCCAATCCTCTGATCCGACTCGACATGTCACAATTGTGTTGCTTTCACAACAACCATGTCCATTAGTGACTCGGTTTTGCTAATGCAGTTAGTTAGGAAGTCATTATTTCGGCTCTGCCGGATGCCTCCCACGTTTCCCACGTTTTCCACTCGCTCCTTCATCCAAAGCTACCGCCTCTACAATCTCCGGATCCAAACGTGACCGAGCGACTTTTCATCGATTGCTCAACAATTAATCCAGCCACCTCGCGGGAAATTGCCAACGCTGTTCACTCCACCCAGCAAGGCCGCTTCGTCGACGCTCCAATGTCCGGAGGAGTCGTAGGTGCACAAGCAGGCACTCTGACCTTTATGCTTGGTGCGCATAGTAAACACGGCGGATTAATTAAATTCCGGATACGGCCGCTGCTGGAGAGAATGGGCACCAAAGTACTTCACCTAGGAGGCCAAGGCGCTGGCCTCGCCGGAAAATTGACGAACAACTACCTCCTTGCCGTGTCCAATATTGCCACTGCGGAAGCCATGAATCTCGGGCAGCGCTGCGGTTTAGACCCGAAGACCCTTGCAGAACTCATCAACGGTGCAAGTGGACGGTGTTGGAGCAGCGAAATCAACAATCCCGTAGCGGGTATAAGTCCTGGGGCCCCTGCTGAAAAGGGATATGATGGTGGCTTTGCGATTGAGCTCATGAAGAAAGACTTAGGCTTGGCGATCGAGGAGTCTAACAGGGTCAAGGCTAGGACACAGCTGGGTACGCCGAGCATGGGCGTATATGACCAAGTTGCTGCCATGGAACCAGGGAAGGATTTCAGCGTTGTTTACAAGTGGTTGGACAGTCAAAGTCCTTGAGCGACGCCTTTCATCAATAACCGTGCTTGATGCGTTCAGTGGCAGCCTATCAATCACTTGGAATTGGCGGCCGAACGGCGATTTTGGGATAATACGAAGACGGCGGAATTTACCAACCCGAGAATCACGGTCTGGATATAGCAGCAATTATCTCGGGATTCCCGGTGGTCATTTGGTAGGAATGGTACAACAGGCCCCAACCATTTCAGGTGGAAAGATGATGTCCGTAATTTCATGTGCATATGTTTCAGGCGGCGTAAAAGGACGGTTGTAAGAAAGGAGGATTGATATTTCTTTAATCTCTACCAGTACCCTTAGGCAACTCAACACCCTCCCATCTTCCACCACTTACTCCAATCCCTCGTCTCTAGCCCAGCCTTCCCAGTCCCTCTCCCAACCCCTCGGCCTTGGAGTAAGCGACCACTGCCACTCATGTTTGATCCCTTCTTCACCCATTCCCGCCTTCTGCATCGCCACTATCCTCCGCCTGAGGAACATGTCTTTCCTTTCCCTCCCCTCCTTCTGCTCCACACTCTCCTTTCTCTCCACGCGTCCCACATTCGGCCTTACTCTCTCCATCAACCTAATTCCCATCGCGACCGCAAATGGCCACTTGCCAGGCCACCACGAGGTTTTGCCCCGGCTAATAGCCCTCTCCCTCCTCAACGCCTCGTAGAAATCGGGTAGATATGGCACACTGACATCCGGCGCCTCGACATCCCAGTACTCGTCATGCAAACTACACGCACATCCTGCACCTCTTCCTCCATCGCGCCCATACTCCCCACCAGGGGCACTATTCCACCATCCTACCTTTCCGTCAGCCCCACCACCGCGAACACTGCCACTACCAGCTCCCTCTTCTCCCCAAATCTTAGACTTTCTCGAAGCCTTCAAGCGCCCAGGATCCGCGAACCCGAAATCAAAGACCTTCACCATCGTCTTCGTGGCAGAGACGGGGCCCCAAGCATAGAGTTCATACGAAAGCCGGTTCCAGCGTTCGGACTTTGAAGGCCGGGAGGGGAATCGTAGCCCCCCGGCACTTTTCGCGTACGAGAGAGTGCGGTTGCGAAGCTTGATATCCAGAGGGAGAGGGTTGTATGGTGGATAGGGATTCGGCAGGGGCTGGATGGTTGAAGAAGGGTGGATGCCGCCGAGGGTAACGGGGAGAGAGTGGATGCGTATTCCATAAATGAGCGTGGGGTATGGAGGACTGGGGGAGGAGGATGAAGGTGCGTGGGCAAAGAGAGAGGTAGGAACTTCGTAGAGGTAGAGCTCGGAGCGGGATGCTAAGGTCAAGGGAGTATGCTGCCAGAGGACCGCGATACGGATGACAGGTTTGATTTTGATGTCGACCACAGAGTAAGGGGAGATGGCGACATTACGGAAGATGCTGTTACTGATCGGGTTGATTAGTTGCGCAAGAGTAATCACTGTACCGCTGCTGCCTGCGGCTGCTATGCTTTCATGTTGGTTTGAATGTTCGTAGGGTGCAGATACAACGTATAGCTCCTCGGCCGCGCTCCTGGCGACCATGTAGGAAAGATCGGCCTCCAAAAGATGTCTCCTCAGGTTGCCCTCGCTGGGTCGCGACTCGGAGTCACCACTGCTGCTATTACCAATTGGAGAGAACAAGGGTGTACTGGAAACGACGTCGTCATCAACTGCTTTTTCGTTGGAAGGTATGCGGGATAATAATTGCCAATCACTCGGAAGGAGAGCGTTTCCCTCTATCTTGGTAGGCTTTCTCTGGACTGCAACGCAAAAGAAATCCTTTGGATGATGGGTTGGATCAGTCACATCCCTCAGGATATACGGGCTTTCACCATTGGACCAGCCGTTACGTCTGGTAATGGCATATTTCTGTACGTGTGAGTCGACCTCGATCTCAACGGTCCAGCCTGATTGACGCTCGATCTCTGCAACAGTCGATATGATAAGCGGCCCATTGACTTTCAGGTGGCTGGCATAGCCGATGTAGACCGGTGTATTATCCACCTCGAATCGGTAGAAAAGCAGGGTACTTGATTCCCGGAAGGAGTTCATGAGTCGGGTTTGGTGAACTACAGGGATACGCATGACAAGGAAATTTCCTTCTCCTGACAACTGCACTGCATCCAGGTTGGAGCGAGAGTGTTCATGCTCCATTCGAGGTAGCCGTACAGAGATATCGTGTATCCGGAACCGGGAGCGCCAAGAGTCAGGATGCTGATATACTTGCGTCAAGCTGGCTGATTCTTCGAAAGCTATCGCAAGGTCGCGAAGGTGCACTCGACTATTTCGCCCAAGTGCGGATGCCACAACTGTGGGACTGCTCATGATTCTCCTCCACCATGCGAAAGAGGTGAGACGTGCTGCGTCTAGTGCGGGGATGGAGAGGTAGGTCAGTATCTCATCGACCAACTCTACAGGCAGGGATGCAAAGCGACCGAGGTTCTCATGGCTCAGCTCATCAAGCGAAGGCGTGGTTACGTTGGAATGGCCACAACATTGACACGCTCTGGGTCTTTCATGTCGAGCTTGCATGTCACCAGCATCCGTCACGCTTCTGTAAAAGGGCGATAGAACGTCCTCCAGAGATCTCGGAAATGGCGGGTGGAAGATGGCACACTGGTAGTCCATAGACGTTCTTTTGAATGAATCAATAAACGAACGAACGAACGAACGAACGAACGGATTTTTGACTGCAAGCAATTGCGATTATGCGGATGGTCTTGCAGAATAAGGAGGAACAGTATAAGACTCATTCTCCTACAGTTCAGCCCAGGGTTCACTCATAATAAGACATCGCACAGGCAGCAATCTCATGATCGGCACCATCTTCATCAAGACGTGGCCACATTGATCCCGTTCCGATACCTACCTGGAGTCTTTTGGTGGAGGCCTTGAAAGCGGCAGAATCAAGAACGTTGCCACGCCAAGCATCAAACAGCCCCGTTACATTAGCAGGAATGATGTTGTATACGTGGTTTGAGTTTGGAGGGCAGATTGGCCGCACCTTGATTCTGGAATTGACTTTTTGGCACAACTTTCGCGTCTTTCGATCCATGGGGGAAATAAGAAACGGCTCCGGCCCTTGAGCGGCATCTTTCCCCGAAATGATGAAGATGCCAGGAATAGGTCGGCGGGCGCAGCGGGCAATTAGCGAAGCTAGACTGCTAGAATAGGCCCTCGGGCGGACGTGGGGTGGCTTGCGGTGACAATAACAAGAACGGCGGAAGGTATAGCAGAGCATCCCCAACCAACAGCGGATGCTGATCTTGGCCTTAAAAGGCACTGGGTGAGGCGCTTCTTTATCTGTTACCATCAAGGTTGAGCTTCGGCGAAGATCCCAGAAAGCCGTTCGGTTTTAGTTGCTGCCTCCACTATTCGCACGTAAAAGTTGTTCTTGGTCTTCAGGACAGGTGTTCCCTGCAAAGACTGTTTAACAAGGCCATTCTTTGTGGATGTTTCGTGTGTCGGAGTTGACGAGAAGCCGAAAGACTTGACGCATAGTGACGAAAGCGGATCCGACGATGCTTAGGATAGTCTCTGTCGAGAAGCCATCGGTTCCTCGGTTCTGCTGAGAACTCGTTGATTCGCTCGGCCAGCAAGCGATATGTGAATGAGAGAGAGGCGTACTCGAGAGTCTGCGGTCTCGCGCTGGCCTGTGTGATCTCTGCGGGAGATCGACGAATGCATTTGCAGCAAGGAGGACCTCGAAGCAGAGGAAAATATTGATTGTTTCTTCTTATCAAGTCGGACAGTCGAATCCCGCACTCTGCTCCTATGCACTCACCCGTGCGCGCAAGTTCGGACTGGTAGTTGCGCACCAGCTACTTGTGAGGGAACGGACTCAGCCATGTATGCCGTTCAAGACCCAAGAGCAAGTTCCTTGGACGAATCAAGAGTACTTACGACATTGGTTCACGAGCGATGCCCTTGGTGCTTCCTTGGTGCGAACTAAGAGGGGAAACTAAAGTCGTAGTGCTTTCTAAGATTCACTCCGGACTATAGCGCTCTCATTTTCCAACCCTTGTCTCCAACCTCCAACCTTTACGTTTCTCTCCCCACTCGTCTGTCTACCTCACCTCCTCCAATGCTGCCAACGATCTAGGCATTGAATTCTCATTGAAGGCAGCTTCTTTTCGTTGCCATCGAACTAGATATCGTCTCGTGCAGTGGAATCAGTACGATTCGCCGCACTTTTGTGCAACCCCGCACGCGCAGACCACAAGTCATCCAACCCAACAGCCTGGACCATCTTTCTATCGAGTCGAACTCAAGTGTCCCGATTTCGAAAGTAATTATTTATTGCCTCGATAATCAATCAATCTCTGAGTCGTCTTCTCCCGCAGGAACTACCAGCGTTCTTAGCCGCTACAGAACACATTATCAATTGCGCGACTGTCGCAATTAGAACGGACTCCACTGCACAACCTCAATCGGTATCTGAGCGGATACTCCTCTATTATTCAAGATGTCTGGTCGTGAACCGACTTCCAATGTGACTGCCGAAGGCAAACCAAAGACTATGCAGAAGTTCAAACGCAGAATCAGCAAGATCTTAGGCAAGGATGATGTGAAGCAAGCAAATGCCGCTGCCGCTGCCACGAGCTCTGCAGCTGCTGCCAGGTATGTCAAAAAGCATTGTTGCCACTTTCAGACTAATAACTCCTACAGCGAACCTACCACCATCCAGGGACCTGTTAAGAGCGAAACTTCTGCTGAGGGACCAGCCAAAACAGCCTCGAAAGCCACCACCCCAGCCAAGACCGATGAGGGTATGAAACCAGCTGCAGTGTCTCTGAGGCCAAAATCAGCCATGACAGCTCTTGAGAACGCAAAGATTCAAGAGGAGAAGGTCCGCGCAATGTTCGCAAAATACAACATGAGCTTGGACGCCGGTGATTGGAAGCCTACTTTCAAGCAAGATACCCCAAGGGTAGAAAAGAAGGTGCGCATGAGGGTGCACCGCACGTGCCACCGTTGCCAGACCCAATTCGGCGTCGACAAGATCTGCAATAATTGCAATCATGCAAGGTGCAAGAAGTGCCCACGGTACCCTTTAGCGAAGAAAGAGAAAGAGCTCAGGACCAAAGACGGGAGTACTGCCGTCGCCAGCGATACAGGATACGTCAAAAAGCCAGTTACCCAGCGCTCGCGCAGGATTTGTCACAAGTGTCAGACCCCTTTCAAGAGTAAGACTTCGGCATGCGAGAAGTGTCAGCATGAACGTTGTGAAGAGTGTCGACGAGCAACGTTAGTATACCGCTAGGAAGTCAGCCTGATCAATTGTCCAACTGACTTTGTCCATAGTGCAAAATCAGATACAGCTTCTGGCACCTTCACAAAATGGACCTGCCATGAATGTCGAAACGTTCACCGCGACCCAGAAAACCCATGTCTGAAATGCGGCCATAGCAAATGCGACTCCTGTTCGAAGGAACTCGTCAAAAAAGCCGACCCTGCGAAAGCTGCGATGGCGAAAACAAAAGACGCTGGGGATGTTAAAGAGATACAGCGGCGCATGGATCAGATGGGGGTTGGAACTTCTCAGGCCTCGGCAGCTTGACGCAAGCTGCATGCATGTTTGATGGCTGGATGATACGAACACTGGGATTCCCCTGACTATGCGCGATGACGAACTTTCCTTCCTCCTGGCAGCTTCCTTTATTCCTTAACGATGGTATCTTATTCCTTGTCTTATGAACCAAAGCCTGTGATGAGAACAGAGATGGCGGCTTCTTTCGCTTCAGCCACTACTTCACAGGGCAATATATGTAGCTAAGTGGTCACTTGCCCACACAATCCTTCTTATGACTCAGCTCAAAACCTCCAATTTTATTAATTCCGTTTGATATTTACCTAATACATAGCTCCTACTTTTCTAGCCGAATTTGCATACCCTGGTTGCTCACTGCCCACCATCTCCATCTCATAGAATCCGAAGCAGCACTAGCAGTATCAGAGCAAACGAAAAGAATAAACCGAAAGCGCCAATTCACTAATCACCATTCCACACAAACACGCAATGACCCTCAGATTTTTCAGCATAGCAGAGCGGTCAAGTAGAAGAGCTCAGCTGCGAATATTTTCTTTAGCATTCCTTGCAGTAATTCAAGGCTCAACTCGTCAACTAGTGAAAACTGGAATCAGAGCAGATTAGATTTGGAGAATCAAGAAATAGGCTATGAAATGTCTCATCAAGTCTAGTGAAATGGATTCGGCTTGTTCTCACAAGTTTCTAGAGGTCTTTATACTACGGTGAGCATGGTCTTCTTGGTCTCCTATATAGACTGAGTAGACTGTGTTCAGGACTTCCAGGTCCATTACTGTGACTTGCTCTACAGCCCCGACTTTGATAGAATTGAAATGTTGATGAAGCCGGCATGTGGAAGAGCTTGTCAGGCCATGGACGGTTCTTGGCAGCGTGTGACCTCCGAGTCGCCATGCTCTATCTCTAACTCGAAGGAAAGTCCAAATTCTTTTCACTATGTCCGAGAATAACTGGCGTCGTAACCTCATCGCTGGCTCTAGTGAAATTGTTAGACCTAGTATCCGAGTGCTGCATCAAACCCCCAACGACCGGAAGAGCTTCTTGATACACGGACAGCGACAAGGTACAATAGTACGAAGGCAGCATCCTAAGGAACGCCTGTACACCTTCAATGGCACGAATAATTTTTTCATTGGTAGTCGACCGATCAAAATGCCCAAATGGGTAGAAGCTGACAGAGACGTCTTTGGAGGTTCCCCACATGTGATCCACGAATGGTTGGTCCAGAGCTCGAAGAGCAATGAGTCGCTGTCTGATGGAAACAATGGCGATAGAGACATCGACAGCTTCAAGCGAGTCGTGCGGGGAAAACGGGCTGATCACTACTGCTAAGTCTGTGCCTGCGATGCTAAATCTTTGCACGCGTTGGCCAGGCCTGGTCGTCAATCTGATGGTTGCAGTGTGTAAAGAGTCCGTAGGCAAAGACCTCTTGACAACTACAACAGATTCGCTGACTGGTTTCTGAATAGACCCAATCGCAACTTCATCCTTTTGGTTGGCAAGTATAACAAAATCTAAGGCAGCGTGGATCCCCGCATCAGACACTAGGCAACGTATTGCACGTATCACCAAAGCAGCTTGACCATATCTGAGCGGTGACGTGTGACCCGTTTTGTACGGGGTTATGCTCGACATTGCTAGCGAGTGCTTTTCGACTTGTGGCAGTGTTATTGCTGTCGTCGGCTTGAACGAGGCGAGATATGTCTCGAAGTCCACGAGACAAAGCCCGATGGCAAGATTTGGAATGTCCGTGTAGTCACTCGTGACTCTAAGCCGCACCATCAGTTTCGTGCCCGGCACATCGATTTCAAGGATTTCTGAATTGGCGGTAAAATTATCCCTTTGTCTTGGTGAAGGACATTGAAGCACTTCCATCTTTGTCCATGAAGCGTTGGGTGGCTGTTGCGATACAAGAGAGGCATTGAAGGCCGAATACCGACGACGGGCATCGATCTTCGCAGCTCTGCGAGGCTGAGATTCACTGTCACGTCTCCCTATTGTCTGAGAGCCTCCCTCTGTCGAACCTCCAAATGCAGGAATTGCTGGGTCGTAACTCATGCCCTTTGACATAAGAGCAACCTCGTCAGAGGACGCTGTAGAAGCGATCGCGGAAGTCTGGCGGTCGATGGGGCGACATCTCTGACCTAGTAGCCCCAAAGGGACCGCGCATACAATCAATAGATTCAGGTAGACCCATTGAAGATGTTGAGGACGCATGGCATACTTCACTCATTCTCACGCCGACAGTATTTCAACACCTCCCTCAGTTTGATAAAGTGACCGACTGAATCGGATGTAGTAAGCACAAGTGTCCACATTGCTACAGCCGCTAGACAGCGAACAGAAAAATAGATCTGTCCACGCGACGACGCCTTAGACTCCTGACATCCCGTCAAGATTTTCCAGATATTAGAGCCATAGCTGCAAGAAGCCACTATGTGCATCAACGCGAGCTTTAGCAGTTGCGTTTTTGCTAAGACCATTAAACCAAGCGAACAGCGTAACACGAAAGAGCATTTGATTATTAGTGGACTCAAAGGGTAGTGAACATGTATCCGCAACGAGACCCACTGTATCAATTGTGCCTTTGTCAGTCGATTTGGTAATCTCATATCGAAGAGATTGAGGACGTCAGCTACACTTATCAGTCTTCATCAATGCTGTTCTCATAACATGAGAACTCGACCACATATCCTCTTCAAGGCGCAGTTGAAAGATTGATCTCGCACAAGATAGGCAGGTTTAATTCGACATATGAAACCTCGAATGATGCTACCTGAGCAGCTTCTAGCCTAGACTTCCAAATATCAATCTCTTCAAGAAGCCGGCCACTCCTAATTTTCCAGGCGATGAAACATGAGATGGTCGACATAGGACAAAGCTCGTCGGTTTTTAATGCTCGCTCGAATCTCAGAGGTTACTGTGCCCTTTCTCCAAATTTTCGCTGCTTTCCCAGTCCGGGTATCTCTAGTATCATTGGTTCCTCAGATTATTGTCCCACAGTCTTTGCTCTTTAAAATGCGGGGGGAAACGTCTTCAATTCTTCACATTACTACACATCGCGAACAACACCCTCCCCCTCCACGAGATGACTTCTCGTTTGGTGTTTTGACTCCCATGCGATCCATTGGACCTCCGGCGCTATGTGATGACATTTCCTTGTTGTATCTTCTAATCTCTCGTACTATATTGTAGAACGCATTATCGACGTTGATTCTCGACTTGGCTGATGTCTCGATGAAAGCACAGCCGAATTGTCGTGCAAGGTCCTCCCCTTCTACACAGGTGACTCGTTAGTAACGTCCTCGAAAGCTCTAAATCGCTTGGTAACATCAAGCTTTTCTTCTGGTGTACGAACCTTGCCTTGAAACCTGCCGCTCGCCCTCTAGATCACACTTGTTGCCCACCATTATGATTGGAAAGTAGTCTTTGTCTTTGACGCGTAATATCTGTTGTTGGAAGGTCAAGATTTCCTCAAAGCTTTGCCGTGATGTTATTGAGTAGACAAGTAGGAAACCTTCTCCGGTCCGCATGTATTGCTCTCTCATCGCGGAATACTCTTCCTGTCCGGCGGTATCTAAGACGTCCAATAAGGCTACCTCGTCATCAATAACGCACTGCTTGCGGTAGGAATCTGCGTTGAATATTAGTCTGAGCCGCAGCGACATTGCATCCAACTGAAGCTGACCTTCTATTGTCGGATCGTACTCATCCACGAAATGACTTTGTATCAATTGAATAGTCAGACACGACTTTCCCACACCGCCTCCTCCGACGACCACAAGCTTGTATTCGCGTAGAAACTGTGTCGAAGAGTGCCCGTTAGCAAACATGGTCAAACGGTCTTTGGGTCAAGAGTGAATTTCGGCTTGCAGCCCAGTAAGGGTATGACTGCACATACTTTTGAAGCCATCGCGGCGGGAGAGGGCCGTGGGAGCTTTGACCAGGGTTCAGGAAGTGTAGCAGAGCGCGCGATTTGTTGGACCTCGTAGACCCAATGATGGTTGGTATTGTGCTAGAAGGATTCCTCTCTTGCGTAGTGCACTGCGAGCTTCAAGGGTTTGCTGGTCGAACGGGGATGCTATCCGCACGTCTCAAAGTTGAGCCAGTAGGGTATGTGATGAAGTTGGGACTTTTGAAAGCTGGTTGGTAGGCAAGAGGTCTTTGCGCTTGCGACGAGATTTTGTTGCGTAGGACCGGGATAGGAATTCCGCAGATCCCAAAGAGGGCAAGAGGGTCCTCGGCACTTTCTGGTATATAACGACAGAGTTGTAGCCTGTATACGCTTGAACGACGGTGGATGGCTTTGACAGGACGAAGTGAAGATGCGGTCTGTAGAAAGATGAGGTACGTTAGCTTCACTGTAGAGCTTGCAGTATTTTAGTAGGGATAATATGCAGCTGGGGCGGCGACAGGGGGGTATATCGGCAATGGCTAGGCTGTCTTCGTCTTTAGCGCACACCCCAGCCATTCCGACGAGCGTGATACCCTTGACTTACCTTAATAGACTATTGCCGGATAAGCCTGTTGCAGGAGCTGCATGGCCCGGATTCTCCAGGATTAGCTTCGGTGTGAGATAAAGACAACGGGATGGAGATCTGAATAATGTGATAGGCAGACCGTACCTAGAGGACCTTCCCTCGTGTCCTTCAACCGCACGCGAAGTGGTGGCAGTTCACGGACTTCTTCACTCGCCACGCCCCTGACACTGTGGTTGTACCTCCAGTAACGCTGAAGCAGGTCATCTAACGATGATATAACAAATGGGCCGTGGCTAAAGGTGGCTTCCACCCGCAGCGAGAGGGTTTATCTTACTGCTATTACGACAGCGATTTGACACCGTGGGGTGGGGTCTAGTATGCTACCGTTCACAAGTTATAAGATTTGCCAGCAGTGGACTCGTCTCCAGCCTAATGGGTTCAAAGCAGGTCTGAGACATACATGCAAGCATGATGATGACAGCCAGATCGAGGCTTTATGGACGCTTGGGAATCCATCTCGTCACGTCAGTTCGTACCCCTGAATGCACCACGACAATCCGCCATGCAGGTCCACGTGCTCTTGAGGATGGGTTGGTGGCGGGGAGTGCTACCGCAGTATCCCACCTGCCCGAAAGCCTGATGATGCTCCGAAACGGTATGACGTGCATCTGCACGACCGTTGTTCATTTCTCAATTGGGAATGCATCGACAGAAATTCAATGAGCTGAAGAGGGTGAGGCAAAACGTGACACTGCTACAGGAATGATAATTCAAGTCTCTGGCTCGTCGTCGCTTTTATCGGCGTCAGCTTCATCCTCAACTCGTATTCCTTGAACATTCTTCTCGACCTCAGGAATCAAGCTGTGCGAGTGGTCAGTCGGACCTGGTCAAAATATCGCGCACGAGAACAAACCTTTCCATAAGCTCCTTATCCCTGCCTACAAGCGTGACGGAATTCCTCTTCTTTCCCCATCTTGGATATGAGCCGACTTTGATTCCTTTCGGTTCAACCTTTGCAGCCAGCTCTGTCAAATATGGCGCCACTGCACTTTCAGCCATTGGTGTTGAGACGATCATTCGATATACGCCTTTGCCCTCTGGATCTGTCAATCTGGGGACCAAGAATGGCTTTAGGCCGTCTAGCAGCTGTGTGAACAGCCTTGGAACACCTGGCAGAATGTGAACATTGCCATTTACTACGCTGATTGGTACCCATAATTCATCGTCGACGAAATGCACTTGACCCTCTTCGCTTCTTGTAGTATCGATTGGTAGTCTGACCATCCGCTTCTTTGCTTCCAATGCAGGAGATGGTTCGTCCCACGAAAAGTTCGGCTGCGATCGATGCGGCTTTGATAGCCTTCTCATTCGTTCCAGAGTATCTTGATGCTCAGTGAGCTTCAGACCGTAGGCATTGGCAATTGACTGGTAGGTTATATCGTCGTGTCTGGTGATATATCAGATGTGGCTCCCCTCTGGAAGAATGTAGTTTGGCGTACTGACGTTGGGCCTATTCCACCACTCGTGACGACGAAATCATAGTGATCACTCATCCGTCTCGTTGCTTCTATTATTTCTTGCTCATCATCCCCGATCACCTCTATCCTTTTCAAGTTCATGCCTAGGCTGAAACAATATTTGGCAAAGTATGAAGAGTTTGTGTCTGTAGTCTTTCCACCTAGAACCTCATCTCCAATGATAATGCATCCTGCGGTATGTATCATCCTTTTGCTCTTTGCTTCAGGCGACGTCATGATCCCAAACGCGGTAGGGGAAGCGAGGGTTGATGTGGGCGATTGCGCAAGACTTGGAAGCGGACGAGATATCTGACGACTTATTTGACTCAATCGTGACAGCATGGATGCTCGAAGCTGTTCTCGGATGGGGTCGAGAGGCAATTGGTTCATCACATTGTAGACTCATCAATTGGCGGGATGTTGTCAGATGCGCCGCGGCCCATGTCGGTGGGGCACCGGTCTTGCTGTTCATCCTTCACAATTCCTCCCCAGCGCAGAATAATTATTTGTCATGGTATAATACTAGGTCTTTCTTATCCATGGATGTTTCGCTAATCGCACAAGGCTTCGGAATCTCGGCTTTATACATTCTCGGAGGAGACACGAGAGAGATTGAAGAAATTCAGGCTGGGAACATCAAGAGCAAAGGACCCTCAAGCGGTGATATGTATGTGACAGGCCGCTACGTTCCTGTATGGCCATTCTTATAGTTATCATTGGAGGATGGCGACTGATAAGACTATGCGCCAGACCAGATCAACAAAAACACGTTCGAGATCTCGCAAGCAGACGATGAAGTCTACAATGACATGCCAACCCTGGCAGAGGAGCTCCCCGATCATTCCCCAAGATATGTCCTTCTTAGCTATCCACTAACTTTAGTATGTATATTAGAAATCAACCGTGCCTAAAAACTCATGTGGTTCCAGGCTTCTGGCCGACTCTCGGTCCCTTACGTCCTGATATATTACCTTCCCGCCACATGCAACGCAGAATTGAGAATGCTGTACGCTGGAGCGAAGGAATTGATGAGAAGCACGGCTGAGGTAGGTAGGGCCATAGAATTACAAGATCTTGAAGATCTTGAGTCGATTGAGGAGAAGCTGGGCGCTGAGCAATGACGCGCGCTGAGAGAGCCTGTGCTCTTAAATGCAGTCAATTTCAGGCGTTGATAGCACGGGTGATCCAATAGTCACGATTTCTTATGCATGACAGTGGCAGCAGCCTACGCCACTCAGATTAGTGTCTTCTTTTAGCTGCAGCAGATAGTAATACCTGGTGGTTTGGGAAGATCAATGAGTCTGCAATGACCACATTTTCTCTTCTCCCAGCATTGAACACGACTACCTCGGCGATATCCTTTGGCGTCAATGGCTCACATCCCTTGTACACAGCGTCTGCTTTGGCTTCGTCCCCGTAAAAGCGGACAAGAGAGAACTCCTGTCTTCATAAGCTCTTTGAATCTCGAAAACGGCTAGCTACCTTACAGTCTTCACTTGACCCGGAGCGACTTCCATCACTCTTATTCTTGTATTGATCAACTCTCTCCTCATTGCATCTGTAAAACTCGACACGGCCGCCTTCGTAGCGCAATATATTGAGCCATTTGGGTAAGGATCTCTCCCAGCAATCGACCCAATATTGATTATGTCACCCCTGCCTCCTTCCGAGCGCTTCTTGAAGATCGGTAGGATGGCTTGCGTCATATTGATCAAGCCAGTAACGTTTGTAGAGAACATGGTCTCGATATCTTCATCTTTGATATTTGGTGCTTGATCCACCCCCTTCACCAGGCCCCTGCATCGGTCAATTGAGTACTACAGTCAGATCTACTCCGAGAGTTTCACGAACGCATTGTTCACAAGTACATCAATCTGTTTGAATTCCTCTGGCAGGTTTCCCACAAAATGCTTCACGTCGCTGGACTTGCTGACGTCCATCTGCACTGGCAGTATCTTAACTCCAGGGCCAGCTTCTTCCATGATCTTTTTAGCCAATTCTTCTAACATATCAACTCTCCTAGCGGTCAATATCAATTTCAAATTCGTAGGTGAAGTTCGAGCGAATTCCAATGCTGAATCGCATCAGCGACCTGCTGCTCAATTGACTAGAGCCGACAAGACCTGTGCTTTTCCCAATGCCTGATGAAGCACCTGTAATGACAATTGTCTTTCCCTCGAGTCGTTTCTGCATTGCGGTTGCCATTGCTCTTCGTGTGAATTTGGAAAGTGACTGGACGCTCAACCAAAGCTTAGGCTTTAAGAGCCTCGTTACAATCCTCTGACGAGCGAAACAGTGACCTAGTCGCTGATTTATTTGCATAGAGGGGTGGAGGGAGATATGTGATGATGACGCACGTTTAAGGAAACAATCTTCGAGGGTTGACCCCTCTGGTGCCCCTACCGGCCACAAACCGGCCAATCTGTACGCTGCTCGAAAGTGATCAAAAATGCGCATGTCTAAGCTGCGTATATCTGCTCATAAACGCATATCATTGGGACTGGCCGGTTGGAGGGTGTGGCGGGTATCTGGGTATCAGAATCTGCACCTCAACTGCTACTGCTTTGATATTGAATAATTGGGATGACATGATCAGTGCCACGGGATTGAGAGTCCATTCTTCTGATGGCAAACAATGATTTCCAATTGTCAATACCGGACGTGATGGACTGCAAACCGAGATAACCAAGGGCTACAATGATGTCCAATGGGGCATTTGGATACGCGATGAGATCGGATTGACCTTAGGGTGATCACAATCGCCACAGGCCATTCACTGAGGCAGCAAGATCCAAAGCATGGATGTAACTGGTTTAACAGCAAGTCAAAGACTTCCACCGTGAGACTCCTTTGCCGCATAATCTGGATAAAGGGGAAACATCATATTCCGGCTACGAGCAGCTGGGCGCCACTGCACAAAATACTGAGGTCAATTGACTTCTCAAGGCCGACTCCCGTGGCTTTTTGGCCTCGATTACCTCGATTGCTTGCTTGCTGATACTTATCAAGTGTACTAGAATGTTCAACCTGAGAAGGTGTAAGACCTCTAGATCGCTTCAATTCTTGATGTAGGTATTGTTCACAGTTCACTGAATCCACAATGCGAGCCACTTTCAGTCCTGCAATAAAGATGCAAAAGACACTAAAGCCAAGTGATTTTCGTATTGTTGATCTCGATTGCTGTGAAACAATATTTGAAGTGCCCAAATCCGAGCTAGCGATTAAGCAACGGGCCATCATACCGAGTAAGGAATCATGCGGTCAGCCAAGCAGCAGCCTGACGTAGCAATATATTAAAAATTGGTCTCCCGACCTTGATAAGAAGATCATTCTGGAGGCCAGAACAAGACGGACTCACGGCATTAGCAGCCATTACTGCTGATAGGAGTTGAGTAGTAAAGAAATTGTCAATTGCCTCCTTTTCTTAACCCTTACTGGCCGTCAATCTGTTTTCGCTACTACGATTTCATCTTATGCACATAAATCACTTGTTTGCCACTCGATTTCCAAATTGGTAAACAAAGCCTGAATAAAGGACAAGAAAGCCAGTCATGTTTTCGTTTGCATTAACATAGTGAACCATGTCTCTTCATTGCAACCAGAAGACGCCGCTGCAAGGGACGCTTT
Source organism: Bacidia gigantensis (assembly GCF_019456465.1). Classification (NCBI taxonomy): domain Eukaryota; kingdom Fungi; phylum Ascomycota; class Lecanoromycetes; order Lecanorales; family Ramalinaceae; genus Bacidia; species Bacidia gigantensis. Next base: position 1,013,453 of record NW_025408606.1, read on the forward strand.
CTAAATTAAACAACGTGGAACCGAACTGCATCAATTTCGCATGGGTAGCGACTCGTGGGGTGGCTTTGAACTCACGGTCATCCGATTTCCGTGTGTTGTGTACGTGTCAAGCCTATGGAGACAAAGATTGTCATGGAGATGACGACGTTCTCACGCAAATGCGTGTTGAGCGCCGTGTATGTACTCCATGAATGTGTGATTAAATTTGCCATATAACCATTTCCCAACGCGGTGAGTGTGTAATATTGTTCTCCCAGGCCCATAAGGTCTTGCTCACAGGCTTACTGTGGACTATTCTTTCCATCAATGAAGCTTTACAGATCTATTTTCGAAACAGTCGAGGTCCAACAGACATTTTAGACTCATCTCGCGATAGGATTCGACTGTTTCGCGCACTCCGAAGACCGCCAACAGTAACCTTATTAAACTATTTTCCCTCCAAAGTGTTCACCCAGATGTCTTCATTTCCCGACACCATATATTCGAACTCGTGGCAATCTGTCATCGAGAGTATGGTTCATACAAAGGCATGTCGAAGATCCTTGATGACTGCCATCCACTGACACAACAAGGTAGGCACGACATTGTGGAAACCACAACTTGATATCATATCAGTGTACCATCAAAGATGGTCCTGAGGTAAGGGCTTGTCCGTCTCGCGTCGGAAGTAGCTGATCCTCAATAGATCTTTCTATCTAGCACACGGAACAACACAGCAGGCCCTTGGCTACTAGAAGTCGCTGTTGCAAATCAGAGCGGCTGCTTGGGTACTTATAGCTACCTTGTACTTTATCTCATTCCAGTTGCTGGAATTTACGACTGTCATGTGGAGCACACAACAGAGCAAGGCCTACATGTTGTGGAACTCCAATGTGCGTGCTCGAATGACTTGAGTCAGCAAACTCGAGGCAATGTTGTCAACAAATCGACCATATTGTCTCCGTCCAGCTCCACAGACACGGTGTTTGACGATCAATATAAGTCAGCATCATTTTTTCCAAGAAACCCGCCCGAATCCTTTAAACCGACGTCCCCCGTGGAGTCACAATATGAGTCCCGAGCTATCACAGAACTAGACCCAGCCGTTGCCTATTGTCGTTCCAAGCCATCTATTCAGGCGGAGCCATCACCCGATGAAGTCGACCCAGCCATAGTAACATGCGGACCTCGGCATAGAGCCCAAAAATTGCCATTTATCATGGAAGTTGACCCGTCTATCATCTTTTGTGATTTTGGACGAGTCACTTACTTCGAGGTGGATGCCGATCCAGAGGCAATAAAGGTTACTTCAGTAGATGAGAGTGGGTCAGTAATTCAATGCCAGGCAGGGGTCGCAGAGCTCTTGCGGCCCGCCGAATTAGCAAAGGATCCAGTTGTAGTTGGATTCGCCCTTTCGCAGAAGCCACGAAGTCTCCGAACGACGAATAAAGCAGATGAGGACTTCTCACAGAGTTTGCCGGGCGTTTGTGAGCAAGCATTGACTGAGCCTTCTCATGACTGGGAAATGAGCTGGGTCGAAGATAAGTACGGTCTTGATGGTAGTGTCACGTTCAAAAGGGACATCTGGACTCCGGTATGTCCACTTGATGGACTTGATCTTGCCGCGTCGGCGAATCAAATGATCAGAATACTGGGCGACGTCAATGCAAATGGTGTCATATATGAAGAGGCTATTGGAAAGGTTGTGGCCCCTGAGATGATGAAACAATCAGCATCCGGCTTGTCCTCCGTCGGTGAAGCGCCTTTGATTCACGGCAACGCTTTTGTGTGCCTAGAAGTGCCTTCAGGCCCTGCAACATCAGTTGACATCGTGGAGGACACGATCATATCCTCTTCTAAGCTAGAACAAGATCAAGACATGTTTGCTTCGACCTTGAACCGTGAACAACATAGCCCTATCCCAGAGACTTCCGAAGCTACCGTGCAGGATGAATATTCGATGCAAGAGCTATTAATGCCTTCTCAGGCACCTGAGCTCAACTTTCCAAATTTATCTGAGGACTTGCTTAGCAATTTCTGGTGCAAGTTCAGCGACCTGTGCCAAGAGGGTTTTGATAGCGAGACGCCATGGGTTTACGGTAGAGACGAAGCTCATGTGCGGCAGATGGCGCTCGAAAGCATGAATAATGCCCACAGCCATACTTGTGGTGAGTTTATGGAGACTCTCGACCAGCTGTTTCCGCTCTATCTCTCCCTCTGGCAAAGGTCTCCAGATGACGCACAAGCTCATACACAGGCAGCTCACATGCAAGCGAAGAGCATTTTAGCTTGGGGGAATGTTATTCACCGATGGAACACCCTCGGGAACGAAGCACTAAAACACGATTATTCTCGTTTTGAATTGAAAAGTCAGAAGCCTGAGCAGGATGCGCCTCCCAGACCTCATCCCATTGTTTTCCGTGATGAGCTCACACATCATCATCACAATTTCAACGGAGATAAGGTTGCCCTCCGCTCAATGACTGACCCGGCGGACTCATGTTGGGCTGCTAAGACTACCACGCTCCCAAAATTGAAAGTCAACGACTTTCGTGAGGACGTCTCGATTCGACGAGTGCTAGCTGCTCAGGCTTTCAAATTCGTGGATCCTGTTCGATCTAGTGGATTTGAACAAATCGAAGACCTGCAAGGCTCTATGTTTCGTGATGCTGTCGTTGGATCCGTCAAAGTTCTATACCAACCTGGTGGTACTTGGGCGGAAGATATGGATGTGAATACTCTCAATCGCCCTCTGGAGGCAACAGAGTCCGACGGCTGCATTTATGCATGTGGCGCACAAATATGTCTGCACCGTCCGATATATCTTGCCTCCAGGGAGAATTGGAATCCTCCTCGTCAAGAAGTTCGGCCGTTGACCAATCTTAAAAAGGGTCTCCCCTTAAGATTGATGTGACCAAGATGTGGGCAGCGGAAGAGGTCATGCAGACGGCCCAACAAGAGGATGCGTTGGATACTCCAGAACTAACTTCTGGGGAGTCCAGCGAGGCGGAAACAGACTCTGAGGCTGACGAGGCTTATCATACCCGAGCCCCCGAGCTTAAATTTCTTCCACTTTCGAAACCCTGGGATGAATATGACGAGGATATGGAGGATCTCTTCGAGTGGAGGGATGGAGTCATGGCTTCCAACAAGATCGATGGGCCGGAGTCTCCAGATGCCGTCATGAACAGGGTATACGCCATGGTTCTGGAGGTATCTACGGAGCTTGATGCTTCCATGCGCCTTTCTCTAGACCGCTGAAAACTATTCCTGACTGTTGAGCGAACCATCACCAGCGGTTTTGAGCCACGCGGGCAATTCATTCCTGACATGACTCATTTAATTCAATCTTTCACTTGACCATCGATCGTCTACTTCCGCTTGCGCATTCAACGGTCTTCAGGAGAACACTAGTCACCCAAAGAATCCAGCGCCCAAATGAAGGCTGATTCTCTTGACAGTAAATACATATATGAGATGCGTCTGGCGAGGCCAAAGGGGACATGGAGTCCGACCCAGCTAACCATACACAAGCCATCGAGCCTCAGGTTCCGCCCCTTGTCCTCCTTTGATCGAACCCCCTTTTAGCTCAATAGTAGCCTTGAGATGAGGAAGACGGGAACATGGACGATATGTTGGTTCGGACAAGGAACATAACCGTGGCCGATACCTACAAGGTCAATCCAGAGCTTCTAGACAGTCCTGTAATGAATGGCGCAGGTACTATGCTCCTGGAGAAAGATGCGGAGTTTGACAGCAAGGCGTCAGACGTTCTATAAAGATATTGCGGTAGAAGCCTGGCACATGATGTTCGGCAATGAATCTCGTCAAAGGAGAACAATGCGTGCCAGCAAACAAGGGGCAGAGTGGATGACATGATGGATAGGAAATCGGCACGGAAGGAAAGTGCGGCCGCATAATTTGATGACTGCGAAGCTGGGTGGTCGCTATCACGTCTGCTATGCATCCTAATAAAACATGAATACTCACATTAGAAACGTTAGCCTTTCCCAGCCTCCCTTAAGGATCTTAATTCTTACAAAGCCTGCCTTTTTCGGCTATTGATACCACCAAAATGACGCTTGCACTGTAGGATTTATTCATGCCAAAGAGATGGATGATGCTTGCCTAAATCCTTGAATCGTCCAAGCCTTCATACAAAGGCACGTCCCAGCCCTTGCTGGGATTATTGAATCTCGTCAAATACTTTTTGCCAACGGCAGCAATCAGTTGTAGGTCAACTTTCTGCAGATTGCACCTTCTCGATTCCCAGTTCTCGACGATCCTCTCTGCGTGCTGACTCTTGGGAATCACACTTGTTTCGCGCGCCATGCCCCAGGCCAGAGCTACCTGCGCATTCGTGCACCCTCTTCTTTCTGCAATTGTCGTTATTTCCTCGTTGTCGAATAGAGAAGGCGGCCCACCAAGTCGATGGCCGTAAGTCGGGTTGGCGCTTGCCAGGGGAGAATATGCCGTTACACTGATGCCCAAAGCCTGGTGCCAGTCCACGTAATCCGATTGCTGGAGGTAGGGATGCAATTCAAATTGGTGCACGGCAGGCTTGATGGTTGCATTGATTTGTAAGGTGGAGACCTGGTATGCATCGAAGTTGGAAATACCGATGAATCGGACCTTGCCGCTGCGGACGAGGTTCTCCATTGCTGCCCATGTCTGAAATAAGTGTCATTTGAGACTATCGTCCGAGAGTGAACCCGATTGGCTTACATCGAGATATTCGATACCATTGACTCCATTCACATTCGCTACAGGCCAATGCATGAGGTACAGATCGAGGTATCCCAATCCAAGACGGGACAGCGTCGCTTCAAGCGCCGCGGCCACATTTTGTACTCCATGGCTGTAATCGCGAACTGTCAGTGATTCGCATCAGGATCAAGGGAGGTAGCAAACTCGGTATTCCAAAGCTTCGACGTTATCCAGACGTCTTCGCGCCTTATATCGGCCTTCACGAGGCCGTCAACGATTCCCTGACCAACTTCAACCTCGTTGTTGTATACAGCAGCACAGTCAATGTGTCTGTAGCCAGTCTGAATTGCGGCCGAGACAGCATCGGAGGTGTTGCCTCGCAGGTTCCTGCTTTTCCGTTAAATTATATTCCTTCTACTTTGCATGATTGGGAAACAACCAGGTTCCAAAGCCAAGTAGAGGGATGCTGGCAGGCTGCTCATAAGTGATTGATTGCTGTGATCGCGCCCAGCTGAGAGTGATCAGGGGCAGGACGAGGAAAGCCTGAAGATGCATCTTGCGCGCGCGTGGGGAATTCAAGGTGTGTTCTCGCCCAGTAATTGCGGTTCCATGCGGGTTCTGCCTCTGGAGAGATGCGACGGAGTGGGTGATGACGTCAGGCCTCGGATGGCCATGACTGGCGATTTCCTCAGCGTACAAATGTTAATTTTACGGGATTCAGTTCGCATGGCTATCAACGCGATGTACAGCCTGAGGCAAAGCCAAAAATACTCTTCTCCATCGCTCTGGTGTCCATCTTGCTTGCCGCGCACTATTGACAATGCCCGTTACGGACATCAAGAATGATCAGACACAATAGTAAGAGGGAAGGTTATGGACCGCGAGCAACATCGCAAGGCGGCCGCCAGGTTCATTCCACCGCCCCACATGTTTGCTTTGTAATAAAATCATGTGCAAGGCTGAGATCTCACTTTGGTCGAATTCTGGCCTGTTCTCGCCTGTGTGAGAGAATCGCGTGGACGGTTCAAGGGAGTTGGAGGCCAAATCGAGATGATTACCGGCGCAAGCGGATGGGAAAAGGTTCGCGGTCGAAACATGTGGAGAAATGAAGATGCATGTCCGTGTGTTTGTATTCCAAATACTCCGTAGCTGTAGGGTGGGACAGGTTATTGCGTTATCACACCAAATGTAGCCTGATGCGTCATCTTTCACTGCCCCTCAACTCTCAAACTTCCTTTCTAATCACTTCAGCTTTCTCATCCATCTCCATTCCAAATAACCTTCCCTACTCGAACGTTCCATCTACTCTCCTATAAAGCTCATTGCGTCTGTCCCTTGTCATCTTCAACCTGGCATCAAACGTCCGCTTCACCTCGAACACTATCAGACGCCTTTCATCAACAACCAAAGCATTGCCGCTGCGAATTGCTCAACCTACGCATTCAGCGAGACAAGCCTCAGCCATCAACATATCTAGCATTCGCAGATCTTTCCACACCACCCCGATCCCAAAAATGGCCACAGGCACAGAGAAAGGCGTGCACAACATTATGTCGTATGTCTATCTTTCTTCTTACAATTTATATTCCCAAATAAACCGCAGGTCGATGCTAATATACATGACTTCTTTAGCAAATCCGACTGGACGACCGCCCTCAAAGATCCCTCAGTATTGGTTCTAGACTGCATGGCGACTTGGTGCGGTCCTTGCAAAGTCGTTGCGCCACGAATTGTCAAGCTGTCACAACAATACGAGAATGTCCGATTCTACAAGATGGACGTCGATGAGCTTCCTGACCGTAAGTCTGCTGACAAGGTCTCTCTCGTTTGTTTTCTGCATGCTAACGCGGCCCATCCATAGTCGCTCAAGAACTCGGTGTACGCGCAATGCCAACCTTCCTAGTGTACAAAGACGGCAACAAGGTTGAAGAGATCGTCGGCGCTGATGATAGGCGCGTTGAGGCGGCATTCAAACCCCTGCTGTAGATAGGACAATTTGCTGCTTGAATTGGCTATACATTGGCCCGCAAGCGAGAGGAATAAGTTAGGACATGGAGTCGGCGGGCAACGATTAAGCGGAGCCTTTTGAAAATCATCAAATCATGGGAGGAGGCATGAAGCTCTATAGGCCGTCTGATAATTCATGTATCAATGAGAATCTAGCCACTTCACATAACCCCAAGATCATTGCCCTGGTTTTGTTCCACTGTCGTTGGGAATCGAATGTTCCTGGATTCCCATGTTCCTTCGATGATGGCACGATGACTACTGCCTGATAGCTCTTTCGGTCACTCCGTCTGATAATGGCTGGACCGAGGGGACATGCTTAGGGTGCGGAGCGGGCACCAGCGGGCATCAGGGGTTGTGTCATCAGCCCTACCTAACGAGTGTTGACTTACCTTACAAAGGAAGCAGCACAATACGATGAAGGTCCGACAATAGGGAAACACCAGCCCCCTTATTGGTTCCACCACTCTGGTAGCTTCTGATTTTTGGTACTTGCTTCCTGGCATATAAGCCACACACCTAATTCCCATTGAACTCACACCAAGTCATTCGCTGCTGCAGATGACAATGATGCACGTGGCATAGCTTCCTCAACGTTTGCCCTCTTCAGAAGACTTGAACAGTGCCAACACCCTCGGACCTCTCTGCACCTCCTTCAGTGGTAAAGTCACTACAACATGGCACGCAACAAGGCACGCAAGAAGCGAGGCACCGAGGAGATCCTACAATTGAAGGCTATGGGCCTCACTTGCGTCAAGACGACAGGCAACGGTGAGCTCCTACTTGAGAAATGAACCACATATTACCACCTGCAATCTCATGACTGATTATATGCATAGGTAATTGCTTGTTCCACGCACTTTCAGACCAGATGTATGGCGACCAAAGCCGTCATGCCCAGCTTCGGGCGGATACCGTGCAATACATGAGAGACCACCCTGGAGAGTTCAAAGCATTCGTCATAGCAAACCCTGGAGGAGGTATTCGACGCAATCCAAAGAGGAAGAACCCTGGAGCACTTCGCGACACTTTCGATCCTACGCCTCCAAGTGAGGCGGACATCGACACAGCTTTCACCCTGAGCCTTGATGTCATGGCCAAGGGAGGCACATATGGTGACAATGCAGAGATTATAGCATTTTCTAACAAGTTCCACGTCGATATTCGCATTTGGTCTGCTGCAATTGGGGCCTTTTTGAGCGTGGACTGTGATGCCGCTCCTACTGAAGATGTGCAAACACTCTATATCGTGCATCATGTATGTGTATATGAATACCAAACCTGTACTACTCAGCTGACATCTTAGACCTATGAACATTTCTCATCTATCCGCAACATCGATGGTCCTGCCACAGGACTGCCCCATATAAGCGTCAAAGCAATATCACCTGAGGCTCGCAAACAAATACAAAGGGATCTGGCAGCGAATCCGCCAATTGAGGAATGGATGGTCAACCTAGCTATGGAGTCATTGCCTTACGATGCTAACAGAAATATGGTCGAGCAGACGCTGAAACAGTGTCGGGGAAACATCAACCTTGCGGTCGACCTATTGCTCCCAGAAACCTCTCCGGAGACCAGTGAAAGAAGCTCTAGCATCGAGCGGGATCCAGATAGTGACGATGAGAAGGATCAAAAGCCAACCAAAAAACAGGATCGTCGTCAGAGTCGTCCACACCCTCTTAGCCAGAATCTTGCTGTCCGTTCTAAGGATGGTGACCTAGCTTCTCCCGATCCTCACGACCTCTCCTTGGCCTTGAAAAAAGTAGGAGACACCAAGGAATTTGATCCAGACGAGACGGAGGAAGAAGATTGGAAAGAAGACGGGCCATATCATGACTCCGAATCAGCTTCCGTTTCAACTTCGGCCTCAGACTACTCCAATCCGGACCAATCGCAACAGTCTACCTCGGGTGTTACTCGCTTTCGACTCTCACAACCTAAAAAACCACAAGCTTCGACGTCGCCAAGCACAAGCAGCGACAAGCCCAAAATTGAATACGAATTGACAAGCATCAAGCCGAGACGAGTGATCGCGAAGCCACGGAGACGTCGGTTAGTCAACGGTAACGACCGCGCAGCTGATCTCGCCAAAAAATCGGCTCGCAATCAGCATATGGCCAATCATGCGACGGCCAACAGCCAACAAGAGAATGCACCGGTGCAGGGCATCAAGGCTATCAAGATATAGATTTCCCGACCTCATGAGGCATAGATAGACATGGTGATCCGGGGAAAGGTGGAGGGTGAAGGGAGAAGAAAGCATCATTTTGAGCGTAAAGAGCGGCATTTCGTCCCGGAGTTTCTGTTTTGAAGAGTACAGGTCGAGGTTGGTGAGGAAGTGCTCCGTTGACACCAATCATGGATCGCCTGTTGGAAGCATAGAGCAACGGCGTCCGATGGAAGCCTTACGAATTTTCTTACTGACATGATGGGAAGGAAGGAGATGGGCGAGGGGTTCTGAGATATAAGCTTGTTGGATAGATGTGTAGAACGGCAGAGGTGTATATGGTGAAGGCACATTGATGACGGGGAGAGAGAGGACATAGCATGATAGTGACATATGGGTAGTATACATTACCGCATCTACGACATTGACGACAGAATTCTAGGAATGCACAGATTACTGGACGGACGTCTTCTTGGGGATATTAGTGTACCTGCTTTACGCATCCTTGTCGTCCTGGCTTTGAGTTTCGCCCGTGACATGTGAGCTTCGACCAATGAGCTCCGGTAGGCGATCGAAGTGGGACCAGAGCAGCTGCTGGCATGGATTCGACGGAGATGCGAGATGAGATGCATGATAAGATGATGTTGCATTTGCCATTGCGACCCGGTGAGGCCGTTTGTCACGCGGTAGGGCACGACATCATTTGCCAGGTTCTATATCGAGCTGGCGGAGATGGTGGAGAAGTGCATAATTACCGTTTTGAGCGCAATGCTGTCATGGTTGAATATTGGTTGATCCTGATCCTGATCGTTTGTGCCTCAACCTTGTGGCGCACAGACGCCCTGACAATCTTATTGGCTCGGCCACTAGCCCTCAGCCACAGAAAGTCAAGTTGCTCTAGTTCTATTTCGCGGAATCGCTGCTGCTGCTCTCGCCCCTAACCAGTAACCACGCCCATGTTCCAAGTCTGTCAAAACCTCCCATCAGTGATCACACGCCCATGCGTGGCATTCAGCCTAGTCTACCCTTCATCATCAGTGCCACACGTCTGATACAGCCACATTCCTTTCATCTTTGGCCAGCCTATCTCGTTCTGCTCACACGCCGCTTGTCACGCTGTACCCCACACACCATCTTCCACCCGTCGCATCACTTCGTCACCGTTGAACCGGGAGACCTCTTCGTCTCATCATAATCGCGTGAGATGTGACCGATACAAGTAGAAGTTCCCTCAATGCGACCCAAGTCGCCCCCAACGGCAGAATCTCAGCCAAGCTGTCGGCCTTTTTGTGTTGGCGTCGCCAGCGCCGGCGGCGGCCGAGTGGGGGAGAAAAGCTCCTGAAAAAGGGGTCTGAAGACGAAATGGCAATTTGGCCGTTTGGCCGCAAGTCTAAAAAGCGCTCACCCTCGACCGACGACTCAGCCATGCCGGCCACAAAGCAGCCCCCACCAGAACCATCAAGAACAGAACCCAATTCGCGATCAAGTGATCGGAGTGAACCTACATTAGGGCGGAGACCGAGTCGAAAAGAGAGTCAGAAGAGTCAGAAACGACCACGAAGTTCATCGAGAAAGCTCAGCAAATCCAATGCTCCGAGCATCCGAAATGCCGAAAAGAATGAAGACATTCCGCCCATGCCAGCGCTTCCAGAGCAACGAAGAAACGAACTAAATGAGCTGGCTGGCCTCAATCGGATGAACATCCAAGCCACGCAACCTCCGACGAACCGCGACGACATACCCTCATACTATTTCCAAAATCCCATGTCCCAATCCAGCTTGCAGCCGGAAAAGTTCTCAGTCATTCGCGAACCGCCAACACTGCAGGCAAAGCGATCCGCGCATGATCAAGGCATTTTGAGGAGGAAGTCGAGCAAAAAGAAGAGAGATGATCATGCACGCGAACAAGAGATTAAAGCAATGAGCGCGCCAATACCCATTCCCAAGCGACCGAAATCTTACCAAACCGATATGCTGGCTCGTGACAGCAAACGCATCCCAGGCGATTTGAACCGCAGCCTTGACCGGCCGCTTTCGAATGTCTCATTGCCACTTGCAGAGTCACTCCATTCGCAAATGTCTACATCTTTTGATGCACATGCATTTCAAGTTGGCTCATTAGGTGCACTCGTACCACGACCAACAATCCGATATTCTGGGACTCAAGCTTCACCATCAGGAAGTCTCCGCCCCTCAAGAACATCGACACGAAAGGACAAGCAACCTATGATTTTCGAGGCAGACGAACCTCTAGAAAATCCAAGAAGAAGAATCGACGACTTAGCTGATGATATGGATGCGGGAAGCCTAAGGGAATTGATGGATCGGGATCGACGAAGGCTAGAGAAACGGAGGAAATCGGAAAATGAGAGACTACAGCGAAGGCTGCAGAAGAAGAGCGAACACCAAAGACAGCAAGAAGAGGCTGTGAAGTGGGTTGCAAGTCAAGAGGGCGAGCAGCAGCCCCACGCTGGGCTTGGGACAAAAGAGCCACCTACGGATCCAGATACGGATGCAGTGGCGACACCAAAGAAGGGAGACGGAACGCGCACTCCAGAGTCATGGCTCAAAGATCCCTCGAGAGAACGGCTGGTACCTGAAGATCCATTCCATGACCCCTTCGTTGGAGCGTCGACATCTCATTTAGAGGAAGCTACTCCGATCGAAGAACGCGAGGAGCCAGTCCTTGCGACTGCGAAGGCGATCAGACTCTCTTCAGCTAGCATGACGCCTCCTACCTCTCCATCTCGGCAGATTCATGATCCTAGACATTTAAAGGAACCCTCAAGCTTATCGCAATTTTCTGAGTTGGCACCAAGCAGTACACCTGACATTCCCGAGAAGCCAGAACCAGAACAGAAAACGGATTCGGACACTGGTGGCAAGCTATCATCGAGCTGGAAATCTATTTTTCGACGGAGCGATACTCGTGTAAAGAGAGGCTCTGCAGATCGTGGACGAGCTGATAGAGCGGCTACGGGGCGAGGCACCCCTTCAGAGTTTTCTAACACATCGCGAGAGTCTTTTTCACGTCAAATGCAATCGTCGAGCTTTCCCCGAGTCCCACGAGTGAGATCTGGGACACCCATACGCACGCAGTCAATATTCAAAGAAGATCTTCCAGAATTACCTATCTCGCCGCCAGACTCTCGAATGCAGTCACCGGAGACAGCAGGCCAGGCTCCATTGCCTGGTATACCTGGATCCCGTGGCAATGATGCTGCTGGAGCGGGCGAAGAGCCTCCGCTGTCGGACATTCATCCTGCTTATAGGGCAGAGGTTGCTCTTAGTAGAAATGCTTCCCTTCGTGCAAAGTCGCCTGAGGAGCCTCAGAGCGCGACCATATCAGAATCTCTAGCTTCAGTCGACGCAGAAGGTTCGTGGCTAACGGGAAAGCCTGTCAAGCGGACCTCTACACCTCAGCCCTTGCGGGAAAGCTTTCGTTTAGAGCATCCAGAGGACTCTGATGAAGACAGTTCGCCTGGGACTCCACCAGCTGAGAAGTACATGGGCTCACTTACCCCTGTTCGCAGCAAAAGTAAGCGATCAGTCGACGAAGCACTTGTTGTCCCTCAGCGGATACGCCCTCGCATAGATCCCGGCAGCAGCACGGGGGACGACCACACCAACGACAACAGCGCTTTGCACTCGGCTCCCTATCCTGGCGTCCAAGAAGAAGGCACGACCTGGCACAGTGCGGTCGGTAAACACCCCACCATCGTTCGTCCAGGCGTCGGTAACCGCGCTCGATCGCGGGAAGGCCTCCTGAACGACTTTCAAGGAGCAGAATCAGGAAATATCGAGGAAAGCCGAGACTCATCACAATCCCCCTCAGAGCATTCCCCTAGTAGCCCCGAAGGCCCACCTCCCATTCAACGTGCCGTCAGCGTCGATCTCGGCAAAGGACATGCACGACATATCAGTGCTGGCAGCGCGAAGTTACTGAACCTGCCCCCAAGAAGTTCAATGGAGATCAAGCGATTGAGCTCTGGCAGTGCTCATAGCGGCGGAGAGAAGAGCCCACTTTCACAGTCGCCGAGGGTACCTGAGGAAACCAAGGCTGACGACGTCGATTGATATTGGTCTCGAACACTTGATATACTAACCTCCCTCCATTTGGCCTGCTTGGTTTGCAAAATGATTTCATTCGATTAATGGGAGATGGCATCGCTCGTTTAGACCAAATATACCCCCCTACAGTTTTATCAGTCAGTTTTCTATTCCTATCACTGCACGAGATGGGCTGCAGCTGGCGTCAAGTAAGAGCCTCCATTGATGGGAGGTATCTACACTAACTACCTTTCCTTGTGTATTGTTCATAAGTTTGTTGTATCTATGTATCTATCACTGAGGACTTTGGAGGCCTGAAGGACACAGTGGGATGGTTAGATGAATCAGTATCTATCTCGTGAACGGAGAAGGCAAAGGAAGGAAGAGGGGCGAGGTGAGAGAGTAGTGGAAGAGAAGAGGAAGGAGGAAAGGGATGCTGTAATGCCAACATTGAGTCAAGAGGCAATGATAGTGGACGATATGTAGTGGCAAGGCATGTCCACTCAAACGAGACTCGATCAGAACAATTTCCTTTTTGCGAAGCATTTGAAGTCGATGTCTTCTTCGAGCATTCCTTTCTTTCACAACGTCATTAACACGAAGTTACGTTTGGATTCTCAGCTTCCATCTGTTCTGTTCTCTGGCACAAAATATGGTATTCTATCTAAACGGGCAACAGCCTGCTCCCTTGGCTTTTACTTCAACGACAAGAGATCAGCGTTTGGATTGCTTTCGTGACAGACCAGAGCTTTTATTTCCAGTAATAGGCCACCTCCAAGGCCAAGGCCAAGCAGGCAAAAGACATGACATATCCATCTCCCACCTGCACTCAATCTATCCCAAACAACGTCTCCATTGTGTTTGTAAGCTTTCCTTCTGGTAAGCTGTTATGAATGATAAAATTGAATGACTTTTGTTCGTCGTGTCTCTTACTAGCTTGTGAATCCATCCAAGATCGAAGACCTGAGATTTTTTTCTTCGGTGATATAATTAGTCACTGATTAAAAGCCTCTCTAGTGTGTCCAACACCACGAGTGTTCTTCGACCTAGTGTAGATAAACACTGTCACCCTCCAACAATACGTATTGATATGATCGTGCCCCCGATCAATACCTCAAACGTCCCGCCTCATTTCCTGCCCCTGCTCCTCGCCCGTTCCGCCATCAAATTCTGGCCCAATTCCATCGCCCCTCCTGTTTCGCTCTAACCGCCATCGGTAGTATGGATGAAATGAGTCTGTGGGGTCTAAGAAACCGAATCGCTGGGCTTGCTGACCCGTCATCCGTTCGAGATATTGTCGCTCTATAATACCCTCTAGATGTGAAGGAGACATGGAGATGAGCCGACATATCTTTTCAATATCTTGCTCGACAGTGCCTGGGGGTTGTGAGGTCTTAGGGAATAGGCTCTCATAGATATGCCCCGAAGAAGAAACGTCAGACTCAGTGTCGGAAGAGAAGATGTCTTCGTTCGGTTCTTCCGGAGGTCGAGAAGTAGAGTCGGTGGTACTGGTAGTAGGGATAGGCTGGGTGCTATTGTCAAGCAGCTGAGCTACTTGTTTGCCTTGCGTCATTGCGTCGATACGAGGACAGCTTATGGCGTCTAGATATTGCGAGTCAGTCATTTCTGATATTAGGTGCGGGCCAGCGAGAGAATTTTGATAGGCCATGTTCTCATCGCGAATTTCAATCGATTCATCGTTGTCGAAATTGTTCCAGGACAGTCGCTGCCATGGCTCATCGCGCATGGCCCGGAGAAGTGTGGCAGTCGCACTCATCCCACCGTACAGCTGGACGCTATCGTTGTCGGCTGTGTCTTTGACGGTCATGTTCACGTCCTCAGCTAGTTCTTCCTTTGGCTTTTCTCCGCGCTCTCGGCGAGCACTTGCCTTGTTCAGCTCGTCCATTGCGTCTAGGTGGGCAAATTGCGGACGTAGTTGGACTATGGCGTCGACTTTCGTCCATGTACATATGGCTTGATATCATGTCAAAGAAATAACATATTCTTGAATATCCGAGACTTACTGCCTTCATACATCGCAGTCATGTAGATGGGATCACCGTCTTGAAAAGGCACAATGCGACCACCTAAAGTGAATCTGTTCATCACTGGTTTGATCTTTTCATCATTCTCTGAGTCGTCCGGTGATCCATTTCCCCTTGTGCCACCCATTACTACGTCCTCGTTGTCCCTGAATGACCGCTTTGCGCTAATACCAAGTCCTCCTGCTAGACCGTAGGAGACGCTTCTTTGCGGGTCTTTGGCCTTACTCAAGGCTTCCGCAAAGATGGCGCCTTTTTCCATATCATAGCCCGCGTTCATAGCAACAGGCAGATCGATTTCTATCACACCAGATTTTGGTTTCATCCTGACCTCTACCGGTTGCTTCATCCTACGCTCACGACGGAGAAAGTCTGGACCATAGCAAGGATACTGAAGTAACAACACTCTTTTGGACGATTGGTTTGTGCACAGGCTATATTTTTCTCTCGCCTTACCAAAATCACGTTGCTTCTTGGCTGGGACTTCAGGGGCTGGAACGGACTTGGGTCTATGATGACGCGGACCGTTCTCATAGAGGCCCAAATCATTCCAGAAGCTTACATTTGCTTCACGTTTGTGCTTTATTTCATCCGCACTTAATGACTTTTTGGAGCTTGGGGGGCTCATTTGATCTTCAAGCACAGTAGCGTCGGTCTGTTGCACGCCATGACCTCTAGAAGGGTTTGCTTGGCTTTCCTTATCCTTACGGGGGTTTGCTCTTCTCATACGAGCCATCTTCAACGATCATAAAAGGACTCAGGCTGTAGAGCTTTCT
This sequence comes from Bacidia gigantensis, assembly GCF_019456465.1. Lineage (NCBI taxonomy): Eukaryota > Fungi > Ascomycota > Lecanoromycetes > Lecanorales > Ramalinaceae > Bacidia > Bacidia gigantensis. The sequence goes on from NW_025408606.1 coordinate 1,029,184, forward strand.
TGCATACCACCAGGCTAGGAGAGGGCGGGTGGGGGTCATTGTACTGATATATGCGCAGACCAGTACTCAGTATACAGTACCGCCACAAACCAATGACGCGTGTTGTCTTCCTGCGACTTTGGCCCACCGCCCTGGTGCCATCGTTCACAATCCCATTTACAGAACACTTGACTGTTTTCAAAAACCTATACCAGAGTTAAAAGCCTGATGTGTCTAGGCTTCGAAAGATCTTTGGATACATTCCCTCTTCCCTCTTGGTTGCGATTGGTTACCCCTTTGGTGCCATTTTATTCAATAAACCCAAACCACTCGAGCTGCAACTTTTATTGCCGTTTCGACCTAGTAAAGAATCCTCCTCTAGCTGTCGGACTACCGATGCTACTTTTGACTCAACAATGACTTAATGATCTCACTATCGATTCAATCATGTGATTGCTGACGGTCCACCGTTCGGTGCCGATTTCATTCAACAATCTCACTTTCTACGATTGCCTACGATCCAAATGTCGATTTAACCGAACAATCTCGCCCTGACTAACGGTCACCCTCTGGTGCCGATTCTACTAACAGCCTCATATTCATAAACCTTGTCCTGCACTCCCGTAACAATACATATTCCTACTTTTCTATATTCACGTGTATCGAACCAAGGACACAACCTAAGAAAACTTCATTGCAATCAACAATAAACTCAATCGATCGCCTAAAAACCAACAACAGTCCTAAAGATGGCTTACTTAGCCCCAATCCATAGACCAACGAGCGTCAAATATGCTTTGAAGCTCAATCTATTAGATCCAGATGAACAGTGCCTTATCCTTGCGTAAGTTGACATCAACTGCTCGACCGTTGTGATCTGATTGTGCTTAGCAAATCAAATCGCCTAGAGATCTACAGCCAAACCGACGATGGTTTAGTACTCTATCATACGCGGACCATCTATGGCAAGATAGCCATGCTTGAAAAACTCAAGCCGGCCTCCTCCGCCTGTGACCATCTGTTTATTGGGACTGATAGGAATGTTTATTTTACAATATTTTGGGACGCCCAGTCGAAGCAACTGCAAACACACAAATCACTTGTAGACCAAGCTGATAAGTCCTCGAGAGACTCACAAACGCTTGATCGGTGTCAGATCGATCCTTCTAAGCATTTTATGGCCTTACTGCTGTATGATGGTATTGTCACTATTCTTCCCCTGTCGTCCAAAGGCAAAAAGAAAAGTGGCAGTATGGACGAGCTCGGTGAGCCTGTTCAGACTCGCATATCTGATCTTTTCGTGAGGTCTTGCGTTTGGCTCCATTCTCGAGAAGACGACAAAGAGCAATTCAAGCTTGCTTTCTTGTTTGAAGATTCTCATCAGAAAGTCTGTTTGAGTGTGCGTGCACTTGACTATACAGCTGGTGGGAGTGCAGATCCAGGCAGCGCCGAACTAGAGAATGTCCTTTTCTATGATAACGAGATAGAACGAGGAGCAAGTCACTTGATTCCCGTTCCTGGACCAGTCCACGGTGCATTAATCCTTGCAGAGACTATGATATACTATTTTTCTTTTGCTGATGACGATGAAGAGCCGCTGAGTGAGCCCCTGGATGCTGCAGCTCAATTTGTCGCGTGGACAGCAGTGGATGATTATCGCTGGCTGCTTGCAGATGATTATGGAAAATTGTATCTTTTGATGCTGCTTCTCGAAGACGCCGAAGTAAATGGATGGAAATTGGATGCAATCGGAGAGACTTCAAGGGCTTCTGTTCTTGTTTACCTCGACGGAGGATTGGTCTTCGTAGGATCTCATCAAGGTGATTCCCAAGTAGTGCGGATTTTGCCGAATGGCGGAATCGAGCTCATTCAAACAATCTCCAACATTGGTCCTGTTTTGGACTTTTCCATCATGGACATGGGAAGTCGGTCGGCTGAAGGGCAAACCAATGAGTATTCGTCTGGACAAGCCCGTATAGTAACCGGGTCCGGGGTTTTCAAGGACGGCAGCCTTAGAAGTGTCCGCAGCGGTGTAGGCTTGGAAGAGCAAGGCGTACTCGGCGAGATGGACCACGTCATAGAGCTCTTCGCGTTACGATCCTCACCCACTAAAGCCTACGATGACATCCTGGTTGCATCATTTGTCAATGAAACCAGGATATTCCGATTTAGTGCCGAAGGAGAAATCGAAGAGCAAGCAGTTTTCAACAGTCTCAAACTGTCAGAAAGCACGTTGTTGGCGACTATGCTCCCCAATGGGTCTACCCTACAGGTCACTCCATCTTCGGCTCGCTTGATAGACAATGAGAATGGAATGGTGCTGAGTGAGTGGTCGGACACGAGAGGGCAACCAATCACGGCAGCATCAGCAAGTCAAGATCGATTAATCCTTTCTGTCGGCGGCACAGAGGTGGTGACCTTCAGTCTCACCGATGACCTGGTGTGTCATACAAGAAGGGTATTTTCCGAGGGCCAAATTGCTTGTGTCCATGTATCCGATTTCAAGTCTGACATTGGGTTCGTGGGCTTCTGGCAAGGTGCTGAAATTGCGCTTGTAAACATCATTGACCTGCAAACTCAGCAAAAAATGAGAATAAGCGATGAGGGTACCTATGTGCCTCGATCTTTGCTTCTGCAGCGCCTCATAGATTCTGCACCTCCTCAAACATTTACTTTTCTAATCTCAGCTGCTAGTGGTGAAGTCATTACATTCTCTTTTGATTCGAACTCTTTGGAGATATCGCAACGGAAAGTTACGGTTCTAGGTACACAGCAAGCAAACTTGAAGGCAATACCAAAAACAGGATTTGCACAAAGTCTTTCTAATGTATTTGCGATGTGTGAACATCCAAGCTTGATTTATGGCTCAGAGGGACGTATTGTGTATTCAGCTGTTACCGCAGAAAAAGCCACCTCGATATGTCCGTTCAATTCAGAGCTATACCCTGGAGCCATCGCTATTGCCACGCCACAGGATATAAGGATTGCCTTAGTGGATACCGAACGGACAACGCATGTTCAGACTTTACATATTGGGGAGCTTGTTCGAAGAATAGCCTATTCGCCTTCACTCAAAGCTTTTGGGATTGGCTCAATCCATAGATATCTAGAAGGCACACAAGAGATCGTGCAAAGTCGATTTAAGCTTGCTGATGAAGTTCAATTCAAACAACTTGATACATTTGATCTCAACAAGGAGGAGTTAGTGGAAAGTGTCATCCGGGCGGAGATAGTCGAAGACGGCGATGATCCAGTCGAGCGCTTTATTGTTGGCACAACATACATGGACGAAGAGCAGGGCGATGCTATAAGAGGCAGGATCCTGGTCTTCGCTGTAACCACGGAACGTGTCTTGAGACTGATTACAGAACTTCCGGTGAAAGGCGCCTGCAGAGCTCTCGGATGTATAGATGGTAAAATTGTGGCGGCACTAGTAAAGACGGTTAGTCCTGTGATACCCAGAGCTTCTGCTTCATGTGAGATGATATATTTCCGCTGACGAGACCTACAGGTTGTTGTCTATACTCTTAGATCATCCCGATTGCAAAAGCTGTGCACCTATCGAACAGCGACTGCGCCAATTGATCTCGCTATTCACGCTCCGACGAAACAAATCGCGGTGGCTGATCTTATGAAATCTATATCGATCATTACCTACCAGCCGCCCTCCAATTCCAAATCTGGTGACATAAGCCCCAAGCTCACAGAGACAGCGCGCCACTTTCAAACAGCATGGAGTACCGCTGTAACCCATGTTGGAAAGGACACTTGGCTAGAGAGTGATGCTGAAGGCAACCTGATGGTACTTCATCAAGATCGAAACGCACTCTCAGCAGACGACAAACGCCGCCTTCGAGTCAACAGCGACATACGATTAGGTGAAATGGTCAATAGAATTCGGCCTGTCAACGTCAATACACCACCGACGGCGCCCGTCATTCCAAAAGCCTTCATGGCTACAGTGGAGGGCGGCGTATACCTGTTTGGTCTCATCGGATCCGCTTACTTAGACTTGCTCATATCGTTGCAAGAGGAACTTGCCGAGCTTGTCGAGAGCCTTGGGGGTGTTCCATTCAACAGCTACAGAGGCTTCAAAAACCAAGTTATGGAAAAAGACTCCCCTTATCGATTTGTGGACGGGGAATTGGTTGAGGCTTTTCTAGACCTCTCGGCACCCCAACAGCAACAAGTTGCCGATAAGCTTGGGGACACCGCAGAGTCCAGAGGTGGAGTAGAGGGGCTAAGAGAGCTAGTCGAGACATTGCGGCGACTACACTAAGAAAGTTGGATGTAAATAGGTTCGTCTGGATGAGATATGAAAACATTGTGCAATGAGGTATATTTTTTATGCTACGCCAAGCTTCCTTCCGCCGTGCCACCCATTTATCAATAGGCACCAGGCATCATATAATCCAATCTTAGCTCCATTTTCCTCTTCCCAAGTTCTTGAACCCTACTCACAACCTCAACATGTGCTCTGGAGATATATTCCTCGCGATCCTAGCGGTCTTTTTCCCACCCATTGCCGGTAAGACAGCGTCTATTACACCCTTTTTCATCTGCATCCTCAAACCCTCACGTCTCCGAACCCCCTCTCCCCCTTCCTACATCTCTTTTCCTTTGCTCCACTGAATCAAATTAATCACCTCTCCACAGTCTGGATCAAATCAGGCATCTGCACCGCCGACTCCGTCATCAACCTCCTCCTTTGTACCCTCGGCTACATTCCCGGCCTCCTTCACGCCTGGTACATCATCTCCCTCTACCCCGAGTCTGAATATGAATACGAAAGAATTCCCGTGAACGATACAGAGGCGCAACAAGGCGGTGTCGTCCGTCCCAATGCTCATGTGACGTACTATTACGTGGATCATCGGCCGGGTGCGGAGGGGCTGAGGCAAGAGGCGCAAGGGGGGGAGGGTGGTCAAAGACAGTATGGGACAGTGCCACAGCAGCTGGACCCTGCGCCTATGAGATATCCATCTGGGAGTCAGGGACCGAGTAATGCAGAGGGACAGGAGGGCGTGCCGCCAAGTTATGAGCAAGCTGTTAAGGGGGATAATAAGGTGCAGACATGACAGCTTTGATTCTTGCTCGTACGATTTTAGTGCTTTGACAAGGCCATGCACTGAGTGAACAGACTTCGCCCTCTCAACGGTCTCTGTGAAGGGGCCCATTTGTGATGCAGGACCTGGGGCTTCTCGTACCGGAGATGAGGAATGGCAGTGACGATGAATGCAAATGATCATATAGCTTCTAATGCTCCGGCGTTCACAGGGCTGGCGCTCTTCTCCAAAGTCACGATGAAAATGGAAACGTGCTTGATTACATGACTACGATCAAGTACATCACAAGAAGTGTAACGCAATAAATTTCCCGCCTCCCTTTCAGCTCCAAATATTGGGGTTGATATGCATCCTGAGTTCCTGCGTTTCCTTCAACTCTCGAAGACCCCTTATTCCCAGGTTGGACGTGGAATTGGTCGGTTTAGGCCGCGGTGACATTTAAAGCGTGCTGTCCCTTTGGCCCTTCGCCTAGATCGAATTCTACCTTTTGTCCTTCAACTAGTGTCCTAAACCCGTTGCAATGGATCGTGGTGTAATGCACAAAAATCTGAAGGATGGTTAGGGCAATGGAAAGGGGGCTGGGTGTGATTTGGTAGGGGTTTGGAGTTCGTACGTCTTTGTCACCATTATCAGGAGTTATAAAGCCGAAACCCTTGCTTTCATTGAACCACTTCACTTGTCCCTTTTCTTTTGCCATCGATCAACAGCAAGCACACGTGAAACTAAGGCTCGCCGACGATAGATTTCAATTGAAGGGGGATATTCGACAGAATCGTTTGCTTTTGGGAACTGGGAGGCTGTGGAAAAGCGTGAGCTTTATTGCGAATTAGGTGGCTGCTCTCGATAGCTCGAACTCTCACAGAATCAACGCCAAAGTAGGAAAGCCACCAGCAACAGAAAGGAGAATGAAAGAAAAGCTCAGACCAGATACAGTTGGGAGCGAGTCATGTTTATGCATATGTACGCTGGCAGGTGTCCCAACAAGATGATAGCCGCGCTTAAACAGAGTTACAGCAGATGACAGGTGTGGGGTGAGGCCCGTGATCGCGCTTGTATTTAAGGTGTAGATGTAGCAACAGGTCTCTGAAGAGCCTTAGCGAGTGGTCCATGATCCATGATCTTTACCGTCGCCTGTGTAGCTGGCATAGTGTAATTGAGGATATGGTCGTGGCAGGCGGTCCGGTGACGCCGGCCCACTCGCGACGTTTCTTTCTTACCAAAATCGGTACCCGGGATGCGGATTGAGTTACCCAGAAATGAAAATTATCTTGCACGCATAGACTCTCTCGGGAGGTAAAATTAGACAGTCCTGTTTTGACTTTTGCTTTTGGCGGAGGAGCGATCCTCATGTAAGATGATGATGCCGTGGCACATGCGTTCAGGGGTGCAGTAAAGTAGGAGAGAGCAGAGTCTACCCAACCAGATCTTGCAGCTTCTGAGCGACGTTTCGTATACCAAATAAGACGTTCTCGTCCGAGCCTTTGCCGGGGGCCCATCGCGCATGAGCAAAGTCAATCAGTTTCACGTTGTCAATTGCAGGAAATGCGGGTCTCTCATCTTCAATGGAACCCTCGTCGTCTGCTTCCGCGGGCGCCTCGACGGTTGCGGAAGCGGCTGAAGGGACGAGTTTAGCGTTGCCGACTTGGTGGTGCTTCTGCACGTCACGATTCGCAATCAGACTGGCTTCCTCTGTAAAAGCGCTGCGCAAAGCATGGGCATCGCCCTCATACACAAATAGAAGGCTAGCGGAATACATTCGGCTCTCTTCGGCCTCGAGAACGCCGACCATGCCCGTCAGGTCCCTGATGAAACGCCTGATTACTTTCCTTATAGGCGCAATTGGTCTCGTGCCTTCTTGGGTAAGGAAGAAATCTTCAAAGGCTCGGTGGACCGTGACAGCGTCGAATTCGCGTCCGTAGTGCTTGTCGAAAACCTTATAGCCCTCTGCAGCAATTGGCTTGTTTTCCGTAGTCTCATTTCCTTGAAAGGTTTTCATGCCGGCAATGCGAAAACCAAGTGATTTACTAGTCGTCTCCTCGGCAACCTTGTCTAGTTTCACGCGTTTCTCCTCAGGGGCGTCATCGTCCCACAGACGGGCGCCAAGCTTGATATCTAGAATATTTGGTTTCTTGAAGCCTGCTGCTATATTGTCGAGCACTAGAGCCAAGTCGGTCTGTATCTTCCCACCGCCCGAGGGCTTCCACGCATGATTCACGACAGGCAGTGTCGCTGTGTCTTCTTTTGCAGGCTCATCTATGGAAGTCTCGCCTGGAAGAGCGAAGGCGCCAGCGGCCTGCGCTGTGTCTCCTAAGGACAGCCGGCCTTTGTAACCAGCAATATAGGGCAGAATCTCCTCGTGCGCTGAGGTAGATTCGTAGAAGTCGATCTCGGATTGCTTGCACGGTTTGATGATTATGGAGCCGGCAGGATCAGATAAGACGCCGTCGCTGCAACATTGCATTAGAGCGACCAATCCAGGACTTCTGACTCATATGTACATACTGGCCGGCAGCGGCGTTGTCGAAGGCGATCAACTGGGACTTTCGATAGGATTTACTCGCCATTTTCAACCCTTGTGTATTGATTGCTCACTTCAGGCTTGTGCTCTCGAGGTTTACGGACGAACTGGTGGCCATAGGTGGTACCCAGACCGAGCTGGGCGTGGAGTCAAGTAGTCAGACATTATAGGCAAACAAGGGGGGTTGCATCTGAGGCGAAACAATGTGGGTACAGCAACGCCCTTCAGCTCAACTGAATTTAGGATGTGGCTGAGATGGGGAAGGGGGGGTTTGCCTAAATTGCCTGACCTGTAGTGCTAAGCGGTAAGCCCTACGTCCGTGACTGAGCCCTAAATGAGCCCTAACACCCTGACAGGCGATCCCTTAGGGTCTGCACTAGTGGTAGTAAGGTACACAAGTGTGCCTAATAAGGTCTTTAGTTGACGGAAGGGAGCGGTAACTCGCTGTAGAAGATGACGTATTTTCTATCATGATATTCATTGTCGACACGTTCGAACGGCTATTTCATGGTGCGTGAACGGAGGCCCGTGACACTACCAAAACTCTGTGCGATAATTGAGATGTCACTCTTGTCTCATCGCACCTAAGATGAAAGGCAGTCACGCCAGTGTTGTGCGATGGGAGCGGTAGCACCTTCCAAGTTTGCCTCTTATGTATGTTAACACACATCATTCACTTTCGGTTTAAAAAGACCGCTGCCTGTCTTAAGACTACCGCTAGCTGCCTCCATCCCTTCTCTTAGTCTTTTGTGCTGCCATCTGAAGCTTATCACTTTTCATCACTTAACTACCTTTACCGCCTCTACCTGTCTTTGCAGACACTATTAAAGGATGGCCATATCAAAACAGTCTGATCAGCAATCAGTGGACGAGCTAATTAAGACGGGTGTAGCTGATCATATTGCACTGCAGGCACAGAATCATCCAAAAGCCATTAGTGACGCCCTAAATGACGAGAACGCTCTTGAAACTGATGGTCAAATGAAGCATTCCAGTACATTTATATTGGCAGATAGCGAAGATGAGCCCAAGCTCGATCAAGATCAGCTCACTGCACGCCCAGAGCTGGGGTCTAATCTGGAGACTCCAGACAATGCGACTGCCCCACGCATCGAAATCACTGAGGCTGATAGTGAGATACTCGACGAAACAGCGAATGGAGCCGGGGCAGCAGAGCCAAAAAAGAAGAAGAAGAAGAGGAAACCCAAGAGTCAGCGAGGCTTGGTGAGTCAACCGATATGATTGTTCCTAACTCATGGATTGAGACTCCGGCTAGAACGCCGCGACAGGGTTTGAGGCAGGGTTCTGTGATGCTCCCCTGACACCAGGACAATCTGAAGAGAATAAGAAGTTATACGACCAGTATGTCTAGATCGATCAGACTTTGCATAGCTTTCGTGCTGACAAGTACGTAGACAATATCCTTTTGCAGAGTATGATTATTTCCATTTTAGCCATATCGAGCAGATGCTAAACCGAAGCCAGACGAATTGAGACTGCCATTCAACGCTTCACATAGAAGCGCAGACTCGATCCCAATCGAAAGAACTTGTTTGACAAATACCTTTCCTTTGGTGGTATCGATACCGGGCCAAAGCCCTTCTCAGGCGGGCTTGATAGGAGCACCATTGAAAGTAGTAACGCTGCTGAGATCGCCGCCTTAACGGCCACCCACTATGTTCCCTTTGATATGTCAGATCCTAGAAATGAAAAATATGAGGTTGACTTTGAAGGCTGCTTGAAAGGTTTTCTGTGAGTGATTTGATCGTCGGTTGAAAACCGAAACTGACCACAGCAGATCCACGCGATACACGTCCGCGTTTGACATCACTAGTGAAGCTCAGATAGTGTATTACCTCGATATCATTCGGAGCTTCTTCAGGTATCTCCTCTACCACGATGTTTGTCCTGAACACCGCGATCAAATTGAAATCTCACGTCGATTGTGTGACCAAGGACAGTACGAGCTGTGGCAAATCGCTCAATTGAAACCAATTCTTCCTGGATCTTTCAATGAAGCGTGCTCTTCAATTTTTGGCGGCATGATCAAAGACTGGCACCTTCCCACTACCGATGCTTGGATGAACGAAACGGATAAGCGAATGATTTCAGTCGGAATGACGGCTTCTCATTGCCGGAAGATACTTAGAACTGGTTTGCTCTCTTACGGCAGTAAAGCGCAGCTCCAGTGCTACGACGACGCCTTGATAGGGAAGGTCGTTGCATTCAGCCGTCAAGAGAAAATTGGTTTAGAAGTTACCAAAATCACTTTGGGAAGGTCCTCATCTGATGTCAGAAAGCTTTACGCAGCCAATAATCAGAGAGGTCTGCCAATCTTAGGCCAATTGTACGCAAGACCATGGAAAATATCTGACGACTTGGCGGAAGACCTTACCGAAGACGAGGCACACTCAGTAGAAAATCTTAGCTCGACTGACAGGTACGAATTCTGGATCGAAGACAAGATTCTCGAAAAAGCCTTCGTAGGTCTGAAGTTCCAGGTTGCTTTGAAACAGCTTACAACGGGGATTTACTATTTCGATGAAGTCTACGAATTGCTGCCCTCCTTCTTCGCTCTTTTACCCAACGAGCAGATGATAGGATGGAGGGAAATCGAGGCGGAGTGGCTAGAACCTCGGCCAGACTCCGACGTTAACGAGCAGGATGCTGAAGATGATGCCTAGGTAGCTGCGAAGGACAGTACGGACTGAAAAACATGGGGTGATGAGTTTCGAATTGAAGAAGATGGAAAGCTGAAGGTAAACCCTTGATATCTACAGATTATGGTACCATCAGCAGTTTTCCCATAGTCTTTCTGCTCTCAAGATCCTGCACAGGGCATTAGTAAAGAGCGTGGTAGATTTCTAATGCAACTCACACGGTGTGCTTGAGCAACTTCGGCCAGAGGATATTTTTGGTGAATCCGGACGGTAAATTTTTCTTTCGTCATCAATCTCCAGAGCTCATCAAGATATTGCTCAAATTCTTCTCTAGTATAGATGTAATTGAAAAGCGTTGGCCTCGTCACCTTCACGTTTTTGGCAGCAAGCCTCCTAGAATCACACCTCAGTTCCTCTGTTCACATCATTCGACGGGAAATATTCACGATATACTGAAAGGCTCTACGGCACCTGATGAGTTTCCGTAGCTCACCAGAGTCCCTTTCCGAGCCACACATTCCAAACTTCGATCAAATGTGATTTTCCCGATACTATCGAATACAGCAACGACACCTCGCCCTCCAGTCTTTTCTTGCACAACCTGCTTGACGCCTTCATCACCAACCTCTTGCTCCACTACCACTTTCTCTGCACCAAGCTTTCGGGCATCATTGACCTTCGCCTGACTGCCCACCGTGGCGATGGTATGCGCTCCCCTAGCACGAAGCAACTGGCAGAGCCATCCGCCTACCCCTCCTGAGGCTGCAGTCACCAGCACCCAATCTCCGGCGTTGACTTTATGAGCCTCGTCAATCAAGCTCAAGGCCGTCAAGCCTTGGAGTACAGCAGCACATGCGTCTTCTTCCGAAATCTCCTTCGGAATTTTTGCCGTTCTCTCCGCAGGCGCAACAGTATATTCTGCGTACCCTCCAGTATGCATCCACACCACTGGATCATTCTCCACAAACCCAGTGACACCAGGCCCTAAAGACGCTATCTTTCCGGCGCCGTCCTTCCCAAGGATTTCAGGTTTGGGGGCTTTGTAGAGCCCTGTGCGGAAGTAGGTGTCTATGTAATTTATGCCAATGACGGAATTCTTGACAAGCACCTCACATTCTTTTGGGGAAGGGACTGGAAGATCAGTGCGGTACTCAAGCACTTCCGGGCCGCCTTCCTTGCAGACTAGAACGCCTTTCATTGTGTTGGGGAGGGATGACATGTTGCGAGTCAGGTAGGATCTCGCAGGTGAGACTCGAGAGAGGAGAGACAGCCGGCTTGTCGTGGGAGGGCCGATACGACTGGATCTACAGCTACGAGAGGCGAACATGTATTAGAAATCATTTGCAAAGAGATCTCCCAGACTCCCAGTAAGAAAATGCGAGAGATCGATGACGAAAAGCGGGTAGCAACGGGCGTCACGGCATGCGCTGAATTGAGTTCAGCTAAAACTACCTTAGCTCCTCATTAGTTCTAGCGCGACCACTCGGCAAGTGTCAGGTAATTGAGCCGAAATCAAACAGTTCATGCAGGGGGAGTGATAGCTCTCCCAAGAAGCTCGTAAACTCAACATCCACCTACCTAGCTTGTCAGCCTATTCCGTTGCAACAAATCATAGACTCAGAAGCGTCAAGATGCCTGTGGGCTCCGTGCTTGTTACTGGGTAAGTCTATAGGCCGTGACTGGGTTGCGTATGGCTAACCTCGCGTAGGGGGACAGGCTACATTGGGTCTTTCACGGCTTTGGCATTGCTCGAAGCCGACTACAAAGTCATCATTGCGGACAATCTCTACAATTCCTCGGAGGAAACACTCAATCGCATCGAGCTACTCTGTGGAAAAAGACCAATCTTCCACAACGTGGATGTTAGGAAACAAGAGGACTTTGACGATGTCTTTAAGGCACATCCAGATATTGACAGCGTAATACACTTCGCTGCTTTGAAGGTAAGCCAATGCGCAGAACAGGTGAATTCATTATGGCAACCAAGGACTGACCTTTGATTAAAAGGCAGTGGGCGAGTCAACGGAAATTCCTCTCGAATATTACCGCACGAATGTCTATGGCTCCATGAACCTGATCGCTTCGATGACGGAGCACAACGTGACAAATATTGTCTTCTCATCCTCCGCTACTGTTTACGGAGACGCTACGCGCTTTCCAGATATGATCCCTATCCCTGAACACTGCCCGATCGGTCCTACAAACCCGTACGGCGCTACGAAAGCAACCGTCGAATCCCTGATAACTTACCACGTCGAGGCTCAGCGTAACAAGCTCAAAAAAGAAGGAAAGCCGTATGAGCATTGGAACGGAGCCATCCTCCGTTATTTCAACCCAGCTGGTTCCCACCCTTCAGGTATAATGGGGGAAGATCCACAGGGAGTCCCATACAATCTTCTCCCTTTGCTCGCCCAGGTCGCCGTTGGTAAACGGGACAAGTTGCTCGTCTTTGGTGACGGTACCCAAGCCACTTCATTTTCTGCCCCTTATGGCCCCTATGCAGAACGCTTGCTCACAAGACTTTGCGCAGACTATAACTCGGATGATGGCACTGCCATTCGTGACTACATTCACATCCTCGATCTTGCAAGAGGACATCTCGTGGCTCTGAATCATCTCCGCGATCAGCATCCTGGGGTTGGCGCGTGGAATCTGGGTACCGGAAAGGGTAGCACTGTTCTCCAGATGATCAAGGCGTTCAGTGCTGCTGTTGGAAAAGAGCTGAAGTACGAAGTCGCTGGAAGGAGACCTGGAGATGTGCTGGATCTCACTTCAAACCCAACGAAAGCGAACGTAGAGCTGGGCTGGAAGACCGAGAGGACTTTGGAGCAGGCTTGTGAAGATTTGTGGAGATGGACCAAGAACAACCCTCAAGGATACAGACAACAGCCGCCTAAGGAGCTGCTAGATAAGCTGGCTGAGGACAAGAAGAAAGGGGCTCCAATGGCCTGAAATAATGTTAGCAGGGAGGCAAGCGACAGGCGTTTGACAACCAACCCTCAAAAGAAGGCATAGAGAACAAAAGTAGGATCTTTGCACAGAGCAAAAGACTCATGAATAGACACCTTAGAATTTTCATTCATCAATTAGGCAGTTTCAATTTCTCACTCTTCTGATATGGTTGATCAAACAAATACAAGCCGATTGTCTCTAATAATTCAAGAGGCAGTTGTTTCCCAAGAGCAACCTTCGCAGCGGTGCTGACGAACGTCATTCGGGCCTCGAACAGTCTCTCTTCCCAGGATTATAGCACAGCTTCTTCATCCCGGAGACTCTGCAAGCGGCCGCCATAGTATCTGTGATTTTTCCGAGCATCGTACGATTCGAGAAAGGTCTTGCTTATGTCAATGACTTGGTAGAGGTTGGCCACGGCCGTAGATGCGGTGCGGATAAATAAGAGATTCTGCTCAAGCTCGCGGCTTTGTCCATTCATAGTATGGTATCTTGCACTTCCCTTTGCACAAGGCCCCCTGCTGGTAGATCGCAGATGGAGTTGAGGTTCAAATGTCGCAAGCCCAGCCGGATCTGCAATTCCCTTGGCGAAACCCAAAATTGCGTCTGAGGGTCGACGCGGTCCGACATTGACGCGAAAACATCAACAAAGGCAAATCTCTAGATGACGGCAGACCGCATGCGGAGTGTTACCCTGTGGAAGTATCCAATGCGACAACGCTCCTTCTGACGATCAAACCATCTCAATGCCTCCACACAAAGGGCCATGGTTCTTCGCCTATGAAGAAAGATATCTCCACCCCCCTCCAGCTTTACAACAAAGGTCACAATTGCCTGCTTGTGCGCAGAGTCATTTGGTGGGCAAACCGGTCGTGACGCATATCGCTGTGCGAGGAACTTGTAGGCACTTGGTGCCGCGGCATCGGAGAAGTGTTGGGGGTTCTACTATTATCACCACTAGCATCACCATCACTCCACGGTGACGACGAGTATCTGTACTAGCAGGACAATAGGAGACCAGCCACCTTTTTTTGCCCTCCAGCCCTGTCTGGACATAAAGTTCCCAGTCAGTCTCACGATCTCTTTTCCTTCCAGATCACAACGCTTTATATTCTTAGCTTCTGGAAAGCAACTCCTTGTCGTACTTCTCAATTACGTGCTGCTGGCAAGCTCGCTGGCCTTTCTATCTCACATCTCAGACGTTACAATTGTACTTGCGAGAGTTGTCCTTTTACATAATATCTGCAAGGCTCATTCACATATCGTTCTAGGCTGCTGGCAAGCCTTCTCATACATATCAAAGCCCGACAACCCAAGACCAAGAGGCTTTCAGATTCAACTACACCATCACTTGACAAATTGCCGAGCACTAAACAATCCTGACTGTTCACACCACTACTTAGCAGCTCTCAACAAATACTCTGTATAGCTTATAGGCCCTTACCTGGACATCAACATACTAGAAATCGCTTTCGCAAACTCAATAGTCTCTATCACAATGTCGTTTCTTAACGAGAACGTTCTAGGACCGAGCCGTCGTCGAACCTCGCGCGCAAGTTCTCGAGCTAGCAGTCGAGCAGGATCGGAGGAGATTGATGGAGAGTTTGGCGCGACTCCCCGTCGTTCTGGTCGTCTTGCGGCTCAGGGCACCAAAGTCGGCAACAAGGAGTCGGCTGCCTATGGAGCTAAAGCGAAGCCCCTCTCAAATCCAGAATTATCAGCAAATGCTCAACAGGATGCTACTGCCAGCATTACTGCGGCTGTAGCAGGAGCGACAGCAACTCTACCACCAACTGGAGGAGAAGCGGGACAGTTGCCAGTCATCAACGAGGAGCCGGAATCCAGCTCAGCTGCGGCTAATCGCCCACGTGAGCGTAACATTGACGATGAGAATCCAGGAGGTCAGGGTGGACCGATCTTGGAGACCACGAACCAAGGTCGTCGTCACCACGAAACAATCTGTTCGAAGCTTCGTGGCCTGATTGGATGGGCCCCTGGTCAACAGCGTAATCCAGAAAACGACCCGGTAAATGCATCCGAGGTACCTACGGGCAGCACGGGAATCGTCAACACATCGGTTTCTAAGCCTTTACTTTGGATTCTGGGGATTGCTATGCTTCTATTGATCGCCATGGCCGTGCTTCAGGTTGATCTCTATACAGGTCCTAGACTCAAGCCCAACATCAACTTACTCGCGAAACATTTCGCCAACGTGCCAGTGGGTACTACCATCGTGCATGACCCTCGCCTTAGCACTATGGAGAAGCTGATATATGGTCTTACATCGAAATCAAAGACCCCTGAGATCGCTCCCTCTCAACACCAAATTGATTGGTTTGCTCATGCCAACCGCGCTGCTATTGACCCATATCTTACCTCACCGACTTTCGACCCTGAAAACTGTTCCCTTGGTTTAAGAAACTGGTCTCACTATATCAAAAGCTTCTTTGTGGGCACACGGGGATATTGGGAAAGTATCGCACCCGCCTCCGCTTTGCGTCCATGGTCTGAGCCTGACGATCGTTGGTGTGCACCACCCAGCTATGGTCAACTTCAGCTTGCAATCATCACTAGTCGTATGATAAGTCCCACTGAGCTTATCATTGAACACCTACCTAGAGGTGCGGCGATTTACATTGGGACCGCACCAAGGCAAATTGAACTCTGGATGGAGATAAGCGACCGTGAATCTTACACCAAGCTCTACGACGTGACAAAAGCGACTTATCCAGAGCTGCTCGCACGATCCTCACCACAAAGTCTTCGCGACTTGGACGACGACCAAGCACTTCCCGGGGGCTATATTCGCATTGGAAGATGGACTTACGATATTCGGAATCCACAATACAAACAAACCTTTACGGTCCCATTTGCGCTAAAGGAACTTGAGGTGAAGTCTAACCATTTTGCTTTACGTGTCCTCGACAATTGGGGTGATAATGTGGAGACGTGCATCTACCGCACGCGATTGCATGGTCACGATATGCAAGGTCCTGTGGAGGTATTGCATGACTGAAGGCAAGGCACACCAAACACACAAATCGAGGTCAGAATCGAATGGAGGCAAATCATGGGCCTCTCGAGAAAATTGGAATTAAGCAATATGTAATTACTACCACGTCATAGCAGTCTATAAAATTATATCTCACATGCGATTTTCCGCTAATAGATTTACTAGATCTATTACTTAAGGACCATGAATTGTTGTATTTAAACCAGTTTCTGGAGCGAGGCCTCAAGTTCGAGACAAGGTCTTCAGGTAGACATCAAGACTACTCGGCTCACAATCCACGCAGGTCAAAAAGTTCAAAAGTCGTATAAATTGTTGTATGTCGACTGCCTCTATTCGGTCATTCAGCATCTATTGTGGCCAAGCAATCGTAGCGAAGTGAGCAATCACTTCTTCATAGACGGGGCTACGACGTTTTTTTGCAACCTCTTCTGAGTTTTTTTAGAATAGACGTCGGATGAATACGAAACCATGGACGCGTTTAAATCAAGCGAAAAATGTTCTCTCTGACGCCGCGCTTCATCGCCACAGGCTGTCCGTTCTCAAGCTCAAGCCCAGCTTCACCTCCTCCGCCAGACATGGCTTCGAGCTTCTGTTTGAGCTCTGCATCGGCCTCTGACTGCGTCTTAGGCTTTTCTGATCGAGATTTCGAGGGCGTCTCTCCCGAGGTTTCAGTAGGCTTCGCTACCTTTTGATTGTTTGACGCAGCTGTGGAGACCTGCGAGGGTTTTGTGCATGCAATTTGGGATACTCCAGTACTAGACTGCATTCTGCGAGCCAGTAACCGTTGGTTGGCAATTCTCAGCATGCTCGTGACAATCCGTCCGTTTTGTTGCGTAGAGAGCGTACAGCCGATATGAAGTCATTGACAAGATATTAATTGCTTAGTCAACGAAGCCTTGGCGGCCTCTCATTCGTTAAGGTAGAATTACTTCCTGTACTACAACAACCTTTCTGTCTCCTGCGTTCACCTTTCGCAGCGTCTCTGCCGCAACGTATAGGCCTACAATCTCTCAAAATCGCCCTCTATGCCTGTGGTCAAAGGAGGCGTCTGGACTAACATCGAAGATGAGATTCTCAAAGCCTCCGTCTCCAAGTACGGTTTGAATCAATGGGCTCGCGTCTCCTCGCTACTTGCACGAAAGACACCTAAGCAATGCAAAGCACGGTGGTCAGAATGGCTAGACCCAGGTATTCGAAAGATAGAGTGGTCAAAGGAGGAGGATGAAAAGCTGCTACATCTTGCAAAGTTGATGCCCACGCAATGGAGAACAATCGCGCCTATTGTTGGGAGAACCGCCACACAATGCCTCGAGAGGTATCAGAAGCTGTTAGATGAAGCAGAAGCAAAGGAGAATGATGAGCTCGGCCTTGGAGGTCCCGCGGGAGGAGAGACTCAGGCGCCGAGTGCAGATGATGTGAGAAGGTTGAGGCCTGGAGAATTAGACCCCGATCCTGAGTCAAAGCCGGCGAAGCCGGACACGATCGATTTGGACGAAGACGAGAAAGAGATGCTCAGTGAGGCACGAGCTCGCCTTGCAAATACACAGGGGAAGAAAGCCAAAAGGAAAGCCAGAGAGCGGCAGTTGGAAGATTCAAGGAGGATGGCGTTACTGCAGAAACGTAGGGAGTTGAAGAATGCAGGCATAAATATCAAGATTACGAATCGAAAACCAGGCCAAATGGACTACAATGCAGATATACCGTTTGAAAAGAGTGCAGCGCCAGGTTTCTACGATACCCAGGAAGAAATCGAGCAAAACGAGAAACAAACGGAAGCATTTGATCCCAGGAAACAGCAGCTAGCGAACAAGCGGAAAATAGATCAGCAACAGGATGATACAGGCTCAAAACGCCAGAAAGGCGAGAAAGATAAGCCGCCGGCAAGCTTCGCAGCAGCAGCTAAGGCTGGTCAAATGCAGAGAATCAGGGAAGCTGAACAGAGTAATAAGAGAAGGACATTGAATTTGCCTGCGCCTCAAGTCGGTGAAGCAGAACTTGAGGATATTGTGAAGATGGGCATGGCTGGAGATCAAGCGAATCGAACTGCCGGAGAAACCGACAACGAAGCTACGAAAGGCTTGGTAAGCAACTACAATGGCATTACTGCAAATACACCCATGCGAACCCCACGGGCACCCCCACAAGAAGACCACATCGCGAATGAGATACGGAACATCAGGGCTTTGACGGAGACACAATCTTCACTACTTGGGGGAGAAAACACCCCTCTACATGAAGGGTCAGCTTCTACTGGCTTTGACGGAGTGGCTCCGAGAAAACATGTGGTACAAACCCCAAACCCAATGACTACACCAATGCGACAAGGAGGAACAAATGGTGTGGCCGCCACTCCCGGAGGAGCTCCTAAGGGACCTGGAGCTACCCCTTTGCGAACACCTAGAGATAACTTCACGTTGAATCAGACCGGATCAATGCAGCTAGCCAGCGCTACTCCCAGAGATTTTAAAAGAGCAGAGGACTTCAAAAGATCACAACTAAAGTCTCAATTCGCCGCTTTGCCAAAGCCGAAAGAGCTCGATTTCGAGCTAGAGTTGCCTGAGGAGAAGGTGGAATCTCATGGCAATTTGGAGTCAACGGAGGAGGATGCGGCAGAAAGGGATCAAAGGAACCAGGCTCTACAAGAAGCAGCGCAGAGAGCAGAGCTCAAAAGAAGAACTCAAGTGATGCAGCGCAACCTACCTCGACCATCTGTTGTCGATGCAGATGTTCTACTTAAGGCAGCTTCGGATTTATCTGATCCTGTCGAAGCGATGATAGCAGAGGAAAAGGCCCGGCTCATTGTGAATGATAGCCTCAAGTTTCCACTCCCTGGCTTTAAAGTGCAAGGCTCATCTGTACCATTGGCGACTATTGACGATGATCTTCTTGCATTTGCGCGCTTGGAGCTTGCCAAAGAAGTGTCATTGATGAAGGAGACCTATCCGAGCTACAATTTTGAAGCATTGTATGCCTCCCTTCATCCGGACGACTCTGGTCTTCCAGGCCTCTTGAGCTACGAGGAAGATGGAATCGACAAGGACAAGGTCATCAACCAGGCCTTCGATAAAGTTCAGTCTCGCATCTTGCGCGATGCCGAGCGTGGAAATGCTCTTGAGTCGAAACTGTCCTTGCATCTAGGAGGATATCAGAAACGGGCCAAGACCCTGAGGCAGAAAGTCGCCGAAGCTGCGGAGGCTTTAGAGGAAGAGAACCGAAAGCTAGAGAGCTTCAGAAATCTGCAGATTGGTGAAGAAGCTGCGCTTATGCGGAGGGTAGAGGCGCTGAGGGAAGAAGTCGCGGTCGTTCAGAAGCGGGAAAGGGAGGGCCAGGAAAGATATAGGCAAGCTAAGGAGGCAATGGATCTTGCGAATGGCCCGAGGTTGGTAAATGGTGTTCATCATGAGGAGTAGTGGAAGGAAGTCCCTAGTTCCACGTAAGTCATATTCAAGCGCTAAGATACCAAGCGGTGACCGACAGAGTATGGTCCTATGTACATCTCGCCACCCCCTATTCCCCAGATTTTGCAATGCCATGCCCGCGACTTGCAAGTACAGAGGTCTCTCAAACACCCAAGATAGCCTTCACTCTTTCATAGGTATAAAAGCTTACAGCAACCATTGGCACGACCTTAGTATAGCCAATTCCTAGCCCCACAAAAAAGCCCCTCCATCCACGTTCCAACCACACCATCCGCGCCGTCTCAGCCATCCCTAAACGATGACCATCCCCCACTGCTCCTCCCACCTGCATTCTCCTCCTAATCACCTCCAGGGGATACGATGCCGTCTGCGATACTAATCCCGCTAGTCCACCAGCCGTAAGCTCAGCCCAATATTTCAAAACCAGTGGCCGATCTGGCTCCATATTACCTGAAAGGGTTGTGGTAGTATAAGGCGCGAGCTCCGGCCACCGCAGAACATCTGTCACCACGTCATGCGTAAGGAATGACATGCCCGCATAAGGCAGCATGCCCACCATCGTAGGCGAGAAGCCCCGATAGAAGTTAATGAGGCCAGATCGCGGCGCAGGCATGTTCGCGACAGAGGAGGTCTGCGGATTCAATGGTGGACGCTCATGATAGATCTGCGCACATATCCTCTTCAGACTCGCACTTCCATCTTTCTTGGTCTCGAATGCCAGTCGCACTCTGATTACTTCGAGAGGATAGGTTGTGAATACACTCGACACCCCCGCCAAGCTCCCAGACAATAATCTCCGCAACGCCGTCTCTTGGTCTGGCGTTCGTATCAATAGGAATCTCACCTGTTCGTAGACAAGGAACTTGATGGCGGCATAAGGAAATATGCGTAGCAGTGTGGCAGAATGCCCGCGAAAAAGTCCGCGTACGCCGTCTTGACGATTTATATCCCGTAGCGCGGTGACTACGCCAGACCAACTGCCTGTGTACTTGGCAAATTGGGGGTTTGAGGACTGGAAGAGAATTTTCACACGATCGAGGGGGCCAACTACTGTTTTCGCCTAGAGAAAGTAGGTATCAGAGAGGGAGCATGTGCGGCGAAAGAAGCGAGTGATTCTTACAGCACACCCAGCCAAACCTCCTGCGACTCCGCTTCGCCATACGTAGTTGAAGTTCTGCTTATCACGGTGGCGTTGGGCACCCGCCCCCTCAAGTGCTACCGAAGTAGCATTTGTAGATGATTGTGTCTTCTGTCTTGCTCCAGCATCCATAGATTGAGACTGTATTGAGGTCGCCGCATGACCGTTGAGGCCTTCGGGCATACCAAACGTGAAGGCCTACCTGATGTTACATGTGGGTAGAGATTTGAAAGCGCGAAGATTGGGCTGTGGTTTTGGGAAAGGCATTCCAACGTTCGTAGATGGTCGTGTGACGTAGGAAGTGGAAACTTTCCATAAAGAAAACCACTGAGCCGATGCTTGCCGTATCCTAGCCTATACGTCTCGAGCCAAATTCTACCAATCCATTGGCCATGGGGACCTCCAAGCCATGCGAAACCCGTGTCATGGCGTACGAGCTTACACCACGGCTGTGTTGTCGTCGTCCCCGTCGCCGATAGTGCGCTTCAATAGGGCAACGTTCTACAGACAGTATCCATCTACCGCTCAGGACGAAGCATCCACGAATCCGCCCATCTTCCCAGCATTGAGCTTTGAGTTACCTTCGAAGACGTCTGAACAGCAGCATTGGGCCATCATAGGCCCTTCCAACACCGGCAAGACCACGCTCTTTGAATTGCTTCGCGGACAGCACATCTGCATCCCTCCAACTGCGCGCTCTTTCCCATTTCTTTCCTCGAATGGCATAGATCAGCATCACAGAAATCCGGCTAGAGCCATACAATATGTTGGCTTCGCCGGAGAGAGAGGCGGAGTGGGAAACCTGGGCACACGAGGCGCCTATTTGAGCGCGCGATATGAAAGCAGGCGAGAAGAGACCGATTTCTCCGTGCTCGACTTCCTGAGAGGCAAAATCGAACTGAATCCAGCGGAAGATCTAGATGGACACAATCCACATCAAGCCTTTGGAAAGGTCGTCAAAGACCTCAACCTGGAGGCGTTGCTTGCGATGCCAATGGGCAACCTCAGCAACGGACAAATTAGGAGGGCACGGATTGCGCGAGCCTTGTTGGGACGACCTTTACTTTTGCTCTTGGATGAGCCGTTTATGGGTCTAGATCCACCAACGGTGACCCACTTGTCACACCTTTTGCAGACGATAGCAGAAGCAAATGCACCTCGTGTGATGTTGTCAATTCGACCTCAAGATCCCCTACCAATCTGGATTACGCACATCCTGCGACTTGGACCAGCGTTGCGAGTCGGACATACAGGTAAACCGCTGACTACGAGTGCCAAAGAATTTAATGGAGCTAACAGAAATGAATCTTTGAATGGGGAAGGCTCTGTATCTCTCTCCGCGGGCGAAAGACTTGACATCAAGCTAGATCCAAGGGAACGTCTCGTAGCTATGAATGGCGTGCAGGTCGCCTACGGTGGTAGAACAATACTAGGCGATTGGCAGCAGCAGCATCCAGAAACTTTGCCTACTAGCACCCCACGCGGTCTCTGGTGGAACGTTCGTCGAGGCGATCGTTGGGGAATATTCGGTCCCAACGGATCCGGCAAGACTACTCTAATCTCCTTGATCTGTTCAGATCACCCTCAAGCCTACTCACAGCCAATTGAGATTTTTGGCAGAAGTCGTTTGCCCTGTCTAGGTGCACCTGGTATCTCCCTGTTTGACGTCCAAGCAAGGATTGGCCAGTCCTCGCCAGAGATCCACGCATTCTTCCCGAAGAGTTTGACCATCCGAAAAACGCTAGAGAATGCTTGGGCTGACACTTTTCTTGGTACAGCAAAGATATCTAGCCTTGAACGTGAAAGGGTGACTGCCTGCTTACGTTGGTTTGAGAAGGAGCTGAACCTTACCCCAATCTCGTTGTCGACCAACTCATTACCTGATGAAAAAGAGCTCCCCCAGTCTTCGAGATCACGCGACGGCGAGCCATACTGGGCTGACCAAACCACGTTTGGACAACTTCCTTTCTCTGCCCAGAGGGTTGCACTATTTCTGCGCGCCGTTGTTAAGAAGCCAGATCTGGTGGTTTTGGACGAGGCTTTTAGTGGGATGGACGAGTCCATCCGAGACAAATGTATGCTATTCTTGACATGGGGGACGACTCGCGAATTCAGACCCACGAATTCTAAGCATTCGAATAGAAATGTGGCCGTCAAGGCGGATGACCAAACGAATGCTCAGTCAATATCTGGGCTCAGTCACAAACAAGCTTTGATATGTGTAAGCCATGTGAAGGAAGAAGTTCCTGAAATTGTAAGTCAATGGTTGAGGCTTCCCGAACCATCATCTGGGGAGCCTCCTCGGTTTGGCCAGGTGGCGAAGTCCTTGAGAAATGACGAAAGGCTTTGGACGACAATATGGGAAGGATGAATCTACTGAGAAGATTGAGGCCTGTCAGATTTGAATGCTACCTTTCACCAAATGTATGCCACGACTTCCTTGTTTCCCATGTACGTACCCGTATTTGGCACTTCGCCATTGCTTACAATGGTGGTGGCCCACCAGGCGAAGCGTACTTTCAATCATACATGCGTGCTATGAGGACTGGCTTCAAGGCTATCTTATCTTAGCGTCAATGGCCACAATCGATTTTCAGATTTATGTTTGGGATCAGTTTCAAGGTTCCACTAAATTCGCACGGAATCGACGGATATGGCACCCCGCCATTTCAGGCCTACCATGCCAGTGAGCACGACGCCCCATCCGAAATCTCTGAAGAGGAAAAGGGCAGAAGATCTAGGAGCACTGGACAAGCGAGTGAACGAGATCGACTTGAAAGAGGATCTGGATGCTTTCGCACAACTTCCCCTATCACAGCCAACAGCTGCAGGCTTGGATAGTTCGCATTTTAAGATACTTACCGAGATTCAAAGACAAGCTATTCCTCGTGGGCTGCAAGGCTTCGACATTCTTGGGGCTGCAAAGACTGGCAGTGGAAAGACTCTTGCGTTCCTTGTCCCAGTACTAGAGATTCTCTACAGAAAAGCATGGACCGAACATGATGGCTTGGGAGCCCTCATATTATCACCAACACGGGAATTGGCAATCCAGATTTTTGAAGTCTTGCGAAAGATTGGTCGATACCACACGTTTTCGGCCGGCCTTGTAATTGGCGGAAAGAGTCTTCAAGAGGAGCGCGAGCGACTTGGAAGAATGAACATTCTAGTATGCACGCCTGGAAGAATATTGCAGCATATGGATCAGACTTCTACGTTTGAGATTGATAACCTCCAAACGTTGGTGCTTGACGAAGCGGACAGGATAATGGACATGGGCTTCCAGAGCACGGTTGATGCAATTGTTGAGCACCTACCGAAAAAAAGACAGACGCTTCTGTATTCTGCTACGCAGACGAAGAAGGTATCTGACCTTGCTAGACTAAGTCTAAAAGACCCAGAGTATATATCTGTTCATGAGACAGCTGGTAGTGCTACGCCTTCTACGCTTCAGCAGAATTACATCGTTACACCTCTTCCAGAAAAGTTAGACACATTATGGAGCTTTCTGAGATCAAATCTTAAGTCCAAAATTCTAGTGTTCTTCTCTTCAGGCAAACAAGTCCGATTCGTGTATGAATCTTTCCGACATATGCAGCCCGGTATCTCTTTGATGCATTTGCATGGCCGTCAAAAGCAAGGTGCCAGGCTTGACATTACTTCTAAATTTGCAACCTCCAAATACTCTTGTCTTTTTGCGACTGACGTTATCGCGCGAGGCCTGGATTTCCCAGCCGTTGACTGGGTGATACAGCTTGATTGTCCAGAAGACGCTGATACATATATCCATCGAGTAGGCAGGACTGCTCGCTACGAACGGGACGGGAAAGCTGTGCTATTTCTTGAGCCCACCGAGGAAGAAGGGATGATCAAGCGGCTGGAACAAAAGAAAGTAACATTAGAAAAGATCCATGTCAGGCAGAAGAAGCAGCAGAGTATTCAAAGCCAGCTTCAAAACATGTGTTTCAAAGATCCTGAATTGAAGTACTTAGGTCAGAAAGCTTTCATTTCCTACGTTCGCTCTGTGCATATTCAGAAAGACAAGGACGTCTTCAAATTGAACGATTTACCACTTGAAAAGTTCTCGGACAGTCTAGGCTTACCAGGCGCACCAAGAATCAAATTTGGGAAGGGCGACACCATGAAAGCGCTGAAAAACGCTCCGAGAGGCGTCGCTCCATCATCTGCTTCCGAGGCTGATGAGCCGGACAGTCAGCCTAAGGAAACTAACAACGCCAGAGAGAAAGGCACACGAACAAAGTACGATCGAATGTTCGAGCGCAAAAATCAAGACATTCTTACAGACCACTACAGCAAACTCATCTCTCACAAAGCACCCCAGCAATCGGCATCAAGTGCCAACGACTCAAGCGACGAAGAAGAACTCGGGTTTATGAAAGTGAAGCGCCGCTTAAGCAACACAGCCGTCTCCGCCTCAACAAGCGACGACCACACCAGAATAACGGCACCAACACGTAGAGATGCGCCTGCTCACACTACTAGCGGGATAGGCAAGA
Organism: Bacidia gigantensis; assembly: GCF_019456465.1. NCBI lineage: Eukaryota > Fungi > Ascomycota > Lecanoromycetes > Lecanorales > Ramalinaceae > Bacidia > Bacidia gigantensis. The sequence continues at coordinate 1,054,443 of NW_025408606.1, forward strand.
ACAACATCTCAGCACGCGCCACCAACGGCTTACTCACGGACCAGGCTCTAGTAATCGACTCCAAGCGGCGCGAGAAGCTGTTGAAGTCGAAAAAGAAACTCCTCAAGTACCAGGAGAAAGGGAAGAAGTTGGTGTATGATAGCGACGGCAATGCGCATGAGATCTATGAGCTTGAAGATGAAGAGAAGTTTAGAGCGCAGGGTTTGGCGGATGCGCAAAAGGCTGGTTTCGTGAGTAGGGAGAAGGAGAGGCTGAAGGCTGCGGATTTGGTAGATAAGGAATCTGTCAAAGCCAAGAGGAGAGAGAGACGTGAGAAGAAGAGGGCAAAGATGAGAGAGGGTGGTGATGGAGGTGAGGAGGAAGAAGGATACGGAGGAGGTGTACAACTTGTGCCCTTCGAGGAAGGTGATGGGGACTTTGGTGGCCTGAGCGACGTTGAAGAAACTGATGAGATTTGTCAGGCGAAGAAGAAAAGGGAGAGGCAGCGGAAAGCCAATTTTGAGGATGGAGAGGATGGGCTTGAAGGGTCGGAAAGACTTGAAGATCTTGAGGCTGTAGTATCTGGTTTACTCAATGAATGAAAACCTGCCCCATCTCAATATCGGTACTCCTCGTACGAGGCTGATCGCTCATTTTCAATCTCGCCTTGGTGTTGTGACGTTCTGGGATCAAATAAGTGGTTGAGTTTGTCACATAGAGGAAAGGGAAATTACTTTCATGCTCGATCAATTGATGGACAAAGACTCTCAATTGCCCATTGCTATTCACAGATCCATAAACATGCTAGCATTTCGTCGGAGTGCAATACTGGAGCAAATGCACTGACGCCAGAATTGCCGAATTTACTTGAACATGTACCGGTAGCCTGCCTGTCGGCACAAATTCCTAGTAATGGTTTCAAAAGGCGGTGAGTCCTGCATGTGCATAGGCGATAGATGGGGCTGTGTGAGACGCTCTAGCTATATTTCTGAGTGTCAGTGCCATGAATTCCCTGTCGACTACATCCTGACTATTCCCAAAGCTGGTGAGAGGAATTGCGATTGTAGAGGCAGATGCACAATATAGTGAGGCTGTGTGGAACAACAATGTCTCATCTAAATCTGGCAAGCACTGCAATATTATATACTAGACACCATACAATAAAACATGTCCGCGTTCAAGATGACCGTTCTACACCTTTCCATTATTTCAGCCGAAGCATATCTGCGAGCTCAATTCCTCCTTCATGCATGAAACTTTTAGTACGCCAAACACCTCTAAAACACCCACCAAGTATTTTGGGCAGAGCCCCTTTGAAGCCTTCGAAGGCACATCGAGCGCTTCCGACCTTGACGTCTGACCCCCAGAATAGGGGATAAGCAGGGAAAGGAGGGACCTCAGTGCAACACGTCCCCAATCTCCAGCCTTCTCCTCTTCTTTCTCTTACTATTGTGGGGACTGCTCCTTGCTGGGCTTGGCGTGGTCGTACCATGTCGGCGTCTTTGGTCTCGTGGTGTCTGTGGCTCTGACGTCGGGGTTGGGGCTGTTCGGATGGGCGGGAGCTGCAGATGCTTCAGATTATCGCGTGGCATAGGATGATGGGAACTAGTCGGCGAGCTTCGGGGGATCTCGGAGCCTGAGGCCGACGCAGAGCTTGAAGAATTAGTCCGAGGCGTTGAGTAAGGAACCTGCACAGATCGAGGAGGGGACGCCGCTTGGTAGTTCGCAGTGCTCTGAGTCGGGTGCATTGGCATCAAGGCATCCTCGAAACCAGAGCCTGCTGGAGAGCTAAGGTATGGGATACTGATGTCCGTCGAGCTGTTACGCTGATGACGATCTTGTGACGGGTTGCTCTGGTACAGGGAGTTTGGCGGAGACGGCATTCCGCCTAGAGAGGTCGCTGAGAGCAGCATTGGCTGTTGCAGGAGTTGTGGAGATTGCAGAGGGTTCGCGCTTTGGATTAAAGTCAGGATGACAAAGAACCCGCCGTCTCTAGCAAGAGATATCGAGATCGGGTAGCCGCGCGACTGCTCTCTGGGCAAGCGGAATGTCCAATATTCAGATCTGGTCTCGAAGCCTGCTGTCGCGCGCATGATATCCAGCTGATCTATCGAAGGCATTGTGTCGATGGTGTTAAGGTCTCCATGCTTCCGAGCCGCATGGACTGAATTATGGTACTCGGCTCGCATTGCAGCCTGCAGCCTACGGATCTTTTCCCTTTCTGCAGGAATAACAAGATTGACGAGAGTCTGACCTCTCGCAGTGATTTGCAGCGAAAGTGCATCAGTGAACGCACGATTGTGCTGTGCAACAACAAAATCAGGGCTCAGGAGAACGGTCGGGATTTGGCTAGATTGGTACGATGTCGCAGGTATCGAAGAACCATAGCTAAGAAGATCTCGGGGATACTGAGTCTGGTTGAAGGCAGGGTCGGAAGTCCTCGGCCGCTGATCGACGTATGCAGTTTCGGGCTGGGAGCGGAGTTCTCGGTACGTCTTGGATCTGTGACGACCAGGCTGAGCGGCAGCCAAAACACCCGCCTGCGTTTGATACACATCTCCGTAAGATGAGCCGGTCCCTAGGGTCATTTCTCGAAAGCTGTCGTCTTCTCGAAGTCTTGGACGCCCTCGTTTCCTGTTCAGAGGTTCGAAAGTCAGCTTCATCAGGTTCTAGAGACAAGTGAGGAGAGTCATAGAGGCGTCAGTCGACGCAAAAGCAGTCCAGAAAAGGGTAGAACCGATAAGGATTCTCAACGATTCAACACGGCTTGAAAAGCTCACCTATGAACAGTGTCGACACAGCTTGCCTATAGAACAGTGAGCTCCTGCACCAACGGATGAATGTACAGCCTTAAGACCTACCTCCTTCCCGTTGTGCACACATCTTGTGCAGGGACGTTTAGTTTCGCATGCCAGATGCTTCTTCTTACAATTGACACAGGCGGAAGGCACATGCGCTTTTGCCCTGCGAGCAATACCAGGAGGCCCAGGAACAAGCTGTGCTTCGGATGCGTCATGCGTAGTAGATGGGACATCGCCTCCCCAGTCAGAGGAACTTTTCGTCCTTGCACTACCAGGAGGGTTGGAAGCGACAGAGGTGTCAGTACTGCTTGGGGTACTCAATTCACTCCTTCCGTCTTTCGCAATGGCCTTGTTAGCATAAACAGCTGCCGCCGGTGGGGCTCGCTTGATTGATGATGCATGGTGAGAAGTTTTCGGCGCATGATGGTTGTTGTAATGACTCGAGATACGGTCATCAAACTTCGGCTGGCTGTAGGAGGCTGACATAGGAGGTGTCATGTAGTTGCTTTGGTAAGTCTCATTCAGCGGTGGAAGGTGCATCGACAGGCCGTTGCAGTTCAACGAACATCTCGGAGAGGTAACAAGCATTTGGTGATCGGATCTTACTGGGACTTGATGGCGATTCATAGGGTCTTGAACGGGGTGAATAATAAACCTTTTGGGTAAACAAGTGGCCAGCTATCCAACCAATACGAGTCTAAAGCCTGCAGCTTTAGTTGAGACACGAAAAGGTGATTCTTCAAATAGAACGATGGCGGTCTTCAGTAGTAGAATTGGTGGTCCAACGTTCAGTGAGGCTAGTGACCACGCAAATCGCCAATATCAAAAGGTTAGTGTTGTCTCTGAGGCTTAAGAAGATACAACAAACATGAGTGAGGAGGTGCAGAAGCTCGAGGTACTCATGGGCAGCTCGTCGCTTTTACGTGATCTCCAAGGAGGGGTTTTATCGTAATGGGAAAATTGTCAAGGGCTGTTGAGGCTGAACGCCATCTAAATTGATCGGCGTCAAAGCTGCACCTGATGAGACCGGAGGGTTGTGCTCGAATCGATTGGCAAAGGCTACAGAAACACAACAGCGTAGGGTGCCGATTCAGAGGACTTTTCGGATCCATGCGCGCGGAGGTCTAGAAATAAACCCAAGTCTGTCTTTCTTCTAACGCGAACGCAACAGTGTAATGTCCAACCCTCAAACGCGTGACGACGAAAATAATAGCGGGCCAAGATTACGTCGTGAGAGGTCCCTCAGGCCGTTTGAAGTCTAAGGTCGGGATGTTTCACTGGGGTCTCCAGTTTGTATTATCCGCAACTCCGGGAAATTTCCTCTGATGACTGCGGCAATTAAGCCCCAAGTGAGCGCTTTTTTGGAAAGCGCAAACCTTCAGACCCTTCGAGGCGAATTACCATCGTGTGAAACTCTGACCGTCCTCAGTACAACAATCGCGGCGCCAGAGGCAAGCCAGGAGAGCAGGAGGGGACTTTAATTAGACGTCACAGGTCTCATCGCCCTTCAAGGCTCCCGACCATGTGCTCCCCGTCCGGTGCGTGCGTACTGCGTAAGTATTGCCCGATTCGGCGGCGGCCATGCCGTTGTCAAAGTAGCATCTAATCTTATCGTAGATGCTAGTGCAGCCACAGGGCCCCATGGAAATGAATCTCCGAATTGGTCCCTATCAAGCTCAGAGTTGCACAATCTGCATTCCAGTGCGCCGAGTCATGCTCTGCCTGTCTCACTCGAATTGCTCTCCTGCCCTGGCAATAACCGCACACGAGATCAGCCAGGTTGAGGCTCCCTCCTATCCAGGATGATCGCCAATACCGTAACTAATGACCAAAAACAGAGAGGGTTGGGTGTGCAATCGGATGTGGTCACACCCTACTGTCTCTATTCATAGGCTTCAATCGGCGCCACATCCATGCTGAAGATACCTCTGCGGAGTATCTGAGGGTTTAATGCCATCGAGCCCGGAGGACAGCGGAATTGCTTGGACAGTTGGCTTGTTTGATCCACCGCGTGCAGAAGCGCGCTACATAATTAATCCTGAAACTGTTGTTGCGCCGGCCTGAGCGTGGTGCGGATGCAGGCTCACGCGACGAACTGCCAATCCGATGCAAAGCATGAGGCTGCCCATGGTCGAAGCTTCTGCGCTAAATCCCGAGCCTCAAATGGGCGGGCAAATGTCAGCCTCTCACCAGCTTTCTGCATCTCCGGTCAGCGTCAAGCCCATCGGATGTGTGTCGGGCTGCCGCATGCGGATCTCGCTGGCCAAAGAAACATCATGCGACTGCAATCCTGAAGGTGGCCTCCTACCAAAGTGGATAGCTCCCCACTTCTGCGCCACAATCTGTGGCATTCCGTTGTAGGTACTCCTGCAAGATTGAGGTACCTTAAGCCATGCACAGCGGTTCAGGCCGAAGGATCGACCTTAGTTCTGATATCAGAACACTCGAGGTCCAAAAAGGGGGCAGAAAGCACGTGCCAGTGCACCTCTCAAGGATTTCTCTGCACGGACGTCGTCGCAACAATCCTATCGAGATGCTATACCATCATTTTGGTCCACTTTTCCATTGAGAGCTTGTTCATGAAACATTTATGCGATCGCTGGAGAATATTTCCTTGATTGCTGCCACGACGTGATTGCTACCTTTCGGTTGGAGCTGTTCCTACTTGAATGAAACTCAGCAGAACGTAACCTCGTCAATGAAAACCCCTGCTATTGAATCCTCTTGACTATTGAGTCGTGAAAGACCTAGAGAGTTGATAAGTACGACACTCTTGCGCAAACCGTCATCGCCTAGAAATGCGCCGACAACGTCTGCAGTCAACTTAGGCTCCTTGGCTCGATACATCCGGCGCAAAAAGAAGTACGAGGACGTGCGGCGACGGACGGTCGCAGCAACGACCATGATGCCATCATCTTGAAGGCGCCCGAAGAGCATAAGAGCAGAGTGCACTAGAATATCTGGAGGCTCAAAAGGGACGACTGCGATCCCTCTCGGGGCATATGAGCCAATGACAAGCTGTGTACAGCTGGCGCCTAACTGCAAAGACCGCGCTCGTCTGTAAAGCCAAATTGGGAATTGAACGCGTCTTAGATATGAATGGAAAAAGCCCTCCGTTGTGTAGGTCAGAATCTGTTTGACGCCCGAGCCTTTTCCCCATGGTCTCAGTCAAGGTTCCGATATTGGCATGCGGTAGACTTTTGTTTCGAGCAATCGAGCATGCACCGCTTAATGTTATTTTGAAGAGCTTCGCGTCCCTGGTCTAGAAGCACCGTTTATCGAAGATCTGATCGAGATCCTCGGACCTAAAAGCGAGGTGTCTCATTGACGGGCCCAAGCATTGCATCTTGTGCGCTTTCACGAGAGTTTCCTACTTTAGTAGCGACACTAAGGATGCCACTCTCGAAGTCTCTCAATACCGCAGCGAGTTCTCGGACTTGATCCTCAGCGCTCTTCTCGCCGCCATTGTGGGTTCGAGTCAGAGCGAGTTGCTGAATTTGCTGAAGCGCGTTGGATTCTACGCTATTGAGGTAGGTTTCCACTTCCGTCACGTTTCGCTCATAGGCCGTAATACCTTTAGACAATTCTTCGGCCTGAGTTGAGAAATAGTCGACTAGAGTGCGGTTTGCTCTCTCTTCAGATGCATCATCCGAGAAAGATGGTGTGGTGCGCTGCGGCACTGAAACGGTATTCCATAAAGTAGCATGATGAAATTGCTGAGGAAGTTTCAGGTTGTTGATGACCTTGAAGCTTAGCTTTGCGTCTGCGGCGTCGGTATGAACCACAGTCTTGACAGAGGCTATAGACTGCGCGTCATATTCAAGTGCCCTCTGTACAGTATCAAGGCTTTCACTGCAGTAGGCCACATCAGGCGCTAAGGACTGACACATTCGTTCCAAGCTATCGCTGGCACTTTCACAGTCTTGCTGGAGTCTGATCTTGCTCAAGACAAATGCATCAACATACTCTATTGTTTTCTGAAGCTCCTCATGCAGGTCATTGAACCTCGTTGTTGGTCGGAGCTCATTGACGCTGATTCTCACTCCAGGCACTGTTTGATGTGCTTGACTTTGTTGACCTATGCTTGCCGAAAATATGCTGGGGGGTTGCTGGAGGTTCGACGACTGATTTTGCGTGGCGCTCTGCGTTGACCCGAAAATCGAGCCGTTGCTCATTTTACTGCCAAAAAGACCGGATCCGGTCTGGTTTTGAGGTTGACCAAACATAGAACCTGATGGCTGTTGAGTGGTGCTAGATCCAAATATATTGGTTGTCGGTTGTTGATTTTGCTGGGATCCAAATAACCCACCTGTCTGCTGCGTAGACCCAGTAGCTGTTTTCGGAGCGGAGAAGAAATTAGACATCGGCTGCGGCTGAGAAGTACTCAAGCTTCCCAAGAGCGATTTATTCGCCTGTATGTTTCCGCTCGGAGGTGGAGCACTGGACTGGGTGCTTCTTGAAGTTAGTGCCAAAGGTGGGCTTCGCCTCGCGATGACCTACCCTAGAGCATTCGCTGTTGTAGTTGATATGCTAAGACTGGGTCCCGAGCTGGATCGGAACATTATGAATTCTTTCAATACGGCGAGGAATGGGAAATGCAAGAGTGGAGCGCGTTGTTTGGCTCTGGCAAACGGGCGGGAGATTTCCGCCTTCCGCATCCACTAGAACTAGTGCAAAAGTGTTTTGAGGAGGCTTGTAGAACGCCCCAATCATTCTACCGTGGCGATGGAAGACGACGAGGACGATGACATCTACGCTCCAGATGAAGGTGAACCATCGCAAAACCATGCTAGTGGGGGCAAAATAGTACAGCCGGATCAGCTTGAACACACGAGCAATGGAAATGTCCCCCAAGACGAAGAGTCTGGGGAGGAGATTGAGGACGAAAGCGACTCGGTATGGAGAAGCATTCACGTCTTCTCATTTTCGTACTGACAGCAGATAGGACATAGACATCATCACTGAACGGAAAGAGGAGCCAAAGAAGGACATCCTGTAGGGTCCAGTACACAATATTCAAAAGAAGGAGCTGAAAGCTGTAGTCAAGGAACCCATGTCAACGCCTCGAACAGATCAGCCCTTCCACTTTTGACCCCGATCGAACCAGGACTAGTAAGGTCAGGCTCAGCAGCTGTAAGGGTAGGAACACCCGCAAAAGAGACTCACTTGAAAGCCGGCACAGCATATCCTGCTGTGAGAACATCGAGCGTAGATGTTGAGGCGAAACCTATACATGAGCCTAGCGGTAGGCCTATCACAGAAGTCGACATGGATGCAGGTACGTCTTGTATGCTCTTTAGAGATGTAAACAAGACACTTACAATATTCGTTAGATTTACCAGGAGAGGAGAAGGCGTGGCGACGACCAGGCTCAGACATGACAGACTACTTCAATTATGGTTTCGATGAGTTTACGTGGGCCAGTTACTGTTTAAAGCAGCAAGCCGTGCGAAAAGAGGTGTCCGACTCAAAGAAGCAGATGGACAATATGCAGAGCTTATTAAGCAATGGTATCCCAAGTATGCCCGGTATGCAGGGAATCCCGGGAGCGCCTGGCGGTGGAATGCCCCAAATGCCTGGCATGCCGGATATACCGCCCGAAATGCAACAGATGTTTTCACAGATGATGGCTCAAGGGATGGACCCTTCACAGATGGATCCTGGCGCTTTCGCGCAGATGATGTCGGGTGGACAGGGAGGTCAAGGCGGCGATCAAGGCTATGGGAACCAAGGCTATGGACAGCAACATAATTCTCAGATGGGATATGGGTATGGGAGCGTCAACCAGGGCACAGGGCGCGGTCGAGGGCGCAGATGGTAGCAAAACCTAGTCATTTCAATCTTTACTCTGATTGATGTGACGCACTGTGATGTGTCGGACTATATACCATCCTCATACTTACGCTCAACTCGCATGGAGCTACTAGTTCTATATCCGAAAGTGTACTAGTTCTAGGGTTTGTCACAATTCAGAACATCACTTCATTAAGGGATGATTCTCAGGCATCATTCTCACAAAGTCGAACCAGTCTTATCACACTGACCATTCGATTCTTGAGATCTCATGTCGTCTATCGTGGCCATGTTCTTGCCTCAAATGAAGCTCATACATTGGCTCCAGGCCTCCTAATTTCGCGCGGCTTCCGTCAAACAAACCTACCTGGAAGGTGGGATATCCAGCATTCTTTGAGAATGTTCATTTTCTTCGGTGAGAATACACGCACTCCGTTCTGCGGCGGGGTGTAAGAATGCATCGGACACCTCAATCACTTCCTCGCAAAATCCGAGTATAGTTACCACAAGTAGAATACCTAACAAAGTAGGGTGCAACATGAAGTGGCGTCCACACTGCTTAAGCTTCTATAAGCTTATTTGAAACTGAGTTCCCGCAGATGTCTCACCTTGAGAGGTCATAGGATCAGTGAAGTCGGCCTCTGTGATGTGTTTCAATAAGGAGTAAGTGAATTATACCCCCCAGGCACAATCGCCCGAAACGGGTAGTACAACACTGGCAAATCACAGTCCACGCTTTACATTGATCCCTTTGACCGGGTATGCGGTGTGAAGAGGAATTGGTTGTGTTCGAGCTGTCGGTGCCAAGGATGTTTGTTAATTTGAGAACATGTTCCCATTCACGCCACTGTTATTGAATGTTCCTATTGTCAGAAACGAATCACTGCGTAGCGACAGACTATTGTTCTGTGCCCACTCGAGCCAGGTAGGCTTTTAAGAAGCCTGTCATCCCACCAGCCAGTCCAAACACTACACATTAGCTTTCTATGACAATTTCGTGGAAAGCCGAAGTCAAAGGTAAGGTACTCCCCCGTTCATGGCATGTGACTCCTTGCACGTGTATGTTTTATGCGATGACAAATCGAGGCAGAAAGTCCACTGCGACAGGTGGTGATCTCTGACAACGAGGGGTAGGTGGCGCTACTTTCCACGTGAGTCGTAGCTCTTTCTTACGAGAGGCGACACCGTGGAGCGCATCCACATGCCTCTTCCAATATCCTTCCTATCATCGTCTTGAACTCTATATCGAGGTCCATTGGCATCCATGGTCGATCCTCTTGACCGCCTTTTCGTTTGGATCGCCATGTGCCAATGGACTTCTGAGTTCGGTTCTCCTGGTCGCCTTTCTGAAGTGGACAGCGCCTTCTGATTGCCACGAATGATGCTTTGCTTGCAGCTTGCAAAATGCTTCTGACCTCTTGAAATATAGATAGCCACCCGCAACTTCGTCAATCCTTCCCCCTTTGATCGGACTCGTCTCTAGCACCAATTGGCAGCGGAATTTCTTGAGGCTCGTCATGGGCAAATGACATTGCTAAGCCTTCGATTGCTCGGTCTTCGCTCTTAAATTGCGTTCTTGCGACCAGAAGCAAAGAAAAACCTCAGATCAGTCACGTTGTCTTTGACATACGTCGTACAAGCACTCGACTGACAACAAGCTCTTCTTTCTGCGATTGGCAAGAATCCTTCACACCAGCCATTGTCTCACTCATTATTTCTACTCTCTGACACGCAACAATTTGATCTCATCAGCCTGATTCTTTCAGTCTTCTTCTCAAAGATCATGAATCAATTTGTAGCGGAGGCCGCGATGTCCGGTAACTTACCCGACTCTTCACTTGAACATTTACCTTTCAATCTCGACCTCTTGACTGATTTTCAAATACACATAGCAAACACCACTCCAAGCCATACTCCCCATCTATATGTTGTATCGGAGCCTCATACACCAGAAGCACTGCCAAAGGAGACCTACTGCGAGTCACCCGCCTCGAGCAGTTACGAATCGTCCAGTCTACTGAATGGTGGCTTCACCCCATTGAATCAATCTCCGGTCACACCGATCACGCCAGGAAGCTATGGAGAGTTCAGTAATCTCAATTCACCTATGACAGATCGCCATGGGTCATTGCCAGCTCATGGTCCTTTTCATCGGCGACAAACGTCCATGAATAAGGTACATACTTACGAGCCTGAGTCTGATACAGACACAAAGAATGAAGCATCCGAAGACGGTCAGGAGCTGGCATTAGTTGCCGCCCCTCAACATACCGTGCATGCCAATCAAGCCCAGAACTTGTCGAACAGCTATGGCGCGCTCATGCCCAAACGAGCATCAGCACACATGGGGTTTGAGCAACTACCCAATTTGAATCAGACTTTCATGTTCCAAGAGCCTCGCCATAGCCATAACCACCCATTGCTATCAAATCGAGATTTAAGAAACATTAATGGCCTGCCCTTGAGTTGCACAGGGCCGCCGATGCCCCCACCTGGTATTAATACCATGCATCAGGATCGTTGGAGCCTTCCTCACTTCAACAGTGTCAACCCCCAAACTCAGCCCATATCTTACATGCGCTCTACAGCTATGCAGCCTATGCATCATGCTCCCACCAATTTGGTACCGTCACCTTTTGTGACCCCAGATACCTTGTTCCGTGGCACTGATCCTCGGAATCGACCCTCTGACGTCGGTCTCTATCAAAATCGTGCGCCTCCGGATAACACGCATCGTGCGTTGCAGAACGCAATCCAGGTTGCCCCATCTCAGGGACGAAATTTACCGACGCTTCAGCCAGTAACAGAGGCCGAGGACCCTCTTGTGCAAAAGCTCTACAAGGCGATGATGAACATGGGCTATACCGAGGATAACAAAGGCATCTTAAAAACCTGGCGAAAGCTGGGGGAAACAAAGACTGATCACATTCTTCAAGTTTGTCGGGACATGCTTGTATGGAAAACTTCCAGAATTCTGAATTTACTTGGCTGATGAATACGTAGGACTTATCAAAGCGGCGCCAGGAGACTGGCCAGCCGCTCTGTGAGACGAGGCACATGGGAACAGCTTACAGTACCTTGGAGAAGCGTCTCGATGCGCTCTGTGAGACGCTAGAAGTAACTCAGTCATTATCTGCACTCCATGATTTATACTGACTACTATGACAGGCTCAAAAAACTGTGTGTAAGCATCTGCTGGAAGATCCCTACATTAATCGTGTTGTTGAGGACCCATCGAAGGCTACAAAAGTGGGTTGACTCAGACTGTTGACGTTGAATGCCGCTGAATTCTCGTAGTTGGTTAAGAACAATCGACGAGTGAATGCTCAGAAAAAGGAAGCTATTGATGCGGGCCGGGATCATAAAGGAGTACGGGGCCGTGGGAAGGGCAACCGTCTTGAGCATGTGAGGACTGTGACCGGAGGACGCACTGGGTCTCATACCAATCGAGTCGCATTAACTAGGCCTAAACGTAAAGGCCCTCGTCAGCATTACGAAGAAGAGGGCAGCGACTATGAAGATGATCGCAGTGGCACCGTCTCGCCTCCGGCTAAGAAGTGCAGACGCAGCAAGAGATCATCCGCTGCGACAAATGCTAGATTTGTGGGGAACAGTACGAACGCATCCGAAGGCAGCTCATCGCCTCACGAAGAGGAACATGTCTATCAATTAGCAAAGAGCAATCTAGCAATGACGCCAGGTGTTGGCCTCGGGCCAAGGAGCCAGCTGACCCAAGGGCTACCGAATCATCAGCACGTCGATACACCTTACGTAGGGACTGATTGCGAAGCTCTTGGTCCTATGAGGCCGATGGAGCCGCCCACTTACAAGGACACTTTCCCCTACGGTACCCATGAACCCTATGCACCCACTGCTAGGTTTGGGAATGGATCCATCAATGACAGCGGGTAGTCATTTTCAAGTCTTCATCTAGGGATGCCCTACTTTCAACCTGCATCATAGATTTACAGCCTGCAAAGCCTTTCCAGCTTGGATACTTAACTCACGGCTTTTTCTCTTGTTAATGACGTGCATAACACAGATCTCAGAGCTCAAACTTTTCACACCACACAACAAGACCTCGCAAGATTCATGCCATACGTAACACCAATGAATCAAATTCGTTAACGGCATTCGCATTTACAGCATTTCTAGCAAGATCAACTCGTCATGTACACTTAGCAAGCGGGCATTCAGGCAAGGAAAGAGGGACCGCCTCCATGTGAGATGGAAAGACCGAGCTGCGACCTGGCGGTACCAAACATACAACGAGATTAAGAATCCAATTTGATCGTCGGCAGAATGTATTCTGTTGATGTACATTGCAGCCAGCTTGTATCGACCATGATGGGCTGAGGACATATGACATGACAGGAAGAAATGTTGATATTTACATGCGTGACACTCCGTGTAGTCTGCAAATGAATGAATATATAGCAATACAAATCATCATGGGTCTCGAGGGTTTTCAATCAAAATGCAAACTTGCTGCATTTCTGTCTATCTCTTAATCGGTGTAGCCACTCTGTCTAATCTATGTAGGATACAATATCATTATTCGCAAGCCGAAAGCACCAAGCTCATCCCGCAATCCATTGAGCACGGAGTAAAGCCTCAAAGCTCGATGCCATACTTCCTGTAATTGAACCCCTCAAGCGTTGGCATCATCTCTGCCCAACCATCTCCAATCATGCCAACCGTACCCTCCGGCACCCTCGGTTTCGCCTCCTCCATCAGGCCCTCAACCTCATCATCGCCTTCAATCATACTCGCAATACCGGCCAAGACCTCATCCTCACGTCCGGTATATTCCTGCAAGAGCATTGGATGCGGACACCAAACCACCCTCATTCCTGCCCTCCTTCCTGCCTCCACACCCAGCACACTATCCTCAAACACCAAACACTCCTCTGGACTCACCTCGGGCTCTCCCTTCGCTCGAAGGCCCTTATTAATACATTCCAATGCAAGCAAATAGATGTCCGGACACGGCTTTCCTCTCCCCTTACCAATGCGGGGATCGTCCCCGAGAACTCTCTTCTCAGGTTCAAAAGCCTTGAAGAGGGATTCTTGGTGAGAAGTCTTGAGTTTGAAGTTCACAGTATGCGAGGAGCTGGCTAGCGCAAGGTCGACCTTCGAATGGCGGAGAGTTTTGAGGAGCAAGGGAACACCGGGCAAGGGGCGCGTGGTGGGGAAAAAACGGGTCTGAAGGGCGCGCTGTTTCTCAAGAAAGAGGGGGCGAGCAATTGGGAGGCGAGCCCAAGCGTGGAAGATCTCTGCTGCCTAAGGCATGGGGCGTCAATTCAGGCAGGGTGGAGCAAGTGGTACAAGATGGAGCTGACGTACTTCGGGAGCTGGACGACCTTGAAGCAAGGCCTTTATCTTCCAGGGCAGATTGGGGCATCCATATTCCTGGAGAATGACGTTGTTGCATCCTGTGTAGATGTCTTCGGAATCGATCAGGAGACCGTCCATGTCGAACAGACAGGCGCGAATGGGGGAAACCTATGACGGACGTCAGATGCGCGCAAGTTGATAGAACGACGCATACTCTATGGTTTTTGCTATCATCTTGACGGTTGTGATATGATAAGGAGTTTGTTCAAAAGAAAGAAACCCTACGGAGGGACGAGTTGCGTGGTGATAAAAGAGGATGTGTGGTGGAAAGGGAAGGAGTGAAAGAAGAAATAGTGAGGGATGGGCAACAAGAGGGAAAGGAAAGTGAAGTGGAGCAAGGGCGAACAAGCCAATTTTGATAAGGCAGACAAGGAACGTTTAGAATTGATCCGCAAGTGAGAGTGACAGCTCCAGGCCATGTGCCAGCACGTGGCCAGATCTCACGAGGAAGGCGCGAGTGTCGCAAGACCTCAGGGCAATCTGGAGTTGATAGTGGCAAGCAGCGAGATCAAAGGAGGTCTATGCTTTTCAATGCTGCCAATGAATCAGGGCCAGTCTATCGCGACGAGAACTGCCGTCCACAAGTGCCAGGACAGCTCTGTGTAAAGGGCACGTGTAAAGCAAGCAGAAAGTACTCAGTACAACATGATCTATTATGATTGAGTTTGCTGCCGAAAGGCGCCAGGAGATATTCAAGGAGTCCCACGGTCCACGGTTCCTGCTCTTGCGAGGAAAGAGGAAAAAGCAAAAGCAAAAGCAAATAAAATGGTGAAGATTCCCGTTTTATTTCCATTCTGGGACGCGGCTGTCGCTTGAGCCTCATCCAACAGACACCAACCACACCCAACGATCGAATTACGGAACAAGCCTGAGATCTTCCGACCAGCCCGTGCCACTGGAATCGCAGCATTCTTACCACGAAAAGCTCGAGCCCGCCAAGGGCCTGCAAGTCGGTGAGGGTGTGCGTGCGAGTCAGCTTCGATATCAAAACAAGAACCTGGTACATTCTGCACCAGAGCCGCGCTAGAACTAGTTTGAGCGCCTTGAGCACCTCAACTCCCCCGTTCCTGAAGATCACAGTCACTAGTGCTGGGAGCTTTGATCAACTTACCGTTTCTGATCCGACAACGCTAGGATCTCAATCCCACATGCCCTATTATAGCCCATGAAGCCCGATCTCAAGCGGCCATCATGCCAACTGTAAATCCCATCTTGGATCCTACTCAAGATCCAGCAGCTTCCACCACTAGGTCCTCAACTCCCGACTCATCCACCTACCATGACGCACGCTCAGACCGCTCTCCTTCCCCCTCCTCCCCACCATCGCCTCCCTCACTGACTGCTCCCAACTCCCCACCTCACGACGAACCCCCACCCCGCTTCCCTCCCGAAGAAGAAGCCCAGCACCTCGCCTCCTCCACCGCCCTCAAACAGACCGCCAACGCAATCTTCTCATCCGGCGACTACTCCCAGGCAATTTCCCAATACGACCAAGCACTTGCCGCCTGCCCCACCTACCTCGACTACGAGGTCTCCGTCCTGCAATCCAACATAGCAGCCTGCCACCTCAAGCTCTCGGACTGGAAAGCCGCCGTCGCGAGCGCCACCGCCGCGCTCGACGGGCTAGAAAGAGTTTTGCCGACGCCGGGTTTGAAGAGAAAGGGCCAGCAAGGAAAACCTGGCGACGCAGCAACAACGCCAGGAAAAGAAGAGGCACGAGACGAAGACGGCAAGAATGATGCCGTAGTCGAACTTGACGACAACGAAGCCTCCGCCGCGCTTCAATTACAACAACTCCAACTTTCCGACCAGCGCCGCGCGGATATTGTCCGCATCCGGTCGAAATCCCTCCTGCGGCGCGCACGGGGAAAGACTGAGCTCAATACATGGGGAGACTTGCAGGGCGCACTGGATGATTACAAGGTTTTAGGTGGTCAGGTGAATGCATTGCCGCCAGGAGATAGGAGGGTGGTGCAAGCAGCGCTCAGGGAGCTACCGGCGCGTGTGAAGGAGGCGCAGGAGAGGGAGGTGGGGGAGATGATGGGGAAGCTGAAGGAGTTGGGGAATGGGATATTGAAGCCGTTTGGGCTGAGTACGGATATGTTTAAGATGCAGAAGGATGAGAAGACTGGGGGCTATAGCATGAGTGTCAATACTGGAGGAGGATAACGTGGTGTTATCCGAAAGCGCAATAAGATATTTTGAATTGAGACGCATAGCGTGGGTAACAAGCTCAGTGTGAGTGGAAGATTGTATAGATCTACTGAGAGAAAAGGCTAGCCCATGCGGGAGCACATACTGACGATGTGAAATACACAGTTAAGAGTCTCAATTTACAGCGTCGCTCCCGGCATCGTCGACCGAAAACGGTATTATTATAAGTAACATTAGCTGAGACACCAGCGAGGCTCGAGGGCCTAGCTGATTAGCCATTCGTGTGTCGACGGCAGCAAAGATCATCAAGCCCAATCTTCTCCTTCATCCTGATATTTGCTCGTAGCGGAAAGCTTAGCGACAGGAATGGCCATAGCTTCTCTTACCGCAAGTGGTCAGAAGTACGTGTTGCTACCATGATAGGCTTGCTGTCCATATTGGGACGAAAATGGCCGCTCGTTCTCACGACCTTGCGCCGACTGATTCATGCTAGCCAAACGCGAATCTTCAGGCTATCAGTACAGTGAACATTTTGAGACATGGCTCTTGAGGAAATACTTTGCTGGCGGCCCACTTTCAGGCCTGCACTCATCCCGTAGCCGTTCAACGCAGCTCTATTTGGACTGATGCTGTTCAGCGGCTGACGATGCATCGGAGATATCTGCGATGAGACTTGGATGGAAGGTACATTCCTTTGTCCTGGAGCACCGATGTGATTATTTGTCTGCCCGAACGGCCCAAGCTGAGTGCGATGGCGTGAGGGCGTGGGAACATTGCCGACTAGGTTTTCATTAGCTCTCGTCCAAGAAGACATATGAATTTGTCCTTGATTTATGATTACCATGGATACCAGATCGTTGTGGAATTGGCGGTGGCATCATGCCTGGAATCTCATGTTCGCGATTGCTGCTCTCGTCACGACTCTGGGTGGGGTTAGCCTCATGGTGCGGTGAGTAATGCTGCATGGTTGGTTGATGAAGGGGTCGACCATTGTATGGCCGACGACCTGAAGAGTCACTTCCGTAAGTCTCCTCCACAGACTCAAACGCCGCATTCTTTGCGGCATGTTGCGTCGCCGTCGTCATCTGCTTCCGCTTTAGGCGGTCATAGAGCTCTTGTGTTTGCTGGTGTTTGCGAGTCCGCTCTCTGAGATTTGTAATCAGGGTCTGGTTGTCAGTCTTCAGTCTTTCTTCGTCAATAGCCATATCTGCCTCAAAGTCAGCGAAGTGGAAGAGATACGGGTGACGTGCGACTACTCTGGATTTTATTATTAAGCCCATCAATCTCAGCATTGGCATGACTGACTACCTGATCGATTTCATGCTTCATGATGTGGTGTTTATCAGTTAGAGTCTTTGCCAAATACTCCTGGTAGACGCTTTTGGCATTTAATGTACGGTCTATCAATAAGTCTACACTAGACCTACATCTCTTGGGTTGATTGGTAGCTCCAGAACGACAGCCCGCGTCCCGCACATTCCATGATGGTGCTGGGCGGAAGACCGCTGAGTACGCTGGTCTTGTAGTCCTCTGTTGGGTTGAGTGATGTTGCAACAGCATCGTCAGGGTTTGGCAACCCCATTTTGCATGCTGGACAAACCCGATTGCCGTCTTGTGGTGCAGTCAAACCCAGGCTCGCAGAGCATCCATTGCAGAAGATGTGACTAGAATGGGAGTCAGCAAAGGATGTGTTTGAATCTTCAAAGGAATCAATGTACCTGCAAGTGGTCACTACCGCTCGATCGGTCAATTGAGTACGGCATTTGAGCGAATTGCATCGCAAGACGTAGTCCATTACAGTAATTTTCGATTTCTGATCGACCGAATTTCGATGTGGTGTGAGTTCAGCAGCAGAGGGAGTTGGATGAAATCTATGAACGGGGAAAGGAAAACTTTTTTTGGAAACGGAAAGAGCGTTGTGAAGCAAAAGCTGGCAACTGCGAAGGTCTTGAACGGGTGGGTGGTTGGATTGGCGGGACTTTTCTACATGATCACATAGTATGACAACCATACAGTCACATCATCCAAGATGCAGGTCTATTCTCTGCAAAGTGCTTCAAGATAGAACCCAATGCGAAAGCAGTCCGTGGGCCTTACACTGCCGGAGCGACGCTTCAAACTAACGCTTCTGTATTTTCTGCAAGCACATAGATTTTGTTGACTCTGGGATTTCCAAGGTTTGATGCAAGGGAAACAAACCCTCGCCCAGCAAAAACAAGTGATTATAAAGATTCAAATCGTCAGCCCTACGGTCAGGGGGAAGAGTAACGCACTTCTGATCATGCTATAGTAGTTCCAAGTCTGGCCCACAGGAGGGTTGCATCAGTCTGCAGACGCATTTTTGCGTCTTTCTTGCCATTGCACCACAGAGTTTCCTGGCATGGACCTATCAACTCCATCCTCTAGCGATCCATCTAGAGTACCGACCCCGAATAGGTTCACAGCTCAAGCTGCCACTGCTGAGGACGTACTCAAGACTCAGACTGTAGGTCTTGTCCAGCTTTCCGACTTTCGGAAAAGACGCGCGGAAGCACTCGAGCAGAGAGAACGAGAGGCTGCATCGAATCATGGAGGCCGTTTCACTCCTGCAAGTGCGAGCTCAAGAGCTGCAACGCCTCTCAGTGACGGGTAAGTCTGAAGACACCCAGGGTTTTGCATCTGAGACTGATAGCACAAGCGCAGGGTGAACACGCCTGATGGACGACAACCGAAGAAGAGGAAAACTGCTGTAGCGCGGGGCAAATTGAGCTTTGGCGTTGATGACGAAGAGTCTCAACAGCCCAAAGACGTAGCTGTTGATGTCCAGTCAGGGCGATTTTCACTATCCAAAAACAGCTCTTCTCGAAATTCCCCTAACCCGCCGGATACAAGTTCTTCAGCCCACAAGAAAAGGGTCGGCCCCAACGCCACCATTTCTGTTGCCCCAAAAGCTGTGACCAAGTCTGCGCTACTGAAAGAAGCTTCGACCAGGGAACAGCTTCGCAAAGAGTTTCTGCTTATGCAAGAAGCAGTCAAAGCCATAGAGGTTGTGATACCTTTCGTGTTTTACGATGGCACCAATATACCGGGTGGAGCGTGCAAAATCAAAAAGGGTGAACCTGCCTGGCTCTTTCTTGACCGAAGCCGGAAAGTTGGCGCTGAACTTGGTGTTGGTGGTGAAAGGGGGAGTAGTAGGAGAGAGTGGGCAAGAGTGGGCGTCGATGACCTCATGCTGGTGAGAGGAGACGTTATCATACCGCATCACTACGAAATATACTATTTCGTCATCAACAAGACGACGGGTGCTAACGGGCGGCGATTGTTTGATTATGCATCCACAACCGACCTGACATCCATCCAACCCTTAGAATCGGCAGAAAACAAGGATCACAGCCTGCTCAGTCGTCCAAGTAAGACCGCAGCAAAAGCAAACGGTCAAATCGACGAAGCTGATAAGGATCTGGAAGGAGCGAACGATGACCCTAACCTCACGAAGGTGGTGGACAGGAGATGGTATGAGAGAAACAAACACATATTTCCTGCGAGCGTGTGGGAAGAGTACGACCCTGGCAAGAATTATGCCAACTCTGTCAGGAAGGACGCGGAAGGCAATGCCTTTTTCTTTTCATGAAACGTTTCACGAGGGCGAATTGAGCAGAGGAACTCAGCTGGAACCTAGTGTCAATTGAAGCCAACATTACTACTTCCCAAGTTCATCCCAAGAAGTACAACAAGTCTTACCCCAATCACATTGATGTCACGCTCAACCAACGAGTCAGTAACTAATAAAGTTTGACCACAGCATTGCAACAAGACTGATTGAGTCAGGATGGTATTCTGATGTACACACAATCAACGGTACTGACACACGCAATGCCAGAGTCCTGGCCAAGGCGCCAGCCATCATCTTGCATTGAGATATTATCGCCCAGCATGCACGATCTTTATCTCGGTCCGATCGGAGCGGTTAAGAGATAAAGCTGCAAGTCTTCGCACGTCCAAGGTATGCATGTTCACCATGGCGCATCATGCTCGCCTTTTCGCATCAATGAGAACTTCCGACCGCCGAGGACTCTTAAACGGCCCTGGCAGACGTCAAAGTGCAGGATATCTCCACCAAAGGACGGATTCCGAAGAAGCCAAATGACGTAGGTCTCAGGCTCTGTTGATTTTCAGACCTAAATCGCATGAGAGGCGACAGCACATAGATTGACCTGCATGGTCTTCTTGAAGATACCACCTGTTCAGTGCTTGGGGGTGTAGCAGTTCGTCCATTTGTCCTACGATTCAGACAGGGGAAAGCACAGAATGCTACAATGCCTTGACCACGTGAAAGACTCGAGTCAATTGTGCGATGCATGAATGCCATGTACTGCTCCCACCTCTACTAACCGTTGCACGCATGAAACAGAGCGGCCGTAGCCGCCATCCCATCGACCTGCCGCCACCCACAAAGCACCAGAAATGATGATTATGGTCACTCTTGTTGCGTAAGCACACAGTTGTAGTAGGAGCACGATAGTCAAGTGGTGTGATCTAAGCCTCCAGATCTGGGCCAGCAGTGCCTCCGGGTGCCGGGGATGAAACAGTTCGCAGACCCTTGAAACAGCTCTTCCTTCAGCAGTTGGCGCGTATGAAATGGCAGCCGGCCGGCTATGCACTGCAGTAGCCACCGTCCGTAAGTTGCAGGAAGGGTTATGTAGTATGTAGTGGTATGTGGTATGTAGGTGGCTGCGGAATCCGAACGCAAACGCAAAGAAGGCAGCTGACGTGCCCCCTACCCCAACGTCAGGATCACAAGACCGCTGCCCCCCAAAAGCCTCCCATTATTGCGCTAGAGAACTGTAGCATCTCGAGGGAAACAAGAGTTAGTTCTACTCGAGTACGTTGCGTCAATGCGGCGCCTGTATGTCAGTCAGCCTGCTCGGAGGATTCTGTTGGTTGGGCTGAGGAGGGTTAGGGGGTCCTGCTGCTTCATGGGCTTCGCAACGCTGTTACCGATGACGTTTTGCCCTCGTCCTTGCAGTGAGACGAAACCCTTTCTTTCCCACTTCTTGACCCCTACCCGACAGCCCAGCCAGCCCAGCCAGCCCAACCTGTGTTGCTGCCAAGCTTGGGGGGACGTGAGACTGCCCTCTTGCACCACGTTCCGTCCGTTTGTTGCTGGATGGGCTAAGCTCGGTGGCTGGCTATCCGTCCATTCGGGGGGAAGGGCGTCTAATAATAATAAGGAGCGAGAATGGGGGTGGTGCTGCTGCTCAGCTTGGTGGGAAAGGGTCTGGCATCAGGTATATAGGGGTCCGTCTTCCCGATTGTCACTGCTCGAAGTCCGAAGTATATCGAACACTGTTATATGTACCATGCGATTACAAGTCTTATATCATTACTCCATCACAAATCTCTCCACCTCACAGAAGAAACTTCAATCTACCGTGTTCAGATAACACGAGCTTAACTTGACATTCATCACACCCCCACCGCCACCACCTCCTCCTATTCTTCCTAACAAAAAGCAATCCATGGCTTCTTCATCGTCGTCATCCTCATCCAGCTCCCACCACGCCCGCTCCTCCTCCAACGCTTCTCTCTCCTCAGATACATCATCTTCAAGCGGCCTCTCCTCTCGCCGCCGCTCCTCTCGAAGCGGCAGCTACAAGCGTCCGTGGCAAGTCCTCGCCATCATCACAGACCGCGACGACAAGCCGTGTTCTTCGGGTGCAAGACGCGGAACGAGAAGCCCCTATCCAGTGGGCCGGAAGAATCTCGACCGAGTGTGACCGCCACCGTCGCCGTGTTCCCGAGTGGGGGACACAACGGTGGTTCATATTGTATGAAAAGCGAGAGCTAAAGGCGTTTTCGAGGCTGGGTTATTCTTGGGGTCTGACACGACGTTACGACGCGGTTTCTTCTTGTTCGAGCTTGCGTGTTCATAGGGGCGGTGTCATGGAATGCGGTTTCAGGCCGAGACCAAAGCGGGTCATGTCCCCGCCTTTTTGGTGTGAATGGGATTTAGGTGACCATTGAGAGCGGGAGAGCGGAAAACTTCTTCAACAGAGAATAGCGTTGAGATTCTTGAATTACAGTGGTCAAAATTCTCTCTCCTGCATTTTCGGCTTCTCAACCAATTACATGATTCTTTCGTCAATAGCTTCCTGATCCTGCTTACTTTGCATGCGGTTCATTGTCGGCCCCAATTTGAGGTGTCCTATCATTGCTGACAGGTCCTAATCGTGGGTCACGCCCTGTCCGCCAGAATTCGATCCATCGAGCAGGTGAGTATGGGGACTGCTCAATGGCCTCATCGACCGTCGTAGGTCGTGTGCTCCGCTGCGGAGTGTCTTCGCTGTTTGTTTGAATCCAGCTGAAGCCACGCTGAACGCTCCTTCTTATATCATTCGTCACGGTGGAGGATTGACTCCTGAGACCACTGGAGGCCGTAGAAGACTCAGCGCGGTCCAGACCAGTCGCTCTGCTGTTTCGTGGGACTTTGCTGTAGGATTGTGGTGTGCCATGGTAGGAGACGGTATTGTTAGCGGAAGGTGTGCCTGGAGTGGTGGAGCGACCCATAGATGACACCGTGGTCTGTCGAGAGTGCCTCGGTGCGAAGCCGGCTCGCTCATCTATATTCATCAAGCTGTAGTTGGACCTCATCGACCGTACTGTCCCTCCATGACTTTGACTAGAAACAGATTCGCTCTCTGCGGAAACATACCAAGCCGCTCTTCGTGCGATGGTCTCTAGGGAAGATACCTCGTCTTGTGCATCTGGCGAGACAGGACTCACTATCCGGAATGGGTCTGAAGGAGCTTTACTATTCCCTTCGTCACTTGGACTACTCACCGCGGCCGATTTCCCTGTATCCTGGCGAAATAATCTGTGATCGTTCGATCTAAAGGCAGAAAGCTCCGACCTTGACGAAGTGGCTGATGCGGGAGAGAGTTCTGGTATAGGCTGTTCTTTATTACCGGGTTGGTAATTACTAGAGCGATATGGTAGTTCGACCGGCATCGAAGGATCATGTCCAATTGCGTTGACCACGATAGGAGGAGGCTTTTCATCGGCTAGGTCTCGCTCGTAGAAACCGCGTATTGTATGGTTGCTTCCATCTAGCTCACTATTTGTGGAGCTGATTTCCTCGCCGCCTTGGAGCTCAGGGACATCGTGTTGACTCTCTCGTTCGAACTCCTGCGACTTACGTGGCAAGCGAAGAAAATGTTGAACGAAGCGGTGTCTGCTGCCTGACGACTCCCGCGTTAGTTCGCCCTTGTCCTTTTCATACCCTCCGTTGGTAGGATCCCGCCGCATTTTAACTATAAGAGCGACAAGACCTATCAGGAGACAAAGCCCGAAGATAGCCGCTACGATAATACCAGCTATACCTCCTTTGCTTAGAATGGGCGCAACCTGCTTGACGGCAAACGTGCTATTCTTCGGCCTAGTAATATCGACGAGATGCGCCTGACTCAGTGCATCTGGAGCAAAATTCACGGAATGTACTGAAAAATTATTACGCTCATAATCAACAATGAGATACGCCTCCTGAAGGAATGCTCTGCCAACAGTGTATTGTGTGCTATTGGCAGCTTTTCGAAGTGGAAAATATGGCACAGACGGGTCTGTCGCTGTGATATTTAGTCCTGGATATGGATACGACAATTGGAGATCAAAGGCGTCATAAGGCAAGTCTAACGAGACGACCTTGGTCGAGCCCGGTAGATCGGCTATCGTAAATTGAAAGGTTATATTCCAGTCCTGTAGTTGCTGATGTTGACTTTGGTTTTGGGCAAAGGTGTAAAGTTCGAGACCATCATCATACGTCAATCCAAGCGCTTTCTCGAACTGCTGGCAGACGGACTCCGGAAGCCACAAGTAAGGCGTGGAGGAATCGATTGCGAAAATGTCAGCTTGAGTCGGTTGAAGAAGATCAATCGAGTTGTCCTTCCAGCCAATGCTTGTGTTTGAAGTTGAGAGCGGAGCGGCAGTCGCTTTGATACTATTGATTGCAACTACTGGAGTCAAATCAGGATCTAAGTTAAAGCTTACGTCGTGAGGAATGAAGCGGTTGGCATCATATCCACCTAGCGTAAGTGAGCCCGTAACACCTTTCAGGCGGTGGTGTGCCCCGGCTGTGTACCCATAGCTGTGGGTTGGTATCAAGCCTTGATCTTCGACCATGCTGCTGAGAAAAGTCTTCTGATCATTCGATGTCAAATTTGTTGGTCTCACTCCAAGTCCAAAAAATCCAAGCCAGTAATTGGTTGAATTGATAACTCCAACGAGCTGCGAAGAGACGTTTACCCGGTTTACTGTCTCCATGGCAATGCTATCAAACCCATATATGCCCTTCCCACTAAAGCCAAGCTGGGGATCCAGGCCTAAGAAATATGATCCTTGAGCCACCCAGCTGCTGGAGGTGTTCGATGCAAAGACTCCGCCCCGCGCATCGAGGCACATCTCTGACCCATCGCAGCCTGACGTTCCAACCACCCATGTTTCCTGGCTCGCTGTACTAATGAAGACGTCGACGCCTTGAGGTGGAGTGCCAACACGTATCGATAGAGGACTCCAAAAACCATCATATCCTTTCCAATAGGCTCTGACAGGTGCGGAGATTGCGGAAGGATTCGCTGCATTCGAAGAATTCGCTAGGAGAAGATAGGTCGAAGACCATGCAATGGCAAATGAGACTGAGCAACCAGGGCATCTCATGATTAGAGGGTTGCAACTTCACACCAGGGTTCTCCAATCAGGAGGGAAACAGTTGCCTGCAACATTAGATCCGCTCCTCAACGTCGCGTGTGAGTGGATAGCAGACCCATCCGAAAGAACAAGAACTGTAAACAGGAGGTGAAAGAGTAGCGCTATGTAATGAACGTATAGAGTCAAGTCAATGTGAGCAAAGGAGCAGTGAAAGATGATGGACCCTCACCAGTCGTAAGTCAGACGTCCGGGGAAAAGATGAAGCACTAAAAGTCATGCAGGCATCTACTAGGCGAGAAGGAGACTCCATGCACGGGTACAGCTTTGCATCGTACACGTACAGTGACAGAACAAGCAGTTGTGCTGGCGTGCCAATAGATTCAGATGGGCCACTTTGTGTCTTGCCCTGAAACCAGGAGGCCTGCGCGTATAGGGAGCTCCTTGACCTGAAGCCGCATTTCACAGGCTTTCATCTCAACGACGCGTGGACTTTATCCATCAGAGCAAAGGAAGACTAGTGTGACTAGATTCGAGACATCCAACCATCAGCGATAGAGAGCAGTTGCTCTGTGATCAATAATATGATGATGACCTTCTTTTGCTTTGTCGAGAACTCCAAACCGCGAAGTAGTTCTGCCGAGAGCCGCCGCTAAGCCGTTAGGGGGAACGCTCCCTCTAATTATAGGGGATGCAGGGCCTCCCGCCGCCAACTCCCGCCAAATTTCCCTCCCCTCGTTCTTCAACCCTAAAAGTCACTCGAATCATGTACGCCTGCGGACTACATTCGCTACTCCGTGTAAGCGCACGGCTTGTTGCTGAGGCCAACTCGTTCTCCTTGCCATCAGTGACCAGCTGTGAATCTGGCTTCCTTTTCGCGACTGCTCTAAATCGCTCCCTTCAACATTCCCGGAAATATGTTGACAAATCAGAACGTCGCAGACTCTGCCAGCCACGCTTTTGAAACGCATCCGTCGTCGTCGTGGCCGCCGTTCTTGTTACTGTCTCTCGCGGAGCCACCGCCTTTGCCTGTGTATCCGAAGTAACAAGGGTCGTGCTTGACGTGATCATCTTCAAGTCTCGCTGCCGCGACAGGAAAGTGTGCCCTCGGCCAGGCTCACGGTAACATGCTGGATTCCAAGCTCGATGTAGCCCCCAGTTCAAATGACCTCTAGCTGCTCGCTCAGTATGAAACGGTCAGGTCAGCAATCTGAAGCCTACCTTCCTTGAGATCGGAAACTTCCCAATTTGCGGGTATACCAATGCACGCGGGAAATCCGAGACAGCAACGCACCGCCATTTTCTCTATATGACCAGACCGTCTCGCTCACATCGAATTCTTGCCTCTTCTTGGCGCTCATTCGTTCCACCCCGTCACTCCTTTGGCTCTACCAAACCATCTCTACTCTTTGTTTCCTTGGCCCATGAGATTCTTTTTGGAAGGCCCTTCCAAAACACGCACTTTGTGAAGTTCGAGCCGAGTCGATGGGATGATTGAGTTGCGTCGCTCTCGTTCCTGTTTGCCTTATTATGGCCTGGAGCCATAGTCTTGGTTTCCTATGCATTGTCTGGCTCCATTTGATCCATCCACAGGCTGTAGCGCAACAGTCTGATCATTGTAATGCGAGTACGTGAAGGCCCGATATGCTGAAAAGCCTTACTGATGCTGCCAGATATCGTCCCAGCTCTCGCCGTCCGTGATGGCGTCTTGCCTCGTTTCACTTCATCGTACGGGTCATGCAGCTCAAGTGCCGTAGCGACTATTCATCCCTCAAGTTCTAGCCCATCTGGACTTGCAAGGGTGAAGTCGGCTTCCCCTACTCTGACTAGTGTATCGACCTTTCCTTCCACTCATAGCGCCACGACTTTACCCTTTATATCGCTCATTGACACGTCATGGCCTTCACAGACAGCCACATCGGCCTCGGACGTTACGTCCAGGGCCACGACAAAGTTGTCTGCGACAAGTATGTCCGCCACACTCAGCTCATCGGAGGGAAGCAACGGTCTGAAGGACAACAAATTAGCTAGACCATCCACATCGTCTTACCCTGGTCAGGGCAATGAGATCTCTGGTGTATCAGGATCCACAAGATCGAGTGGCTCCTCAACCTTTGCTTCATTCCCACAAAGCAGTGTCATCAACACAGATTCTGTTGGGGCAGGTGATTCGGCTTTGAGTGTTAGTGATACAGGCGGTGTGGCAACGCAGACAACCGAGAGACCTTCCACGAATAACAGATTGTCGCAAACTTCCCAAGCTCGTTCCCCGGTCCCATCCACAAGTGGGAGCTCATCACCAAATGTGAACTCCAGATCGATGAGCGTCTCAAATTTCAATAAAACTGCAAACGCACCTACCGCAATTTCCAACACCGCAGGACTTTCGGCAGCCGTCACAGTGACCACTCCTTCATCTTGGAGTTTCACTTCCAATCTTTCAAAGTCGACAGCTGCAGGCGAGGGAGTCTTCGAAGAAGCCTCTGGGCAACTTTGCCAAAATGATACCCGGCAAGCGATACATAGGGGATCAAGATTATCACAATTGGATCCACTGCCCTCTGACTGTAAACCCAGAAACAAGACCACTGGCTCGAATACACTTGCTGGACACGCAATGATATCTAATCATACACAAAACAGCAATGCGACATCAGGACCCTCACGAGGCAGCCAAGAGTCGGGTACACAAAATCTCACTATTACGCCAATAAGTGCTGAAGTGTTGGCGCAAAATTCGATACTGGGCGGTACATTGCCCACGAATTCCACGAGGGGTTTGAACGCGACCAATGGCGGTGATTGCGGTAATGGCAAGCCTAAATGCATCTGGGGACTGAGGCCACATTCTATGCTTTCTAATGCTTTTGGAGGCCGTGATCAACAGGTAGCCGCTTGTTCCGGTGTCGTGAATCTACCAACTCAATTCCGGCGACTAGTCTTTGTCATAATGACCGTCACAGCCAGCGAATTCATCAGCATGGGCGCCATGACGAGTCCCACGCCCTCTCTTATTCCTCCTGCTATCCCGTGCGTTTTCAATTCCGGAGGTAATGGCACAAAAGGGAATGTGTTTCATGAGGCTTACCTGGACACGACTAGTACTTTACTTGCGACGATCAAGCAACCCGTAGCTGCAAACGATGATGGAATGAGAGGCTCGTACGGCAGCTTAGGACAGCAGGATAGCATTCCACATCAAACAAATGTCCCCGTGGGAGGCGGAGCGCAAAAATTGAAAGCACCCGTCGAATTTTTGTCGGCTGATCCCAAAAAGCCTGCAAATGGTGATCCTGATCCGGGGTTTAGTGGATCTGCAGCTCCAGATGCCACAGATGGCACGACATCTGGGGATCAATCCAGTAATAACACCTCCAACGAAGTAGGAAGCAACGTCCTGGCTCAGCAACAGCCTGCGCAACAAGCGCAACCCTCCGAGTCACCATCTCAGCAATCTACAGAGAGTAGCCAGGGTGCCCAGCAGTTCACTAATCAGTATTTCAATAATGCCGCTACGGGAGCGCAATCTGATGGTCAAGGCGGCTCTACCCAGCAAGATGCCTCGAGTCAAAAGCCAACGTCAGGGCAGCAGCCAGCGTCAGGGCAGCAGCCAGCGTCAGGGCAACAGCCAGCGTCTGGACAACAAGCACAACCAGTGCAACAGACCCCTGGACAAGCTACTACAGACAATCAGTCTTCAGAGCAACAACCAGCTCAACAAGGAGCCACTGGGCAACAGCCGCCCGGGCCGCAATCCTCGGGTGGTACTTCGTCTGATCAGCAATTCACAAATACTTTCTTTGGCCAACCCGCTGCACCAAACAATCCCACTCAAAGTAGCACTGGGCAGCAGCCTGCGAGTCAAGGCTCCGCAGCACAGCAAGCTTCAGGGCAAAGACCTGCCGCAGGGCAAGGTTCCTCTGAAAGTCCGTCATCTGGTGAAACTCCTTCAGGTCAAACTTTCTCCAACCAATACTTTGGCAACCCCGCCACTCAAGACAATCATGATCAAGCAGGAAACTCTGCGCACTCGTCACCTGCTACTGTGCAGAATCCATCCGAGCATTCAGTCGATCAGCAGCCTTCGGATCAGCAATCTTCTGCAAATTCAGCTGGTGGACAAGGCAGCTCGGCTGGGCAGACGAACAACGAGCAATTTGCTAATCAATTTTTTGGGCAGTCCTCATCTAATGCAAATTCGGGCGAGAGACCTGACACAAAATCTGCAGGGCAGCAATCGCCCGAACAGCATACTACTGGGAGCGGGCCTACTGGTGGCTCGTCACAAGGTTTCTTTGGAGCCTCTCCGTCTAATGCGGATATTGGTGAACACAATAGTGCGAGCTCTCCGGCTGGGGGAGCGTCCCAGCAGCAGCAATCTCAGAGTAACGGAGCTTCGGGGGGCTCATCGCAAGGCCAGCAATTTGCACATGATTTCCTCGGTCAATCTGCGTCTTACAATTCGAATGGAGGCCGACCCGATGGTGAAACTGGGAATGGTAACTCGGGGAACCAAGGATCTACGTTGAATTCGCCGAATCAGCAGTTCAATGGTGATAGCCTAAAGCCCCAGAAGGCCCCGACAGTCTCAACGAATATTGATAATATACCGATTCAGTTGAGTCCCGACAACGTGAAGATAGGCGACCAAGTTTTTGAGCACGGTAACTCGCCCTCATCTGCTGTTGTTAATGGTCAAACCTTTAGCTGGAACTCTGATACCTTTAGTGGCCCTTCAATATCTATTCCCATCCCGTCAGCTAACGCTAAAGCGCCTGCTGTGGTCATTGGTGGCAAAAGTTTCAACGTGAACCCTTCGAACGTAGAGATTGACGGTGCGACAATACGAAGGCCACCCAGCTCGAAACCATCGTCTTTTGACATTGACGGCCAGAAGTTCACCCTTAATCCTTCTCAGATAATAGCACCTGACGAAAATATTTCACTTCCTCCTACAAACAGGGCATCACCATTTGTATATAAAGGCCAGACTTTGTCGGCAGATGGATCGTACTTGTACGCTGGATCGACAAGTATACCTCTTTCTCCCTCCGGTGTCGTAACATACGACGGTCAGAAGCTGACTGTCAAGCCCTCCGAAATCATCGCTCCAGACACCAAAATCGCTCTCTCGCAGACACCAGGGTCAGACACCCTCAACTCACCAAAGGCCCTGACGACTGGTGGTCACACTTTTGCGATCGGTCCAGGTGCAGCGGTTGTCGGCTCTCATACACATTCTTTTCTTCCCGGCAATGCTCCTGAGACCTATGAGGACCACGGCGAGAAGATCACGGTTGGGCCCCAAGGTGTCAATTTTGGCACTATTAGCATTCCAATCCCTACAAACACCCCTGATTACGAAGTGGAGAGTTACAACGGTGTGACTTTCTCGGTGGCTCCATCAGAAGCCGTTGTTGGTGGTCTTCATGTGCAAAATCTCCAATCTGGAATGTCGCCTCTCACGACCATCGTCAATGGCCAAACGATAAAGATCGGTCCCCAAGGTATCGGGTTTGGAAGCACAACCTTACCGTTACCATCCCCTACTCCAAGCTACTCTATAACGATAGAGGGTAGCTTGACATTATCCTTGGCTCCAACGGAAGCCGTCATTAATGGACACACATATCATGTCCCTCCCGGAACCCCATCGACGACTGAGGTCATTGATGGGAGAACTGTTGGTATTGGTCCCTCAGGTATCCACGTTCAGGGTACAACCGTTGACCTCCCATCGGTGGCGGCTGGCACAGCAAATGGTATTAGTTACTCCGTTGGTGCTACTGAAGCTGTCCTTGGAGGGACAGGCTATCCTATTGGCTCTAATGCGCCAGAAAAGACAATCGTAGTGGGCTCCGAGACGATCAAACTTGGTACTGAGGGAGTCGTCCTACCAGATAACACTCTTGGTAATGGCCAAGTGATACCGGGCACGACGATCAGGCCCGGTCAATTGCCGACCTTGTCGTCTACGTTCCAGAGCATCACCACTTCAGCTGTGGAGACTCCTCAAGCGGGACCTGCTCCGACAACGACTTCTGCAGGTGGAGATAACGGTAGCGGAGCCACAGCAGTATCCAAGCCGCCATGGGTCGCTCTGATGACTGCTCACTTGGTGGTGTTCTGTACAGCACTTTTAATCCTTTAAGAGGTGACCTGGAAGAACCGCCTGTCTACGGCGAGAAAACTTGACGTGTAAATTACAATAGACCTACTACGCACATAATGCCTAATTCAATGCCCATCAATTAAATGCCATCTCACATCAGTACATGCACAGTTGCGATGAAGCCTTCGAAAGGAGGCCCCTGAACGTAGTGGCCCCTGCACGTAGTGGCCCCTTAGGCTGAATGGCCTTGCCTGTTCCGCATTTGCCAAGCAATCTTGACTTTAGCCGTCATTTCTTTTTAAATCCTTAGAAAGTTCACTTCTGAAGCATCACAAGGCTACGCTCTCGACGACTACAGACCACGCCGTTTTGACTGAGCGAGGAATCAGCTCGGTCCAGCGATCATTCCATATCTCGAGCCTACAGTTTTATGCAATCTGAGCCCAACGAAACTTCCCAGAAAGATTCGTTAGACTTGACCCGGCCAAATACATCAAGCCAGATTCATCATGGAATCGATCATGCTCATTATGATTCTGCCCGCCAGCGTCATGCTGGAGAAGGAAGTGTTTCATCTCGACCGTCCTCCCATCGGGCGACATCAGACACCTCGAGTGAGGGCTATACTGGAACAACGGACCGAGCAATACGGAGACTGAACGTCGCGCGCCAAAAGTCTGGATCGCCGGTTGACAAGATATATGAACACGAAAAAGCTCGTCCTCGTTCCTCGAAGAGAACTGGTCAAGAGCCTGCCTTTACAATAGTTGCAAGGAATCGTGCTTTAGGGTCACCTCTTGTTGGGGTCGTTGATTTACCCAATGGTCTGCTATGTCGCAAATGCTGGAAAGCAAACGCTGACATGGATTTGCAGAGGTCCTGACTCACATACTATCTCATCTTCCACCATCCTCCCTCGCAAATGTATCGTTGGTTTCGAAACGCTTTCATCAACTTGTGACTACGCCACACGCGTGGAGATCAGCATTTTCGCGTTTCTTTCCCGGCTCTGATTCTTTGAACAGCCTTGACTCGGGCTCTGAACATACCGCTGGGAGTGATGCTTTGGCTTCAGAGAAACGCGTCTTCACTCGGCTTACACCCACAGCTACTTGGCGGAGCGAATACATTTTACGGACGCGCTTGCTTAGATCGTTGGGCAGGGGCAAGCCAGCTGAAGGAACCACTTCCCGTGGGCCCGGAAGCTCTTCCTCCGCAGGAAGCAATAATCTGAATGCGCAAGTCACTTACAGCTCAAACCTTGTCTGCCCTGTCAACCACCTGCATGGAGTCTTCGACCTGGGTCTGAACAAGAATTATCCACGTTTCATTCATGGCGCAGATGAGCTCGGAATTGCATCTAGAAGTGAAGCATTTACAACGAAAGTTGATAGTTGGGGCTTTCAGGATAACTCGGCTTTTCGACAATTCTCTGATATCTTCCCTGGTGACGCGGAGTTTGGCCTTGGTCCTGGAGATGTCGTGGGCAATCCTAATGTTATGGACGTTAGCCAGCCGTATGGTATGATATACGGAGAAGGTCATGGACACGAAAGCGTTCTCTGGTTCAGACACGCTGATGAGAAGCGTGGGCGTCCTTTGCTTTGGTCAACGTCGTTGCGCCAGCCGGAGAAAGGTATTCCCCAACTTGCAACCCATCATGATGCATACTGCTCAGTGTGGATAGCCAATTCCCCGAATGTGCCAGATGTTTCTGAAGGTTTAGTGGGAATGCTAGCTGGCTCATCTACAGGCGTGCTTACCGCCTACTCACTTGGGACTAATGCCGCTAGAGATGTGAGGTTTGAGCGAGGAGAGATTACTGCTCGGTGGATCCTCAGTCCTGGCGTGCCCATCGTCGGGATTGCCGTCGATGAACAATATAGTACTAAGCGAATGTCCTCTCGAAAAGTGTGGGCAGTAGCCCTAAACGCGCTGGGCGAGGCGTTCTATCTCACGGAGTTGCCTCTGCAGCCTTACGATTGTCATCTTTCCATCGCCAACCGCGCCTCATCTAGAGCGCAGCAAGCACTGGAAGGTTTGGCGTGGGCTACAGGGCGATCCGTACAATGGAACATGGTTGAATCCACGCGACGTACTGCAAAGATTGATCCTTATGCAAGATCAGATGCTGACGGTAGCTACTCTCCTCGTTCCTCATCTAACGAAACATGTCTAAGCCTGGAGCAAATTGTAGCTGAGACAAGCGAGATCGAAGGCTTTCTGCAGAGGAAGCCGAAAGACTTCCGAAAAGCCTGCTATGGCTGGGATATGCGTCGCCGACTGGAAGTCGACTTCGCAAGTAGTGAACAACATGACGCTGGCGAATCAATTGTGACTATCTGCTGTGGGCTGGATGAAGATATGCCTGCACAAATCAAAAGATACACCCGTTGTAAAGTTAAGGATGCTCCAGCGAAACCCCTAGGGCTCAGGGCATCGACAGCCTCGACTGTTGTCATCGATCAAAATCTGCAAAGCGAATCAATCTTTGGTAGTTGTGAGCGGCCTTCGGAAACTCAAAGAACAAAAGAAGAAACATTTTTCGAAGAATGGCGAGCCTCGGAACTTTCTTTTGGGGGCCTTCGAACGCCTCAAATCACGGCCACTACGATAGACAGCTCCGCTCATGCGCGCATTACAACATTAGAAGACCCCCTTCTCTCGGATAGCTCGCCTTCGGCAAAATCATTTGAGCGCGACCACACAGCATACTCCGCCGCAACCGATGTTCCAGGTTGCCGAGCTCGAATGATGGCAATAGGAACCAAAACTGGCACAGTCCTCGTCTACAATTTGCGAGATGTGGTGGCGAGCAATACAGTTGTGGAGAATACCCTCAAGCCCGTTCGCATTATCTACACAGACTCGCCCCAAGTATCGTGCCTTGCTCTCTCCGCGCTTTACCTCGTGCATGGTGGCAATGATGGGCTTGTTCAAGCTTGGGATCCGCTTGCATCATCAACGGATCCAATACGAACTTTGAACTCAAGGTTCTCCTCGAGGGCTCGCCGCCGGCTCATCCAAGCTGAAGCATCCAGTGCTGGAGTAGGCTTGAACCTGTTCGCTGCAAGCGCGGTGTGTCTCGACCCGGACCCGACAATCCTACGAGGCATGGTCTCCCTCGGCTCACATCTACGCTATTGGAGTTACAAATCAGACAGCACAGATCAGTATAAGGGTAATAAGCGTCGAGCACGTCGATCTGAACGGGGTAGCAATCATGGTCCAGATCGCTTTTCTGGGGTAGGCCGTGGTGCCCTAAAGGATTACATTGCCAACGAAAAATTAGAGCTCGAACATGAGAAGCGAAGCAAGATTAAAGAAGAAGAGAAGCTTTCGGGACGATTTGGTGTTGATTTGCTTGGACCTGGTGCTAGCGAGGACGAGATCATGGCATATGCTACCATGCTGAGTGAAGAAGCAGCGCAAGCCGATGAAGTCCGACGTAAAAGCACAAGCGAGAGCAGTGAGGCTGTATCTGAACCCGAGCCCCCGTCAGCCCATCCTCTTCACAATAATGAGGACATAGCCCAAGCCATTCGACTAAGCTTGCAGGATCCAATGGCAATGTCCAGTGCAGGCTCTTCGGATGTATCAGTCAAATACAGCAAATTAAGGCCTGTCACATCTCGGCCAACTGTCAAGCCATCTTCCAGTGATGCTGAAATTGACGATGACCTCCAGTATGCACTTCAACTCAGCCTAGCCGAGAAGGAAAGTAAAAGCCAGACTGGCAAAGGCAAAGATCGAGAGTCGTGACACTCGTGTACTCCACTCGATGTCCGATATTGGAGACCAGAAGGGTTTTTTCTTTTTCATTGATAAACACTCTCTTCATGTTTCATTTGTATCAACCACTCATTTGAACCTTCTGTTTTCTTTGATCTTAAGATTCTTTAATGGATCTCGAAAGCTGTTGTCGAGAAGGGAAACGTTTCATGCATAAATATAGATCTCGTAAGCTCCTAATATAATCACTTGGTTGATTTGTTCTCTATCCAGTGACACTGTGCCTTGTCCAATTTTCCTTTAATAAACAGCTTCGACAAATAAGATGATCTAAGTCTGACTAACTTGCGTCATCACATTCCCGTTCGAGCCCACACCTCTGACCACAACGCTACCGTCAGCCATGCCGAAATACGCAGCAATTGGTTTCTGGCCCCCAGTCCCATCACCAACGCGAGCAGCCTGTAGCCCATTTAAACCGCTAAAAATTCCGACTGATAGGACTCCCTCTAATGCTTTTACTGAGAGCGCCAATCGTACGACTTCCCATACGCCGCCTTCGCCTTCGCCCCTTTGTACTTCTCCTTCCGCCTCTGCTCTTATAATATCAGAATGCAGAAGTAAGGTAGGAAACGGCGCATCGATAATGAAATTATCCTGATCAGTCTTCAGAGGTCCCGCCTTTGCCATCTGCCCCTCCCTCAACTTCGGGCTGTGGGATCCTAATGTCCTCAATTTTGAAAGCACTCTATTAACAGCCAAAGGTTCGACCTCAATTGGCACGTAGGCCCATTGACTCAGCAATCTTGGCTGCAGCTTTCTATGATCCGCGACACAAACGAACTTCTTTGCCTGCGTAGCCACCAATTTCTCCTGATACAAGCATGCTCCTCCCCCTTAATACAGTTCAGGTCCTCGTCGACTTCGTCTGCCCCATCGAAGGCAACATCTATGAGCGCCCCCGAGGGGAGGCTGTCAAACTTTATGTCCCGGAGACCGGATTCATGGATCAATTTCCTGGACTGGTAACCAGTGGGCACGAAGGCAATTTGATTGATGTTTGGAAGATTGAGGGCTAGAATTGCTTTGACGACGTATTCGATTGTGGTGCCGGAACCAATGCCCACGTAGGAGGCAGAAGCTGGGAAGTGCTCGCGGACAGCGGCGTTGGCGGCGTTACGTTTGCAGTCTTCGATTCCGAGGTTGACGACTGGGGGAGCATCGGGAGTATTGGCAGGATCGTTTGTGGAGGTCATTCTTCGTTTGAAGTAGGCAGGGTGAAAGATTGTAGAGCCGGAGGATGACAGAGTGGTGGTTGTGGATCTAGAGATAGGATTGTCAATCTTAGATCTAGCTTTGAGAGCGGTGGTACGACTTGAAACTGCATACTTCGAGAAATTATGACATATTGGCCTGAAGATTCCAGAGGGGGTCAGCTGGTCTGGGTGCAAGCGCGCAACAGCTACATGAGCGCCTTACTTGAGCGAGCTGGTTGCATAGGACGTGCGCATTGAACGTAGACTGATTCGTGACCCACGGTATTGGAGGGAGAGAACCTATCATAGCAGCTACGCTGGGTATATGGGACCCAAAAACGAATTGAGGGCAATCTACCAATGCTGTTCGACGTTGCGGAGGAGGGCGGAAAGCGGGGGCGGAAGGGAGCGGAGTTTCTAAAAGAAGCTTAGACCTAGGGCAATGATGCCCTAGAGATTTCTCTCAATAACGGCAGAAGCTCACGATCCATTGCCTTTTCAAGACTGCATAGACAACGGATATGTCCGCTGATCCCACGCCACCCGCTCTAAAGGCACTTTCTGCAGCTCCTTCGGCAAAAGAAAAGAAGTACGACAGACAACTACGTCTCTGGGCTGCTAAAGGACAAGAGGCTCTAGAGCAAGCTCAAATCCTTCTCCTCAATAACGGTCCTGGTGTTGTTGGCGTCGAAACTCTCAAAAATCTCATTCTCCCTGGTGTAGGTAGCTTCACTATCATTGACCCGTCGATAGTCCAAGAAGAGGACCTGGGGGTCAATTTCTTTCTCGCAGAGGAGAGCTTAGGCAAATCAAGGGCAAAAGAATGCGCAAGATATCTTAGGGAGCTGAACCCTGATGCTAAAGGAGAAGGCTTTGATCGTGTGAGTCTCCATGCCCTCAATCTAAAGCTAGTAGTACTAAATATTCAAGCCATTCGACCCTGACTCAGACCTTGTGGGACCTTCCTTGGTTCTTGTCACTGCACCGTCCAAAGATCTCGATTTCATTTCAAGTTGCTGCACTGATAGAAATATACCACTACTTTATGTACAATCTCTCGGCTTTTATTCTCAGTTCTCTATCCAGCTGCCTACATCCTTTCCTATTGTCGATACCCATCCAGATTCCGCTTCTACACAGGATCTTCGACTCCTAACACCGTGGCCAGAGCTCGCCGAATATGCCGAGAAAAAGACCAGTCAGTTAGCAAAAACATCAGATCATGATCACGGCCACATCCCTTGGTTGTTGCTCCTGCTGCACTACCTCGATAAATGGAGGGAGTCCCACGATGGAGAACCTCCCAAGAACTACGACGAAAAGAAGGATTTTAAAACCCTAGTCGAAAGTGGAGCGAGAAGAAATAATCCAGAAGGTGGTGAGGAGAACTTTGAAGAGGCATCCGCGGCAGTGCTTAAGTCACTCAATCCGCCTAAAATATCCAGTGGTCTCCAAGAAGTGCTCAATGGAGCCCAAGGTCAAGGAAAGACTCGAACCACTGAATCAGACTTCTGGATTATTGCCGAAGCTATCGGAATCTTTCATTCCAAGCATGACGTTCTTCCAGTACCCGGTGCTATACCAGACATGAAATCCCAATCCGCAGATTACATCGATCTTCAAAATATCTACAAGCGAAAAGCTCGGCAAGACGTCACAGAGGTGACTGGGTTTGTGCGAGAGATAGAGCGGAAGCTGCAGCGTGTTCAGTGGATAGATGAAAAGGAAATAGAGGCATTTTGCAAAGGTGCCAATTTCGTCAAGCTCATGGAAGGTCGGACACTTCGATTTTCCGAATATAAGCGTTCTCTTATGGACAAAAAACAAGTACAGTACAACAACGATTGGACAGTAAGCGCAGGTAATCTTTCACTTGAGTTCTTAATGCAAGAAGAATCTCTGTTACCACTATATCTCGCTTTTCTGATTTACGACCGCCATCATTCCGAATTTGTCCCTATCGACTATACCAAAGTAATGGAGGAGACCAAAGAAGTCATCTCAAGCGTAGTGGCAGCAGCTGGAGGTAACGAAGCCTCAATCCTTCGAGCGAAGGCAGAGGATGCAGTGAAAGAACTTGAGCGTGCCGACGGGGCGGAGTTGCATAATATTTCGGCTTTGACGGGAGGGATGGTGGCACAGGAGATTATTAAGATAATTACGAAACAGTATGTGCCTGTCGATAACGTATGTGTTTTTGACGGGATCACGAGTAAGACCGCTGTGTTCCGCATATGAAAGGGTCAACAAGCATATCGAGCTTACATGACCAGCATCAAGATCGGCTTGACTCTTGACTGAAGGAGTCCCAGGTCTATGGAGTGAAACGAATACCTTTATGATAGATGAGCTATATGACCGATGATGCAGAACGATGTGGAGTTGATAGGAATCTGTGAGATGAGCCAGCTTGTAGCTGCAAGGGAAGTGAGACGATTTTGCACGCAAGTTGAGGAGCATGGCATGCTCTTAAATAACGCCAGTTCAGAGGTCTTAATAAAAGCAGGCTAGCCATCCCAATCAGGCATTTTCCTTATTTCTCATCGTTCTCTCATCGAATGTACTAGGTATAGAAAAAGACAGGAGCCACCACCGCCATGTCAATGTCCTAACCTCTATGTAAGCATGAATCCTGACATGCCCAACATACTCAACCCGCTACTTCACACCCTTCACGGTACGAACAGTCGACTGAACCCCACAACCTCCTGCCTGCAACAGACGCACGTCCCAAAATTGTTCATGGCGAGACTGACCCTGCAGTCTTCACACAGACTTAAGCACCGGCACGGCCACGCAAGCACAGTCCTCGGCGAGCTTTGACAGACTACACATTGTGGTCCTCCAGAGCCCAAGCCAGGCCCGCCTGCACGCCACGAGGTGCAGTTCCCCCTCTCATCACGAGCAGAAGAAGCTTGCGAGCGGCGGGAGATAATCAGGTGTTCGAGCAACTGTGCCTCCTCGGCCGCGGATAGTTTACCTGTAGAGGGAATGCCAGCACTATCTGGTCGATAGCGAGTGGATGTCAGGAGTTTCGAGTGTGCGAATTTTTGAGCGTAGCGGAATTGGGAGCGTGTTACGACGGTGGGAGAGGTGAGGCGTTGAGCGAGCATTTTTGCTTCCTGGCGAGAAGCAAGGTCTTGAGGATCGAGAAGCGAGGCGAGGTGGGCAGGATCTATAGCGGAGTCTAGTGTGGGAGAAGAGCTGCGTGATCGGTCAGTGTAAGGACGTAGGTTGGTGGGTGTTGTTTGGCCGCTATTAGAGCTGCTTGCGTTGAGATCCTCCCATTCATCGCAGGTTGTGCTTGTTATTATGCTAGTTGCATCATCGTCGTCCTGTATAGATGGAGCGTAGCTACCGGAAATGTCCTTCTCACCCCACCAGCCTCCGTGTTTCCACCACTCGTAAAGGTTGACACTGAGCTGTTCTTCGGTGGGAGGCTGACGGCTCTCGTTACTTTCAGCTAGCCGGCGCTTTGTCTCTTCTTCTACATCAACATTGAGATCGGTAGGGAGAGAAAGCACGCCTTCATTAGAGAGCATCCAGAAATCCATGGATCGAGCCTTAGGGGGCTCACCAACCTTAGCCTGTGCGTGTTCGGTCTGCTTAAGTCTCGCCGTTTCCAACCAGCGAGGTCGACGTGTGATACCAACCTTTTCCAGCAGAACAGATGCTAGAACTCTATACAAATCTATTAGTAGCCAGAAGACTCCACCCATAAAAGAAGAGGCTCTGCCGAAGCGTTGAAGTCGGCGTAGAAACCCCACTGCATCCATCTCAGCTCCTTTCGATACGTCAGCTGTCAGAGATGCTGCTCCTAATGGACTCTTCTGTCTTGCATAACCACTTCCAGCAGAAACTTCTTCACCAAGGTGAGATGTAAAGCCGGACCGAGATGTTTCAGACATGGCATTGTCCGATAGCTCGAGCTCATTCATTCGCTCTTCTTCTATCCACGTCCACTTGGCAACTTGGACTTTTTGCCGCTCGTTCAAGTAAACAGCCTCACTTGCGGCCGTCATAGCAGTAAACCCCGTTTGCAGAAGTGCGCTATAGAAGTCTTGTCGTCTGTCGAATTGAAGACTTGATATTTGAGCGTTAGCTTGCATGTTCTCGTGTGCCCATTTCAGTCGGTCGAGAAGAGGTCGAGAAGCTACATCGGGTGGAGGACAGCAAAAACATAATGCTAATGCTAGAGCGTATATCACGGTACACATAAGTATTCCCATGAGAATTAGAAGGTGTGGTATGAAGCCTACGATGCAGACGGTAGGAAAGCGAAGCAAAAAATTGTCCCGAGATGATCCAGAGACTAGACCATATAATCCCCAAGTGAAGGATGCCATGAAACACAGCCCCCAAAAGCCTGTATTGATCAAACGATATTTTGCCTGTTTGTCAAAGACCCCTAGTATCTGACTACTCAGGCTATTCAGAGTTGATATGAGGGCCATGAGGAGGTTTTCCGGTGGAGTATTGAGACGTTGGAATAGAAGTCGCCTGCTCAAGTACGTATCACGTTCAGTCTCTGCTTTCCCTCTGGAGAAGCTGAAAGGTGAGAATCCTAGCGCCGAGCTTAACATCCCTTCTGCTTCTGCAAATGCCAATGAGTGCTCAAATACAGTCATTCCTGTTTCGGTTGATAGAGGTCGTCCTTGAATTGCACATGAGATTACTTCGGCAAATTGGGCCAGGCAGAGTGTCTGGAAGAGAGGCCATAGTAGAGATAGGGAGCCTTTTGTATCCCCATCTCCAATCATGCCCACCATAAGACAAGACTCTTGATCAGTCTCGAGAGGCAGCATCTTCGAGCTCATGTAGTATAAGAAGCCTCCATCTCCGGAGAAATCTAGAGTTCTCGAAGGGCTGGTGGTATCAGTCCGCCGTTGAGAGTAGAAAGGGCTAGTCTGGCATCTCAGCGCTTGAAGTAATCTTAATGTGTGTCTCAAGAACATGACTATAGGTACCAAACGAATAGCTAGGCGTAGCGGCAGTGATAACCTTACATGACGCCGTGTGGATGCAAAAACCTGCGTGCGATGAAGCACAAAAACCTGATAGTGTCAGCCGCTCGTTCCTTTCCGTTCTACAAACAAAGGGCTTTCTGCGCTCTACCAGGACGAGACATAACAAGGCCCATTTGCTTGTTGCATACGCAAAAACACCACCGAAGCTCCTGATATGCTGGAAGGCTATTGAGCTGAAGTTCTTAAGCCCACCTTCCCCCATCACTTCTGAATATTCGCCCGCGCTTGCAGCGATGGTACTGCTCGTTTTGGCTGCCGGGGAGCCACCAGATAGTGCTACTGACACCAGATGCTTGCTCGTGTTTCCTGTCGCTTCAGCAATCACGCTACTACCTCCATGTATTATGTTGTCGATTCTCTCGGGAACGCGGATGAAGGCGAAGGAGGCTGCATTGGCAAGGAAGTTGGGAATCGAGAAGGCGAGTTCGGGCGGAAATGACGTGAAGGCAAATGTGTTGTTCGGAAATGAAGATATGAGACTCCACGAGGATGGTGAGGGGCCATCTGGTGCTGCGGCCATCGCGGAGGGATGTCCAGTCGTTCACCGAAGCGTGATATCGATGTGAGGAGTGTCATTGAGGAAATGGCGACGAATGAAAGTCATCGAGCACGACTCACATCCAATTGGACGGTCACAATATGGAAATGAATGGGCTCAAAGAGATTTCTTTGAGGTGGAAGCGTAAACTAACCATCCAAGCCATCTTGACATGACGCACCATGAGGCTTGGCGGCTGACTATTTTTGGATTCAAAGTAACATCTCGAGAGTAACACCATAGCTTCCACGTCCCCATAGTGTCTTGCCACCCTTCTCCTGCGCCTGAGTCATTTTTTTTCTTTCAGGATGACTATAAAAGAAGAACTCGCAAATGACATCAAATCTTCGGGCGGCGGCAAGGATGAGCTCGAAGCTCTTGACGCTCTCGAACGGGAGGCTTCCGAATTCAACAAGGATAAGGAGATTGATAGAATCTTACATGCCTTCCGCCTGGATGCATACGCCGTCCTAGACCTACAACCTGGCGTTCCAGACTCTGATATCAAGGTCTGCTACCGTAAGAAATCTCTGCTCATCCATCCTGACAAGACGTCCAACCCTTCAGCGCCGGAAGCGTTTGATCGGCTCAAGAAAGCCCAAAATAGTTTGATGGATGAAAAGGAACGAGCGAAACTAGATGAAGCCATAGCAGACGCCCGGATGCTGCTCATGCGGGATCGCAAACTCAACAAAGATTCGCCGGAGGTGAAAGAACCAGATGAGGAATTCCGGGCGGCATGGAGGAAAAAGACTGTTGACGTGCTGATCGATAATGAGGCAAGACGGAGAAAGCAAATGAAGGCGCAAATGCAGGAAGAGGGTCGGGAGCAGAAGAAACAGGACGATGAGGTGGCAGAGAGGAAGCGGCGGAGAGAGCATGAGGTTGATTGGGAGAAGACAAGGGATGGGAGAATTGGAAGCTGGAGAGACTTTCAGCAGGGAAAGGGGAAAGCTCCTAATGCGGAGCAACCGAAAAAGAAGAAGCCAAAGATGAAAGTTTTGGGATGACGATGAAGTTCCAAGGTCGTGATTTTCAGCAGGGTGTTATTGGGGTTCTAAGACTCTTGATCTTGCGCATGTGCGCTCAACTTAATGTCCCTGGTGTCTGGGATGACAGCCCAGTCGTGAAAACCAACTCTATCCTGGTGATCTTGACATGATGGTAGTAATGTATTGCCTGCCTGCGCAGATCTAAAGTGGAGGCAGAGATGTTGGTTGGTGACTAACTGTGCTCAGGTCAGGCCACGGATAAAGCAAGCCCTGAACATGAAATATCCTGTGCTTTATTACCCTCACGTTGTCATCAGCCCCGTAAATTCTCTCAATATGGATCCTGCTCAACGTCAGCTGTGCACCACATGAGGAATTAGCGGATTCGCTCGGTGAGGTCCCAGACGTTGATCGGAGAAACATACAGTATGTCTAGCCATTGCTAAGTTATCCGTGTCCGTTCTATGCTGCCTGAGATATAGCCAAAACAAAAATTCAAAGTCGATCATTCAGTACGCCAAGAATCAATATGTAATCCGCAGCGCAAAAGCGTAGACACTTGAGGATCATTTCAGATCTTCCTGTCTTACTAAGTATCCGTATCTCGTTTTTGCAATTTGTCTATTACTTTA
Organism: Bacidia gigantensis; assembly: GCF_019456465.1. Taxonomy (NCBI): domain Eukaryota; kingdom Fungi; phylum Ascomycota; class Lecanoromycetes; order Lecanorales; family Ramalinaceae; genus Bacidia; species Bacidia gigantensis. Next base: position 1,097,532 of record NW_025408606.1, read on the forward strand.
ATCTATTGGCATGCCCGCCCTATCTTTTCCCTCTATAAGAACGTGATACAGCCCATCTCCCTTTCTAGTAGAGGTACTATGTCCGCATCTTTATGATGCCTAGCATCGACGCCTTGCATTAATACAGATTAAGCTGTGATATGAGTTCAAGAGAAAAACACACATAAGCATTCGCACGTTTGTCAAATCTTGTGCATGCTCTCCTGAGGATAACTTTTACCACCACAGCTAATCGTCGTCAAGGGCTGTGCTGCAGCAATGTCTGGTCCTTAATTCTTAGCAAGTCTTTTGGAAGTATCCTCCCATGGCACCGAGGCCCAGGTATTGGGCGATGCAGGCTCCACCGGTGCTAACGCTTGACCTGCTTGCACACCTTGCGCTTGGAAAGCAATGGTAGCGTGATCAACGGCCGTGGCGACGATGCCCGGCTCACTGATGAATGCGGTGTGGCTAGCATTAAGGTCCTGGACATCCCACTCGACCCCGCTTGCAGATATGAAGCTCGTTTGAGCCTCAGGAGGAAGAGCTTGGTCAAGTAATGTACGTAGATACACGCGGCGCTTATGATAAGCTCGGTTTTCCCACGTGGCCTCTGGATTAGGTGTGTTGAAGGCGGAATCCGATTCGCGGCCGAACAATTCAGCCCAGCAGCTTGCAACCTCTTCGGGCATGTCGTTCATGAAAATCTTGTTGGGGTCCGAGACAGCACTTTGATGAGTATCAGGCTGAAGCATTGTCAATAAGACTGCAATGGAGTCACTGCGCAATGCGAAGGGCACCCACGAAAGACACAAGCCATGGAAGTGGCCCACTCAGGGTAGCGAGCGTCACCCCTTGCTTAGGTACGAATGCGGCCATAAATATCAGACCAATGACACCACCTGACTGTCCTGCGGCTTGACGTTCCGTCTTAGCCAGCCCGCTTGCTGCTGCCGGACCAGGAAATCCTGCGTATGAATGCACGACAATGACGACATCTTTGCCAGCATTGATCTCTGGTAGGAGAGCACTGTTGCGTATGTATTCCGCATCAGTGGAGACGGTGTCGGCTTCGGGATTGTTGGAGTTGAAACTTGGTAGAGTTCGCGAGATGACTTCGTATCCTTTGGCGCCTAGAGCTGCAGCTAGTGGTTGCATGTGGATATCTTGAATCCAGGCACCTGGAATGAGGACGATGCTAGGCTTCGAGCAATCGATTGTCGCCAGAGTCGGATTGCCAGTAGACATCACAATTGCTGCAAGGAAGAGGAACCAGCGTACAATGACCTCCATTTCAGCAACGGTTCGACGAGTGTACGCTTTACAAATGGGCAATTTGTGAGCCGACGTGTAGGCTTGGTCGACAACTTTGAAAAATGAGTGCCTTCTTTTCCAGCAAAGCACGATGAAGAAAAAGATCAGTCACGTAAACACAACTCTGATAGAATATCATCTGAAAGTGGCAAGTGTTGGCCTATCGGGAACGGCACCTCCGTACGCCCGGCATCACCGGTGAAGGCATGATGATGCATAGCGGGAAACACTTTGAACCCAGTAAGAATTGCATTGTCCAGTTCGATACTTTACTTTGGAACAGATCACTTCTTGCATTCACGCAGCGACCGGTCGTACACGAAAAGAGACGCCTCTGATGACTTAGTCATTGGCAAGACAGCTCAATCTTAACATAAAGAGATTGTAGTGTGACGACCTCGGAAATGGCAGATTGAAAGCTCGGGCCTTTGAGCTACAAAGGGCAGGTGATTGCTTGCGCCATCGTCTCATGCTTCTTCAAAACCATCATTATGGATTTAGTCGTGACTCTCAGAAACCTGAAGCTTGTTTCCACATAGAAGAAAATCTCGAAATTGAACGAGTGTGGAGGTTGTCAATCTCAAGTATCCTAAGCAGACGTGTGCCAACGAAAATGCCAAACAGACGGCCCCGGCCTTTCAATGTGCCATATTTCGCAATCTAGATGCGGATATGTGACCATGAGGTCTTAACTCCACGAGAGTAGGTAGGAAGCAATTGAATGTTGGAAAAATGGGGTCGGCAAGTGTCTACCTCAGTCTGATTGACGATGAGAAGGATCATGAGAGCCTTGAGGGAAACCGTGGGCATACCCCGCCATATGTAGGCAAACTGCACGGTTATTCGAGGATCCCGAGTAGGTGCACCCCTGTTCATTCAATCAGGCAGTTATCGAAAGATCATTTTAGGCTCGCGAGGCTCTTTGCTGCTGTTATAAGATATCGCAAACTTCTTTGCTCGTTGTCGCATGGTCTCGATAGTCGTCTCTGGTCCCGCACATTTGATGAGCTCGTAGAAGCGTCTATGCAAATGCTAACACTTGTTTGAGCATTCTTGAAATTCAAAACCTGCCATTATTCACCTGGAGAAACGAAATGGCCGCGGAAGCAGCCGAGTCTTGTTTTGGCCTGGAAAACCGTTGGGTTTTGCAAAATTGCTCGAGAAATCTTTAGCGATGAAATTGAAGATGAGATTATGCTGAAATTGAGATACGACGTTACTGTCTACCAGCTGGAGGAATGCGGTGAATGGTATAACATTGAACGGTAGGGTTGATCAACTGCCTCATTCTTACATTGTACCGAAGGCAGCAGCCCATCAGCAAGTCCTTCCCGGACTTATACATCGATGTCGAGGATAGTAGAAATCAAGCGTATGACCAAGAAAGCTAAAACAAAGATCTGTTGGATCCTGAAAGCTCGGGATGAAGTCACAAAGCTGATGACTGATATTGAATGGATCAGGCAAAACTTGACGGCGCTGTTTCTCGCCACTACCATCGATCCGACGCATCGGTTGCTTGAATATGCCCAAATGACACAGATGATTAATGGGCTTGGACACGGAGCGGCATGACACCAATTTAGTGACTCCACTGATAATTCAAGCAATGATATACCGGAAAATGACATTGATGCTGAGATGATGACAACTATCGTGAGCTTGAACTTGCATCCATTCCATATTTAAATGGGGCAGAAACTTGCGGGAAAAGCCCGCAACGAGCACGTGGGTTCATGAATTGTAGACGGCTTTTCCAAGTGGTGGAGAGACGGACAATCATCTTTTCTTTACTTTACTTCAAGACTGCTTTCGAGCCTGGCAATGATCTCTCGTCGCTAGTGAGAGCCGCGGCGTATACTGTTGCTCCTGTGACGAAGATAATATACTTCTTCGACGTTAGATCCTCAATAAAGCCAACCGAGAGGTTTTTGGACTTAATACAAACCCTACGGCGACCACCTGCTACACGATCGGACATCATGCAACGTGCGGAGGATGAACGAGTATTCATTACCAGCGGAGACTTTGCATCTTTAAATCAAGCTTCCGAAAATTGGATCCACTTACTCAAAAACGCGCGGCCCTCTGACCATCGAATACTTGTTATTATCGATCGAATCGATTACATCAACAGTTCAAGTCATGGTGACGAATTCGACAATCATTCGAAACGCTCCTACGTCTCCTCCGAAATCTTTGTGACGAGCGCCCTCGCACCTATTCACTAATTAAAGTGTTGATTGGGGCGAAGGGCAATTCCAGGTTCCTCTCTGATCACGTAAAGCTACGGGGACAGCTGGACGTTACGAGTCGAGCGGTGCGGTCTAGGATTATTGTTCCAAAATTGAAAGTCGATGATGGAACTAAAGAGCGCGAATCTACTTCCTGGGATGAATGAGAGGCCCACCCAGTTTTTCTATACATCAGGTTGAAAATGACACGGCACGACTGTGGGATTTAGTATTCAAGTATTGCCCGAAATTGAATTTCTGCTAACTGTGACTGCCTGCTCTGCTATTCCTGTCCGTCTCGAGAGTCCCTCCATCCAGCTGATCAAGATATTGGCTGAATCTATTCTGCCGGGTCAAACCCGTATTGAAATGACAAATCGTGACCTTCGTTAGCGCGGGTTTCGCGTGTGTATCAAGCTTGTTGAGTCAGATACCCCGTTGTCGCAGTGGTTACTCAGATGCTACCCTAGCAAGCAAAACCGCACCGTGGATCACTGCAGAAGCCCTGTTAGCAATTCAGGGAATTTTATCGACAAGAGAACCTACAATCTTGGATCTGACGCCCAAAGATCGTCGTCTTGTCGTTAAGCAGGTGTTACTTAACCCATTCATCGAACACAACCTCGTTCGTTTTCTCGTACATCCGAAAGACGTTTTTCCAAATCTTACCGCGAGCTTCATGCCCGAGCTCTTTCTATTCGACCGGGGTTGATATGCGTGAAATGAATAAATCATCAATCTGGCCGGCTCGGTTTGTGGTCTTGGGAAGTAAAAAAAGGGGCTTAAGGGGCTCCAAGGGGAGCAAACGGTTTACCAAAAGAGGATTTCTCTGTAATATTCCATAGTCTTCAAGAAGCCTACCTACCATTGAATGAATGTTCACCATAAATTTCGATGGTTAGTACCCACCAGTGACAGTCTGGTTGCGCCAAATACCCCCGCTCTAGAGTTTCTCAATGAAACCATCGGCTTTGTCTATATGAAGGATGGACCCTGGAACAATTTCTGGGAATCAGTATATCTCTTGTCAATTGCCTGGAAGTTCGCTGACGCCATTTTGCCGCTGGAGTAAACCAGCGGTGGAGTGTCGTCTCAATTGAAAACCGGGCTTGTCAATTGACCTGCACAGCGTACCAACAGTTAGAGTCTTTCCAGTACCAGGCGGACCTATCAGAGTATTTGTTGGATTCGATAGAGTGAACCCGAAAAGCACCAACCCTAGAGCCGGAGAACTTTCCCCTCTCCTTTTCCTGGAATGGAGTCAGACTGCGTGGACTTTTGCTTGAGAAAAAAATTGACAGAACGTCAAGGTCTGCTTCTTGGTTCATCAAGACTAGATTTTCTTTCAGCTGGTCTGCTGGCTCCCACACCGGCGTCTCGCTAATTCCGCCAAGATGAAAAGTATCCTTGCGCAATAGGTCAGTGGCAATCGACGTGTGGAGAAAGAGGTCTCACCCCATTTCTTTGTCTTCAGATGAAGACCACCGATCGCTTTGGGGAATAAGAACATATGATGATCGGTTAGCGAGGGTTTGACGTTGCCGCTATTCACCTCGATGCGATGGTAGTTGCGAAACCTACGAAATCCTCCTCCATCTCGCGGCTCGCTTGGAGATTCTTCAACGGCATCCCTCGCTTTACGTTGCGTGTGGCGAAGCGCCAAATCGCCAAGATCGGCTTCGTCGTCCTCGGATTTGGCTGAGCTCCGAAACTGTGGTCGTTAATAGTCTGAGTGAAGTTTTCTGTTCTTAAATGCAGACACATCGAAGATAATGTGCCCGTTATAGGAAGACTCTTCGATAGAACAAGATCGGAGAGCGAACGGTTTTACGATTAGATCTGTATGTTTTCTCCTACGCCTAGTGAACTAGTCGCTATTCTTGATACCGTGCACTGCATCTTCCAGTGACCTGGGAAAGACTGGCAAGTCAAAGACGGACCTCTCGCCCTCAAAGCGGTCGATTGCGATGATGGAACTCCGCCGCTTGATGCGAAGTCCATTGAATACTAATCTCCAGACCTCGATGAGCGTCCTGTCCGTGCGATCGATGTGCTTTTCTGCCCCGGGTCTCACTCTGATTGAACTTACTGAGACTACAACATGTCCAAGGAAATCAGCTTCAGCGCTGACAAAGACATCTGAGCCGGGCCAGAAGACGAGCCAAAGGTCGTCGTAATAAACGACGGGCTTTGAACTTGCAAGCTTTTGAAACTTCGGGGCGATTTCGTGCTTGAAAGCTGGGGCAAAAACTTTGAGAAATTGAGCGACTTCTGACGCTGTCTCTAAATCACAGTAATGTGAAGATTCATAGCCACCGTCAAAGACAGAATCAAAGGGTACTAGCTCCTCGTCGCCAGCATCTCCGATATCCTCCACCTCTTCCCTTGAGACGTCATTATTAGGCACCTCCGCTGCGCCTAAGGTGCTCAGGTAGCCCTTGTGGTAAGCCTTAAGGTTTCTGTAAAGTAGCTTCAAAGTGGGGCAACATCGATGATCTTTTGCGGGATAAAACTTGAAGCCTTTGATCGCTAATTCAGGATAGTGATCTATAATATCACTGAACACGGAAAGCAAAGCTGGCGAATGTAGCTCGATGGCAGGCCAGCGTCGAGCTAGCAAAGGTGCATCCTCTCCTCTCCGAAATGTCCATTGGTACACTACGCTAATCATTGATAGAGTTACCAATCTTATTAGTTCCGTCTTTCACGTCGGCATCAATCATATATAGGAGTGGAGGTAGAGCACCACTCCTTAGTCCCGATCCTGCACCTTGGGTGTCAAGACCTTTAATAAAGCTCGTCTGATAGAAGTATCGATCGTCTCGTTCACCCTCTCTTGCTCTAAGCCTGTAAAGAACGAATTTTCTTTCATTCGGTGTCTCCTGCACTTCATGAACGGTATGATCGGACATGATTCCACTAGATGGCATTGCTGCCGAGAGACTACTTTCTCCTTCCAGGAAGGAAAGAAGCGGTATCTGCGTGTCTGCGTACGAAGACGTGCTTTCGAAATCGATATCCCATATTGGTGATCCATTGTAGTCATAGTCGATGGGTCGCTTCCGTTTGGCAGCGCTGGGCATCTTTTTGAGCGGTCGGTCTCATACGATCAATAGATTTCTTTCAAGCTAGCATTAAGACGCACATATCTGCAATAATGCTGAGCACAGACAGGTAAACCTCTTCTTTTTAGATCTGGTGTTCGACTGGCATAGATCAGCTCCATCAGGTTCTCCGATGATATGTAAGGAGTACACACGCCAGGGCAATCTATAATCCAGAATGGATGATACGAATAACGTTACGCTCTTCTAAACATGCTCTTCTCTGGCCCGGGCAACATCGGATGAAGTTACGGCAGTCATAAGGAAAAAGATGCTTGTTGAGATGGGTGTGAGATCAGGTTCATGACGAGCGTTAGGCAGCAACACGATAATTGAAAGCTACAGCGAATCATCGACTATGCTTTATCAGAGTGGCGAGGAGCACATTGAGACTGTAATTCTGGGCTCTCAATTCAGGCAAGGAATGGCATGTGAGATGCCGAAAGTCATCCGTGGAAATCTGTAAAACGAGAACTAGACATGCATGGCAATAGATGCCTTGCTCGAGAAAAGCCGTATAGCCTTCTAGGCTATTGACGGCAATCTATTGTATGCCATATTTGGTCGTGCTCGGAACTCCCGCAGTCACCCCATTGGAATCGTATTATCTGCGTCAAACTTGTTTGATTATTATTACCAAGCAGTCCTACCTTCATCCGGGCAGTCTCCTGTGAATCTGTGGTCTTCCCACTTCTCCCAATCTGATGAATCGACGCAAAGAGCTAATCAGATACCAAGCAAACTCTAGTGGCTCCTTTCAATTTGGGCTACCTTCATTTTGGCTGCACGTTAGATGCGACCGCGAAGCCGGAAGCTGACAACGTCTCCAAATGTACCTGTTGTGGTCACGATCTTATCTTGCTCTCTTTCTGGTTTGCGTCAGATAGACACAAATCCGAGTCCCTTGAATGAGTAGACCCTACCACATTTCCTCTCAGGATTCGTGGTTCGAATCGAGTATTCTGATGTCAAGTGCAGACTGGCGAAAAATGTGCGCTTTTCGCTCAAAAAATGGCAGCACAAACAAATTGAGAAGCCTTCCAGTCGTTGGTTCATATTGCGACCTGCTTTGGCAAATTTGCTCCCAACGCCTTTAAGCTCAGAGATCTCCTTGCACGGTTACGTACGAATCTCGCCACGGATCAGGAACAGAAAACTGGGCCCGCAGAGCTGGATGCACTGGCATACTTTCGTCGTTGATGGGGCTGTAAACCTCATCGTCCCTTTTCCGACCTTCATAGCACTCGTTAATCCTCGCATCTTCAGGGGATTGCAACAATGGTTCTGATCCTAATGTTGCAAGTCTCGTGTGGTAGTTTCCGTAATTCTTAGCGTTCATATTAATGCCCGACCCCGGGCTGGATGACTTCATCCTTGATATATCGCCATCTACTTCCTCAATGACAAGAGGCAGGAGGTTGACGTCCCATGACTTTTGCTCCTCTAGCGCCACCCTCCCAAACTCCGCAACAATGAGCTGCATTCCGTAACGATTGTGCTTGTCTCCTCGGTGTCCACTCACATGCTCCATGAAAGCCTTTTCACCCCTCTTAACAACGGGCTCCATCCCTTGCGCAGAGCATAAGACGCACTGATAATCATAAATACGATTGTTTACCCTCTCCGTGGGTGCCACATGTGACTTGGCCAGGAATTTCCAACGATAGCGTACGCCATATGCTTCGCGGACTGATTCATCAAACGACCAACCTTTGCTGCTTTTGATTGCCCCGCCTTCAAAAGCGCATTTAGAGCAAGCCCAGTAATGACCTTGTCCGGTCATGGCTACGGACTGGTTACACAAATTCATGCCTCCATTTCCAGTTCGCATGATACATGCGCCCTTGCAGAAGCCACCATAGTCTTGTTTACCTGTGGTAGAGGCAGAAAGCGACCATCTCTTGGTCTTCGGCAATCTTTTCTCGGTACGATTACCAGCTCCTTCATGTGCTGATTGCCTAGACCTCGGACTCGTAGGTTCATTATGCCAGGGATTTGCCGTTGCCATTGTACTAAGACTATTGGACTCCAGAGATCCATTCACAAAAGTTGATTGAGGCGATCCTTTTAGAGTGCTTACCGGTGTGCTTTGCCGGTCGAAGTGAGTATCTGCAGAGTCTCCAAAGCTATCTTGCTGCCGTCGATGGTCAGCTTGGATATAGGAGGCATTTCGTGACCAATTCGATAGCTTCTGGCGCAAGCCAATTTTGAAAGTTGGACTAGAAGGATTGGAAGGGCTGCGCGGACTCGAATTTGAAGAGACCCTCCTATTGGCTGATAAAGAATTAGTGGCTCTTGACTCCACGGAACTCAAGCTCCTATAGTAGTCTCTGTCACTATCTGTCCAGGTCTGTATGCTCTGGACAGGAGCTTGCTGGGCTATCCGCATGAGAAGCTCATTCAGGACCATCACGCTACGGATTCTCCCGAAGTCAGACACCTCAATCATAGCACTGAAATCGTGTTCTGAGTTGTCATCTTCATCAGCTGTAAGCAGGTGCTTTACAATGCTCTCGTAAAGCTCATTCCGAATGTGGATAAGGGCAGTGCTGGCAACTCCATCCCCGCGCTCGAAAGCCTTCCCCAAATGTGTTGTACAATCTCTTTTCGCTTGTTCTGTTGCAGATGACCCAATCGCCAACGAATTTTCTAGTTCTGCAGGTCGAAGAGCTGCCTGATGATTCAATCTGCGCTTTTCTCGGATTTTCTTCACGAGTTTCTCGCCTTGCTCGAAGGCCGTCACGACACCGGCCACACAGGCAAGGACGGCCACAAATTCCATGCCAGACATTTTGAGCTGGTAAGCTTTCGCAGCGTTGTTGAACGACGGTGAGTTGCAATTGCAGCGCAGGAAGAAAGGCAGACAAAGCTTGGAAAGACTCAAAGATCAAATTGTAGAATGTGGCAGTGGATAGAACGGAAAGCTTGAGAATTGGCCCCGAAGGCTTGTGCTACGCTGCCTGGGGATCACATTCATGTTTGATAGGCCATGAGAAGTAGTGCCCGTGGTGGCTGCATGAGGGATCTGCCTTGGATAAGGCTAGCACACAGGCTGGCGGGGTAATATCATCTTGTCCCAGAGGCGCGAACACGCAAATCGGCGTAGAGAAAGTACTCTTTGTGCTGCGAAGGCGGTTGGCTGGAGGGAACTGCTGTATAAGCAAAGCAAATTCATTCTCACGAAGGACTCAACCGAACATTGAGGACAGTGAAACCTCAGGGCCGCTGCTTCGCTTCTGATATCGCTATCAAACACCTGAGACAGTCCAAACCCCACATCTTTGTTATTATCATTGATTGATGAAACAATCCTAATGCTAGAGGGGAGTTCGCAGTCCTGTCCGTATGAGGGTTGGTTCCGCGGCTTACATAATCTCAGCCTATTTTCACATTGTCAGCTTTTTGAAAGGATGCTTAAAACAGGCAACACTTTATAGACGATGAGTGCGGGCCAAGAGTCTAGTCTTCGATACCTCTTTGCCGAAGCTAAGTCGAAGAGTGATGCGCTTGGGTCCTTCACATCCGCGAGTGATTCTGCGTATCAGGAAAATGTCCTCGCCGCGATAGAGAGCCTCGAGCAATGCAGGAAGCTTGCGCGTCAAATTTCCCTCTTCAGTCCGAATGAGGAGTTCGAGGATATCGCATCCACTGACCTGCCGTAAAGATCAACTCCCCGGTTGAGGGACGAGGTTAGCTAACGCTGGTATAGATATCTCATGATAGATTACCGTCTAGGGGACCTCATTCTAAAAGAGAACAACCAAAGTCGGAAGGGCACTCTAGAAAGAGCCCAGGAAGCTTTCGCGAGATTCTTGCGCCTGTTGGACACATATCGAATACTCTCGAAGACCGACAGCGAGCTCTTCGAAAGATACCTTGAGAATCAGAATGGCTTTGCAGTAATACGGAGCAATGACCCCTCGACAAGGAGAGACTCGAAAATAAAGAGGTACAAGGAGGAAAAGAGCTTGAAAGTCAAATTGGATGTACGTAGGGAAATTCCGGTCGCAGAAAAGGTATATTGATACCCAGGTAGCATTTGGCACAAATTTCAACAGCCTCGGAGCAGGATGATAGTTCAATTCGAGATCTCTACCACGCTGAGGCCGAAATCAGTACGTACAAAGCATTTGAGAGTCTTGATACCATCGCACAAGAGCTCAAGATTCTGGCCTTGATGCCACAATCTCCACCGCCTGGACTAGGGAAGAGCGAGCTCGATTACCGGGAACGAAACGGCCTGCACAAGGATGGTTATTCCGATCGCCTTGACCCCTCTCTATCTGAAATGTATAGGAAAGGCAAGGCAGGACCCATTCTGAACAAAGACGGAAAACCACTCCAGCCGTTCACATTGCTAGATAGCAGACAGAGGCTACAAAATGGTGTTTTCGGACCTGATCATTCCCTTCCAACAATGACTATTGATGAATACCTAGCCGAGGAGAGGAGAAGGGGCGGTATCATTGATGGGGGAGCAGAAAACTCCGTCACTGCCGCTCAGCTCGATGAGGATGACGTGGATAAAGCTGAGGCCGAAACGATGAAGGCCCGAGAGTGGGACGAATTCGTTGAAGCAAATCCAAAAGGTAGTGGAAATACTATAAATCGTGGCTAGGCCTTCTACTAGCTCTGAAAGCCGTCTCACATGCTCTTTGCCGTTCTAATCTTCATCGCGTCGTCAACTCGTTTTCGACAAACATTTCTCACAAATTACTTTCTTCCGAGCCTCTCCTCACCATCCTCCTCAAGGACCCACGCAGGGTGATACCTCTCTTTCCCGACGTCATCCGCATACTTCAGCCTAGGGTTGGGATAAGTATCCTGCATTCCTCCTAGGCTCGTAAATCCTTCATCATAGAGCGGGCACCACTCAACACCGAGGTATCTCAAGAAAGCCCACACCTCTACATACTTCCACTCCAAAACCGGATGGACCCGCATGAAACTCGGCCATCCGCGATCTGTCATATCGAATGCCGTGAGGTTGTCGCCATGTGGATCCGTCCGTCGCGTTCCCACGAAGACCGCTTTGATGCCCTCGCCAGGGGGAGAGCTGAGGTAGGATGCGAAGGCTTCTCTCATGCTGGTATTTCCGGCATTTTGGCGGGTCAGCGCAAGGTTGTAGTGAGCTGAAGATGAAATTACAAAAGAGTCGACCTCGAGGAAGGGATGGGACGGAGCAATATAGACGGCGGGGAGCGAGGGCGGGAGATGTGGGTGATGCGAGAGGCGAGAAAGGTACAGGAGGAGGAGGACTAGGCAATCTTTGCCGCCATTGTAAGACAACGAGAGTGTTTCCAGCCTGTGGTAAAGCGGCACGTGAGCAATTGGCAAGCTGAGAAATGACTTTTGCTATGCTTACGGAAAGCGATCAAGAGCCTCTTGTATTATGGCAAGGGAATGTCGACATTGTGACTGTGCGGCCCGGAGGATCTCCTCCTGGACGTCTTTCTGTAGGAACGAGTCGATTTTAGTGCGGAGCTCGGCGCAAAGTGACCGCAAGTGGTGGCCATCACCATTCGTTATATTGAGCTGGGAATTATTGCCATCCGAGCTTTCTAGGAGTCCATCCTGGATCATGGCGAAATTGCAATTTGGGCGTGAGATCCATGATTGAGGCCGACGATAATTTGTCTCACCGAGAAGACAAAGATTGGCTCGGTCTTTCGTTTTTCCATCCCCGATGTTTTGCTGTTGGTCTAACATCCCTCTAGCTCCCTACCCCCTTCACGAATCAACACTTCTAGTGAACACTTCACAACATTTGGGGCTTTCGACTACTGTGAGTCGTGTGTAGATGCTGAGCCTGACCGTGTGATACACCATGTCTCTAACGAGGTGTGATTGACTGGTGGTTTCTTACCACACGTTTGTTCTTTTGTGAACGTCACTTATTGCATGATTTCTCTCTACTGCATTTTGCTTGGCGAGATTTCTTTTCATCTTCGTTCTTCGTCCACCAAGCTTGTCGCAGAAAGACACCCCGCCCAGCCTCCAACATGGCGCAACCAGCCGTAATGCAGATGAGCGCCCCTGATCTCCTCGGGCCTATCGAGTCGAATCGTGATATTAAACCTTTACTCGTCGCTTCCCAAGTATCAGCAAAGCATAGAGAAGACTCAAGTTCAAGCAGTAATGAAAGTGATTCGGATAATGATCAAAACGAAACAGCTGACCACAGTACATCGGCTCGGCGAAAGGTGCAGAATGTCATCTTCGCGAACTAGTAGAGATCCTATCCTCTAGCTATCAAAGGTACGAGTACTGATCGGTTCGTTTTAGTGTTTCGAGTCGAGCAGCTGAGGTGACGAAAGATGAAGTGGAAGCCGCTAAAAAGACCGAGCAAGACGATGAGCTCTCTATTCGTGCCTTGATGTCAAATCAAGAGTCTCGCAAAATTATCGATGACCCTCGGGATTATCAGCTCGAATTGTTTGAAAAAGCGAAGCAGCAAAATGTGATCGCTGTTCTCGACACAGGTATGCCAGTCTTCGGTACAGCAAACGTGGCTGCTGATCTTTGCTAGGTTCCGGCAAGACTCTGATTGCTGTCCTTTTGCTCAAATATGTCCTTGATCTAGAGCTTGAGTCTCGTGCGCAAGGTAAAAAGCCTCGCATCGCCTTTTTTCTGGTACGCCTCATGTAGTATCCAGGCCTAGATTAGACTGACAATCTTTAGGTTGATTCTGTGGCTTTAGTCTTTCAGCAATTCGCGGTGCTCGAATGTAACCTTGATCAGCCCATTGACCGCTATTGCGGTGAAATGAATTGCGACCTTTGGACTCCAGAAAAGTGGCGAGAGAACTTCGATCAGAACAAGGTCATTGTCTGCACCGCAGAAATCCTGTATCAGTGCCTAATGCATTCATTCATATCCATGGATGAGATCAACATGATTATCTTTGACGAGGCCCACCACGCCAAGAAGAATCATCCCTACGCTCGGATTATGAGAGATCATTATTTTCGCCAGTCAGCTGCAACCCGACCAAAACTCTTGTACGTAGTCATTCATTCTTTACAGTCCTGACAATTGGCATGACGCTTGTCCAATCATCACTCTACGTCCTCTTTTAGACATTTGAATACTGACAAATATGCCTTAGCTCAATGACAGCATCTCCATTAGACTCCCTTGAAGATCCCGTCCGGGCAGCAAAGCAATTAGAAACGATCCTAGATTCCAGAATACTAACAGCTTCCGATATGTCTCTACTTCAAACTGTCACAAAACGACCTGAAGAGCAGTTGTTGGTTTATGACCGACTGGACTATCCTTATGACACCGATCTTAGTCAGTATATGCAATGCAAATACTCCCATGTCGGAGAGTTTCGCAGAATATCGGAAAAGGCTCGAGAAATAAGTTCGGAACTAGGTACATGGTGTGCAGATGTGCTCTGGGGCATGGCGCTTGCAGACGAGGAAGCGCGTAAACTTGAGAAAAGAATCGAATATCAGATGAACAAGGAGGATAGACCAATACAGATTCTGGACCACCAGATCCAACAGATCAGGGAAGCTGAGCAATACGTTGCAAGCCTGCCCTCTTCGCCACTTACACTGGAAAAGCCTTGCGTGAGTTCAAAAGTCTTGGTGCTATGCCAATACCTGAAATTGAGGTATGAGAAGCCTACGGACCATAAGTGTATTGTGTTCGTGGAGCGAAGATACATGGCTAGAGTATTACTCGAGTTCTTGAAACGAGTGAACATCGGACACATCCATCTCGGCTTGATCATGGGAAAGAGGGCTGGAGAGGCTGGTGACAAGAAGTTAAGCGTTAAGCAGCAACTTCTGACGCTGACACGGTTCAGAAAAGGTGAACTCAATTGTTTGTTTGCCACATCTGTTGCAGAAGAAGGTCTGGACATCCCGGACTGCAATCTCATCATCAGGTTTTCGCTCTATACGACTTTGATTCAGTATATCCAAAGCCGCGGTCGTGCGAGGAGCCTGCACTCTAAGTATGTGCACATGATTGAGAAAGACAATCGAAGACACCTCCAATCTATAAGGATGGTCCAAGAGGGTGAACAGAAGCTCAAACGATTCTGCGAAGCCCTGCCCCAAGACCGGTTGCTGCAAGGGGATGAGGCTGACTTTGAAACCATTGCACAAGAACACGCCTCTAAAAGATTTACTGATCCTGAGTCGGGCGCAGTACTGACGTACCATTCAAGCCTTACAGTACTAGGTCATTTTGTCGCATGTCTGCCCCATGGCCCCGACATGATCTTGCAGGCAACATACCACGTGTTCGCAGAGAACAAGCGATTCGTCTGTGAAGTTACACTCCCTGAAATTTCTCCCTTGCGGTTTTCGATCGGGTGTGCTGCGGCTCGGAAATGCGTTGCAAAGCAAGCCGCTGCTTTTGAAGCCTGCTGCCATCTCCGCAAAATGGGCCATATTGACAGGAACTTACTACCGACCTACCACAAACAACTTCCAAAGATGAGAAACGCCCATTTAGCGATCGACAGTAAGACAAAAGCGGTATACAATATGAAGATCAAACCGACCGTATGGGGAGAAGGACGCGGAACGTCTCCTGAAAATCTTTACATTACGATCATGGAGCTTGAGCAGCCGGAGAAGCTAGGCCGTGCTTGTCAGCCGATGGCACTTTTGACAAGGAAGCCAATGCCTCAATTTCCCTCGTTCTTGCTGCATCTTCAACCAGCAAAAGCATCGAACGCAATCTGTACATCCATACCAACGAGTTTTCACGTGAGTGATTCGGATCTACATTCTTTGAATGAATTTTCGCTTCGTATCTACATGGACATCTTCAACAAAACCTTCGAATCGAATATACCTCAGATGTCGTACTGGCTAGCGCCGATTAGGCCAAATTGGAAAATGTTGCATCACTTGCAAAGTCCAAAGCAGCTGATCGAGTGGTCCATCGTAAAATATGTTTCTGACACCCCTGAGATACCATGGAACATGGAGACCCCGCACTCTCAGCTGCTTGACAAGTACCTCGTAGATCGATGGGATGGTGGACGCCGATTCTTTTCGATTGCTGTTGACCCTATCTTGAAGCCAGAGTCTCCTGTGCCTGATGGGGTTGCCCCTCACAAATCAATGGACAATATTCTCAATTACACAATTTCTCTATTCAAAAAATCGAGAGAAAGATCCTCGTGGAGTCCAAATCAGCCTGTGATACAGGCTGAGCGCATATTGCATCGCATCAACTGGCTAGATGAGTACACTGACAAGGAACGTCACGTAAGAACTAAGAGCTTCGTCTGCCCAGAACCTCTAAAATTTTCGGCTCTACCGCTCAGTACTGTGACGATGGGATATATCTTTCCAGCAATATTGACCCGTTTAGAGTCATATCTCGTTTCACTTGAGGCCTTCTCTTCTCTTGGCTTGGTTGTTCATCCAAGCCTCGCCCTGGAGGCAATGACCAAAGATTCTGATAACACCGAGGAACACCGGTCAGAACAAATCCATGTGCAGCGAGGCATGGGCAAGAATTACGAACGACTGGAGTTCATTGGAGACTGCTTTCTTAAGATGGCAACGTCAATATCCTTGTTCATAAAGAGTCCAGATGACAATGAGTTCGAGTATCATGTCAAGCGAATGCTTATGATCTGCAATCAAAACCTTTTTAGAACCGCGAAGGAGCGCAAAATCTACGAACACATTCGATCGCAGGGTTTCTCAAGGCGAACCTGGTAAGACAGCCCGGCCCTATGGAGATGATAATGTGAGTGAAGACTAATTAGCGCACTCTTTGCTAGGTATCCAGAAGGTATCAAATTGCTCGTAGGTAAAGGCCACAACAAGACTACCGCGGAAACACTGAAGCACCATCTTGGTGACAAATCCATTGCCGACGTTTGTGAGGCCATGATTGGAGCTTCGCTTCTCTCATATCAGGAAACAGGAGATGTAGACATGGCGGTCAAGGCAGTCACTATACTCGTCTCTAGTGACGATCACAACATCACGAAATGGGCCCACTATTATGCTTCGTACGAGCCACCAAAGTACCAGTTTGCTCCTGCCACTGCATCCCAGTGCGATCTCGTGAAGCAAATAGAGCACAAGTTGGGCTACCATTTCGAATCGCCGCGGCTGCTCAGATCCGCTTTCATTCATCCTTCCTATTCTTTCGCCATCGAGAAGATTCCTTGCTATCAGCGCTTAGAATTCCTTGGAGATTCATTGCTCGACATGGCCTGTGTCAACTTTTTATACTATCGATACCCTGACAAGGATCCTCAATGGCTGACTGAGCATAAGATGGCAATGGTTTCCAACAAGTTTCAGGCGGCATTGTCAGTGAAACTTGGCTTTCACAAGCATCTTCGCTCAAATGGTACAGTCATTGAGGCGGCAAATAGAGAATACGTGACGGAAACCATGGACGCAGAGTACGAAGCAAGTGGAGCTCCCGACTATTGGACCACCACGAAGCAGCCTCCTAAGGTAAGGATAAGCGCTCACAGAGTTAGAATTTCAAGCCCTTGCTGATTCATTGTTCAGGCACTTTCTGACGTCGTCGAATCGTACGTCGGCGCTCTGTTTGTCGATTCGCAATTCGATTTTGGCCAAGTGGAGAAATTTTTTGAGAAACACATTCGCCCGTTCTTCGAAGACATGACAATCTATGATACATTCGCTAACAACCATCCCACGGTAAATATTCCAACGTTGGTTATCCGGCTTAGTTAGCTAATGACGCTTTCGCAGACTTACCTCCACAATCTTCTCTCCCAGAATTTTAGCTGCCACAACTATCGGCTCATGTCTTGCGAGTTACCTTCGTGTATCCCAGGTGCTCCATCGAAGACTATTGCAGTGCTCATGGTCCATGATCAAGTTGTAGCAGAAGGAACAGCAAGCAGTGGGAAGAACGCAAAGGTCAAAGCCAGCGCTCGTGCAACAGAGGAGCTGAAAGGTCTCGTACTTTACGAATACCAGAACCGATTTAGATGTGATTGCTCCATGGAAACGAAGGGAGCGGCGTTGGTGACAGCCCAGTATGCACCTCGAGCTGAAAATGCTAATGTGGACTCGGCGATATAATGATGACTCAAGGACGACCTTCGTCCGATTCGAGATACACAAGAGAAAACAGAGCATTGAGCTTCTTGCGCTACGCATGTGAGCTAGATTTAAGCAAGCAGAGCGGATTGCTTTTGTTTCTCCGACTATGTAGCATTCGAGCGAGGAACTCTATCTAATGAGCATTGCATGCACAAATAATCACTTTTTGAGTTGCCTCTGTCTATATGTAGTCCTCTTTCCAAGCGCATATACTCATAGTCCCCAGACAATTCTTGCAGTCTAAGGAGCCAGCACCAAAGCCAACAAAGCCATTCTGCAGTATAAGCCATACCGCATCTATAAAGCTGATGTCAGCATACGTCCAACACAGAGCATCGAAATCATCACTCACCTGTCTGAAATATGCTGCCCTCTGATCAAAATCAACCTCCTCCCCGACTTCCTCATTTCTCGGCAACGGATGCATAACAATCATATGCGGTTTTGCATGCTTGAGAGTCGCATTATCCACCACCAGTCCACCCCTCAACCGCTCATACTCGCCGGGATCTTCAAACCTCTCTTTTTGCAGCCGAGTACAGTACAGCACGTCGCTCCTCGCCGCAGCCTCCTTCGTGAGCTCACTCGCTTCCAGAATCAGCTGCCCCGTACCAATTAATTGCTGCCGAACTTCTGCTGGGAGAGCTAGGGAAGGAGGCGAGATCAGCTGTACGCGCACATCGTAGTGCTGGAGTAGCTTTATGAGAGAGTGTACAGTGCGGCCGTAGCGGAGGTCGCCAGTAAATGTTATGGTGAGACCGTTCACAGTGCCAAGTTCCTCTCTTATGGTGAAGAGATCGAGGAAGGCTTGAGTAGGATGCTCAACGCTGCCGTTGCCGCCGTTGATAATGGGAACGGGAGAGAACTTTGCTGCTGTGGCTGCGCTGGAAGGGTCTGGGTGGCGTAGGACAATAGCATCGCCGTAGCAGGCTAAGGTACGAATTGTATCTTGGAGTGTTTCGCCCTTCTGGGTTGACGATTGAGACGTGGCTATTGCGACTGTGCGGCCGCCTAGTCGCTGCATTGCGGCGTCAAAAGAGGCACTTGTCCTAGTGGAGGGTTCGTAGAAAAGTGTGCATAGAACTTGGCCTTTTAGGACGTCGATCACACCCTGGCGTTTAACTGCTCTATCCATTTCAGCGGCTACGGTGAAAAGATGGTGGAGCTCTTGACGGCTAAATTGTGTGACCGAGAGGATATGCCGTCTCCTGAAGGGAGAGCGTGAGAGAAGACTGGTAAGTTCATGTGATGATTGAGGCATTGGTGGTGGTAGTGGGGGTATATGGCTCTCCATCATTGTCGTTGTAGCAATTGGAGACATCGCAGACTGAACACCTAGTTGTCGTACCCGTGGTGTGCTCTTTGAAAATATAAGCGATTGACGGCGACTCAACGGGCTCTCAGGACGTATTGCTGGTGATGAAAATTGGGAAGTTTTAGGCAAGGTGTGAGCCGAAACATCCTTACCAAAGCCCGGGTCTCGTATGAGCTCGCCGTCAAGACAAGTCAGTTGATCCTGGAAGATTACACGTTGTACAGATCCCGTTAAAGTCCTTGAAACGAATGGAGACCAGACTGCCGAAGCCTGCATGACATATGGCCGGTCTATCTCTACTTCGACGGCCGTACCTGGCTGATCATGCAGCTCAAATATGCGTTTTGGATTGTCGTATAGCTTTGTTGTAATATCCTCAACCTTGAGTCTTCCCTCCGAGACGGCCGTAAGCAGTAATGGTAGAGTATCTAAGATGCCTATATCTGGCGATGCATCCGCGTTGGCCGCGACTGCGACCTCGTACGGCAGGCTCCCTACTGAGAAGACGTCTATTCTGTCCATGTTCTTCCAGAGTGCTAACTGATCACCAGAAGTTGGGAGGTTTCTGCACTGAGGATACTCGGACTGCGAAAGAAAGAGCGAATATACAGAAACATCGCATGTCACCTTAAGCCCTTTTGACTTGCTCAAAGCGATGAGATTGATGTCCTCCTCCGTGGTGACACTGGTGACGTGTAGCTTTCGGTCATGCAGACTCGCAAGTAAAAGTACTGAGGCAAGATCGGTTGTTCTTGCATCTGTAATGAGCGATTTGCCAGTTGGCCAAGAAGCAAAGTGTGAAGTTATCGCAGCTACTTTGTTGATATTGCCGGCTACATGATTGAATGGGATGAAAAGACATCCGACTTCGTCCACTACCTGAGCTATCTGCTCATCGTTCGAGGAAGTTGCTGCCACAGAGAAGTTATAATCGCAAAATGCTGAGGACCGGCTGCTTTTTTGCGCCATTTTAAGAGAGCGCGCATCATCAAGTGCACCTTTTAAGCCTATTGGTAGCACTCTGATCATTGTAAAACCTGCTGCAATGGATGAACTTGTGACTAACTTGAAATCTCGACTCGTTGCAGAAGCTATCCCGGGAATGAAGGCGCTGACATTAATTAGGCCAGGGAGAACTAGTGTGCGGTGGCCAGTTTTGTAATCGATGTTCTGTATTTCGAAGTCGTAATGTCTTGCAATAGCTTCAACGAGTATCTTTGCATTCTTCACATTGGTGACGAGGGGCGTTTGAAAATCTACTGCCATACGTCGAGTCCTGTAACCTTGGCTCATATAGTTCGCTGGTCGACGAAACCTGTTGCTGGATGGTAAATTTATGTATAAGTCGATAAGATTGTTCGCCAAATGCTGCGTCAATGAGAATTCAGACTTTTGATTCTGCGATTCATTGCTTAGAATTTCTAGGTATTGGACAGGGACCGCGTGCTCCTGTAGGTAGTCCGCAGTCCCAGCCGTAGCAAAGAGCTTGTAACCTAATTGGTGTAGCTTTCTGATTGAGGGCAACAATTCAGCCTTGTCCTTGAAAGAGCCAATCGAAAGCAGGATGTTCTGTTTGGGTAGTCGAAAGCCAGTAGAGACTAGTGCTTTTATATACGCCTCATATTTATCACGACCAAAGCAAGCGACCTCTCCAGTAGATGCCATCTCCACACCCAACACTGGATCCGCTCCAGATAATCGAGAAAAGGAGAATTGCGGCACCTTGACTCCCACATATTCATTCGGTATCTCCACGGGAGGGTATTCAGCAACTTCAACGCCCATGATAGCTTTGGTTGCCATCTCGATAAGATCTATGCCCATGACCTTTGAGACGAACGGAAAAGATCGAGATGCTCTTACGTTACACTCGATGACCTTGATCTCATTGTCCTTCGCGATGAATTGAATATTGAATGGTCCAGTCACTGTCAATGCATCGCCTATCTTTCTGGTGGCATCCTCTATGCGTCGAACAGTCTCAGGGTCAAGATCTTGCGGGGGCAAAATAAGCGTAGCATCTCCAGAGTGGACACCAGCGTTCTCTACGTGCTCGGAGATGAAATGGCCAAGCATTTTTCCATCACGAGCGACAGCATCCATCTCGATCTCTTTCGCGTTTTCAATATACTTTGTGATGACGACTGGGTGTTCCTTCGAAACCTCAGCAGCCTGGTTCAGGTAATTTGCAAGATCATCTTGAGAGTACACTGTGTTCATTGCAGCTCCGGATAAAACATATGACGGTCGCACTAAAACGGGATATGAGACTTTTTCGCAGAATGAAGCTGCATCTTCGAAGCTTGTCAATTCCTTCCAAGCGGGCTGGTCAACAAAGATTCTATCAAGCATGCGAGAGAATTTAAATCGGTTCTCGGCCATGTCAATCATGTCCGGTGACGTGCCCAATACTTTGACATTCAATCTAGACAATGGCAAAGCGATATTATTAGGTGTCTGTCCTCCCATGGATATAATGATGCCACTAGAGGTCTCCAATTGGTAGATGTCAAGAACTGTTTCCAGGTTGATGGTCTCGAAGTAAAGCCTGTCTGCTTCATCGTAGTCTGTACTGACGGTCTCAGGGTTGTAGTTGACCATCACAGTCTTGAAGCCCTGTTCTCTGATGGTTCGTATGGCTCGCACCGAGCACCAATCAAATTCCACAGACGAGCCTATCCGGTATACGCCAGAGCCCACTACCATGACTCCGTGGTCATTGAAAGGAACATCATGTTCATCTCTTTTGCCATTGTAAGTGAGGTACAGATAATTGGTGAAGGCTGGAAATTCGGCGGCAACAGTATCGATCTGTTTGACAAGGGGGGTGATACCTGCCTCTACGCGAGCACGCCGAACAGCGAGCTCGTTAGAGCCCCAAAACCCTGCCAGCTGGCGATCTGAGAAGCCCAATTGTTTGGCTTGCCTGAACAGGGACCTTGGTACTGATGTAGTATCGTATGAAGTCATGAGCTTTCCAAAATCGCTCAGCCCTTTTAGCTTGCGTAAAAACCATTTGTCAATCTGGGTCATTTCCCAGATCTTATCGACGGTGTAGCCAGAATGCATGGCGTTAGCAATAGCGAAGAGTCTCTGATCAGAAGGTGTCTGTAACTCATTATCAATTGACATGAGGGCTTTAGTTTCGTTGAAGCCAATGTTGTGGAAGTCAATAGATCGAATTGCCTTTTGTATAGCTTCTTCAAAAGACCTGCCGATGCTCATGACTTCACCCACGCTCTTCATTGACGAGCTCAAGTGGGTAGAGACTCTGGTAAATTTCTTCAGATCCCATCTTGGTATTTTGACTACCACATAATCGAGCGACGGCTCAAAGCAAGCGCAAGTGACCTTCGTCACACTGTTAGAGATCTCATTTAGAGGTATGCCCAGGCCTAATTTGGCTGCGATAAATGCCAACGGATATCCAGTCGCTTTGGAAGCTAGAGCTGAAGACCTCGAAAGACGAGCATTGACTTCAATAATGCAGTATTCTTTGGAGAAAGGGTTCAGGGCATATTGAATGTTGCATTCACCGATGACGCCAAGATGCCGAATAACATTCACAGCTGTTGTTCGGAGCATGTTGTAGTCCTCATCAGACAAAGTTTGCGAAGGAGCCACAACAATAGAGTCTCCGGTGTGTATGCCTAAGGGATCAAAATTTTCCATGTTGCACACTGTGATGCAATTGTTCTTCGCGTCACGAACCACTTCGTACTCAATCTCTTTCCAGCCTTTCATGCTCCTCTCAATGAGGACTTGAGGACTTGCTGAAAACGCTTTCTCACAAAGTTCGAGCAATTGCTGCTCATTCTCGGCGAATCCGCTTCCTAGGCCTCCTAATGCATAGGCGGCACGTACAATGACCGGATAGCCAATCGACTTCACAGCTTGCGCAGCTTCTTGGACGGAGTTCGCAGAAGCTGACTGGGCACACTTCTCGCCTATTGATTCCATGCTGCGTGCAAAAAGCTCGCGGTCTTCCGTGGTTATGATGGTATCGATCGGCGTGCCCAGAACTTGAACACCCAGGCCCGCCAATTCATCTCGTAGTTGTATGCCCACTTGAAGCGCTGTCTGACCTCCAAATGTGACGTAGATTGCATCCGGACGTTCGTGCTTTATTATTTTACGGACAGAATCCGCTGTGACTGGCAGAAAGTAGACTTTGTCGGCAAGTCCTTTGGATGTCTGTATCGTTGCAATGTTGGGATTGATCAAAATCGTGTAGATCCCTTCCTGCTTCAGGGCTTTGATAGCTTGGCTTCCAGAATAATCAAACTCGCCGGCTTGACCAATGCTAAGGCCTCCACTACCTAGCACTAATACTTTCTTGGGAATCGTCCTTGGGTACGACTCCTGGCCACCATCTGCAGATTCTCCAGGAAGCTTGATAGGGTACATCATTGCCTTCGTCGAAGAGGCATTGTCGTTTATAGCATTGACAAAAATATCGAAAAGAAATTCCGTATCCCGAGGTCCCGGTGTACTTTCCGGGTGAAATTGAACGCTGAAATATGGACGTGACCTATGTCTAATACCTTCATTGCTCTCATCGTTGGCATTGACGAAGAGCTCCTCCCAGTCTGGCGGCAGGCTCAGAGGATCCACCGCGTATCCATGGTTCTGAGACGTGATATAACACCTCCCTGACGTTTTATGCGTGCATGGGATGTTATGACCTCTATTGCCAAATGCCATCTTCAACGTTCGTGCACCGGCTGCCCGAGCGAGTAGTTGATGGCCTAAGCATATCGCGAAGATCGGAGTACGGGCTTCTTCCAAAGCCACAGACAAGTGTCTCACTGTACTAGAAAGCGTTGCGGGATCTCCAGGCCCGTTGGAAATGAAAAGGCCATCGTAGTCATTTCCGCCTAATTTGGGAAAGTCATAGTCCCACGGGACAACAAGTACCTCTAAACCGCGTGACAGGAGGCACCGCAATTGATTTAATTTCAAACCTACATCAACACAGAGTACCCGCAGCGCACGTCCACATGGATGACGGACAAGATTAGCTCGAGAAGGTTGGTACAGGTGAGGCTCCTTGGTAGAGACTGGCACCACCGTCAGAGCTCAGCCAATAGCGGTTTCAACTAATAGGACGCTCTCACCATCAGCAACAAGATTTTTCGCATTAGGATCTAACCAATCAATTTCATCATAGATGGCTGTGGCACTTTCGGTATCATTGGCATGAATGAATCTACCCCTTTCGATCGCCTCTTCCAAACGCATTCTTCCTAGCATGCTGCCCTTTGTCCTGATATTCTTGGTCAAGGCTCTAGTATCGACCCCATACATCGCTGGGACACCCTGCTCTTTCAGCCATGTACCGAGCGAAGAGGTTGCTAAGTGATGAGAGTAGTCCTCTCCCGAATACGAAGCCACGACGAGGCCAGCTATATGTATCCGTGGGGATTCGAAATGGGCTGGCAAGTTTCCTAGCATTTCGTCTCGTGTTGAACGGGAAGGGACCCCATAATTACCAACCAAAGGGTACGTGATGACAAGTATTTGGCCATGATAAGAAGGATCTGTAATGGACTCTGGGTATCCGACCATGCCTGTTTGGAACACGAGTTCTCCGGCCGCGCTCTTTTGTGAACCGAAGCTGATCCCATGCCATTCAGTCCCATCTTTCAATTCTAGGAACATTCTGGAGGCACTCTGACTCTCCACAAGCTCCAATTGAGCGCAATCAGCGGACGGGCCATTTGGAACGCTGTTTGAATCATTGACATGTGATTCATCAGCATAAATTGACTGTATTGGAATGCCCACAGAAGCCGCCCGGTGTGGGCTCTGTGGTGCTATCTCATTTTGTAGGGCATCGGTCCCCATGGTACCTTTTGCTAAGGAAATGACATGGGGAAGGACGCGTGTAACGGTCGCGATTTATATCTTTACCATGCTAACACACTCACGAACACGTAATTTGATGGATTTTCGTTCTCAGAAGTCAACCTTATTTTCGACCATGTGGGGCGCGCTTGTCGCGCTTGAGGGAAACGAGCTGCCTCAATGCCTCCTGCATCATTGCATGGCATTCTTGAAAATGCCATCGACCATGGGTAATCAAGCTTACCGCCTTTATCTCAACCAAGGAAACCTTGATAGTCTGGAATATATGACACTTGGCGAACACACAAAGCACTAAATGAGATGGCCAATAAGTTGCAAGACCAGAGAAATGACTTTCTCGAAAAAGCAGCTCGATATTACTCCCATGAGTCGCCTCCGACAGCTGCGTATTTGATGCTACAACAAAATTCACAGCAAGATGAGCCACATACACGTCAATCCTCGGCTTGTTGTCAGGCTTGCGGATCAATTTTAATCCCTGGAGTAAATTCCCGAGCTTCGATCACATCTCCAATATCATGTACAAGAAGACAGGACGCATCCTTCAGGTCCAAGTCCCAGAAGATTGGTTCAGAGTCCGAAAGGCGTCTCAAAGTAGAATGCATGATTTGTCACAGATATACCACTAGAAATCTTAGCAGACGCTCGGCGCCGAAACGAAATCGTCTAGAAGCGGGTCAGGCGGACATTAACGACAAGATGCCCTACCAGGAATCGACAGCTCTGCATAAACGACCATTGGTAGGCTTTAATAAGGGGAGCAAGCAGCGAGCTAAGGCTAGGAGGCATGGAAGCTTGCAGGCAAAGCTTGAGGCTTCAAGACAGGAGCCGGGGAGTGTTACTGGACTGGGACTCAGCCTAATGGATCTTATGGAAGAGGCATGAAAGGACGCAATCTTGCGTTAGCTGGCATCTATATCCACTGCCGCGTCTGATACCGTCTCTGCTTCCTTGATCCGCAGCCGTATGTCTGTTTCCCACATTTCGTAGTCTCGCAAACGCTCGTCACTCAGATAGTCAACGCTTCTTTGCATCATCGTTCCGAGACCGGGTTGCAAAAACTCTACCCCTGGCTGTTGGTTTTTGGTGCTTGCCTTTGGCCTCCCGGGAAATTCTTGGCGTTCATTTCTTTCCACCCTGAGCGCTCCTCCTTGCGAGTTTCGTTCATCAGGCAAAGGTATGCCGACACCGGATCCAAGTTCTATGTTGTAGAACCAGTCCATGTCAGTCCACCTATGCTCCGCTATCTGCCGCATATGAAGCTGAACGTCGCTCTCACTGATCTGGGTTACTTCAAACCCTTCATGAAAAAGCTCATTGATTACACTAAGACCGATATTCGTTTTCTGTCTCCATTCGTCCGATTTGATTTCGACACCGGCTAAACGGGAAGAGACAAAGAAGTATATTGCAATGCTGAGCGCTGAGAACTGGAGACTCTCTTGGGAATCTTCTAATGCCTTGGCCTCGTTCCAGGATTTCATTACTGATGCAACTCCAACATAAATGTGATGGGGAGCTGCAGGTGCTTCGAGCTTCTGACACAGCCTGCGAATGACCAGCATAGCCGAAGGAGGAAGTTGGTCATTGTCATCGCTCTCGAGGTTCTTGCTTCTTGAAGTTACGAAACGCGACGCTATTTCCTTCTTGGCCTGACGACTTGCCGTGGATTTGGCCTTCTTGACGGATGTTGTGGAGTTTAGGGCATCAGTATCAGATCTTGCACGCCCGCTTGTCTTTTCGGGGGAGGTCCTCAGTACGCTATTCAAATGGGCATGGAGTTTCTGATAGGTCTTCGGACGGCATGGCGGGTTTGTTGAGATTCTTGGAAGTGAGAGGCGCTGCTTTAATCTGCCCCTCTACATTCAGTATAAGTAGGGGTTTCGCACAAGATGGAATAGCATTGAATACCTTTCGCAAGCAATGTGTGCACAAGCATAGGATCTAGCGATTTCTTCCTCCCCATGCAGGCTGCTAGCCGCAGATCGAGACTGAGCAAGCAGAGATCTCGCAAGCTCTACCAAATCCGATGGGAGTGGACCAGAGACTGCTGGTATCAGCCCGTGAAGGGACTGAACAATTGACTGGTCCATCACTTCACACGATGATTGAGAGCCTGTAAATGTAAAAGAAAAGTAGTTCAGACTCGTGTACAGCCACTTTTGGTGCCCGGCCTTGAGTGTGGCGCTTGCCAAGACGCAAACTCTTTATCTTCAATATGCCTCGTCCGAGGGTCGGTGTGTCGGAACATGGCCACGCCAAATTAAGCCTGGCGCCAATGTTAGGGGGCTGGTCCTTGGGAAAGCCCGTATAAGGCTTATGCTCTAGGGGGACCCTTCCCTAATTCTGCCCCTATAATTTTGGCGTGGCCATGTTCCGACACACCGACCCTCGGTCCCTGACAAGATTGCGCATGCCTTTGCTCCTAGTTCGTACATTAGGCACACTTGCACTTTTGACTTCCCCATGAGTGATGCCTGATTGATAAACGGGAAGGCCATTCTAGGTAAGTTTGCTTCCTTACGCCAGACCATTCTTGCAACTCGAAAATGACGAGACATTCTTGTGGCCACGCCGTTAAGTCTTTGTTTGCGATGGGCTTGTTTCACAGTATCTGGCAATGTTGTCATATATATCGCGCCGTTTTCTTTACTTCCAGCGACGATTCCATAAGCAAAGCGCCACGGACGCTTTATATCTCGTAATATTCTCCTACCTCATTATCTTTAGTATCTTGGAAACCATATACGCCGATTCTGGTGCGCATCAAGAAGTCTTACAGCCTTATACATACGATATCGAAAAAGTTGTTGTCAATGACGTGCAATGTTCATTTCCGATCAGCAGCCAGTATCAGAAAACCCCCAGGTGCATCTGTTATCTTCTTATGGTCTTCACGATCATCATTCGCAACCATGAATGGCTCGCAGCAGGCGCTACAGTCTCTGTGCTCACTTATTCCGGAGTAGCCGCGGTCCATTCGCTCATTCTCTTTGCAGCAAATAACAGATTGGATCAACAGCAGGCGAAGACCCGTTGTGAATTGATACCGATTCCAGGCTCCAATAATCAATTCTTTGCATGCGCTGGTAGCAACGACCCCGATGTCAGTGTGATTGTGCACGTAGTGACTGCCGTCATGCTGGGAGCTTTGCCTATGGCAGCTTGGTCGACTACATTCAGAAAATCAGCAAGCAAATCGATACTCATATTTTGGATTCTGCTCCTAGCCGTGGGTCACACATTCTACCCTTTGACCCTCACCAATCAGAATTTTCACTTTCAAATATGCCCGATGGATCATGTCGAACCCCTCCCCAGAGCCAACTTTCGTGCTCTTGTTTTAGATGAAGCCTGGTCTAAGTCCTTTCGTACACTCGTCGAGGCATCACAACAAGCATCTCCAGCCTTTGAGAATGGCACTGTTCCCGCCTGCCTCTACTCCTGCTTTGCTACAACAGCTTACATTGGACGTGGCAGTCAGGATGTCATGGTCTCTCCCACAATCAAACGGAATCCTTTCCTAAAGAGCAGTATAGAGGAAAGGCTTTCTATTGTCATATTCTGGTGGGCCTACACCTTCCTCGCCCTCCTCACTCTCTTCACCACCGAGAAGCAGAGCGTTGTTCCCGGGTGGGCTCGCAAGCGAGTCTGCTCTGTTGGGTTTGGCCAACGATCATGGATATTACTATGGAAATGGGAGAAACAAAACAAGGAAGCTAGCAAACCACTCAATATGGGCGGAGCTGGAGGCGATGATACTATTACAGCTCACTCCTTGACAGCGGCTAGACCTCATCCTGCGAGACTTTTTCAGATCACACTCCTACATTTGATTCAATTCTTAACTCAACTTATCAGCGTAATCGCATTCGGGGGCACCATCTTGTATAACGAGATAACAGAGTCTCGACAAGGCATGTGGATAGAGGTAGAACAATTTACAGCTGTCGGTCAATGGAATTATGTCGCGGTTGTATTACTAGTGCTCTTTGCGGCAGTCGTGAGCCGAAAATGGACCGCCGCTGGAAAGGCTACGAGCTTAGAGAAGGGAGATGAGTGGCATAGCGAGGAGCGGATTGGTATGGAAGATTGGGATTGTAGAGTTGGATATGCCTCGTGACATATTTCTAGCAATCGGCTGCGAAGGGTTTTCTAAGATTTAAGTATGTAGAAGGTATAAAACCTCTCGAAAACTAAAAATGTCTCAACTAGTCTTTAGATCATCCACACCTCTCCTAGTCTATGAATGCAAAATCCGTACTACCAATTGCAGAGCATGAGCACTCCGTGACCATGTGAAGCAGAGGCCTGGAAACGTGCCGCAAAACCTCGACTCGCTCTAAAACCTTGATTGTACTGGCACCTGAGATGCTTAACGCTGCGGACAAGATGCTGCTCTGTATTCAATCTCAAAGACTGAAGCCAATGGGAGACGGAACGCTGCGACGAATGGACACTCTATGAGCTCCAAATTCGTCTTCCTTCACGTTCTCAATTCTTGATACATACATGCAGTATCTGGACCTTTAGTGACACCGGCCTGCCACCTTACATTTGCCTTAACCAAAGCAATACATCAGCAATATGCGGGTCGCAATAGAAGGCTGCGTAGGTCTTTTGAAAACCATTATGAACCTAAAGCTGATGAGCATAGGGTCATGGAACCCTTCATGCCATTTATGCCTCTATACAGGAATCCTGCAGAATCAACAACTGGGATAGGCTAGACCTTCTGATTATCGGTGGCGACTTTCAGGTTAGACAAAAGGAGACGGTCAAATTGCAGAGCTGAAGATCCTAGGCAGTTCGGAATGCAATTGACCTGAACACAATGGAAGTTCCTCTCAAGTATCGAGCTTTAGGTGACTTTCACGAGTATTACAGTGGCAAACGCATTGCACCATACCTCACATTGTTCGTTGGCGGAAATCATGAAGCCAGCTCGCATCTGCACGAGCTGTACTACGGCGGCTGGGTCGCACCGAACATCTACTACCTTGGTGCAGCAAATGTGATACGATGTGGTGACTTGAGGATCGCAAGCATGAGTGGCATCTGGAAGGGCTACAGCTACAAGAAGCCTCACTCCGAGAGGGTGCCATACACACCTAGTGAGCTCCGGAGTATCTACCATGTTCGAGAAATCAATGTGAGAAAGCTTTTGCTCCTTCAAGAACAGGTGGATATTGGTATAAGTCATGATTGGCCGCGCGCAATTGAGTGGAGCGGAAACCACAAACAGCTCTTCAACTTCAAACCTCATTTCGAGCAGGACTCTAGAGATGAAAGGCTTGGAAGTGCCGCCGCCAAATATGTCATGGATAGGCTTCGACCGCCCTACTGGTTTTCAGCCCATATGCACGCCAAGTTCTCTGCCATCGTGAAATATGGCAAGGCATCAAACGACTCCGACCTCGGTAAACATTCGTTTTCAGAAACTTTGAATGGCACAACACCTGACGATGTTCTCAACAAGGACGAAATCAACCTCGATTCGGATGGTGATGGAGATACACCAGCACCTATGTCTCAAGCCTCTATTACTGTGAAGAATAGCGACGAGATTGACCTAGATCTGGACGACGAAAGTGGCAACGAAGTGTCTCCCACACTCGAGCCTGCAGCATCCAGTACGGAACCTTCTTTGACGAATGTCACCTCGTCGAAACGCAATCTTCCCGAATCCTCCACAGTCTCCGATGACCTCCGTGCCCAACTCCCCGCCTCATTTACCCGCCCCACTACACAATACACACCCACCCGCACCGCCCCTCACAACGCCCCTCTTCCCCCACCACCGACTATCACCAACACAACGACCTCCTTTCTCGCCCTCGACAAATGTCTCCCGAACCGCAAATTCCTTCAGCTCCTCACCGTCTCCCCTCTCCATCCCTCCTCTCCTCCCCTTCCACCAAGACTCTCCTACGACCCAGACTGGCTCTCGATCCTCCGCGTCTTCGGGCCTCACAACCCGCACCTCTCCTCTCCCCCAAACCTAGGCGAAAGCGCCTACCTCCCTCTCATCGCCGCGGAACGCGAATGGGTCGACGCCAACCTCGTCGTCCAAAACAAGTTGCAAATTCCAGAGAACTTCGAGCTTACGGCGCCGGTGTATGAAGGGGAGGAGATGGGAGCGGTGGGAGTGGAGCAGCCCAAGGAGTTTTCGAATCCTCAGACGATGAGGTTTTGTGAGTTGGTGGGGATACGGAATTGGTTTCATGAGGATGATAAGGAGAAGGAGAGGTGGAGGGAGAGGAAGATGGCGGTTGTGGAGGCGGAAGTGCGGGCGGAACGGGAGAGTGGTCGTGGAGGGAGGGGTAGGGGAAGAGGTGGTGGAAGAGGAGGGGGTGGCCGTGGAGGTGGGGGAAGAAGTGGGCGAGGAGGAAGAGGGAGGGGACGCTGGTAAGATAAACGAGGTGGGATATGGTTCAACGGCCAAGATACGCTGTTTGCTATCCTGCTAGCATTGGATTTGTAGCATAACGCATACAGCGGTCAAATAA
This sequence comes from Bacidia gigantensis, assembly GCF_019456465.1. Taxonomy (NCBI): domain Eukaryota; kingdom Fungi; phylum Ascomycota; class Lecanoromycetes; order Lecanorales; family Ramalinaceae; genus Bacidia; species Bacidia gigantensis. The sequence goes on from NW_025408606.1 coordinate 1,128,930, forward strand.
ACTATTCCTCAGAACAAAGGACCCTGTAATCCGACTCCTCCGGGATGCGCTAGTATACAAGCCCTGGTGCTATTGTTCAGTCCCCGAGATGATCAATAAATGCAGCTCCTCTGGCGTTGGTCCTTCAAATGCTCCTCCTGTAATCACAAGACTGCACATCACCGCCGAGATGCTTTTCCTGCATGTCCCCTCGGTCGGTATATGCTTCCACAACGCCAACGCTGTCATGCGAAATATTCGAAATCTAGGTTTTCAATAGATCCTATAGATCCATAATCAAAAGCTATGTCGTCTCCGGTATGAATTCAATCGTCAATTGTGATAGCTCCGTCCCCATCGTCATTGATGACGACTGATTGATCGTTGGCAATAGCTTTTCCCTTCTTCAAGATCGGCTGGACGCCGTCTGCTACACTTTCTGCTTCGTCTGGACTGCGCTTTCGTTTCGAAGCTGAAGATGGTAGCACGCCATTGGTGTTGCCGTTTGTGAGGGATGAAGCAGCCTCGGTTTTGGGCTTACGGGCTACCTGGAGGTCTGAGGGTAGTGAAATGGGGGGCGAATCAGCAGGAAGTGACCTTTGGATGATGGGTTAGCACCAATATTCATTGCAGGCATGGAAGAGCTTACTTTTCAGCGATCGAGAGTGACAGGGTGACACGCGGGTTGTCGTCCTCATCATCAATGATCGTGATGAAATCGTCCGCTTTAACACTTAGGTCCGCAAAACTCTTGGGGAGGTTGTCGTCCAAGTCTGGGTCGTAAATGGTCCCAGCTTGGCTATTGACGGTCAGTTCTTCACCATAGCCCAACTGCTTCTTCAGGACATCATCAACCAGATTGCCCAACGTTGCTCGTTCTGGATCGATTGTAAGTCGAGAGGAGGTTACGCCACAGACAGCGCATTGTGGATTCGGAGGCTTAAGCGTGTCGCTATTGATTACCCTTGCGCCAGATCGCTCAAGAAAGACCATTCTCGCTTTGTGAAGGTCGTCTCGCAAGACCTTGAAGGCTTGCAAAACGCACAGACCCGCAGTCATCGCATTTGTAGTTGCAATGGCCGGTATTATGTTACCTGCCATTTGTTTGATGTCAAATTTCGACTTTGATTCAATGCCAAATATGTTGGACCGGAGATTGGCACTAGCAACCACGAAGTCAAGCGTATCATCGTCATCTTTGTCAAATGATAGCACGTGCGGCGCAGAATTTCCGTTGACAGCTGTTGACTGCGCATGCTGAAGACGCTTGCTCAGGCGATCAACACTGTCACAGAAGACCTCGAGATTTTCGGTCTGCGACCAAGTTGCCTGATCTGAAATTGTTGTTTTTGATGTTGTGCCATTAGTAACGCTCGAGAGCGCATCAAAGTCCAAAGGATTAGGAGGCTTTCTTGACTTCCACATATCTTCCATGCTTCTCAGTCGATGAATGTCTTCCTTGAACACTTTATCGAAGATTTTGCGGGGAAAGTCCTCGCTACCCATGGATTGCCTTATATTGTTCAAGGCTTGAGACTCGGTTTTCAAATTTTCAATTTCTGACGCTAGTGTGGCCGTCAGTAGCTTTAGATAATCAACCAAGGAAGTATGCATACCATTATCCGAGTCCTCAGAGTGATCAAAGACTGGTATCTCATCTTCACTGGTCCCAAATATCTCGCTGTAATGTGTCAGCGCTTGAAAATGCGTCTTTTCCCTTTTTGTTCAATCTTACGTGAAGAGATAGCTTTTCGCCCATACTATGCAATGTATCGGTTGACTCGGAGTGCTTCGAATCGTGCAGACTGGGAATGTCTTGGGAACTTCCTTGGTGTTGCAATCATAACATTCCGTCTTGCCCTGTAACACTTAGTCTTGCACCACATTCCAGTAATCATTCGTACCTTCACAATGACCTGTACCTGTCCATTGAACCCCGTAGTACCGCTTTCAATCAAGGGTATCTGCGCCGCCAGACACATTTGGTTCACATGCCGCCGCGCATCGAGATTGTCTAGTGCGTTGAAGACAAGATTGAAACTCTGAAACCAATCGATGTTGAAGTGGGAATCTTTGATATTGGCATGATGCGCCTCAAGTTTTACCCGGGGGTTGAATTTTGAGGCGCTTTCTTTCGCAACCTGGAATAAGCAGGAAAATCAGCTTCCACATGTTTTTGATGTATTGACCCCATACCAATGCTTTTGATTTTTTGATGTGTTCGTGTCTGAAGAGGAATTGGCGGTTGAGATTGCTCAAATCAATCGTGTCGAGATCCACAATATGTATTTGCCCGAAGCCCGTCAGGACAAGGTTTTTGAGAAGTTCACATCCGATACCACCAGCTCCGACAAGGAGTATCTTCGCCTAGGAGCTTCATCAGTCATATTACTTATTTATGAAGGTCACATGCCCCACCTCCTTGATCTTGGTATGTAAGGGAGTTCCGAGCGATTGCTTCACGAACCGCTCTCGCGGCATCTTGTGTAGGTGTAGCAGATGCTGGACAAGAGCAGAGAATGAAGGTAAGATTTCGAAAAGAAAGTCGAAGATTGGGTAAATGAAGGTGGAAGGTGATGGAAAGTGAGGACTTGAAGTGCTAAGTTCGATTATCATCAGTCTTGGCGTCGCTGTGTTACGGGTCACGGACAGGGCGCTAAGTCTAATGGGGCGCGGGAGAGCTGCAAGGCAAACCCCGGCAAGTTCCGTCCCAGATTGCCGATTGCTAGCCGACGCGCCCTGATCTAGTCCCACACCCACTAATCATGACTTGCATTGCCTATTCTTTTTCTCTTTTTCTCTTTTCCTCCTCTACTATGTAAACTCCTCGCTTCTTTATATTGACCTTTCCTTTACCATGATGTTCAGTATCACTTTCTTAGGACTAGTGTCAGCATTGCACCTGTAGGATCGAGCAACTACTATAACCTCCGAGTTATGATGCCTCGACTCAACTGAAAGTCTAAGCTAAGTGAGGTAAGATGTCAGATGACGACGCCGACCCAGAGCTCCTCGAGCTCCTGCGAAAATCATTAGGTCTCGGTGCAGACAGCTCGCCAGTAGCCCCAAAGATCAAAGTCCTCGAACATGCCGAGTTCGTGTACGACAACTCCCTTGATGTTGCAATTGACATGCGCGGCACGAAAGCTGCCGCGTCTAAGATATACAGCCTGATGCAAGAAAAGAGCTACAGTAGCCAGACTTGGCGATCCCATGAACTTCATCCCAAATCGAAGGACTCGAAAACTGTTGAGTTCATTTTTTTGATGGATCTTTTGAATTTCAGTTTCTGGTCGGTAAAGGATGATCCGAGCGAATGCTTTGCTGTAGCATATCGCGGGCAATGCTGGACGGGATATTGGAGTCTCGTTGCTGCTCTTCAGCGAGCATTGGATGAGGGATTTCCAATCACCGACCCAAAGTTCTGGACGGATGAAACGTCTGCTAGTGACGATGTCTGGAGAAAGATCTTTCGATCCGCGACTGAGGAAGAAATGCCAATGCTGGAAGAGAGGATTCAATGTGTGCGGGACGCTGGCCGTATCTTGCAGGATGTTGGTTCTGTGACATCTGACGCCGAGCTGAGCTGACAGAGGTCAGCAATACGATGGTAGCTTCCTCACCACACTCGAGGAAGCCAATGGATCTGCTGCAGCTCTAGTAACTACCCTCGCTCGCGACTTTCCTTGCTTTGATGACAGCACCCGGTTTGAGGGACAAAGAGTCTCGTTCTATAAACGAGCTCAGATACTGGTCGCGGATCTTTGGGCGTGCTTCGAAGGCGAAGGGTATGGCAATTTCTCTGATATCGATCAGGTCACGATGTTCGCAGGTACAAAAAGCTTGTCCCAATCCCTAGGCCTTTAGTGACCATATTTGCAGATTATCGTATTCCACAAATGCTATACACTTTTGGCTCTATTTCATATAGCCCATCACTTGCAACGCATATTAAACAACGCAAGATCATAGACAGCGGTCATTCTTGGGAGGTTCAGCTAAGAGGTTGTAGCATATGGTGTGTTGAGTTAATCAGACGCGAAATCGCTCGGAATCATCCAGGTACACAGATCAACGCAATACTCATAGACTTTTTTTTGTACGATTCTGTGAAAGAGATAGAATCACGTACCGAAGACATCGTTTCACATCATCGGACGAGAAGTATATGGTATTGAAATAGAATCGTTAGGGCATAGCAGCAATGTCAGACTGGACAAACATACTGCATAGAATGACGTCGTCTCAGCAATGGGAAAGGACGAAGCTGTCTTGAAAGGTTTGTCAGGTTTTTCTTGCAACGTCGAGGATTTGCAGCCTTTCTTCATTGACAAGCGTTGACCAATCTCCCAGACAGAGCCTAGCTGGGCCTTATTGCTTGTCAACATTTGCGAGTTGCCAGTTCTATCACAGAGAAGAAAGCTTGAGTAGCGCTTTTCATTTGATGAAAGCCTAGGTGAAGCTAAAGCCGCTGCTCACTCGAACAAGGCCCTGAATACAGCATTTCATGTAGTGGAACTTTGCTCCCAGCGACAGGTAAAGCGAGGCCGTTCGTGAACCCAACACTCGAGTACTTTGTAGAGTGGCCTAAGATGCTGGTGTCCTTTGTATCCATTGGCACCGCCGCTGACCCGAGCAATTTCTGAGGAGTTCGGAAAAGAGAAGACTGCCTCACCTCCTGCCAAGAAAATATATCTATCCAAAATCAGCGTTAGCCTTGCGATTTCAAGGAACAAAGCGCAAACGGTACGCTCGTCTGCAACTCAGATACATGATCGGGTGCTAGATTCGTTCTGATCGATTGGATAGAAGGAGGGCCTTACTGGACATAAGGTGCATTATGCAGTCCCCCGTCGAGTCCTCATGGTATGACAAAGTAGTCTGGAGGGTCAAGTGCTCCCAAAGAGCCAAGATCTGAGCCTGAGATAACGGGAATGGTGGCCATCGTGAAGTTGAGCACCTGCCAGCACTCAAAGACTGAACGCTTTTGTGCATTGGCAGTAATGGTTGTAACATCGAGTGGGCCTGGGAGTGTTTGTGATTCCGGGAAACACGAACAGAATAAGGCCACAAAGAAGGCGAGCTGAGGCAGGCGTTTGTACAGAGACATGCTTTCTTTGGCGCAAAATCGGCACTCGCGATTGTAGAGCTGGTTATGAAAGAGAATCTCTATTAATTTTGAGGACATTCATCAACATTGCGTCATGTATGCGCACAGATCACTAGCCGTTCTTGATCCGGCCATGGTCGGTATTCGTCTTTCTCCTATTCAGAGAAGCCTTTTGCGCCCAACTTGAATTATGCCTTGAGCCCACCAGAGATGCGCCAGTGGTTTCTATTGGTTGCGCGAACGAGAAACCTCTTCGGACTGCTGCCAATTGTCCATTCAAAAGAAAATTCCAGCCAAATTCAGAGTACGAAGGCGCAAATACTTCATCGGGGCAGAGACTCTTCTGTAGTCAAACCAGAGCCCTCATTCATCGACCTTGCGTCACAATCTTTCGTCCATTCCATAGTCAAGACCTTCTCCAATCGAAATTGTCTGGATGAATCTCGGAGTCCCCTTCTCCATTCTATCCTCACGTCAGGCTGAGGAATATCTCGTAATCTCATCAATGGTTTGAACCATGCAGCAGTCGGGTTCAGTGCCTGTTGTTCGCCCCAAAATTCAAGCCGAAAGCGGAGACTTACCAACCTCATTTGGCTTAGAATGTGCCAGGAGCGAGCCCATGGATCATCAGGGTCTGTTGGATCATGCTCTTCGGTTGTAGCGTGCGAGAAATACATCCACTGTAGCCGTAGATGGCGTATTAGAGCAAAATGCTGAGGTATTAGCGTGCGGTCATTGAGGAATAGTAGACCCAATGGCGATGCAAGCGAGAAGATATTGGCAGAATAGACGATATGAGAAGCCTCGTTGCAGCAAGCGTGGCATGTTTGCAAAAGGTCGAGGGGGAACCTTGGAAATTGTCCATCATATGGAATACGGTCTCGCTCTGATCTCCATCTTACTGCTGGTAGTACGTCTGCGGCGGAAGAATATGAATGACGCTTCGAAGAGACTGTATGATGTACGTTGACCAAGCGGTGAGCGATTTTGATGAGGTGAATGACATGGCCCCCAAGGACATACTCATAAATGTATTGGCGAAGCTCTGGTGGCAATCTTACGAAAAACAGGGAGTCAGGCTGAGGATAAGACTTCGGCGAAGCCATGGAAACACTCTTGCGTGCTAAACTGTAGGCAGAGGACAATTGTTCTGGCTGATCAGTCCCTCGGGCCACCCTGCCGTCATCGAGGCTTTGTGGCTTACGACGTTCTGATCTTGTAAATATGAGGTAGGTTTTCTGAAGACCCGGCTGACAGAACTGACAACCCATATCCTGTGTTCCGGCTAGTATGTGGAGTTAAGGTGCCGTGCTCCCCATGATGTCCAAGCGCGCAAAATACAAATCAAGTACCTCAGCAGTCCAAGCAAATCACGGTCCAATCGCCCCTTTGATTGGGGCTGCTGTCTGATCATTGCGTGGACATGCAGTGAAAACGAGCTTGATCTTTTGAGACTTTCTGAACAGATGTCCTAAACCTCTGTCTAAAGTCCCTATTCAACGCTAGAAACATCAGATTCCCCGGACAAGTTAGTGGCGGAAAACTTTGACCAATTATAAAGGGGAGCTACCACCCCTTTTCCTGGTCACGCCCTTCAACTGTCACTGCAACGATCGGACGCAAGACTCCAAAAAGACACCAGAATAGGCTTGGCCGCAGCATGCAACCAATGTTTCAACGGGCAGACTTTATACATATATACTAAAGGCCATTCCATAGGAGAAATACGCTAGACATTGACCATTCGCTCTAGAAGCAATATGATCTGACGACATTAAACCCCTCCTTAATGAACAATCTTCATCGGTTGTGCCCACAAAAAATGCCAGCATTGCCAGCATTCATACAAAAGGTTGATATCATGTAGTCGAAGGAGACCTTGTGCTAAGCCAGGAGACAACACGTCCAAAAATGCCGTATACGAGTCGGAAGTCCAATGTAAAGTGCCTGTTTTGAGCGTCTCCCACCGCATCTCGGGGCAAGTTATTCAAATCTCTAATCTCATTGTTGCATTCGATCATCAGCGCAATTCATCTTTGTTCCACCCCTTCTTGTACAGCCAGACCCAGCCTCCCCGATCCATCTCGCCCCAAACAGCAATGATGCCGAAAGGAGTCAGAAGTCCATGCCAAACCCACCGAAAATGCTATTGCGTATAAAGCTTTTCCATCCACAAGTTCCCGCTTGCTTTATCAAGGGTACCAGTGAGCGAAAAAGGGCCTACAGAGTCGCGCCCTCCTTGGCCGATGAGGTCAAGTATCCGATCACCACGAGCGTCGCTGATCGAGAAGCGAATGCCGCTCATTGGCGGTGCAATCCTGGATCTAGACTCGAAGTAAGATTCGGTGTAGTAGCCAAACCATTCGCCAGCCTCCCAAAAGGAGGTACAGGTCATGTGTGGCAAATGGCAAGTCGCCAGATCGATATCACTAGACGCTGTAAAGGGCAAGGGAAGGCTCATTACCTCATCAAGTGGAATATTGTCAGACGTCGGCATTGATTGTAGCGCCCCAAGGTCCCTACTATTTAGATACTGTAGGGTGATGACGACAAGGTTAGCCTGATCAAAAGCAAGTAGAAGACCATCGGAAGCCTCATTTGTCCTTGTCTTGATGCGATTTACAAAACTTGCTCGAGCGCTCGACATTCGATAGGCCCTGGAGGACCAATTCGAACGATCTGCAGTTGCCAACTCTGGCGACATGAAATTCAAAGCTTTACAAAAAGAAGTGGCAACATTGAGTTCGCCTACTTCATCCCACTCTTCGTAGAATGTATCTCTATCCATCGCGAGCAGATTGAGGGAATCAACCAATGGATCTAATTCTCGTCAGCACTTGTCCCTATATGGAATCGACACGCCCTGCATACGCTTGCAAGCCATTATATGAGGCGCCCACCTATAGAAGGTTTCGTAAATATTATGACGAGTCTCCTCGTCAGTGTCCCCAAAAGCGAACTTGCGTGCTTTTAGGTCTGCGAGTGCCCATCGGGACATTTCGTCTCGAGAGGACAGCAATGTCAAGCGTGGATGATGCCAGGAAGGCCCCTTAAATCCATTGCGACGGTCTATGATGTCTTTGATCACGCGAGTACTGATGCACGCATCATGTAGGGCCCTGCTCACGCATGATAGACACAATAATGCATCGAAAGATCCATATGAGACTATCTGCTCACGGATTTCGAGAGGCAATGAGTCAAGTCGTGCAATCTGTTGGCTCATCATGAGTGCAATGTAGCGTACTATTTGTTGCCTTTGCAGTATGATAATGTACAAGTAAGAGTCGAAACTGTTAGGCTGCAGCGTAAGATGCGGGGCTCCCAATAATCAATTAATCGGCAAGTGGCCGCGCCAAACCTCTATGGTAGTTTATAAGCGGCTGTTGCATTCCTGCGTTATATGTATACAAGCCTGCCTCCAAGTAAGGGCTTTTATAAATATGTCTAGAGCTGGATGAGTCGCATTTGGTATAACCACTTTTATAATTAGCAGTCCCTCGTAAAGGACGCGACAGCCTCGCTGGACTTGCACATTGTTATTAATTCATGGCCGCCAAAATCCAGATGGGTCAGGAAGTCAAAATCAGGAGAATGCAGATTCATTCTGCATCAATTTCCACGTGATTACGGCAGCGCCAGCCAGAGCTGTACTGATGATGCCGGCACCTAAAGCATAGTCGGTAGCTTTATTCGTAGTGCCACTGATTTGAGGCTTGAGCCCTTCACGGATAACGAAAGCGATCGTACCTATGACGGTCAAATACAGCACCAATGCTGTCGCGACATCGCCGAGCTCTGTTGCCTGCGGGTGAGGACCTTTCATAGTCGCATCCAGCTCCTCTTCAAAGTGACGGGCCATCCGGTCTTCAGAGAACTCTGTTTCTACTCGCCTTTTTCCATTCTTACCCAGTTGAGCCAGGTTCTGGTCGCGTTCCGGCGACAGCACATCTCTCAGGACTTCTTCCCACGCACTCACGTTATCTTTAGGTCGTAGCCAGCCTGTCTCGACGTCGACCACAGTCTCCAAAGGACCACCAGAATTCGCTGCAAGGACTGGCACTCCGGCTAACATGGCCTCTAAAGGCACAATGCCAAAATGTTCGTTTGACGGAGTGTAGATCAGGATTTTGGCTACCCTGAGCAATGATGTTTTCAATTGATCGGGTACTGACAGGAGGAAAAGGACCTCGATGTCATTGGGAATCGCTTGGGCAGAGACTATATTCTTTGCAGTAGCAGATTTGAGTGTCAGGGCGTCCGATAGGGACTCGAGCTCCTTGTGATATGCAACATTCTCTTGCACTCGCAGATCATACCCGCCAGCGATCACAAGTCGAGCACTTTCCCTCTCTTTTGCGGTTAGACCACCAAAAGCTTTGATGGCCAAAGCGACATCTTTCTTCCTCTCAAAGCGATTGATGCTTAGTAGAACCTTCTTTCCCTTCCACATCTCTTGGCTTCCTTTCTCCTCTGGCGCATTCCCATTGGCCTTCGACATGGATTCCGTGTTGACGCATGGGTAAACGACACCAATGCCGCTTTCACCCCCTAGCCCGGGCCAGATTTGCTCCACTACACCTTTCGTGAAGGCGCTATTCACGATGACCCTGTCTGCCCCTCGTATGCTCCAACTCTCAAGCCAGTCAAAGCCAACCCGCCAAATCCGCCTATGCCAAGCGGTCCTGTTTTGTACCAGGAGTAGATCTGGAAAGTGGCAATAGAATAGGATCCGTACATCTTCCCAGTACCAGCGAAGAAAGGGTATGCCGGCAGACAGCTGATCCAGGAAGAACACACTCGGGCTCAACGTCGCCAGTTCGCCGGTCCACGTGATGGTGGTGAGGAGATGTAGCTGGCGAAGAATGGAGCAAAGGATCTTGAAGCGCCCCAAGATGGTGGCTGGGAAGACATTGTTGCCCCTGACGCGGACATCGAGAGTACCGTCTCGAGCTTCGTCAAAGCAGTGACCAGGATCGCGGTAGGAGGTAAAGATGGTGACTTTGTGTCCCAGATTTTGAAGCCCGAACGCTGCGTCTACGACCAGTCGTTCAGCTCCGCCGATACCGAGGTCAGGATGAAAGAAGACAATGCTCTTCTTTCTTGTCTCCGGGGAAGCCTCTGAGGCTGCTTCTTTCTTCGAAGGTCGCTCCATACCATGCAAGAACAAAGTGCACCAATAGAGGTGCGGCGGATGTAGGTGAATGAAGAGTGCAATGCATGAATGCATGTTCTACGGATACTGGCAGGGGTGTCTTGGGTTCTGCCCGAGTCTTCCAGGGCCTGGCCGGCGCTAAGTCGGCCACTGAAGGGCCCTAGCACCCCCCTAGCCCCCTGAAAGTTCACTCCGCTCGACTCCACCTCCTATCATTAATATTAGTGACTCCTATCCAGTTACTCGCTGTGCCTGAATTCCCCATGAACATCTGTCTTGACGCCGCATATTAAGATTGACGGGAAATGCACGGTAAGCAGAAACAAAACACTGATTAAGGTACCCAGAAATGTAATCTCCGCTGTCTTCCCCTCCCACTTGGTTTCCTTTCTGTCCTACTCTTTACTTTTTCACCCCACCAATTTCTTCCTTTTCTTCTTTTCTCTGTCCACTCCTGGCCATCTCTTCGATTCTCGACTCTCATTCAGTAATTTCATTCCTTTCTTCAAAGGCTTCTTGCCGTGCAAGAAGCGTCCACTCTTTTCAATCACCTTAGCGCTTCACTGTTTCAACCCCGGACACTGAAACAATCACGTCTCTACCACCCGAACCTGTACAAGAACAACCCAAAAACCACCCCCGACAGCGATGATCCTCACTCTCCCCCTCTTACTCCTTTCGACAGTCCTCACGACCATGGCCTCTATCCACCACTACCCCCACCACTCCCTCCACCACCGCCGCAAACCGACCCAGCATACCGACCCCCTCGTTTTCGCCCACTACATGATATGTTTCCAGCCCCCAAACGGCGACTACAAGCCGGACATCCTCCTCGCGCAAGCCGCGGGCATCGACGCCTTCGCCATCAACTACGGCGCTCCCGGCATCCCCTGGCCAGACCTCGAAGCCTTCCTCGACAAATTCTACCATGACGCCGCCAGCCTGCATTTCAAAGTCTTCATGTCCTACGACTTGGAAGTGCTCTCCGACCCCACCATCATGGTCAACACGAGCAACACCTACCTGCACCACCCAGCCCAACTCTGGGTCGACAACAAAATCTTCCTCTCCTCCTTCGCCACGGGCCCGCCCCCGTTCAGCTGGCAGCACGACGTCCTCGACAAGATCGCCGCGCCCGTGATGTTCATGCCTGGCACGATCGGCGAATCCGCGCGCGCCACGGCAGCCCAGTTCACAGGCTCGGGGCCCTTCACGTGGATTCATCCCGCCAGCAGCGTCCAGCAGGAAGCCGCCATCGACAACGACTACTCCGCCCAGCGTGAGGTGGCTGGCGTGCCCTGGATGGCCGGTGTAGCGCCCTGGTTCTTCAAGCGCATGCCTGGTATGGGGAACTGGATGCATGCGCAGGATGACGGGATTTGGTATGATCGCTGGATGCACCTGCTGGATGTGAAGCCGAATTTCATTGAGTTGGTCACGTGGAATGATTTTGGGGAGAGTAGTTATGTGGGGCCCGTGGGTGCGTGGACTGGGAATAAGCAGGCGCAGAGTGATTGCTTCTACGGCGGGTTGAATCATACCGCGTTCCTATCGATGACGAAGTTCTTTACCAGGGCGTTCAAGAGTGGAGGGGGTAATTCGAGCTTCAGTATTTCGCCCGCGGAGGAAGATGTGTATTTCTTCTACCGTCTGCAGCCCGCTGCATCCTTGGGTGGGTATGGGGGTATGCCATTGCCAAAGAACGCGAAGGATTGCAAGGATACCGTCACAGTGCTTTCGTTCCTTGCTGAGGAGGCAACGGTGACGCTGGCGTCCGGAGGAGCGAACCATACGATCAATTTTCCCAAGGGAGTCAACAAGCAGTCGATTCCTTTCAACTTTGGGGACCAGAGCTTGAGTATGGATAGGCCACTGGGTGGAGGCAGAGTGTTGAATAAGAAGGGCCCGCCAATTGTGCAATATAGGGATGCGTACACCGGGAACGTAAATGCGATCTGAGGGTCTCGAGATTCAGAGGAGGGGGGGTTTAGGAATGACCGGAGTAGCTTCGAGCTTGCGGGAGCGTGCTACACTGGTATGTGCGTTGACAGGCTCATATTTCGATTCTACCCACAAAATTTTTGCGATGGAGGGTATCAAAATTCGAGATATCAGCGTCTAGAAGACGAGTCTGAATCTCAACAAGCCTTGGATAGGTGATGGCACTGACATAGTCAGTAAGCTTAAGCAAAAAGCGAACAATAAAAAAATGCTCTAACATTCTCTCTCACAGTCCGCAAGTTATGCATTTTCCGTTTATTCTGGTCTCCAGGAAGAGCGAAACTGATCCTGATGGAAATTATCTTGGAGATATTTTCTTACCTATCATGCTAGCTTTATGTCCATTTCAAAGCCACGCCGGAGGTTTGCGTGCCCGGTCTCCACGATTATTTTTCCCTTTGCATAAGGAGGAGATAGTTTTTATTAGTAGGGCGTAGGTCAAGTCTGAAGGTATCGTCCATTTTCCTCTAAATGATACAAATATCTGAGCTTATTCTGCCTTAAAAGCACGAAACAGACACAACCCTTCTAGAGTCAAAGCCAAGCGATATCACTTAGAACTTTTGAAAAGCGTCTTGAGAGTAGTCTCCTTGATACAATTGTCGAGAAAGACATCCCAAACCATCTGTTCTCCCAAGCGACCCCGTTTAATCCGCAGGGTTGCAAACTCGCCGATCCGCGCCTCAAGCCCCTCAATACGATCTCCTTTCAGAGCCCACAGGCCAGAATGCTGCCTCAAATCGGACGCCACCCCATTCCGCACTTCGCTCCAACCCAACGGATCCAGTGGGCTTCTCTGGTAAATCCCAGGAAATTGTGCATGTTCTTCAGGCGTCCATTGCGCCTGTTCAGCATCAGACCCATAGTTGAGTCCACCAAGTCTATTGAGGACGCGGGTTTTCTCCTCAACCCCACCATCTCCCGCAATGAAACAAGTGGGGTTGAAGTCGAAATCAAAGCCCAGGCTGATGACTTTGATTTTTCGCTTCTGTGGGCTTATGTCCAAGTAACCGGCCAAGAGGGCCTCTCCGGGCTTCATTAACATAAGTTTCTGTTCGCCGTCCCATTGTGCTGCCCCTTTGACTAAGAAAAGATCTTTACCTTTCGAGCTTTCGAGGATTTCCGGAGTTGCTATTCGAAAGCCGTGGATGCGATCATGATAGTCACTGTGGTAAGAACTGACATCTTGGCGTACGTTGATTTCAAGCTGCTGAACAACCCGTGATTTCCGCCCGGACGCCCAGGCGCCAATGTTGTATCGTGGATCGACGATCTGATTTGTCCAGTAAGAGGCATTGCGCTGCGTGAAAGTTTCGCCGTTATATTTCACACGAGCAAATTGGTCGTCTTCATAGAGTCTCCGCAGGAAAATACCAAGACGTGGTTCGTTAGGTTGCGAGTTGCTTACTGGCAACATTCCATTAGCACACTCTAGACGCACAAGGTAAGTATCAACCGTCAATTGAGCCGCCAATAATTTGATCGAAAGGCCTCGGTTTGACAGAGAGTACGGAGAGCGACCTTTCCGAGACCGCAAAGCTTTGGTATCTTGACAATTTGAAAATGCTTTGGGCTCGTCAGCAAGGAGCCCGGGTTGATCCTCACGATGGATGTGCCAGGAGAAGATTGTGTGATCATCTGACTGCTTGATAATCTCTTCCTGAAGGCGAAGAAAGGCCTTTTTACGTCCTTCGCCGTAGAGAAGAGGCATGTTCACATTGAAGATTCCTAGCAAGCAGTAGGCAATATCCTCGCCATACTTTGTGACCCTCTTCGAGGCCCAAGACATCCGCTGTGCGATCGAAGAGGTATCGTAGGAGCCTCCATGGAGTATTCTCTCCTCAATCCCGGTTTCTAGATGCAGTATAGGACTCAAGGTTTGCTTCGTGCCCAAGAATGTCCAGTGTCGATCGTAAAAACGGACGTTCTTGGGAGCTATTAATTCCTGTAAAGTCCAACCGCGGGTGAACCATTTGCTACCTCGGATGCTCGTCGCTTCCACCTCAATATCCTTGGCTTCAATGTCTCCAAGAAAGACATAGCAAACCTTTGAGTCTTGATACCAAGCATACATCGAGTTAATCGCTTGGCTCAATTCTGCGCTACTATCCTTGTTGATGCAACATGTATCCACCCACACATAATCGTAGCTATCCCTTGCAGCAAGCTCACAAAACCTTTCAATCTTTCGAAACCCTTGCATCTGCGAGGCCTGTGCTAGGTCTTGAAAGCGCGCGTAGGTGACTTCCTCTGCACCCCATCTGTGGGATAGGATAGCGTATTTCTTGTCTAGCTCACCCTTCTCATTTTCAGCATCCTCTAGCTTGAAGCTATGAGTATTGATCAGACGCATGAGTCCTGTTGGTCAATCAAAAATTAAATGCTTGACTGTGAACAAATTCATGTTGCTTATTGAACCGAACCCCTGAGAGGAAAAAGACCAGTATTATTGACAAATTTGAGACCAATCCCTATCTACAAGGTGTTGCAAGAGAGTCTCTTCGCATCAAAAGTCTGCACATTCTCATAGAGAAGTCAGAGTCCATGGACACGCTTAAAGATGAGGCGCCAGGAAGGATTCTAACGCTAAAGATTCCTGGCATGCAACACCAGAACGTCATAGCTGAGATCCTGAAACAAGCCGGCAACTGTATTCGATGTCACTTGATCGAAGCGCCAGTACGCTAGAGGGTCGAGATCCATCCTGTAGACGACATGGTGGCTTTTATATACGTAGAAGAACCATCGTGAGACTTGGCATGATCGTCCAGGAGATGGATGTCAGCCTGCACACATACTGCCCAGGTTTCGGCCTGGGAGACGGCCATCAGGCGACCTCAAGCTTGTTGTAAAATTCTCAAGCCTCTACACGACAATTCAACAGGGTGTGAACGGCATTGTGAGCCATATGCCAGGAACATCTCTGCGTTCAATGATATAGCTAGGTACAGCGATGACTTCCGCTACACTCGCTCCCAAAATGTCCCTGAAATAAGATACCCTGCGCCATCGCTGCTACCCCAGTCATTCAGTCAGAGCATTAAGCATTACTTTCGTACAATTCTTAGCAAAGGCTCTATCCTGGCCCTTTTACTGAGCCCGACACGGTACACCTTCTGGTCGGTATTGATTGGGCTATGCTTGTCTGGTCCCTGTGGAGACACCCGAGAAGCTTTTGCTGGGGTTTCTGGTGGAGACGTCTTTGTTAATGGCTTTGTGTTTTCGCTAGGTGATTTCTCGACAGAATGAGGCGTAGGAGAATGGTGGGAAGTTTCTTCAGGAGCTGTCTCGTTTGGGCGTGGCTTCTCGGCATGGACTTGCTCGGCTTTCTCAGGTTCTGCTACCTTGTCTACTGTAGCTTTTGATTTCTTGCTCGGTCTCCCACGTTTGGTCGGTTTCTCAGCCTGCTCCACTTGCGTTACGGCTTCTGCTGTCTTCTCAAGAACTATGCTGTTCGGCGGCTCGTGTTCAATCGCAATGCAATCAGGTGCTTTCTTCGGCCTTCCTCGCTTTTTGTTGGCCTTTGGTCCCTGACGTGAGGTCTTTGAACTATCAGTAAATGCTGTTGCGTCAGTATCATCTGGGCCTTCCAGAACATCCAAATGATCATTTTCTTGATCGAAGGCAGGGACCTCGACGTTTGGGTCCCGTGGAGCAGATTCTTCATCTTTGTCCTCGTCCGGGTCCTTAGGGATCAGCTCAGTGGAAACAGCGCTTTTACTTCGTCTACTTTTACTTTTAGATTTGGCACTTGCTTCTGGCCTTTTTGAGAAGTCCGTCGGAATCATGAGCTCTTCATTCTCCTGGCCTCCCCGCGAACGACTCGGACGAGGCTGATATTGTTCTTTAGGGAAGCCAACGTGAACATCATCAGAGCCTAGTTCGTCAGCATCGTTCACGAGTTCGCGCTTTCGCTTCCTTTCCTTTGAAGACTTTCGTTGTTCTTTGAACTTGAGTTCTGAAGATAGGCAGTGTTGCTCATTCTCGGGTGCACTCTGGCTACCTTCGTTCGGAAACTTTACCGGCACTTTGGTGTACTCTCCGGTTTGCAAAGCAAGAAAGGATGGATTGTCCGTTCTGATACTGGCGCCATCATTCTCGTGTGGACTTTCAATAGCCAAACCGTTGCTCTTGACATTGCGCGGAGGGGCCACTGAAGCGGCAGAGCCGAGCTCTTCAATTGTGTCATTATGTTGAGGCCTGTCGCCCACGCTACCGAAGGATTCATGCTCATTGACTTTGCAATTACTTCGCGTACTAGTCAAAGTACCTTCTGTACCGCGGCTGTGCGATGACATTGTAGGAGTCGGCATTCTGCCATCAGTATCTACGGACTGATGAGTTGAAGCTTGAGTCCACGCCACATTACTTGGCGTCATCTTTGAAGGTGTAGCATTGGCGTCCGGTGACGAAGTATCTACAATTGTAGGTATAGTAGCTGTCTCACTGAGCTGAGATTGGTTCCGTAGAAGGCCCTTAGAATTTGGAGGTAGCATTTTAGGCTGCTGAGAGTGTTGCCCCCGCTCACAGTTGGTGCTGGCTTGTTTCTCATCTGTACACCTCCGATCTTTGAGTTGTACGGCGTCGATTTCAACGTCACTACTTCCATGAAAATCAAAAACATCCCCATTGTCGCGAGACTCGCTGCCATCTCTTGAATTGCTTCCTCTGAAGCGATTCCTTAACTTCAGTTCATCCATTGAAGTCTGTGCCTGTTGACTCTTTATAGAAGTACCTGAGAACGCATCCCTAACGTAGGCTTGTGACATACCCTGTGGCATTCCGGTGACTATAGGCTTGACGGGTGTAGGTTCTACCAGGCGTCTATGCGCCGCCTCGATCTCCTTGCTTAGAATATCTGTAGACATATCAGACTCTTGAGGTCATAATTGTGTCAGGTTTCCTCTATGTACCTGTGGATGATGCACTGGAGAGCGACGTATCTGCGATTCTCGCTGGCGGTGACGACTCGAGGATAACCTTGGCGTCTCCCTTGTGGTGCTTGATTTCGGGCTCATCGTGTTCACCCTCCTCCTCATCGTCGGAGTCGACAATTATTTTTCGCTTGACCATTCTCAGTGAGGATCATTGCTCATAGAGAGGATATGTAAGTATCGCATTTGACTCCCGCCGAGCATTGGGTGCGGCGAGAGGACAATTGACGCGCAATTGACGCGCTAAGAGCGAGATCACGTGCAAGAGAGGAGAGACTACATGGACGAGGGAGCTGTAGGATGCTATCATTTAGATTGCAACTAATATGATCTTTCAATAACTGGGTATATCTTGCGTAAGGATCATTCAAGGGCCGGCGCAGTCATCACGCCTCGTCCAAAGAATTCGCTGATTGTCCCAAATTTATCCTTACTCCGTTTCAAGGCGTCTTGGAACATGTCGTGCCTATCTGCAGACTCTATCTGCGCATTTCTGAATGCCCTAATGTTATTGTTCGCACCAGCACAACTTGGGCATTCGGCTTCCTGCCCGTCTACCTCATTTAAGCAATTCTGATGAAACGAATGCTTGCAAAGGAAGTGTACCGTTGGCAGATCGAGACTTCGGCCACATGCTGCGCATCGTCGTGATTGGAAGACTGCTGGCTTGTTGCCAAGATCATCCAGTTCTTTGCGCTTCGATTCTGTCTCAGTACGGTAGCTTTCTATGAGCCGCCGGTTGTTGGAAATTTCTCTCCTTTCCTTGTCAATCGTGACGCTTAAGTATTGCTTGACGAGGCCCATCGTAGCAACAGCGTTGGTGCTGAGCGTCTGTATGACTTGCAAAGGCGCCATCAATCCATCATCGTCGATTTTCTTCAATACGGCCTGTAGCTCATCACCAGCTTCCTGTAATGCCTCAGAGCTCGACGTAAAGTATGCCAATGCGGCAGGATAAAGCTGCGGCTCCTTTGCTCCATACTTCCTGAGTGCCTTGATCGCCCCTGCAGTATCATTCGCTGACGTATAAGAGCGGAAAACGTCAAAGAGAAGTCCTTGTTGTTCCTTGACCATAGTTGTGCCATCCTTGAAAGCCGATAGGTGGGAAAGCAGCAAAACATTGGAAGCATTAATAGGGACACCTTTCTCTTCAATCAAACGTTTCGCTTTCTGCTCCCATATTCCTTTCTCATCTCCCTTCTTGGAGCTTGCAATCTCTAGATATAATTCGAACAACGTGGTGTAAAGGTCGGTCTTGTCACTCTCTCGCAGGTGTTCTTGCTCTAGGCATGCCTCGAGAAACGTGATGAAATGTTCAGGATGATCAACAAAAGATGAAAACGCTGTCCGCGGTCTTGGCGTTTCGTAAGCTTTGGATGGCTCTGTGCTCTTGGTAGCACCCAGATCAGTTTCTGATAGTGAAGCTTGACCTGCTGATGCAGGCGTACCGGCGGAATTGGGGGGTTGCCTATACGGTAAGGGTATAAATGAAGCAAGGTTGGAGACCGCACCTGGGTTGTTGACTACGATGGTGGGCGTATCGACCGGAGGGAGTTCTTTCTTGGGCAGATAGTTGCCTGTATAATAGTCAATGAAAAGTTGAGTAGCCTTTTCTGAGCAATGCTCGATAAGCACCCGGGCGTATCTCATCATATTCGGGTAAGCATGCTCGGGATCTAGACTCCATATATAGTCAATCGCCTCGTCATACTGCTTTGAATTTTCAATGAGTACATCAATCACAAGCTCGTGCTCCTGATTCTTCTTTGCCAAAAAGACAGCTTGATTGTAGTAACCACCTTGTCGGCACATGCTAATAGCAGTCTCAAGATCGAAATTTGTTCCAGACTCGATAAATGCCTCGAGCTTATCAGTATCCTTCAGCTTAGCATAGCAATTCAAGAGAAGAGTAGTATGGTCTATTGTAGCTTTGTCATGTTCATGTAATTCTTCCAAGTACTCGATCAGGTTGTTTATTCTCTGAGAGTCTAGAAATTTTCGAATGACTTGTGACGGCTCCGTGTTATCGATAGCCTTTAGGTACTGTTGCATAGCCGTATCGTAATCGCCCTTTTTGTGGAGATAGTCACCATATTTGCGGAGAATGATATTACGCTGAGCAGTAGCGACACCTGCCTTTTGCGCGAAATTGATTGCGAGGATGTAAAGATCACGTTGGTAGAAAATTTCAAGCTTTTGTTGCAAAGTCTTCTCGTGATATCGAAAAAGCTTCCCATCCATAGTCAGAATGAAAAGATCACCCCACTCGCTAAAAATGTTCCGAATTTGTGCAGTTATCGTCTGGGTATGCGCCATGTACTTGAGATCGGTGTCAAGCAGAGCGAATGCTGAGGTGGTGTAGACATCGTTCACTGGTCCACCGCCAAATCTTCGTAGGTCACTCGTTTTCGTCGATCTTGGGGATGAGACTATTGCTATGTAGTCCTTATACATCTTAACCATCTGTTTCGGCCCTTCATAAGCATAAGATGGCCCACGGCCTCCGACCCCATAGTAACGTATCGCATCATCTCGCACAACAATAATCTCACCATTATTCTCATCGAGCGTCATGCAACCGACGCCGCATCCAGCATCTTCCAAGACTTTTGCTGGCTGGCCCTGCCCCCTACCAGTGATTGTTAGGGTCAATATTCGGCCGGTCGTCGCTAGATAAAGCGTCGTGCTCGGGCCTTCCCGAAATTCGACTCCAGTGATCGGCTCTTCAGATTCGAAAACAGTCCTTTGCTTCGCTCCCCGATCATTGATTAAGTCACCTCGAATAACAGTGACAGCCCCGTTAGCAAACCCGACCGCCAGTTGGGAGAGGTTATCGAGGGTCGCAAAGGCTGAAATCTGTCTTTATCAGTCACTCTTCTCTGCACGAACATAGAATTTGTGTACTGGAAATTGTTTCCGCCCATTCTGTATGGTCAATGTGGACAGGCACTTGGGGCCCCCGAATTTTTCTCAATCTGGTCCAAAGCCCATACTTTGAGTACCGGTTCATTTGAGAGATCTTCTGAGATCGATACGATCAATGCGGTATCCTCCAGCTGCTTCAACTGGGTTATTGATCCTGAGTCGTGCGCTTTCCATGACCGTAGAAGCTTGAAAGCTGAGGAGAGTATGCGAATGTACCCATCACCGCTGCCAATGAACAAGTTGTCTGACCCAGAACATATTGAGCTTAATTCATTACTCTTGCCATGTTAATTTGCGCCCAACAGTGTCCTATGCTATGCTCACCTCGAAGATTGTAGAGCTCCCTCCGCTGTCGGGCGGTTTCACCTGCGAGACGTCGAAGAAGTTGAAGACTTTCCACTGTAGTAACTTCAGCATTTTGAGAGTTTCCTGACATATTCAATTTCACCCACCGACGTCAAAGCCATCCGTAGGATCCATGAGCTGACTACTGAGAGCTTTAGTGATAGTCAGAGCTGCCTGTAAAGGACAATATTGCGAACGCTGGGTAGCTGATGTGCAGTATTAATCCCCTACGCGGTTCAAAGTGCTGGTTTCAACAATGTTTACATACTCCCAACCAATTTTAGTACGGTGCCCTTTTCTTCTACAGGCATAAAAGATTTCAAAATGCCTGTTGCCGAGCCCGCCTCTCATGTTACCCTCATTTCTAGCGATGGTTTCGAATTCATCATATCTCGGGAAGCTGCATGCGTTGCGGGCACAATCAGGAAAATGCTGGATCCTCAAAGTTAGCGTTCTTCCTCTCTCCCCTCTTTCTTTCCCATCTTTGTCTCGAAACTACTTGTAAATCTATCCTTGCATGTATACTGATGCACTGTGATCACAGGTAATTTTGCAGAAGCGGTCTCTGGGAGATGTAGACTATCGACAATAAAGTACGTTTTCCCCCGCTCCCTGTTCACAAAAGCAAAACATAAGAAAGAAGACTCTGGCTGACTTGGGTTTGACAGTGGCGTTATACTTGAGAAAGTCTGCGAGTACCTCTACTACAATATGAAAAACAAGGACGTAAAAGATGTGCCTGATATGCCGATACCACCGGAATTATGCTTAGAATTGCTGATGGCGGCTGACTATCTGAATGTGTGAAGACTGAGGGTATAAAATTATGGAAAGACATGAGAAATGAGTTCGCATTTCATGATTCAAGACGGTGTTATGATGGGACCAAAATGAGGAACATCGTCTTTGAGGCATACGGTTATTGATGTGACAAGGACTGACGCTGAGGTGAAATTTCATTGACTAAGATTTGCTGATTAGACATCTTTCATGGAACAGCAATATGTTCAACCATACGATTTGGACGTGAAAGACTACCTGCTCCTACTTTCGAGCGCCCTTTATCTTCCCCAGCAAACCATCCAAGCATATGCGTTCAGCCTCATCTCTACCATAGGCCGGACGTCTACGAAGCGATGGAAGATCAAACCTGCAGCAACTTCAAAATCCATGGCTTCTTGAAACCCCCACGAAAGCTGAATGATGATTGCTGGAGACAGAATCACTGCCAATCTAGAATCTGGTGATAACGAGAATGTGGCCTCCATGTTGCTGAGAGCTGTGTCCATTGAAGTACTTACAGTGGAATTGAAAGCTTTTGCATTATGATCGTCAAACTTTGTTATTCTGCATGTATCTAAATTTCGAACTTCTTGTTCACCGACCTCTGCCGCGTCCTCGCCCGCGCCCTCTTGCGCCTCCTCGTGCACCACCAGCTTTACCGCCCCGTCCATGTCTCTTGGGCTCCCACACTGGCTCCTGACTAAAGCCTGCATCTCCGATACGTACATAGCTGACAATACCTTGATCCACGACCGCCAGAATGACGCTTCGATGTCCGTGCTTCAACCGCTGGTAGATCTTATGACCTCCGCCCTTCATATGTGATGGTGGAGGGTCGTATGGCATGCAGCGCATCAGATCGTCGAGCTGCTCTAGAGTGGGGAATGAGTCATCTCGTGCGTTTAGAACGCAGATCTGATAGTCAGGAGGCGGTGGTGCAGTCTTGCGGAAATGGGTGCTGGGTTTCCAGACGTTGTAGGTGGGGCGGATAGGTTCGCGGTGCTTCAGAGGCGGGAAGCCGGGGCTGAGGGGGGCATAAGGATCGTGACGGGGTATGAGAACAAGCTGTCCGTAGATGGGGGCATAAGAGCGGTACAAGCCCGGCTGAATGAGGGGCCCCCTGGGTAGGTGGGGCTCTGGGTCCGATCGTGCGTCAAACAGGAAAGCGTACAGGCGGCTGAACAGCGTCGCGCGAGATGGAGGTAGTTTTGTTGGAGGCTGAGACGTAGAGCCCTTGTTATAGTCCTTTAGATACCAAGTTGGAGTGCGCTGGAGAATGTAGCCACTTCGTTTCAAACTTGTGTAGACAATGTAACGCTCCAGCGTCAACCCTTGACTTCCAATCAAGTATGCATATGCAGCTTGTAAGCTGAGTGGTATGTCGGCCAAGTCCTCAGATTGCCATTGTAGATTCAAGCTGCCTCTTTCGACAAGGTAGAGGCATTCTTCTGGAAGGAGGTGCAGGTGCCCTCTTGAATCAGCAGTCCCAATCGTCGCAAGCATGCTTCCTCTAGGCTGTTTGATCATGCACGAGTCTTTCTCTGAATCAATATATCCAGTCAAGCAAGTTGACTTATGAAGGCGCGTATGTGAGAGAGCATCATCCATTGCTTGACGAGAGGCATCAAGGGCATTTTCTTGTGAACGTGTGCCATGTTGTTCGAAATCCTTTTCACCACGCTTTGGTATGGGAGTAGCATCACCTACCCTATCACACTATGTCAGTATCCAATTTCTACGTTCTGAGTCACGACGTACTGAGAAAGTGCGGATAGAAAGCGAAAGTCCTGTGTTTCGTCCGACTCATCTACATTGTCTAGATCAAAGTTGGTAGCATTGAGGGCGCCTTCGTCAGGCTCAGCCATAGTCTGGCTGGTACAGTACACTGTAATAGGGGATGCTACTACCACTGAACATGGCGATCTATGGTGCAGTGTGTGCGAAGTGAATCATCAATTTGGAAGACGTTCATTTGCCCTAGCCCCAAGCCCTAGAACTAGTCCTTGGCCCTTGGACTAAGCTGTTCCAGGATCAGGGTTGAAATGGATCTCCAATCCTCCAGTTGCAACGAGCAAAGAACTGGGTCTGGCTAATGCAACAGATCCCAAAATACGAATGGCCAGGCCAGAGAGAGCACCGCTTAATCAATCATGCAAGTCATAACCTATAGGCGGCATTATTCCACTCTGCTGATCTCTTTACGATTGACTCATGGGGAGAGGGGAGTACTAGAGGCGCCAGAAAAGGTAGGCTCGAGTTATGGCTGCGTCGCTTGCCTTACGAAAATTGCAGAAGCCCAGACGTATCGAGATGTGTAGCAGCGTCATGTCTGAAGAGCTGCTGGTGGCTTACATACGCAGAGCGAGTTGGAGGTCGGGAATTTCTTATATTGGAGAGCTTATGTCCAAGCTTCAGCTTAACGTGGGGCATTGCCCGCATATATTCCAATTGCGTCAGGGTGAGACATTCTTGCGGCGGAGATGGTCGATGAGCTGTGCAATAAAGGTCGCTGCAATGCATTTGGCACCGCTGGATTGGGGAGTTGGTGGTGCTTGGTGATTGTCCTACGATGCTCGGATAGCCAGAACAAGAATGACTGCACCCCTTTTTTCGCAGCGATTCCCGCTTCGGCTTTCAGTGAGATGACAGAGTTTCTAGAAAGCTGCTAAGAGGGCTAAGAGGGCAGCTAAGCTGGTACGGACAAGCCTTCCCGGCAGAGGGCCGTTTCATCTTCTCTGTGGCATTCTGGGCTTGCAATCCGATTAGTCAATTTGAATAGACAACCAGAAATGATCCAGGTATAACTCCCCCTCCCTTGCGGACAAGATGTTGGCCAGAAAAAGCTGCAAGAGCAAGCAACCCAGATCAGTCGATGATCTATGCATGCGAGAGCCACCATGTAGTTCGTATGCAGAAGAAGCAGAGTATCTGCAGTGCTGTGTATTTGTGATTGCCGGCAGATGCATCGATGCTCGATAGGTGATCAGCCTCCGCCCGAAGGCTAACGCCCAAGCTCCTCTCTCTCTTTTCTACCGCAGTCCCGCGTTCCTGAAGGTAAAAGGTGAAATAACGTGGGCCAACCCCTGCACATGCAAGCTTGGTCCAGTATCACACCGTCTTAGTCTCTTGATCGACTTGGATCCAGTCCTCTTCCACTACTGCTTCCACCCTTGGGGTTAGCCTGGTGATGGAGTTTGCATTCTTGCCCTCATCTGGTTGGAATTTGATTGGCTAATTGGCCCCAAAATGCCTGTCATTTGCAAGTCTACCGGTACCCATGCTTGAATCTTCGTCGCTCTCCCACTCATAGGCCCGAAGCTTCTTGCACGCTTTCCCTTCGCTGCTTGTTTTTCCTTTGCCTTCTCTTCCTCCCTTCTACCCTTTCCTTCGCTATCGACCACTCCTTGCTGCACATCCTCACCCTCACCTACTGCACTTTGCTTGCAGGTCTCAGCGCCATAGGGCGTAGAAATTGAGACCATTTGTGCGGCTGCTTAATACCTCACATCCTGTGCCTCTCCAGCATAGCTTTGCTCAGAAGCATTGGAACGCCTAGACATTTGCTCACTCCTGCGCCAACGATTAGGCACAGTTTAAGCTGTTTATAACAATTGCAGCTCCCTCCTTTGCGGCCACAATATACACCAGATGGCTCCTTCATTACGGGACTACAACTCCTGGCACAACAGACCCTCCACCCGCGACAAAGAGCGACCATCGTCAACTCGCGAACATGGCGATCACTCACTCATGATACCCAGCCGAACTTCCTCCCTCCATTCAAGGATTACGCAGCCCATCCCTTCAACCTTCAGCATCAAGCCAAATCAGAGGACGCCGAAGACCCTCACACATGCCTACATGGTATGCGGTGTACACAGGGAACCATCGCAATGGGTGAAGGCACCTGCGCCTGCTCAAGGAAAGATTGGACACATGAAGGGAGCTGTCGGCCAATTCTGGCTGCCGGAAATCTTAGGCAGCAGTCCACGAATGGAGCAAGATAACGACATTGCGCGATCGCTATATGCAGCCATGAGGGTGAGTCGCTTCGTTGCCAGCTTGCTACTCCAATATTGATATCCTTTAGGCATGCTTCCCTCACGATATCGAGATCGTTGTGGGACGAAATGCGCCTCACTGCGTTCACCACTCATTCGTCCTTCAGCAAGACTCCTCTCACACGTTGTACGGTATCGCATTGAAGGTGTGGTCAAAAGCAGATGAACGGCGTGCCGAGACTATCCGCGACCTACGAAGGCGGACAGAATCAGATTACTACGAGGGCACTGATGAAGCCTATTGGATACCTTATTGCTTGAGCTTCCTTTCACGATACCCACTTTACGACCTACTTGGAGATTACCTACGAGGCATGTGGATTCATTGGAACAAAGCTACCAATCTGTTTCATGCGGAGGAGGTGTCTCGCATCCTAAGCTTCCCAGCGCCCAGACTAAATGATCTGGTGAGAATCGACATGAAGGACTATGCTTTGTGTTATCAATTTCCTTCTTCGCCTACTGGCTTTCAGAACTTCTCAATGTGGCCACTGTTCACCTGCTTGTCAATACCCAACATCGTTGGCGTCATTGAAGCCGCTGTCTCCGCAACGAGGAGGATTATCTTCGTCAGTCATTATCCCGCGATGCTAACCATCGCGACCGAAAGTGTAAGGCAATGCATCCGGGTTTACGAGTGGAGCGGTCTTTATGTGCCCGTGGTGCACGCTCGTCATGTGAAGGAGCTCGTACAAGAGCCTGGCCCTTATATGCTCGGAATCACTGCGGAGTGTCGCACACTCTTTACAGCGCCTTCGGACGCTCTTGTGATCGACCTTGACCGCAACTACGTCATGACTTCTGCTCCTCCGACTGTCCTGACTTCTGGTCAACGTGCTAAGATGATTTCCCGTCTCACAAATGCTTTGAGCGGAGACGTTGCCCCAGCCGGGGTACCTCATCACTTACGATCTGCTTACGCGGGCGGCAAACTCATACCCGCTGGGCAGATTATTGTTATGCGTGGAGAAGTCGAAACTGTTGAGAACCCTCCGTGGTGGAATCAAGACTCAATCATGACCGTGATGGATCATGTGTGTGAAAAATTGGTGAGTATCTGAAGGAAACCTTAGGAAGCAGCGCTGATGACATTAGGGTCGCAACACGGGCGTTAAAGCGATATTCGGTAGCTCTGTGAAGAAGCCTTTGATGACTAAGGTCTCGATGCGACACCTCAACGAAATCGTCCGCGAGCGCAACCAATACTCAAGAGATGCGGTCGAGGCCTGGCAAGACTTCATCAACCTGAAGAGTAGAATGGACGGCGAACTCTCCAAAGTCACGAAACGTAATAACTTCCTCAACGACGAGTTGGAAAGCTGGAAGCAGCAATTCCTCAAATTTCAAGCTTTCGCCGAGCAGCTTACCAAGGAGACTCAAGATCTTAAAGTCAAGATTGAAAATCACAAGCGAGAGCATCGTCGTCTTTCGACGCTCATCGAACAACAAAAGGATGACTCTACCAAACTCAGCACCAAATTGTCAGGCACTGAGAAACAACGAGACGATGCTTTGGAAGCTCTCGTGCTTCAGCAAGACATCGCTGAAGAGCTAGAGAGGGAGCGCAAGCGAAACAAGAAGGAGCTTGGCACGCTGCAGCACACTAACACAATGCTCATGCGTCAACGCGACGAATCACAACGGGTGGTATTCCATCTTCGCAGTCTGATTGATGGTCAATCCCATCACATGGAGCACATCATTCGTGGCTTGAACAAACCGTCAGACTCCAATGAGATCGCCACCGAAGACTTTGCAGATGCTCCTGAGGAGCAGGAAGAAACTGGCGCTTCCGCCACTTCTGCAGGTGCAAAAAGAAGTGAATCTCGCCAGTCACTTAGCCGCGCCAGCATGCGAAGCGACAAGAACACCTCGGAGATGGAGTCTCGCTTCTTCTCCAGCATCGTCGGCGCTAAGGCTGGGTCTCGTCTCAGCATTGCTGATATCGCTGACAGGCATTTGCGTGACAAGACTGATGCAATTGCGAATATTATTCGCAATATAAGTGAGCAGTGCGCTCAGGCCGTTGAGGGCATTCAACTCGCACATGACGCCGACGCCGACGATCATGAGCAAATTGACCCTGCGCTTCTTGACAAGTCGGGTCATAGACATAAAGACTCTGAGAGCAACGCTTCAGATCATACAGATGCCTCACAGCTGGCAGCACGGCATGATAATACTGACGCCGACTCCGGTGTCGGCGGCTCTACTGGTCACCTAACGCCGAACGGGGAGCGAGACAGGCGCCAATCCGGCTCCTCTACTTTCCCACCAACCCCTGACCTCATTGGCGGGCGGTCTAATACCAGCATGAGCGGCTATAGTGTCAGCACGGCGAATACACGAGACAGGGACAGCCACCAGTGGCAGGCTCAACACACAAAAGACAGCGTAAAGGTTGTCGGTGATGACGAGCCGCATGATAGCGGTATTGAAAATGGTGTTAGCGAGGTCGTCGACCACAAGGCGAACAGCATCGCGAGACCCGTGAACACTAGGGTCATTGGTTAATTTATGTCTTTTAATATCCCAACCGCGCGTTCTTAAATGTGGAGTCCGGAGAAGCAATGAGTGACGTTGCTTGATCAATCTATCGGGTTGATTAGGCCACCTAATTCGCCGCGAAGCTGCGGGTCAGCGATGGGTGGTAAAAGCTGAATCTAATTGATGGTCTCATGATCATTTCATTACGCTGTACATAGCTGTAATTCATCTTCCAATACGCTTGCAAAATCATTTACAAGCTTCTGAGAACGGTTCTCGCCTTCAAGCAGCATGATTCTCGCGACCCTCAAGATTCACTGGAACGCAATGATGCATGTCAGCTCGTATATTGATCCAAGACACCAGAAAGGTGCCTTCATAAAGGTGGTTACTCCACCCTGCTGTGACCTCACAATAGTTGTGTCGCTGCGGAAGGGTATATATAGCACCTGAGGGTCTGACAGCTGCATTAGCCTACGATATTACTTTCCGCCCCCCGAGATCACCTAATCTCGACCTCAGCCTGGTACAATCAACTCCTACCATTCCTTACCAACTTGCTTTCCTGACGATTGAGAAGTATCGTGTATGTGTTGCACACATGCATGTCACGCGACTACAATCATTACACCAGCATCAACGGTACGTGTCCGAGGAGAACTTCAAGGCGGGACATGGAAAGGCCCTTCCCCCAGAAGTCGGTCGCTTAACCGGTCCAATTATCACTTGGACGCTTATTGAGCGTGTAGCTTTACCATTATTACACCCAGCGGCCCAGGACGCCAACAACATTCTAGCTCTTTTCTAGTGTAATATCTGAGTCCTCCAAGACCCTCTGCCGGACATAATTGCTAAGTTTCACAGCTTTCATTTTCAGATTTCCCGAGCCGTTTTAGACCTCGAATTGTGGAAGGGCCACCAATGATTACGTACGAAATATCTGGAAGGCTCTGAACAAAGATGAAAGTATTCATGAAGACGAAGAGGACAGAGATGCCATCGTACATGAGTAAGGCTTCCCAATGGATGCAGGTCGTGCATGCAGAAGCTTCCAGGCCTCTTCAACGCCGGACGATAATTATAGCCGTAAGTGAGGGTCTGTTCATGCATATGCCTTTGCTCAAGTCCAAACGGCAATATTTCCTATGTTAAACATCGCTTCCGGTACGATTGCAACCTCAGAAAGCCAAGATTCTTCCCATCATTCCACATGCTGTTAACCCTGTTTGTACATCTAATCAGATGCCCACGCCTGCGCGAGAGCTGTACTTTGTCCTCGTATCCTTCTACTCCGCTACTTTACTAAAGCCTTTTACTCCCGTGCCAACAATTCTCCGCTATCTCTCTTTCTCGTTGAACCAGTTCTCCTTGCTTGTGTTTTCCAATTTCCTCTTGCACAGATTATACTCATCATGGCGGTGCTGGCGAGCGCCCTCTGTGCGGTAATGTGTATGTTAGCCAGAGCGATGGGCCAAAACAATCAAGATTCGGACAGTTCGAAGGTACACGTGATCACCGTGGGAAAGGTACGAATGGCACTGCTGAAGATTCTACCTCACTATTGGATGTGCAGCTAATCAATGGAACGCACAGTCGCTCGACGCATTTGTCCCTGACAATATAGAAGCCAGCGTCGGCGATACTATTACTTTTCAATTCTTCCCCGCAAATCATTCTGTCGTCAGGTCAGAGTATCATCAACCATGTATACCATACGAGTACACAGGAGAAAACAAAGAGGGTTTCTTTTCAGGTTTCTTTCCAGTCCAGAAGGTTCTGCAGAATGTGAGCCCGTTTTCACTCCATGTTGTCACCCTCTGAGCTTCAAGAAGCATTCATGCCTTGGAAGAAAGCTGATATTCCTATCAAACATAGCCGCCATCGTGGAACCTCACGATCAATGATACCATGCCGGTCTTTTTTTACTGCTCAGCTCCAGGCTCATGCCAAAACCACACAATGGTCGGCGTCATCAACGCCAATTCTTCTGTCAACTTTCCGGCGCATCAAGCAGATGCTCGCCAGTCTAAGTTCTCCCTCTCACCGGGTGACCCCTTCCCAGCTGAAGGCGAGGTGCCGTCCGGAGACAATGGACCTGTTGGCTCTACCTCGTCAACCACGGCCACCTCATCCCCAGCAACAACATCCACGGTGGCTCCACATTCTACTGGCGGGTCACCGATCTCAACCGGCGCCATTGCTGGCATCGTGATTGCCTGTCTCTTCGTGGTCGCTTTACTCGCGGCCCTTTTCTTCCTTCTGGGCCGACAACGGTCAATGCTTCAATTCTTGATGTCCAGAAATCGGTCCAAAGAGGATCACGAGGACGGCCTGCCCAAGCATGGAAGGCCTGAGATGGGCTTCGCAGCGGGCCATCCAATACCAAATCGTTACCATTACTATGGCATCCAGCCAGATGTGAAGTACAAAGATGGCAGCTTTGCAACGGCCCCTCCACAATATCCGCATCCTGCCCAGGCAGTCTCACCAACGAGCCCGCCAGTGCGGAATCGAAGTCTTTCGATTGCTTTTGGTAGGGACGATGTAAGCAATGCCGGCGCCGGTGGCCCGTGGGAGCTACCGAGTCGTGATAGAGACGAAGAAAAAGACACGGGGGAATCTTATGGAAACGGCAGTGCTAGAGATGGCGCAGGAAGCAGAAGTAGTTGGCGCGAAGTACAGCGAGGGGCTAATCGCATAGCAACTCAACAACAAGAGCGACCAACTATGAGGTCATACTCAAGGCAAGAGAGTCATCCAGCCGTGCACGCCGTTGTGGTTGGGAATAGTAGCCCGGACATCAGTGATCTTGCGCCAAGTCCAAGCTCGAGTCCAAAGCCGCAAAGCCCAGGTCCGTGGCCAGAAAGAAAAGCTAGCTCAAAGACTGCGTGAGTCTCTTCCTTTCCTTGACTAAGACTCATTTCCACTCCTTTTGCTTCTATCCCCAGCCATAACAGCTCTTTCAAAGTGGAGCATTGGTGGAGAAGAGAGATGAAGACCTTAACGTGCTTCTATTCACGCGTCCTGATCTCATATTTGCACAGGCAAAGCAGTTGGTACGAAGAATGATCTAACGTGTTAGTGCGCTGCAGAATGAATCCCATTATCAATGAAATCGATACCCCACCCGAAAGCCCAACGCTTGGAAGAAACAACTCGTGGTCAAGGCAGAGGGGCCGGTGACAGTGGGTACGAATCGGCTGAATTATGATGATACGTAATGTATATAGGACAGATGGCTACGGTATGCGAGACGACTATGGACGAAAAGGCACCTTGACGCCAAGAACTCCATCACCATGAGGTGATCGACCTTGCGAGAGCTGGTACGAGTATAGTTGTACCTTCTTTTGATAGTCCATGTATGATGAATAGGGGGGCTATGCCTTGTTATACTCATGAGGCGAGATAGCATCCGACGATAATCAAGAAGGTCTTTATCAAGCGTTATTGAGCACGCTCGATCTGGACCACACAAACGAGAGGAGAAGAGCCCCTGAAATTTGGGTGGAGGGCTAAGCTTCAGACTATCAACGGCCGGAAGTGACGGTAAAAGCCAGAGATGGGTGATCAGCACACTTTGGGACGAATCACATCACAGCGCTTGCATAACGGCTGTGAACCAAACTTCGAATTGTTCTTTGCGGCCTTCCTTTCCTGGGCTGGCACCTCGCGTGGCCGCATGTTATGGAGGGGGTTGATCAAACGGGCTGTTCCCTCCAACGGAGTACGCCTGGAGCCTTTGTATCTCTGTACCTTCCTCTCCAAACCACAATTCAATCCGGCGCAATTCCCCTGGCCTATGTTGATCCTCGCGTGGCACAAGGATTAAGGACAACGTGGACTAGGGTTCCACCATCTTTGGTGCGAACTCTGAGGTTAACGTCTGCATGCTCTGAGAGATCCGTGGTGCTGGAACGAGCTGGTGTTCCTCTCGCGAGAAGTATCAAGTATCCAAATACAATAATGATTACCGGGACGTATCCCTGGACTGTCCATTCACGGGTCTGTACATGATCAAACAACGACGGGTCATGTTTGTCACACTCTCTGCAGCAGCAATGTCTGCAGCAGTTTCGGCTGTTGGACGCGGATGCGAGTAATCGTAATGATTGTGCAGGGAGTCGGGAGAGCCACTTCTGCGCGCGCGACAGTGGCGCAGAGGAGCGAGAGCATTCTCCAAGAGTTTGAGAACGTCATGCATAGCTCTGTCACCTTCTGTAGATTTAATCAAGGGAAGAGATAATGTGACGAATGGATAGGAGTCTGGAAAAGGGGCGGCGATGATTGGGAGACTCTGGGAAATGGAAATACCGACCACGCCTGTTCCTGCCACTTTTCGGGTCACCTTAGCGTAGCCGATCCCTTTTCAGTCCAAAACCTCTGCAGACACCCTTCTCCCTATCCCCTCCACCACAAACATCCCACCACGCTTGCTCGTGATATATCTATCGTTACGGCTCGGCATCTATTCAACAGCTACGGCGTATTCCTAATCTACGCGACACGCCCGCTTACACGCCGCCTTGCGAACAGTATCACCGGGAAGCCGAAGCGACTCTCGCAACGTATCTATTCGACCTTACACTTTCACCACCCACGCATCATGCGAAACCCGTTAGATCTCGATTATCGCCAAATCCGATAGAACAGACTTGAGGTGCATTAAATGCCGGGAAGGGACGAGGCGGCCATGGCCAGCCCGCCGTCTTCGCCGCCTCCGGTACGGCCAATGAGTGGCATATTTCAGATGAATAGGAGCTCGAGTCGCATGAGCGTCAACAGCAAACAGGGCGGGGGTAGCAGGGCGTCTGATGAAGAAAGCAAGACCTCTGTCAAAGTCGGTACGTGTGGAATGCGCACGTCAAAACAATGAATACAGAGCCTAACCCGGGTAAACGCAGCTGTGAGAGTGCGCCCGCCATTACAACCGTCAGATCCTGCCTTCGAACTGATCCCTCAACGCTACCACCGATCAATGGTTCACACTCAGACAGAAACCGGCCTCACAATTGAATCGCCTCAAGGCCGAAAGTTCTTCATTTTCGACCGAGTATTCGGAGAGAACACGAGACAAGAAGGTGTCTGGGAATACGTCAAAGACAGTGTTGACTCGTTCATACAAGGGTATAACGTCTCGATATTAGCTTACGGGCAATCCGGTTCTGGAAAATCATATACCATGGGTACCTCTGCTGGGGGAGAGCAGTATCATCCTCAACAAATGGGTACGTCATCATGAGCTAGAATCGTAACGTAAATTTCATCGTTCCGAGTGAGAGTGCTGATTCTTTGGCTTGCCAGGCATAATTACCCGCGCTGCTGGTACTCTTTTCCGCAAGCTTCAGGGAGCTCCTGGCCTTATGCGTGGGTCTTCTGGGCTCAGGACGCCGACACGATACTCTATGCATGGGACACAGGGACTAGTAGATGCAGCCAAGCAGCAAGCAGATCGCAATTGGCAGATGAAAGTGACCTATGTCGAAGTAGGCCCAATCCCCCATGAATGGGGATCAGTGTTGACATGCTTAGATCTACAACGAACACCTACGAGACCTCCTTCTACCAGATGATGTTCCGCTTGCTGAACGACCGGCCGTCACCATCCGTGAAGACAACAAAGGCAGGATCCTGCTCCAAGGACTCCGCACAATTACTATCGACTCCGTTGATGACCTCCTCAAAGCATTGAATTTTGGATCTGCGATCAGACAAACCGACTCTACTGCAATTAATGCCAAGTCTTCTCGCTCGCACGCTGTCTTCAGTATCAATCTGATCCAGAAAAAAAACCGCGCACAGCCAGTACAAGTGAACAAGAGATTTTCAACGCCTGTTGAATCACTCACTGGTACGGACGACTGGGTCACAACTGACAGCAAGCTTCATTTCGTCGATCTTGCTGGTAGCGAACGGCTCAAGAACACCGGCGCCTCAGGAGAGCGAGCGAAGGAAGGCATCTCGATCAATGCTGGTCTTGCCAGCCTAGGAAAAGTGATCTCACAACTCTCTTCCCGGCATGCTGGCGCACACATTTCCTACCGTGACTCGAAGCTTACCCGGCTATTGCAAGATTCCTTGGGTGGCAATGCGATCACGTATATGGTTGCTTGTGTAACGCCAGCAGAATTTCATCTCAGTGAAACACTGAATACCGTACAGTATGCGCAGCGAGCCCGAGCGATTCAAAGTAAGCCTCAGCTCCAAGAAGTCTCAGATGATGGCGATAAGCAAGCTGTGATCGAGCGCCTCAAAGCAGAAGTTTCCTTTCTCCGCCAGCAAATCAGGAGCTCGGAGAATGGATCACATCCTGCGCAAGATCGCTCAGAGCGACAGAATGAGCGCGAGGTAGAGCTTCATAATCACTTATTAGATGCCCAGGAGAATTACAATGCCCTGAGTCAGAGACATGCGAAGCTCATATCCGAAATCACGAAAGCAAGAGATAACAGTGAATCTGCAGAAACGCCTACGCTCACGGAAGCGATTGGCGACTCTGCTGTGGAAAGACTCAAGCGCTCAAACTCTTTCGCTGAAGCTGTCGAACAAGTTGTATTGGAATATGAAAAGACTATCCAGAGTCTCGAAACTCAGCTTTCAAGTACAAGGTCGGCCCTCTCTGGGCAGGAAAGTACCCTTTTGGAGAAAGAGAACAGATGTGCTTACGTTGAAACGCTAAATCAACAACTTCAAAGCCGTATTCAGAAGTTAATAGATCGTGAGGCAACGAACGAGCAATACCTACACAACCTTGAATCTAAGCTTGACGGCCATTCGTCGGGTGATGCCAAGAGTACCTCGGTGGTTTCCGAGCTACGCAAAGAAATAGCTCGGATTCGAGAGAATGAAGCTCAATGTGAAGACTATATATCCACGCTTGAGGAGCGCCTCGCTGAAGCCGACCAAGATCTTGAGCTGAAGCAACGTGAGCTCGATAGACTTGAGCATGTGATCGAACGACAACGTAGTATTGGAAAGCTGGACAATCTCCTCTACGAATTTGATCACTTGCCGCAAAATTCCCAGACGACTCACTTCGCTTCGGATAAGCCTCTGACAAACGGAATATCGAAATCTGTGAAACTTGACCATAAACGGAAACTGTCAACTTTAGAGGAAGCTGCAAACACCGCAATACCAGAGTCGGACGAGGAGGCTGAGAAATACCTTCCAAATGGTGTTGGTCATCACCATGACGATGAAGAATTTTCAAGAGACGTGGACACGCCCCGTGCCAAAGCCAGGCCATTGCCGCGAGAAGCAGAACATCGAGAAAGTCCAGCGCAGGCCCGCATAGTAGCGGAAAAACTCGAAAGTGTTACTCAAGAGCTGTTTGACCTTCGCGTAGAACATGAGTCAACCACAAACGAGTACGATATGTTGTCCGCCAAGTATGAGGAGGCTTTGCGAGCATTAGCGGAGATGCAAGACATCGAGGAGATCCGGAGACATCATGGTGATCGCAATTCGACAGTTTCACCACCATCCACTCGGCCTACCTCTTTTTTAGAGGATGCGAGGGTGACAGAATCAAAAGACAGAGGACAAGTGCCATCCTCGCGGTCCTTATCATCGGAATTGTCCTTAGCTGGGGATTCCAGTACTTCGCTGGAGCCATCCGTGGATGAGGGACCTTACAAAGCTAGACATCGTGGTTCGCAGCGCGAGGAAGCTTTATTCTCGGAGCTTGGGCAAATCAAAAGAATACAAGCTGAAAAGGATGATGCTTATGCAGCTCTTAAGAATAACTACAATGAGCTGCAGGAGCTCCACGTCGAGACGTTAGACATTGTTGAAGAGCTCAAGACCGAGATCACGAAGACCAAGCACAATAGCCCACCGACGCCCACCTCGCCGGTCATCCGAAGAAAATCCAGTCAAAATGTCATGACGATCGATCGGGCACATCGCTCGTTGGCGTCGCTGAGGAATATTGCCTCAGACAATTTTGAAAAAGATCCGGATACAATGCAGAATTTCGAGCTTCAGCTCAATACAGTCATGCACGAATTGCATCAGAGGTCAGAACGGGTCCAAGTCCTGGAAGGGGAGATCACAATGTCGAAGAAAGAAATGGAAAACAAGAACTCGATGATCTCAGGCCTTACGCGTGAACGATCAAGTATCAAAACATCGTCACCCGGACTCGATATGAACGCGATGACAATGATGAACGACCAGATTGTGCAGCGAGAGCAGCAAATGAGAGAACTCACAGAAAAGCACACCTTGAAGGAACAAGAGCTTTCGGGCGAACTAGAGACGCTCAAGCAAGCTCTTGAGCGTGCAGAAGCCACAAGGTCTAGCATACCGGGCTTCTTTCCAGAAACACCGGCTACATCAAACGAGGCAAACAAGCAACTCGGAGATGGATTGGCATCGTCTGAGGAGTCCGCGCGGTTGCAGCAGGAGGTTGTAGAATGGCGGAATAAATATCAAGCAGCGATAGACTCGATGCAGGCATCCGAAAGCCGACTTCACTCAACCATGTCCGAGCTCCATGAGTCTCTCCTGACAACCGAGAGGTCGAAGACCGAAGCCGAAGAGAGAGCTCGCGACTTGGAGAGCAGGTCAACGCCAACTGAAGGTGTGAGCGAGGAGCGGAAACGTGACAAAGCAACGATTGAGAGATTGCGAGACGAACTAGATCAACAAAAAACTACGAGCGCGATGCACCAGAGCAAGATCTCGCGACTAGCACAGCTTCAAGAGAGTGCCCGAGCACAAGCAGAGGAAGCCACACGCTTCAGAGAATCGAGTGAGATGGACATCGAAAGTCATCGAACACAGATCTCGGACCTTGAGCGGCAACTAGAAGAGCAGCAAGCTGCCGTAGAATTTCATAAGCACGGTCTCAAGTCACTGCACGATTCACATGCTCACGAGATTGGGGACTTGAATGCAACAATTCAAGATCATAATGGCGCTAGAATTGATATGGAGAGAAACCTAAAAGAAATGGACGATGCGCATCACAGCCATGTGGAGCGCCTTGAAACCGATGTCGCCAACCTTAAGACCCAGATTGATCAGTCACGCGGTGGACTGGCTGACGAACTAGAGCAGGCTAGAGCTACTTGCAACCATCTTGAGCGGCAGCGTGACGAGCTTCAACGACAAGCCCAATCCTTGAAATCTGAAGTAAACGAGGTTAACAGGCAAAACAAGATCAGAGCCGAGGAAATGGAGAAGCTGCGGGCTGAAAAGGAGAGGGCAGCAAATCTTGTAGACGATTTAGAGGAGCAATTATCAAACTCCTACGATCAACAGCAGGCAAGCTCTAGCCGGCTATCGCAGCTCAACAATACACATGACAGCCAGCAGAAGGCAATGAATGAGGCTAATGCCATCGTTGCGGCCATGCAAAAGCAACTAGAGTCCTCACAGAGTCAGGTGGAACAACTCCAGGTGAGCCAACTCAACCTAATTGTTACCACAAAGGCTAATAAAGCGCAGTCACAGCTGCGTGATAACCACCATCGTGACTCTTCTACTGTACGCAAGTCTGGGAGCGTCACATCGCTTCCGTCACCTCCCCCTGCTATTCCCCTTCCACCTTTGCCTGCCGGTGCAGTTGCTTCTCCCACGTCAGGAAGCTTCCCGTCTTCGGTTCAACAAGCGTCCATTCCCCATGCAGATATATCTTCTCTTCAACAAACCTTGTCTGAGAAAGATTCCCACGTCAAGCAAATGGAGAAGCACCTCTTTGCAGAGAAACAATTGACGGCTACGTTAGAAGAAGCGCTTGTCGATCTTGAAAACCAGAACAAGAGAACCAAATCTGACATGGATTCTTACAAGAAGAAATGCTACGCCCTTGAAGACGACCTCAATGCACAACGACGTGAGGGGAAAAGGGTTCGTGACTCGGTGCAAGCAGTCGAAGAAGAAAAAGGAAAGAGGCTGGAGGCCGAAAGGGCGAGGGAGAAGCTAGAAGAGAGAATGAGGGCGCTTGATCAGGGGAGCAAGAAAAAGAAGAAGGGAGGTTTCAATTGTTTCTGACGCTGCAACAATCTTTTCTCTGGCTTATGTTTCTTTTGGAGGCAAAATCTCTGCGATGGCTTACGGGAAATGGCTCTGCGGATATGCGGCATGCAGCGAGGGAGTTTGTTCTTTTCTTTACACACAGCCTTGGCCTTCGACCTTCTTTCGCAAACGGTTTGAGGATTTTTAACAAAGGACGCACGAACGCAATAACGGAACGTTAATATACAGGGGGGGAAATCTGTCGTTCGCTTCTCTCGTTGAAGTGGGCTTATACTCTGTCTGCCTGCCTCTGGTGACGAGAGCCAAGCACGCATTGCATGCAGGGTCGGTGAAATGGGAGGAGGATATATGATCGCATTTTTTGAGGATCTAGAAAGAAAGAAATAGGCCGCGGGACTGTACGCTTGACTTTGGCTTGTTGCGCGAGGATACCCAGGGTTTCGTTTCGGAGGGACGTATGTTTGTACATAGCTGCTATTGAGGCAAAAGAAGTTTTCAACGTATCCACCTGCTGAATCCTAAACAAAAGCTCATCCAACACGAAGGCTGACCACAATATAGTACGTCACGGTGCAGGGTAAAGGGTGACCCGATTCAACACTTGAGTGACAGTCTC
This sequence comes from Bacidia gigantensis, assembly GCF_019456465.1. NCBI lineage: Eukaryota > Fungi > Ascomycota > Lecanoromycetes > Lecanorales > Ramalinaceae > Bacidia > Bacidia gigantensis. The sequence continues at coordinate 1,167,316 of NW_025408606.1, forward strand.
TATTACTCGCAACAAATTTGTCTCACGTCAAAATCGATAGCCGCAGAACAATCATGACTGGCTTCATCTTTGGCTTCAGTCCATGCCAAGTTCTAAGCTCGGGGCCTTGTTCCATCAGGCTGCCAGCTGTGTAGGAATGGAACTCCTTCAGCACCCGCTACCAATTCTTTCAAGTCTCGGCTTTGGAAACACAGACTGAGAGACTTTGAAGTGTGGAGATTTCTTTTAAACACCGTATCCTCCCGTCTGGGCTGACTTGTGAGTATGTCTAGATGGATGGCAAATGAACTCAATCAATAACTCGTCTCTAGCCTTACATGCAGTCTCGGAAGGTAACAAGAAGGCTGGAAACGCATGGCTTACAAGTCGATATCTGAACAAGCGTTGGTCTTGTGCTCTGCGGGATGTCTTGCATCAACGTTTCAGCAATATGGCAGTGTTCTAAAGGTCTAACGAAAATAGGTCCCGTGTCGCGTCTACGAACGCTACGAACCGATGTAAGGCTTTCAGCTTTCCAGATTGAACATGTGCTACTGGTTATGTTCAAGACAATAAGTCATCCTCTTGACAGCTAATCTATCTATGGTCTGAAATCCTGAAAACGGTACAGAATTATCCGCGGTACATACTCAGCCTCGTACCTTGATGTGGAAACAGAGTGATGACCAGTACCACCCGTTCTCCAGATCTACTCGCATGTATCAAGCTCAAACAGCACTGAGTTCGAGAACTAAATAAAAAGAATATAAGGAATGCTTTGCGTATTCCCTAAATCCTTTTGCCTTCCTCTCCACGGCAACTTGTTGGGACAGCCTCTTGCTCTTACATTCCTGCTCCACATTAAGCCTCCACAATGAAAGGTCTTCTGTGGCACGGATGGCCACTCACTCTGTTTTTTCTTACTATTACTGCCGACGTTGCCAACTTCCAGGGGGTAGGTATCAAGGGGCCTATTACAGCTCGCGACCCTGCCAGTCGCAACGCGGCATTGAATTCTGCCAGGTTCCCCCCGATAGCTGGCTAGGCTATGGCCTTGATATGAGGAGAACTGGTGGTATTGACATCTTTAATTGGGATTCGGTTCGTACATCGCGTTCAGAGCCTAACAAAAACGACGATCTACGAAAGACAGGGCTAAAAGCGTGTCAATAGATAGAAAACTCTATCTCGAGGTTTGCTCGAGTCGTCAAGTTGAGCGACGAACGCGAAACCCAACAGCTGCGATATCTTACTTGGGATGTGCCTAAAGGTGTCGATATTATACCAGATACTGGCCACGCTGATGGTTCGTCTAAGGCTTGTTCGCGTGTAATTGACGCTTCACAGGATACTGACGTTGCAGCTAGGGGAAAGTGTGACTTGGATAAATGGTATCGAAGCTCGGACAAATCTAGCAGCTGGAGGTTCCGCTTCTGCAAGCTATAAGATTGTATCTGGCGACGCATCTCTAGACGTCGGCCTCGACACAAAATTAGAGCAAGACTTCCAATACTCATTCGCTGCATATACAGCGAAGGAGCTGGGTGCTTCACTTTCCGATTATAAGCAAGACGTTCAAACGGATATGATCAAGAAGGATCTGGCACAGTTTCCCGAGATAGATGGGACTGATAAGGAAAACCTTCGGCGATGGGATGCATTTTTCTCTGCGTATGGATCTCATGTCATCAAGAACACCGATTATGGCTACCGTTTTCAGTTTGTATGACTCCCATAGCGATTCTCGTGAGATATACATCTACTGTGACTGTCTGACAGTTTAAATAGAAAGTTGCCGCGTCTAACACCAATACGGAAGTTGATAAGAGGTTTGCTGCTGACGTGGGAGTCACTTTCAGCGGCCTTCCGGTGGCTGGCAAGGGCGACGTGAAAGCTGCAGGCGAGACGCAGTATAGCACCTTCTTGTCAGAAGAGGTGCTAACTCTCAATCTCCGCGGTGGGGACACGACCGTTGGGAATACGATCACCGCTGATCCTACCAGTAAAGACACCGCTGCGAATTTTGCTAAGTGGGGAGAAGGAGGGGCGGCCTTTCCCGACATTATAGGTCTTGGAATGGTGGAGCTGTGGAAGCTACTCAGGGAAGTCTTCCTGTTCGACGAGGCCAACAAAGTGCAGAATGCATGGAATTACTTCGCCTCTCACCGCGCCGATCATTTTACCAGTAAGTCAGGTTCTTGGAGTCCCACAATTCTTGTAGGGACATCAATTTGAGCCTAAAAACACATCATCGGGAGTCAAGGCTCGACGAATGTCTTTAAAGCTCTGTATCCGGCCTTATGAAGTATCACTGACGCAGCTCTTACTTAGAATGTACCCTCATTGTCAACTCGGACTGGGGAGAATTCGGCTTGCTCACGCCAGGATACGTTCAGGATGTGGTAGGAAATGAAGGCACCACATTCTCCACTAGCAAGATACACTGGCAACTACCAGCAGGGCAAGTAAAGGGACGGGATGTCGGCAATATACAGTAAGTTCCAACTGAAGGCGAGGACTCGCGGTAGCTAATCCCGTATGTCACAGATTCACTATCAAGAATGACGGCTCACCGATCACAATCTACACCAACCGGGGCGATGAAAGCGAAATAGACTTCGAGATCCCAGACCAACAGGTATGCTCCTCCTTTACCCTCCTGCACTCAGAACCTATTTTTTCTATATCCACTCTAAATACCCCGTCTCCACAATAGGTCACACTTGTGAATAAAGGCGATCCTGACAAAACTTTCGCCAATTATAAACAATGGTTTAACATCCCACCCAACAACCAAGGCGTCAATGAAATCGTCATCCCGGTCGAGCAAACCCCAGGCTACGAGCCTCCGATTGCTGCCCAATCGAGTAATTCAAGCGCCATTCCTGGCCGTAGTGGCGCTGCGAATTTGCCGATGAGTAGTGCTGTCAATCCCGCACTTCAAGGTGAGACTGTAGGTCCAAGTTTGACGCCCGCCAATACTGGAAAGAGGTGGACTGCCTAAGCGAAGGCGAAAGGTCCGTATGGATTCTGAAGTCTTCTGAGAACAATTTAGGGAGCATTGAACATGGACATTCTGCTTCCTTGTGCTTTGCCTTGGTGTTGAATTGCTCTTGCTTGCGCTATTGGCTTCGTGTCTCTTCATGCAAGCTCCGCGCGTGAGAATTTGAAGGGCAGGCCAAGTAGTGAATAATATCCAGCTAGAGAAGATCTTCTCCTTAGCTCCACTAAGTCAACCCATATTGACACGTTGAAAGATTAGCGCATATCTTTCATATCATTTCTCACGATCCATTTCCCCATCATTCGAGCCGTCGACACAGCCAGGTAGCTCCCAGAGCTGCAACGCCTCCAGCCCTTAATATCCAACCAGTGCCATCAGCAATGCCAAAGGCCTTCGTGAGCGCGTAGATTGTGCTACAAGCGAGTGCAGCCAGGATTTGAGGGAGTGATATAGCTGTATTGTGGAGTCCCATTATCGCGCCAGTATTACTATTTGTATATGCTGTGCCACCAGTACTATCGAAATTTGGTTCAGCCGTTTGTAAAGCTTGTTGTGCGGCCAGTTCGGTGCTTATGATAGCGAAAGGCGCGAAAAGGGTGAGCGCCCAGGAGAAACCGGCGAAAGCAACGATTGCGACCGCTGCTGCAAGGCGGTTGACGATGAAGGTCATGAACATGAGGATTGCGAAGAAGCCTTGGGAGTATTTCCAGGCCTTTACGATCTTGCTCTGTGTAGTCTTGTGCTGAAGGCTGCGAGATCGAGATCCTTTACGGTTGACTAGACAAGGGAGAATTAGGTTGAACCCGAAAGTGACCAATGCAAAGAGAAAGCTTGCGAAGGTACCGTAGCGGACTGCTTCTTGAGATATCCTGGATTGCTTGCCTGGGACGAAGAGTGCGTCGCTGGCTGCTTGAGGATCAACGGATGCATCTTCGGAGGATAGGACTTTGGCGGCGTAGAATTCCCCAATGTAGGTTGTCGAGTAGTATAGGAATGGAAACCATCCCATCCAGGAGAGAAACTGTACATGGCATACTTTTCGAACGGTACTGGGCATTCCACTGTAAGTTTGGGCCAGGCTCCGAAGTATTGTGAGAAGGCCTTTGGTCTTCTGCCCAGGTCTTGTTGAGGATGATCCAGGCTTTTCTGAAATCGATATGCAGGTGACTCCAACAGTGAAGGATAACAGAACCGACGCGAATAAGCACAATATCTGGAAATGGGACATCAAGTCCACTTTGCTCGTGGGCAAGATGCCGAATCCGAAAAGATACCCTACAATGTTTCCGAGCCCCGTCATCACACTGACATACGTACTTGCCTGAGACTGTTGATGAAGGGGGCAGTTCTCGACGATCAGGGATCGTATCCCTGCCTGCACTGGCTGGATAGCAGTGTTGAGTAAATAGATCCAGAACGTCGCAAAGATGATTACGGGGGTGTTCGCTGATCTACTCTCCGCGCTTTCGGCACTGGATAGGGCTCTTGATTGCACAATTTCTTTGGCACAGGAAAGGAAAGCCATGGAAACGACAATTCCGATTGCACCACCAAGAATGAAAGGACGTCGTCTCCCTAGCCGACTTGAGCTTTGGTCACTCCAGCTACCCACGAGCGGCTGAACGACAGAACCGCACAGAGGGGCGGCGATCCAGACCAATGCAGTGAGAGACTTCGATAGACCCAAGGATACGAGATATGGCTTGAGGCATCGATAAGTACATACTTTTGACACCTGAAACGCTCAATGAAGGACTTACCGAGCCGTTGGACAGAATGACAGACCACACAACCTGCAGACTGTCTCGTCATAAGTATTCGTGCCCGGATCAGCTATTCACGAATCAGGACTTACCCTCCTAGCCCACAAGTCAGACAGATCAGCCTCAAAGGTCCAATTGACTGCTCTGGATGGTCCTCTTGGATCAGAAAGGCCTCAAGCTCGCCGACTGGAATTTCCTCATCCTCCACCGCAACTTCGGCGGCCGTTGCGGCGGACATCTTCTTCTCGTCATGCATTGAGACTGCTGTTGCAAGGCCTCAAATCGACAATACAAGTGCTGAGCCGCAACTTAAACATCACAACAAGGTATACGCATTCAGCGACGACGTGATGCAAGGACAGATGTTGATATGATCATATGGGTCAGGAGTCAGGAGTCAGCGCCTCGTATACCGATCCGGTGAATCTGATCGCTATTACCCGATTGGGTAACACTAGGCGAACAACCGCGAACTTTTGCGCTACAGCTGCAGCTACGGGGATCTAGACCAACTGATCTGCCGTTTGTGCGAATTGGCTTGAATAAGTGAGGATAGTATCATGTCTCATACAAATAATAAATACCGCTCCATCTGCGTGTCCATGGGCCGAAGTTCATTTCAATGTGCTGCATCCTGCATTGCTACTTACACATCATCGGACGTCTCGTCAGTCCCCATGAAGACTTTGTACAGCCTCTTGCTGAGGGCGGGCCCAATGTTTCCGTCCACTTCATTCTTGTCAATGGCTCGCTTCTACCAAATTCATTAGCCTACAGATTTGGAAGCTCGACGAATGGCGGAGGTGGAATGCTTACCGGTAAGCCTTCAAGCACGTATTGACCACCGTCTCGAAAGCCCTGCATCAAAGCAATGACACTTGCATATTTATATGCGATCCCTCGGGCTATTGGTGGTGTGACTCGCACCACTTCCTGCAGCATCTTGTGGAAGGTGTCTTCTTTGTCAGTGCCGCATTTGACTTGATCGTTTTCCATGCAGAAGCCTGTCGCAAGATTCATCTTTTGCTGCCTTGTGAGTCATCAGCCACTTTTTTAATCAACTCCAGATTCAATTAATCTTACTTGTACGGGATCAAGGAGATGTGCTGGGTGAAGTTCATGATCCACTCCGCAGATTCCTTTGCGATAGGCGTGTGGTGAATCAGACATTCATGGAGGACTTGCAAGCGCATCAGAGCATCTTCTATCCTAGATTCGTCCAGGACTTCCGTTTCGGCCTGCTTGCGTTTTCTGCCTTTGGAGCTGGAATCTTCGATCACTATACCAGCTTGCCGATGAACCTGTGCTTGCCACGCACGTTGTTGTGCATTCTTACTTTTCGATATCGTGCTACTTAGACCTTCTATCAAATAGATGGGCATGGAGCCAGGATGTGCGCTTTTCATTTTAGCAACATGTGTCTCAAGGTCATCGTCACCAGCCTCAGTTGCTGCTAGTGATACAAACTCTTTGCCTGTCATGTGGCAAAGGATATGTTTCTCATCCTGAATCACAGTCTGAGCAAGTGGCTGAAAGTACCCAAGTTCATCATTCCATTTCCTCGTGACTTTCCGTCGCCACTTTATAACATTCGGTGTAGCGCCCTGATACAACGCAACATCAGCTCCAACATTCTTGAGCAATTCTCTGACTTGAGTATTTAGCGAAGAGCCATCGAGAGAAGCGGGAAGATCGACGATCATTTGGGGCGTTGTGTCTTTCTTGTCAACCTTCACCCGATTGGCTTCAGCAACATCGGTCTCCCTTTGCTTTTCCTTCGCCTTCTCAAGTTTCTCTAATCGCTTGTGTTCTTTTTCCTTTTCTTTATCCTCTGACCTCTGCGCTTTAACAGACTCTCGCTCACGCGCCCTAGCCTCTTTGAGCGTTGCCTTTTCTTTCTCTCTGGCCTGCCGCTCAGCCTCCGTGAGTTTCAAAGGCTTCGATTTCGGTGCACCTTCTGAATCGACGTTGTTGGATCCAGTCCGCTTTGACTCTACGCCTCTCTTCATCCCGCTATCTTTTGATCGGTGAACGCCGCTCTTTTTGTTTATCCGAGAGCCCATCTGAGCACTATCTCTCGATAAAGAACCAAGAAGTGATGCAGTACGTTTGGATAGCTGAGGCAATCTTTTGGCGGCGTCGAATATGTCGTTGGGCAACTCGTCATCCGAGGCATCACTTCCCGAAGATCTTGTTGCAGATTTCTGAGAAAGGAGAAGACCAGCCCCGCTACCATGTATAGACGAGGTGAATACAATTGGATCATCCTCAGCAATGTCGCCGGTGAATTTTGTGCGGTTTACGATGTCCACACTTGACTTGACTTTGGCAAGAGCGTTGACATGGGGTGCAGTAACTTTGGAGGCGTAAGACACCGCTGTGTGGTCGGTCAATGGACTCAATCTGCGTCTCTTTGCTGGCGCCGCTTCCCATTTGTCGTCAACCTCAATCGTAGTATCGAAGTCGTCTTGAAGAAAAAGCGATTCTTTTGGCGAGTTGGGATACTTAGAATTCGTGACCAGACCTTTATTACCCTGTGCTAAAACGTCAGTCACCGCCTCATCCTCGGAACTGCTGATCTCAATGAGATCCGCAAGAGGCATTGGCATAGCTGAGTCGTACCCAGGAACCTGGGAGAGCGGAGGTTGGTCCTCTGGCGGGAGGACGCGTTCAAAAATTAGTGTGGTGCGCAAGCACGTGTTCTACGGCTGACCACTTTAAGAAGACCTCCAAAACCTCCTGAATATTGAATGAATAGAATGCTTCACACTCATGACCGCTTTGTCCACGATCGTAGCGCTCAAATGTCTCTTTCGATCTTCATACACTTCTGCCTGCTTTTCCTGGTTCCGGTGAACGCCCTCTTTGGCCATGAACAAGCGCCGCTCTCCAGTGATGAGGCAGATTGGGCTACGCTGCACATGGCAGAAGAACACCACATAGCGAACCTCGATCCCGCCTCATTCTTCACTCTACATGATTACGACAGTAACGGTCTCTGGTCAAAAGAAGAAGTGCGCAGGACGTACGGACTAGATGACGAAAGCACGAAGGAGGTGACGAAGGAAAAGAAGGACGAAGTTGTGAAAACCGTGATTGATATTTTTGATAAAGATGGAGATGGCGTCGTGAGTAGGGATGAATGGATGAAGGGATGGCGGGATGAGGGAAAGCGGTTACCGGACTTCGGGGTGAGTAGCGGTCTACTACGACAACACAATGCTTTTGCTAATAGAATTCTGGGTAGACGGGACCTGGGCATCATGGCGATGATGAATACGAATATGAGATACATCATTTTGAGAAATATCACGACGAGAGTAGGTTCTCCCCTGCAAAAGTAACACAGTAGCTAAAGAAACCAGATACCAAGGAGGAAGATCTTACGCATCCTGAAGACATCGAACATTTCAGAAAACATGATGAGATGGACGCGGCCGCTGAGCGGCAGGCCATGCTAGATCGCATGCAGATTGTAGAGCAAAATATACCCCAGAAATTCAGAAGGTACTGAAGCCCTGCTTGATACAGAGTGCTTGCAACGATCATCCAAGACATGCAGTGTAAAACACTAGAATTACTCCATTTTAGCGCTATATTGGCACGATTGCTATGTCGAAAACGCAATGTATAACACCTGGTGCATATGATTTCACGCGCTGAAGGTGCTCGCACACTACCCGGCTATTCACTAGCTTTCTCTGACTTCTTGACTCTGCAACTAGTCCTTCGAAGATAGAGACGATTTGTGCTTTTCGCTTTCCAATGTCATCCTTTGCAACATTCTCGTGAGCGTGAATCCAGCCAATCTGTTTTTTGTCGAGAACTTCGATTGCTGTCTTCCAGCTTGATTGTGAGCTAGGAAGGTAGCCACAATTGACGTGTCTGACAGGCGCAATTCTCTGTCTGATCGAATCAAGTCTTTCTGAAGCGTTTTCATTGCTCTCTTCAAACACTATCATTTTGCTCGACTCTATTGCCGAAAAGTCAATGCTTTCACCATGTCGGAGAGATAGCAAGGGCCAACTATTTGCCCTAAAGCCCCGTCGCAATCCCTCGACACTCCAAGGATTGATTTCCCAACAGAGTACAGTAGAAACACCTGCCTTCACATAACTGAAAGCAAAGTAACCGATCCCAGCGTACAAGTCTACAGCGCTTGTATGTCCGATTGCACACCCTAGTCTTTCTGGTTTTAGTGACTCAAGCTCTGTTACTCGGCTTTTCTCAGAGATGTTGCCACGAGCAAACATCGTGTACCGTGGCGCCCAAGTTTGAATGATACCATTCTGTCGTACCGAACACCAAAATGCCTGTGCAAAGTCGTCCTGGCTTGGGCGTTGAGTGAGCAGTAACAAAGGCCCAAAATCGCCGTAGAGTGGTGTAAATGATACGGGTGATCTTCGAACATTTACCAACACGCAGTTTGACACTGCTGTATTTGAACACTTTCCGGCGTGGGAAATCATCGGTGAAATTTCGCCTCGAAGGCCGATGTGGGTGACTTTAAATGTTTCGCAGAGTAACTCGTATAGTTTCGTGCCACGTTCGGACCGGAGAATGTCCACCAGATTTCTTGGCCAGTCTTTAAAGCAATTGTTGGCTAGTAGCATCAATGGAGGATAGATAGTGTAGGACCGTAGGCTTTTCTCAAGCGTTTGTAAATCCTCGTGCACGCCCTCCTTAGTCCTCAAATTGATCTCTGTCATCAGACCTGAATGAAACCAATCTCTGAGAACTTTGGTAAACGGACTCTCGACTGTTGAGCCATCACGGTAGTGTGGAATAGCGCTCATTTGTTCATGCTCATTGAGTGCATCGTACGTCAACACTCGAACCTCCGTAGCGAATTCCGCTAAACCGCACAAGTCCAACACGTCCAGATCTTCTGGAATGGCACATCCATTCTCTTGCCTTGCTTGTGAGTACTCGAAGCGAAACTTGAAAGAAACGACACGAAATTTGATGTCATCTGATGTGGATATCTTGGGCTTGGTAAACTTTTCACTGTTGCTTTCCAATTGAGTCTTGACGATTTTGACCAAGCCACAAGGCACAAACAATTTCACAGGCCTCATGACACATGGATTTCGTGCCCACCCTGCTCCTTCAGACATTACAGAACGTAATGGCAGATGAAAAGTCGTCCATCCTGATAGCTTGAGAAGTAATCTTTATTTGCGCAAACGTCAAACAATCACGAGATCTGACAGCAAGAGATATCTTCCCATCTCAGAGCTTAAGTAAGGCTCGGGCACAAGCAATGACTCGAATGCCTACCTCCTCAAAGGATCCTGAGCAGTGAAAGGCTTCATAAATGTTGAGGCTGCGGGTTGTTCAGCTGGTTTGCTGGCGGCACACGGCATCAGGGATCGTTTCAAGCTATATACAGACTTACACCAAGATTGAAGTCAGTAATGGAAAGATGGCCGAGTGGTTAAGGCGCTACGTTTAGGCAATCATAAGAAATTGCATGATCTACCGTAGTGGGAAACCGCGTGGGTTCGAATCCCACTCTTTTCAATACGTTTTTGCCGTGCGAATCGTTGTGCTGAGCAAGTCTAAACAGGATCCAGAGTCCAAAATTTTTTAGTATCAGATCCAATTTGTGGCACGTTATAACTGAGATTAAAGGGGCTGAGACTATACACTAGCGCTGAACGGGAAGTGCGTCATCTTCCGCCGCATGAAATTGTTAGCGTCCGTCACTTCCTAATGTGGTTGTGACTCAACAATGGCTTGAGTGGTTGACTCAAAAGAGCACTACAAATAGAGGCTGCAGGCAGCTTTACGATCTTTCTAGTTGGGTTCTTCGCTTGATCAACATGGCCGACCACGCAACAAATGAATACACAAGCTCAACTCGAGCACAAAATGACGAAAACGACCTCTTTGCCGCGATCGGAAAGCAGGTCATGGGTCTTCAGATAGACGATGAAGATACTGATATCGCTGAAGATGATAGAGTCAAGGTCGTAGATGAAATCGAGAGTCTATGCATGAATTGCGAGGAAAACGTACTGACAACCTTGCGAGCGTGAAAGCCTTGCCCTAATGTGCTTTAGGGAATGACCAGATTGCTTCTAACTAAAATACCATTTTTCCGCGAGGTCATCCTCATGAGTTTCTTTTGTGATCATTGCTCTTTTCGAAACAATGAAATTCAACCGGCTGGACAGATCCAGGAGCTGGGTTCCAAATATATATTCAAAGTAACTCATGAGGACGACTTACAACGGCAACTCGTTAAGAGTGACACTGCGACACTGAACATCCGCGAATTGGAACTCGAAATTCCTGCCAAGAACGGCCGGCTAACCACCATCGAGGGTGTACTTACTGAAGTCCTCGTAGGTTTAGAGGCTGGACAGAAAGATCGCAAGAAGGTAGATCCGGCAAACTATGAGAAGATTAGTGCAGTCGTCCAGTCACTAATCAGAATGTCAAATGGCGGTAATCTACCATTTACAATCTCAATCGACGATCCTGCTGGAAATTCTTCAATTGAACCATCACTGCACGATTCGGCTGTAAAAGGCAAGTACGTCAATGAGCGATATTCAAGAAGTCCTGAACAAAACATAGCTCTGGGCTTAGGTGGTGATCAGGAATCTGTTGCGGGTAAGGAGGAACTTGTACCGCAGGTAGGGCCGGATACTGGAGAGGGCCTAGAGGACGTCGATATTCTTGAAGGCCAAGTTTACGACCTCCCCATCCAATGCCCTGGCTGCAACATGGACGCTCATATGCTTCTGCAAATGGTAAATATCCCTCACTTCAAGCAAGTGGTAATTTCTACGACTCGGTGTGAATTTTGCAACTATCGAAGCTCGGATGTCAAAACTGGAGGCGACGTTCCGGAAAAGGGTCAGCGAATCTTCCTTGATGTGAAAGGGCCTGAGGATTTGTCACGAGATATATTGAAATCCGAATCGTGCATTCTCAAAGTTCCAGAATGTCAGCTTGTGGTCGAACCTGGCACGATGGGCGGTCGCTTCACTACCGTGGAAGGATTGATCACTCAAGTCAGAGATGACCTGAAGAGAGACATATACGACACGGATGCCGAAAAGTACGCGCTCGACTCCATGCCAGAAGAGAAGAAGACCACGTGGGAGAACTTCTTTTCACAACTGGACAATGCCATCGAAGGTAAAGTACAATTCACGATACAGATGGAGGATCCACTGGCTGCTAGCTATTGCAAAGAATTTGGCGATCCCGGGAAAGATCCAAATGTCCGTATTGAAGAATATGAAAGGACCGAGGAAGAAAACGATGCCCTGGGTTTGAGTGACATGAGGACCCATTTGAACGAAGAAGGCGAGTACGTCGGAGAGCCTGTAGGTATCAAAGCCAAAGAAAGCGAAGGGGAGTTGCAATCTAGACGCCAAGATCATCAAAAACATGAAGACCAAGAGGAGGAGGAGGAGGAGGAACTCTGACAGAACGAAGCTAAAAAACGCAGCAAGATCGTCTTCGGGAACCGCATAGAGTGGGATAGATTTGATACACAGGTGACTCACGATACCCAGAGGTGTTTTGATGTCTCGATGTTAATGAAAGGAGCCCTTACAAAAGTTTAAATTCAAGTCGGGGCTACAAGCCTGTAATGCTCGACCAAGCTGGCTAGATCACCTGTCGTTTGGCCAAACCTATCCTGCAAGAGGATTTGCATGGATTTTGATGTCCTCAATGTTGACCAACTCTTTCATCCTTCCCTTTTTATCAACTTCCCTTTCCTCTAGCTCAGCAAGCACTCGCATAGACTCATCCCCGAGTATGTGCCCAAACACAGTGTTCTTCCCATCCAAATGCGGTGCCGCCGCATACAGAATGAAGAATTGGCTGCCATTTGTGCTTGGTCCCTTATTTGCCATGCTGACGATACCACGCGCGTTGTGCCGTAGTGAGGGTCGAATTTCATCATCGAAGTTGCTGCCCCAGATGGAGGTGCTAATTTTGGGGCCGCCAGCTGCAGGAGAGCCCATTTGAATCATGAATCCTTTGATTGAACGGTGGAGTTGTGAGCCATCGTAGGCGTTCGAAGCACACAGAGCGAGGAAATTCTACAAGGTCATGAGTAGCTACACAGGAAGAGCGACGAAAGCTGAGGAACCTACCTCAGCAGTTTTTGGGACAGCCTCGCAAAATACCTCAATCTTGATATCACCGATCGTGGTCCGAAGATTTACTGACATGGCTGAGTCGGTACAGCATCATCACCATTTGTTCAATAGCTACACCATAAGGAAGACTGCTTGAGTCTGGAAAGAAGTTATTGGCTCGGACTAATGTTGTAGTGTATTTGCGGCAGCTGCGGCCAAGATGCGACCCAACGGGAGGAACTTGGGACCATCAATATCGTGGCGGCGCAACCTTAAGCCACTCACTCCTCCGCAACGCACCTTCACGCTCCTACGACAGAACAATCTGCATCTCGCTGCGATCCATTGACGTTCATCTGCTGTTGACCAGTGGCCCCGCTTGCGCCTACTAGGCGGGCTGTCAGCTCTATCAAAGTCTGGACTAGGCAGGGGTTGTCTGACTGGAAACGTCGACAAAGAGGCGGTCTCGAACAACATCTGATGAACAAGGAGCAACAGATGGGCAATCAGACCCTATGCTGAAGCTATTGTATAGCTACCAAAATGCTATGGGCGGGTTAGAAAGGTTGATAATCAGCAATGACAGCCTTCGTCCGCGTCTGCGGTCCTCCCAACAGTAATTATTTGGTTGGCTACCCAGGCATATCCGCAACGCTGGTAAGCAAGCGATATGTGCCATGATTTTCAATAAGAGCAATCCAGACTGACTCTACCCTCCGCCAGCCACGTATAGAAGGCAAGGTAGAGATACGTCCACTACAGGGAGTCGATGCTCCTGTCGCCATATCACTCGTCACAATATGTCTCCAGCGACGCGAAACCATCCATCCTTCTGCAGATTCAGTCACCAAAAAGCATTTGGCTGCACCACGAAAAGATATTGTGGATATAGTAGGCAAGGAAATGCTCCTGTTCCGGTGTCCTGCCGGCAAAGAATACGAGAAAGTCTATTCTATGGACCTACCATTTGTCATATTCATCCCCTATGGAAGAGGCGGCGAAGAGCAATCACGGCGCATTCCTCCGGCGAGTCTCCAATTGACGAGTCGAACTGCAGAAACATACTATGAAATGGTGGTCTTGGTTCAGCAAGGGCATTCGGAGCAGAAGAAGTATGCACAACCCGTACCCCTCCAAAGATACGACAATTTGTCCACCTTCGGCATGTTCAATCGCCCTGAATCGGCAGAAACGGTCACGGATCACCTGGTCACACTTGGCATATCCCTTCCTCGGTGGTCGTACGGACCTTCGGACCCAGTAAGCGTATACCTCAAACTGTCGCCCAACCCTGACTGGCTCAACAAAGCCAAGAAAGTCACCATTCAAAAAATTACGATCGGAATAGAGGAAGAAATCACATACAATCATGAAGGAGATGTGCCGCAAACAAAAGTCAGGCAATTGGCAAAGCAGACGCAGACAGTAGGTGTCAAGATGCCAGAATCGGGCTACTTCACGAACCTAGGGTTGGTATTTCCGGCGAAAGACGTCAGGGATAGCGACGGGATTATACCACGGGGAAAGCAGGCTTTTCCCATGTACAGCGTTAGTGGGTTTACAACTGCAGCAAGTCTGTACAAGATTGAGTACTTTTTGACAGTCAAGGTGAAATCTGCCCGATCCTCCATTTGAAACTATGAATGCTAATGTCAGTGGAAGGCGCACATGACTTCAGCCAAAGACATCACACTCCGTCAACGCATCGTTGTTTGCCCCCATGACCACACAGATTGCAAGGCCGAGATGGAGACAATCGAGCTTTCGGCGCGAGATGCTGCGAAATTGAGACCCGACAACCCAATGCTACCGGCTCCGACAATCGTGAGACCCGCGGATTACAATTCGCTGCACTGCTTAGGACTGACCATGGTCGGACATGCGAGAAAACCATTGATCGAGTGAAGGAAATCAAAGACTGATACATCGTTACATTCCGAGCATTAGAAAAGGAGGATGAGGGCTGGCATCGACGTACGCTCATGAGATAGAGACGATGGTCAACGGCCAGACAAACACAGATACAGGAATCATGATACCAGGCGTTCAAGGGGCCAAAATAATGACGAAGTCACGACCGACGGACCTCGTATTTCCAGGATGACATATGGAGGCAAGCTTGATTTTGTGAGGGTCGATATTCCTGGAGCCATTACGGGATCTGGGATAGTTTTCAGCATGTGTGTGCTTGTGAGATGGATACTAGGCGGATGAGCATAGTGGAGGAGCAAACAGTTACGCATTCTTCATCTGACGTTTACATACTTTACTCTAGCTAGCTGCTGTAGGGGAAGCAAATCAAGACCTAGGTTCTGGTGTCTGATGTGCTGCTTTCATGTCCTGCTTGGGATTGTCCTTACTTTGCGAGTGCGGGTTTGTTGAGGCGCTGTCGTCGTCTGGCTCATACATCTTCTCGTTGTCCAACAAAAAGAGCTGCGCTTTCTCCCCACAAGCTTTTACTTGAGCGCTGTTTGACCCGTACGTTTTGTGTGCATTCTCGAGTTCGGCGAGGGCAGCTACAAATTCGGGCTTGAGCTTGGGAGCGAGATTGTGCTGATGATGAGGTTGACCTTCTGCCATCCTGTGCTAAGAATAATGAAATAACCATCAGAGTGATTGAGATGTATCAAAACTTAACGGTAGCCATGCCAAGCCTGTCAATCGTCATGATGAAATGTGATTGGACAATCTGGAAAGCTAGTCGTTAGCGCGGACTTGTGCTTGGAAATCAATTCCACCCGAGGGAACGCAACATTTCTGACCAAGATAAATCTTAATTCAACGACGATTCATGATCTGGCGAATTGTCACCGCTGAACGATGCTCGCTCTGGAATACAGCTCTACATGCAAGCCGCAGGATGCCTAAGAGGCCTCTCTTCTAGAAATCAACCCGCCCCTTTCCCTTCACGAAAGTTGCTAGCCATGGCCCCTGTCCCTCGCTCTCCGCCAATTGCGAATACACCTCCCCATGCGCGTCTCCGTCGATAGCAAACGCGGGAGCTCCATCCGCCTTCCGCTCGTCTGCGTAATAAAACCTGATACTGTCAATTCTCTCTCCCGCTGTGGGTATGACAAGGTTCTGCTTACTTGAAACCCTTTTCCTTGTAGGCTTCGGAAGCCGAGTGTATGAGATGAGCAGTGGCTGATTTACCGATGCCCAAGCTGAGAAGGGGCGCGATTGGCGCTATATTCAGCCTGTTACCTGTGTAGATGAATGTTTTGGATGCGGTGGCGGGTAGCTGAGAGAAATCCGTGACGGCTTCATGGGCGGCTGCTAAGACGCTTGTGGTGTTGATTGACAGAGTGTGCTCGAGATCCTTCACAGAGAGGGCAAGCGGGTCTTTTGGCTCGTTTGCTGTCAATGCAGCGGCTGGACATTCATCAGTGCTGAGATCGAGGGCTTGAATTGAGAGTGGTCTGACCATTATACACCACTACAGATGGGCGGCCAAGAGTTTCCCTGACCTTTTGAAATATGGTGGGAACAGAGTTCGGGTCAGAGAGGTCGCCTTGGACATGAAAGGTGTTTTCGTCTTTCCCTTTTTCGGATCTTGAGGTTGTCGCTATTTTGTAACCTTTGGCTGCGAAGGCTTTGACTACGCCGGCTCCGACATTTGAGCCTGCGCCGAGGACGAGAAGAATGGGGGTTACAGATGCCATCAATATCGTTCTGATGTTCGAGGTCCTATTTTCTTGACAAAGGATAACGAGTAGAAATTTAGTACTGACTTAGAGGTGTGGAGTGAGGAACAGGATGTTCGCAGGTACGAGCATTGAATAAGCCCCATGGCGAACGGTAAATATGTATATCTTGCCCATTCCACCATTCGTGATGTTTGTAAGTTGCTTGTGTAAGCAGATACAATCGGCTTTCCATTAGTGCCGCCTTATGTGATACCGAAAGCTAGTGGCTTTAGGCGTGCTAGCTCCAAAATCAAGAATTCAATCACGAATCAGAGACTCGCCATATCTTTCTTCTTTTCCGTTTGAACATTGCGCGCCGTGCACATCAGTGACATCTGGCCATCAAAGTGAAGACCCTGTGTCATCAACAAGCACACATGATTGCGATTGCTCTCTGGATGACCGTACCAATCATTGAACGAACATCGCAGTGGAACCGCTTTCTAAAAAGCTCGATGAAGAATATCTTAAGTCTCCAGCTCAGTGACTACAGAACAAGATCCGTATACCATCATCATCTTACCCATAACCACGAAGGCTCCGATAGCTACCGGAAGATAGATAATATAGCCAATCACAGAGATTACACTGAACATGAACTTGTATGCATCTTTTGGATCGAGAAAGCGCAAGTTTAGACGTCCTTCAAGTAGAGGCCCAATCGTTACACCGCTCACGAGCCATATCATTATCCAAAGCCGTTGAGCTTGAGTGCTCCGGCCAGGGTCGTAATGCGTCAGTATACCGATGATTATGAATGGAATACCACCGATGATGTGCGCAACAATAGGAGTCACGATGCTTTGCCTCCGAATGCTCCAGCGCTCGCGTCCATTCTTTTCAAAAGGCGGGAATGAAGCGTCTCGGAGCTGGGCTAGAGGTGTTATATACGCAACTTCACGGTATTGTGCACTTAGTCCTCTATAGTTTAACCCTTCTTCATGTACCAGAGGCTTTTCAGGTGTCGATTTGGAACCAACATCATCTGGTACAAACAAGTTAGGAGAGCTCCCACCAGATTGCTGGCGTTCATGATCATCTTGAGATACTCGACCAATAGCTCCATCAATTTGGCCTCCTAACGCAAGGGCTTCATCCGACTCCAAAGATCGTACGATGTAGAGTGTCGGGTAGTCTGGCACTAAGATATTGACGCACAAGTTCACGATCGACATGAATGTGTACGGAATTACCGTCAGACCGAATGCCACATATCCATAGCGCTGAATTTGATCACCACGAGCTCGGTAAAGTGTAATAGAGCCATAGACTGTTTGGACCATTGCAATTATTGCTTTGGGAATGTTGTAGGAAGAGCAAATCGTCACGTCTCTGCTGTTACCACTGACTGCACTAACAACCTTCGCGTTACTCGGTAGCCATGCGAGACTGTAGCCTTTCGGTAGCCGGCAGACACCATGTATCCGGCGGTAGCTACGCGAACCCCGCTCAACGATCCATTTGATCCCACTAAGACTGGTCAATAGGATTTGAGAAACGGAAGAGACAGGCTTACAGGAAGGAATTATGTCTCGGTTTCGGACAATTACTGTCTTCCATGAGGGGCTGAAATTGCCTTACATCATTGGAGAAGACCACTTTGTCGAAAGAGTTTCGGCGTTGAGGATTGTACCGACCATGATTGTTAGTAGTCGTATCAACGTAGGTTTCAGCCTGAGGCTGAAGATACTCGAGGGCTATGTCCTCGGACACGTGACGCTCCGAAGTATTATCGTGGAAGTAGAAGCTGCTTTGAACATACTCATCGGCATGTTGGGCTACACGACGCCTTTCTTGGTCTCGAATGATTGGTCCAATCTCTTTTAGGGTCTTCGCAATAGCCTTTCGTACCAGAGGAGTTTCCTGCCAATCTTGGTCCCTTGCAACAACACAAAAAGCACCAGCACGAGCAGCCTTTATGAGGTTTTTTTCGCTGGGCCAGGATCCTCGCGAGAGAGTCTCAATTGCCCTTAAGACCCCTGAGAAAGGGAACGCGAGAGCAAGCAGAAAATCGCGAATGGTATGATGATAATGCTGCCCGGGTCTAGACTTGACCGTCGCAGCATGCGCAACATAATTGACGGCAAAGAACGTCAGGATTTGGTACCAATGTGTCGGAACGCAGAATAAATCCTCCTTGCCGTGGTTCGAAAATCCTTCCGGTACTGCAATAGTCACATTCCTGTTAGGCAAAGCACCTGCTAAGCTGACGAAGGTAAGTAATGCTATAGCTCCAGGCAATCTCATCATGACGCAGATATACTGTTTGCAGGCCGCAAAGCGCCAGAAGACATCTGCGACGTAGGAAACGAATGGGCGACGGCTTTGTATGAACGTCGCGACGAGGAAATCAAACAGAGAAAAATCACGAACGACGTACGTACTTACCAAAGCCAAATATCGATAGCTAGCATGTTGGCCTGTCCCTTTTCTTAGCTCGTGGCGTGATCTAGAATAAGTCTGAACGATAGGCTAAAGATGGCGGCGGAGCCTTGGTGGCTTTCACCATTTCTACGCTTGGCCGACCAAAACCCTACCATTGGCAGAAAGAGGTTTATTGTGCTCAGTTTCCTTCAAGGTCAGTACCATACAGACATGTGCGATTCAGTAAGACAGCACGCTGCGAGTTAACAGCCATGAGGTACTTCAGGCATCCAAGGCATTCCACTCCATAGGGTTCGCGGGAGCCACTGGGATGTTGACAACCTTAAGAATTAAAATTGATGAGCCGCAGAGCCCTACTTAGTACACTTCATTCAAGATAGGATCTGGCCTATTGCGCAACTGACAGCGGCGCGGAAAGCGATAGGAGACGCCATGCCGTCCATTTAGGAATGAGTCATCCCTCTACCACATTTGAAATCTATAGGATACTGCTATTTCATACAGGCCAACCAAATGCCCGGAGAAAGAAGCGGAGGACGATATCTGTTGCCTTACGCTGTCAGCAGGCACACCGCTCGAGGTGTGATGCAGATTCGACGAAGTAGCCGCACAAGAAATAAATCAGCTCGCCCACCCTCTCCGAATTTCCAGACGGGCTCCTCGTCCTCTGCTGTAAGACGGTAAAGTCGATACCCCTACAAGCTAATACTTTCGGTACGATGCATCTAGACCGAATCACAAGCTCGATACTTTGGCGATGGAAGAGACTAGAGAGATGCCGACAGGGCTGACCTATGAGACCCTTGATTGTCTCTGTCATCCAGCTGATGGTGAGCGGCGCATGTCGATCTTGATCTTTTGCCGCTTTTCGGGTGTTAGTGCAAAGTAACTACAGCCCTATTGATAATTGCGCGGTCTCTGTGCCTCTCTTGCCTCTGCAACCTTGTTGCTTCTTTGCGCTCTGGAAAAGTGATCATGCACTTGACGACACGCCATATCTTTGCAATACAAATTTGAGAAAACCGACTGACAGACGAGAATATATTTTCACCGTATTCGCGAAACTTGAATTCCATTTATTGCCTCTCGTCCTGGATGATCTGATTCTTCAGACTAATCTTCCCTGGAGGTCTATACACGAATCGTTGGTGTCGAACTTTGTCAAGTCACTCTGTGGTGACGTTCTTGCCGTCCTTGCCTGGAGAGATGGTTGTATATGAGCTTGTCTTACTTCTTCTGCCCATTTCTCCGTGGAAGGGAAGCATAATACCCACTGACGATGAAAACTCCTCGAGGAACACCTACAACCTTCAAGAAGCTATCAATGTTGCCGATCACTATGAGTACAGCAATTCAACTACTTTTGCAAATTATATGTTTTATGATGATTGTACACCTAATGGTTCGCACGCTATGGATTGCTCTTCCGTCTGCGAGAAGGACGCCTTTCGAGACATCGAAACGTTGCACAACTGTGCAAGCGTCGCATTTTTGGCTGACAATCTGACCACGTCAGATAGTGATGATGAGCCTAGTTATAAACTCTCCAATCCTGATCAGGTACCAATACTACCGGACGTTGAAAACTTTTCAGATATGCATCTGGCAACCCCCGATCGAAACGCCACCGCCAATGCCACGGCAGCGAAAATATACTCCTGTCTTCGCTCGAAATGCGACCAGAGCCCGAATTGCAAATCTGAGATTGAGTCCGATGAAGAAGGCAGTGACTGGCAGTCGCATGCTACCCCGTGGTCGCAGAGGCTGTTTTCGTATGGTCAAGATCTAGTCTACTATGTCTGTACCAATCTAGGAGACGACATCAAGCTTGACAATGATATTGGGGGTATTGGGGTGAGCGGCCGGCCAAGACCTCGAAGCTTTTCAGACTAACAGACAAAAGGTATACATCTCTTACTGGGTCCATGTTGGTCTTGCTCTCCTCCTCTTCGTGACGTCCTTAACCTTGAAATACATTGCGCCGTCTGTCATTAAGTTAGTGTACAGCCGATCGAAAGATCGGACGAACAGGATCGAAAGCGCTGAATTGACCTTGGCTACAAAATATATTCCTAGCATTGTCGCAGCCGTAGTCGACTTTCACAAAACTCAATGCATCTTTATGGCCGCGATCAACGTGGCAGCTATCAAGATCGTGAAGCGAGGGGGCCTCGAACCCAAAAATCTACAGCAAATTTACCTCAACTATGGATTTCTTAAATTGATTGCTGTCGGTGGTTATCTGCCAGTCACCTTCACCCTTTTCAATCTACATCTTGTGCATGACATTTACTGGTATCCTACGTTCCTCGCTTTTGCATCGATAGTCGTTGCGACTGGCTCGTTGAGCGTGCTGGGTCAATTTTCAATCAACGATCGAGATAAGGCGGCTCTTGACGTTCTATACAACAAAGATGGCACACCTGACTGTGATGGCAAGCAACCTTGGATATACTGCTTCACATCTATTGGCTCTGGCTTTTCTACCTCTGCAAATGATTATACTAACAAGGGCAACATAGATACAATGGTGTGGATGCTGTACAAGTTCAGCGTAGTAGTTTTCGTCCTCATCTTGTGTTACAAAACCTGCCGGTCACTATGGCATAATGAGAACTCAATGCGAGCTCTGCAGCGATGCTGGGAAAAGTTGAGAAGCATGCGAAAGATGCCCGAGACGGTCCGACGTCAATGGTCTTCGCTGCAAGAGCAACGTGAAACGCGGGCAATGGAAGGCCAAGAGCCGCTCTCAATGTTCAGCACGAGGCAGAACACTGGCGCTATGAGCGTTCACCACGACAATATGAAAGACGTGACAAGTCCATGGCCTTATGTGCAAGCCTCGCTCCAGCAAAAAAGGTATCAAATCTTCACTGTTCAGCTCATTAGACTTTTGACTTATTGGACTTTCACGGGGCTCTACGGGTGGTTCTTTGGCTTGTTCATGAAGAATTTGAAATGGTTTGCGGACAACCATATTTACAGCACAGTATGGAACTTTGGCCAGGTAGTAGCCGTCGCTGTATGGGTACCACCCATTTGTGAGCTCATCAATAATTTGCTAGGTAAGTCCGCTCTTTTGGGAGGAGGATCGAAAACATGTTTGACACTGACCGCAATGATTAGACCCAGGCGGCCTCGAAGGTGCTTACGAGCACAAGACTCCGAAACCTTACTTCGTGACCATGAATTCTTCAACTCAGTCGATAGCGGGAAATCGACCAAAGAGATCAGAATGGGCAAATGATGACGTCAATCAAGAGTCAACGTCCTATTCAGGCGCTACCCCTTTACAGCCTTTGAATCGCAGCGCACGACGAACGGAAACCTCTTCAATAGAACAAAGGCCTGTGCACTTACAAGACTTGCCTCAGCCGAGATTCTCGTATGAGCGCGTCCCCTCCTTCGGACCAGATGAGAGATGATTGACGAAGATATTCTAATGGCACCTGCGCAACAAGATCTTTGCGAACTAGCCGGAACTGCACAGCTGATGACATACTCATCTGATGATGATCCACAACTTGCCGCTCCTGCCTGGCACCAGGAAAAAGAAGATATCGACGGGAGAGAATGGAACTCCATTGGCTATGGATAGACGCCCCCGCAAGAGGATCTCGAGCAGTCGGCTAAGTGAATCCAATAATGGAGTCAAGTGGTGGCTACTTTGTTGCAAATAGCTCCTGGAAGTACGGCATTGGCAACAATCAAGATGTACTAGACTGTGGCATAGAGCTCTAGAGCACTAAGAGTTGATCAATGTATAGATGAAAAAGGATCGCAATCCACACATGGAGTCGAGTGCCAGAAGCGTCCCTTATGACTCTGCTTTATGACTCCGTGCAGCATTTTCGATGTTGCTCACATTTTCTTATCATTGCATCAAAGATTGGCATCCTATACTGAGCACATAAAAGTACCAAGTGATACTCAATGCATCAAAGAGCACCGCATCCCGAAATTTTTTGGTCTACAAGTACATAATGAAAGATGGAGAGCTTTTGCACAGCGCGCTAAACCCTAATGCCGGGCACCGAATGTGCACAGTATGCCGCTCGCCTCACCTCATCGCGTCTCCCCTTCCCCTTCCCCTTCTCACCAACACCATCACAATATGTCATCACGGAACGCTCCCTCCTCTCCCAAGGCCCTTTCCGCGGGCTCATCTTCCTTCTACACCCAACGCGCTGCCCTCATAAATGACATTTCCCTTGCCATGGAACATGTCCTGCAAAACATCAACAAATTGAATCGGAGTCTCGAGGGCGTGATCACGGTGGGCAACGAGTTTGGTGCCGTGGAGGCCTTGTGGTCGCAATTTGAGGGAGTGATGGCGAAAGATGAGACTGCGGAAGCGGAGAAGGAGGAGGGAAGTGAAGGGGAAGAGGAGGAAAGGGGGGAGGATAGTGGCGAGGAAGGAGGAGGGGCGGATGGTGGTGAGGTGAGGCAGGCGAAGACGGGGAGGAATAGATCGGGCTCTCGTGGAAGATGATGAGAATTCAGGTGGGGAAAATGGTTAGGCGATGGACCTGAGAGTTGTCATTGCAATGAAAGCCGTAAAGACGAAGCCGATATGTCTGTGAAAGCCAATGCAGGAGAATTGTGGTATATGCAAGTTGGTCAGTGACCTTTGTATGTTCATTACCGGTGCTCGTGACGCATGAGTCTAAGTATGTGGCTTCCCTATCAGCATAACATTGAAAGCCAAAACGCTAATCAGAGAATAAAGCAGAACTCTGGCTATGCAACCATTTCCCACACCATCAACGCAACCTCTCGCTCAACGAACATCATAGTATTGGGCATCCTCTCTTTTTGATCTTCCTCCCTCGTCCGCCAGTATCACCGCCACTAGCAGCCCATCGTTCTCGCTCCTCCTTCATCTTGACCTCCCTCCCGACTGCCATTTCTATCGCAAGCTCAAAGACCTCATGGACGCCGTTCATCTCCCTGCTTGAGCATTCGACGTACGTCGCGCCCATCTGCTTAGCCACGCCCTGGCCTTGCTCTGGCGTGACTGGTGTCAAACCCTGGGTCTTGAGAAGCTCTATGCAACGTTTTTGTTGGCGGAGATCGGACTTGAGACCAACGAGAATCAATGGGGTGGTGGGGCAGAAGTGGAGGACCTCTGGGAACCACTAGTGGGTCATGTCAGAATATGCATAGTCGAGCATCGAATAACGAGGAAAAATGAGGGAAAGGAAACAATTACCTTGTCCATCACATTCTCAAGTGAGTTTGGGCAATCAATGGCAAAGCAGACGAACAGGAGATCTGTCTCTGGGTATGAGAGAGGACGGAGTCGGTCATACTCTTCCTGGCCTGCAGTGTCCCAAAGAGCAAGTTCGACTGTCTTTCCCGTTGACTTCTGATCGGTATTGGTGATGTAGTTCTCGAAGACGGTAGGTACATATTTCTGATTGTATCGTCAGCTGCAATCCTTTTTATTGAGAATATTGATTACCAACCTCTGGGAAGTAGCCCTGGCTATAGCTGATCAACAGACATGTCTTGCCACATCCGCCATCTCCTACGACCACGAATTTCTTCGAGTACTGGGGAGGTTGTGTGATGTTGGTTCCAGAGGTGTTCGCGCTGCCACTCGCTATGGTCCCATCGCTATAACGTGTGCTTTGTGTTCTTGCGATTGGTTTGCGACGCGGTGAGATTGAGCCAGATTGAGAGTGAATGGTTCCTGTCCTGCGAGAGCCACGGCGTAGGAAGTCATAATTGTCATAATTCGTTGTGGGAGTAGACATTGTAGGGAAAGGGCAACGTGAGCCGGCGAGAGCGACCCCTCAAGCTGCTGTGATGTACGAAAAGTATACTGCTGATGGAATGTCTCGGATGAGATACTCTGTGGAAAGCAGGGTTGAATTATGGTATGCTTGCAAAATTCATGAAGACTGCATGGTGGAGCTGCTCTTGGCGTTTGTTGATTTGGATCCATGGTCGACCAAGCGACCGGCCAAATTCTTATTTCCGTAATCTCCGATCTTGTAATTTGGATTTTGACTCGCGATGCTCATTAGATTGCATCATGTCATGAAACGAAATGAGAGCGCGTTAGTAGTCACAGTCCTGATGGCGTGACGAACGGGCGTATTCTTGTCGGAATGGCTCATCCTGAAAAGCTCTTGGAGCCCCTCCCTTCACTTCCATTCGTCGCAGGCGTCGAGAAACAAGACGCTGGATTGAGGAGTCTGGATCATTGTGAGCTTTTGCAATCTATGTTTCGGGGTCTCTCGCTCATAACCGAATAGACAGAACCAAGCTACCAACATGGCGATACATCCCTCGTCAGAGACTGATCCCTCTGATCCGATGGGAAACACCCTATCTCGCCCGAATTCAGAACAGCGTACGCTCTCCCGCCTTAGACACATACTTCTCGATTACAGCCAATCTTGGAACACATACGTTCTTCATGATCTTCTTGCCCCTCCTCTTCTGGTGCGGATATACAAGCGTAGCAAGGGCCATGGTCCAGGTGCTTGCCTCAGGGGTGTTTGTTAGCGGATTTGTCAAGGATATGTGGTGCCTCCCCAGGCCTCTGTCGCCCCCGCTTCACAGGATCACTATGTCTCATTCAGTAGCTCTCGAGTACGGCTTCCCGTCAACGCACTCGACTAATGCTGTCTCCGTGGCTGTCTACGCGCTCTTTGTACTGTCCTCGTTCGACACAACGTCACAACCATACTTGAAACCTACACTACAGGTAATATTTTGCTGCTACGCAACATCAATAATTCTTGGACGGCTCTATTGTGGTATGCACGGCTTTCTGGATGTTGTCGTTGGTGGTGTGCTTGGGGCTGGTCTGTCGGCACTGCAATTTCGCTTTGGTGAAGCGTTTGACTTTCTCTTATACACTGGCTCCTTTACCTCGCTGATCAATCTTGTACTGTTGATACTTCTCCTTGTCCGAATTCATCCAGAGCCGGCCGATGACTGCCCATGTTTTGACGACAGCGTGGCTTTTGCAGGCGTCGTCATCGGTGTGTTTTGTGGAAGCTGGCATTTTGCACGGAACGAGCTCGCTTGGCAGACGCAAGGTCCCGCGACCGTACCATTTGAGCTTGAAAATCTTGGATGGCCCAAGGTGATCGCGCGTGTTATATTTGGCATACTAATGGTCTTTGCTTGGAGAGAAACCATGAAACCCACACTACACTTGGTCTTGCCGCCACTATTCCGAATGATAGAGAAATTAGGCCTCAATCATGCTAGAAGATTTTTCGTGCAAGCTTCGTATGGCCAACGTCACCGGTAGAAAATGGCCGAGACTGACATGCTGAATAGAGAATATACAACGGTACCGGAACAGCTCAAGACGGACGAAGTATTACCTGCAGTATCTGAAATTCCCTCTTTGCTCACGTTGTTGCGGCACCCCAGAAGAAGTCGATCCGTGTCAATAGGTCCACAGTCCCAGGCGGATGCGTACGAAGCTTTAGCTTCTCGAGAGAAGCAAAGAAGGGCAAGTAAACGCGAGCAGAAAGCGCAGGACAGAGGCGAAAAGTCGGAATACTTTAGCCTTCCGGCGTCGAACAGCACTGCAAGACGCCTGACGCCGGTCATGCTGCCGACTCCTGCTTCGTCGAGTTCGAATTTGTACGAGTCAATGTTAAGCGCAGAGTCAGCACTATACACACCATCAGAGCATGGATCGAACAGCGCCGTTCCTAGTCGGCAACCAAGCCAAGAACGACGACGTCATGAGAAGGAAGATAGAGAGATGTTCTCAAAGCTTGAGAAGCCTCGTGTCCGCTATGATGTCGAAGTGGTGACGAAACTGATTGTCTACGCTGGTATAACATTCAATATTCTTGTATATGGGGGTAAATGCTAACACTGTATCAGGGATTGCGTGGATAGCAGTGGAAGGAGGCCCCATTATATTCGAAATGATTGGACTGGGTGTCAGCGACTATCATGGGTGAATGACATCATGCAATACATCCTTGATCAAGTTTAAATTACTGAGCCTAACTTGATAACGTTTTGACGGCCCTTATATTGCGACATTGCTGACGTTTGATCACAATCATGCTGCTGCGGTAGCGTCCGGAAAATTGCACTATGTTCAAAAGAGCAAACCAAACCTTCGCTCCGGGTTCAAAGCTAGACATTCTGCCCGCGAGGGGAAAAGCGTCAATAAGTATTGCCATCATTGCGTGGTGATGGTGACAAGATTACCTATCTAGGACGCTGGCAAATAGTCTCTGATATGAGGCTAAAGACGGCCCGCGCGGTCAAATATTGTTCACGTTCTGGTGGCGAAAAGGAGCAGAATGAAGTGACAGTCGGGGTTTGGGGCACAGCAGATGTTGCTTACGAGCCTTGCGACTTGCTGGTCCTCCCAATGAGCTGAAGGCGGGCAAGTGCTCGTTCGATATTGCTAGGGTGACGTGTCAAATGCTCAGCAAAATGAGAAGCACTCAAGAGACAGGGCAGCTGCTAATCAGAGTTATTTATGAGGTCGAACGAACGACAGCAGCGAGTGTGACTGTGGGACATACCATATCTTGATTTAAGTAAAAAGAGCGTTCCTGCCCTAAAGTGAGATGAGGCCAGGACAGAGCTCCACTTTGAGGAGATCAAAGGCCGGCAGGATAGCCTTTTTTAACATATTTCTGATTGACGCCAGGTCATGATCTGCATCTATCAATCACTCTGTGTTTCTGGATGTATCTACAATTCTCTGTGACAATGCAGGCAATCCTCAACTGCAGGCATCGCTATCAGATTTAGCTACTTGGTATGATCGTCACGGATCCTGTTTTTTAGACCTTTGGTTGCGTGCAGGAATACTACTGTCAATTTATGTAGTCGGTTCAGGAGTACACTTTAGTCCTTGGAGAAGACTAGCTTAGCTCGACTGAAGAGGCTAGATGCAGGCGAAGCAAGCAGAAAGCTTACGTTACTAGAATCCGGTCTTGATCACATATCATTACCTGATCAATTTGCTTCATTTAGTAGTAGCCATTGGAACCGTGCTGCCAAGGGCATACGTCTCTCCCAGCGTCCATCGCGCTCATGGCAGCCAGAGACTCCTATTGATCCGGGCATCGAAATATGTAGCGTCTATAAAAGCGAGACGTTGCTACTGCCATCTGATGCATCAAGACAAACTTTTGCGTACAAGGCCTTCACCCAGCTGTCATCCGGCGGCTACCGGGCGGCAGTGCCGACCCCTAAATTCAGCCTTTCCGGGGCTGAGTGCCCGGAGTAATGAAATTCACTTCTTCAGCTGATGTCGACTCTCTATACGGCTTACTGCAGCATCGATGCACGTTTGCGCGTACTTCAGTATAGATTTACTCATAAGGGAGGATTAAGCGACCTTGACTGTGCCAAGTCTTGCTGAGGGTCTCTTTTTACACGCAGAAACGGTGATGAATTCTGGAAGGTGCAATGCCAGCGATAGACAAGCCTAAGGCAGAAGAGCTGCTCGCGCAGCTTCAGCAACATCAAGCGAATCAAGCCCAATGTCTTAGAAACTTACTAGGCCTACCATCAGAGAATGCGGCCGAAGAAAAGCGCGAGGCCGCCGGAAAAGTAATGGGTGCGTATTCATATATCACTTATGTCATAAATCTCGTCCATTTCTACACCTGCATTTGGCTAATGATCATCATTTCCCATCAAAGGGGGCGAAAAATCCCCAGGAATGAGCTCAGAGACTGCAGGGACTGTTCCTAAGATTTCCCGCGACGAAAAGACCGAGATGCCTGCCGACTGGGCCTTGCCTTGGAGCAACGCTCTTTTGCGAAAACGTATCGATGAGAGGAGAGACGAGCCAGGCTGCGCAGGTGGTTTGCGAAGATGTAACTTGTACCTCCAGACGACTTAGGAGCTGTATCTCATCGTCTGCATCTAGATCTTTCAGACGTTGATGCCGCCGATCCTGCGGTGAGGTTCATCACAGCAAATGCGCTCACGGATCTGACACGCTTCACATTCGAAAGGGACTTTCAGTTCCTTCAAGACCCTAGCGACTTTGATCAAGCATTTTCAGTGACAGATTTTGACGAGAAACGACAAATTACCTTAGACACTAGGACCAATCTTAAATTGATGAAAGACAAAGAAAATGAACTTCAGCGTGTTCTATTCAGTCAGGTATCCTCTCTTAATGTCTCCGAACTGTCGTATCTCTCACTAGACTAAAATCTTTCGTTTCCATAGAGAACACTCGAGAAATCTGTGAAGAGACGTATGTATGTTTGACGTTCCTAAAACTTGGTGTGATCTAGAAGCACTGCTTATTATGACGAGTATCATCAATGCCTTCACACCTAGTGCTCTGAGTACTGTCTTACTTTGTGCCTCAAAGGACAGAGATCATGACTTTACAACCGTATACGCTGCGCTTCGAAGACATTTAAGCACGAACCATGTCGATAGGCATTACAACGAGGGCCACGGCTTTGAGCGGGGCAAGCATGTCAGTGGAATGACAATGAAGAGCCAAGTAAGGTACTTTGCTAACGCTATGCCTAATGAAGATTGTTGCTTTCACGATTCCGTACTTCACTTTAACGGACCATATTCCAGCCGAGGACTGTGCTCCGTTGTCTCACAGTGGTATCTTTGGCATTGGTGCGACTGGCACAAAACACATTCGAGAAGAGAAATTTAGTATGACATGGGTCGGTGGTATGTCGGTCGATGAGCCTTCTTTAATGATAGTTTTGAGTCCCTTGGACCCGAACGATGACGTTCAGGGACGGAGAATGCCTGTAGTGAGCTGGATTCGCAACAATATTTTTATGATCGCACACATGTGGGGAGAAGTCTTGGACTCGCTCGACGAACAAACGACGCTTCCAGTAGGCTCAGCCGAGATCTGAATGTTTCCTTACTGCTCCTGTATGCTGAACAGTCTCTAGAGCTCCGTGACCTTCGATGACAAATTAAGACAAGGCATCCTTTTCGAGGATCGGAATTTTACAAACTCCAAGACGTACTTTTGGGCCCTGCAATCTCTCCGCCTGTTCGCAGAACATATAGATGGAACTCTACGCTCTCTACCGAACATTTTTATCTCAACGAACCTTGCAGACGACAGACTTTCAGATTATGATGAGGTGAGAAAAGATATTGACCACTATAAAGAAAAATTTACCGAATTACGAGATCGCATCGAGCGCAAAAGGCAAGAAATACAAAGCCTGAGCGACAGTGTAAGTCATTGTAACAATTTTGGTAACCCCTATCATAGCGCAATTTGACATGAACTTCCTAGCTTTTCTCTGCTTCATCAGTGGCGGAAGGTCGACTTGCTGCGGAGCAAAACGGCAATATTCGCCTATTGACGTTGGTGACAATCTTTTACCTTCCACTGACGCTCGCTACCGTACGTTTTATTTAGCTTCGACGGATGAACATCTGCTGACGGTAGCCAGTCTATCTACGGCATGAACGCTCTGCCGAAGAAGGCAGGCCTGGTATCCTTTTTCATTGTAACGATCATCATAGCATCTACTACGTATGTCATGGTGTTCAATCTCCGCCATATAAAGGACGTCGCAAACAAAGGACGCCTTAGTATGCACAGAAAGCTACGCCATTGGCAAAAGGGCGATTTGAAGCCTAGGAGAACGGACTCTGGGTGGAGCAAATCGGCTGCATGAATAGATGCTTTGTTGTCTTTTCAAATCTACGGCATTGCGAGCACCGAGAGATGATCCGATAGTTTCTTAGAGCAAGAGTATCCCATAGTCTGGTGGAAATGGTGTCCAGGTTTCAGGATACTTGATCCTCCAGCCTTACTAGGCATAAGAATATAAATTCAAACACCACACAAGACTATTGGAAAGAGATATCACAAGCAGGTCCTGTGGAGAGGAAGGGGGAAAGTGGCGAGAACGTGGCTTAGATAGGTTGACTGCTCTAACATTGTTGTAGCTTTTGCTGAAAGGTTACGAACGATTGCTTTGTCCCTGTACATTACAATGATGTTGATCTAAGATTATAGAAAAAATGATTGACGTCCCAACATCTATCAAGAAGTGAATGATGTGGATGTACATTTGATTAGCTATTAGAGAAAGAAAACTAGACCAAGAGTTGACGGCGAGCCGTCTTCATAAATGTTTGTGAACCCATCCAGTCGTTAAATTCATTACACACTCAGCTCCACAGATCCATTGTGGCGTTCATATCATTTACATTAATATAATTGGTTTTCACGACGTGGTCTTTTTCTTCTTAGACCGGGGCCTCAATATGTTGACAAGTTTTCTGAGCCCTTTCCTTTGTTTTCCACCTGTAGGTTTAGTCTTGTGCGGAGATGGAGCTTTATTCGGAAGTGTCGGTTGATGGTCTTTCACGACCAGCTGGGGGTGCGAGTTTCCTTTGGATCTACTGTTGTTCCTTGGTTCGAAGGGAGCTTTAGGGCTGATAGCCTCTTTCAGCAGCTCTGTCATGACATCTCTATGACCTGCCGCGGCTGCTAAGTTGAGCGCGATTCTCCCTTGGAATTGAGTATCGACCATTGCACCTTTTTGTATCAGTATTCGTACGACATTGAGATTCCCATTCCACGCTGCAGCTCCAAGTGCGGTGCCAAAGACCCCTGTCACTTTTGCAGGCTTTGCATCAGCTTCTAGAAGAATTCTGACCATGTCTTCCTCGCCAGCTATCGATGCCTCATGAAGTGCTGTTCCGTACCAGTGATCAGTGACGTTCGGATCGGCGCCAGCATCAAGTAATGCCTGCACTAATTCCCTGTGGCCCATACTCAAGGCAATTTGAAGTGGAGAGCCTCCAAAATCTCCGCAGGCGCTTGCATCAGCGCCACGCGCGAGTAAGACTTTCACAACGTGCATGTGCCCGTTGTATGATGCGGCGCGAAGCGGTGTCTCAAAGATTCCACCTTGCACATTGCAATTGACTCCCGAGTCCAACAACATCTCTACCATCACCACATTTCCCACAAAACATGCAGCGTGCAAGGCAGTTCCACAGATACCACCAACAGCAGTCTTTCTCGAGCTTAGGTCGAACATCTGCCTAAATTGTACAAGGTCATTGTTCATCGCTGCAATGCGTAATTTGTAGTCAGGGCTATGTACTGTGTTAGTATTCTCCACCGAGAAAGCACTGCCATCAAAAAGCTGGAGCTCTCCTTGGTTCTTCCGAAAGGGTTTCCTGAAGAAATTGTCTAATCTGCGAGCTGGCTCCTCCGTAGCAATCTCGCAAGAAGAATCTTGGTGTAAGTCTTGCTTAGCTTCACGCACATGTCTGAGCGCTTCCTTCGTCCAAATCTCATCTGGATGATCATCATTGCCATAGATTGTTTCTTGTTGATCTATGACCCGTTGAAGCATGATTTCGGAGTCACGCAAGCGCATTTCCAAAGCGTAGGTTGCCGCAAGACCACATTTCGTGGAAACAGTATCAGGATGAGCAGGACCAAGGTGCAGGTCCTGCGCCTTTAGCGTACGCTCAAACATTTCAATAGCACTATCGAATTGTCCCAGAAATCTTGAAGTGTTGGCAAGGCGCGTGGCCGCTTTCATAGATTGTGGGTGATCTGCTCCATAAGCTTTTGCGAAGCCGTCGAGAGCACGACGTGCAACTTCTTCTGCGAAGTGATGTTGACCCTTTTCAATGAGAATTTGTGAAAATTCCGAAATCAATTCCAGCGTGAAAGGATCGTCTAGACCGTTTCGCATGACAGAGATACTCAAAGCCTTTCTCGTCAAGAACAAGGATAGGTCATAATAGCCGAGTTTCTTCAAAATGGCGGC